>NC_046285.1:103859650-105131525 GCF_004115265.2 Rhinolophus ferrumequinum | reverse complement strand
GAGACCCTCCTGTGCCTTTGATGACACACGCTGGCAGCGCCGGGAGAGGGCTTGGCATGGGGCGTGGGTGTCGAAACAGACAAACAGCCAGAGCCTGTCGGTGCTCTGCAGCGGATACTCAGCCATTTCTAGCAAAATGGCCCTGAACTAATTTCTTCCCGAGGACGCGCCTTCTCGCAGCTCTTACTGAGTGTCGAGGACGGTTTCGTGCAGGGGCGTATCCACTGCAATGACCTGATGCCTCCACATCCTTCCCCCCATGTCTCTAGTGCCTCGAATTTCTTTCTCAGGGGACAGTTCTTTTGTTGCTCTTAATTGGAGATTATCACTCGTGGCCACAGGCACCCTGGAGAATACACAGCTCATGATAAATGTGAGGAGGGCACATAGAGAGCGCTGGCTGGAGGGAGAGTTACCCGCGATGTGGGACCTGGTGGAGACCCAGAAGTCCCACAGAGGCAGCAGGCGGGGCGGGAGGGCAGGTCAGGGACTAGGACGGCCGGCCGGCAGGTCCTTCGCAGTTTGCCTCCAGGCTGGGAGGGGCGGGAAGGAGGGGTGTCCCAGGGGCAGCCTTCTCTGCCTGGGGGAGGGGCAGAGAACCGTGTGCTTTTGCTGTAATCTCCACGCACAGAGAGATGGCAGTGACACTGGTTAGGAAGCGATGCCCTGACCCCATCCCCGCTTCATCCACTTCCTCTCCGTCTCCAAACGAACAATTACAGTAGTTTTGGTGGCACAGAATTTTCTGACAAGCTCATTTATTTTGAAATCTCACTTGCAGTGTCCCAGGACCCTCCCTGATGAGGAACTTCTCCGCTTGTATCAGTTTGCTGGGGCTGTGGCAAAAGCAGCATCAGCTCAGCTGGGTGGCTTAAACCACAGACATTCCGGGTGCCAGTTCTTCCTGAGGGCTGTGAGGGAAGAACAAGTTCCAGGCCCCTCTCCTGACTGGTACGCGGCCATCTTCATGTTCACATGGCCTTCTCCCCGTGTGCCTGTCTGTGTCCACATTTCCCTTTTTGGTAAGGACACCAGTCATGTTGGATTGGAGCCCACCCTAATGACCTCATTTTACCTCGCTTGCCTCTGTAAAGATCCTGTCTCCAGATAAGATCACATTCTGATTTAATGGGGTTAAGGCTTCAATGTATGACTTTTGAGGGGACCTAGTTCAGTCCACAGCACTATCCGTTCGTCCAGAACTACATGTCAACAGCCCACGGAGGACAAGGCCCCATGAGATACCACTCTTCAGAAGATACTGCAGCTCCCCTGTGGGTCTTCACAGCCCTCTGTGGGTTAGGACACACACGGGTAGTGTGGTAAGCTGAATAATGCCCCCCCGCCAAGTGTGCTTGTCCTAATCTGTGGAATGGTGTACCCAGAGATGCCCATGTTCTCGTCCTGGAACCTGGGAATATGCTCCCACAAGGACTTTGCAGACGGGATTCCCTTAAGGATCTTGAGATGGGGAGATTGTCTGGGTGGACCCAGTGCAATCACAGGGGTCCTTAAAAGAGGAACGCAGGAGTGAGGGAGAGAAGGGGGTGGAGAGAGATAGAGAGAGAGAGAGAGATAGAGATAGAGAGAGAGAGAGAGAGAGAGAGAGAGAGAGAGAGAAAGAGAGAAAGAAAGGAAGGAGGACGTGGCCATGAGCCAAGGACTGCTGGCCACCTCTGGACACTAGAAAAGACAAGGAAACAGAGTCTCCCCAGAGGCCTTTGGAGGGAACATAGCCCTGCCAACTCATGTGGTCCTCTGACCTCTAGAATTCTAGAATAAACTTGTGTTATTTTAAGCCACTAAGTTTGTGGTGATGTGTTACAACAGCCACAGGAAACTAATACAGAGAGCAAGCTGGTGGTTCACTACTTGACTTAGAGTTGCTGACAATTTTCAAGACTCCACCTATGTTCTATTCTGTTCGGAGGCCAGACCAGCAGTTTCCATGGGGAGTTACCTGGTTGCATGCAGGCATTGAGTGCAAGAGGGTAGAAATTCAGCAGGATTCTCATGTCACATGAGGAGCAAGGAGAAGAGCAGAATACCTGGCTGTGATCCAGGAATCTTGAGATTTAAAATAAGTCTTTCCATGCCTTTTGAAACACAAGCCAAAGCTCCAGTGTCACACACACACACACACACACACACACACACACACACACACACACACTGTGGGCTGTGACTGTGTTGAGTTACAACAAGGTGTCCTAGGGGAACCCTGTTCTGATTAAGCTGGAGCTCCAGCCAGGAGGATGGAGGGATGGTGGGAAGGGCTCTTTGGGGTCCGGCACAGCAGGTGGAGATGCTGGAGGGCTCAGGTGCCAGCATAAGTCAGTGCACTGTTCTCCACAGACCCCGTGCGACAGTCACATCTAATTTCCCAGGAACAGGGCACAGCCAGGAAGACATCAGCCAGCCCAATGGGGATGGGGGGGGGGGCGGATTTGTAGAAGGGAAATCACTCCCCTCTGTGACAAACTGTCATAGCTGTAGTGACTTTCCTGGCCCTTGCCTGCCTAACTGGCAAAACAGCTACACTGCTGACAACTTTATGTCTCTAAGTGGCACTTTCTCCCCCACACCTATGGTCTGGGGCAAGGCTGGCCAGGAAGCAAATCCATGTTCTGCTCTATACGATCCCATGTGCAAGTGACGCGCCTCTCTCAACCTCAGTCTCCTTTTGTAGGAAATGGGAACGAGCCTGTGATATTCGCAGCAGGATTGAGGCGAGGACCAATGGAAAAGAAGGATGAAAGCATCAAGTGCACGCCTGATTCTCAGCAGGGTTCCAACTGCTCACCACCTCCCTCCTTTGGGGGTGGAGGGTGATGGCTGGATTTCAGTCTGGGACAGCAATGCTGAGAAGGATGGGAAAGGGGATAGGTGGGGTTGAAAGAGAGGCTGCACCCCATGATTTGTGGAACAAATCATACCAGGACTTAGTGGCTTAAAGCACAAGATTCTCATAATTCTGTGGGTTGACCAGGCAATTGTCCAAGAAAGGGCAGACTCCGTGGGAGGTTGGACTCTATTACACGTCTAGGCTTCAGCTGGGATGGCTGGGGCAGCTGGGTCTCTCCATGCATTTCCTATCCCCCAATGGGCTAGCCGAGCTTGTCCACATCGTGGTCCCACGTCTCCAGCTAGCCCCAGTGCACATGCACTTTGCAGGCCTCTACGTGCAACACATCTGCCAATATCCGTTGGTTAAAGCAAGTGCGTGCCAAGCCCACATTTAAAGAGTGGAGAAGCAGACTCACCTCTTCATGGAAGGACATCAAAGTCAGATTGCAAAGGGCGTGCACAGAGGGACTGGGAAATCTATTGCAGCCATTCTATAAATAACCTACCATAGAAATTGAGTGACATGAACTCTTGTATATGTAATAGAATAAAACTATGTATCACCACTTGGCTGGTAACTTTACGTATAGAGCTATGGAATATTCTAGAGATTAATTGCACAGGCTCAGGAGCTACATCATATGAGTTGCCATTTGAGCACCAAGACACCAATTGTATGATCTTTGATCAACCTTTCTGTGCCTCAGTTTCCTTATCTATAAAATGGGAATACTAATAATCCTTCCTTCCTAGGGATGTGGGTGTTAAGGATTATATGAGTTAAAGTATGAAAAGCATTTAGCACAGTACACATTGCAACTGCTAAATGAATGCTATCTGTTTTAATTAATATCTCATTTTGCTCTTGAACTGGCACGTCAGCTAATGTGTGTATCGTACCTGCATGAGTGTGTGTATGTGTGTGTGTGTATGTGTGTGTGTGCGCGTGCGTGTGCTGGGGGGCGGGGTCACACAGGAACTATGGGGTCCCCTGCACATCACTCCAAGCCCATGGGCAGCCATGGTGCTACCTTAGCCCTGCTCTGTGTGTCCTTTCTTCCACCATTTCCATTCTGCTGAAGCCTCTCAGGGGAGAGGAGATCTTCCCTCTCCCGTTAGCAGAGTTTCTATCTTCTCAAACCACTTCTTCCTTCAATGCCAAGGTCCTTCTTGAAAACCTAGGCAACATCTTCACCTCAGTCGTATCCCCACCACGTCTTTCTACATGCTGCTTTCTGTGTCACAGGGACTCTGTTGTGAGGTCATATCCTTGGTCTTCCGCACATTGTATATTCTAGCCAGACTCCATCATTGAACCTCCAAGCGTTACCTACCCTTAATACAGGATGAAGATTTGGGAATTTAGAAAAACTTCTCCCCTCTCAATCGCCCCATAAAGTTTAGCTTGCAAGCTGAACTCTCACCACAGACTCAAGAAACAGAATCAGAGCTGATCACGACCCTTTATACTAGGCTGTTGTGACCTCTCTGATGCAATGGCGTCTATCAGCTTGGTGAGTGAAGGAGCCACAGGACAGTTAGGAAATGCAAATGCCGCATTTTGTAGTATATGCTTTTGGTGCTTGCCCAGATCATCTCAGTCCGCAGCACTTCCAGGTGTCAGATTTCAAGATGTAGCAGTGACAGCACTTAGCCTGAGCGCTCTCTTTGGGAGACCCAGCTGCCTCGGAATTAACTCCCGGGAGTAGTCCTCAGCCAGTGGCTGCTGGGAGCTGGGGAGACGTACCTGAGCCTCTGGGGCGGGCTGACTGAGGTGTGGTTCTACGATGGCTCTCCAGATAGCGCAACAAAGAAGCTCTAGTGACTCACTGCTCATGACTCAGCCCTCATTGGCCATCTTTCCTTTTGTTTCACGTGCCCCCTTCCTGGTCTATGTTTCCAGAAATCACTTCCCAGATAAACTATTTTCAATCGAGTCCCTGTCTCAGTGTCTTCTTCTGAGAGAAACCAGAGGTAGACATGTTTCATATGTCAGAAGTATCACTCCCGTTGCCAAAGTTTTAGGGCAATATCTGTTAGAAGAGTGGAGAACGGGTTGGGGAAGTTATGTTGGAAAGGAGCCTGTTGAACTGCTTACGGTGGACTGTTCTGTGCTTACAGGGTGTGGGCATGAACTCAGGAGGACAGGACTATCCTAGTGACAGTGTCAGAAGAAGGATGGGGCATAGGACGAAGGCGTTTGCTGTGGGGATGATGTTGGCCCCACCAACTAATCGGAGTATGAGAGGAGGAGCTGGTCTGATGACAAGAAAGACTTTGTTGCTATTCCTTTCCATTTTTGTCACTGCTATGTTCATAGATTCACTGCCCATATGAATGGAGAGAAATGTCAAATACTTGCACAACCCCCTTCAATTTGCAGGTGAAAAACTGACGTTCAGAGAGGCTCAGTGGCAAGCTCAAGGTCATTGTCAACTATAAAGAGAAAGTCAGCTAGGTATTCCATCACCAACAATGTATTCAGGAAAAAGAAAAGACTGAAATCCCGTACATGCAGACATGGCAACCCACGTGCAGGAACTGAACTGGACAAATATGGAGGAAGTCCTTTACTGAGGGGAAGAGAAAGTTCGGGGGAGGGCTGTTACAACCATAGAGTTCTGTTGTAAACACAGAGTTCTTCCTGTAGGGCTCTCGTGATGACAGAGTGAAAGCTCCTCCTACAGGCCCTCCAATTTCTGCCCAGAATAAGGTCTCTGTGATGAATTTTAACGTTATAAATGCAGCAAGCTGCAGAACCATGAACTGTGGATGATGATGACAGGGGCCAGCGTTGCTCCAAGGGCAGGTCAGATTTTTGTTTGTCTTAACTCATTCTACAAAGCTCCATTGTTTTTCTTTTCACTTCTGGACTCTAGCAGTTGTCCTCTGTATGCATATTCGGTGTGTGTCCCCCACTAGGCTGATCTATAGCATAATTTCCACAATAGAAAAGGGAGTTAAGATGACTGTACTCATCTTAAGGTTATTTAAAAGCAATTACTGCCATTAGTTGGAAGTGCTACCGCAGGCTCCTCTGACGGTAATGTGCACACAACAATCCGATTAGTTTGTAAATGGATTAGTCCGTTTCGTGACCAGTGCATTTGCTTTAGATTAAGTATAACCCAGGTCTAAAGAGTATCAGTTTTATCTGTTTACTCTTTGTGTAAATGTGTTATTTCATCTCTAAGTAGAGGATCTACTCACTCCCTTCCCTCATTAAATGTTACTTCATTTATAGTTTTGTTTCTTAAACTACAATTCATGGTTTTTTTCGTTCCATAATGTTTATTAAATCATTTTACATCTTTCTGTAGTTTTAAGGATTTCTAGCTGGCTTGTCCTAAGCATCCCCTGAGGCTCCCCCTGAGCCCAGGGGAAGGTGATACTGTAACATCAAATCACATACTAGCCCAGTGCTGACCAGTGCAACTTGCTGTGATGATGGAAATGTCCTAGAACATTAAGCCATTTAGTGGCTGGCAGCCATTAGGCAGATGTGACTACTGAGCACTTGAAACGTGGTTAGAATGACTAAGGAGTGGAATTATTAATTGTATTTAATTTTGATGAATTTGAATGTAACAGTCATATGTGGCCGGTGCCTGCCATATTGGACAGCACAGTTCTGGAGGACAAAGAGCTGTAGCTGAGTTATGAAAGGTTTTGGCCAATCCAAGGCTCTTTGCAGCCCAGAAATACAGGTCTTGGTGTCACCACATTGGACTCAGCAGGTACAACCATATTTTCCATGGAGTAAGGTCATTTTGTGGGATATAACAGACCAAGGAAAACCTCCTCCTGATTCACTAACTTGGATGAATCCTTCTAGATACTTCTCTAAAACACATAATAATTAAATAAAACAATCTGTTCATCAACCACCTGCCATGTAGCAGTAGCATAGAGAAGCTGGCTTCCAAAAAAGAATCGGTCTCCCTTTCAGGAGACACAAGCAAAATGGGTGTTTACCTGAGCTTTGCCACATAGTGGAGACTAAAGAGCTGATTGAGTAGATTCAGGTGTAGGATACCTGACAAGGTGTTAGAGACTTTTGGACCATATTTTCTCCTGTTGTTTGACATTCATTATTTCCTTCATTCATTTGACAGATATTTATTGAGTATCTATTATGTAATAATTGCTGGTGCAATACTAGTGAACAAAACACCTTCCTTCCTTCTTTCCTTCCCTCCTCCCCTGCTCCCCTCTTCTCCTTTCTCCCTTCCTCTCTCCCTCTTTTCCTCCCCCCTCATGCATTCATGCATTTATTTATTTCCTTGAGCTTTATCCACAGGGTTTCATTTGAACATCTGTGTTCTTATCCAGTGCTCTAACAATATTTTAAAGGTAACTGCCTGTCTTCTTGCATATTGCCTCAGAGCTTCCTGGTCTTCGTGCCAAATTGTCAGATGTCGGTAGAGCCACAGGTAATTTTCCTAAGAAAGAACATTTAATGGTGTCTCTGAGTCATGGTGTAGTTTTCAGCTGCCTGTGCATGTTCGGCCCCACATATGTGTGGGAGAGGGGCCCAGCTGCTCTCAAGGCAGGGGGAGGAGTTGAGCTGGCTTTAGAAAAAAGGAGAGGTACAGCAGAAAGGAGACACCCACTGCAGGCAAAGTCTTTGGGAACCCCTTCTCCTTCCAGGATACTAATCCTCAAGCTACTAAGTGAAACCCTGAGGTTTGTGTAATCCGTCAGTAGGTTTTTTATTTTATTTTATCATTACCGGGTACACTGTGCTCTCGGGATACAAAATAAAAATACAAGGTAACCTTCACTTTCTGGCCTTGATTGTTCTTGAGGGGCAGTCAGTCCCTTGGGGTGAGTTTTGCCATCCAGGTGAGCTGTGGAACTAAGAAAAATTAGCCTGATTTTGCTGCCCAGTGTGTTGTAATACAGCCAAGTAAACAGACCAGAGCATTAGATCAATGGTGGGACCATTTATATTATGAATATTGGATTCTAGAGAGGTGATGTGTTCTGGTGTGCTCTAAATGATTTTTGTTATTTTTTTAAATGCAACTTAAAATTTTGTTACATTAATAAAATATAACATGTATAGAATCCTGTCGAATTTAAGAGACAAGAGTATTCTTGAAAAGTTCCTGATGTCCTCACTCCAATCACTTTCCCTCCCACAGAGGGAACCCCTCTCCTGAATACCATCTTAGTTAATCTTTTTTTTTTTTTAAATTTATTGGGGTGACAATTGTTATTAAAATTACATAGATTTCAGGTGTGCAATTCTATATCACATCATCTATAAATTACATTGTGTGTTCACCACCCAGAGTCAGTTCTCCTTCCATCACCGTATATTTGATCCCCCTTACCCTCATCTCCCACCCCCAACCCCTTTACCCTCTGGTAACCGCTAAATTACGTTCCCCAGATTAATTTTCAAACCCCGTGGCCATCCTGTGGTCACCGACTGCCCTTCAATCCCTTCACCCACCCCACCCCCCCGCCCATCTAGCAATCCTCAGTTTTTCCTCTTTGTCTCCAACACTGTTTCTGGTTAGTCTTTGCTTTTCTTTGTAGCTGTACCACATATGTTTCTAGCCCTAAGTAGTGTCTTACGAAGATGTGTATGCTCTTGAACTTTATGTAATTAGAACCACAGCAAGGTGTCCACCTGGGACTGGCTTTGTTCTCCTCAACATTATTGCTTTGAGATTTATCCATGGTGATGTGTATAGTGGTTCATCCATTCAACAAATAATTTCGGGGGCAATTACTGTGAGTCGCACATTGATTCTAGGTGCTGGGGAACAAAACAGGCAAAACCCATGTTCTGATGTAGTTGAATCCTAGTGGGTGAAAGTGGGTAAGAAACAAGACAAATATAGAATATGTAGCCCATTATATCATAATTGTTGTGTAGAGAAAAATTAAGCAGCAAAGAAGAGTAATTTTAGGGGCGACATGGAGTTTCAGCAGGAAGGCTAAGTGGGGGGCACTTGAGTACATTCCTGGAGGAAGTGAAGAAGAGAGTCATGGAGATGTCTGGGGAAGAGATCTCCAGGCAGAGCAAACAGCAAGCGCCAATGCCTGTGTCTGGCGTGTTTGAAGTACTACAAGGAGCGTTGCTGTGGCAAGAGCAGAGTAAGGAAGGGAGTGCAGGAAGAGTTGATGAGAATACAGAAGAGGGGGGGGGCAGAAGCCACTGGAGGTGTTTGAACAGTGGTATTACATGACTTAGGTTTTAACAAGATTTCTCTGGCTACTGCGGTGAAAATACACGTAAAAGAGGAGGGAGCCAGCAGGCCAGTTAGGGTTATGGCAGTTCTGCTCATAAGAGATGATATGGACGTGGTATTGCTACTCCAGATTTTTTTTTTTCATTTTTATTTTTGTGAAATATCTTTTTCCATCCTCTTACATTCAGTATGTGTGTGTCTTTTGAACAGAAGTGGGTCTCTTTTAGGCAACATATGTAAGGGTCTTTTCTTTTCCACTCAGCCATCCTATGTCTTTTGATTGGAACATTTAATCCATTTACATTTGAATTATTGATAGGTATGTAGTTATTGTCATTTTATTATTCATAGTTTTGATTTTTTTTTCTCTTATTCTTCTTAAAGAAGTCCCTTTAACATTTAATACTGGTTTGGTGGTGATGAACTGCTTTAGCTTTTTCTTGTCTGGGAAGCTCTTTATCTGTCCTTCAATTCTAAATGACAGCTTTAGTAGGTAGAGTAATCTTGGTTGTAGGACCTTACATTTCATCACTTTGAACATTTTTTTTGCCAATCCTTTCTGGCCTGCAAAGTTTCTGTTGAGAAATCAGCTGTTAGTATTATGGGGGCTCCCTTATAGGTAAGTAACAACTTTTCCTTAATGCTTTTAAGATTCTCTTTTTGTCTCCAGCAAAGAGGAATGGCCATGACTACAATGGAGGAGCTGTTGTGCAGGGGCTGACCCCATGGTGCAGGATTCGCTTTAGCAGAGCTCTGGTGTCTGCCAAATCCACCCTTTGGTGTGTTGTTTGTGGAGGTGAGGTGGTTGGATGGTGCTCAGGTGTGGTCTGAAACTGGCCACTGGGTGTGTTGGTTCTGGGACCTCTTGGGAAGGGCTGTGGTGCAGGCCAAGATCAGTTGCTGCCTCTGCCTAGCTCAGGACCACCTGGTAGGGGCTACAAAGTGACCTGCAGATGGTTGCCACTTGTGCTGGGCTTGGATGTACCTGGAAGACACTAAGCTGCAAATTGAAGCCGACTGCCACTAGTGCTAGGCTTGGGACTACTTAACAAGAGGTACGGGGCATGCTGAGGCCCACCATTGCTTGTTTGAGGTTTTTGAACCTTTGAGAGATTTTAGGAAAGTCTGCAGCATGAGCCAAAACAGGCCATTTGTATGGAAAATCTGCTGAAAGCGGCTAGGGTGTGCCCAAAAGTTGGGTGGGGCGGGGTCTCAGGGAATCACGTGGGTGGGTCAAACGGTGTTAGCCAGGTTGATGGAGACTCAGACTTGGTGCCCTCCTATGTCTGTGTGTGCAGCCTGGGTGGGGGCAGGACTCAACAAAGGAACAAAGTGGCATCTGCCCAGACAGAGCCCCCCTTCCAGTCTTCACCCTGAAGGCAGACCATTCAGTTCCTCCCTGTTTGTCTCCGAGGTGTTTAGAGCTGCTACTCCAGCGCTGGAGTTCAGAGTGACTGAATCCGTCAGCAAGTAAGTAGTGCACAGTCCTTTTAAGAGAAGCACCTGGGATTCCAGTTGCCCTCTGTCTCACTCAACCACAATCTCTGCTGGTTTTTAAAGTCAGAAGTTGTGGGCACTTCTCTTCCCAGCACCAGACCCCCAATACTGGAACCCCTCAATCCTCTGGGGGTGACCTCCACAGCCGAGATAGCCCTCCTGATTTTTAATGGTCACACACAGGTGTAGGACGAGCCTGTTCTAGCCCTCCTACCAGTCTCGATGTGGCTTCTTATGTACGTACATATCTGTAGGGTTTCGGTTCAGCTAGATTTCAGGTGATACTCATTAATGGTTTTTCTGTAGTTTAGTTGTAATTTTGATGTGGTCATGAGAGGAGGTGAGCACAGTATTTACCTACTCTGCCATCTTGACTGGAAGCCTAACAAAAGCATATTTCCATTTCCATTACCCCCCGTCCTGGCTAGCACTTGGTACTGGCAGACTTTCTAATTATCAATTTTGGGTGTGAAATTTACATCTCCCATTTAATTTTAATTTACATTTCCCTTTTAACTAATGAGGTTAAGCGTCTTTTCACATATGTTTGGACCAATCATGTGTCCAATTCTGTGAAATGCATGCTAACGCCTTTAGCCTATTAGAGTTCTCTTCTTCCTTTTTTTTTTTTTGAGTTCATTTTATATTCTTTATACTAACCCTTTTTTCAGTTATATGGTTATTGCTACTGCAAATATCTTTCAATTAGTCGCTTATATTTTACCTTTTTATTTTTTTCTTGATAAATAGGTGATTTTTGATTAATTTTATAATTTTTGATTAGTGTTTTATGCTTTAAAAAAACGCTTTCCTCTTGAAAGTTTTTCTTTTATTTCTAGAACATTTTGTTTTGCCTTTCTTTTCATTAAGTCCTTCATTCACCTGGAATTGATTTTTGTCTGGTGACAGACAGGGATTAAATTTCATTTACCTCCATCTGGATAGCTAATTGTCCCAGAAACATTTATTGAAAAATTCCTTTTTCCCTTCCCATCATACCTCTCTCATGCATATCAGATTTCCACATATGTGCAGGTCTCTTCTGGCCTCTCCAGTTTGTTCCAGAGGTCTGCTGATTTATTCCTGTGCTGACAGCACACTGGCTCAATTGCCAGGGTTTCATAATCTAGTTTTCTAGGAGGGCAAGTCCCTGCTCTTCTCACCTCTTTAGACTTTTGGGTAAATTTTGATGTAAGAAATTCAAGCTCCTCTGAAAGTCCTTTTAGAATTTAATGAGACATTAAAATATTGTGCTGAAAAAGACAGACTCTGGAGCCAGAATGCTTAGTATATAATTCTGGCTTCACCTCTTACTAGCTTTGTGCCTCAGTTTTCTCATCTCCAAGACAGGGATGACAAAAGTATTTCCTCATAATGGGAAGGGTAAAGGGTTACTATCTGTTAAGGCCTCGAACATTACCTGGTACCTGGGAATTGCTATGTATGTGTAAAGTACCAGAAGTATTGTAATTTTTTGTTAAGCTCTACTTAATAAATTGATTAATTTAGGGAGTTTTGATGGCTTTATATCACAAAGGCAAAAAGAAATTTTGAGACATGATAGGATAGTTCCTGAGATCAGGGACTTGTGAGAGATATTGAGAACTTTTGACCAAATAAAAACATCATATCTGAGTAACTTTCTGTGCTGTGAATAAATTTTATTTACAAAATTATTCATTATAAAATAAAATTTATAAAAAACGCATAATAAATAAATGAATTAATAATAATTTTTCATCTCAGGTTTTACTTTTTAATGTAAATTGGCTTTTCCCCCCTTCTAGTATGTGAAAATCCTCACTGCATTTTTTTGGAGTGGAGGTGAAATTTAATCTCTCTAGTAGGTTAATATCTTATATAATGTCAGTGTGGAGAGCAAGTATAGAAACAGCAACACAGATACGTATAGCACAGTTGCTGCCAGCAGTTGATGATGCAGAAACAATTTCTTGTGGGCAAGATGGTGTTGAATGGGGTGTTATTAATGGCACTTTACCATGTTAATTTCTGCTTGGACTGTCTGTGGGACCACCCACTGCATTCATTTGCGGGTTGCTATCAATAAAATCTGCTCTGTAGCTCTTCAAAAGTGGTTGCTTCAGCCACTCTGCTTTCAGGCCATAAAGATCATTAACTGGTATCCCGCTATGTTCCAATTAGAGTAGAATTTTAGAACTCAATGCAAAAGCCCTCTTCAGTGATAAGTGTTAATTTGTTTACTGGAAAGTGTATTTTGGAAATCGTACTTTTGAGTCAAGCAGACATGGGTTCAAGGTCTGACTGCTAATTACCAGGTGGGTGATTTGAGGGACATTACTTAACCTTTTTTGTAATTTATTTTTCTCATCTTCAAAACTGAGATGATGGTGACAGTGGTCGTTGTGATGATGAGGATGCTATCACGGTTGTCACCTGATTGATGTGAGGTTGACACCTAATCCATTTAAGTAACCAGCACAGAGCCTGGCCCACTAAAAAGGGGGGGGAGGGTGGTCATTAAATTCACTTGCCCTTAACTTCTCTCCCAAATCTCTGCTCTGCTCTTCTGGATGGACGTTATTTGGGTATACACAAGTGTACCAGTTTTATATTGCTGCAGTAGCAAATACTCACAGGCATTTATTCTCTCATGAGTTTGGATGTCAGAGGTCCCAAATCAGTTTCACGGGGCCCATATCAATGTGTCAGGAGGCTCACGCCCCCCACCCCCGCAAAGGATAGGAGAGAAAGCATCCCCTCGTCTTCAGCCGCCCGGAGCGGCATTCCTTAGTGCCTTGGCTCCGAGCCCCTTCCTCCGTCTTGAAAGCCTCTCCTTCACAGCGGTCACGCCGTTTTCATCTTCTGTATCAAACATCCCTCTGCCTCTCTCTTATAAGGACACTTATGATTGCATTTATATCCCCTCACCCCAGATAATCCAAGATAGTCTCCCCATCTCAAGATCTTTAACCTAATCACACCTGAGAAATCCTGATAAGGAAACGCTCACCTGTTCCAGGTATTAAGGCCTGGATCTCTTTGGGGGGCTGTTCTTTGGCCTACCACAGTGAGAATAAAGCAACTTCAAAATGCAAACATTGGGTGTGGGCACGAGTCCGTTACAGCGTCAAACCACCAGGCTCCAGAAAGGCGAATTCCACAGTATGCTCCTCATTAATTAATAAATGTAGCGATTATGCATAACAGAGTGAGGAGAAATCAATGCACTGACCTTGGTCCTGTGGGGACTTCTGTGAAGCCCTTGGCAGTGCCAACAGCAGAGGCGAAAGCTGCTTGGAAGTTACATATCCTACACCTTTGTGTGCTAAGATTACCTGGGTCTTCAACCTTAGATGTTGTGTGTGGCTGTACCGGTTGTATACAAAGCTGTGAAGGTCACCCTCTGGGCCTGTGCACAACTTGTGTCACTATAAATGGTGGGCTTTTGGTGATGCCCAGCAGACTGTAAATTCCAGGAATGTGTGGGCCGTTTCTGTCTTGTATCTTATACCCATTACCTACTGCAGTGCTTGGTATGGAGTTGGCATTTGCTCTTAGGGAAGCAAAAGAATGAATAGATGGAGGTTCCATATGAGAACCTCTAAGTACCTCCTCATCTGTGGGACCCAGGACAGTGGTTTGTCACCATTGGCTGCACATTTGAATCTTCTGGGAGAGGTCCTAAAAAAGGAAGTTCTGGCCTGGACTCTATTCACTGAGATTCTGAATATTTGGTCTGGATGGGGTCATGGTACTCACTCTTTCTAGAAATATCCCAGGTGAATCTACTGTGCAGCCAGGTAGCTAATCATTAGTATAGACGAGGGGTTGTCAAGCTTCAGTGAGCACGGTAGTTGCGTGGAGGCTCATTAAAACCAGGTTTTCGGATTCCCTGGGTCTACGGTGGGGGGCTGAGATATGCACGTTTAACCATCTCCCAGGCAAGGCTGACGCTGTTGGTTTGGGGACCCACACTTTGAGAACCACTGCTCTACAAGGTAGTAGAGAAGTCCCTTTGGTATGCATGGGGCAAATAATTGGGGGCGTCCTTCTGCAGAGTGTGTGTGTGTGTGTGTGTGTGTGTGTGTGTATGTGTATGCAGCTACAAACGATATTAAGCACACACTGTGCATTTGAAATATGCAATTTCATTCCTTCTGTCCAACAGCTTTTCAAGGTACGCATTTTTTTTTCTTTCCTTTTCTTTTTATTAGTTTCAGGCAAGGTAGGCATTTGTAATCTTCGGTTTGGCCATGCTTGACCGTTTAGTATGTCATAAAGTAATACCCTCTAGGAGACTAGAGACCATTTTCACTATTTTGTGTTCATTTTCTTTCTCCACTTCTGACCACTGTCCTGGCTCTGACTTTAGGTGATTCTGCTGTGAGGGGACCCTTGGAGCTTAGTCTATTCTCCCCACTAAATCCTGTGTGAGGGGAACAGCTTTTGTCCTCCGCACATGACACACAGTGTCTACTGAGCTAAAATGTCTTGAATCGACTTGAATAGAGAGCCGGCACGCTGACTAACCTACACTTGGATAATGACACCGGTTTGAGATTTGCTGAGCGTAGCATCATTCTCCACTTCTGATAATTTGGCTAGGACCTTATAAATTACAGGAGATATTTTTAGGGCCTTCCCACTTATCTCAAAGCCTCCAGGCAAAATTTCAATGGTGTCACTCCTTGCTGGCTGTCCTTCCTAGCTTTCTGAGCCCTCTTCTCACCCCAGTGTCCCTGCCACCAGAAGCGTGTGGTCCCTAGCCTGCCTTGCTTGGATCAATGACCTTGATCCCACCCCGATGGAGCCCAAACTTCCCTTCCATACACTTTAGCCAAGCTGCAGTTGTTCATTCTTGAAACACACAGCAGCACTCAACTAATGCGGAAACTGGCATGATTAAGGTAAGTTGCTCTTAGATGTAACAGAGGCTTCATGCTCTATGGAAATCTTGAATTTTAAAGAGGAGTTTGTCATGATTCTCCTGTCTGGGAATGTATTGGGGAAGGGCACACCTGCGGACACTTACCTGGGCTGCCCTGAGTTTGTCTGGCAGGGACTAAACACAGGGCTTTAGGTTCCTGACCAAGCCAGCCACCTCCTCAGCTCCCTTTGGCTTTGCCTGGAGGTGGCAGTCAAGTATGGCATACTTGGCTGGCCTGGCTCAAAGCTAACTGGGAATATCTGAAGCGTCACATCTCAAATCTGGAAGGCCTTCCCTCTGTATTATTTTTTTTTCCTTATAAGGGCTTTAAGTTTCAGTGATAGCAAAACTTACAGAACACTATTTTAGGTGCTTTCAAGCAGTTGCTTTAAAAGGTTGTCAGGTACAGGGGTTTCCTCTGCTCGCCTCACATACAGGTGTAGCCCCAGTTCTCAGGTAGAGTCTGGTAAAAGTTTGCTCAGGAAAGGTTTGCTGTGGCTCTTGGTTTAAATGTTGGCAAGAAAGAGCCTCACTTGTACCTCCCAGAGATGGTCCTTCCTGATCAATACTTCCACCTGTGACAATGGGCTGGCTGTCAAAAATCATGTCTGGAAACTGTAGGCCGAAGTGCAATGAGGAACTGAGACTATACTGCCTGCCAGATTTCGGAGATTTTCTTTGCCGGAGAAAACTGTAATCTACAAGTTTGAAGTGACACAGAGACTGTGGAAAGTAAAAGCTGTATTTTATCCTCAGTGTTATGGGTTGAGTTGTGTCCCCCCCCAATTCTTTTATGGAAGTACTGACCCCCATGACCTCAGAGTGTGACTGCATTTGGAAACGGGGCCTCTAAGGAGGTGATTGAGTTAAATGATGTCATTAGACTGGCCCGAATCCAACATGATTAGTGGCTTTATAAGACAAAGAGAATTGGACACATGTAGACACAGAGGGAAGACCATGGGGTGGGGGGGGACACAGGCAGAGGAGGAAAGAGACAAGCCAAGGGAAGAGCTCAAAGGAAAGCAAAACCAGCGACGCCTTGATTTCAGACTCAGCCTCCAGAACTGTGAGGAGATAAACCTGTTGTTTCAGCCACCCAGGCTACGGCACTTTCTTAAGGCAGCTCGAGTAAACCAATACGCTCAGATTAAATTAATACAAGAAAGGGAGAGGTTGTTATTCCACACACCCCTTTTCCTTCACCAGCTTCTCTTAGTCACTGTCACCACCCCAGCCCTGAGCAGCAGGAGCCGCCCCCTTCCTTTCCCAGCTGCTGCACACCCGCCCCTCCTTTGCCCTCTCTCCCTTGTCTAGATTCGGTGCACCCCCCTTTCGCCTTGGACAATGTCTGAGATTTAAAGGAAGGTGGTGAGAGGAGGGGCCACAATCTTCTCTTCAGCCTAAGCGGGCAAAGCAAACAAACTGTACATTAGATCGTTCTTATTGCTACTATTTTAATGCTGATGATAGTAACGACCCTTCACTGGACATTTTATTGGGCAGAAATAATACTAAATAGACATATTTCTTTGCGTGAATATTAGCCAGTTATTATTAGTTCCATTTTAGTGATAAATAAATAGAGGCTTGTATAAATTGATTTGCCTTTAGTCCCTTTGCTGTTAAACTACACAGAGATCAAACGGAGTAGCCCTGCAAATATTATAGAACGGTGCAAGAAAACATCAGTAAGAAGTTGGTCAGTCCCGTACATGTCAGGTCAGGGAAACACAGCGAGGAAGCCTGTCTCGTCCTGGTCAGTCCCAGGTTTGGGACTCATCAGACGAGGAGACCAAGGCAATGCTGACCCAGGATTATTCTCTCTTCCCTTGTGACTTAGTGCCATCAGCCCTATAATTACTTGTTGATCCATGACATGTGAATCGCTTTCCAGAGAGGTTGCTGAGCTTTTAAATGCGAACTTTCCAAATAGCTGGGTAAAGTGTTGATTGATTTCCTTGTGAAGCTGTGTCGCTCATTTTAGCAAATGCGGGATCTTTATAATATGTATCATTTCTGCATTACAGTGAAATCAAAACCTGCCTTTATACCTAACAGTCAGAATTCAAGAAATCCATTAGTAAAATCAAGAAATTAGAATAAGGGAAAATATCGTTTATAGTCCTAACTCCCACAATGCTAGATCATTCCTTACAGTCTTTTTTCTATGTATAAACTTGTTTTTCTAATTGAAGTCACAGAGTCATCACAATTTCACTTACTAGTTAGCATTGCATTTTAAATATTTTCTATAGTATTTCATAGTCTTTTTCAATTCAATTTTTGATCCATAGTATTCCACTAAACTAGTGCTCCACCGTCAATCATTTTCTTCAATGGCTTATTTAGATAAATTCCAACTTTGCAGGGTTTTAAATAAGATTGGAAAGGATAACTTGGTGCAGAAATCATGTATGCTATTTAAGAGGGTAACCTCAGGATCCATCATAGAAGAAAGAGCCCAGGCTTGGGAGCCCACAGACCTGGCATGAGTTGTGGCTCTGCCATTTCCAGCTACGTGGCCTTCGTGGCCACCCATGCTTTAGCTAGTATCCAGGGCGTCTGTTTCTCATTCTTAAAATGGGACTAGTACCTACCCCGTAAAATTGTTGTTGTCTTATTTAATCCTGCAGATTAAAGGATACAATGACATTTAAAGTTTCTTGGCACAATTGTAATTAAGAACTTTACCTGTGGTCAGGATTAAAATTATAAAATAGTGTTCCCAAAGAGGAAATACTGGATGAAAGATTATATTTTTCAGGATCTTGATACCCGTTACCTACCGTGTTTCCCTGGAAATAAGACCTAGCTGGACAATTAGCTCTAATGCATCTTTTTGGAACAAAAATTAATATAAGATCCGGCGTTATATTATATTAGACCTGGTCTTATAGTAAAATAAGACCGGGTGACCGGGTCTATATTAATTTTTGCTCCAAAAGACGCATTAGTGCTAATTGTCCAGCTAGGTCTTATTTTTGGGGAAACATGGTAGCTGTTTTCTAAATGTGCATACATTTTCTTTTTCTTTTTTTTTTGAGTTTTTATTTTTATTTATTTATTTTTAAATTTTTATTTATTGGGGTGACATTGGTTAGTAAAATTAGATAGGTTTCAAGTGTACAATTCTGTAATACATCATCTATATATCACACTGTGTGTTCACCACCTAAAGTCATTTCTCCTTCCATCACCATGTATTTGATCCCATTTTCCCTCTTTTACAATCCCTCCCACCCCCTTACCCTCTGGTAATCACTCAGTTGTTGCCTTTGTATGTGAGTTTTTGTTTGTGTTGTTCGTTTTTTGCTTTCAGTTTTATATCCCACATAGGAGTGAACTCATAATTCTCAACTTTTCCATCTGACTTACTTTGCTTAGCTTCATAATCTCAAGATCCATCCATGTGTGACAAATGGCAGTATTTTATCTTTTCTTCTGACCTAGTAGTATTCCATTGTGTATATACACCACATCTTCTTTATCCATTCATCTATCAAAGGACACTTTGGTTGTTTCCATGGCTTGGCCACTGTGAATAATGCTGTAATGAACATAGAGGTGCATATATCTTTACAGATAAATGTTTTCAAATTTTGGGGGTAGATACCCAGAAAAGGAATTTCTGGGTCATATGGTAATTCAATTATTAATTTTTTGAGGAAGCTCCATACTGTTTTCTATAGCGGCTGTACCAATCTGCAGTCCCACCAACAGTGTATGAGGGTTCCTTTTTCTCCACAGCCTCTCCAACACTTGTTATTATCTGTCTTGTTGATGATAGCCATTCTGACTGGGGTGAGGTGGTATCTCATTGTGGTTTTCATTTGCATTTTCCTAAGAGCTAGTGAAGTTGAACATTTTTTCATGTATCTGTTGGTCTTCTGTATGCCTTCTTGGGGGAAGTGTCTGTTCGGGTCCTCTGCTCATTTTTTAGTTGGATTATTTGTTTCTTTGTTGTTGAGTTGTACAAATTCTTTATATATTTTGGGTATTAGCCCCTTATCGGAGGCATTGTTTGCAAGTATCTTCTCCCATTTGCTTGGTTGCCTCTTTGTTTTGTTGATAGTTTCTTTTGCTGTGCAGAAACACTTTCATTTCAAACGAATGCAAGTACATTTGAAACACTGGCTATTTGTGCATTTCTTTAATGGCTATAAATTGCACATATTCCCTAACTAGTTGTATTTTGTCTTTTGTGACTTGTCTGCTCACATGTACTTTGAATTGAATTGAATTGAATACAGAAAATGCAGTATCTCATTTGCATCAGTATTGCACTAGGTGTTAGAAATGCAGGGACAAATGGGATGCAGTCTGGACCTCTTTGGAACCTTCCTTCTATTGGGGAGAAAAACACGCAAGGAATCAATGTCACAGTGCGATGCAGGCAGCGACAGGGAAGAGGACAATGTGATTGATTCCTTTGCCAGTTTATCTCTGGATGGCTCAGCAGTTTTTAAAATTGATTTGTGAAGAGTTGATCAGCTCAGATTTCAAACCAGTGCTCATTTCTCTTTTGTGTCGTAAATGCAAATGAAGATGATAAGACAAAACCCCTGATTGTCTTCTTTTGTCTACACTTGTCCTTTTCCAAAAGCAGGTCACATTTTGCTTCTGCATAAATATGTGAGGCGATGCCTCACCCATTGGAACCCTAGCAGGTGGAGTTGATAAAGCCACAGGGTGGTAGACATTGCATATATTAAGCAAGCAGAAAAACCGCCTACATAGTGCTGGAAACATTCGTATGACATTTGTGAGGAAATAAGATATTAACTGAAGAGAAGGTCCTGGAAAACCAAGTGTGAACTAACCGTATTGAAACTCTGACGGCAATAGTGGGTTGGAGGGCTTAATTGAATTTTTAGAGACAAGGCTGCCAGTACATTATCTGCACATTTTGCAAACAAATCTGTTTATATTCAAAGAGGCAGGTCAGGCAAACACTGCAATATGGAGGAAAGAGAGTGCTGTGATTCACTCGTGTGCAGCCCTTGGTGGGAAAGCAGGAAGGACATGTACTCACGCTGGACTCCAGGCTCTGGCCATTATGTCTTGAAGAGGCCTTTTCCATGGTGGTTATCGATCATTATTAAAAAAAAATTTAAATGTAATTTAATTTTTAAAAATTAAAATGTAATTGACATGTAACATCTTAGTATCAGGCATACAACATAACGATTCAGTGTGTGTATATATTATGAAATGATCACCACAACAAGGCTAGTTAAACTCCATCACCACATAGTTACAATTATTTTTAATTTAAAGAAATATTTTAAAGGCTCTTCTAGAGTAGCTGTACAGCCTGATCTCTTTAGAAACTGAAGGCTGAGAGCCTCTAATTAGTGTTTCCTTGGATTTGAGGTCCTCGATTTCATCTTCAGGCTGCTTTCAGAATTCCTTAGGGTGACGTGGCTCTTCAGATGGCCCCATGTCCATGCTCATCTAATTCAGTGCTCGCTGAGCACAATCTCCTCATCCTTTGTTAAGTGCTGACATTTGGAAAATTTAGTTAAGGCCTGTCTATATTTTAAATTTGAGGGTAACTGATGTTGCAATTTTAAGGAAGCCTATGAGACATCCTGGTTCCCTCCCCAGCCCTGGAATTAATTGAGAGAGAGAAGGAGAGGGAGAGGGAGAGGGAGAGGCAGAAGTCACATGAAAATCAAGATACCATTTTATGACCAAGTCTCAGTGTGAACCCCAGAGCCAGGCCAGGCTGGCCCCCATTCAGTTTACCATGTGGACGAGAGCAGAGCAGAGGACGTGCTCCCTGCAGGCAGGCAGGTGCCAGAGGAGAGGGGAGGGGATGAATGTGCCACTTCCTTCTCCCAAACTTGCCTCTTGTCTGAGGTAGGGAGGGCAGGACCACAATCTGTGGGTGGTGTACTCCAGTGCAGGCTTTCTCCACTGTGACGCTACTGAATTTGGGGGCTGGATATTTCTTCATGGGGGGGCCTGTCCTGTGCATTGTTCAGCAGAATCCCTGGCCTCTGCTCATCAGCTACTGTGGCACCACCTAACCCCTGGTGTGACAGGCAGCAGTGTCTCCTGGCATTGCCAAATGTTCCCTAGGGGGCAAGATTGCCCACCGTGGAGAACCACGTCTCCATTAGAAAGACCCCGTAAATGGAAGAAAAGACCCGGAGTGGGGAGCTGAGACTGGCAGGGGGCCGGGAGGCAGCAGCATCCCCGGTGCCCCTCGTCACACCAGTGGGCAGCGTCCATGGCCGTCCTCTGTTCTGTCCCAGCTCCCGGTTTACGCTTCCTCCCTCCAGCTTTCTCCACCCTCCCTTCTGGTCATCACTGTCACCTGTGGACTATTGCCAGGGCAGCGGCTTCCTGGCTTTGTTTCTCCAGTGCCTACACAGCTCCCTAGCCCCCTGCCAGGGCCTGGCCCAGCACTTGGCATTGCATGGCCTCGTGTTATTGATTTTAGAGAATGTTTTTTCCCCCCAGATAATTGGAAGAAAAGTGAGTGTGAACATTTTTCCATATAAAACTTTAGCTGTCTGTGTAATTTCCCCAGATCACTTGATGCAGTCCTCTGACCTGCCGAATGCATAGATCTTACCCAGTACAAAAAGCAGAGACTTTTAAAACGGTGCGAACAGTGGCAACTTGTTTCTGTCTGCAGTGCTGGCTCCCAGCCCAGGCCTGGCAGAGTACCATTAAACAGTGATAATAGTCACATAGATTACCTTCTTCACATTTTGATGCCTCTCAAAAAGTGATTTTAATTCATCATTCTCATACTTATATACCGGAGTCCAGCTATAATCTTCCAGTTATATGATACATGTAGATAATTAGGCCGAGTGGAAGGGCAAAAAGTAGCCTCTTTTGCCAAGCACGGTCCCTTGAAATTGTCTCAATAATTCTCTAAGCTATTTTAGGAATGAGAACCAATATGCAGTTTAATTACAGGACCCTTTTCCACGTCACTCACCAAGGGAGATTCCGAGAGGATCAAGTTGTAGAATCAATATATCTATTGCAAGGCAGAGAAATGCAACCCTTTCTTTATTTCATGCTCCTTCCTAGGAAGGCGTAAGAATCTAGACCTTGTCCAGTCAACCTCCAAGACCCGCGGCTGTACCAACACGTCACCTCCCTGAAACATTCCCACACTAGCCTCAGTGCTGGGCACTTGTCACTGTCAGAATGTTCTACTTCACATGCAGGCAAAATCTGCCTCCCTTTAACCTCTGGAGCGTCCTGGGGCCGCGAGGACATTTCATCCAATTGCCCTCAGCCGTCATTGCAGAATCTTCGGCATTCTTCTGTCAAACATGTCCCAAATTGTCTCCTCTCATGCCTCCACCATCTTCATTTTCCTCTGTTATGGGCTGAATTGTGTCCCCCGAAATTCACAGGTTGAAGCCCCGCCCTCTAGTTTCTCGGAATGTCACTGACTGTATCGGAGACACAGCCTTTGAGGAGGTGACTCAGTGACAGTGAGGCCATTGGTGTGAGGCCCTACTCCCACTTGACTGGGGTCCTTTAAGAAGAGGAAGTTTGGACCCACAGAGACAATGGGGGTGCATGTGCACAGAGTGAAGACACCCGAGGCTGTAGACTGAAGGCGGCACCTGCCAGCCAAAGGCCTCAGGAGTAAACAAGCGTGTCCACGCCTCCATCTTGAACTCCCAGCCTCCAGAATTGCCAGAAAATAAATGTCTGTTGTTTAAGCCCCTGAGTCTGGCATTTTGTTATGGCGGCCGGAGCAGGTAACCCACCCTCTGCTTCCCCACCGCCCTGAGTGTAACTCATCTGTCCTGCCTCGACTTCCTCTCTGTGCAATACTATTCTCATTGTCATTCCTGTCATCATAGTCTCTTTGTTTAAGTAACTAGTAAAAATGAGAAGTAAGATGAAGTTAGGACCGATCAATGTCAAAGGACGTCAGAATTTCTATGAGGTTGACTATGATTCATCCCTAAAAAAGTCCTCGGAAGTTTATACTTACAGTTTAGCTTTGTTGCCTGTGATATTCTTCTAGTTCACCAGCCTCTTATATTTTAAAGACGGGGTAAAGAATACTTAAGTTACTTTGTTTTCAAGCCTGTAGAGCTGGTCCAGATATTGCAAACGTGAAAACCGTTCTTGAGATGGTTACTTGGGACCCTGAGTTTATTTCTATTGGTTAATATTTCTTCTAATAGTAAGAGAATTGCTTTCCAGCATTTCCTGATGGCGCCCACATTGGGCTTCAGGAATCATGGACCAGGGGCGTGCACTACGTAGTGACGATGGCACTGCAGCCATCGGAACCCACGCAAATGAGGACCCTACTGATTTAGAGGCTGGGGTCTTGTAAGCCCGCACCAGCCTCCCCTCCCCACTCCTCCGGCACTTTGTGTTGTTTGGCGACCTTCATGCCAACGTCTCACACCAGGTATTCTCCTGCAGAGACCGTCGTCACGGGGTCAAAAGCGTGCGCGGCTGTGATGGACTGTGTGGGGATTATTTCCTCCTGATGGTACCGTTTAAGGTTAGGACTACGTCGTCTTTACAAATAAGATTTGCTTTTTATCAAACGCTGTAAAATGCTGTGACTGGCACTGTCGTTCTGCTCCCTTTTAGAAACGAGCTATCCCGGGGTGGTTTAATTTAAAAATTTCCAGGAATAACTCTGAGACGTTACAACTCAATTTGATTTTCAGAAGTCATCATGAAGGGAATATTTTTAAAGTCTCATGGCTTTAAGTTTAAAAATGTTCTGCAGAATTAATTTGGCAATAGCCAGCCACCCACTCCAACCCCAACCTTCTAGACAAGGTATACCTCCAGGGCATTTCTCCAAATGAAGTGTCAAATCCAAATCAAGTCAAATTTCCAATGTGGGATAATGGAGTCTATTTTATAACCTTCTTCTGAGCCTCAGGGGTGCTTGGGCCCATTACACAGCTGGTTGATGTATGTTAGGAAGGGCCTCGAACGGCTGTGAGGTTTCTGCTTGCTGAAGCCCAGGCCACATTTCATAGGTTCTGGGGTAATTAATAGTGTATCTAGTTGCCTTGAAAATGTTCAAACTCCATTCTGTTATGAATACTTAATAGCAAGGAGAACGTGATTTTTCTCTTTTTAGCGAAGTTTCTGTGACTCAGCAAATCCATGCTAGTGTGATAGGCAAACTGTCAAACTTAATAAATTCCAACTGAGATTTGGTCCCATGAGGGAAAACCTAGTGCAGTTGTAAATTTGCATTCATGACACAATGCATTTTGGACACACTACATTATTACCAGAGATTCAGGCCTAGAGGATGTGTGTAGAGGAAACTGCTCTGAAAACTGTGTTTTCCGGTTTGGTTGTTTCAATTCTTAATCATAGTTTTAATTTTGGGAGGAAGTACACCAAGGTAAACAATTAGGATTTTCCAGAAAAACAACAACAAAAAGACAAGAAAATAAGTGCTATAATCAAAGACATTTCAGTGGCAGAGTTTCGTTTTGGTTTTTCATTTTTCGTGCAGCTCTAGCTTAAGGATTTCAGCGCTGAGCCTCAGTCTATGTAAAAGTAAGAGATTACAGAGACGAAAGAAGACAGAGACTTGGTTTACACGGCTTTGTTTGGAATGATCCAGAAGAAATGCAGTATACCCAGCCCCGCACGTCTTGTTATGAGAATCCAAAACCATTATTCTGTAACAAAGTTTAGATCGCAGGAGTCTGACTCGGGGGGTTTTGACTTTGAGCTTTAAGGAATGGAACACAGAGCCGTAGGTGCCTGGGCGTCCCTTCTGAGCAGAAAGCTCCACACTTGCCTCTCGTTCTCAGAGGGGCCAGAGCCCAAACACAATCCCTGCTCAAATGACTCCTGCAAGCAAATCCCAGGTCTGTTCCTTACTACAGAGTTCAAAGTTCATGTGGTTTCTCATCTCTGATATGAAAATAGCAATAACAGCGGCCTGTAAGATTTGTTTGGAGGGTTAATGAAGTTTTGTATTAAAATTTTGCAGAGTCCTGGCACATAATACACATTCAATAAATGTTAGCGATTCAGTTACAACCCAAACAAAGGCAATAATAATAGATTTAAACTCAATTTAAAGTTTAATAATGCCTTGCTTACCTGTCTTGGTAGAAATGAGGCTAGCAAGCGAGGTAAGTAGAGATTACAATACTGCCACCTACAGATGCACCCCACTGAGCGAGGGGGACACTCGTGTGCACTGCCTGGGACACACACTGAAAGACCTTGGATAACTTCATCCCTTCCCTTCTCTCGGCTTCTGTCTCATCACCTAATACAGTGTGTCACAATAAACACTGCTGTGACTGAAGGAGACAGTGGCGGGAGAAAATGCTTTGGAACGAATAAAATACTCTGCTTGTAAATGCACAGGTGGGATTATGGTCATTTACAGGGAAAGGTAAATTTTAAAATGTTATATTCCATGGCTCTTCTTTGTGTATATTTAACTGAGTATAATCAAGCAGTCATGTGTTCAGGAAGTATTCTTTGAGATTCTACTACATGCTAGCAACTGTTCAAGGAATTGGAGCTGTGTCAGGGAATGAAACCAACCAAATAGCTACCCTTTAGGAACTGAAATTTGATGGTGGAGAGAGACAGACAATCAAAACATATAATAAACAAGTAAATCATGCAGAAGAGAGAAAGATGATAAATGCTGTGGCGCGAAGCAGCAGATGAGGACAGCGGGGAGTCCTCGCTGTGGGGGAGGCCAGTGCAACGTAAACGGGGCGCTCAGATGAAGCCTCGCTGGAAAGAGCTGGAAGGAGAAGGTTCGGCAAAGACCTGAGAAGAAGGGGGGCATGTGGTTTACCAGGCAGAGGAGGCGCACAGTTAAGACCCAGCGGTCAGAGCCTGCGGGCATGGCCTGGGGACAGCGGGAAGGCCAGCGTGGCTGGAGTGGAGGACAAGGTGACATCAGAGAGGGAAGAGCGAGCATGGGTCATGGAGGGAGGTTGGCTTTTATGTGAGAGAATGGGGAACCTGGGAGGTTCTGAGCAGAGGGCAGAGGCGACCTGACACCTTTAACGGGGGTCACACCAGCGGGTGGATTACAGTGTGTGGTTCAGGGGCAGCGTCAGAAGCAGAGGGAGCCACGGTGGTAGCTTGGACTGGGGAGGTGGCAGAAGAGACGGCAAGTGGCTGATTCAATCTGAAGGTGCCGCGAGTGGACCACCTCATGCAGTGAACGTAAGGAATGAGAGAAAGAGGCATCAAGGTGGACCCAAGTGTTTGGTCCGAGCAACTGTAAGAATGGATGGCATAAGCTCTTTTATTTAAAAACTAGTATTTCACAGGGAGACTATTTTTGTATGTACCTCGTGTGGTTCTAACTTATCTCTTTCTGAAATATTAATAAATGTGGAAAAGAATCACTTGGAAGAGGAGGGAGGTAAGGGAACCCCTTGAACGTGTTAGGTCAGGAATGCTGGATCCCACAACTTGGGTATAACTGAGAAGACCAGGAAATTGGATGAAGAATTTAGTAGGGTTCCCATCAACAGAATTGTTTTTAAAGACTTAAGTGTTTGAGACTCCCAAATAAGCCTGTGTAGGAGGTATTTGTACATTCTATATTCCATCACCGAGAGCCTTGTGTGTCTGTATGCTCCATGCTGGCTGACATGCTAGGTCTGACAAGTAAGTTCGCGAACATGTTGCAACGGGCTAACCTTTATTAATATCAGAGGGATTATTCATTATGAATTTGTACCAGCTGGACAGTTAACCAAGTTTACTATTTCGAAGTGCTGAAAAGACTGCGTGAAAATGTTACATGACCTGAACTTTTCGTCAACAATTCATGGCTCTTGTATCACGACAATGCACCAGCTCACACAGTACTGTCTGTGAGGGAGTTTTTAACCAGTAAACAAATCACTGTATTGGAACACCCTCCCTATTCACCTGATCTGACCCCCAATGACTTCTTTCTTTACCCAAAGATAAAGGAAATATTGAAAGGAAGACAGTTTGATGACATTCAGGACATCAAGGGTAATATGATGACAGCTCTGATGGCCATTCCAGAAGAGAGTTCCAAAATTGCTTTGAAGGGTGAACTAGGCGCTGGTGTCGGTGCATAGCTTCCCAAGGGGAGTACTTCGAAGGTGATTGTAGTGATATTCAGCAATGAGGTATACAGCTCTTTTTCTAGGATGAGTTCGCGAGCTTAATTATTTGACCTCGTAGGGTGAGAATCAGACACACTGTGATTTGTACGCATTGAAGGTATCATGTAAGTGCTGAACAGGGCTACTCCCAAGCGTGATGGGAATGAAACACATTCTCTAGAAACACAATCACCTACAGATTTTGCTTTCTGTATTTCTTTTCTTTTCTATGTTCTTTTTCCTAGTATTCAGATATGGATTGTCAAATTCTCCGTTTACAATGAAATATTTAATTTTTCATGCTTAGCTATCTGTTTAACAATTTTATGGACTGTCAGTGATCTTCCTCCTTATCTTCTCCTATTCTTCCATATAGTGTTACCATGTGGGGTTAAATCAGTATTTACGGTTTACATTATTATAACTGTGTAAATATTTGCTATAGTTGAGCCACATCGCATATTATGAATACTTTCCCTTTCTATTTTACAGCTTTGTGTTTTTCCTAAGGTTAATAATCACTTACTTTTGTGTTTACTTGGTTTTCACTGCATGTGTAACTAACTTGTCCCCCAAATTCTCCGATAGAACCAAATACTCCTTTTAACACATTCAGCTGCATCAGGGTCTTCAGATGTTTTTTCTTTTTTTCTTTGAAACACCACTCTGGGTGCCTTCTTTTGGTACCACTGTATGTCATACATTCCCCTTTCTTGGCTTGCTGCCTTTTGATTCATCTTCCAGCAGCTTTTTGAATAGGGTGACTGAGAGTTAAAGTTTTTGACTTTGCATTATTTAAAAATGTCCTGATTTACATGCCTGACACTCTGGCTGTAGAATTCTAGGTCAGTCCCATGTGTTTTGGCCTAAACAGGCTCACCAAGGTCCAGAGCGAAGAAGTAGCAGGCTCGTGGCCCCCTCTGGGCGGAGATCAGAACCTGCCAGCAGGTTTCAGCTATGGAGGACCCCAAGGAAGGCGGCACCCTGTATCCCAAAGAAATGGCCTTCCTACCTCCACGGAGGCATGACCTGAGTTCTAGTTAAGTGTTTGTCACATTGTCTGTGTACTCAGTGCTGTGTAAGCAGCTGGTGCACAAGGACACCAGTGTCGCCTATAGCACATCCAAGGTACAAATGTTTTAGCAATAAATAGAGTCACGAGAATGAGCAATACCTTGATAAAACAAGGGGCGAAAAAATGCAAAACTGGATAAGCTGGTATGAAAGTACAGATGATAAGACAGTCAGGTCAGTTCCGGACCACGTTCCCCAATGTTCCATGGTAAGAGGGGTGTATCATACCTGGAACCCAGACCCAGATGTTTTTCTGTCACTGCTTTGGAGGCAGCATGTGTTGCTGGAGTGACAAGGCCACGCAGCATCTGTGCCCTGTCACTTCACCCATCTGCCCCTGAAACTCCATTTGACCGATAGTAAAGGAATTTACACGTAATCCTAAGCACACAGAGGGAGAGAGGTAAGATGCTGGCAGCCCTGAGATTCCAAAGGCAGTCGATGAGCGGTTCATGATTTAACCTACCGGAGAAAGCTACAGGAAGTCTCAGCAGAAGAAGCCAGTGACCAGGTCTCTACCTCAGGCTGGTGAACTGGAGGGGCCAGGTTAGGGGCAAGTTAATCCTCTAAGAGTCTTTCTCATTCAAGAGATTTTACTCACTTATGACTTTGGGTATATTTGCAATCGTGAGAATGGTCATCTGTTTCATTACTAAAACAAAAAGTAAACCCTGTGCATTACTGGAAAACTAAATTACTTTAAAAATTAGACTTTTCTAAGTCCTCAGGCCAGAGCAAAATGGAAGGCTGACTGCTCCTGGTGAAGCATGGTGAAATTGTAGTGCAAGAAATTGATGTTGAACAATGAGACTAACTAAGAAGGTGTATGTTTTTATCTTTCCATTTCCGTGCTTTCACGTAACACTGGCGCTTAAGGTTTCATTACTGGCCTAAGATTTTGTATTTTTTTCTGTTGAGGTACCATTGCAGGTCCTGGTTTTCATTCATTTTGTTCGTTAATCTTAGGCCAGGTGATACAGTTGACTTCAGTGGATTTCATTCTGCCCCTCTCTGTGATAGTCTTAGTTTATTGTTGCTTTGCTGTTTTGTTCCCAGTTTATATTGCTATGTGGTTGGACATTCTTTTTTTGTAATCTTTCCCCTCTCTCGAAGCCTTTTATTCTGTAGGAAACAGTTTTGTCCACATTAGGATGATGTGAGCTTTGTTTCCCTCTCGATTTTCTGATGACTTTCTTAATTCATAATTCCTTATGTGAATCTGTACTCAGTCCTCTTTCTTCATTAGTTTGTTCTACTTTTGCTCCCAAACTTTATGCTCCCCAATCCCCAGGGGCCCTGTACATCATTTTGGTTTATTCTTATGCTTTACTGCTTGTGACCATAGCGCCTACCATGTCGTCTCCTCTTTCCAAATCACCAGCCACCTTCATGCCTTTGGAAAACTTGGAGCTTAAATGTAAATGCTGGAACATAGCAAACTACATGCATAGTACTTATGCTAGAGTCTGCATTCTTCTCTGAAAATGTACACTTAACCGCCAGCAATGTTATTGAGAGTGACTTTCATCCATCCAAAAAGACAGAGACTTTATCTCTAAAATGAATTCCCTATACGCATATGGAAGTAATTCTCTGGAAGGATATTGCAAACAACAGTTAGATGTTTTCTGGGTAAAACACGAACATTTTTCTTATTTTTTTTCCTCCAGAGATTTGTAAAACACATAGCAAAATTGAGCTTTTATTCCTTGTTGCAAAATCAGTACAAATATTGGATAAAAAGAACATTCTTACACATAGTAGCTAAAAATCTCATAAATGTATTCTTCTTATAATATCTGAGAAATTCTTTTTTCCAGCCACTCATTCTTATTCCTTGACATCCATATAATTTAGATTATAACAGACAATGCATATGAAATACAAGTTAAATATATTATTCCTGGAAAGGAATTATATGTATCTCCACAGTATCTTTTAAACATTTATTTATTCATTTTTGATGGCTTCTATTATCTACTAGTCAGTGCATCACACATCGTCATCTGTATGCAGTGACCCTCTTTTGAATTACAATATGGTGGGGTTGGGGTCCATACTAAACAACTAAGAAAAGAACTGTGAAAGAATGATGCAGGAATCTGAGAGGCAGGGCATGGGTCTAGTCTGGGAGGTAGAAGACCAGGAATAAATCCCTAAGCAATTGATGTTTAAGCTGAGATTCAAAGAGTGAGCAGTTAGAACAAAGGATGATGAAGTATTCCAGCACAGGGTCCAGTATCTGTGCAGGCCCTGAGGTGGGAGGGGTTTGAAGACCCAAGGCACTGGGGAGACCAGTGCGTGGCTGCACCCTAATAAACCATAGGCATGAGGAAAGATTGTTTTTTTTTCTATGCACAATTTATTAGCATCAAAATCCAAGAAGGCAGATTAAATCTCAACTGAAAAAAAAGCACTGACGTATCACCCCAGTCGCCGTTAGTGCTAAAAAAGAAGCCCAGTTCTCAGTTCTCCTTTTGGATTTGATATTTCTCACTCTAATTCTAGGAGAATTGCTTCATGTACTTTGAAGTTCTTATTAGGTACATAATCATTTAGGATTATTGTCTTGATGAATTGGCCACTAGGACACAACCATCCTAGTGATGTAGCCACTCCCGCTTTCTTTTGAGTAGTGTTGGCATTAGCATAGCATATTTTTCTATCCTTTTACCTTCTTCTTCTTTTCTTTTTTTTTTTTTTTTTTTTTTTTTTTGCATGGTGGTCCGATGGTCCAGTTTACAGTGTCCTTCCTGGGTACGTGACGTTTTTACCAATTGAGCTGCATAATACAATATTCCTTTTCTTTTTCTGCACAAGCGTTTTTGTTCTTCTTGGAGTTTTTTTGTTTGCTTGTTTGTTTTTTACTTTACTGATTCACCCCAAACGCTGCCAATTTTCTCTGGCTGCCCAAATCTCAGGTGCATTGCTGTTGTATGAGTTTCATCTTCTCAGAGGCGTCTCTACTGGATCTCCAACCAGCTGTACCTGGTGCACACCTGTCGCCTCCTCCCAGAGATTCCCTTCACTCATCTGTGTTCACCTCTTTTTTGATACGCTCGCTCCTTCATTTAGTGCACATTCCCCAGTAGCTTCGCGGCAAAGGGTGCACAGACAGTAAACATCTGAAAATATCTTTGTTTTTCATCTATGCTCAGTTGATGCTTTCACTGGCTGTAAATTCTCGGTTGGAAAACATTTTTCCTTCAGAATTTGAAAGCATTGCTTCATCAGTTACAGAGTTATGAGAAAAGCTAGTTGTAATCTTTATTTATTTTTTTTCTTCTCTCTTGAAACTTTTAGAATCTCCTCTTTGGTTCCCAAGGTTCTGAAATTTCAGTCTCATGGAAATTAGGTGGGTCTGTTTTCGTCTGTTGCACTGGACACGTGATGGCATGAACCCTTTTGATCTAGCACTGTGTGTCGCTGACACCAGGAAATCTTGAATTCTGATTTTTATTTCCTCCCCTCTGTTGTCTCAGGAACTCCACAGTTATTCAGATATTGGGTCTCCTTGACTGATCCTCTAGTTTCCCCATCACTTCTTCCCTATTTTCCCTCTCTGACTTTTTATTCAACTTTATATTCCAACCCTTCTGTTGGTTTTTCATTTCTGAGTTTTGGTGTTTTTTTTTTTTTGTTCTCAGGTATTCCTTGTTAAAAAAACAACAGTATCCTATTTGATTTCATGGTTGCAATATATTTTTCGAATCTCTGAAGGTATTAATGATCCAGTTAAGTTTTGGCCTGCATGGTCTCTGTGGACATTTTTTCTGTTTTGTTGTCTTGGACTCTCTTTTGGGGTGGAGGCCTTCCTTAGATTCCTGCTGCTGCCTGATTGTCTGCACACGTAAGAATGGGGACACTCCGTGACTCAATATAGCAGTCAGCTGTGTCTTCCCTCAGGGTCATCAGATTGATTGGCAGTGAGGAGAGGATCTTCAGGACTTGGCTGGTGGGGTTCCCAGGAGAATTCCTCTAGCCTGGGGGTTAGGACCTGGTCATCAACATCTTGGCAGCTAGCTGAGTGGGGAAGAGAGCTGGCCTGGGGTGGTGGGTATGTCTCAGCTTAAATCTCCCTTTTACATTTCTCTTTTCCCACAGCTGGGTTTGGTGGGCCTCCGTCCAGAGACTGTCTCTATTTTACCTTTTTCCGAGAAAAGCCCTGCAGATTTCTATGTAGGTGAAGAGGGGCAGTCACTCAGCTGGATGGTGGGCAGGGGTGAGGGAGAGCCTGGCACTCTCACCTGCTTCTTAGATTTTCAACCTTCTTTAATTTTGCTCTCCCCTGCTTCCCGAGCTACTCGGCCCTCCCGCTCTCTGTGTCTTCACGGTTCACCCAATATAATTGGGATTGATTCTTAGTTTTCCTAACTACCAGCTTAAAATTTAGTGTCCTATGTCTACCAAGTGAGTACCACCGAAACTGTTCCTTCCTTCCTCATTTACTGCATTCTTGTGGGCCTTAAAATATTCCTTTCACCGCCGTTTTAATGGGTTTAAGGAGGCAGCTGGAGTAGATGATAGGTTCAACCCACCATCTTTTCTGGCCAGTCTTCCAATGTAAAATTGGGTGGCCAGGGAGCAGGGTGTTGAATGTAAGAGACTCATTCAGGCAACAGATGCTGGCCATTGTCTAGCAGCAGGCACGGCCCTCCATGCTGGACATTGCAGTTAATGAGGGGCTCTACAGGCAAATGTTCTCTGGGTCATTCAAATCATAAACACACTAGATGTGGACATTTGGAGACTCCCGCCAACCCCTGGACAGAGACGTTCAACTTGAAACTGCAGCCTTTCCCTGTGGATTTGGTTTCCTCTGCACACTTCTCCACAACAAAGTTATGAAGATACTTCCTTGTATAAGTTTTGTTTTCAAACACGAAGATCTTTAATCTGCTGGTTGTTGTTTTAGGATGGTGTGCGAGGGTATCAAATAGTTTTCCCCAAATGGAAGCCAATTCATCCAACACTATGTACGTAGAAGCCATTCCTTGCGTCTCTGATTGTAGTGCCATCCCTGTCACCAACTGAGCCTCCTGGGTTTTTAGAAAGGCATCCTGCAGATCCCTGCCCAGGATCAGGGTCTCTGGGAGAGGGACGCCAACCATGGCGTTCGAAAGCACTATCTCAGAGCATCACCACTGGGCTGGCCCGAGGACAAGCAGCACTGGGGTCACCTGGGAGCTTGATAGAAGATACACTTCTTGGGAGCCATGCCGGACCTGCTGAATCAAAAGTCTGGTGTGGGGGGGGTGCAGCACTGTGTTTTCACTAGGCCTCTGGACGATTCTGATGTTGGCTGCCATCTGAGAATCACTGAGGCCTGAGTGTGCAAAGAGGCCATGCTGCTGCTATGACCACAGCACAGAGGGTGGAGCTGTGTCGGCAGTTAATGGTGAGCACTGACGCGGGCCTGTGTTCAGCTCACTTTCTCCAGCTCTTTTCCTGTCTGCATCAGGGGATTGGTATTAGATTTGCATAAAGATGGCACACACATGACAGGGTGGGAAGTCATAGCTTCACCGGCGGCTCGCGCACACTGCTAAAGGCTGAGGGCTTCTTGTGCTGTTGGAAGGGCCCAGAAGGGAGTGCTGGGCACAAGCCCCAGGGCAGCCTCCCCTGCCCAGGGGCCCACCTCACTCTCTCCAGGGTTGCGCTTGGCGGGCAGGACACACGCCCCTATCCTTTTAATCTACCTGATTTTTAAAATATTTATAATGGGTCTTCTGGACAACGTATAGTTGGGTCTTGATTTTGACTTGACATCTAGTGTGATAATTTCTGCCTTTTAATTGGAGTATTTAGGCCATTGATATTTAATGTGGACGTCGATTTGGTTAGATTTAAATCTAACTTCTTGATAATTGTTCCCTATTGATTCCGTCCGTTCTGTTCTGTTTTTTGATTTTTTTTTCCTTGTCTGGTCTGCTATTGGATTAATGGAGTTTCTTTAATGATCAATTTTATCTACGTTAATAAGTTAATTTATATGTTTGTTTCTTTTAAGTGGTTGCTTCAGGGTTTACAATATATGTCATTAAACTAACATGACCTACTTGCAAATAATATAACACCTACAGTACAAGAAACTTACAGCCATAGACTGTCATTTCCCTCTGCCCACCTGCCTTTGTGTGTTAATAGTGTCATTCATTCGATCTCTATATATGCTGTAAAGCCCCTAATACATTGTTATCATTTTTGATTTAAACAGTGAATTGTCTTTTTAAAAAATATATTATTTTTTAAATGAGGAAATATATATGTGTGTGTGTGTGTGTGTGTGTGTTTACCCACTTATCATTTTTTGGAACTCTTCACTTCTTTTGTGAAGTCACAAATGTCTACCTGGTATCATTTTTCCTTCTGCCTGAGAGACTTCCGTTGACATTTTTGTGTTGCTGGTCTACCTTCAACAAATTCTCTTAGCTTTTTGCTGTCTGAAAAGTCATTATTATTTTGCCTTCATTAGTGAAAGATTTTTTTTTTTTTTGCTGGGTATAGAATTTTAGATTGGTAGGTTTTTTTTTCCTTTTTAAATAATACTTTAGGTTTTTTTTTTTTTTTTTTTTTTTTTTTTTTTTTTTTTTTTTTTTTTTTTGCCACTGTCTTCTGGCTTGCATTTTTTCTGATAAGTCTGCCCTCATTCGTTGTTTCTATGTGTAAAATGTGTATTGAAAAAATCTGGCTGCCTTTAAGATTTTTCTCTTTATCACTGACTTTCAGTAATTTAATGCTGATACGTCATGATAGGGCTTTCTTTGTGTTTCTTCTGTTTAGTATTAATTGAATTAATGGGATATTTGGGATTCCAGTTTTCATTAAATTTTTAAAATGTTGGATATTAATTATTCAACAAGTTATGTCTGACTTCCTTCTTCTGGAAGTCCAAAAAATGTATGTATGTATGTATGTATATGTATATGTATGTATATGTGTGTGTGCATATATATATATATGTAACATTAAGTCACATGATATTGTTCCATATCGCACTAATTTTATGTTTATTGTCTTTGGGCCTTTTTTCTTTGTTTTATAATTTGTGTACCTTCTATTTTTCTATTGCTCTGTCTTCTGGTTCATTGATATTTTCTTCTGCAAGGTCTAGTCTAATTTAATATTAATTTCATTTGCCTGTTTTTCATTTCATATATTGTATTTTTAATCTCAAGAAATTCCATTTTGGCTATTTTTATATTCTTCATTTTTCTAATCAATATCCCTTGATTTCCCCTCTGTCTTGAATATATTGGGAAACTATTTATAATAGCGATTTCAGTGTCCATGCCTATTAGTTCTGTCATCTATCATTTGTGTGTCTGTTTTTATTGAATAGACTTACTCTTGATAATAGCACATGTTTTCCTGCTTGTGTCTAATTTTTTATTGGATGCCGGATATTGTAAATGTTACATTATTGATTACTGGATATTGTTCTTTTCCACTAACTAGTATCAAAGTCATTTGTTTGCAGTTAAATTACTTAAAATCAACTTAATCACATCTGGGTTCCACTCTGGGGTTCCTTTTAAGCCTTGTGATTACTTTGGCCCCTACCATTGTGGTGATACCCTTGTGAGTGTTCTATTAGTTCTTTCCACTCATTCTGTCTGGAGCATGAGCTAGTCCCTCCCCCATATAAGCTTCGGGATTTTTCCACTTGCTGTTTTCTGATGTTTCTTATTCAGCATCGGTATTTTCCTCACATGCATGCAAATATCAGTAACCATCTAATGACTCATCAAAAGGAGTCTGCTTCAGATCTCTGGAGCTCCCTGTCATTGCAGTTTGCTTCTCTCTGCTCTAGTGGACTTGGCCTCCCCACGCCTCACATTTTCTACTCAACTCAGAAATTCTATCAAGTTCTATTTGGAATGATTTGGGAACTCTCTCCAGGAAGGAAGCTGGGCATTGGTAGGGCCCACATCATTCTCCTTCTTTTATGGCTTACTGTTCTGTGTTGCCTGAATGTTTACTTGCAGGAAGAAAAAAATCCAGTTTCTGGGTTTTGTTATTGTTGTTTTGTTTGATCATGGACATAGACAAAATTTTGTATTTCTAAGTTCTGTGTCATTGTGAAGTATTATCCAATTATTATTCAGGAGGACAGTTGCATCATGGCTTCAGTGCTGGGGAATAGAGAGTATGATTGAAATATATTAGAGTTAAATGCACAATTGCTATAATATATTTTTATAACCTGACTTGGAATCGTTTCATAAAATCTTGGAATGCTTTCCAGGTCATTATAAAACCATCCATTTATCCGCTTTCAGATTGTCTGATTAAGATGACACTAAATTTTAAGGCATTTATTCAAATATAAAAATGTTTGGAGTTTTAGAATCAGCTAAGGGTTATGCTTTCTAGATTATATTGACCTAAGGCTAAGTTATATTCCTTTTCATTTTGGAAGACCTTGGCAGAAGCAGTTCATTTTACTAAGCATATCCACACACATATTCCTATAAAACCAATAAAAGTATTTTGGTCCTAAATGGCATTCCTGCAAAATGAGTATATCTGGTTTGCAAATCTAATGGTCTGTTTTAGTTCTCATCTTTGCTGATCTCTCTGAAGCAATTGACACTTTTGAAAACCACCGGGTGACTTCCCCAAATGGTGTCCTTTTGTTGTAAGGCATCATTCTCTTTAGGATTTCGGCTACTGATCTCATAATTTTCTCTTTATCTTCATGATGGTTCTTTCTTTTCTCATTTCTTTAAAATATTTAATTTTTAACTGAAGCATGTGTATAAAGTGTGCATATCACAGTGAGATTTTCAGCAGTCGAACACATCAGTGCACCTCTCACCCACATGAAGAAAATGAACACAGCCAGCAGGACTCTTACAAATAGTACTGCTATGAATATTCTGGTGTTTTTTTGATTTTGGTGAGCATATGCATGCATTTCTGTTAGATAAATTCCTAGGGGTTGAATTGTTGAGTCTTAGGGTTTGCATACGTTTAGATTTTGTAGTTACTGATGAACAGTTTTCCACAGTTATTTTATCAATTTACATTCCCACCTGCAGTGTATGAGGTTCCTGTTGCTCCATATCCTTGAGATACTCAAGGTATTTTGTCTTTTCCATTGTAATCATTGAGGTGGGTGTGTCGTGGTAACTCTGTGTGCTTTTAATTTGCATTTCCCTGATAAGTATTTTTTCATGTGCTTATTGGCCACTTATATGTTGGCCTTTGTGCAGTGACTTTCCAAGTTCTTTTACCCATTTTTTATTAGATTATATTTTTCTTATTGACTTGTCGGAGTTCATTATGTATTTTGGGTGTAAGTCCTTGCTCAAATATCTTTTGCTCACCTTTTATATATTAGCTATCCCTGAGGATCCGTCCCTGGACTTTGTTTCTCCTTGTTCTTCACTCTCCTTGGTATATCTCACCCAGTGATGGGCTTCAGCTTCCCTTACTATTCAATCTCTCTTTGGGTTCATAGACCCCTATTTCCAAGTTTCTAATAGGTGGTCCAAGGGCAGTACCCCCTTAACCTTAGTGAAATTGACATTGTTGTTTCCTCTGCCCAACCAGCTCTGCCTTGTATATTCTCTGTTCTTATTCATGGTGTAACTGCAGCCAGGTATGAAGGTAAGACAGTTAAGTTCGTGAACTCATCCTAGAGAAAGTGCTACATACCTTATTGCTGAATATCATTACGGTCACCTTTGAAGTACTTCCCTTGGGAAGCTATGTACCTACACCAGTGCCTAGTTCACCCTTCAGAGCAATTTTGGAACTCTTTCTGGAATGGCCATCAGAGCTGTCATTGTATTACCCTTGATGTCCTGAATGTCATCAAAATGTCTTCCTTTCAGTATTTTCTTTTATCTTTGGGTAAAGAAGGAAGTCATTGGAGGCCAGATCAGGTGAGTAGGGAGGGTGTTCCAATATAGTTATTTGTTTACTGGCTAAAACCTCCCTCACAGACAGTGCCGTGTGAGCTGGTGCATTGTCGTGATGCAAGAGCCATGAACTGTTGGTGAAAAGTTCAGGTCGTCTAATGTTTTCACGCAACCTTTTCAGCACTTCCAAATAGTATAAACTTCGTTCACTGTTTGTCCAGTTGGTACAAATTCATAATGAATAATCCCTCTGATATCAAAAAAAAGGTTAGCAGCATCGTTGAAAATAAGTTCGTGAACTTAATTGTCACACCTCATATATCTGCTGTTAGATTTGGATCCTATTGGCTGTTTCCTTGAGCTCACTCATCACTTCTGTGGCCCTGTCCACAGCTTCTTGTGGGGGCATGTCAGATACTCACATATAGTTAGGCTTTCTCCTCCCTTCACACCATTAGTGCCCAGGGAGGTCTGGGCCACCGCACAGCAGTCTAATTGGATGTCCTGCCTCTGGTCATCACTCCTCATCTCCCCAGTGTTTACTTTCTAAAAACTACAATCTGGGAAATTGCTTATTTTGTGTCAAAATTTCATTATTGACTCCCTATGTTTTTTAACAACTTTATTGAGATATAATTTATACACAATAAAATTCACCCATTTGTACAATGCCGTGGATTTTAGTAAATTTGCAGAAATGTACAGCCTTCCCCACAGTCAATTTGAGACCATTTTAATCACCTCAGAAAGAAGCGTTGTGGCCTTTAGTTATCCCTCTCCTATGCCCTCACCCTCCCCTCCAGCCCTAAGTAAACCACCCATGTACTTTCTGTCTCTGTAAGAGTTCCCTCTTCTGGACATTTCACGTGGCTGTAATCATACAGGATGTGCTTTATTGTGACTGGCTTTTTTCACTTAACATAATGTTATGAAGGGTCACCTATGTCTATAGCATGTGTCAGTGTTTTATTTCTCTTTATTGCTGAGTAAAATTCCATTGTATGGATATACCAGATTTTGTTTACCTGTTTTTCAGTTGATGGACTCTTGAGTTGTTTCCACATTTGGCAATTATAAATAATGCTGCTTTAAACATTTGTATACAAGTTTTCGTGTGGGCATCACAGATACCTATCGAGGGGACTCCCTATTGCCGGCAGAATTCGGCACATGCTTTTTAGCCTGAGCTCTGACACCCCTTATGATTCTAGATTTCACACTGAGCGTCTGAAATGTAAGCTCCTGGAGATCGCCACCCAAGCCTTGGTTGTCAGTGTGCCCCCTCGGCACAGTGCCAGGTGATTAGGAGTCGCTGCGTACGTATGTCCAGAGGAAGAAATGAGTATGTATAAAGAACCTCAAGTTCCCGCTGCAAAATCGTGCATCAGTGTTCGTTCTGCCCTGAAGTTCCTGTTATCCAGTATCTTCTCACTTCCCTCCTTCTTCGGACAATTTCGTGTCCTAACATTGTTATGCCCTCTGCCTAGAATCTACTTCCCCTTTTCCTTATCTTCCCAACATTGGGTTTGTTTCTCTATTAGTTACGCTCCCGTAACGTTTTGTGAATAATTCTGTCACAACACTCAGCTAAGGAATTGTCATTGATCTTTCACTGACCGTGGGCCCCTCTGGACCAAAAAGTCCTTGAGAGCGGTACCATGACTCACGCAAATTTGCATTCCTCGGGCCTGGCACAAGGCCTGGTACACAGCAGGCGCCCAATCAAAGCTGTGGCAGGAATGAATGATTGTGTCACTCATTGCTTCCTGTAACGTTTCTTCCTCACCTCTTGTGTTGACCTTGCCATTGGTGAATTTTAAAGACAGCACCATTGAATTCTTTTTCTTTTTAGCGTAGCATTTTTCTTTCTGTGGTCACTGAGCCTTGGTTATCCCATCTGTTATGATGACATAAAACATGGAGAAATCTGCAAATGAAGTCCTCCTGTCCCTCCTTCAGCGCCCTCAATGTCGACAGCCCAGGATTTTACGCCCTGAATCTCACCACAAGATTATGTCAAATGTTTTGTTTAGGTTTCTCTTACTAAACTGCAGTTGTTTTCAAGGAACTTACACACACACACACACACACACACACACACACACGTACACACGTAATTCACATTAAGATTGCCTGTGCCCTTACAGGAGGGAACAAATATTAACTGTATTTAAAGTGCATGCCACACTCTGTAAAATGGACTACTATTATTTAAGCAGATGGATGGTCCCTTAGATGGAAGAAACAAAAGCTGTTGGAATACAGTTTGGGTTTTCTTTTGCCTCTGGCCATATGATGTGTATCTTAGGGAATCAGTTTATGTTACATTATTAATCCCAGTGGTGTGAAATAGAAAGATTTATGTGAAATTCCTTTAAAAATATAAGGAGACGTGACAGTAAACCCCCAGAGATCACTTATCTTTTTAAGTACTAAGATTAAACGTTTATTTTGCATTTTTCTCACAGTCATTTGAATAATTTCACAAGCTGGCTCTTGGATTGTGATTTACTACAGGAAACCATACATTTAATTAGGAAATATTTCTTACATATATTCACATTTTCAAAGACTTGCTATTTTTAACAAGGCTACTTTTATGATACAAAAGAACAAATTAAAATATGACTAAATTTGATTTAGTTCAAATTACCCACAATCCAATTGACAGAAGAGTAATGTGGGGAGGGGGAGAAAAGAACCTGGGTGGAATTAATTAGCCTTGAAGAGTGACAGTTACCTTGTTCCTAACAATATGTTTGGGGTAATGTCAGTTTCCTAGAAAGCTCAAATCTAAAAGCACAGTGCTACTATCAGCATTTTTGTTTGAGTAGAAAGCCGCAATGTTTAACTAGTAACTAAGCTTCTAATCTGAACCAATTTCTGAGCAGTAATTTTCGTATTCTGATTTATGGAGCATTGCTAAAGCCTTTAGTTATGGTTGGGAGAGAAAGCTATCAAATAGTTACTACTTGATGAACATCCCTTTCTTCTGTTTGAGTAAATCTATTACTTTTACAAAGTGTATTTTTGTCCACCATCTTTTGACAAATGACATTCACTCTGATTCCCAGATCAGAGATAGTCAGCAATGGCCCCGGAGGGCAAACTCATGGTCACTGCCAGTGAGAGACCGAGAGACAGTAGGTGGAGGTTCAAGTAAGATATTTGGAGGATATTATGTAACTCTCCTGGACACAGCTTCCCCAAGATTTGGCTTTGTAGAATAAAGGCAGCCATAGTGTGAAATGAAGTCTTCATCAGAAAGATTAAATGCTCCTTCCATGACCTCCTTGCCCTGAATCTTTGGTCCAGTGACAATCCCTCTGAATCTGCAAGGTGGAACCTACACACACCTGGCAGAGCTGTTGTTCACAAGAGTAAATGAATAACACATCTCGTCTCTTGACATTGCTGGCACGACATTGGCGCTAAATGAATGTCATTTTCATCTCTGTCCAGTGAGATTCTTCCAAGTATCTAGGGCTCCTTTGTTCCTTGCGAAAATGTGACTGGATGGGCATTTGTTTTTAGAAAGTCATATATTAGCACAGCTATCTGAGAAGTAGGTCGTCATGGCACTTACAAATATTTTCTTTAATTTTGGGGTTCTAGATGTTGAGTTACCTTTGTTCACTTAGGTAACACTCCATAACTATTTGTTAAGGAGTGCGACATAGGTGCTCAATAGATCGTTTCAAATGCCCAATGTGTGTGAACAGGTTTGCAGATGTTTTATTTTTAGTAATTAAAACAAACCATTTAAATAACCAAGATCAAGAAAATAGTGAAGAAAATTACATTATAGAAAATGTGCATCCACTAATATTTACTTGTGAAGTCAGTATAGAACAATGCCCTTACGTACAAATCATGTTAAGAGAATGAAGCAGGGTCTATAAAAATTGCATATTTTATGTATGTGACATAGTACAATTATATAAATATTGTAGTTAAGGCACGTAGGCAGATGGACCAGAAAAGAAAATATAAAAATTGAAACAAACTGCCATAGTCTGGTGGAAGTAAGTGATGCTTTGATCCTTTTTTCAAAGCTCGTTTTATTATTGCTACATATTTTCAATTTAAAAAATGCATCGTTGATTGGACACTATTTTCAGAAAGCCAATTTTGTTTTTTAAAATGCTTTACATATGATCTTCAATTTTAATTAAAAAAAATTGTAACTCATTTCATTCAAAATTAGCTCTCAACGTACCTACACACCAGAGCCATTTGATCTTAGCAACTTCATGGAGCCATTCATTCACTTAGCTACGCCTTACTCCTCCTTACTGGGTGTTAGGCTCTGTGCTCTTGGTCATAGCGTGAGCAAAACAGTGTATTGTTCCCATGAGACGTTTGCTTTAGAGGGAGACAGACAAAAACTGAATACAAAATAACATAATAGAGATTCTGAGAGTGGAAATGAGGAGGGTGCCGTATTTTCCAGACCCGGCCTCTCTGTCCGGAGTAGGTCATGCAACTTGGAATTATTTCATTTCAGTTGAGCCTTGCGATGATTGCAGTCAGCCTGAAGCCAGGCTGACTGAAGGTCAAGTTTAGAAGGTGTGCTTTACTGACCGATGCTTGTGTTGTCTTCTTGTAGTTTTCAGCGACGACCTTCACTCCAGCCTCTACTTTGTCAATGCATCTCTGCAAGAGGTAGTGTTTGCGAGCACCACGGGGACCCTGGTGCCCTGCCCTGCTGCAGGCGTCCCTCCTGTGTCTCTCAGATGGTACCTAGCGACGGGCGAGGAGATCTACGATGTCCCTGGGATCCGTCACGTCCACCCCAACGGCACTCTCCAAATTTTCCCCTTCCCTCCTTCAAGCTTTAGTACCTTAATCCATGATAATACTTACTATTGCACAGCTGAAAACCCTTCAGGGAAAATTAGAAGTCAGGATGTCCACATCAAGGCTGGTGAGTACCTCAGGTTTTATTCCTTCTGTACCTGCTGGGGGGAGGGGTGGCAGTGACAAATGTTACAACTCCAGCAGCTGGGGACCGATGCGAACCCTGTCTTCAGTTCACTGGGACCCTGCTGATGGCTCCCTTGAGAATCTCTCTTGACTGGATTTCAGAGTGCCTGACATTGGTGGAACAAAACCGTGAAATGACTGGTTCTCATCCTCAATGAAACAAATATTCAGATGCCTGTAAATAACCCCCTTTGGCTTTTTTCTTGCTGAGGTGTTTTTATTTCTATTCAACGTTTTTTGCCATTTGAACAAAGACCTGTCAATAAAAAAGTTCAGTGCATTTGTAACCCCTTCTAACTCTGCTTCTGTAAATCACCGAACACTGGAAAATGAAAGAAATCTTTCTGGAGGACTAACAGGAAGTTTGTGATATAATTCTTGGGTGAGTTCTACTGTACTTACTCACTAAATGTTCCTTGAGCTTCGTTACAGTTCAGGCCTGTGCCAGGTCCAGGGAGTCGATGAGGTGAAAAATACGGTTCTGCCCTCCTGGGACTCGTGTCCTAATAGGAGAGTCAGACATGGACACAGAACGTTGGGTCAGGGTTTATGATGGAACATTGGCCTCTGCTCCAGGCACTGCGATAATTGCCGAGGGGACTGTGGGAAATTCGGGAGGGAAAATAAACCCCAATACAAAAATGCCATCAGCTGAGAAACAGTGAAAACCCTGCCATCACTTTGACTTGACACGGCTGACGGCGCCTTTGAGATGCCAGCATCTCTTGCTGATTTCAATGTGCCTTACACTGCTGGAACTAAAACTTGGAATCAGTGATATCCAGTCGGTTGGGTCTAAACTATACCCCAAACGTACGCATTTTGACTAATTGATACTCTGACTCAAACTTTCAGTGTGTCAAACCTAGTGTGTTTGCTTCCTTTCTACTCTTGGTTCCTGCCCTCCCGACACTCTGTCCTAGAGGTGGGCAGTGAAGGGAGTGGGGAGGAAACAGGGAGAAAAGAAGACAGTGAATTGAGCTGGAATAAAACCACAGCACCAATGTGTATTGTAAGCGAATCAGAGCCAGTCTACTATTCTTGCGGTCCTTGTGAAATAAAAAAGGCTCTTCTAACATTTTTGACTGTGTCACATGTTGCTGCAATGCCATCGATGAATAAACCTTGAATCACTTTGCTCCTTTTAACATCACAATGTATTTTTTAAAAAATTGTCATCGCTACAAGTCAACGCAGGAATACAAGCCTGAGATTCACACACATCAAAAGTTATCCATGCAGGACGTGTTGTGTCATTCTATAGACTGAACAAAGTGCTGAGAAACAAACACACAGCTAGACTCCAGTTAGCAAACGATGTTTTAATTTATTTTTTTAAAGCCTAGCCTTTCAAATACTATGGTACACAGACGTAACGTAATGCAGGCAAACACAATGTGACTTTGATTGCTGTCTCATACACCCGATAGCTGGAGGAGCTTTGCAATAATTTCTGCAGCAACGAGGAGGTGTTACTTGAAGACATCACAACACGAACAAAATACAAATTGTGTCTGAATGCCTGCATGGGATCTCTTAGATGTGAGCAATCAAGCATTAGACTGACTCATTCTGCCAGCGAGTCATTTTCCCAACTATATTTTGATCTCCGTGACATGCTGGTGAATTCCAACACTTACACCAAAGTGCACTTAAGGGAGGAAGGCAGAGATTGGCATTAATCAAGAGATATGAGAAATTGAGACCCCAAATAATTAAAATAAAGCAAATGAAGTTTGTGTAGGAACCTCTCAACCTGACGCCTGGGGAATTCAGTGAATGCCTTTTACCTGGCAGACTGAAGAGTTTAATGACGTGGCATCGAAACGTAGTCTTAAACTACAAAGCACCACATATAGAAAAACCTGGAACTTCAAACAGCTGCACTTGTATGTGTTAGTCTGCTATTTCAGTCTTGACTTTCCTGTCAGATAAAGGAATTAAAAGCTCACTCCTGCTTTAACTGCAGTTTTCTAAATTTGTCGTAGGACAGATTGTTTTGCACGACAGTTTTGGCGGGTAGAAACCCCACCGTCTCGTCTGCGTCTATGCTGCCTGTCCCCTCCCACACAGATATGTCATTGCTGTGTGTGTGTGATGTTCTTCTCCCCTGCCGTCCTCCCGGATCTGAGGCCAGCACACACAGGACTCCTGTGTCAGTGCGAACTTACAGGATGGACAGTCACATTGCCCCAATGAATATTTTTTCTCAGTTAATTTTACTTCTTATTATGAACACACTTTGGTTGTAATAATCTTTTACGTGTTTTTATTGGGTGCTTGAAAATCTGGTTTCTGCATTTTTATGAAGCTCCTAGTACAGAACTGGACAGTACTCAGAACGTCAGGCAGGGATGTCGGCTGTCGTGCAGGTTTGAGGAGAATGAGCACTGACTTACGGGGCATCCCCGTGTCTCAGGTCATCCTAAATGTCTCAAGGTCCCCCGAGATTGGCATTGGGATTTTCCTGGAATAATCCCCTGGGTATAATGGCCTTCAGATCTCTCCGTGACAGTACAGAAAATTCTCATTCTTAATGGTTTTCATTGACTTGACCTAGGTCTGAGTGCCAGCAAAAGAGGAAAGGGTCACACTCATCATGTCTCATTGATCAGCAATCCTAGTTCTCGTCTCAAGTGAACTACTTTGTTGCCTTTTCCATTTTAAGGCCTAGAATGCAGATGGACCCCTTGAAATGGCTCTGGCCCTGCCCGTGCTCTGTTTACTAGGGAGCAAATGGTAATCAGCTCTATGACCTTGGGCAAGCCAAACAATTTCTAGTGATTGCCTTTTCCTTAGTAAACTGTGGTTAATAACAGATGGCTGGGACTTCTGAGGATGGCTAGGATGGAGGATCAGGCACTGAATTTAATCTTTTATCTGAAACAACACAACAAACACACAAAATATATAAAGTAGCAGTTCTCAAGATTGGCCATCCCATAGTGAAGGAAAGCGATCCTTGAGAAACTGGAAAAAACAGCTGAGTCCCATGAGTGCCCCAATTTACTGCCTTAAGTTTCCAGATGGAGGACGCAAAGACCCGCCCACAATTTTTGTAAAAGTTTTATTCGTGATTGCACCAAGTTGGAAGCAACAAGGATGTCCTTCAGTATGTGAATGAATGACAGACTCTCTCCCTGACAAAACGTTAAGGCAGGCTCCTCTGAACTCTCTTCTTGACCTTGACCTTGACCTTTTGTGTCTGTCCTCTCTGAGCTCAGTGTTAGTGAGTCCTGCTAAGTCATTCCCCCACCTTCGATAGGTGACCACTCTTGATATCTGCTCAAGTCCGTATTTTCCCCTTTGATGTGCATGTCTTCAGCCTGCCTTTAGCAGGAATCCCTGACCCTTGGAGTTCTCCTCTTAGTATTTTTCTATCCACTGGCCCTCTCACTCTGCTTGTTGGTTCTTTCTCTCTCTCTAAATCCTCGTGGGTTCTTGCTGTATTCAGAGTTGAGCAAAAATTCTCCCTCCTATTGGAATAGTCATAACCCCTATTGCAAAAGTCTTAAATAAAGTCTTTCTTTACATTTTAAGAAGTATAAGAATATATTTTCTTTAACAATAAACTGTGGTCCATTTAGAGGATGGAGTATTATTCAGCGACAGAAAAAGAAGAGCTATCAACACATGGAAAGACGTGGAGTGACCTTAAATGCATATTGCTAAGTGAAAGAAGTAAATCTGAAAGGCTGCATATTGTATGATCCCAACTTTATGACATTTTGGAAAAAGCAAAACTATGGAGCCAGTAAAAGGATCAGTGTTTGCCATAGATTGAGGTGGGAGCAGCAGGATGAGTAGGCAGAGCACAGGACATTTTTAGGGTAGTGGAACCATTCTGGATAATAGATACCTTAATGGCAGATCTGTTTATAACACAGAGTGAACCTTCATGTAGCTATGACCTTTAGTTGGTAATAATGGATGAATATTGGTTTATTAATTGCAACACATGTATCACACTGACGCAGATGCTAACACAACAGGAGCTGCAGGGCCGGGGAGAGGAAGTGTGCGGGAACTCCCTGTCGTTTCTGTAAAATTTTCTGTAAACTTAAAACTGATCTAAAAAAAAGTTTATTCCAAAACACTGAAAAATTCTTCAAGTAGCTTAATATACACTTGGAGTTCCCAAGGGAGTGGATGATATAACCAAAAACGTTGAAGAAATACTGGCCACCATGTTCCCAGTTTGATGAAAACTATAAACCCACAGATCCCAGGACCTCAGGGAAACCCCAAGTACAAGCCATATGAAGAAAATTTACCAAGGCTCTCCATCATCAAATTGCTCGGAACCGATGACGAAAAGAAAATGTTAAAAGCAGCCAGGGGAAAAAGAGGACACATTACACACAGAGGAACAAAGATGCAGATGGCACCAGATTTCTTGTCAGAATCAATATAAGAAAACAGTAAAGCAATATCTTTAATGTCCTGAAGGAAAAGTAATCTGTAAATTTAGAAAACTATACACAGTGTAAGTACCTTTCAAAAATACAGGTGAAATGCAGGCGTTTTGGACACACACAAGCTGAAAAAATTGATCAGCAGCTGATTCACACTACTAGAAGCCTTAAAAAAAAATAGAGTCTTACAATCAGGAGAAAAATGACACCTGATAGAATCTTGGATCTACTCAAAGGAAAGAAGAATAATGAAAGTGGAAACTACAGGAATAAATAAATCATATTTTTTGTTATTTAAAACCCTTTAAAAGATAGTTGATTGTTTAAACAAAATAATAAGAGTGTCTCAAGGGGATCGTAACATATGTGGCAATGATAGCATTAAAGTCTGGATTAAAGACGTACAAGTATAATATTTTAGAGTTCTTTTAAAATATGGGAAGTTGTATAATATCATCTGAATGTAGATGGTGATAAATTATAGATGTATTTACTATGAAAACTAAAGCAACCACTGGTAACCAGAGACTCATGGCTAATAAGCCAACGAAGTAGAAAAAATGGAATTATTAAAAAAATACTCAGTCCAAAACAAAGAAGCAAAGAACAAGAGAAAGGAAACTAAGAACAATATGACATTATTTACCTCTGCTTGTGAGGAGAGTTTCCCTTTAGAAATGACTTCTATCTTAGTCTTTTGAAATTAATTTCATGCCAGATTTCTTGACATGTAATTGTCCAAAAAGTGACTCAAATTTGAAGAAAGCTGATTCGATGGTAAGATGTTTCTCTGTGGCTATCTTAGCAAATCAAAGATTTACAAAATTCAGACCTTGAGGATTTTCCTGTCCCAATCCTCCCTCATCTCAAATTTGAGGAAACTAAAGCTCTGGAGAAGGAAGGAAGGCTTGCATCCATATTTATAGAGCTGGAATGAGACAACCTGGATTAGACGCAGATGTCTTCTTAGGTCTTGGATCCATGCAGCTTAGCAAACTTGTTCATGATTGCTGCATCCACATGAACTGGTCAAGTCTTCACAATCACCCTGTGTGGTTGATATTTTTATCAGAATCTCCATTATATAGATGGCAAGAGAACTTAACTTGCCCGCTCTGTGAGTGGTAGGGCTTGGATTTGAACCCAGGCAGTTGGGGTTACAGGGTGGGCAGTGAACCCCAGCACCTCCCTGCCTCTAGCCCAGACATCTGATTCCTGGAAGTCCCCTCTGAACTACTCCTATTATTGGGGGTGTTTGGGCGGGCTCCCTAATCAGCATCCTTCCCTACGCAATGGGAAACTGAACAATTGTTTCCCAAAATGCTTTGCAACTGTCTTTTTTTTTTTAAAAAAAAAATCACTTCCAAAGAGTTAATTGTCGCATAGTTTTCAAGGATTTCCAGGAGAGGTTGCCTTTGTTGAATTTTTAAAATTCTTTTTCTTTATAGTCTGAAATTGTTTCCTTGGCCCTCGGAGGACATAGAGAGCTTTCCTAGCATAAGTTCTCTTAAGAAGCTACTTCCCATATCCAGATGCAGTTAGTGGGTAGAGGAACTCTTTTCACATATGTACACTGTTACCCTTCAGTAAATAGTGTAGCGTGTTTTAATGAAATGAAAGTCTTTAAGATGGGAACTGTGGGTTGCTGAACTTTTTTCCAGTACAATTCATAGATGTAAGATGCATATTGGAATGAGATACTGCTCTCCGAATGAGCCAGTGGACTGGGTCACCGGTGCTTTTCTTGCCTTGCAGTTTTACGGGAGCCCTATACAGTCCGCGTGGAGGACCAGAAAACCATGAGAGGCAATGTCGCGGTCTTCAAGTGCATTATCCCCTCCTCGGTGGAGGCGTACATCGCCGTCATCTCATGGGAGAAAGACACTGTTTCACTCATCTCAGGTAGGCTCCGCGCTGCCAGGGCGGAGGGCGCCGGCTCACCTTCTCACCTTCTCAGGCTGCTTCAGATATCCAGTCGGGTCTCTGCCAATGCAATGCGTTCATTACGGTTAAAAACTAGTGTACTTAAGGTGGCTGCTAAATTATGATCAAATGCGATATCAGTGTTTTCTATTGGTTTACGTGGCTCGATTGAGGAGCATTTCAGTGACTTGACAGATGGATAGAAATTAGTTACTTGCATTATACCTGATAGCCTGCATTTTACTTTTATAAGGAAATTGTATTTCTGCTCCTGGAAATCAGGAAGTAGGATTATTGTGTCTGGGAGAGACTTCAGTGATACTCAGCCCTGATATTCTGAAGCTGATCTCTAGAAATCGGGAGCCCTGATCTCATGCTGTTTTGACCCTTTCGAGGGTATGCGATTACGTGGTGTCTCTGACTTCTGCCTTGAAGCTCCTAGTCACAATACTGTGCAACACTGAAATATATTTGTATGAAAGTAATTTCTTGGCTTATGTTTCGTATCTAGAAATGACACAACTGAAATTTAGCTTTTAAGAAGGTGCGGTACTTCTTCTCTCGTGGTTTTTGAGTTCTTGCTGTATGCTCTTTCCCACAAAGGGCACGTAGGTACACTGCCCAGTTTTCCTGTTTTAGAAGTCTTTGGATAGTGATTGTCGGCTGCTTTTGGAAAAGAGTTGTGCTGAGTATAATGGATTATAAATGGTTGCCTTTCTTTGTATGCTCTGTATAGTATGTGTTTGTGCACACACATACATTTTCATGTAATTCTTGAATACCATCCAAGTTATGTCCATTTATAGAGATAAGAAATTAGAACTAAACTCTCATGGTGACACAGCATTTTTGTTCTTCAGCTTATTGATTTGCTAGACAGAATATTTTCTGTTCAGAAACAATGAAAAAAATCATTAAACCATTAAAAAGTCCAAATTAAAAATTAAATCTTTGATCTTTAAAAGTACATTATAGCAAAGTAGGATGTAAGAGATGCTTTTAGCTTTCCTTAGTATCCTCTTCACAGTGAATGTGAAGTTCCTCACACTTCACTGAGCAATAAATTCCTTGCTGGTATTTTGATTCATCATCATAATTTGTTCACTTACCGTATTGAAAAAATGATAAGCCTAAAAACTGAAATATGATTGAAATAATCAGAGTAGAGACTCACTTGTACACATTATTTACTAATTGTTTATGATGTTAATTGCTTCTCTTTAGAAGTCATTTTAGTTTCTTGATGGGAGAGGGAGAGATTGGATGACAAATCCATCTGGCTGTGAGTTTAGGGATGAGAAGATTTTGGGACAATATTTACAGTGTCCCACCCTCCGGGACCCAGGCTGGTGAAGGCTCTGCTTACTTACAACAGCTATCAGACAACGTCAGGCCTCCCTGGTGGGGGAAGAGAGCAGGGGGAGTTGCAAACTGCCTCTATGTGCTTCCACGTGGAGGTGACATATGTCATTTCCGTTCATGTTTAATTGGCCAAAGCAAGTCACATGGCCATCTCCGACTTCAGTGGGGCATGTGCCTGGTAGGAGAGAACAACTGACAATCTGGGTGAGAAGTCGAAATATCTACCATGAGGTTTTACAGATCTATATGCATATCTATAGCTAGATCTTATATAGGTTTTTAATATAGGTTCTATGTAAAATGTAATGTGTGTGTTCTTATGTTTCCTAGACATCTTTAATTAGAACTGTACTCACATGCAGGTCTCATCTTTTTACAATCAATGTGAATAGACTTTTTTTTCCTTCAAACATGAACCTAATTAAATAAAACAAAAGGAGTTTTCCATCTGGTGAGTGCAGAGGATGCTGACATGCAGAGTCGATATTGTGCTGATAGGAACTGATAACGCACATGGATTGTCCTCAATCACATGTTAGAGCTTTATGCTTTGGCAACATTTAAAAAATAACAGGTACCATGGATAAACACCTGGCTTTTCTTTACCCCAAAAGTATCCAGAAACCAGTGTAGCACAGGCTTTTATCTCATTTAGAAACACATCAATAGCAAGTTTTGTTTGCAAATAAGTCATTTCACTAAACACAAGGTATTCTCAATACTCCACACTGCAGAAATGATGAGAGAGAGAGAGAGAGAAAGAGAGAGAGAGCTGTTTTTTACACTCAGGTAGTTCAACATGAGAACAGGGTTCCCAAACAGTATTATGATCCACAGACAGTCTGGAAAGTCAGCCTTATGATGTGAGTTGCTGTGGCTTACTGTCAGACCCTGTTCCCAGAGCCTGAACCCCACCCGCTGATACTGCTAAAAATGCCCAGGGAAGGAGGTCACGAAACCACCAGAGACGACACAGTGGTATCTGGGGATCTTAATAAATTAACCAGTTTGGGATGGTTTAGGTGAAGAAGGATTCCATTTCTCTCTGGTGGCATGGACCCTGAGTGTGGCAAGGCAATGGGAAACCACACGGGGACAGGGAAGCTCAGAGGATGAGCCTGGTTGGGACCTCCCTCCTCTGGGCCTCAGATGCCAAGTGATGGGGGAGGCGATTTTATTTTGGAGGATTTACACTATCCAATTTCAAAACTTCCTATAGAGCTACAGTAATGGAGACCACGTGGCATTGGTGCGGAGAGAAAAACATGTAGCTCAGTAGGACAGAGTTGAAAGTCCAGGAGGAAATAATCACATGTGTGGTTCACTGATTTTTATTAAACTATTTACATACAATATTATATTAAGTTTCAGGTGTATACCATTAGTAATTCAACACTTATATACCTTACGAAGTGATCACCATGGTAAGTCCGGTAACCAGCTGTCACCGTACAAAGTTATTAGGATATTAACTCTATTCCCTGTGCTGTGCCTTACATCCCATGACTTATTTTATAACTAGAAGCTTGCGCCTCTCAATTCCCTTCACGTTTTTCCCTTCCCTCATCATCCTCCACTTGTGCAACATCAATTTGTTCTCTGTCTCTATGAATCTCTGTTTTTTCTTAGATTCCACATATAAGTGAGATCATAAGGTATTTGTCTTTCTCTGATTTATTTCATTTAGCATTATATCTTCTTGGTCTATCCATTGTTGTTGCAAATGGTAAGATTTCATTCTTTTTAAAAAATGTCTGAGTGATATTCCATTGTTCATATGTACCACATCTTCTTTATCCATTCACCTATTGATGGGCACCTAGATCGCTTCCATATCTTGGCTGTTGTACACAATGCTGCAGTGAACATAGGGTGCATTTGTCTTTTTGAATTAGTGTTTTTGTTTTCTTTGTATAAATACCCAGAAGTGGGATTGTTGGGTCATATGGCAGCTCTAGTTTTAATTTTCTGAGGAACCTCCATACTGTTTTCCATAGTGGTTGCACCAGTTTACATTCCCACCAACAGGGCACACAGGTTTTCTAAACGTAAATTCCCAGGAGTGGAATTTCTGGGTCTGACTCTAGGGGGAGACCTTGTACAGCACAGAGGTCCCAGGGACTGTGGGGCATTTGGGAGCTCCAGGAGGCCATATGCACAGCAGGTGGTCTGTAAGACGTTAATGGGTCTCTATTTTGCAACTAAACTGATAAACCCAGTAACTCCTTGTTGCATTAGTTTAGATTTAGTCACTGGCAGTGGCCATCAGGCCACCTTTCTCTTCCTGGAATTCCAAGACCTTTCAGCCTCCAGTGAGTCTGGCTGGGAAATTTGTCCCAAGAAACGTGCACACATCACTTCCCTTAGCTCTGAGTCTCCACATGGAGAAGACCAATGAGCTAAATCAGCCATGAATCTGAGCCTGTGTAAGTGTCCTCACACAGTAAGTTGGGCGTAGGAGAAGGTGGCAGTGCTGGCTGATGTGACAAAGCTAGGAGTTCATGGCGGTCACAGGAAGGTCATGGCGCTCTGTCCCCACTCAGGGCTGGCGGCAGGAAGCTGCCTGTGCAGGCCGAGGTCTGTCTGCTGCGGCCCTTTGGCTCCACCCCTCAGCCTCTGGGCCCAGAGCGCCCCCTTGTGGGAGGCAGGAGCAGCAACAGACTGCTTTTAAGGGGTGAGCCTTGCGCTTATGCACATGTCCTAGGCTAGGGCGAAGGTAAATGGCTATTTGTCATCGGGGCATTCCTTTCCAATGGAAAAAAAAAAGGTGCTGTATTTCTCTAAAAAGAAACGAAATGGTTTCGATTGGCATGTCTAATTAATTTTTGCCCTTTATCTTGATTGAGGAAATACACGACTGGGTTATGTTCTCGTAGGGGAGAGTAACACCCACCAAGTGTCTGGGTTTCAAGTGAGCCGCACAGTGTCTTTGGCCGTTGTTCCAGCAGCTGCTGTAAGAGCTTGTTGCACGTTAGGTCATGCATTGATTTCTCTCCACGGGAGGTTTAAGCTGTCCTGACTCTAGACTCAGGAATAGAGTCATGCCTCTTTGTCATACAAGGTCACTAGGTCACCGATATTAAAAACGTAAGTAAGTTCATTTATTTTAAACAATGTTTGGAAGGAATACCCCAGCGGTCTTGTTATGGACTCAATGTTTGTGTCCCCTCGAAATTCATATGTTGAAGCCCTGACCATCAAACGTGATGGTGTTTGGAGCCGGAGCCTTTCAGAGGTAATTAGGGTTAGATGAGGTCGTGAGGGTGGGGCCTCCATGATGGGACTAGTGTTATAAGAAGAGACAACAGAACGCTCTCTCTCTGCCACATGAGGACACAGCGAGAAGGCTGCTGTCTGCAACCCAGAAGAGGGCTCTTACTAGAATCCGACCACAATGACACCTTGATCTGAGACTTCCAGCCTCCGGGACTGTCAAAAATAAATGTCTGTTGTTTAAGCCACCCAGTCTATATTTGTCATAGCAGCCTGAGCTGACTAAGGCAGGCCTAGGAGTAGGAATCCCTAATTCCTCAGGCGAAGGAGAGGTTCCTGGGGTCTGATGCCGCAGTCCCTCTGCTTTGCCACCTACCTAGGCTCTTCACCTGGGCCACCAGGTGCCCCATGGGTGACGTCACTCTCAGACGGCGGCACAATGTGTAGAGGAAACCTATCTCGGGGACAGGCGCACACCATGACATCTGATGTCCTCAGCGATGGACACTGACATCCTTACTGGGATGCATCCTGACTTCCTGCCTCCTTCCCTAATTAGAATGAGCTAGCAGAGACACGTGCGGTGCTGTCTGGGTGCATTTTTAATACATCCTACCACTGATCTAAGCCAAAATGAGAGCCTTTCAAATAGCCGAATATTCATGGAGCCCGATAACAAGGGAGTAGTTTGGACAGCGCTGTGCCCTCGGGGAGTTTGCTGATGTGGAGATAGACACGGAAGACCTCAGCCTGGAAAAGAACAATATCCACAGCGTCACATGTGGCTTTCACTCGGGCCTATTGTGAATCTCTTCCCGAATTGGGAGGCCTGCAGTGAGAGAGCCCAGTATTCTGTGTCTGTTTTCTCTGATAAAATTCTGGGAATCTCACTGAAGGTTTAGCTACATTAACATCAAAGACACAGCCCAAGGGTAACCAGATTTGGAAAATGGAAAAAGCAGACATTTTACTCTTCCCAGAGAATGTGCCATCCTCCTCAGTGCTGGCCCAATCTTCTCTTCCTGTATTTCCCAGCTGAGCCTCTCTGTTCATGATGACTCAAGGAGAATTTTATCTCTTAAGATCAATGAGCTCAAGTCCAAGGATGATAGTTTTCTTCGTGTGTTTTGGGTAAACGTGAACAATTTTCTTCTCACATTAAATATCAAAGGACATCAGCCCAGCACTTCACAGGATACACTTGTGGCTGTCCTTGGGTGTCGCATCTGGGTCTGGTCATCCTAGATAAGGCAGAGTCTGTGTTTTAAGAAGCAGTTCCCTCTCAGGCCCCCATGGAGAGGGTTCTGCTCTTAGATGCCCCGGGGAGAGATAACTGTGCAGTGTGGGGGTGTGAGAGCTATCACAGGCCTAGGGGCAAAACACTGCTGGAACGCACACCCTCCATTGATTTTCTGGGGAGGGAGGGTAAAGTTTTCCAAAAGACGTGGCCATTGAAGAATGTCTGCGATTGAGGATGGAGAGACAATGCCTTGCAGGAACCCTCAACCCAGTTACGCGAGGTTTCCCTCAAGGATGCTCCTGCAAACTTAAACTAAGAGCAGATTTGATAGACTCTACTCTCTTTTGAAGGGAGAGAAGCACAGCTAGTGGGAGCAGCAAAGGTTGTGCCACAGTGTCTGTGGTTCTGCAACTGTGACACACAGCTCTGGGAGCCCATGTTCCCTTTTTCTAAGGCACTTATATTTTAATTTTGTTCCTAGTCAGTGAGCATTTTCAAGGCAATTTGCTACATAGCTGCGCAGGTTGCTATGGTGATAAGACCCAGTTCTGCCCTCAAGGTGCTTATGAGTAAAGGGAATGAGATCAACATCAAAATGTTTTAAGGAACAGACAGACCTATAGTTTCTGGAAAGCTCCATGTTTGATTTTAGTACCAGGGAGTTGCAGAGTTAAAGAAGCATTTCTTAAACATTCACTAAAAAGAAACTGATAGGATAAAAGGAAACTAAACGGAACATTTTTCTTTTTTTTATCCTTTCTGCCTCTCTCTCTCTCTCTCTCTCTCATATTCTCTCATTTATCTATCATCTATCTATTGTCTGTCTATCTATCATCTATCAATCATCTATCTATCAATCATTTATCAATCATCTATCATCTATCTATGTATCTATGTATCTATCTATCTATCATCATCATCGTCACCTATCTGTCTATTTGATTTTCAGCAAATAGGGGTCTCATTTCACACACTGGAAATTATTCTTAGCACAGGAGGTAGGCAGCAGACTGGAACTAGAAAGGAGTAAAGATGTAATATTTTCATTGTGCTATGTTTTTGGAGAGTGAGATAAATGTAAAATAGATTCCACACAATAGTTTATAGGAAGGGAAGATCTTGGTCTCTTTTTTTGGAGCCATGAATTGGTTTTAATTTTGCTATTTAAGTCTATTGCTCACTAAATTAGTTTTTACAAGTTACTCTACTGCTACCTGAAAGTAATTAAAAAACGGTTGTTTACAGATTGGGAGGAAATTATGCAAGATGCTGAGAATGAAGGTCATGTTAGCTGAGTGACTCAAGTGAGTGATTCCAGAAAAAAACCCACTAATGAGATCCTAAAAGATCCAGAGTAAACAGAAATTCTGCGTGTCACCCTTTGCAAAGAAGACAATTCCCGTTCTCAAAATTGGGAACTCTGTATGTATTGTAGATTATACCCCACCCCCAGCCCCCACCTAAAAGTGTTTTTGACTTCTGAACTACTGAGACAGGCAGTCACATTGTGCATGTAACATATTGAAAAAAGAAAGACAACAAGAAAGGAAAGTGTGGTAACAGATCTAGGCTGGAGGGTCTCAGGAGAGGTGTGTGTATGTGGATACGTGTGTGTGTGTGTGTGATGTGTGTGTATGTGTGTGTGCGTGTGTGTGTAAAGCGCCCCATCTGCTGCGCAGGTCAGACCAAAATGCCACTTGGTTTCCTACTCCAAGCATTACTAGGAGAATAAGACTTGTATTTGCTGTTCTAACAGATTTGCTGGGTAACCTAGGAAAAGTGCCTCCCCCCACTCTATTTTTTTTTCTGCCTCTGCTTCCTTATGTACATAAAAGATGGTTTCACTGGTTCCTCTCACAATAAAATGGCAGAATATTCAAATTCCAAAATGAATATTCTCCTTCTCTAGCCAATAGTAGTTGTCCAAGTCTCCAAGTTACATTTTCTTTTCTTAGATTGAATCTCATAGAATTTTTATTTTCTGCGTGTCAGAGGTTCAGTGACTCACAAGGCCTCCCAGGATCCGGCACAGAGTTGTCTCCACTGTTGTGACTTATTACAGGGAAAGGGTACAGAGCAAAATCAGCACAGGGAAGAGGCACATGGTAGGAGAAATCCGGAGGAACTCAGGCGCAACCTTCTAAGAGTTCTCTCCCTATGGACACAGGGACACACTTAATCCCCCCAGCAAGGAGCAGTGACAGCGGACAGACATGAGATGCTATCTACCGGGGCGGCTCCCTATAGGCTCGGTGCCCAAGGATTTTGATGAGTGCTGGTCACGTAGGCACCGTCTGATGAGCACGTACATGAATTCCAGACTCCCAGAACGAAGGCTGGTGTTCAGCATAAACAGTGTTGTTTGTACTGTGTAGGCACAATGAGCCACACTTGTCGTTTAGGGAGGTGGAATCCCACCGACATCCCAGTTCTCAGGCACTGGCCAAGGGTCCATCCTGCCAGCAGGCCTTTCTGAGTGAAGAGAGCAGGCCCAGACCCACCACGTGAATGCTGCTCCGTAGAATTCAGTTTCCTCAGTGAGGGTGGCCCATTGTCTTCACTCATCCTACAGCCCCTTTATGAATATGCCCAGCACCAACTACTGGAGAAAGCAAGTGAATAAGACACTCTACATTTTAAGGTTGTTACTGCCTCATAGCCGTATATTCCCAGACTTAGATAGACCTCACCCCAAATTATTTTAATATCCCCAAACACATTGACCCAGATTCTTTTCTTGCTCTACTGAAATGTAGATAGGGTTTCATTTTCTCTTCCACGCTTAGGGATCTTCTGCCTGCTCTCCTCTCTTCCTATGACGTTTGCTTCTTTCTAGACACAGGAAACAGATGGTCGACCAAGTCAGATAGAATTTGGACCCAGGTATATTTTCTGCTCTCTCATTCATCTTGGAGTTTCATTGCAGGAACGTTGAAGAGAATGACAAGATCATTCGCAAAATAATATCAGTCAGCAATAATAATGCTGTTAATATTGACATCAAGCTAAAATCGGAGGTCATGAATCAAAATTTGCTTAGACAACGTGCCGTAGTATAAAAAAGCGGGACGTAAGATTTACAAACATAAATCTTAAACATGAAGTTTAAATATAAAAATGTATAAGCATAAAGAATAAGAAGTCAATGTGAAATCAAGGTCAAGGCCTGAGACAGATGTGGATTGTATGGGGCTCTCGGTGCTGCTTCCTTTGCTCTGGGCTAGAAAGTCCCTCACTAGGTGGGTTGGTGGCAGGAGCTCCAGACAATCTCCAAGCAGAGTCCCAGGGACCGTCAATGCTTTATGGCTGGGCATATGGGACAGGGCAGTGAAACTTCTGATGCCCTACCCTTCCTCCCTCCTCAGTAGCCCTCTCACCAGTACACGGGAGCCCAGGTCGTCACCACCATTTCATTTCCCCTCCATTCACGCCAGTTGATCTGCACTGCTCGTCACTGTTTCTCCAGATCTTTCGATACGTCTTCTGATCCATTTTGTGTTGGTGGAGGTGGCTTGGCCAAGCTTTTCCTCAGAGACCTTAAACTCCCCGTTCCCAGCCCTTCCTGGATCTAGTCTGGCGTCTTCAGAAGATTGTCTTTTTACATTGCAGAGTCTGAAACCAACTCTCTCAGATGACCCCTCCTCCCTCCAACCTTGTACTTATGTTCATGGTTTCTCTCACAGGACATGCTCCTTTTTCCTTCCAGTCTACTCCCCAAACAGTGCTCTTGTCACAATTCCCCTGAGTTTTCTAGCACCTTGTTTCATCAGTTCTCTCCTCTTGTTCTGCCATCATCTCTTTAGCGATTACTGTGTTTCTTCTGACACAGGTGCTCAGGTCTCCAATTTTAAAGAAAACTTTCCCTTTGCCAGCTTTCATACGATTGCATGTTTTCATTGTTTATGTTTCTTTTTTCCTAGAAAACTTATTAAAATAATAGTCCATACCTGCTACTATTTCTAATCTCTCTGGATTTGGGCTATGCGTCCTACCTTCCACTGAAACACTTTCTCAAGGTCACCCCTGACTTCCTAATGTCAAATCCCAAGGCTAGCTCTCCGTGCAAGTTCTCGCTGACTTCCTTAAGGAATCTACACAGTTGACCTTCTCCCTCTGTCCGTTGTCCTCCTTTGGTTGGCAAACTACACACATCCTTTCTCCTCTCTGATGATTTTTTCACTATCTCTTTCCTTGTGTTTTCTTTCCAGCTCAGAAATGTCAGCACACCCCAGAACTCAGTCTTCAGCCCCTTCTTCTGTCAATCTACTTTCTCAGTGGTCATCTCACCCCTTTCCCAGGGCTGCATCCATCGCTTCCATTTACATGATCTGACTTTGGATCTGTCTTCTCTCCTTGGTTTGCTTGTTCCCTTCTGTCTGCTCCCATCCTGCCACCTCCAACCAGCTATGCATCTGCCTTTGCGTGACTCTTTTTTTTTTTCCAGATGGTAACTATTAGCTTCCAAAGTATCACCAGCTAGGTGATAAACAACTCACATGAAAACAATACCTTTAGTCACACCTTAAAATCGCTAGAAATGTATTCCATTGCAGTTCTGGAGGTTAGAAGTCCAAGATGAAAGTGTCATCAGGGCCACGGTCTCTCTGAAGCTTCCAGGCGAGTTCATTACAAGCCTTCTGCCAGCTTCTGTGGTCCCAGCAGGCCTTGGTGTTCCTTCACTTGTAGATGCATGACTCCAGTCACGGCCTCTGTTGTCACGTGGCCTCTTCCCTCTCTGTGTGTCTGCGTCTCTTTTCCTCTTCTTATAAGGACACCGGTCATATTGGATCAGGGCCCACCCTACGCCAGTGTGACCTCATCATAACTAATTACATCTGCAGGGACCCTACTCCCACAGAAGGTCTCATTCTGAAGTTCTGGCAAGAGCCTGAATTGGGGGAGGATTCTGTTTAAACCAGTACGTTAACAAATCCTTCCAATGCCTTTTTGACCTTCTCAACGTATTTGACGCCTTTCTCTCTCCTGCTGGACACATCATGGACAGCTGATAAATGCATATTAAATGAGATCCTTAAATAAAAATACCTTTTAAAAGGAAGGACACAGAAAGCAGAATGGCTCAGCAAGAAGTGCTGACACCCGAGTGTTCCTGTGCGGTGCCCCAGCACTGCCAGCTGCCTGGCCCTCCGCTGGTGCAGCCTGCCCTGTGTCAGGCCGGGCTGGCGGCCAGGATGGGCACAGAATCAGGATGCAGGATGGTCCAGAGCCCAGACACCAGGGTCTGTAGGCAAACTGCTTGGCTTGCATTTGCAGATCATGCTCTGGACGGAATTGTGACCCCACCCAAATTCGTAAGCCCCGACCCCCAGTGTGTGACTGCACTTGGCGATAGGGTGTTTAGATGGTACTCAAGGTTGACTGAGGTCGTAAGTGTTGGGCTCTAGTCTGACAGGAATGTGGCCTATGAGAAGAGGAAGAGAGACATGTGAATACAAGCAAGAAGGCAAGAGAGACCCAGCCATGTTGACACCCTAATCTTGGACTTCTGGCCTCCAGAACTGTGCGCAAAGAATTGCTATTGTTTGAGCTGCCCAGTCTATGGTATTTTGTTATGGAAGCCTGAGCTGACTAATACAGATAATACACATGTAAACTCACTTTCTGAATCCAGTTCTGCAACTTCTGAACTCCTATGTTACATCACTCCCCGGCCCAACGTGTCGGGTTACTGACGCATTGCTCCATGACCTATCATATAAGGCAGGCAGAGGACACAGTGAGCACTGACACTTCTGATACGTGATACTGTTTTCAGGTGCAGTCGGTTATTTGACATTAGAGTCCTGTGTTTCCCTCTTTTAAGGGAGAGGGGGACAAGGTGTTCCAGTGCTTGGGACTCCATGATTCCAAATGAGAAAGAAATTGCTCTTCCTGTGGAGCTCATTACGGAGTCAAATCAGCAGTAATTCCATTTGAGAAGAGTTGCTAAAATGTGAGTTATGCTAAGGGAGCCCTGGGTAAATGACCCGAAATCCTATCATTTCAATGTAAGAGCATTGGAATGCTACTGAACTAATAGTCTATTGGATTTTATAAAAATAAGCAACTCTTCTCTTACTTTATTAAATGTTTACTTTTCTTAAAACAGAAATTGAATGATATAAGATGAGCCATGAACTAGAGTGAAAGGATCTCACTTTTTCCTTTAACCATCACAGATAAATCAGAACACACATTTGCAGGAAAGGTTTGGACTTACATTAAAACACTTGCACATATTTGGTTTATTAATTAGCTAACGACGTATGTCAAGTTATAACTAACAACCTCACAATAACCCTATAGGTGGTTATTCTCATCGGCCCCACTTTACAGATGAGAAAACTGAGGTACATAGAGCTTCAGTAACTTGTCCAGGGTCCCATCTTGCAATTCTCCCTCTCTAGATGATAGAGATTTTTCCTTTTTTAAAAAACATTTTTTTTCAGCTCCCACAGTGCATAAATGCCTAAGTGTCAACAAAAATTGTCAACTGAATGACACACAACCTACAACAGCCATAACTTGAGAGTAGGGACTTACTTAACAAGAAAAACATTTCCAAGTATGCTGTGATCGAAGCCAGACAGAACCTTCTGGACATTTGACATATTTAGGGCACTTCATTGTAGTTTGAAGACAATATGCTTAATGTTTTTTGAAACATATTGCACAGCTAGAGAAAAATAAAAATAGACTATCTAGGATAAAAATTATTTAATTTTATTTAAAATCATCCCTTCCCATTGACCTTAAGTATAACATATAATGCCTGGCACATAGTAGGAGCTCAATAAATATTTCTGGAATATTGAATAAGCAACTTTTCCACCATCAAAATGGTGGTGCTATATCCTTTCACATAATTCTAAATGCTTTGGGAAGAGCTTTTACTCTCCTATTTTTTTTTCCCTATTACTCCAAAGTATGATTTCACACACAATTCTCCCAGTGCAGAGTGTCTGGGTAGGAAATCAGAGGCAGCCCGGGATTTCACAGCTGATTTTCACAGCATGATGCTGTTCTAAGGGATATAGATGTTCCAAATCACCAATATTTATTAGTCCCAAAGCCAAAGCTGTCTCCTTTGATTTGTATGACATGATTTTATTTTTAAAACCTCCTTACAATTTTATGCTGCAGCACTTGTTAAAATACAACAGTGAATATGGGTGGGTGAATAAGTCAAGGGAAATCTGTATAAGCCAAGACCTTTGGTGGTATTTGAACCACTTGCCGAAGCACTGGGTCCACGGCTAAGCCCTTGTGTCTGAGATGAGACTTTACTTTTCCCCATTGTCTCAGGGGAGACGTACACACAGACACTCACTCAGTAAACACAGAGCATCAACTCCGTATGTGTGGCTTTTGTATGTGGCTGTGCCTGTTTCAAGTAGGGATCAGTGTGCTCCACTAACTGACGAAACTGCGTCTAAAAGCTGTAGAATTTCTGTAGGTTAGAGCCCTGGGATATCTTCCTGATCTTGATGGTGGCACCCTGGAAAGATCACATGGCGGACAGCAAGAATGGCGGCTGCCTAGCTGGTGGGCTCCCCCACGTGAGCCTGGATGAAGATGGGGATGCTACCTAGAGCATCCACCCATCTCTGTCACAGATCAGATAGCTTGGATAATAATTTGATGGATGAAGATAGAGTCTCCTGGGCAGTGAGTCTCAAAGTGGTGACTCAAACCTGGAATTTTGTGGTGGCTGTTTATGCAGTACGGATTTAAAAATTCCTTCGTTTCTGTCATTTAAGCACTGACAATGTATAAAGCGTTGTTGTCAAAGTTGCCATTTATTATTTTGTGACCCCTTTAAAAAGGACCCACGTGAAATAGAGGCACGTGAACATAACATTTAAAATCAATTTTAAATTTGCTGTATTGACTTGCTGTATTGAGGAAACTGTAAAGACTGATGGGGTACTTTTAACTATTGATTTAAAAGACGTTTATTGAAAATTGCACTTCTCAAAATGAAACATTTTGGAATAGACTTAAAATTCTGAGTTTCTGAGTTTTATTTCAGTAGCAAATATTTAAAGTGCATTTTGATGCAAGCAATATGCCTTATATCCTGGAATGTTTACCTGTAGTTTCTGGGAGATATATCTATATCTATATCATCTCTATCTCTATCTCTATCTTTATCTCTATCTCTATCTTTATCTCTATCTTTATCTCTATATCTATATCTACCATGTTTCCCCCCAAAAAAGACTTAGGCAGACAATTAGCTCTAATGCATCTTTTGGAGCAAAAATTAATATAAGACTCAGTATTATATTATATTATACTATATAAGACCGGGTCTTATATTATAGTAAAATAAGACTGAGTCTTATATTAATTTTTGGTCCAAAAGACACATTACGGCTGATTGTCTGGCTAGGTCTTATTTTCAAGGAAACACGGTATATATTTATATTTATATCTATATCTATATCATCTATATCTATATATCTATGTCTATATCTATACTTACCTTTATAGGTGGAAATGTCCTTAGATGAATGCTTCTTGACTTTTTTTGGACCAGGGATGTGTGTGCTGAGGAGGTAAAGAAACTATGGGACAGCTGATCCCCAGAAAAACACATAAGCACCACAACCTGCCTGAATGTCAGGCTCTTTTAGCTTCCCTCCAACTTGTCACCCATCACTTAGATTAACTGCAGTTCATACCAGGTGAAGCCCTCTGTTATAGATCTTGGAAAGTGGCTTTGTTTGTTTGTTTGTTTGTTTGTTTGTTTGTTTGAACTAGGTTTCATATTGATATCTTCAGCCTCACCCTTTTCTCATCTATCAGTTCTTGCTTTATTTGCTCGCCATACATACATTTTTTTCTCTTTCTGTGCTCATTGCATTGTGCCAGTAAGTTCCACTACAATTGTTCTTGTACCAGGGAAAGTTAGGGGTTTTCATAAAAAGACTTCATTTTCAAAATACAAATGATGGTGGGGAAAAAAGGCCAGAGAGTTTCTCCCTCCCTAATTAGATGGTGAGATTTTTTTTAGTTCTTGGCATTGTCATCTATTTGAATTGAAGCCCTATGATTGAGAAAGCCAAACAAACTTGAAATGATGGAGGGCTGCTTCCCGAAAGGGAATGCAGCCACTCTTGAGCCCTCCACGAGAAGCTAGAGCACGCACCATCTGGACGTACGTGACATGTTTCTAGAGCTCTGATTTCCAAGGTAATTTGTTCTTTAAAAAACTATGCTAGGGTTCAAGGTTTTAAAAAAATTGTCTAAATTCCCACCACAAATAATCAAATGTTCAACAATGTGTATCTCAGCTTTGAGGTTAATTTTTAAATGATCCACAAAAATTACTGAGGACCTTAAAACTTTGCATTGTCATTATTTCCTGTCAGTCTGTGTCCCAATCTATGTCCCAATTATTCCCTCTTCGGCTGAATTCTGTCTCTGCTGCCATTATGTGAAGAAAACAATATACAGATATATGGTATCTTTTCAACCGTTTCCTCTTCTGCTGAATTCACTAAAGAAGAAAAGCTAAACACACCATTTCTGGTCACGTCTTCAGTGATTCCACAAGAAAAGGTTTCCATGAGACTTTGAAGTCGATTTTAGGCGTGAGATACACAGAATCTCTGGTTTCTTTGGGGCCTGATGAATGACTTTGATTGCACTCCTTGCGTGATTTATTTATGATCTTGAACACAGCAATCCAGGTTTATTTCCCTGAATCTCTTGCTCTTTTCACTGGGTTTGACTTGTTGATAAAAAGATGAATAGAATACATACATGTTTCTCTTTCCTTTTATCAAAATTACCAAAATCTTTATTTGAAATGTTTTTAATTTTATATTGATATTTTTCAAAAGATTTTTTTGTTGATGGTTAAATACATACATAATTATTATCTATTGAAGAAAAATAATGAAGGTCAAAAATTACTTTCATGTATTTAAAAAAATATGTTTGTTGCACATTCATCACAAATAGTTTCACATTTTACACCTGTTTGCTGGTGTACATAGGAAAACAATATCCACTGTTGCTTGTATGTTAAATTCAGGAGCTATTATTAAGCTAGTTTTTACTATTTTTACTATTGATTTAAGATCTGTTATCTGTCCCCTTGTGAAATAGTTACTCAGAAGTAGAATAGGAAGGCCTATAGTTCTGGATATTTCTGATTGGGAAAGTCTGTTAGATTGAGGCAGCATGAGGGCCAAAGATTTTCAACTTCGTGTGTAACAGTAGGGATATTCAAAGTGACAAGGTTAGAACCTACGGAAAGGTTCGGGAAGATTCTTTGTGTATGTCAGGTTATTACATAGAATGTAAAATCCAGTTTTATAGAGAAGTTTATTTGTTTATTAGTAACTATTAGATGTGACCAGAATTTAAAGACTGGTGGGAACAGAACGATTTAGAATGCCCTTTTCCCTTGGATTTAATGTTGACTCATTTATCGTCTGTCTCAAATCCTTTTGAAAAAGAATTACGTGGGACAGAAACTATAAATGAAGGACCGTTTTCTGAACTCGGCTATAGAATCCTATAAGGGACTGAATGTCAGATGGAAATGAATGAAAAAACTAGAAGAAAGGAAAAGCAAAGAGGCCACACGTATCTATTTCATTCTCCACGCCCATGTTCTTTCTCACAGCTGCATGATAAATTCAGGGATTTATTGATTTTGTTTTTTCTTCTCTGCTCTAGCCTGCTGACCTGCTTTGCTGACAGGTTTGTGTGGATCAAACTGATCTGACAGTCATAAGTGTGCCACCATGTTAGTCCTTGTGGTCTGGAAAAATATTTTATTACAGTGAGCCCTTATCAGCAGTAACTGAACACAAGAGAGATCCATTAACACGCCTTCCTCTGCCTGAATTCCTATGAATTCAGGGATGCCAGACTCAAGTCAAAAGCACCGGCAATTATTTGCGTTAATAAATGTACATTTTGTGTGTGTATATATTTCTGTTTGTATAAATGTTGGGGTGAGAGTTGTGGCTTCTTTGGTCTTAGTCACAAACATTAATCGGCATTTAGTTCTTAAAATAATACCTTTATGATATCTGGGATTTGCTTCAAGTTAATCTAGTACGAGGGAGCAGTGTGCAGCGAGGCTTAATCCCGTTGAAATGGGTGATTGATACATAGATGTTCATTACACTGGTTTTTGTGTACATTTAAAATATTCTATAATGAAAAGTTGAGGAAAATACACCTGTATAAGAAACCGTGGTATTTTTTCATTTGAAGCTTCAGAGTACACGGTTCAACACGAACAATTGGCACCTCATCAAACCAGGAATAGGCAGATTATGAATGTCACATTTTAAAAATTAATGACATACTCAGTGAAGTGTTGTTTCCCTGCTGGTTATGAGCTCTGAAATTCTGGGACGAGACTAGAAGCATAAAGAAGATTGTCCTTGAAAAGTAGTGATGCTTCTGTAAGTTAAGTGTTCCTTCTCGGTTTATAAGATGGTATATTTTCCATCAGCATTTTCCAAGCTGTGTCCATGGAGAGGTTAAACAGATAGGAAAAAGGTCATGTGGATTCTGGGTTCAGAAAATTTAGGAAAGGATATGTGAAACAATAGCAGCACAGTTCTTTACTAAAGGGCCCCACACCACGAATCCGTAAGTGATTGTGGCAATTTTTATTTACTTTTACTTTCCAAGACCATCCACGATAGTCCTTAGAATACAATTTGGAAAAGACTACCTTAGAATTTAAGGCAACTAAAGCTGATTTATATAAAAGCAGTGTTCTTTTAAGCCTTAGGTTCAATGACTAAAGATTAAGTATGGGCTAGGTGTTTTCATAGCACCAGACACCGCTTATGGGTGGAACAAATCTGAAAATTTTATTTTGCTAGAATCTGCTTTGTAGATGTCTCTGGTTTTATTGGATTCTGATTTTATTTCGTACTTTTCGGGCATCATTTTTATCACTGCTGCTATGAAGCAAACAGCCACATGACCAGCTCCAGAATAGCCAGGTGTGGAGTGGGAGGAGAGGCTGTGTGGTCATGCCAAGATGGAACAGCCAGAGGGAACCGACCATGCGTGGGTCCTCAGGTGGTACAAAGACCCCAAAGAGGAACGAGCTTGGAGAGGGAGGGCTGACAGGTGGGAAGGCCTTCTGGGCCTCCTGGAGGAGTTCGGATTTATTTGTAGGGATAATGAAAAACTGTTGAATCTTGGGCCAGGGGATGATGTAACCATGGTCGCTGTATGGAGAACAGTGGGGAGTGGCAGCCAATGGATTATTGAATGAGTGGCGAAGAGACATGGTAGAGACTTGACTGAAGTAGTAGATATGAGGATAGAGAAAAGGACAGATTTGGGAAATGTTTGGGGAAGATTTGATGTGTTGGCTGATAGACTGGATATGTGGGGTAAGAGAAAGATGGTCATCAAGGATGACTCAGGTTTTTGGGCTAAGGAATTTAGTGCATGGTTGTACCATGAATAGGAGGAGAAACTGTATTATGTAATTTTATTAATCAGAATTTGAATAGCTTTAATACTAGGCAAAGCCCTTTAGGAACTCTTTTCTTTGTGGGGGTGGGAGAGGAGTCCTATTAACCCTTCAGCTCACTAAAGATATCTTTCTGAAGCTGGCTTTGCACATACTTTCACAAGACACTGGGCCTCGCTTTGCTCACGCAGTTTTCCTGTGTTTCATCATGGGTTTTATCTGACTTACCCAGACGGCCTCACCACTGACTTCACTACAATATATTCCCACTGACCAATTTCGGTTTAGTCCAGATAAAGGAAAGTGAATGGTTTAGGCATTTGAGAGGATAAGGGCCTCTCTTCTCAACTGCCCCACCTGAAAATCTCTGGATAGGACAGCGGACATTTCACAATTATTTGCTGTTGAATCTTGTTTAGTTATTTAAGCTAAGTTTAAAAAGGTCAAGAGCACACTCTCTCTCTTGTCCGAATGTGGTTTTCCGGAGAAGTACTGCCTACGTTCTTCTTACTCTTCTAGGTTTAATTTCTGTAGAACTTCCAAGTTGTCTAACTTTAATTCATCTTTATAAGTTCAAGCTATTCTCTACTTAGCCCGAAGTCACTCCCTTCCTCATTCTTGTTTAGTATGTGGAGACTTTAGTTCTTCCAGGCTAGTCTCAGCTGTTTCTTCTTCGGAAGAAATTCTTCTACCCTCTCTTTGTAAGTTTTATACTGTCCAACCTTTGGGTCATTTTCTTTGCTCTCTTTGATCTCTCTCCAAATATTTCTGCATTGAGGACAGTGCATACATTTTCTTCCAAAATAAAAAGTGAGGAAAATGAACTTCGATATCTCTCTAAGAAAGTAAATGTGGTCAAAGACAATATCGATTTTCTTGGGAGAAACTTTGTGGTCATGTTTCTAATTGGAACATAGTCACGAATTGTGTCCTTTTCAACTTGTTCCATTCCTATTGCACTATAATGTTCTTCAATTCTTCTTAGTTTTCACTTTTAAATCAGGATTTGTTTTCTATTTGATGAAGCCCCAAGTATTTTCTTTTGTACAAGTTACAAGCTATATATTCTCTTATACAAGGTAAAAATATATCTATATTTGACTTGTCTTCTATTTGTTCTAATTGATTCTGTTTTAAGGAATTCTGAGTCACCTGTTCAAAAGCAACTGGAGAAAAATTTAAAAAATCAGTTGTTGAGGAAATATTTGTACACCCACATTCACAGCGTTATTCACAACAGCCAGAAGGTAGAAGCGACCCAAATGTTCATTGACGGATGAGTGGATAGACAGAATGTGGTATATCCATGCAAAAGAATATTATTCAGTCTTAAAAAGAAAGAAAATTTGATACTTGCTGCAACAAGGATGAACCTTGACATTATACTGAGTGAAATAAACCAGTCACAAAAATATAAATACTGTATGATTCCACTTAGGAGAGGTCCCTAGAATAGTCACATTTATAGACATGGAGAGTAAAATGGGGGATGTCAAGGGTTGGGGGAGGGGAAATGGGCAGTTGTTATTTGATGGGTGTAGAATTTCAGTTTTATAAACCAAAAATGCTCTAGAGATTGGTTGCACAATGTGAATATACTTAACACTACTGAGTTTACTCTTAAAAATGGTTAAGATGGTAAGTTTTATATTGTATGCATTTTACCACAATTAAATTATAACATCTTTTCCCTTTAAAGAACTACATGGGAAAATTGACTTTGTTCATAGATAAAGATCTTAGATAAATTAACTTTAAATAGTTTCATATGTGTGACATTGTATTTTACAAACAGCTTCACAATTCATTGTAAGAATTATTTCTTCCTAGTATTTTTTAAAAGAATGTTGATGGTATTGAATTTGGATTTTTTTAAAAAAAATTATAGCGATATGTTAAAAGAAAAGAAAAGCAGCCCTTAGAAAATGAGAAACAAGTAAATTGTAGACTTAAAAATTGTAATAACATATGGGGAAAAATATGATGATAACTTCACCAGCCTTAATGTTTTTGAACACTGTGGTTGTCTGAATGACATATAACTGGGATATAAGATGAAATAAAGCAAGGATCTGTTTGACCTGTTTTGTTATGTCTAGAAGAGTAGTTGGTACACGGTGTAAACTCAATGAATATCTGTTTAATGAGTGCCTGCAGAAGATGTCTGTACGAATTGTCACCTGAGCATATCGCATATAAAAGACCCTCAGCCAATCATACAAGGCTTCCAGACATAGAGATCCTTCCTGGTGTCTGTTACCACATATCACTTATCACTGAGCTTTCAGCAGCTCAGTATTTTGTATCTGAGAGTGAATAAGCGGATCCTATACATGAAAACAGTGGAAAACTGAAACATGGAGAGATTTGTCCATTGTCTCACAATAAATGAGAAACAGAGCTGTCCTCTGTTCAGGACACTAAATTATGCAATAACCCTTTAGTGAGCACCTACTGTGTGCAAGCCCTGTACTTGGCTTTGTGCATCTAGCTGTGAATAGGAGAGAAAGAGTTCCTGCACTCACGGAATTTACAATCTGGTGTGTATTGGAGGGGAGGAGATATAACTACTTCTGAGCTTGCTAGTATTTACTCTCCACCACAGTTTTTGTCTTATCTTAGCCCCAGTTTTTGAACTTTATTTTTCCCCAATCCCAAGCTTTTGGTGGGGTTATCTAAAGAAAGAAAGTAGGGTCCGTTGGCGTCTCCAGGTGGTCTGCAATGATCTGAACTTACACACAAGTTGTTACGTGTTAGTCTGACAATGCTATGATAGGCAGCCTAACTGTAATCCATTCTATTAACTTAACACATAAAATTTCGTCTTTTAATCTCCTAGAACAGTATTTCCTGAATGTGCACGTGGATTGCCAAGGGATCTTGTTAAAACAGATTCTGATTCAGTATTTCAGGGTAGGTCCTGAGACTCTGAATTTCTAATGAGCTCCCAGGTGTTGCAGAATCTGCTGGACCATGGCTACTTTATGAGTGGCAAGACTGCAGGCTCTTGGACCTGCCTGTACATTCTAACCACCTGGATGGATGTGTATGAATACTGACGTCCTGTTCTTAGAGATTCACTTTCATTGGCCTGGGCTTGGCTTATTTTCAAAAGCTGTCCACATGAGTTTAATGTGCTCCCAGTGCTGGCGACCACTGCCCTGGACAGGCATGACTGGCTCTTGTTTGTCACCCTGTGTAACTGAATCCACTGGTGATATTTGGATGCATACCAGTGTCTTTCAGGAGTGCAAGGAACGTTGGGGAAAATGACCGTAAGAGCACCAGCACAGTGACCAGTGATCAGAGCTAGGCTCGCCGGGCAGGTGAATGGAGTGGTTGATCCTTTTCAGACATTGTAGGTTATGCATGACTTCGTGCCAGTGCCCCTCTCTAGTGTTGCAGCCCATGGTTTAATGAAGGGCGAAAGGGCCTTGTATTCTGAGATGAAACTGGGCAAGGTATTGGAAGGAAGGTAGTGAACTAATCAGTTTATATCTGTGATAGATGATGACAGATAATATTAGGAGGTAGAGTGTATATATATATATATATTTATAGATAGATAGATAGATAGATAGATAGATAGATGATAGATAGATAGAGATAGGTAGATAGATGATAGATAGACAGATAAATAGGATAAAGTAGGAAGAAAAACAGACATATACATTTCAAAATGGAGGGGCAAGAATCGATGGTAGCCTCTGAGGGACTGAAGTTGGAGGGTCACAGATACACACCGTGAACATGTAGTTTCAACAAACGCTCAGCAAGATAAACAAGACTTTATTTTTTGATAGCATGTTTAAATAAAAACGGAATCAAGGCTTTAAAAGAAAATACTCTTCTGGATGAAAATATGCTTCTCTTGCTAAGGACTGCTTTTTCAGATACTGTCCATTTGCTGCCAAGCCCATGACAGGCTCTCAGAGAAGCATGACCTCACTATGTAGGTAAAGGTGGGAGGACAACATGCATTTTTCCACCTGAGCAGAAAGCGCTTTCTGGCTATTTTATGAAGTATTATTTTTACTGCATTATACACACGCAGGATGTGGTTCTCATGTGGTTTTACCTTCCTAGCAGGTTCCTGTTATACATGTTGGGAAACATTTTCCTCCGTGGACCCTCTTCTCCAGGAGGTGCAGGGGCAGCAAGATAATCCACTGCCTGTAGCTTTGGGGGTGATCACATGAAGTGGTCTTTAATGATATGATGGTCTCTAAGAGCTTCGCAAGGCTGTGCAGTGTCCCTCTCCTAACACCTGCTGTTCACTAATGCCATGGATAAAATAATAAGGCCAACCAAGAGCTAAAAACAAAATTCAACTGAGTAAATTTGGAGATCTAATTGACTTTATTAAAAGATTCATCAATTGGACAGCATCTCATGGGACAAACAGAGAGATACTCTTATGGGTTATACAAGATGGAAGCCTTTTATAGAAAGGAGGGCCAGACAGAGAAGTCACTGACAAGGAAAAATGAAAGTTTATTGAAGGAAAGTAAGAGTTCAGATGATGATGGCTTCTCATTGGCTGAGCTGCTGCATTTCCATTGGCTGGGCTTGTTGCTGGGCTCAAAGAAAATCTTCCTTCCTCCTTCAGGAGCAATTAGGAAGTTGCACTTCCTGCTTGGGAGTGTGAAGTCCCTCTCTTCCTGTTATAGTCTGTAAGGGAATAAACTGACACTGTCACTGAGGACATCTTCTGTTTGGGGTAATTGAGGACAGTGCTAGAGCATGATAGTTCCCTCTACGGGCCTTCCTGGCTCCAATTTCACTTGAGGTTTCCTTTATTAATTTTCACATAAGGAAGCCAGTTACTAAGTTAAAAAGAGAATTAACCAGCCATGAGCTTTTGGCAACTCTTGTACCTTGCTGTGCATCACTTTTGAAAGAGTCTGTGGAGCCCTTGTTTCTGATTCCTGAGATGTTTGGCTAGTTTTTGTGGCTGTTGCTTAGTCCTAATGACAACTAGTGTTGCAGAACTGCAGTCAGCTGGGGAAATAGAGGGACAGGGTCCTGGGGCCTGAGAGTTGAGGGCATAAAGGCTTCAAGGACAAAAGGGACAGAAAAACACTCACCAGGGACTTTTCTGTTCTTGAAAAAGGAAGCACCCAAATGGAGACCTGGCTGTCCCCACGGTGTGCAGAAGCCACTGTACCTGCAGGGAGAGAAAACCTAGGTGACAGTGGACAGGGGCAGAGTGCAATTGCTTGGCACCTGGACTCCGCCACATCTGGGCAGTTACTTAGCCCCTCTGCCCCTAGGTTTCCTCTTCTGGAAGATGATGTTGCTGATGCCACCCATTTTCTATGGTTGTTTTTTGGACTAAATGGGATGTCACATGGAAAGTACTCCTATTGGGGCTTGTCCTGCACAGTGCGAGTATGATCATCCTCATAATTAGAGCACTTTCCCTTGGGCATCCAGAGCATCGGGGTGAAGGGACGGGGACAGGAGAAAAGCCTCTTGTGCCCTTACCTGGCATTTTCCAGGTGTAGTTGTTCTCCCCGGATCACTATTGGATAATTGAATTTCCCCACTGAGAAGAATCTGCCTACTGCACAAGTACCTGTGGTCTGCAGCTGGTCCTCAGGCAGGTGTGAACTAGGAGAGATGTTTCCCAAATGGATGCTGGAAAATCTGGGGCTTTGGGCCACAGCAATGGGTAGCTGGAGATATTCAGGGAATGGAGCTGCAGTGTGTGTAACCACCATCTTGAAATCCTTCCATCCATGTCTTCACATCCAAAGTCAATGCCACCAAAGTTCTCTACTTTAAGAGAGAGAGGACTGCACATACAGTCCATTGCTATGGAATACGATGGCATTCATTGAGTGATTTCTTGGATGAGCATTTACTGAGCATTTCCATGGACCAGGCATTGAATGGCCGGAGTGTGGGGTGTGGAGCAGTCAGCGTGGAACAGGGTGTGGAACAGTCAGCAGTACTTTTGGGTTCCTGTACTCATGGCCTATGGTCTTGGGGAGACTGCAAATAATCATGCAAATCATTATCTAGTTATAATTGTGAGACATGCAAGAAATGGGATGGCCGGTGGGATTTCCTCCTGGTTAGAATGGCCCCTCAGCAGGCCAGGTGCAGCCTTGTTCACCAGCAGCAGCTCGATACCTGGAATAGGCCGTGGTCACATGCCTATCTGTGAACCACTCGCCACATCCGGGGACATAGTGGTGGTGATCGTGGGCCCATTGCCAATGATGAATGACTACTTCCAGGAGAGCCCAGGTGCTTTTACCTTGAGAGCGTGAAATGGATGCCCTGAGACAAAAATGACAGGTGTCCATAAACCAGCATTAAACAGGTGGGAGGAGAGTGTAGGCACCGTGGCAATCCCATGTTGTGTGAGACTGGCTTGTGCATAGTGGGGCGGGCCTGGGCACTGATGCCAACAGGACACACACACACACACACACACACACACACAGACTATTGACAACCAAAGAAAGTGCCTGTGTATTTCCAGAAACCCCTAAAGCTGGGCTTCTGATGAACACTCTACTGCTTCTACTTTTTTTTCCTCTTTACTTCCATTTTCATTAAGTGCCTTGAAAGGAAGTAAACCTAATCCCAGTGGTATGTTTTGGGGTAAAGCACAGCTTGGAGAGAAGTATACTTGATATCTGCTCTGCACATGTACCCTTGGTGGGTGAAGAGAGCTAAGGTTTGAGCTTGCGGTCCCTTTGGGTTGTAGTACAGCCCTTCGTATGCCTGCTCTCAGATGCAGATATGACACTTTCCAGAGAAAGCAGGGAACTCCTGATGGTTAAAAAAAAAAGTACCTGTTTAGATGGACATATCTGTCACCAAATTAATTCTTATAGGAGGTAAATAAAAGGGAAAAAATCTATAGAACTGCAGGATGAAAGATAGCCGGGACTATGCCTTTCAAGAAAGAAATATTAACGGAGGACTTCTTAGACATTTGTTTCTCATATGATTGTAGCTACTCATCAATTCTGATGCTTTTGTCTCCTTGCGAATTTTTTTCTTTTACAACTTAACGCCCTCATTCTTCATGCTTTCACGTTATCTCTGTTACACTTACCAGGGCCTAGTCCCTGAGGGCTACCAAGGGACTAGTTATGCGATTTTATGCTCTAATCCCATGCATACAGTAAGTATTTTGGAAAAATAAAAGTATCTTGACAGGAATATTCTAAGTAATAAAAATCTCAATTGTACAGTTTTATTTCTTCATATATTTATTTCCTATATTGTTTACATTTATTTACCAAGCAAGGAACTTCTGCTAAAAGAAATAGGCCCGCTTTAGAAAATGGAGTCAAACATCTCTCCATTTTCATATTGCCTGTTGCTTACAGCAGAGATCTTAACAGTTCTCATCCTCCCTCTCTCCTTCCTTCCCTCCCTGCCTGGTATAGTTTGAGGTATAGTACTTACACGCTGGAAAGTTCGCAAACTTAATTGTCAGAACTCATAGGTCCATTTTGTTCGGGAAATCTGTGATCATTAATTATTTTACCGTCTAAACTCCACTAAAAGCAAATAAGGAGATCAACACCCTCCTCATCTATACTAGAAAAGTCTAGTCCTAAGACTAGAAAGACAGCAAATTAATACAATTATTTATTTTAATTATGAAACATTTCAAATGGGGCTTTTGTCTGTCTTCTCCCTTGTCTGGTTCTGGGCATTGGACTATTTCGTTGAAATGATTGTTGAATGAATAAATGCATTTCAAATAAACAGAAAAGGACAGGGAATGATAAAGCAGGCACTTCAACACAGAGACAGAAGTATATACTTTGCCACATTTCATTCTTTTTTCATAAACAATAATTTTGGATAAAACAAGAGTCCTGCTCATATTTTCTATGCATATTTTGACACCTTTAAACCTATTTATGAATCGATAAACCACAGAAGCTGTTACTTGGTGGATTTAAAAGCGTACATAAATGATGTCAGACATGTTAAGATTCCCCTTCAAGTTCCTTTTAGATCATTTTCCTCCCTGATTTTCTACAGAAACTGCACCAAAATATTCTACTTCCCAAACCACAAGGTCAAGAGTTGGTGAGCCTGGGGGCTACAAATGTAATCAGGACCCCGCAGTAGCTGTCCTTGGGCGCAGGCTAAATGAGGTGATGAAATTAGCCTGGAGGATGATGTCAGATCTTAATGTGATAACATTGCCCTGGGTTCTCCTTGCAATAGAACAGGCTGCTTTTTTTTTTCAATTAGTTATTGAGATGGATGCTTCTTTTCTCATTAAGTTTCTGTCATTGCTGGTTTGGCTTTGATCACAAGTTGTTTTCTGGGTGCTTTGATTGTCAAGGACATTTTATGGCAGAGGGATTTCTTGGGTCAGTGGACACTGCATGCTCTCAGCCCTTATCCAAACTTTGAGGGTCAAATGTGTTTCAGAATTTCTCAGATTTTAGGCAGGCGACATTGTGTGTATTCTGAATGTTCTGGACAACCCCCAGTGGAACACAGGGCAATATGGCTTTGCTATTTCTGCATCCAAAATATCGGAACATGGAATTTTCATTGAGTTGTAATAAACGAGGGCCACAACAGTCTCCTGTCAGTTAGGACCAGGTTTTGCTGGCAGGCGAATCATGAAAATACTTGCTCAGTTTTCAGATATTTTTCCATTTTGGTATTACATATAGATTGTAAATGTGTTGGTGGTGTTGTTATATTGTGAAGTTATACATTTTTTGGCCAGTTGATGGCCTCATTTCTGTTTTCCAGCACTGACTCAGATCTCTTTCTTCCTCCCTCCCTCCCTTCCATCCTTCCATTCTTTCTCTTTCTCTTTGGTCCTTTCATTAGGATTTGGAGGGAGGCAGCAGTGTACGGTCTTCAAGGACTCAGGTTTTGAGTCAAACACATCTGTGTCCACCTTCTGTTTTCACTGCTCACTGCATGCATGGCCACTGTTCCATGTACCGCCCAGGGTTTGCTTCCTGAGATAATCACATCTACCTCCTCAGGTGTTGTGAAGACACAAGATGATGATGGGAAAACAATTAACATGGTTCCCAGCACACAACTAGCACTCAGTGATTGGCAACTGCTTTGTCACTGCTGTTGTTGACAGGTCGTACTATATTATACGACATTTGCTATTCTCTTGGAAGCAATGAATTTATTCACATTTTTTCTAATTGTGAAAGGTATTTGGTCTTTCCTTGCATGTAAGTTATTTGGCAATACCTGTCTGAAAATATCATCCATCGTGGTTCTTTTTGGCAGCCTTAGCTTTAAATGTCACCTGAGGGTGCAGTGCACACAGCCATGTGGCCACATGAAAAGCCTGACTGCTGCCCTCTGTGAGTTTAGATAGATAAGTAGACAGGTAGACAGATATGGACTGATGATAGATAGGTGACAGATATGGATGGATGGATGTTAGATAGATTGATATTCATCTGAACCTTAAGTGGACAGGAAGTACCATGAAATACCATGAGATTCTGCATTTACGTGGACCAGAGCACACCAGAGATTCTTTACAAAAGGGACAAGGGAATAATTAGTATGGGTGGAAGTTATTTCTTTGCTAGGGAATCCTAGCACTGCCGCTGTTGAACTTCTTCTGTTTTTATCAAATAGATACATGTATGTAATTTTGGTCCTAGATGACACGTTGGCACATCTCAATGGGCAAACCAGTACTTGGGAAGGGACTGTTCATATGTTGCTGAAGCCCCTCAATGCCCGTAATTTCAGGATGCTACGCCCTCACCAAAGGAGCACATAGGATTTCGGTGTGATAACTACCGGAACTTGAAGATGTAGTGCATTTGGCTGTTATTGAACAGATGGGATGGATGTACACGCAGACTTTGCAACTTTCTATTTATCTCAGTAACTAAAATCCATATTATCTTTAGGACTTATGTCCTTAAATTCATGATTTTATTTGATTCTTTATTCACCATTTTGCATATTATGGTTGATTTCAAGTACATAATAAGAACTTTTCTGTGATTGGCATATTCATTTTTCCGGGTAAATAGAGTGCATCTTTGAGTTTTCTTCCCTGGTGCCCCCAAATTCCCTTTTTCCTGTGCTTCTGTGTGCACACACTGCAGGGCCATCTCCAGGGGGCCGCAGTCTCCTTCTTCATGTTTCAGACTTGAAAGTCGTATTCGGAGGCAGCTGTATTTTACAGATTGGCAATTTTCTATAATTAAGCTTCATGAATATGAAGATTCTGTAGAATTCCCACGATGCCCCGTGGTGAGGATTTGCACCAAAATTCCTTCTCCGTTCACTGTGACCTATTAGAGTGTCACTCTGGCTCAAGTGTAATATGATGTTTACTCCCATGAAGTGCAAGCCACATATTCGTTCATTTTTGAGCCTTCGCAGTAGCAGTCTGAGAGGTACACTTGTCCAGAGGGCTTGACCAAAAAACTGAGAAGGTCAGGGTCTTCATAGACCCAGAGAGAGTCCGAAAGTAAATGCTAACGCTGAGAGCCCGGGGAGGTGACATTTGTGGAGTTTCCTTTGTTATGTTTTCTTCTGTCACCACTGGCTTTGTCCCGGCAAAATCTCAGAATGAGCCAACTTCTCTGTAACTGAGAAAGGGTTCTTCCTCGGGGACAGAGGTTTGCTGACAGCTCCTGGCAGGAAAGCTTTCCCTGCCCAATTTGTTCCCACGAAGTAGCATCTTCTGCATGGGAGATGACTGATGGTTTGTTCCTGTTACTTTATTTACTTCTGGAAATAGGTGAAACATTCATAGTTGAAAACTCAAGAAGTGTTTTTAAAGAAGAGAGCGAGAAGTCTAGTTGTACCCCACCCGCTCCCCCTCCCCCCTTTCCCAGGCCTGAGTACCCCGCCCTCAAACAGGTGTCTATTGTTATTTGTTGTCTGTCCTTCCAGAAATTCTCTGTGCATAAACAAAGACATAAACATGTATTACTTTGTACCAGAGAAGTACTTCTGGAGTCAGCATAGCCTCAGTTCTCCTGCTGAGCACTTCCCCATCTAACTGCCGCATTCTAGAAGATTTTTGTCTCTCCCCGTCATTTCCTGGAAACAGTGGCCATGTTGCTTTTGGGTCAGTCTTCAGAGCAGTGGTTACGCCTGCTTCCACACAGCTCTCTGGCCTTCCTCTTCTTGGCTGAAAATAAAACCCTGGAGTTGGTCCATTTCACTTTTTTTCCTTGCAGTTTGAAAGGCACTTGGACTAGCCACCTGATGTTGCTTTTAGCTCCTTTTACATTTTAAAAAGAGTTTTACTGTGGTTTGTTTGCTTTTATTGTCTGTGGAAATGGCCCAGCTAATTAGGCCGACAGACAACCGCCTCTTAAGGGCTAATTGTTGATATATTCCTCATGTCAGCCCCACAATCACCTGTGGGGATGGATGATTAGGCCGCATAGCCCTGCCGGTGAATCAACACTGCTCATGAAGGTAAGCTTCAGTCCCCCAGAGCCATGCTGAGGTGACTGATACACTCCATTGTGGCCTAGAAAGGTGGCTACCCATGCAGTGAGTGTAGACGTGAAAGCAACGTGCTCCTGCAAAAACCTGTCTTATTATATGAGCTTTGGCTAAAATAGAGTCACTTGAAGACCTTTAAAAAGTCTTTATTAAACAGATATTTTAATTTTTAAAACAGTTGCGCTTTTTTTGATAAACATAAAGTTTTAGGGGTACCATATGTACCTTAAGGGGTTAATGCAGAACACTGCGTCATATGCGGTGGATACTTATTCTCAACTTTCACAGCTTCAACTTTGATCTACATTAGTGAAGGTAAGATAATTGTACCATCACACCCTTGCTCACCTTGAGCTGTTAGGATTCGGCTGGTTTCTGTTTCTTGCTTTCCTTGCTGTGGGCCTGATGCCTGGGCCTGGCCGTTTTTGTCCATGTGTTACACATAATTAAACTCCAGCCTTTAAATTGCCAACATCAAAGCCAGCTGGGAAGAAAAATTATATTACTGCAATTCGTTGTCTTGAGGTAGCAGCCACAACAGAAATGATGGGGACAGGCGGCAGTGATAGCGCACAAATGGTCCATCTTATTCTTTTTAAAGAGAAGAACAGAGCGGCTCAGGCCGACACACGCTTTCTGCGTTGGAGCGTCTAACAGTGCATTTCAGCTTTGCCTGTCAACCTGAGGCTGGAGAGAAGAAATAACACACACAGCATGCCTGACAGAGCGGCTACTAATGGCGCAGGTGCCAATAGCTTCAGCTCAAGCACGACAGGGTGTGGTTACAAGGTTTGCACAAATAACAGAAACATTTTCATGTTAGGGTATTGGAGGGATTTGGGAGGCTCATGGAGGTCTTTGCCATTTGTGTGTGAAAATAAAATAGAAACTCTAAGAAAGATAGAATGTGACCTTTAAGGGGTGTGCATGTGAGAGCAGGGCAAAATGAAATGAGAGTGATGTTTTAGCATCCAAAGGGGAAAAAGAGAAGCAGAAGCCTTAGAGGTCTGCTTCCTGGCAGGATGTCCACTTCCATGTGGCCTGTTTTAGACGATGCACTGCAAGAAAGCTCTCTCCTCCCACAGCTGCTTAAACCAGCGATCACAGCATGACCATGCAGCTCTGCGTTTATCTCCCTGTCCAGACTGAAAGCACCTTGATGGCAGAGATGATATGTTAAGTCATGGCTGTGTCTTAACCCCAGGGCTCAAGCCTGGTACTTGCTAAGTGTGGTCAGCAGAATGATTGGCTCCAAAGGTGTCCATGTCCTCATTTCCAGACGTGTGACTATGTTACCTACATGGCAGAAGGACTTGGCCCATGTGATTAAGACTCTTGAGTCAGGGAGATTACCCAGATTATGTGGGCTAGCCTGAGGTCATCACAAGGGTCTTCGTAAGGGAAAGAGGAGACAGGAGGGAAAGATCAGAGGGATGGGAGGTGAGAAAGCTCAGCCCGCCATTGCTGGCTGTGAAGATGGAGGAAGGAGCCACTGGCCAAGGAAGGCGGGTGCCTCTCAAAGCTGGAAAAGGCAGGAAATAGCCTTTTCCCTGGAGCCCCCAGCAGGAACACAGCCCTGATTTTAGCCCAGTGAGACCCATTTAGGATTATGATCTCTAAATGTATAAGCTAATAAATTTGTGTTGTTGTATGCCACCAAATTTGTGGTAATTTGTTGCAGCAGGCACAGGTAGCTCGTACAGTCAACCAGCAATCAAAATGGAACGGATCTCCTTGCTTCGGCGTAAGCTGTGACGTGTGCAGCATCAAAGGGGTGCCGAGAAATGCCATCGAGTCTGTTTAATTCTGCGCATTTCTTTCTATGTATCCATTTCCATAGAAGTTGTTAAATTGGACTTTGGCTCCATAGCTGGTGTATGTGTTATTCCCCTGATAGTCCGTATGATTTGCAAGTAAAACCACAAAGATTTTTACCAACCTTAGGATTATTATATAGGTGATTGGGTTAAAAAGTTAACATTTTTAAAGCGTGTAATGGGCATGAATCTTAAGCCACAACCATATTATGTGTTAGAATTAGTATTTTACGTTTGTACAGCCGCAGTTTAATTTCTTATATACCCCACATGACGCTGAATGGTGGAATCTTAATTTATTTAGTCCATGTGACCATACACAATGTGAGGATTGCTCAGTCAGTTCAGGGCCTCCTCCAGCCTCACGTGGGGGGCTTCTGCTATGTTCAGGATTCTAACCTGAGTTGGGGGAAGTTCTTAGGACAGGCCAGTCAGAGGGGATGCGGCCCTCCCTCCATCCCTGGCATCAATCCTTATTCAACGTCTGCAGCCATGAAACGTCCATGCTCCCATCCATCTGGGTAGATTGCCTGTGTCCTCTGTGGACTCAACTATTAATATAAGGCCTCTCCAGAATGGCTCTCTCAACAGTCTCTGTGGTCCTCTTGGGACACCCTGAAAATGCTTGCTTATTCGCTATACCTGCTGGAGGTAGGGACTCTGAGTTTGTCCCAACTGGACACACCCAAGCATCCGTCTTGTCTCTACAGCTCCCAGGCTGTGCTGTCATGGGGAAGCCTTATAGAAAAGTCAGGCTGTGTTGGGAGTCCCCAAGATCTCTACTAGTTTTGATAATTTACTAAAAGGATTCATGAAACTCCGGAAAGCTTTTATTCTCGTGGTTATAGTTTATTACAGTGAGAGGATGTAGATTAAGATAGCAAAGGGAAAAGCAACAATGGAGGACAATGAATGTCACCAACTAAATGGGGACATGAGGGACAGCTGTCTCCCCTTGTGCCTGCCCCTTATAAGGAGAGATCAGGCATTAGCTTCTAGCTGTCCTCTCCTAGTGGAGTCATAAGGGCAGTGGTTAAGCCTCCCAGCAGTAATGTGTGACCGCACGTATGGAGCATTGCAATCAAGGAAGCTCACCCAGCCTCGGTGTCCAGGGATTTTATTGGGGGTTGGTCACGTAGACGTGCTGTGCTCACATGACTTCCCTGAACTACTCAGTCTCCAGCCCTGCTCCCAGAGGTCAGATTCATAAATGTGGCCCAGGGACCGAGAAGAACCAAATCAGGCCTTCACCATAACTGACACTGTTAGTGTAAGTCATTCCAGGTATCCAGACACTCTTATCAGGCAGGATGTTCCAAGAGCTGAGTGGTTCTCTCTCAGGAGTCAGTCAACAGCTGGCCCTTTATGGGCGTGTGCAGGATTGGAACACCCCAAGTGAACCCTTCACTGAACACAGGAACCCTGAACCCATGGTGGTTTCTATTGTATCTCCTCTTGTGCTATCAGGGCTCCCTGTGGGTTCTCTTCTGTGGGTCATACACAGGGTCCCCTCCTTCTAGCTCGTGGGTGCCTCCCTCAGCCTGGGCTGGGAAGACTGGCTATGGCTGATCACATGGCCTTCAGCGTCTGTTGCTCGGGTCACCAACTTCATGTCCCGAAGGATGAAGGGTTTAGGTTTTTGAAGCTCAAAAGCCTGATTCTTATGACTGAAAGTAATTTGACCCTCTCACTCCTCCATAATTTGCTGTAACTTCCACCCTGAAGAAAGAATGCTACCAACTAAAGGGGGATGTGAGGGCCGAGAGGAGAGTGGTCAGATCAGGTAGTGGGGACAGCTCTCTCCTCCTGTGCCCGACCCTTCTTGAGACCCTTCCCCAACAGTGCCTTGACTTCCCTTTTTATTGGCCAGAATTGGGTCACATGTCCACCCATAGACCAACCACTGGCAGAGGGAATTAGTTTGTGTGTTTGACTGAAACCAAACATAATTCATCCCCAAACATAATTCATCCCCTAAAACAGTATATTTCCATCAGAACAAAATCAAGATATGTCTTGCGTCATCAATCAGCAGTGTCTGCTGTAGAGAACACGGGGGCTATAATGGAGTGCCGTGCTGGGCAAGCTGCCCCAGAAGTGCTTTTCTAATAGACGGGATCTCACAGCAGAAGCAAGTGAGTTACATTTACAAGTGTCCGTCAGAGGGGTGGGGCATCACTGAGGGGATGACACAGATGAGATATGCGCAGATATTCAGAATATATATGCTTTTGAAATGAGAAGGAAGACAGTCAACCCTTAGAGACTTTCATGGTATTATAGCCAAGCCCTCAGGAGATTAAAGGAGGAGGTGCTAACGTAGGAACCAAATAGAAGACCCACAAGTAATGTATTCATTAAATATCCACTGGTATTTTTAAAGGTTCCACTAGCCCCTTCCACCATAATTGTGCCCAGCATTTTCCTGCAGAGAGGGAACGCCCTGGCTTGCAGGGCTCGAGGCTTGTTGGGCAGATGGGCTCACCTTGACCTTTCCTGCACAACTTCTCTGTCTGGTGACCTCACAGTGGCAGTCCCCTCTCTGCATCCTTCCTAGACCATCTCTAACATGAAACTGCCAGGTCATATGTTTTTACAGAACCATTTATTGTTTGCATGTCATTGTTCTCATTTCCAGGTCATTACGTTGGTCTTTTATTACCAGGACCAGAGGGGTGATATATTCAGAGCAGGTATTTATTTAGCCAACACACAACAATGTGACACTATGTTGTTAAATATATGTATTTTAAATTATTTTGTACCATGGGATAAACAGAATCAGTCTAGTTATTGAGACTACAAAGGCATGACCCTGTGGGAGCCACGGAGGGGGTGAGGAACAGGGAGAGGGGTGTGTTAGATGGGTGGACATGGAGGTGTGTGTGATTTCTCTGCTGCTTTGTGGTGGCCCAGAGGTGGCAGCAGAACTGGTGACGGGCTCAGGGCACCGGTGGGGAATTAGGGTTGGTGCCAAGACTCTGGACCTTTAAGTTTGGGCATATGGAAAGTGCCGACATCCAGGGTACGCCCAGCCCAAACAGCCTCTGCAGGCAGGTGCAGGGGTCTAAGGACTGTGTAGTTAAGGGGAGGTCACGGACGTGTATGATGCCCCATCATGGCTCAGCCAAGGGACAATCGTGCCAAATGCACCGTAACACCAGCAGCTTCTAAAATAAGTACAGGAGTGATTTAGCTTCGGTCACTTGTGTGTGTACAGACATATATCTATCTAGTCAGAGAAAAAAGTTAAGGAAAAATGTTTGCTTTTTAATTTAATTGATGATTTACGTAATTGTACAGGTTGGTAAATATTTTAATAGTACCCTGGAAATACCATGTTTCCCCAAAACTAAGATCTAGCTGGAATCAGCTCTAATGCGTCTTTTGGAGCAAAAATTAATATAAGACTTGTATTATATTATATCGGGTATTATATTATATTATACCTGGTCTTATATTAAAATAAGACTGGGTATTATATTATATTATATTATATTATAGACCCGGCTTTATATTATAGTAAAATAAGACCAGGTCTTATATTAATTTTTGCTCCAAAAGACGCATTAGAGCTGATTCCAGCTAGATCTTATTTTTGGGGAAACATGGTATGTGCCGTGCGATAGCTACTGAATGTTTGAGTCTACTTTTTTGAAATCCTGTTTTTTTATTGTTGTAAGAGTGCACCATATACCAGTTTTACGGTCTTCGATTTTCCACTTCTTTTTCTTGTCCATATGGACACGTCTCCTGCATGTGCCAACTGAGCTCATTTGAGTCACTAACGAACATTGACGTCTCTCTTTGCCCCCGTGCAGTACAGTGCTGCCCACTCAAATCATTTCTGGGCAATTTCCACATGCAAGACACATGCGGGGATGATTCCACAGCATCTGGATGTTTTGGAACAGCTGGGTGATGTTCAGTGTTGTATTTTTCATGCAGATGTGGAACATCTTAAAACCAGCCACGTACTTATTAGTGTTGAAAGTCCTAGGGTTTCTGAGTCATGAAATGAAAAATAGCTGTCACCTCCCATAATCTGGTGAGTTTTGAAGGTAAATAGTTGCAGAAGGAATACTTTGAATGGACAAGATTGAGTGATATGTAGTTTATATTCTAACTCTACGAACGGTTCTGTGTCGTAAGTATGCTGCCACTACGAAATCTTTCCCCGTTCCTAGCAATTTCACCATGGTTTATGTAATGACATTTCTTGGAGGTCAGTCAAATTTACTTAATAATAATAAAAACTTACAGAAAATTTGCCAGGAGACATCAAATTTTACTTTGTATCATTGACCTAAAACTAATATATAATCAGGTTTCTTTGAAATAGAAGATTTGGAATATTTAATAAGCTTTTGGTAGTTATTTTCTCAAATATGTCTGATAGAGAAACATTAAAGAAGATTCGGAAACACTGCAGAAGTAAGGATGTAGATATAATTATCGGAGAAACAGCACTTATACACACAGGGACTAAGGCCCAGACCATTGGTGTAATAATTTAGGAGCAAATCGAGTGGCTGTTCTGAGCTGTCATTCCTGTCTATACATCTTTATGGTCACACTGGGCTGATGTCGGACTCAGGAATTGGAACAACTCCTACAGGGCAGACCCCAATAACATGATGACTGCAGCGTGGCAACACACACCCTCGCAGTGAAAAGTTAACACAGCCCAGTGTGTGTTCATGGCTTGAACTTTTCCTCCTTTAAAAACCCAGAGTAAAATTTCAGCAACTTTGCATCTTTATGATATTACAGATTCTTGAGGTGAATGCATAGGGCTGTAGCTAAGAGCAGAGAGACACTTTGGAAGAAGATACTGGAAGCAAACCTGGGGGGCTGGGGCGGAGCACAGCTTTCTGTCATACACGTGTGCACATGGATGCATGCCTGCGTGTGGGGCAGAGGCCACTCGGAATCTCTGATAGGACCTGGGGGACAGTCCAGTTACCCAGTGCAATTCAACCACATGCCAGACTCCACTGATTATGTTAATTTTGAGTTCTCCTGAATCCTCTCTGTAAGCCTGCTAAGCTTTCCTCTTAGATACTTTATGTTTGAGGTCACTATTTCTGTCATCTCTAAATAGTTCATCCAAGAAAGAAAAGCTAAGATGAACTAAGAGAAAATAAACTAAGTTCATAGGAAGTTCGGTGGACAAGGAAACTGACTCTAGACCAAATCAGTGACTCATCTTTTCTCTTTGGGAAGAAGAAATCGAAAGTCAGGGTATCAGGTGAACACATGCTTCTTTCAGTGATTTGCAGGCTAATTAAATTCTAGGCCTTGTACGCCATCCATGTCTCTGTGTTTTCAGTCATGGTTTTTCCTGCCAACTTCCTTCTTTGGCTTGGCTGGAACAGCACTGTAACACTTTATCCCCAGCTTCCTCCTGGATAAAAATCTCTCTTTAGTTAATGCAGTTGATTTTAATTTTATGGCCTGAAGCACAAAGGATTATATTAGATGTGTAGTTTTCATCATGTACTCGTTATATTTTATAGGGGAAATGTCTTTCATGTGATAATACTGTTTAAATAATCTATTGTTTTGGAATATTCCATGTACAAAACAAAATATGTTTTACTGTAAATGGCATGTGTTTCCTTCTTCTCTCCATCCCTCCTTCCCGTCCCCACCAATTGCCTTTAGTTTACTAAGAAACCACAGTAAATATACTTCCACGTTGAATGGTTGGTTCCGCTTTTCCCTTTTGCAAAGCTGAGTTGGATTTAAATGTAAATGAGATAAAATACTGTATAACAGCCACATGGTGTTAAACCCTTGACCCAGAACCACTAAATGTGACTGTTTTGCAAATTATGGGAGCGTTTACCCCAGACAGAGGATCAGAACACACATTTGCCACATAAACAGGGAGAACACCTTGCATTCTTGCTGACTTGCCATGAGCTTCGGGGACTCTTCTTGTCCTACATGTGCTCGTGTGACCAGTGGATAAGCCTTAACTAACTAGTGACTGCCTTAAAAAGGACAGTTTGGAAGGAGCACACAGTTCCATAAATACAGATCAGTTTCCATTTGCACTGCATTCCCAAAATTCACTTAACAGCCTTCGACATCCCCGCGAAATCTCATCTTGATGTGCCAGGATCTCTGTAAAATTTTGTGCTCTTGGTTCCCGATTTACACGGCTCCTATCAGGGGACTCACATTCCATCACTGCGTCTTGTGGCTTTAAGTGACTGTGTAGCATATTAAGTCATCAAAACCAGGAGAAACGGTGCTGCTGGTTTTCTTTCCGGCACCCAAGAACATTTTTCTTAATCGCCGTCACTTCCAGGACATCAAACAACCACCACAGAAGGAAGAAATGGGACGTATTAGGAAGAAAAGATGCAGGAAGAGACTATATAAATTCTTCATGAAAGAGTCCATTATACTGTTGTACTAGGGAAACGTCATGGATTTCATAGCTCTTCATGTATGTTTCTGGGGACAAAACCTGAAGCCGGAACAAAATGAAGCTTTTTCTTTCTTTCTTTCTTTTTTTGTCATGTATCCTTATTTGTAAAATTTAATGAAAAAGTGTGACTGCCTTGCTTCTAGCTATTTCAACAATAATTTCAAAAATCTGGCAGTTGTATTTTTAAGAAAATGTATTTTAAAAAGAAAACAATACCACAGATCCCCTCAGATTTTAAATTCCTAGTCTGATTCTTTTTTGTCCCAACCTTTACATGTTTGCGCCATGCTAATAATGAAAGTCCTAACTGCAGCCCTTCCCCAAAACACTAGCTGCTGAGTGGAGAACTGTCATCACACCTGAGCTTGGCTTCGTACTCTTATTAGAAAGAGTTGGTTCACTCATCCATCCGGACGTCTTTATCCACCTGTTCTATACGCTGGCTTTCTGCGCTCGGCCAAGCTGTTGAATATAGGGGGCATTCTGAAATCATCCGCATCTGAATCCCCATCTTGGACCAACTGAATCAGAATCTCTGGGCTGGACATTGGGACCTTGGGAGTTTAACAAGGTCCACGATGATTTTCATGCTCAGTGAGTCTGATGGTGTTTGTAGAGCAGATGTGGACAGAATAGTGCACGTCTTCGTCCGCTCAGGCCATAACTAAGTACCACGGCCTGGGCGCCTTAAAAGTGGACGTTTATTTTTCGCAGTTCTAAAGCGAAGGACCAGATTAAAGCGAGGGCAGGGTTCTCCTGAGGCCCCTCTCCTGGGTGTACAGACAGCGCCTTCTCCTCAGGGCTGCATGGGGTCGTCCCTCTGTGAGCATGCCCCTGTATTTCTCTGTGTGTCCAAATTTCTTCGTACAAGGTCACCAGTCATCTTGGATTAAGATCTACCCTCGGGCTCTGAGAATTCCTCCCCAGGCAGCTTGTGTAACTGAATGTAACGCGGGTTCCTAAGCTTCTGGGACCTTGATGCTCTGATGTTTGATAATTTCTATTTGATAACAGGTTCCTTATAATATATGTAGTCTCTTCAAATTACAGAAAATAAGACAACCAGTTCAGGCCCCCAACGGGTGGCCACTCAAGTGTAAGTTAGAGGTGAAAATTTCCACCTGTCTTACTCAATTCAAGATACAGAAAAATATCGTGTCTGTTTACAGGTAGTAGCCATCATACAAATGCAACTTATGCAGATGTGAGCTGCATTCAAGAAGAATGTTATTCTATTACTCTGTACAATTTCTCCATCTACCCATCCATCCACTCATCCCCCTGCTAGAAAACATTTTATTCTATTCCTGGTACTGTACTCGGTGTACAAACACAAGGTACTGTGCTCGGTGCAACCACAGAACAGAGTCTATGCTCCAGGCTCTTTCTTATCAGAGCAAATACACCCCCTTCCCAGGCTCTCTGAGGGCTTTTCCGTCCCGGAAGGTCCCAGAATGGTCACAGTCACAGGACAGCTTGTGTGCAGGCCTCCGTGTGGGGTCATCAGCACCTCCAGATCCTAACTCTTCTGTGAGTAGGAACAGAAATATTTATCTTTTGAGAACCTGTCCAGGTGGGTCTGAGGCAGGTGGACTGGAGACTGGAGATCTAGACCACGGGTCTCTCCACCGTTACCTCTGGCTCCAATGGGAGCTGTTGACCACAACCCAAATGGGAAGTTCCCTGCCATGTGCCGCCACCGCGGTGCTCCCCTCCTCTGGCACCTCTTTATCCGTTAGACCAGCGTCAGTCCCGCCTCATCCCTGAAGCCTGCTTTGTAGTTAATGCCAGTATTAAGACTTTTCTTCTTCTGGATTGTGGAGCCCAACAGCCAGGCTTCATGAGGAGATGTGTGACCCTGAACAAATGACTTTATGTGTCTCAGCCTCCATTTTCCCATCCCATACCCAAAGCCTGGGCAATAACAGACATGTGGTGAAGACCATGAGAGACTCACGTCTATCAGTCGTCCTGGGGACTATCTATCAGCCATATAGGTCCACAGGAAAGGACCCCTCCCACCGTGGTCTGTTCTGCTGTTGAGTTTGACTGCCTTCTCTTGTTCTCTAGTTCAAAAGAGCTTGAACCACTTAAACTGCAAAACACTGGCCTTCTATCTCCAATGACATTAGAAATTCATTTAAAGGAGAAGCTACATTTTACTTCCTGTTTGTTGTCATTGTGTCTGGTGAAGTCCTTGGTATACCGTAGAATTATATGTTATTAAATTGACCTGCCCTGTGACATATCTGAAAGCATGCGAGTACATTAACGAGCTGTGACCTACCCGTGCTAGCACGGCAGACCCTTATTTCCAAGGTTAAGCTCACCTTTCTTGCCACATTCTTTATTAGTTGATACCTTGTAATATATTGGTATAATTCAAAAAACGGATACTATTACTTTTAATTCTCAAGGGCTAAAGCAGTGATTCAACTATATTATTACTTTTTTCCTGCTGCATATCTTTGCAACTACTATTAATCTGGCTTTTACCGGTCTGTAAGGATCTCCATTTCAGAGCCAATAAATCCACTGAGTTGGAACCAAATAAATTCTTATCTGAAGTCTTAAGATTAATATGTTCTAGAACTTCCCTTCTAGGTGTTTTTAATTGTATTAAGGTCTTAGTGTTACATACAGTAGTCCCCTCTTACTCACGAGGCATACGTTCCAGGACCCCCAGTGGATGCCTGAAGCCATGGGGAGTATTGAGCCCTGTATATACTGTTTTTCCTGTACACACACACCCTTTCACTTAAAGGAAGCACTTCATGGCCTCCCTTTGGCATATTCCAATTGCCACCATCACTATTCTTGTGCTTTGGGGTCATTATTCAGTAAAATTAGGGTGACTTGAACACAAGACTGCCATACTATGGCAATCGATCTGATAACCCAGATGGTCCAAAGTGTCTAGTGGGAGCGGCGGGTACAGCGTGGAGACTCTGGACAGAGGGATGCTTCACATCCAGGCCAAATGCAGCATTCCTCACACTACTGAGAATGGCATGTCATTTAAAAGTTATGAATTGTTTATTTCTGGAATTTTCCATTTCACATTTTCAGACCACGGTTCACTTCAGGAACTCAAACCTCAGAAAGCAAAACCACAGATGGGACAGTGGATGTTGTGTTTTAAACCCAGGGGGGTGAGAGGAGTGAGGGTGGGGGGGTGGAGGAGGAAAGCTTCTCTTGAAAGCCAGTGGCTTCTGATTACCAACATGAAACCACTAAATCAAGACAACTCATTTGGTTTTGTTTTCATTCAAATGACTGCTTGACCTCAGGAACTATTATTTTTTAAATGGGCGTTAATTCATGAAACAAAGAGCCCCCTTTGAGCTTCTAGAGGAAGAGGAAACACCCTTGAACACTTAATTACGGTACCTATCCTATGGCACCTGAAGCCTCCCGTTTTCCGCTCCAGTACCTGTGTAGCTGCAGTGACATACATTTAAATGCCCCCCGCACAGACCACACTGAGGCTGCCGCCAACTGTCACGTGGCTCACTGCACGTCACCTATACTGCCGCACAAACTGTTCGTCTCGTTAGGAAAACTCTTTCGTGGCTAATAAAGGCAGGAGGACACATAAACACTACGTGTGCAGACACAGTGTCACGCGGCGGGTCCCCTTAGGTGTTACTGAGGGTAGCTTTCTCCTTCGTCAGGCACAGGTTCTCTTCTGACAGGGACACAGTCGACCAGGTGATCTCGTCCGTTTGTACTTCTTGCTGGAAGTACAAATGTTTTCCTAAATTGCTTCCCTGTAATGTTTAAAAACATTGTAGAAGTTCTTAGCAGCTAATCTCACATCTGCTTCTCTCCTGGAATGTGTGTGTGTGTGTGTGGTGTGTGGCGTGTGTGTGGTTTGTAGTGTATGTGTGTGTGTTTGGTTGTGTATATGTGTGGTGTGTGTGGGTGTGTGTGTATATATGTGTGTGTGTGTGGTGTGTGTGGTGTGTAGTGTATGTGTGTGTGTTTGGTGTGTGTATGTGTGTGGTGTGTGTGGGGTGTGTGTGTGTATATGTGTGTGTGGTGTGTGTGGTGTGTAGTGTATGTGTGTGTGTTTGGTGTGTGTATGTGTGTGGTGTGTGTGTGTGGGGGGTGTGTGTATATGTGTATTTATGTGTGTGGTATGTGTGTGGTGTGTAGTGTGTGTGTGGTGTGTGTGGATGTGTGTGGATGTGTGTATGTTGTGGATGTGTGTGGCGGGAGGAGGGGATAGATAAAGGGGGAGCTCTTTGACTCTGTCTTTTTCTGCCTTCTTCCTTTCCCCATAAACCTTTTTGGTTATTTACACAGATGACTAATGGCAGATTGAGCCCTTGCATACATGAAATGTGTCCAAGGCAACCTCTCCCATCCACACCTTTTCTTTCTTTCCTGGGCTCCTCTTCTCCTTAACCACTGGCTTCCTAGAATATCCAGCCCCTGTCTCTCCCACTTACCCATACACCAGTCATTGGCTATCCATCAACTAAACTGACTTTCTTAATAGCTTTACATCATTTGTTTTCTCTAGCACATCTCTAGCTAAAATTGTACGAGGCAGTTTACACACAACTGAAGGTAAGGATGGCTGCATCACGCTTTCCCTTGTTTGCAGGAAACTGTGGATCAGGGAGAGGAGGTTTTAGGGCAGAGACCAGAGCCGAGTCCAGGTCTGTGTGACTCCAACTGTCTTCCAAGCTGCAGAGGGAGGTCTGAGCACCACTGGGCCCTGTTCTCCACGTCAGGGGAGAAAACCCTGACACACGCTGCAGTATCTCCGAAAAGAAAAGGCATCTTTGCCTGCAGCTTTCCCCACAGGCTCCATCCCTCCCGCAATTTCCTTCCATTACTGGTCTTGGGGCTGCTTTGAGGCGGGTTTTCTGCAGCCACACACCAGCCCTTGCTTTGCATCTTGCGTCTTGGTACGCAGCAGCACAATCTAAGGCTCATTAAGGGAACTAATCAATTCCATGCATCGCACTAGCACAGCAGATTACCACACAGCACAGCAATTAGCAGTCGTGCTTTAACACATGGCGTTTCCATGAATCAATATGGAGCCCATGGAAGACAAGGCATGCTTTTTATTTTTTTTTCCTCTCATTAAGAAAAATACTGATGCCTAAAATAGCTTTTTAAATGTTTTCAAGTATGCTTTTTAGGAAAGGGGAAAGCATTTTTTATCTTGCAAAATTATGCTTTTGTGTGGGCCAGTTGTGGACCGAGATGGCTTTTATTTCTCCTGGGATTGTGCCATAGAACTTAGAATTTGGAATTGCACCCTAGGCAATCATGATACACACACACACACACACACACACACACACACACACACACACATACACACACCAAAAAATAAGCAAAAAAACTTTGTAAAGAATCACAAAGTACTGTACAAATGGAGAACCCATTATTTTACACATGGGGACTTACTCCAAAGTAGGTACCATTTTTAATATTAGCTAAAATCTCTGTCCAATGATTGAATATTCTGTGTGTGTTCTTTTGTCATTAATATTTCATTTAAAATGTACAATTTTCTAGCCCACATAAGTTAAAAATTAATAATACTACCTAGACACATGATGGCTCAAAATGAATTCCAACGTACTTTGCCCTGGTCTTATCAATCCTGCCGATAGCTTGCCAGTAACTAAAATGTAAATGTCACCAAATCTTCAACTTGATGTCACTTGTACGAAAGGGCTTCAGTGGGAACTCTTGGTAAGAGACTCAATGTCATTGTTTGCCAGACAACATGTATTCAGTTATTTTAAAACAGCGGGAGGGAACTAGACTTCTCTTCCTAAAAGCGATACAAACAATAGCAATGCTCTCTTTTTGCATTGTTCGTTCTATTGCAGGCACAGGTGAGTTTCTGCTTTGCAAAAGGGATGGGCGGGAGGGATACAGAGGCTGCTGCAAGAAAAAACTGCGGGGTCTTTATGGGGCTGTGATGACTGGAGTAATTAGCAAACATGGAAATTCCCTGCTGAAGAGCTGGCTCAGAAGGACGGCCGCCTCAGTGTCTCGAGAATGTGGATATCGTTTCAACCGGGTCTGAAATGAGAGCGCTATCAGCATGGAGTGGGAGAAGGGCCTCATTCTATTTTTAAAAAATACCCAACATTCATGTTTTTCATATTTTCCTAGCCTGTAATTACTCTTAATCAAAGTACAACAAATAGTAAACAGTAAAAATGAAATAAGTGTGGTGACAGTTTGCCAGTAACGAGGAGAAAATGTTCCATCTGTCTAGCGCGAGTAAAATGGGTGTAATTACTGCTCATTTTTCTCGTAATTGCTGAGTTATTCGTTTAAAGCTTACACCCAACTGGTGAACAGTGAGTACTACCCATTCCCTAATTACAGCCCCAGCTTTGTCGAGCTTGAAATCAGGGAACGCAAGAGCTGACAAAACCATCTGAATTCACCCTGACGGCTTGTGGAGGATTGTGACTCTTTCATTTGAATTTTATAAACTCTGGGTTCCCTTGCCACCCAAGTATTAAACCACAGTGCTTGTAATTCTATTTTGGATTATAATTTATTTTTAGGCCACTAGGCTTGAATCCATTTCCAGTGACCCACTCATGAGGTCATTTTTGCTAGAAACGATGCAAGCTGACGAGCACCTTTGCGTCCCATTAATGTTATATTTAGTTTCTTTATAGCCAGGGCTCTATTAGTGGTTATGTCAACATCTTGTTATCAAGGAAATTCCATTTGAAAGTTCAGGAATGCAGTGGATCGTCAACACCTGACGGTACAGATTACAGGGCAGGGCAAATGTAGAAAGGAAGATGAGTCTTCCTGGATCTTTTCCGTTTAATACCAATCGAGGATTAAAGCAAATATAGCTGCGGTTCATTTATTCTTATAATACATTGTCTTACTTCCAAGGTTCACTTAAAGACTAAATTCAATTTTGTCCTCATCGGAAAAACGAAGGCTGCGGATGCCCCCACCTATGATTCTTCTGGCACGAATAGATATTCTGGGTTCATTCTATTTGGAGCCTTTTCTTCACTCTAAACGGAGCTAGAACTCCCTTTGCTGACAAAGTGAGTGTTTGAGTGACGAAGGTGGGCTCGATCCTGTATTGACCACTGGGTTCTGGAGCATTCTGAATGAACCCAGCATGTGCCGCGTGCCTCTGGTCTGCACTGAGGACAGGGACATTTATTGATATTTCAGGGGTGGAGTCTCAAGCTATGGAGAACTTATGGAATGAGGTGTTGTGAAAGGAAGTCCTGAGACTCCTAGACTAAAATACTCAGATTGCAGTGGCAGCGATTAGAAAAATAAAATAGGCGTTTTATTTTTCCCCTCCCAAGTCAAGTCATTGGAGTTATAGAAGAGGAGACAATGAAAATAGAGCATGTTGGGTTTATTTCATTCCTCTTATGTTAGAGGCACTACCCTGAAAAAAAGAACGATTATGGTAACATTTGGTGTGGAATATTCACAAATAAACCCCGCACTGAAAAAGGGGAGATGAGGGAAGGCCTTAGTGGTTATTAGATAACCTAAAATCAAACAACCAAGGTCATTTCCATCTGTAGCTGCAGGAACAGCAAATTCCTCTCTCTCTCTCTCTCTCTCTCTCTCTCTCTCTCTCTCTCTCTCTCTCTCTCTTTCTCTCTCTCTCTCTCTCTCTCTCTCCCTCTCCCTCTCCCTCTCTCTCTGCAGAAGAGAGAGAATATTTAACCTCTTGGTTGGGATAAGCTGGTGAAAATCATGGAAATGTATTTTTAAAAATCTTCATTCTGACCCTCCCCCCTTCCGCCCCCCCAGTCCTCCCTCCCCCCCTACACCACCCTCCGGAACTGCAGTGTCCCAGGTTCTTTTGAGCTCCGCATAAATGTCTTCACTGCCCTGATCTCCAGCGCATTACGCATAATCCTTTGGCTGTGCTCGCCAGCTGGGGAGCAGAGATAGGAAATGTCGGAGGTTTGCAGCTTTAAAAATGGTTCCGATACTTCACCCAAAAGCAGAGAAATGAAATGAGTATTTGCATAATCTATCTAAGTTACCCAGGTTTCGTTCAATCTTCTTATCATGTTTGAAAAATTCTATTAAGAGAATATTAGAACAAAATGCATTTTTCTTCTTCAGAGAATTCATTTTGCCTCTGTCTTTGGGTCCTTGAGGACTTTTCATTTATTTTAATTTTTTTGTGCAGGGCGTTTTATTTATTTTACTTTGTTCCTACTCTTCTCTATTTAAGTCAGCCGCACATGTTTAGGTCAATGCTTTTGATGTGGAAACCTAGTGCTGGGCTATCGTAAAATAATCATTTAAAAAGGTCCTAAATAAATGGAAGTGTGGACATTGTGATGTCTTATGTCCTGGAATTGAAATAGAGAAACTAAAATTCACAGTGTCCATGGCATTTTTATTCCATGTTAATTTCTCCCATTTACTTATAAAATAAATCATAGTGAAGTTAATTGTTGTGTACTTGAAAGGACTACTCCTGGGTTGTCTGCTACCTTCTCTGCCAATACACACTCTCAGACACACACACACACACACTCAGACACACACATGCTCTCAGACACACACATACACTCAGACACATGCACACTTAGACACACATGTACTCTCAGACACACATACACACACTCAAGTATTCAGATACATGTGTGTGTGCGCGCACACACACACACACACGCCAGCGTACAACTTCTAAATAGTAAGCCTTTCCAGATTCTGTGCAGCTAAGACCTGCTGGCCGGCTGGCCTCCCTCACTCTCCCTTTTTCAATTAGATTATTTTCATTAACTCTATTTTCTAAATTTTCCCTTGGACTCCTCAGCAATTTGCAGCCCGGACTGTTCTACTGAAACCACTTTCTGGAAGGTCACCAGGAACCGTTTCACTTTGAATCCTGTCACCTCACACTGGACCTCACACATGTTGGTGTCACTGTCGTCTGTCTTACCTCCCTCCGGAGTGCCGCCCTCCCCTGCTCCCTTCTCTTTCCCTCCTGTGTCTTCTCTCTCCCCCTTTCTTTCCCATCAGTTCCTCTTCATTCTTCTGCCTTGGCTGCCGCCTCTCTCTGTGCCTTTTTTCCTTATCATGTGACCTCCATACAGGCTATTCCCAAATGCTTTCATTCTTCTGTTCCCCGAACATGTGCTAAGCACCTGGTATGTGCAGGTGCTGTCCCAGGACTGGGGTACAATAGAGAATAAAGGGCACAGGCGTCCCTCTCTTTATGGAGTTTGCATCCAGTGGGGGAAGAAGATAGACAGCTGTTAAAATAAACTTGTAAAATATGGGTGTTTGATGATAAGTGCTGTAGAGAAAAAGTGATCAAGGAAGGGTGAGGAGAGGTTCAGGCTGTTTAACTAGGACGTTGGGGGAAGACCTCTTGGAGAGGTGGGCATTGGAACAAAGTTGTGAGGGGAAAAGACAGTATATTTGGAGGAGGAGCCTTTTAGGCAAAGAGAAAGTGGAACATTCATGAACGTTTCCATGGCACAAGTCACAGAATGCCTGGTGGCGGTGGACTGAAGACACTGAGAGCGAAAGTTCAAGCTGTCATGGGAACCCCACTGCGCGTGGAGGGAGGCTGGGGCCAGCCCTGCACATGCTGCAAAGGGCTGACAGCAGGGCCTGAGCCACCCAGGAGAACGGCCATGGTCCAGTGGTCTTTAAATAGAGTTGCTTACATTTTCTATCTTTGACTTTTTTTTTTTAATTCCTGGGCCAAGAAAAAGAAACGGCAAATACACTGTGTCCTTCCTTAGAGAAAAAATAAGCTTGGGTTTTTTGTCTATGGTTGTCTCCAAGCTACTCACAGCCAAACATCTTATAGCAGTGTACACTCCCTTCCACGACTCACCTAGGCCCAGGTGCTTTGCTCGATTGTGCCCAGCAGGTAGTTCTTACAATCCTAACTGGTGCCCATGTGGGTAGTGATTTTATCTCCAACTTCTAGCTCCTGCCCTTCTTTGCTCCCACACAGTTCATTGCCCAAATAGAATCAGCGCGTGTGCATGGTAAGGACACAAAAAGGCACACGCAGGCTTAAAATGATACAGATTGACACAATATAATAAATGAACATATTTCTTTAGCCTGGGATTTTCCAATAACTGTTTTAGATTTCAGCATATTTTATTTTCCTGATTTGTTCAGTTGCTATTTGCTAAGAAAAGGAATTTCCAGGACATATTGAGAGTGGAGAGAGTGACATCTTTGGAGGTACGGCTGTGACCTCTGAGCTGTTGTGAGGGTGTGTGATGTCACATATCAAATACTGCACACCCAGAGGGATGCGAAGGTGGGTCTTGCTCTCCGATGTCAGTACGGAACAAAGAATGTAGGCAATGACCAGGAAATGGGTTAATCACTCCCCTCCAAGCTATTTTGCAAAATCTCTGGCAATAAATCCTGTTAGGACAAGTCCAGGGGAAAAGTGATGCCCTGAAAACCTTAAGCCTGACTGTCTGTACCCACAGCCCGCCCCGTGATGGTGGCGCCATGGTGGGCACACGGAGCTAACGTGCCTTTGAAGGTCTCCATGTTAATCCAGTGCAAGGGTGTGGCTCATTGTTTCTCAAAATGCTGTGGAAAGTCAAGACAATAAAAACTGCAGGTTTAGAAATAAGGAGGAGTGAGAGCACGTGCGTGTCCCAGCCACGGGGTCGCAGAGCTGTGACGCGATGGTGGTCTCCCTGTAAGCACAGTGCGGTGTTCCATTTGAGACTGAGGGTTGGATAGACCCAGGACAGTTGTAATAACCCGGTTTGTGGAGCGTGACAGGAACGGTTCAGCACTTTATGTTTCACCTCTGTAGTGCGTGTGTGTGTCTGTGTGTGTAAGACAACTCTAGTATACACATGTGTATCTATACATAAAACACCACTGTAATGTATGTGTGCATATATGTATATCTTTTAATATATGTGTATATATACAATACCGATGTTTTAGATGTATATACATATGTAACACAACCCTTTACAATGTTTATACACGGACACACGTGTGCATTCATGCATGGCAGCCCTTTTGTGTGTGTGCGCGTGTGAAAGGATTCTGCTGAGTAGGGGCTGTTGTTCTGCCCATTTCACACATGGGGAACTCCACTTGCTGAGGGGCCTATGTCTACTAGGTGGGGACTTGCGGACCCCCAGCCTGTAGAGATCGCACTTCACCTCTATATGGCCCACTCTGGTGGGCCAGGATACAAATGGACAGATTCTCTACAGTTAGGTTTTATGGCTATCTAATTAAATGTGGCCATAGAAACAGCAGCTCACTAAGAAATGCTTAGAAGTACTCTCAGGATGGCTCCTGGGGAGGAGAAGGAAGGCAAAACAGTATTGCTGTCCCCTCCAAGCACTTAGTCCTGTCCCCAGCCCCTGTGACCCCAGCTTAGACTCTGACCCCAGCTCAGGGCTGTGAAAATTTACTTCTTGAAGAGATTTGTGGCCTTTCTCTGGCCAATAGTTATAGTCTCAGGCTGTGTTTCATCATGATTTTTGGGATAGTCCGTACACAAATAATACTTGTATTTAAAAGAAATTATTTTTAATGTGATTTTTTTCTGATGGAACCACGAATAGCTGTAAGCTCTTCTGGCTTGACATGCAAATTCTATTCCACTCATCTGGGTAAACACTTACTGAGTGCCAGGCCTCAGAGATGGGGGCCTCGTGGTTCTTATAGCCACCAGCCACACGATGGTGGATGTCATGGCTGTGTGAACATGGCCGTTTGTGCCAGATGAGGATGCTCCAAGCAGGAAAGACAGAGACGGAAGGACATTGGGGATGTCAGAGTGGTGCCACCTGCAGACTCAGGGGACCGTAAGTGTGTGTGTGCAGTGGAGGCAGAGTGACATATTTATTCATTCTTTGTTTCAAAGCGAATTTCTGAGCACTCACTCTATGTGGCAAGGCCCTGTGCTAAATGCAGTTGGGCAAAAAAGTTGAATTACAACTTAGTCCCTGTTTCCAAGGAGACCAGAATTAGGTAGATAGAAAAAAACAAATGCACTCACTAACTATAAAATAAAGTACTAAGTCACTTGTATGGGAGGGGAGGGTAGTAAAACCACTAGGGGGTTCAGATTTCTCCTCCACGGGGGCAGCAGAGAAGTGTCAGGAGATGCTGCGTTATATTGGGCCTTTCACCTCTGAGCCAGTCCTGCTCCCGGATTCACACATCTCACTTTTTTCCCCCCGCAACTTCCTGATAGTGTCTCTCTCTCTCTCTCTCTCTCTCTCTCTCTCTCTCTCTCTCTCTCTCTCTCTCTCTCTCTCTCTCTCTCTCTCTCCTCCCTCTCTCCCTCTGTCAATTTCTGGATTACATTCTCATTGCTACTTGACTCTTTCAATAGAAATTCATTCCATTCAAACTTTGCCGTGTTCTTTTACCTCTAGCCTCTGGCAGCACTTGTCTATTGAGTGAAGTGTTGGGTCACATCAGAATTTGCTTTAACCAGTGCATTTCTAGAAAGAATTTTGTGTAGTACCGAACCTCAGACTTATAGGAGTCACTTACCTTTACGTGTTTCTTTTGGTTTCTATATAAACTATCTAATTAAATATTTAAATATATTTTTTAAATTGTGTCCAAGTTAGGGCTGCAGTATTTAGAAATCTCTGAACCGTATCAAAGAACACCGATTTCTTTGGGTCAGACCAGCAGTGGCACATTGTTGAATACTTCTTTCTTTTTCTTTCTTTGTTACAAGGTGAGCAGAGCCCCAGAGCACGAGGGGACATTTAGCAGAGACCTCATCACTCAGAGAATGTTGGGAAAAGCAGGCGAGTCCCCTGGTTTCACTGCCGAGATTCTGAGCAGAGGGAAAAGGCTGCTATGCCTGTGATGGGGGCACTGAGATTGATCAGAGCTGGTGGTGAATATTGTACCAGGCATGTGCTGCTAAAAGAGACAAAAGGCCATCAGGAAGCTTCCAGCTTTTGAGGCAAAACAGCCAAGTTTCAAAGCCAGAGATGGACAGGTCAAGGAGAAGCAAATGCATGAAAGTGTCACTGGTGTGTCCACGGCCATCAGTGCTTCCAGGTGTCCCAGAATGGCCATAGGTGGACAGGGCAGCTGTCGTAGGCAAAGCACCCACCCACCCTCCCTCGTCACACGGGCTATGGGCTGCTTGTGAGGGGAGGAGGTGCCCACAAGGGACGCCAGACGGGGCCTGACTCGGTTGGGAGGCCCGGCGTGCACTTCTTCCTGGCTAGTGGATGGCTGCTGCTGACAAATGGAGCCTGTTTCGAGCACTGGGAGGCTGGCTGGTCCCGGTGCGGGCCTTGGGCAGGGGCGGCCCAAGCATGAGAGGGCACGCCGCTCCTGGACGTGTGGACCATGCCCTTCTCGGGGTCCTGTGCTAAGTCTGTCCTCTCCTGGCTTTCCTCCCCTTGGACACCCTCCCTGGGGAAGCACCAGCACCCAGGGCTGTTCCCTCTGGTAACTTCCCTCTTCTCTCTTTCCTCTCCTCTTTCCCTTTTTCTCCCTCCTCTCCTTTCCATCTCTCTCTCCTCTGTCAATTGCCTTTTCATCTCGTGAATGGCTTTTTCTACATTTTATTTATTTATAGAATGACAGTATTAGTATAACGAGGCATAGGCAAATTCTATCAGTAGGCTACAGTAACTAGACCCACTTTAGGGGTGATTTTATTTATTATTTCCACCCTCCCACGTCCGAAAGACCTGCGAAGCCCGGTTGTTGCAGACTCGAGGCCTCGCCCGGGAGCACGGCGTCAGCACTGGCGTCAGCAGTTCTGGAAGCAGGCACAGCTCCTCGGAGGCCCCACGCACGGCCAGGGAGCTACCTTTGCAGACTCAGACCTGTAAAGGGACACACACTCCTGCAGCGTGCGTCCAAAGGCACACTCTTAAGGGACCTTCCAGCACTCAGGCAGACTGGTAGGCATTGGTGTTTGCCCCCGTTTCACAAGCAAGGCACCAACATGCAAAGAGTTTGAAGAACTTCCCCGTGGTTGCAGGGGTGGCATTAGATCCAGGTCTCGGGCTGGGGACTTCTGTCCCCATCAGCCCTTTATTTTTCCTTTTGCACGGCAGTCCTACGTTTTGTCTTAGGCTGCGGGGTGCGGGGAAGAATGAGGTTTCAACAGACACTGAAAGATTATGTGTTGTAGTTCCATAAATGCCTACTTAGGGACAGAGATAATGATGGGTGACTTCGCTGGCACTCCCAGTTCTGAAATTCTGTCACCCAGATGCATTTGGCTGAACATGGAAAACTACCTAAAGTGTGCCATGTGAACAAAGAGGTTATCAGATAACTGTTTAAATGACAGCTCCCAGTGTCTTACCTCCTGCCCCCCAATCCCTTACTATGGGACATGAGAGCGAGGACAAAGGAAGGAACCACACTGGGTAAGAATCCTGGAGTCGCTGAGGCACTGAGTCAGTCGGAGGAAAACAGTGACCTATGAGAGCAATCTGACCACCACAGGGAACCCAGAACTCCACTCGAAGCCATGCCCAGGAAAGTTGACAAATTTTATTTTTAAGACATAACAGAAGTGGTCGATGACTGAGGCGTGGGAACGATTTCCTGGAAGAGACCTGAGCGCTGGAGTAGGGAATCTGAGCGAGCGGAGCAGGTCGGTCCCTGGCTTCATCCTTCAGGTGGACTCATTGGCCAAGAAGAGTCGCGTAAGGACCGAAAGGACAAATGAGGTGGCTGGGAGCTCCGCATGTGAGCTGACCTGTAGGCACATGGAGGCGAGGGTGAGAGCCCTCTAAGTCACACGGAAAGGGCATGGAGTGGCATAAGGACGTGTGTCTATAAAATTATTCCGAGGGACTCAGCTGAAATGTGTAAGTCCAGCAGGTTCAACACTGACATACAAAATTTCTATGTAGCAGCATGGTATATTTAGTGGACATATTGCTAAAGGGCATGGCAGAAAAGTTACGTTATCCAGTTTTGGAAAAGCGATAGTACTTTTACTCTCCAGGTTTATGACAAAGATGCTCCAGCTCTCAGGGTATTTGTGTTGTCATGACGAACCCGGGTTCTCTGTGGGGGCTTCTCTTCCTGGCCAGCCCCTAAAACTCATTCTTCTTATCTGACATTCCAGGTGTCCTACCTCCAGGGTCTATCAGTTCTGATTCCTCTTCTTCCTCCCACAGATGGTCAAAGACCAAGGACTCTGTTCTCCACATTTGTCAACAGAATGTCCTCTAAGAGCCCTAGTTAAAAGTCAAATTATGTTGTAATTATTATCTGTCCACTTTTGGGTAACACTCTGCCGTATCATAGACCAAAATAAGTCACATGGCCAGTCCTGACGTCAGTACACTATGGGTGTGTGATTTCCCCCAAAGGAGTCTGACTGGGTATCAGTTAGCTGGATATGCAGTCTATACACAGAAGAAAGACAGTTACGTATTTTCATAAGACTCAATCCTTCTAAAGAAGTAAATTCTGCTAATTTTATTTCAATTTAATTTTGACTTCCCCAGAATCAAAGATCTTAAGGAAACTTATAAGGATCATCTCATATGATTCCAGGAATGTTGGACTCATGGTTCCCAACCTCTGGGCCTTTGTTTGAGGGTAGGGACTGAATTATTTCAAAGAGCAAGCAGTACCATATATATCCTACTACTTCCCACAGATTAAGCATTATTATACACAAAGATAGATGATAGATAGATAGATAGATAGATAGATAAGTACTTATCATATGGCGGGGACTGTTCTTAAGTGTTTTATATGTGTTTACTCAAGAGTCAGCAAGCTTTTTCTGTAAAGGGACAGACACTAAATATACCAGGTTTGTGGGCCGTGATATCTATGCACTGCTTAACTCTGCCTTTCGAGTGGAAAGGCAGCTGTAGACAATACCTAAACAAATGAGCATGGCTGTGTTCTAATGCAGATTTGTTTGTAGAAATAGGCAGTGGGCTGGTTTGACTCAGGGGCTGTAGTTTGTGGAGCCCTGTGTTTTTCCTTATGACAATCCTAGCGGCATCCTCGTTTTATAGATAAAGAACCTGAGGCTCCTAGAAATGCAATAACTTCTAGGAGGTCACCAGCTGGTACGTGGGGGAGCCAGGCTTTGAACAAGGCAGCTGGCTTCAGGGTCCCCATTCCTCATCATCAGGATGATTGCTTCTCTGGGGATGCTCTTCTCATGGATTCAGACAGGCTAACGAACAAGAGGGAATTTGATTTCCAGATATTTAATAGTTTGGTTATTTTAGGGATGATCTCATTTGTCACCTAAACAAAGACACAAATTATTCAAGCTTCCGGCATGCTGGCGTTCTGTCTTGTTTAACCACTATAGATACAGAACTGGTAAAACTATTAGGTTGGTGAAAAGTAATTGCGGTTTTTGCAATTGTTTTTAACCTTTTAAACCGCAATTACTTTTGCACCAACCTAATACAAAATGGTAAAAACGTACCACCTGGATGATTTCTGGCACTCACTTACGTGCAAGTTGGAGGACTTTAGGTTTCTTTTCTACCAGCAGGGTAGAGTAAAAGGGCAACACAGAGTCCTCTTTTGTGAGTGTCTTTACTTCATCGTCCTTCATGACAATGCTCTGTGTCACACATGGCTTCTGGTACAGAAATTTCTGTGAAATAAAAACATTATGGTGTGTCCTTGTGTACCTTATTCACTGGATCTGTCACCATGCGACTTGGTTCTTCCCCAAAGTCAAAATGACCATGAAAGATAAATGTTTTGAATCGATTCAGGACATCGAGGCAGCCACGACAGCACCATTAAAGACACTCATGAAAGAGGACTTCCAGAACTGCTTCAGACAGTGGCAAGAACGATGGGATAAGTGTGTTCGAAGCAAGGGGGTGTATTTTGAGAACGATTAATGGCAATGTGTCTTTTACTGTAATATTTTTTTTTTTAATTTAAACATTCACCGTATTTTGTGATCACACCTCATAGAATGAGGGCGAGTCCTGTGGTGAGGGGAGTGACAACAAACGACCTAAAGTTAGAAGGCCTGCCTCCAAATGACAGTCGGTCAGTTTCAGGGTGTGACCACGCCCACATCACTGTGTTTCTCTAAATTTGAATTTTCTCCTCTGAAAACTGGAGATGAGGTATCTACTTACAGCCATGCTGTGAGTAATAGAGGAGTCTGAGTAAGTACAAGTGTCCAGTGAGTTGTAACACCCCACAGAAATGTGAGGAATCATTGCCACTGTGGCTGTCCCCAGGGAAGGGTTTTGCTTTTGCTGTATTTCTGGGTGACTGAAGTGTGGTTGATTGCACAGAGAGAAAGAAGGCTCTAAACACATCCTAGCTGCAATTAGAATGCCTTAATTGTAAGTTGCTCGTACTTGTTAAAGGAAAACGATCAGCTCTTTAAATCTCAAGTGATTTTCTAGAAGACTCAGAATTGTTCAGGCTCTCCACAGCATTTTCACTCATCAAGTGAGGGCAGAAGTGGTCCGCTTTGCTACTGTGGTCCCCTTGTGTGGACAACTTCCTTTACCTTTTCTGCTTGTGGTAATACTACGTAATATTTAAGACTTGGCTCACTCAGTTGTTGTAATAACCTCCCAGGCCACACTTGTCAGTGAGTCTTCTGTCTTCCCTAGGCCTTTGTACTTACCTCTGTTTACCAGAGGTTGTTAGAGTTCATCTGTTTGTACATTCATTTAACAAACGTGTTGTTGTCTAGTATGAGTCAGGCACTTGGCGAGCTGCTAGGGAAGTGACGATAATCAAATATGAAATAGACAAGGCCCCTGTCCTCGCTTCGTACAACTTTCTTTTCTCAGTTAGAATTGGAACAATTTGGGGGCAACAGGAGGTCTTCCTCCCGTCTTACTCACTGAGGATCTGGAAACCAGATGTCCAGTTTTACTTGTTTTTCTGATGTATGGAGAAACAATCTAAGAACTCGAGCTATTTCCTTATAGCATTGGCTCTGTACTGCCTGTTTTGACTTCATTGAGAAGGTATATTTCCTCTAGCCTCCTAGTTCTTCATCATTCTAGCAACATATATTTATTTAGCATCTACTATGTAACAGGCACTATATAACAGGCAACAGGGGATATGGTGGCAAATTCTATAACCATGAACTCCTGTCTTTCAGAAGCTTACAATCTAGTGGAGAAGATAGGAAAAGAACAATAAATTGATACATATAATAAAGTGAAATAATTACAGATTGCTATAAATGTTCTGAAGGAAACAAGCAAAGGAAAGAGATGGAGTGCTGGGGCAGGATGGGAAAGCACCTATTTTAAATTAGGAAAGCATGAAAGGATGAGGAATGAGAAAGAACCAGCTACGTGGAGATCAGAAGGTGACATCAATGAGGAATGCAAGAAGACAGTGTGGCTGCAACGGAGTGAGACTGAAAAGGAGACAAAGCCACAGAGTGAGGCGGTGCAGATTACCCAGAGGCTGGGAGGCAGTGGGAGGAATTTTGAATTTGTTGTAAGTTCAATGAGAAGTCAGAGAAGGACTTTAACCAGGAGTGTGACATGAGCTGGTATTGGGCTAAGGATGTCGCTCTCACTGATGAAGATAAGGAGGAATGAATCGTGTAAGAGGAAATGGATGCAGAAACCAGCTAGGCGGGTATTTCAAGATGGCCGCCTACGAGGTGATGGTCACAGAAACTGGAAGTAGAAGTAAGTGGATGGATCTGAGATACATTTTGGAGATAAAGGGAATGGGACCTGCAGAAGGATGTACTGAGTTGGGATGAGAGAGAGGAAGGAGCGTAGAGGCGGAAGGGTGGTGAAATCAAGCATGAATTCTGGGTTGAGGAATTGGGTGACTGGTGGTCCCATTTCCTGAGAGGAGGGAATGGGAGGGAGGTTTTACAGGGAAAATTAAGAATGCTTTTAAATAGATTGAGTTTAAAATATAATAGACACGTGGAAGAGCCAGGTGGGCAGGTGGATATATGGATTTCATCTGGCTACCTAAATCTGTGAATCATAAGCCATATAATTGTAGCTAAGATCAGTAGTTGGAGGAGATACTCAAGGAGAGAAGAAAGGGAGCCCAGGACGAATTCCTGAAGAACATGGACATTCAGAGATCAGGCAAAGAAGGAGTAGATGTCAATGGAGCACCCAATGGGTTAGGAGAAAACCTAGGAATTGGGGTGTCATGGACATCAAGTGAAGAATGGCAGGGGGGCTTCACTGTGTCAGATGCTGCTGAAAGGTCAAGATGAGGTTCATGAAGTATTCACTAGGTTTGGTACCATCAGAACCATCAAAGATCTGGACAAGACCAACCTCTGTGGAACGATGGGGCAGAAGTCATATTGAAGAAGTTGAACGGGAATGACCAGTGAGGACGTGATGATGAATATGTGATCTACTCCTTTGACAGATGTGACTGTGTGTGAGAAGCACAAAATGGGACAGCAGAAAAGGAGAATGTCTAGTAAAGGGATTTGGTTGTATTATTGTTATTTGCTTAGGTTTTGTTTTTGTTTTTTAAATAAAAATAAGATATAGCAAACATGTTTACACAATGAGCACAATAGAGAAGACGCTACTGAAGAGCAGATATGAAAGAGGGAAGAAAACAGAGGAAATGAGGTCCTTATGAAAGCCACAGGGTTAGGGGCTCTGGGGCTTTTGCAGGGGCGTATGCCTTGTGGGGGTGACTGGGCATGGGTGCAGAGTTGAGGGAGATTGTAACTGATGAAGTTTAAGATGAGGTCTCTGCTCAGAGAAAGGGTGGAGACAATGGAGAAGGCATTGTAAGAGCTTTTAGGGGAGAAGGCAAGGCCATGTCTTAGGGAGATAAAAAGAAGCTGCTAGACCCGGGACTGTGGGCTTCTGTTGAGTGACTGCTCCAAAAGAGGCGGGCTCACAGAAAGCTGTTGCTCACTGTGTTGTGCGTTACAGTGTATCTTTGTATTTTTTATCTTATTCCCCAAGATTTCTTATTTTCTTTTAGAGAAACTGGACAAAGTTAGTCTCCTTGTTTATCTCTATAGCTTTTCACTCTGATGTTAATTTCCTTTTGATTTTTGTATCTATTAAATTTCATAAACGTCTCTCATTTATTCAGATTACTCATTCCTGTATCAGGAAGTATATAAATGTTCATTTTGTCAAACTGGGATAGCTAAAAAAGAGATTTAAAGTAAGCATTTACTTAACTTCAAGATGTATATATTATTTATGACTTTTATAATAAGAGTATTTATGTAGTATATGTCAGAACAGCAACAACTAACATAAAAAACATACTCAGGTTATAAAAGCTCATTAATTTTATAATCAAAGATAGTTTTCTTTATGTTGCTTAAGAAATGACTGGCATGAATAAGCTGTTTGGAAAAATATTCAGTTAATTACACCTTCTCATTTTTTTCAAAATGTTTTTTGAGATATTTCATAATTTGTATTTGCCTGGGAAGTTGGCATGTATGTGTGTGTGTGTGTATGTGTGTGTATGTGTGTGTATGTGTGTGTATGTATGTGGGTGTGTGTACGTGTATGCACACAAAGATTTTTTTTCTTTCCTAATCTGACATTTACTTGGAATACATAACTATCTGTTAGAGTCAATAACAGTCAGTGGAGGTAAATTTTAGGCACCAAGAAAGCAAACTCGAAGCTTCTTCAGATACCCTGGCCCTCGGCCTGACCTTCATACACAACCACCAGCCCTTCTGCTAGGTCAGTATTTGAGATCATAAAAAGTGCTCCTATTGACTGTCGTCTCCCTCTGGGTTTCCTTTGTTTCTTGGGAAGAGTGCTCTGCGTTCCGGGAACCCTGCTTCTGAGCATTTTTAGTGCGGTCGTGCTCTGCAGGCACCTGTGACCCGCCCCTGGAGAAGAGGCTGCTCCTTTTCCCTACTTTACGATGTCATCCTCTGCATTCATCTAAGGGACTGGGGGGAGGGGAAGTGAAACAAACCTTGTCTGTTTTCAATCCAGTCCCCTTATGGCAATGCTGGGGACATATTCTAGGTAGATATTTGGATAAGACAAGTCGGGAGACAAGTTTTATATCTCTGAGCCTTATTCATCCATTTCCTACTTGTATTGTGTTGCCAGAAGCTAATGGAAAGCCAGTTCTGTTTTATTCCGTTTTAGCACCGTGATGTAGGCAAGGGCAGTTGCCCATGTTAGAGAAATGGAAAATGCGGTGTTGGTGAGGCTGTGCGTGGAGCAGTATGCAGACAGAGAGCAGACGAGTGCAGCATTTCGTTAGGATGTTCCGTTGCTGTACGACGCAGACATTCCTGCTAACTTGGAATGGCCGAGTATGTTCAGAGCACAGCCCCCAAATCACCCTCAGCCTGGCTCCTCATGAATATTAGTAAACAAACCTTCTGAGTCAAAGTCTTGCGCCTCAGAAATTCTGAGGAGACCAGGCCTTGGGCTGTCAGATGAGGAGTGACATCATTATCAAGTCAGCTGTAAGGAAGCTCTGGTGGCATGCAGCTTCCATTGTCTTAGGACACCTGACAGTAAAAACAAAACAAAAAGCCTCCACTGTCCCTAGGCAAATGTTTTCCATTGACCACATCTTTACATATGAAAGTCTATCCTGGGGGGAGGAAGACAATGGAAAATGATTGCAAATCTCACCCTTTCAATCCCCTGTTTTCGAAGGTGGGGCCTCTGCACCCTTCTGTTTGTAGAGCCATGCACAGGCCCTGTATTCATTTAGTCTCTTGTTTGAAAGGACACTTTCCTCTTATTAGGAGAAGCTCTTTACAGATAAACTTCACCTTTCTTTTGCAAAAGATGTTTCCTTGAAATGAAAATGTAATGACTGTTAGATCAGTAGCATGTAGCTGCCAGCCTGTCCCTTTGATCCAGTTAGGGCTGCATTTGTTAAAAAGCCGCCTTATTGATTTTTTAGCTACTTTTTTTCTGCTTAGTTTGGATCATTTGTATATATGCACATCACAATTTTTGCTACATCAAAATGCTTAGTAAGTTCACTCCACTCAGAACTAACACACAACACAAAGGACTTCTTCTATAAAAATTTCTGCCACTTAACCTTCGGTATGTTTCCTCAGCGTATCTTCAAAACATTTGACGTAGTCTCCAGTGAAAGAGCCAGCCCCTATCTAACTCCTCAGAAAATGGTGCCATGTGGAAAAGGGGGAATTTGACAGAGTGAGCAAACACATCTGGTATTAGTTCTGGGGACAAGAGTCATTTCCCTTCAATTAATTACTTAATTGGTTACATTTGTGGGTAGCACTAGCTTCCAGGAAAGTGTCGACATATGTGTGGATATATGTGATGGTAGCTCTTAATTTAGTAATACATTGAAATTTACTTAGTTAGCTAATGTAATCCTCCTTTATTTGATCCAATTATATTACAAGAAGTGAGCACATTATAAACCTTAATGTTGGTTTTGTACATTCAAACCAGTGTTAAGTGCCTTTAATTCTTACCAGATATTTCCTGAGGGCGGGCTCTGAATCAGCTCAGTCAAAAGCACCGCCAGAAAGACAGAGCTGTGTATGGTCTAGTTCCGTCCTCGAGGCAAAACCAGGTTACCGTGTTTCCCCGAAAATAAGACCTACCTGGCCCATCAGCTCTAATGCATCTTTTGGAGCAAAAATTAATATAAGACCCAGCATTATATTATATTATATTATATTATATTATATTATATTATATTATATTATATTATATTATATTATACCAGGTCTTAATATGAGTCTTCTTACGACCGGGTCTCGTATTAATTTTTGCTCCAAAAGACACCTGAGAGCTGTGGGCAGCACCAGGCACCTTTCGAGTCCTACCTGGAAACTGGCCCCCTAGTGTTAGGGTTCACACACTTTCCTGTTAAGACACCTCATGCAGATATTTAAGTGAACGTGTGTAAAAGATCTTATGTAACTTATTTAAAAAAGAGAGAGCATGTTTTAACCAGTTCACAAGAGAACTGAAACAGAAATATTGAAATAAATATGCAAATGAAGGCAGAACTGTTTTGTCTGTGGGGACGGAGTGGGGTGCAGGTGGGGAGGGAAGTCAGTTAAACCCCTACCAGATAGGGTCGCGTTTGTGTGTCTGTCAGTTATACGTAAGCTGCAGAATTGTGGAGTTCAAAGATAACGAAAGCCGAGAATCAGATAATTTCTGCACATTTCATAGTTTTCCATTGAAACACACATTTTCCTTCCCTACACCTTTGACAGGGTAGCTTACACTCAAATCCATTTTTTTTTTTTTTTTTGCCTTTAAAGTTAAAAAAGCACCCTGACTTAGGGGACCAGGTGAAGGTCAAGGGATAAGAAGAGAGGAAGAAGGTGATTCTGGGGGGCTCCCAATAGTGTCTGTGGTTATATAAACAAAATTTAGCCTAACATAAGCAACCCATCAATCGAGTATTTTTGTCTTTTTTAGAGATTTTTTTCATTGTGGTGGTAATGGGTGTCAAAATTTGCTTTCCTCATTCCTTACTTTTGTCTCTCATATTCTCTATTTCTGCGGTTGATCCATGACTTCGTTCAGCACCAGCCCTCACTCCCACCCTGACCCCTCTCCGTGCAGCAGACCTTCTGTAAAAGCAATTCTTAGCTGGATTAGCATCTGGCGCCATCTCTGTGCACTGCCTCCAAATAAATTTGCCAAATACGCTTGATGGAAAATTGAGATGGAGAGGAATGGGTACTCATTAGGGGAGGAATGGGGAAAGCTGGGTTCTGATTGGAACCTTGCCCTCAAGCCCCCCCATGACTTCTTCCAGCAAATGCCAACTCCTCCTGCTCAGTGTAAAGAAACCAGAGGGTGCTGGGGGCAGCCGTGGGCCTGACACCTGCTGGCCTGGTATCCAATGAGCATTGTTCTGTAAATCAGAGCTTCTGGCTGCATGAGTCACAAACCTCTTCCAGTTACATCACGGGGAAGTTACACTTTCCTAAATCCATTTTCTTGCTATTTCCCTCAGTCTCCCAATGAAATCTCACTCCATGAAGTAGTATGTTGACCTGACACCTGAAACAGGTTTTAAGAAAGCCTCCTGTGAGCCCCAAAGCCTGACGTGTTGGAGAAGACCCGAAGAATGTCTGGTGTGAGGAGAGCACCCCAAGTCGCTATTTGTGAGCTCACCCCAAAATCCTTGGCTCCGTTGTTGCATCCAGGCTAGTTTTGTTCTTATGAAGGTACAATTGACATATACACACACACACACACACTTTTTCTTGTATAGTAATACAAGTTTTGACAAATGCATAGCGTCACATAACCATTGCCACAATCAGACACGGGGGACACGTGCATTGTTATCAGTTATGGGAGATTATGAACACAGTCATTGTAAACATGTATTTTCAGGTTTTTATGTGAGCATGTTTTCATTTCACTTGGATACATACCTAGGAGTAGCATTTCTGAGTTGTACGGTAAGTGAATGTTTAACTTTATAAAAAACCCTCAAAGTATTTTCCAGAATGGCTAATGCGTTCTGTATTCCCAGCAGCAACGTGTGCGCGTCCCTTTGCTCCACGTCCTCATGCTCATGTTGTCACCAGCACGGTGTCACCAGGTTTCCTCCCTCCCTCCTCTTTGGCCGTCCCAGTAGGAGTTGTCGTGTTGGCTCACATGATTTCAGTTACATTTCCTTCATGACTAACGTGTTCCCCCCGCCATGTGCTTATTTGCTATTTGTATGTTCTCTTGAAGTATCCGTTCAAATCTTTTGACTGGGCTTTTTACAATAGCTTTCTGATTCAACTTTTATCTTTCACAAAAGAAGAGTGCATTAAGTCTAGAAACAGTGGATTGGTATATTTACGGTGCCTGTGGATGTGATAGGAAAACAAACTTCAGGACAGATTATTTCGTGGGTCCTTTAGGAGTAGATATTAAATAAAGTGGTGGCCAATAGAAGCCTCCACTAAGGATAAGCTGTGCCCAAAAAACCTGATTTCCTTTCTTTTGGATGAGGTAATTAAATTGTGTATTAGAATAATTTAATACCTATAATATTTTATTTCATACTTGTGAATGAAATGGAGAAATGTGGATTGCATAGCAATAAAGTTAGTGTCAATTATATTTTTTTGAAAAAATAGTACCCCTAAAGTAATGATTTTTTTTTTTAGGGATGTTCTTAACCCAAGTAACTAACTCATAATATTCAAATTAAGTCCCCACAATTTATTGAGTGCTCTGTAGATTCTATCTGACAGGGTGTAAATGTACAGAAAAACCTTAAGCAGAATAAACCCAGGTGTCCATAACGCAAGTTTGTAGTCCTTCCTCACACTGGCCGTCCCCAGGCCACCATGTGAAGGTGGCTGTGGGGACAGCAGCCGGTGCAGCCTTCGCGTCCATCCCCATCCCACCCCAGGTGTCAGCTGTGCCCGGCCCCCACCTCCTTTGTCCCTCCAAAGGCCATGTCCAGAGAAGTTCCAATAGGGCAAAGGCCGTGAAGAGGTCACCGTGGGTTTCATCCGGTCCCTTTTAAAAATGCATTTATGCTCTTCGTTTAGATTCTCTGAAAAAAGAGCACACAGTCTGCGAGGCATCAAGGAGCCTGTTGATTTGTGTGCACTAAGTGGCGATTTTCTTCGTATCAGGGAGGTTTATCGAAACACAGTGCTTCAGTGTCCCAATGCAATGCCGATTTCAATCAGGGCCACACAGCTCTTCCTTCAGGGGCCAGAATGAGTCAAGACAGTTTTGGTTGGAAAGCAGATGTAACACTTCCTGTTGCTTTGCACTCTTCACGTGGACAAAGACAAACACTGACGCAGGCCCTGAAGTCTTTGGGAAGTGGGCATCGGCGCCTCACTTCTGAGGGCTCTTCCTGTCTGGGGCTCTTCCACCATATGGGTTAGGGTGAGAGGGAAGATGGGTAGAAGCTGCATCAGTGGTTTCCACAGGTGCCTGCAGCTGTTTTACCCCTGACCTCGCTTCTTCTAAGTCCGTGGTCACCCAGAGGCCGATTTGCCAGGAGTCCTGCGGCAGTGTTGGCAGACGCTTTGGATGGTCCTGGTTGGGAGGGAGCTGCTGGAATCCATGTGCAGAGGGCAGGGTCCTGCTACACGTCCGACAATGCACAGGTGTCCCCATGACAACTGGGTGTCCCCAGTTATGTAGCCCCAGATGTGTGTGGTGCAGAGGTTGCGAAACCCTGCTCTAAGTTGCAATACTTGGGAGGCAGTGAAGACAAGAAGCAGGGTCCATGGTGTTGCAGGCCACGGGGTGTCCGGGAAACTGAGAGGATGTCCAGTGTCCGGTGCTGGCGTTAGTAGGGGCTGGGAGGGGACCGGCTGTGGCCTCTGCTGCTCAGTGATGCTAAAGGGGGTGCCACCCTTCACTGGCCCCGTGACTTGACTTCTGTCAGCATTTCTGTGTCCATGTCTCGTGTCCCATGAGCACCCTCAAGTTCGGTGACTCACTAGATGGACTCAGGACTCAGAGGCAGTTTATTACAGTGAGAGAATATTCAGCAGAGTCACTAAGGGGAAAAGATACATCAGGCAATCTGGAGGACTCCGGACACCGGCTTCCAAAATCTCCCCACGGAATTGCACAGGACACACTTCCTCTTCCACTCATGTGCTGTGTAACATGTGCCTCGGGCCCCAGGCCAGGGAAGCCCGCTGGAGACTCGGAGTCTGGGGCTTTGGTGGGGTGTGGTCACATAGGCACGTAGCACCAGAAAGAAAGCCGGTGACCACCATAGAGGCTATTGGTGGTACAAACAACCCAGAGAAGCTTATGCAGTGGGTTCCAGGGCCCCTGGTGTACGAAACAACCTGATCAATTAGTAGCACAGGGAACAATTCAAGGGCCAAAGTCAAAGTCAGTTATGCAAGCAGGCCTGGTGAAGATATGTGAGATTTGAACAAGGTTCTGTCTTGCATGCTGCAGTCGTCAGCACCCTCCCAGTTATTTCGCAAATTCCCCACTAGCCTCTCAGTGAAACCCTTTCTGCTTAAATCACACACAGTTGGCTAATGCTGCTTCAATCCACAGCCAAGAATTGACTCACACATGATGTAATTAAAAAATAACAACCATGACCACATTGGGCTTTGCATTGATTGTGTGTATGCACCTGTGTGTGTGTGTGTGTGTGTGTGTGAGATTTCAAACCATTATCTTTCCCATTTCCATCAGAAAGTGAGCTTTTTGAAGACTCTTTGGAGACCTTAGATAAGTCAGTGGGGAGAGTGTAATTCATCCTCCAGTGGCTTTTAAAAATGTGTATTTAAAATATACCCCCCCCTTTTTAACAGACTAGACCCCGCATGCTTGCACAGATGTTGCTCATATCATATTGACAGCTTTGTCGCTGTGTGACGCTGTTCCGAAGAATGACCTTAGGCTGTCTGTATGTCAGCACATATCCCAGGCTGCTTACTGGGTCTGCCATTGCGATGGTGAAGGACACCCCTGTTTTCTGAGGTGTGTAATAAATATAGCTCATGTCTATGAGGCAGATCCTAATCTCCGAGGAAAACAATATTCCCACGGAAGCCATGAAAGGGCCCAGTACGAAGTGTTGACAATTTGCTGGAGTGTATTTGGCTATATTGTCTGACTTGCTCACATACCACATCTTCTCTCTCTTTCAGTGTGATTGAAGGTCATAATGATGAGACTGCTTTTAAAATGCTTCTTCTTTTTCAGATTATAAAAGTGAGGCAGAGTTATTGTTATAAACATAAAAATGCAAGAAGATGTAAAGCTGATCATAAAAATAATTCATATTTCCGTTATTCAGAGAAAATTGCAAACGTTTTGGTGTATAATATTCCCTTCTACTTACATACACACATACACATATTATACTCATAGATATGTGGGAATATATGTGTGAGTGTATATCTGTGCACATATAGACACATGTATACATATAGACACACAGTGTATATGTATGTCTAGGAATGTGTATATACAGAGTTGTATTTTATATATAATTTATATCATTTGGATTCTATTGATGTTCTTCTGTAACATGCATTTTATTTGTTTCATTGACACTGTCTCAATTTGATATATTCTTCTACATTGTTGAAGAAAGTTAAATGGCCTCATTATACTTCATTCCATGGTTGTACCTTAGTTAGTACTTCCGTTGTTAAGGACATAGCTGTTTCCTTTCTTTATGGTTACCTGTCATGGTCTGTTGAAATCTTTAATCAAATTAGGTGCACATATGATTTTCCCTCAAGACTGCATACACTGTTATTGATGGAATTTCTGCATTAAAGAGTTTGCCCATTTTTCAAGCAATGGAAACTTATGGCCAGTTGTCCTCCATAAAAGTTGCTCCATATTTCACACCGAGGGATCATTCTCACAAATTTACCAATCTTAGTGATTGTAATTTTAAAAAATCTGAACAGTTTGGTGTTTATAAAGGCTTTTCATCATAATTACAATGTAAAATACCTTTGATTAGTAAGGAATAGCTAGGAAACCTTTAAAAGAAACCTCATTGGCCTCTTTTCTTACCAGATGTCAACCTGTTCAATTTGCCAAATAGCAGGAAGAGGAAAACAACACAAGACACTATCTTGACCCTAAATAAACCCTTAGGCTGTTTTATAACCTGGACTTCCCAGAGTTGGATGACCAGGTGTCAGTTACTCCCGCACGAAGCTTGGGGCCTGTGGGTGGCGCCGAGCGGCCAGGCGCTGGTGTAGTGCTGTCAGGCGGGTCTACGTGGCAGGCTCCTGGGTGCGGGGTTGGGCTCAGGTTCTGATGGATGGGCCCCTCTCTGAATCTTTGTTGGTGGCTTTGCCTCACGGGTGGGACTGGTTCTGAGGACTCAAAGAGACTTTTTCTTCATGTGCAGAATAATCTGTTCCCTAAATTCTGATTATGTCACACTTACTCTTTTCCTAATTATCCCTTATTTGTTCAATATAAGATAATGAATTCTGACAAACAATCAGTGAATGCACACCAAGTGATATGCTTCATTTTAATTGGCTTGCCATTTTTTTTTTCTTCTCTGCTAAATTACAGCCCATCAGCCTGAGGTTCCCTGTGGTGAGCAGCTAATAATGTGGCCAGGTGCAGCCCATTTTATTTCCTAAATAAGAAATAATAGCAGCGGATCCCCCTAATGTGAAGTGGAAATGTGGGCCGTGATATCTCTTCTCAGTGGCATTGCATGCTAAGGCAAGCTTTCCATCCTGAACTCTATTCTGACAATTTTTCTTTAAAAATGTGATTGCAATTAATTTGCATGGCACTGATGAATTAAAATTGATGGTATTTGTCGATCCATAGAGGGCTTTCTTTGAGACTTCTGAGCAATCTCTTGTTTATTTTAGCCTTAGATTTCACAATAAACAAGCTTCTTTTAGAATTAAGAACACTAAGCCACTACAGATACAAATGAAAATATCACTGTTAAATGACCCAATTGAACAAAAATTCCACTCCGTTCATTTTCCAAAATGGTGCTAGATGACGTTGTGTCGTTCCACCAACCCTGGAAACACCTACCCAGTCGAATGTTGGGAAGTCTTTTCCTCCTGTCACTTTACCGTTAATAACACTCATTTCTACTTGGGAATATTTTAGTGGTTTTTTATTAGCTACAATGAGGTGAAGGTAACTGTTTGAAACTCCTTTCTAGATTACTTGATTATTAAGCCACCAAGCATGGATGTACAATTTTTAATAAAAGCAAACATCCTCGTTCTGAGGGTGGAGTGACAAGCATTTTTACCATCACGTGTTGACATCTATTACAACATCTGTGTGCTATTTTCATGGCCAGGAGGCCACAGACACTCTTAAGCCCCCTGAAAACATATAGGAAAGCTAACAAAGGAAGGGGATTAAATATCCCTATTTTAGTTCTCTAACGTGGTAAGAAAAATTATGGAGGAGAAAGCAAAAATGAAGAAAATAGCAGGTGTGGCTGAACCCCCTGTTCCCACCAAGGTAGATGTGGTTTTCACTTTGCTTCCTCACCGTGTTTTAACTCTAGCCACATCCCTCCTTATGCACTGCCACGTTCTGGCTCAGCTGCTATTTTGCACATATGTCCTTGTTCCTTTGTAGTCCTTTTCCACACTGCAGCCAAAGGGATCATCAAAAACCATCCAGTCATCCATTGCTGTGTAACCAACATTCCAAGACTTGGTGGCTTAAAATAAGTACCATTTACTCTGTTTGTGATCATGAGATTTGGGCAGGGCTCAGCAGAACAACTGACCTGTAGTCCGAGGTGTGTCGAACTCAGCTGGGGTGGCATGAGTGGCCAGTAGGATGACAATCTGGTCCCTCCTCGGCACAAGGCTGATTCGTAGACTTGTCGAGACTTCTCATTCACGGACTGACCTCTCCCTTCTCAGCTCATTGCTTTGTGTCTTTTCCACACACTATCTCGAGTGTGGCATTCTTGTAGTTGTTAGACGTCTCACATGGCGGTTCAGGGCTTAAGGGCCAATGTTTCCAAAGACCAGGGTGAAATTGCAAGGTTTTTGTGACCCGGCCTCGGAAATCCCAGAACCTTACATCCACAAAATTTTCTTGATCAGGCAGGTCACCAAGGCCATCCCAGCTTCAAAGAGAGAGGAGTTTAATTCCAACTCTCAATAGTGGGTATAGCAACAAATTTGAGCTGTCTTTAATTTCTCGCAAAACACATTGGATCATGTGACACTTGAGCTTAAAACCCCCAAGGCTTCCCATTGCTTTTCAGATAAAATCTAACCTTGACCTGAAGCACCCTGCATGTTCCTGCTGACCAGGCTGGTCTCAGAGGGGACTCTCCTAGGCTGTTCTCTATATTTTAACATCCAACCTTCCTTCATTTCATTGAACTATAATGGCTTTCCCCACGTCACGTTCTTCTCTTTGTGCATTGTCCAGTTGAAGCCAAGGTATCTTCAAGTGCATTCAAGTGCTACTTGATAGGGAGAGGCTTCCTTGACCTCCGGGGACTGTCAGACTCCTCTCACATCCTTTCTGAGCCCTCAGTGTTATCACATGGTTAATCGTGTGATTCAACGCTTGCATTCTTCACTGGAATGAAAGCCTCGTGAAGGCAGGGTGTTTTCGTCCTGTTCTATACTATCTCTACCGCATCTAGCAAGCACATTGTCTTGCACATAGTAGGTACGTAAAAAAATATTTATTAAATGAGTCATCTCATCACCCCAGATCCAGAACTGGTGCTTATCTGTGAGTCACAAATTACACAAATTCCTTGAGGCTGTTGTTTCCCAAGCTACTCTGGCCCTGCACCATCCAGTGGGGCAGCCACGGCCATATGCATGGCTACAGGAAGGAAATGCGGCTGTTCCAAAATGGGAATTCTGTGAGTGTGAACCACACACCGCATTTCAGACGCGGAACAACAAAAGGAGCGTAACCCAGCTTATTAATATTTTACATGGACTGCATGTTAAAGCGATAGTAGTTTTGATATACTGGGTTAATGAACTACATTATTAAAATCAATTTCACCTATGTCTTTTGAGATTTTCATGTGACTTTCTCAAAATCTAAAATCATTCACAGGGCTCTCATTTGTGGATCACATTGTACTTCTGTTGAATAACACTCCCCTAACAGAGGGGTCTCTGGTGAAATACACTTGAAGAAACGCTTCAATCACTCTCCCTCTTTGGAAGGTTTCTCATGAACGTATCTGAGGCCCTGAGAATCCTGCAGTGAGACACCAGTTTATGTTAAGCCAGTGTTTTGGAAGCAATTTGACCACACATGGGATCCATTCTTTTTTGACTCCCTGTGTATTCGTCTTCTGTGAAACACACTAAAGAGAACCTGGTGAGGTACCTGGCACTGGGATGCCTGACCCTGAAATCCTGGGAGTGGCTCATGGAATACTGAATCTTGTTACAGAAATTAGAAGCAGAGCCTCCTGAAGTCCCTTCTTGTCGGGGGTGGAGGTGGAGTGGGGGACATACAGGAGAAGCTAGATTCCAGGACACTCCCGGAATTGCACAACCCCTCACGGAAAGTTGTACAAAACTCACGAGTCCCCCTGAGTGCTGGAAGTCACGTCCTCTCTGAGGTGGACACAGCCTCGCCAGCCCCAGGGTTTGGAGCCGGCCTCACTGGACTCTTCACAGACACCTGGGCTGTTTCTTCGTTTGTGTTATTTCTTACTGTGCTTTAGTTTGTTGAAGCGGCAAACCCAGGAAGCATACAACCTCAGGTGTATAACATGTGGAGAGAAGTGTCCGGGAGACAGGGCACCGAGGGAAGAGAGTCACAGTGCCATATTTCCCTGCAACTCCCTTGGACTGGCTGCCAGTCATGTGAGCATTTTATTTCTTCTACCATAAATGGTGGCTCTTTGCTCACTGGACGTTCCCAGTTTTGTTCTTGCTGGGAAAAGACGGGAGATCTAAATGCGCCATCTGTCAGCACAGAATCCTCAGCATTGCCATTTGGATTATGCCTCGCACCCCACTTTCGTTTCAAAGGTGTCTGCTGCTCATGCAAGGTGTTCTGCAGCCCTCGGAACCTGGCGCATCGTCCATCTCCCCAAAAGGAAGAATCGTGGCGTCTTATAAATGAATCCCATGGATGCCACGATTCTCAGATGGACCGTTGCCAGAACCCTTCTGGTACTTAGGAGCACCAGGTGATCGGAATTCTAACGAGAGCCTGAGGCGTCTTCAGGGTCTCACCATGTTCTGCTCATCCTGGGACTAGCCTGCCCACCGTCTGCGCCAAAGCCAATACTGGCCTCCATTGCATTTGCTTCCAATACAGCGTTTCCATTGTAGAGCTCTCCTTCCCCCCGTCAGCACTTCCAATTCCCTTTTTCTCCCCCACCCTCAGCAAAGCCCTCTGCTGTCTTGCTTTTTCTCACTGAGGTTCCCCTCCCCTCCCCTATTGGAAGGAACTATTAGAAGGAACATTGCGTTGTGTTATTCTACCCGGAGCGGAGAGGCAAAGCATTTCCTATGAGCATAAATCTTAGTTGCCATCCCTGCGATAAATCATAAATAACCCTAGCCCGAGTATCATCACGCATAAGAAGGGAGAAAGCCAGGCAGAACATAATAAAAAGGTATTAATTGATAACTAACCAGGTGTTCTATCTTGCTTCAGTATAAATTTTATGACAACAATTTTGCTTGATTGCTTCTTCTGGCATTGAAAAGTCTGTATGAGGTGTATATTTTAACTCTTTCTAGACCTGATTGGAAAGAAAATACTGATTTAGAAACCTTGAAGCAATTCATCACATTCAAAATATTTTACACAGAAAGAATGTGAGAATTGCACTGGGTGTGAACCCATGGCAGCTCATAGAACTACCAGCCTAAATTTAAGGAAGTAGAGAAGCAAAGGGGGCCTGGTACCCTTAGAACCAAAAGTGCTGCATCATTTAAGAAAACTGAAAATTTAACTTCTTAATATGGTAAGGTATTATTAAATTTGCCAACAAATACATCAGTATTTTCCAAATTAAGCTGCATTGAACACTTCTCTGGGTGAATTTGGAATTTGTTAGTGCATTTGAATACTGGCTTTGATGATCATTAATCTGAAAATCACTTCAGAGCAGAGGTCTCTTGTTGAGAGTGCAATGCATACGAGCAGAGTAAACGAGTAGATAAATTTTATAGTAAAAATACTCGTTTAACTTGATCTAAGCCGCATTTCCAAAATCTATTTGGGCACAAAAAAACTTCTTTTGTGCTCCATCTCTTATTTTCTTTAGAATATCAGTTTAGGGAATGCGGAACTATACATTGATGCCTGGTGTGGGATGGGATGGTTCCTTTTTGCTACTCTGCGAAGATAATCTGTCCATTTCTCCCTAATTTTATTGAATGCATTTAATTGAAGAATATTTTGTTGTTCTTTCCAGCTTAAAATATATTTTTGCAATGTCAGTCTTTATGCCTAACTCCATGACAATATACTTCTATGGCATTCCAAGATGATGGCAATGAAATATCATGTGATGTCACTGGGTTTTAGGACAATTGTTTTCCTGCTGTCGATAGGATAATCTTTCAGTCAGGTTCATTATGAATGTACGTATTTCAAAATCAGTCTCTTCCTAGCATTTGTGGTGCCGTTTAGTTTGATACTTCTCTCTTTTGGCACTGAATCAAAGGATGGTGAGTGAAGGCAACAAAGGATGAAGCGCCGCCCTCCTGGCAACTCCCCAGTTGAAGGCTGCACGCTCATCACTGTCCCTTCACTCTCAGCCATCATAAAGTCACCTTGGCCTTCCCCCTTTGCACCAGCTTCCTACTGCATCAGGGATGGCACACATTAAGGGAGACCTGTCCGGTGAGTCTACTCTGACCATTCACCTGTTTTCATTTTGCTTCTCAAAGATTTTACATTGCTTTCTACAAAGCTGAAATCCCTGGAAAGATGAAAATTTTCTAGGCCAATTCAGAATTACACCGGCCTGTGTTGTACAGGGAAGTTGGATCTGAGTAAGTTGAAACATTTGTTGAGTAAGATGTTCTTTGCAGGCTTCCTCTAACTGATTGGAACCATTTATCTTGCTGTGATTTCACAGCGCAAACATAATTGTGATTGTTTTATTAGTTCTTTGCTGATTAAGTGAAATATAATTGTGCTCTCTGAAACAAAAAGAAGAAAGTACGAAGTTAGTTGATTTAAAAAAAGCTGCCTAGGAATGTAAGTATGGGGGTTAGTGATGTTATCAGTGGTAGAAAATGACACAGTGGCCGGACTAAATAGAACTTCAAGTCAATGGAGGCGAAAAGGGTGCATTTGATGGGATATGGGAGCAGACCTAGAGAAGTGGTCTACTTGGCAGTGTACCCCTCAGCCATCTCAAGTCTGTGTGACCTTGGGCAAATTCTTGACCTTGGGCAAAACCTAGAGTCCCCTTTGGTAAAACTTGCGGTTGGCCTACATTAGAGGATAAATTCAGTCAAGAGCCAAGTTCAGCCAGCTAAAATATTTGTGTTCAGTCTACGTATAATGCTTAAAAGTTTATTTTGCATCATTGCCGACATTTAAAATTTCAAAGGCACGGTGCAATCTAGATATCCAGCTCCATTTGAAAACCATATGTCTAGCAATGCAGGCTCCTCTTTTCACTGACGTCAGTGGTTCTGGTGCTCACCTTTCCAGGTCAGCCATGTCCCAGCCACCCCTGGGAGGGTCCGTCACACTGAGACAAAATACTAGTCACCAATTATATTCACAATGTGCTGCTACTTCATCCTGGTAATTTAGTCATAGTAAATGGTTTATGGTATCCACGTGGCTATGAAAAGTGAAAGATTTGTTTCAAGAAAAATGAGAGACAGCATATTTTTTTGTAGCAAAATGTGTGTTTAATATGTAAGTAAAGAGTGCTTTTTCAAATTTAAAATGCATCCAACTTTGCTCATCTTTGCAACCATCTTGGCCCTTGATGGCATTTCAGTTTGTGGTCTTTAGTTTAGAGCAGGGACTGGCAAACTATGGCCCAGAGGCCAAATTCAGTTTACAACTTATTTGTGTAAATAAAGTTTTATTGGGCCATAGCCATGCCCATTCATTTGCCTACTGTCTGTGGCTGCTTTCATATTTGAAATGCAGACTTGAGCAGCAAAATAATGACTGTGTATCTTGCAAAGCCAAAAATATTTACTATTTGACCCTTTATAGAAAAAGTTTGCTGACTTTCAGTTTTAGCTCTGACATGTGTAGAGCTTAGAAGTCATCGCTCAACCTCTCACAACAAGAAAAAAGCTGAACAAACTGAAAACCAATGACTTTTTTTGGAAGCATCAGAGAATTGAGGTCACAGGGCAAACTGCCACTCTGAAATCTAGAGAGACAGGTCCAAACAGAGAAGGGCAGCCAAGGTCATCTTATTGGGAGTAGAACTGGTAGGAACATTTAAATGGTAAGTTTGATAAATTGCTGGCCGTGAAGTGAGTGGCTTGAGAGTTAAAATTTCCTGGGAGTGCCTGTACTTTCCTGTTTGTACCTCAAGGAACCTTATTGTGTTCTCACATGGAGATCTGATAAAAAGCCCTTCTTGGTCTGAGCATGGGGAATGGAAAAATCATTTGATATAAGCCCATTATATTCTCGATAATAAAGCTCTGGCTTCCAACACAAATTCCTTCACCAGAGCTTTAGCTGACCTGGGAATGAGCAAATTGCAAAGCATAGCCCCCTCGAGTTTTCCTCCTATTTCACATAAAGGGAGGGGGGAAAAAGCTAAAAAAAAAATTAAATAAACCACTTCTGAAGGTTACAACCCACAGAGGGATTCAGGTATACTAAAACCTGAGATTTATTCATAAAATCATGGAAAGTTTCCTCTCCTCAATCCCTTACCACCCCATCAACAGGGCTCCAGAATAAGCAGTGTGCATTACAACTGAGAGAGCCAGAGAGCACGGACTCTATCTAGAAGGAATTCCTAGGGAAACACAAGGACACCAGAAAAGAAAAAAAAAAAAAAAATTAAAACCAGGAAACTAGAGGAAACGGAAGCTTCTGGCACCTACAGCTGCTTCAAATGTGAAGTACAGCCCAGCTCCTTGCCAGAGTCATATAAAACCACACTAAAAGCTTGGTTATCTCAGTTCTGATTCCTCAATATATCACAACTATCTTTCAGCAAAAAAATTATAAAGAATGAAAGCAAGTGAAAAAACATAGGACAGAACAAGGCAAGAGTCAGAACCAGACTCAGGTGACATAGATGTTGGAATTGCCAGACTTGGAATTTGAAATAACTATGATTAATACTCTAAGGGCTCTAATTGAAAAAGTAGACAGCATGCAAAATAATAATAATATAGTAATAATAATAATAATGGAACAGAATATCGACGAAATGGGGAAATTATAAAAGGTGTAACATATGTATAATGCAAATATCAAAAGGAGAAGAAAGAAAAAGGAACAGAAGAAATATTTGAAGAAACAGCTGAGAATTTTCCAAAATTAATGCCAGACAACAAATCACAGATTCAAAAAGCTCAGACAACATCAAGCAGGTTAAATATCCCAAAATTGTACATCCAAGTATGTCATATTCAAACTGAAGAAACCAAAGAAAAGGAGAAAATATTGTAAGAAACCAGAGGGTCAAAACACCTTACCTGTAAATGAACTAGGATAAGAATTTCATTGAACTTTTGCCATGAACCACACAAGCTAGAGAGTGGAGTGAAATATGTAATGTGTTGAAAAGAAAAAAAACCAACACATAAGTAATTATTCTTCAAAAGTGTAATTATTCTTCAAAAGTGAAGGATAAATGTTTTCTTAGACAAACACTGAAGGAATTCACCATCAGTTGACCTGCTTTGTAAGAAATGTTACAGAAGTTCTGTAGAGAGAAGGAAAATGACGTAAGTCAGAAACTTAGATTTATATAAAAAGGAAGGGCATTATAGAAAGAATAAATGATGGCAAAATGGAATTGGCAAGGCAAAATAGACAAATCCATTATTATGGAGACCTCAACACTTCTCTATCAGTGACTGACAGAGCCAGCAGGCAGAAAATCAGTAAACGTATAGCTGACCTGAACAGTACCATCGAGCAACAGAATCTAATTGACATTTATAGAATACTTCAACAACAGCAGAATGCTTGTTCTTTTCAAATTCACATGGAATATTGGCTGAGACCACATTCTGGGCCATAAAACACACCTCTCAGCACATTTAAAATCATAGAAATCATACCGAATATACTCTCACACTATAATAGAATTAAGCCACAATGGAATTAAATTTAATTTCGTAACAGAAAAAATAGCTAGAAAATCTCTAAATATTTGGAGAACAAAAGCACACTTCTAAATAACACAAGAATCACAGAAAATGCTCAAAGGAAATTTTAAAACATTTTGAAATAAATGTAAATGAATATACAACTTATAAATATTTGTTGGGTGCATTGAAAACACTGCTTCAAAAGAAACTTATAGCACTGAATATACATTAAAAAGGAAGGACTATCTAAAATCAATCATAATGCCTCCAATGTAGGAAACTAGAGAAAAATTGCAGTATAAGCCTAAAGCAAGCAGAAGAAAAGAAATAAATATTAGAGCAGATCAATTAAATTGAAAGTAGGAATCCAATAGAAAAAAAAATCAATGAAACTAAAATCTAATTTTTTGAAAAGATGAATAAAATTTGTAAAACTCTAGCTAGATTATCAAGAAAAAAGGGAGAAGAAACAGATTTCTCAGATCAGAAATGAAAGAGGAGTCATCCTTAAAGATCCCATGAACATTAAAATGATAATAAAGAAATATTATGAAAAATGTTGTGCCCACCAATTTGGTAACTTAGGTGAAATGAGTTAATTTCTTGGAGGACATGCACTATCAAAATTTATGCAAGAAGAAATAGATAATCTGAATAAGGCTATATCCATTAGAGAAATTCAACTCAATAATTAATGACCCTCCAAAAAGATAACAAGAGGCCCAGATGGTTTCATTGGTGAAATCTACCGACCATCTAAGGAAGAAGTGATACCAATTCTCCACAATCTCTCCCTCAAAACAGCAGACGAAATACTTCCTAATTTATTCCATGAGACCAGGAAACTATAATGCAGGCAAACCTCATCATATTGCACTTCACTTTATTGCACTTCAAAGATAGTGCATTTTTTTTTTTTAACAAATCGAAGGCAAGATCTTCCACCAGCAAAAAGATTGTGACACATTGAAGGCTCAGCTGATGGTCATCATTTTTTAGCAATACACTATTTTTAATTAAGGTGTGTACATTGTTTTATTTAGACATAATGCTCTTGCACACTCAGTAGACTACAGTGTAGTGTAAACATAACTTTTATATGCACTGGGAAACACCAAAATTTGTGTGTCTTGCCTTATTGCAATATTTGCTTTATTGCAGTGGCCTGGAACTGAACCTGCAATATCTCTGAGATATTCCCATACCAAAACCAGACTAAAGACATTACAAGAAAGGAAAGCTACAGAACAGTATCTCCCATGAACAGAGATGCAGAATTCCTCAACAGTACTAGTAGAGCCAATCTAACAATGTATAAAAAGAATTATACACCACGATCAAGTTGATTTATTTCATATAGTGAAGGCTGGTTCAGCATTTGAAAATCAATTAATATACTCCATCACATGAACAGGCCATTGAAAAATAAACATATGATCAGAACAATAGATTCAGAAAAGGCATTTGATAAAATCAACATCCATTTGTGATAAAAAGCTCTCAGCAAATTAGGAATATAGGGAACCTTTCTCATCTTGATAAATAATGCTACAAAAAGCTACCGTAAAAATACTTGATGGTGAGAAATTAAGTGCTTTCCCTGTAAGACTGGGAACAAGGTGAGGGTATCTCCTTTTACCACTCCTATTCATCATCATAGTGGAAATCTTTACTAATGTAATAAGACAAGAAAAGGAAATAAAAGGTATACAGATTGGGAAGGAAGAAATAAAACTGTTCATAGATGACATCACTGTCTAGTTGGAAAATCCCAAGGAATTAATCTAACTAAATATGAACAGAACCTAAATATGAAAAAACTGCAATACTCTGATGAAACAAATCAAAGCTCTACATAAATGTTTAGATATTCCATATTCGTGAACAGGAAGATTCAGTTTTGCTAAGATGTCAATTCTTCCCAATTTGATCTGTAGATTCAATGAAATCCCAATAAAAAATCCCAGCAAGTTAATTTTTGCATATCAACAAATTGGCTTTAAAATTTATATGGAAAATCAAAAGACACAGAAGAGCCAACCCAATATTGTAGAAGAACAAAATTATAGCACTAGAACTACTTGACTGTAAGATCTCCAGTGATCGTGACAGTGTAGGATTGTCAAATGGTCAAATTAATGGAACAGAATGAGGAGCCTATAAATAGATCCACAAAATACATTCAACTGATTTTTGACAAAGGAGCAAAGGCAATTCAATGGGGAAAATACAGTCTTTTCAACAAATTGTGCTGAACACAATTTGGAGGCATGTATTATATATTTATATATGAAATCTAGACATGAAATTTAACGAAAAACTTACAAAATTTAATTTCATAAAAATTAACCTGAAATGGATTATAGATGTAAATATAAAATGCAAAGCTATATAACTTCTAGAAGATAATATTGATGAAAATCTATGATTTGGTTATGACTTTTTAGATACAACCACAAAAGCACGATCCATGAAAGAAAAAATGATGTTAGACTTTGTTGAAAAGTTCTGCTCTGCAAAGGGCTCTGTTAACAGCATCAAAAGACATGCCACAGACTGGGAGAAAATATCTGAGAAACACACATCTAAGAAAGATTTTCATCAAAAGTATACAAAAAACCTTTAAAACTCAACAATTATTAAACAATGCAATTTTTAAAAAGGGTAAAAGATATGAACAGACATTGCACCAAAATATATATATACATAGGTGGCAAATAAACATATAAGAAGGTGCCATTTTATATTATTAAGACGTTGCAGAATAAAAAAAGAGATACCACAACATGTTTATTAAAATGGCTAAAATCCAAAAAACTGACTGTACCAAATGCTGCTAAGGATGTAAGACAACAGGAAAGTGTTTCTTTCATTGCTGGTAGGAATACAAAATAGTAGAGCCACTTTCAAAGACAGGCTGGTGATTTCTTTCAAACTACACGTAGTCTTCCCATATAATCTATCAATCATATTCCTAGGTATTTACTCAAAGGAATTTAATGTCCACACAAAAGCATGCACACAAATGTTTATAGAAATTTTATTCATAATATTTCCAAACTGGAAGCAACCACAATGTTCTTCAATAACCGAATGGTTAAGTGCATTGCAGTACATCCATACAATGGAACATTATTCAGTGATGAAAAGAAATGAGCTGTCAATCTATAAAAAGATACGAAGGACCCTGATATGCGTATCGCCAAAGGAAGGCAGCCAGTCTGAAAAAGTTACATTCTGTATGATTCCAACTATATGACATTCTGGAAAAGTCAAAACTGTAGAGACAGTAAAAAGATCAAAGGTTGGGGGAGGGGAGAGGGGCCAGAGAAAGGTAAATAGGTGAAACAGAAAATATTTTAGGGCAATGAAACTTCCATATGATGTTGTAATGCTGAATACATGACATTTTGCCTTAGTCAAAACCCATAGATTGTACAAGACAAAGAATGATGTTCAATATAAACCATGGACTTCAGTTAATAATAAGGTATCAAAGAAGTTCATCAGTTGTAACAAACTTACCAAGCAACACATATTAAGTTTTAAAAGAGAAAGTTTCATGGCTACAGACCAGGGTTGGAAAACTTCTTTTTCCCCACCTATCTTTTTAAATTTTGTAAACTTTATTTTTAGCACAGTTGTAGATTTATAGAAAAAGTGAGCAGATGGTACAGGCAGTCCCCATATACCGCTCCCTGCCTCTCCCTGTGATATTCTCCCTTGCCTCAGTGTGCTAAACTTTCATTTGTTCAAAGAGGAGAGTTTTCTAAGAAATAAAACTCCAATGTAAAGTCATTTGACATTGACCTCCAATGACCTCCAATGAGGTCGTTTGACATTGGGGAAGTAGAGTATTTTGATTTGCCCTATATACTATTTACATTTGAGACATACTGGTGACATCTGACCAAGCAGAAGCTAGTGGGAGCCAGCAAGAGCCAAACTAGCTTAGAAATGACTGCATAAATATTAATATATTCCATATGTTGTGAGTACTTACTATTTGTTAAGGGAGCATTGTGTTATTTGGTTGTGGATTCTTAAAATACGTTAGATTATTGTGATTGGTAAAAAAAAGTATTAGCAAAATATTTATACATAAAAGCAGAATCTTAATTACAAAGAGAATTATAAAGTGTTTTGTTTCAAGGGCAAGGGCAAATACAGAAGACAATTCTGCTTATTTTTAATATTGCAACACGTTGACTCACCTATTATTTTGTGATAGATTCTGCAACACTGAGAAAGATGAACATCTCTCTCAATATTTATGTATATGATAGAACCAAAATGAGGCGTGCGTGAGATATTTTCTGTTTCCTCAACAGTGATTTTCAGTTAAGAAACTGGAATGTGAACCAGACCTTGAATCACAGAAAAAGCATCTCTTTCCCTTAGAAATTGTCTGAATAGAGTTCAATAGTTTTTCTTAATGTGTATTGTTAGTGTCACCCAGAACGTTCAAACATATTTTCTCGATGCAAAAAGTTACCACAATTCTGTATTCTGTTTTCTTTTGTTGGTGGTGTTTGCCCTCCAAGGTATTTACCTGTCAAGCACACACCGTATTTATTTACTCTTTCCAACATTTCCAATGACAACCCCTTGGTTCCTTGCATTGTAGAACTTTGAATAGATAAGAGGTCTCTTCTTTATATTTGAACTGAATAAATTAATAATGGAAAAATTCAATAAAGTCTTTGACAGAGTATCACGGGCCTCTAAATGGCCTCAGATCCATCAACTAGCACATTAGTGAACGCCAGAATATTGGGGCGCCTGTGCTTTCAAATCGGTACTTTCTTAAAAGGGGAAGCAATTTTGTATTTGAAATTAAGTATCAGAAGGTTTGATAGTTTTACCAATCCTGTAGGAAAACAATTACTTTTCTAAAACACCCACTTTTTTAGGTAGTAGTTACGTATGGAATGGTTGTGTCTGCTGTGTTGATATGACAGGGTCAGGGTATTTCTTGCCCAGCAATCATGTGCCATTTTAAAGCTTGTCTCTTGTGCATAGGCTGGCCAGGTCACTGAAGGGACAATGGGTTGCTCAGATGCTCCCACTTGTTAAGAGTTTGTCTCAAGTAGGACCAGAGGCCAGCTGGGAATTAGAATCTAAGGCCACACACACACACACACACACACACACACACACACACACAAACACTTAGCGACAAGCATGCTACCGATGGTAGGATATTCCATCTCCTCCATGTCATAAACTTGACGTTGCCTAAAGAATTTATCATTTAGTGATGTCTGTGTCCTAGGACTGGTGTAATATTGCAATCGATCCCTGCCTGCTTCCTTTCATGTTTCCTTCCTTTCTTTCTTTTAAGAACAGTGTTGTCAGAACATTCCTTCCAGTAGAATGAAAGAGAATTGGGATCTGGCCCCCTTATAAACTGAAGCCAGAATCTGTGGTTGACTTGTGCCTTCTCTTTTCTGTTGATAAGTGTTATTTCTTTAAAGTGTTGGCAGGAGAGGCAGTGCAGTAAACACGAGGTGATCTGCTAAGCAAAATACTGAGAGCTTTCCTCTCGTTTCACTTAAGAAGTACCTATAAAATATACACTTTCTCTGGATTAAAGGAAAGTTAACAAATCAGACATTACTTTTTTCTGGGTCAAAAAGGTTTTCTAGCTCCCGCCCCAATATAAAGAAATACATACACACACATAGGTTTGTGCACCTGTGTAGTTTTGACCTTTTCAACAACTCAATCTAATTTTAATAAGTTTGTTCCAAATAGCTCAAAATAGCACTGTGTCATTATTTTGAATGACATTCAGTCAAAGTCTTTAACAGCTCGGAGGCCATTTTGCATATATTCATCAACATATCCGTACTAATCCCCAAAGAAAGTTCATGCCAAATTCTGAAGGAGAGGAAAACAGTAGCGCTAATTAGTTATGGTAAAAATAAATTATCAGGAAGGACAAATTGTGTGGGGGATGAGGTTCTGAAGAATTTGCTCACTTTCAGGTAAAAAGGACGCGTTCACATTTCGGAGCCCACCGAACCTGCTTGCACTGTGCTACGTGGCAGAGCGTGGCTGGGCTTTTAACGGTGAGCCTGCACCGTGCCTTCGAATGACCTGGTTCTTTAGAACCCCAGTATGTGCCTTTCCCTGGCAAGTTCTCAATGCAGAGCAGGCAAATAGAATTATCTGTTTATCTGTCCATCCACTGTGATGTATCTACCACGGGCCAGGTGTTGTCTCAGGTTATATTTTGAAAACAGACCACTTCTGGTACAGGCAAGGTCGATGGATGACTGGAAAGAAATCAGAAGGTGAATGCAAGGACACATGGTGGTACCAAGGAAGGCATGACGGGTGCTGCCTGGGTGGGACTGGGGGTTTCTGAAGGTGCTGAATTAGGAGGTGCATCCCGTGAAGGCTGTTACCTCACCTAAGCCCGTTCCTACCTGTTCTTCTATCAGGAGGTGAACAGGGTTAGGGCCAAGAGCACGAAACATTCTCAAGGGCCATCAGCATCGGGGGTACCCTCCAGAAGGATTGTGGTTGCTTTTTGGGCATCAGCCCCTGGACAACGCCGCTGTCACAATAAGTTGTTCCCACTCCTTAGGTCCCATCGCTGTGCCTGATTGAGGCCACCTCTTTGTATTGCAGACAGCCCGGTTAGGTTGTAACAAATGGCACTCGGTTCATGGCTAACTGCCCCAGCGTCCTTTTTCCGTCATCTTCCCCAACGTTATCACAGAGCGGACCATTTCTTCACCCCCGACCCTATGCCAAATATCGTGTAAATGCCATTTTACTTAATACTCATAACAGTCTTATGAAGCAGTCATTAGTGTTTTTGTTTGTCAGATGACAAAAAGCAGAAGACTGAAAGATCTAAGTGTCTCGCCCAAGGTCATACTCTGGGTAGGGCAGACCTGGTTAATACCTATGTGGGTAGGCTCCAATCCCAGGCTCCCATCCACGGGATGTCCTGTCAATCCATGTCACGCTGTAATATGTGCAGGTGACCTTGCAGTGACTAATGGCTTTGCAGATTCTCCACCAGCGACACATTTCCAAACTCTACAGCACAGTGTATTATTGCACCCAATCTAGCATTGGTTACTGTTTTCCTGTTTTTACCTTTATTGGGTGATCGTTTTTTGACCATATCCCCATAATTTATTTTTTAATCATGGGCATCTTTCTCTAGGCTTTACAGATGAAAATAATTCTCCACAATTTTTAGTGTTATAACACCTGTGCTCAACTGAAAAGGGACTGTGAGAAATAGCAGAATTTTGTATCCAATATGGTGCTACATATGAACGGACTGAGGTGATTTTCTGAAAAAAGCAACACAACAACAGCCAAGAGTATCACACTGTTTAACTTGTGTTCTGAGGAGCAGATTGAAGATTCCATTCTGCAGTGTTAGATTCAGGGGGAAACACTTGCAGATAAGTAGCCAATGTTAGCAGCTACCTGAGATCTAAGTCCAGCTGATAAACATTAGCTATGCGCCACCTGGAAATGCAGCCTGTGTGTTCAGAGGATTCTAAACCTGCTCAGAGTGCTGTGTAGGAATTCTAACTCTGAATAGTTCAACGACAGTTAAGAAGTTTCCAGGATACGATGCAGTAGTGAGGCCAGCAGAGCAAGTTAAGGACGTACAGGTTCTCAGCTGTTAGAAGTGAACAAGGCACTAAGAACAGCCGCAGAGCCACGCTTCTGGTCCAGCTCCTTTCTCTCCACTCACACCAAACACCTTAACAACTGGCTCCCTTCACCCCGTGCCATTCACCCCACCCAGTTTCCCCATGTATTTCCTGGCTGTGCCTGTACGTGATAGCAGTTCTGAGTCATCATTCTTGGTCTTGGAGCGCCTATGAGTTCCCCCTTCATGGTCACCCATTTCTCCCCTGGCATTGCCTGAAGCTCAGTGAAACCTTGGATGGTGGAAAATCATGGTCTGTGTAGTCAGGCCAGACAAGGGTCCTGATCCAGGCTCCACCCTTCACTAATCTGTGATCTGGGCAAAGCACAGTCCTTCATATTGAGCGGTTAGTTTTCTCTTCCAGGGGTATGGCACTGAGTGACGCTCTGAAGTCTTTTAAAATAGTTTCATAACGTGAAAGCACATCACGTGACTGGGGTTGGGAGGCTGACAGGGGAGGCTGGCACATCATGACACAAGTCTGGGAGTTTGGACATTATTCCATGGGGGGCTGGTGATTTCAAAGCTATTAATAGCAGAGATTTAACAAAATAAAATTGAAACCTTTTTGTGAAGTCCCATCCTATAAGACATACACCTTAACTCGCAAATGTTCAGTGTGATTTAAATTAATCTTCGTCTCCTTCTTCTTCTTCTTCTTTTGCATTCTTAAAGAAACTGGTGGGTGTACGGAAAAGGGTGCACTAATGTATAATGGCGGATTAAAAAATAGAGGCAGTTTATTTATATAGCACTTGGCTATATTATCCAAACATGAGCTAGCAGAGGATGAAGGAATATATTTATTATTTTTTAAAATAGTTTGTATTCCCAAGTTTAGGAAGAGAATAGGTGCTAGATTGCAAGCTCTGTTCTTTATCATTTGTACATATTGGATAATGTCATGTTCATTGCTGAAGATGATTTCAAAAATTACCAGCTTGGTTTTCCACTTTCCTTAAAAGTGGAAATATCTTGCGTCTTAAATGGGTGCTAATTCATTAGTGTTTGTTTTTTCTTTTCATTTTGTTTGGTGAGGAAGCATGCATAAAACATTGACTGTAGCTATTGGCTGCCTAAGTATAGAAATCGAATTTTGGAGGTGAGAGCTGCAGTGTAGCTTGATGTTTATTGATTATTCCCATGGAAAAAGTGACGTGTTGATAGATTGCGATTTCATTGTGAATAATCGTTATTTTCATGGTCTTTGGAAAAACAGCAGAGAGAAGTGGAGAGGGCTACACCAGCAGGCTGTGATGTGTCATATGAAACAACTTGCCCAAATCTTCTCTTTTCCATATAAATACAATCTTGAGTTCCTAATTATTAAGATGGAAAAATTCAACTCTTGGAAGTAAGACTACAGAATAATGATAATTGATTGTGATTTACTTTTCTTTACTTAAGTGGTTTCACTCTCTTTTTTATGAGAATAAAGTTTTTCTTCTTCTCCCACAGTCAAAATAATTTCCTTTGTTCTTATTCAGTTATTTTTTTTTTGTTAAACATTTTTTTCACATGTAGAACAGTACAAATTGAATAGTTTACCCAGAAAAAAACCCCTATTTTTTTCTTTACTCTAGATAATAGGAGAATGAAAGACTAGAATATTTATAAGCATTCTATGCTATAATTACATATGTTGTTATCATTATTTATTCCTTTTCTAATCAATCACTTTTATCAATCTTTTTTATGAATCTTTAGTAAAACAAGGTACAGTCCCATGATATCAACATGTAGACGCTTTTGCTGAAAAGCTGACAGTTTTTCACAGCAATTTCCCCATCACCACTAGTGGAAACTTAATGGCATCCACTGACACTTATAAAAGCTTTTGCCTCTTGGTCCGCTTGAGATTAATTACAAATGTATTCCTCCTCCTTAGAGATGTTCTGACCAATGTTCATATTAACCAAGCAATACTCACATGACAACATAGACTAGCATGCCGTGAAGCTGGACTTTGGCGGTACCTGGGCCACCTGCATCCCACAGAATGGAAGCCTGTGGAAACGAGGCCACATGGAGTCCTAACCCAGTGGGCAGCACTGCACCAAGAGCCCTTCTTCCAGAATCAAATGATTGGCTCTTGGCTGGGATTACAACCCAGGCTCCCTGGAGGCAGGAGCTTTGATCTCCCCCAAATTCACTGAGAGCTGAAATTTCATGGGAAGGTGGCAAGGGTTTCGTGAACTAAATGCAAACGGATGTTGACTTTCCAACTCCAACACAAACCGGAAGGCTTTGCCAGTGCACAAAAAGAAAACCCTGGTTTGTAAATCAGGAAATGTTGATTTTCTGATTTGAATGCACTAAATCTTCAATATTCCAGTTTGAATGGGCTAAAAGTTAAATTGCAGCATCTTTAAAAATGTTTTTAGTTATATAGCTCAGGGGTTGTGTAAGATCTCAATGATAGATATGTGTTAAGTAGAGATAATGTTTATTCAGAGGCTTCATGAGAATTTGGGAAGGAGTTAGCAAACGGCAAATGTAGTTTTTTGTAATAAAGACCATATACCTCACTGTTGCAATAATGCAGCCAGTTATGGGCTGCGTCACCTTTGTTCTTAAACTGACGCTAATAAAATATTTTATAAAACTTCATACACACAGATAACGTTTTCCAACATGAATCCATGTTATAAGTAACCTATACTCGTGAATGCCTCATTAAAAAATTAGTGTGTAGGTAAGCATTTTTATAGGGAAAAATATATAGTTAATATGAGTTATAGCCCAGAGTTTGTCATGAAAAATTATGTACTTTTGGTTCAGATATGACCCTCGTTTTCTGGTCAGAAAATGTGGAGATAAAAATTAGATGATTTCAAGGTAATTTCTAGCTTGCTCTCTGTGATCTTTTCCACATCCTCTCCAATGTATCCCTGTTTCACTGGTGAGGTTATTATGGGTGTTATTATTAATTTTCTCCCAAAGCTATTGTTCTCCTTTTCGGGTGTGTTATTATTTAGTGTTTGTTTGTTTGTTTGGTTTTCAGTAAAATGATTTTACTAGATTTCTTTCTTTCTTTCTTTCTTTCTTTCTTTCTTTCTTTCTTTCTTTCCTTTCTTTCCTTTCTTTCCTTTCTTTCCTTTCTTTCCTTTCTTTCCTTTCTTTCCTTTCTTTCCTTTCTTTCCTTTCTTTCTTTTTCATTTTTGGAGGAGACTGAGTCCTGTAATGGACGCACTGAATCTCTCAGCTGCTCTTTTTAATTTTTGTGTAATGGAATTAGTGCCGTGTTTTTCTTTTTAAATGCCATGTAATGAGGTTGCTGACCCAGATGTCATCTGTGCTGCCGTTTAGAGTCCAGCCTTCCCCTGCATCTCGGTTCTATGATTTGATGGTTAGAATGTGGGATTATTACGTACAGTAATTTGCTTTAAGAACGATTTGAGAATTGCATAGATATTGAGGAGACAGTGCTTCTTTCTGCAGTGGCCAGTGGATTTCCAGAAGCTTTGGGTTTTAAGCACACATCTTTGTCCGCACACCTCCGGCCTTCCGGGCAGACACCTGCTGTGTCACCAGAAACATCTCACCACCCCCACGCGTGTGTGTGGCTGTCGGTGCCCCCTGGAAGCTAGTCAGAAATGCAGACCCTCAGGTGTGCCCAGACCTCCCGTGACAATCCACATGTAACACAATCCATGTGTGTTACATGTGTGTGTGACTGTCACACACACTGAAGTCTGAGAAGTGCTGGGCTAAAACTTCCATGTCTGTGCTGCCACCGTTGGGCCGGAGTTTCTGAATGCTCCCTCCCAGGAGGCAGCTTTGTCCCTCTCCTTAGTCAGCTCTGCCTCTGGGACATTGGACCGTCCCACGTGCCACTTCTCACTCCATCCGTCACATTGATGAGATGTGCACGGGGTCGTTTTCCAGTTAGCATTAGACAAGGGACAATGATCCCTCTTGGAAATCATCCATGTTTCTTGCTATGGTAGTGACACACTGGAAAACAACAACAACAACAACAAAAACCAAACCTGTGGACATATGAGTATTCATCATATTTCAAATATAGGTACTTCTAAGCATTTTTCTTTAACATTTAATAGAATTTCCTCTTGGATCTGTGGGCTCCAGCATGTCCCATCTCTCTGTCCCTGTCTGTGTCCTTATATCTGTGGATTGTCAATCACCAGGGTGGGCTTTTGTCAACTCCAGAGTCACAGTTCCTCCAGAGTTTCCCTTGGGGCACAGGGCCTCAGACACTGTTCATGTGAAAAGCTTCTTGGGGCGTCTGGGGATCTGCCATATTGGGGGCCTATTGATCTGACTTCGAAGAGTCCTGTTTCTTCCCAGAGTGATAGGGATGAGAGCCAGTTATGCTGATGGATATGAAAGGACTTTGCAAGCCGCCTGTGGTTCCTCATATCGCCGGGCACCCTTTGCTTTTTCCTCCCATTCTGCAGGACGTATTGATTTCACAGGTCTGTGTTTTGCCAGGCCCTCCCTGCCCCACCGCCAACATTCCAGGATGGAGTTGATTTCAGTCCCTGTCATGACATCACTCCAGCGTCGTGCCTGGAACTAATTCCAAATCATCTTGCATCTGATTTGCAGACGGATTTGCAAAATGTATGTAATCTCTGTGTTCCCCAGACCTGACGCAGGGATCTCTACCCCCTGGTAACTCGTATCCAGGGCTTTGGAGCTGGCGTTGTGGGTGCCCTAGTTGAGCTGTGCCCAATCCCTCACACAACATCAAGGAATGGAACCAAGAAGAGCCTTCGTGGGAGGAATATGGAATTTCCTGCGCTTCTTTTCTTGCAGATTTCTCCATGACACACATGGGCAGCGGGGGTCAAGTTGTAGGTCTTTCGCTGGCCGACATAGAATTGTTTTTCCCCTCAGTTTTCTTGAGCCATAATTCCATCCACACCAGCGATTTGCCTCATTCCTTAATGGACAGTAATCTTGCCCTTCAACACACATGAAAAAAAAAAATTCATCACTGAATTTTACTCCCTTTGATTGTTTTCTTTTTTTGCAAAGCTCAACATGATGCCCTATGGTCAAACTCTGGGATCCTTAGCGTGCCCTTTGAACCTGAATTCACAGACTTGATGACCTGAACTTCCTGCCATGAGCCCCACACATTACTTCAGTGCAGAGGGCACATCACCCCCAAGACATTTGGGCCTATCGACACCTTTAAGACTGGAATGGACATGGGACTGTAACATCATGACAACACTGGGAATCTTTGTTTTTAAGTTGGTGATGTTCCTTCACAAATGGGGTGATTTTCTTCTTTACGAAAGAAAGATTTTGCTCCCTCATGGACCATGTTAGTGGGTCATGTGATCGCGCCCTATGTAAGAGGTTCAAGACAAACTCAAGCAACAGTTCTGGGATTTAGCTCCATCGTCTGTAACACAAGGTGACACAACCACAGTCCTCTATATTCTGCCTCCCAGGCCTATGCAACTCATTCATTATGCGTGCACATGAGCAGTTTCTCAGCATCCCCCTGAGACTATCTGATTACATTGCTTTCACTGAACATTCTGGAAAGACTCAAGGAATTTCTTTCAGCGCTAGCTGGCCTGTCAAAAGGAAATTCCCATTTTTAAAAAATCAGAATATATCCTCACCTTTTGCAATTGTCTATTTTCTCCTGTCCATTCCCCAGGCTGGTCTGAGGATCCTGAGTCGGGGTGATGCTGGGAAGAGACCCCCAGGGCAGCTGAGGCAGGTGTAGGGGTGTGGGGAAGACAGGATGGCAGAGGAGGCAGTCATATTCCCTTCACCAGTCACGCCCAGAAGCGTTTCAGAGTCCGTAGGTATGTCTGTGGCCTTCAGTTCTGAAAGGTGATATGCCACAAATACGACTCTCTGGGAGTTGAATGAGCAAACAATAAATAAATGGAAATCAAGCCCACTTGGGATTGTCAATCCCATCTGTCCTCCACCTAGAAACCAGCCAATGCTTTGGGTGGTACAGTGTGTGCTTGCCTCAAACAGCCTTTTGTGTTGTTGGCTGGGCCCATTACGTACCATTGCTCTCCATTTATAACTCAGGTCTCTTGGAAAATACAGTACTAGTTTTATAGACGTCCTTTGATGAGTCCAACTTGTACTTTTCTGAATTCTTAAGTGGTCTTTCTTCAATAGTGCACGTATAGCCAGGTGTCCTTGGTCTTGTTTTATTGCTTTCTAAAGTTCTCTGGTAAATTTACTTCCGTTCTCTCATCTAGTTATGGCTTTAATAGTCTGTCTCACATACCGACATGCGTCTCCATTGCTCAAATATCAGGGTGCAGTCTGTATGAAGCCACACCCCTTTGCCTACTTAGGGACAGTCACTCCATGATATTTATACCTGTTGGTCCGTCTGGCCCAGGATGCAGTTCTGCTCACTTATGCTTTCTTCCAAATCTCAAGTAATCTGTTCTAAACACTGACATTTTGCTTTTTGTGAGGCAATGTTCAGGCCACAATTTCAACTTCTAGTATTTATGAGGAAGACCATGTGTTATCTAACCAGAGTTTCATTTTCTCTGCGTCTTATCTTCTGGTGCATGGAACACGTACAGAATCTCAATGACTGGGAATCTCTGAAACATTATGTGTGTTCATATCTATTTCTCCATGTGGCTGTCTTGTCCTACAGTGAATGATGTGTTTAAAATGCACATTCTGGGAATTGTTACAAAGGTCATACGTTTACTATGTATATGTTTATGACGTATAACTTATGAATGTTTTTATTTTTGTTCTTGCACTTTCTTTTTGGGACTATTATCTTTATTTAATAAATTGTGTAGTCTCTTTCTCTCTCTCTCTCTCTCTCTCTCTGCATGTGTGTGTGTGAGGGAGACTGTTTCTTTGTGCTTTTTTTTTTTTTTGCCTTTTGGCACTAAAATAAAATAAAATACCTACAAGCTGAAAGTCACAGTGCATACATTTGATGCTTTATGATTTGTGCCTTTTGAATAAGTATTCTCATTATTTAAACATAGTCGTGAATCTCTTCTTGCTGATATCTGAGGTGAGGATTTGAATTTAGACATGAAATTAGCCACTGGGATGTGCACATCAGAACTGACTTACGAGTGAGTTACTTTGTGGGGTTTCATTACATCCAGTTCTCAGGTCTAGATAGCCAGTCTGAGGAGGGCTGAACCAGCCGCCATTAAATACCGGACTTCAGGACTATTGTCATAAGCCACAGAATGACATTTATCTGAAGTGATGACCTTGTGACTTGAGCACATTTCACTAGTATTTGCTAATCTCACCAGCATATGGGATCAGGGAATTAAAAATGAGAAGCAGATCAAATAAATTACATTTTACAGTATCCTTGCAGGACAATATGTGACTCTGGAACTGAATGTATTTGACTGAGTTATTTATATTTTTTGAAGGAAAAATTAAAAAAAGAATTTCTACTAACATGAAGATGTTAAGCTTTAAAAGAAAGTAGGAATAAATTAGTATAAGCTATGAATTACCAACTTGAATATCTTTTCATCTATTTCTGGGTAAGTCCTGTGTGTTCAGTTTCGAATGTCCTCTGGGAGACGTGGGTGCCAAGCAGGCCCACCAGCCATGGAAAACATCCTGTACCAGGCTGACGATGCTCAAAAGTCACGTTTTGGAAAGAGTGAAGAGAACGTAGATGCCGACCTGACATTCCCTCGTATTCCTTTCCCCATCCCAGCTCCCCTAAACTCACACCTACGAGAAACTGTGAAAGTTGCTGCAATTTTAAGATTATGTGTTTTGGAATGAGACAAACCTGAGTTTGAAACCTGGCTTCCCCACCAGCTAGCTGAGCACATGTGGGTATGTTATTTGACACCACTGAGCCTTTATTTCATCACTGGTAAAACAGGGATGGTGGTACCTCACTGTTATTAAAGATGTGAAAAGGTGCTGTATGGACACTTCTGCCTCAGAGCTTGACAGAAAGCCCAGTTCAAGCAGCAGTGACTGACAGAAGGTGGCCCTTGGGTGTTAACACAAAAACTAGACTTCCTGCCATTGCACGATGCTCCCTGAGCATCTGCAAGAAAGGACCAACATATTATCTTCTTTTGAAAGATCCTTTTATGATTTAACAGGATCACTGTGCTATATCCAGAGCTGTGTCTCTTTCTTCTTTCCTATCTATTACTTGTGCCATGTTGAAATTTTTTTCTATATTGTTAGTCTTTTTTTAAAAAATTTGTTTTATCTTAATCTCTTGTTTTGCATTTTATGTCCTAATTTTTTGAGTTTACTTTATTCTTTTAGCTTATAAAATGGAATATGTAGCTAATTTGTTTCCAGTCTCTCTCTTAAAAAGATGCACATTTAAAGGTATAGATTTCTCTAATGAACACTGCAGCTACACTACCCAAGATGTATTTTTAAATACACTGTAGTTTATTTTTAGCAGGTCATTTACGTACGTTGATATTTCCTTGGCTTTCTGATATGATTGGTATTTTCCATTTATAATACTTTGTCGTCATTCTCCTCCTACCCTAGGGAAGCTCCCTGCTGCCTGTTAAATTGCCAGAGTTTTCCTATTTCTTCTCCTAGTGTGGGATTAAAAATTCTGTTTCTATTACTTGTTGTTAACCTAATGATTTTGAGATCTGTACGTCACTTACAAAGTTTAAAGTTAATGAGTATATCTATCCTTCTCCTGAACTTGACTGCTTTCATTCTGATCTCTTTCTCCTACTTTCCATGTTTTGTCTATAATTTTAATTCTACCTTCTTTTTAACATCCCCACTAGTCTTTTAAAAAGTTAACACTTGATTTACTAATGTTTTCATGGAGTTCTTTATCTATCATTACTCCTACTGGGATAGTCTGAATCGTTAAGATCTGGTATGGGATGGACCCTAACCCATCGGAACAGAGGCCTGGACCAGTCAAGATGGGCATGGTTGAATATGCTGGGCACACTGTCTGAAGGCCCACCTGTTACTACCAGACTCATTTCCTTCTTGCTAAATTGTAATCTTCAGTAGTTTACTCAGTGAGGATCTGAGAGGAGTAAGTTCTGTCATTCTTTTTATGTCTCAAAAGATTTTTGTTGTGCTTCATTGTTGGCTGACAGTATAGCTGGGTAAAGAATTCTATATGGGCATTTACTTTCCTGCAGAATTTTTTTGCTTTCCTGCAGTAAAGAATTCTATATTGGCATTTACTTTCCTGCAGAATTTTTGTGATAGCTTCCTAAGATTTTATTACATATTTTATTGCTGACGAATACATTAAGTTTTGTTGATTTTAGACATTGAAAATATCTTTCCTATTCTGTCACCATTTTCACTTTGTCCATGGTTTCCTGCATTAAACAGAAATTCATAGTTTTTCTTAGTTGATTTTTCAGTTATAGTTTATGTACAATAAAATGCACTGATGACAATTTTTCAGCTTAATGCGTTTTGTCATTTGCATATACTCATACATGTATTGACACTACCCAAAACAAGATATAGAGCATAGCAATTAACTATAGAAACCATAGAAAATCCCCCTTTTCCCAATACTAATCAGTGTCCACCCCTCCCCTCAAAGATGCAGCCTCTTTCTGAATTTTATAAACACAGAGAAGTTTTACCTGTTCCTAGTTCATATAATTAGAATCATGCTGTTTGCATTCTTTGGTATCTGGCTTCTTTTTCTCAATATTATTCTTACGAAATTCACACATATTTCAGCTCCAGAAGTTTTGTCCTTCAATAAAAATAAAAATAACTCCCACTCTCTTTTCAGACCTTTGGGATGTTTCCAGTGTTTGACTAATATGAGAAAGGCTGGTATGAATATTTCTGTATCAGTCTTTTGTGGAAATATGTCAGTATTTCTTTTGGGTAAATACTAGGAGTGAGGTAGCATATTTAATTTTATAAGAAACTTCAAATAGGTACCATTTAAACTCCTACTAGAAATGCATGATAGTTACTCTTCCACATTCTCTTCAGTTACTAGTATGACACTATTTATTATGTGACTGTTTTAGTGTGTATGCAGTGGTATTTTATTATGTTTTTAATTTGTCTTTACTTGATTTTTAATGATGCTGTTTCATGTGCTCATTGGCCATAGTCTATCTTCTTTTGTGAAGTAACTATTCAACTATTTTGCCAAATTTTTATTGGTTTTTTGTCTTACTACTGCGTTGTTCATGTATTTTGGATATAAATTATTTTTCAGATATGACATTTTGTTTCCTATTTGTGCCTGCCTATTTATTTTTTTAAAAATGGTTCCTTTCAATTTAGCAAATTTAAAATAAATAAACAAAGTGTAATTCCTTGATATTTTTTCCTTTTCATGATCAGTGCCTTTTTTTCCATCTAACAAAAATCTTTGTTTATCCCAAGGTTGTAAAGATACTCTTCTAGGCTTTCTTTTAGAAATATATTATTCCATATTTTACATTTAGGTCTTATGATTTGTCTTAAATAATTTTTACATAAATAGTGAAACAGGACTCAAGGTTCATTTTTCTCTATTTATGTGATTCTTACAGCACTACTTGTGGAAAAGACTTTTCTCTTTACCCCTCCCCATTTAATTCACTTTGCACCCTGGTTAAAAAAAAAAAATCATATATTTATGGATCTCTATTCTGTTCCACTGATCTTTTTCTCTATCATCATGCCATTTCCACACTGTTTTAATTATATATGGTTGGTCTAAAAACAAAGTAATGTAATTATTTTTAGGTGGTTTTGTATAGACAGTCTTGATTACTAAAGCTTTATTGCAGCCTTAAAAATCAAGAACTATAAGTAAATTTTTTTTTTTTGATATTGTTTTGGTTTGCCTTTTGAATTTCATTTTCTTACTGTATTCCACTAGCTAGGGCTTCTAGTACAATGTTGAATGTTGATTAAAAGTGAATAAAAGCAATGAGTGGATACCTTTGCTTTGTGCCCAATATTAAGGGGAAAGTTTTCTATTTTGTTTTGTTTTTATGGGGAAACCTCTGATTATAGATTCCATTTCTTTAAGAAGTATTGAGCTATTTATCCTGGGGGTGCCCAAAAATGTATACACATGACTTGTATTCATCTTTTGTTATCAGTATACATTGAGTATTACAATTTTAATACATTTTTTTCCTTTCTTAAAATGTGTATACATTGTTTGGCACCCTCTGTATATTTGTTTTCATCTTGCATCAGTTGTGGTAAGATGTATTTTTCAAATAATTTGTTCATTTTATTTAAGTGGTCAATTTTATTAGCATAAAGTTGTTTACAATATCTTCTTATTATCTTTTAAATACCTGTATGATCTGGAGAAATGTTACCTTTTTTATCCCAAGTATGGATAATTTATATTTTGTCTCTTCTTTTCTTGTACGGTTTTGCTAGAGTCTTAACAATTTTATTAATCTGTTCAGAAAAGCAACTTTTCACATTGTAGATATTCTATATTTTTCATTTGTTTTTATTTTATTAATTTCTGCTTGATTTTTATTTGTTTCCTTTTTTCTACTTTAGTTTAGTTTGTTCTTTTTCTAGCTTGCTAAATTAGGAGCTTTGATTGGTTATTTTATAACTTTATTTTTCTATTTGAACAGGCAATCAAAGCTATAAATGTCTGTCAAAGGATTCCACACATTTTGATATGTTGTGTTTTCATTATCGTTCAATTCAAAATATTTTCTATTTTTCCTTGTGGTTTTTCTGTAGGCCATCACATACATAGAAATGTTTTTTTAATTTCCAAATATTTGAATATTTTAAAAGTTATCTTATTATTATTGACTTTAATTTTAATGCCATTGGTGTCAATGAATTATTACAATTTGAGGGATTTACTTAATGTCCAAAAAATATGATTTATCTTGGTGAATGTTTTATGTGCTCTTGGCAAGAATCTGTATTATGTAGTTGTTCAGTGGTCAATAAATTTTAATTGTGTTAGAGCCGTTAGAAGTATTACTCAAATTTTCTATACAGTTTTCCATGTTTGGTCTGTATCTTACAGTCATTTGGAGAGATGTGTTAAAATGTCCCACTATGAGAGTAGGCTTTAAGAAAAATTCTTCTCTTAATTCTGTCAATTTTTGCATTGTGTGTTTTGAAGCTCTTTTGTTAGCTTCCATCAAATTTAGGTTTGTAATTCTTGATGGAGTGACTCTTAACATTATAAAATATTCCTCTTTATCTCTGGTGTTACTGTTTGTCTTGAATTGTATTACATCCGATATAAACATAGCCATCTAGATTTATGACGCATAGTGGTTGGATAGTAGGTGGTTTTCCAATAGTTTTTTATCAATCATGTTTCTTTATATTCTAAGTGTACTTCTTGAAAGAGGCATACATTTAGATCATGACTCTGTTTAAGTCTTTTATCTTAATACATGTTTCTCTTATTTCTTGCCTTATTTTAAATGATCAAGTAATTATTTAACTCTATTAACTTTTTAAATATACATGTTGTGTTATTTTTTAGGGGTTGCTAGAAATTACAATATGTATCTTTGTCATTATCTAATTTCCAATTATATTAAACTCTTTCCAAAATGTGAGAAACTCATGACTGTGTAATTCCATATATTTTTCTGCCATGCTTTGTGCTCTTTTATTTCTCTGAAGTCTATTAACCCTACAAGATGTTGTTAATATTTTGCTTGGAAAAATTTTAGCTTAAATCTGTATGTGATATATATTACATATATATCACAAACATATACAGAGGGTGCCAAAAAATGTATACACATTTTAAGAAAGGAAAAAACTATTAAAATTGTAATACGTAATATATACCGACAACAAAAGATGAATACAAGTCACGCTTGACTTCTGCAATTATAAGAGGTGCTCAAAGTGGTTACCATGAGCGTCCAGACACTTCTGATTACAGCGAACTACTGCTTGAGCAACGTTGACCAAAGTGTCCACTTGTATACATTTTTTGGCACACCTGGTATATGGTCTGTACACATAAATACAAATAAATTAAGGATAATAAATAGGCTCTATTTTTTCCCCATATATTGCACTTTCTTCGGTTTGCATTCTTTCCTGCAAACCTGTGCTCTATCTGGAATTATATCACTTTATCCTGAAAATATTTTTTTAAGCATTTCTTGTAGCATAGTTTTTCTGGCTACAAAACCTCTGAGTTTTTCTTTGGCTGAAAGTGTCTTTATTTAGCTTTCATTTTTGATGTATACTTTGGATAGATATAGAATTCTATATTCACTGCTTTTTTTTTTCTTTAGCACTTTGAAAATTTTATTCTACTGTGAGAAAGTCAGCTATCATTCTTTTCATACTTCCTTCCCCTGCATATGACATTGCTGTTTTTCTATGGCTACTTTTAAGATTTTTTTTTTCATTTTTTGTTTTTAGCAGTTTGCCTCTGATTGGCTACATATGATTTTTAAATTCTTGGTTTAATTTATCATATTTGTGGTTTGCTTAGTTTCTTGGATATGTGTATTACTTCATCAATTTAAATATTATTGGCTATTATCTCTTAAAATATTTTTTCTCCTATATCTATCTCTCTCCTTCTGGGACTCCAATTATTTATATTACTTGACAGTATATTACAGATCTAGGATGCTTTTTTCTTTCCACTTTTTGTTCTCTTTGTGTTTCAGTCTAGATAGTGTCTATTGGCCTGCCTTTGATTTCACTGATTTTTTCCTCTACTATGTCTAGTCTGCTAATAAGCTCATCAGCTCAATTCTTGCCCTCTGATATCACATAATTCCATTCTGATAGGCCCCTTTAAGTTTTGTTTTTACTGCTTCCATTTCTCTGCTGAAATTCCTCATCTGTTAGCACATGTCGACGTTTCCCCCTAGATCCTTCATGATAGTGACTTTCAAGTCCCTAAGTGACAGTTCAAACATCTGAGCCAGTTCCATATTTGCTTCTATGAACAGCTTCCTCTTTTAAACATGGGCCCCATTTTCTCACTTCTTTATGTATCCTGTAATGTCTTGTTTCATGCTAAGCATCGTGGTGGCATTGAAATAAGAAATATTTACTTCCTGAGAAGGACAAGCCCCTCTGTCAGGCTGATGGCGTGGGCCGAATCAATGCGGCATGTGGCCAAGCTGGCCCTGGACTCCGCTGCCAAGCTAGAATCTTCAGTTGGATCCGGTTCACCAGGGGCTTCACATGTTGTAAAGGTGGGTTGAAACTTTACTTTCAGAGGAACTGGGATCTGAGCAGCAGCCAGATTCTTCAGATCTCTCTGTGCTTTGCAGGGCCAGCCACCAGCCTCCCACACCAAGGGCATGCTCTTGTTGCTTCACAGCCTGCCTGTCAGCATTTTGAGTTCTGGAGTGTTCTCTTTGCTCTCTGGACACTTTCCTGGCTTTCTGCACCCTGGGGCATCTCTTTTTGCCCTAGGAAACCGCCTTTGGAGTGTCAGTACAGTGTATTTGGTGACTGTCCAGGGATCTTTGCAGGGATTTGTCTCAGTTGTTCTGCCCTTCTCCCAGCTTTTGGCAGTTATTTTGTTTGCTAAATATATTCTTGCCTCCTTACTTTCCTACCATAAACTTTCTTTTGCTATTTATTAATTATATATTATGAAATATTCTATGTATTGTATTATAATACTTAAATTTATGATATCTTCCTATGTTGACATCTTAAATCCAGTTTGGGAAAAATAAAGTGGCATAGGGAAACAAAGAAGCACATAAATAGGGAAAATTACCCCCAAACCCAAGTTTCATAAACCTAAAGAGAACATTTCTCGTTATATAGAACTTAAGCTTATGAAAGACATTATGTATGTCTGGTGCAAGGTGTGGGTATCAGTCAGGTCAGTCAGGGTCCATGGAGAAACAGAACCAGTAGGAGATAAATAGATGGGTGGAGATGTAGGTAGGTAGGTAGATAGACAGATAGATACATAGATAGATAGTAATTATGTATTTCAAGGAATTCACCTACACAGTCATGGAGTTGGGATGGGTAAGTCTGAAATCCACAGGGCAGGCGATCAGCGCTGGCTGGGGCCTCCAAGGCAGGAACTGATCTGAAGTCCACAGGCAGAATTTCTTATTTCTCAGGGAAACCTGAGTTTCCACTCTAAGGTCTTTCAACTGATTAGCTGATGCTCCCCCAGATTATCTAGCGTAATCATCTTTCCTTAAAAGCCAACTGATTGTAGATGTTCACCAAATCTACAAAATACCTTCCCAGCAACTCCTGGACCCGTGCTTGAGTGAGTAACTGAGTGCGACCACCTTGCTATGTAAGTTGACACATAAAAGTGACTGGCACAGTGGTAAGGGTCTGTGTCAGGAATACACTTTAAGGAAGGAAACAACTGTAAGCCAGAAAATGAAAGCGTTCCTGACCTGTTCATTGTCCCACAAGCTGGTGTGCGGGGCCGCGTACCCTGTACCATGGGCAGCTCTGAGTCCAGCTGAGGACCTGTCTGCACCCTGTGACTCTCCTTTGTTATAAGGCTGGGAGAAAGTCTACCAAGCAAGGGCATAAGCATTCCATCTGGGCGTCGGCATCAGCTGCTGCTGGAGTTGTCTGAGAGCCAGCTGCCCAGCACCTGGAGACCCCCAGGCCCAGGGGAAGGTGCAGTCCCTTCAGCAAGAAGGAGGAAGCCCGGTTCAGATGCAGCCCTCATGCCTGCAGAAAGGGAGGCTGTGCTTCCAGTTGGCTCATTATCTTGGCCGCCCTGACTGAAGCCCTGGGGCCACTCTCTGATCCTTTTACTCATTGCACTGAAACAGCCCCTAGGGAATATTAGGGAATATGCGTCAATGTGTTAACTAACAGAAGGCATTTTGTTTTTGCAGGATATGATTATGTGATCATCGCTCTTTTCTGTCTTCCTTTCTATACTCACAGAAGGTTTTACAGTGTGAATATGTTAATTTCATTACAAAATCAGTGCAACTATTAACATGTGGAATAAAAAAAGCAACGAGTTTACACTCCCTAAGGAATAAAATAAAATTCTTACTATTTTTGCCTTTTCCGTAAGTCTCCACCTGTGATTACCATAAGCACCTCCTTGAATGTGCAGCCTGGAGTGTCTGCGTGTGGGCAGTGGTCCATGGGGGAGACCAAGGAAGCCCTAACCTCAGGAGAGCTCATCTTTGTGGGAAATAGGACAGTTTGCACATGTAGGATACTAGGAATGTCTAAAAGTCGTCTTTTTTTTTTTTTTTTAACTATACCAGCAAATCTTAAAGAAAAAAAAAATACATTTGAACCACATCTTAAAACATCTTTTGCTTTAATAAAGTTAGTCCAGTAACTTTGCTAACATGCTGTCTCTGTTCTTGATTTATAGAAAACTGTCAAATTGGTATAAAATTTAGATAAGGAATTCTAGTACATAAAGAAGAATGTGACAGGGAAAGAGAGCATGAGGCACATGCGTTCTGCATCCTCTGCTGAACTCTTCAGTCAAAAAAAGTTTGCATATCAGAAATGGAAAAAGGAATAGACAGAAAAAATGCCGTTCGACACTACCAGGAATACTAGATCAAGAGTTGTATTTTTGGAGAGAACAGTTCCCATAGAAAGTAACAAAAATATCCTAAAGGCTGAATTTTAATGTTTTTCAAACTAGTGTTCGGATACTTTTCAAACCAATTCACTTTAACAGTATTCACCAATAGTTTATGTTGTGGCTGAGACTGATCTGAGTGTCAGGGATAATGATACAATAGTGAACAAAACATACCACTCTTGTCTTGTAGAGCGAATCTTCCAGGGAGGCGAGACAGATGATGGACATGATAAATGAATCAGTTATAAAGTATGTTAAAAAATGGTGAGTGGGGGAGATAAGGCCTGGGAAGTGGAGTTTCGCATATATGTATAATGGGAATTACTGTAGAAGGTGAAATAAAAACACTGCTTAATGCATTCCTTGCAGTGGGACCATGGGCTCGTCCACTCAGTAGTGGGTTACTGATGAAAATGGCTCTGATCTCATGAGATGTACTTAGTCTGGATGCTCCGGTTCAGTCTTACAAATGTCCAAGCAGAGACTTCTTGTGATCTTGTCACTGTTAGTGTTCACTGGTTTCCAGAGCGAATTATATTTTTATTGTGATTTAGTGGGGAGAGGAGAAGCAGAAACAAAGAGTCCTGGCTATGTCCCAAGCACTAAGCCAGGCGCATTCGTTGCCATTCCAACATCTTAGCAAAAAAAAGCGTGTGGGCATGAAGAAGTGAGTACAGTGAATGGGCGATGGAAGACAGGGACCCTGGTGTGAGGGACCCCCAAGCCAGGGCCAATTTGTCCCCTGCCACAGTAGATGGTGTCTAGGGCCAGGATGATTTTAGGATGCTATGAAAATGTTTTAATTTCTTTTAAAATTGGAGGAGAAAAATGAACATAACCCAGCCCGGATTATATTAATATTATTTTTATACTGATGCAGTCATAAAATATAATATTTAAGAATTGTTTTTCATGGAGGAAGGACCCATCAATGTCCTAAGGTGGCCCTACCCACAGCCCTATGTCTTTCACTGCCAACACCCCCACCTTCTATTTTATTCTTTGGCATTTCTCCTTCACACTGAAGAAAAGATGCTTATGCATATGGAATGGGGGCAGCTTTAACCTGCACTGAGCCCACCTTCTTCATGTGCCATAAAGATATGCCTGCAGAGGAGCTATGAGGCTCAGGTTGTCACCTAGCAGGGCACCTGGCACCTGGTATTTGTGGGATGCATATCTATCAAATGGGTGAATAAATGAGGAAATGAGGATGCTTGTGAATGAATATTTGAGTGAATGAATGAATGAATGCTTCCGTGAATTAATGGAGTAATTGAATGAATGAATTTTTAAGTGAATAAGTAAAAGCATGAGAAAACAGGTGAATGACTGAGTGCATGCATAAATGAATGACGGAATGCTTGAGTGATGAATGAATGTTTCAGTGAATGAATGAATACTTAATGAATAAATTTTAAGTAAACAAGTGAGTGAACGAGTAAATTCTTGAGTGAATGAATAAATGCTTGAAGAAGGAATGAATGACTTGAATGACTACATGAATGAATTCTTAAGTGAATGGATGAATAAAAGAATAAATGTGTGGATGAATAAGTGACAGAATGAAACCCGCAATGCCAGTGCTGGTGGTGATGGTGGTGGTGGTGGTGGTATTTACTTTTCTTCCTGGCTGATGGACTGTTTTTTATTTTCAGAAAAATGTGGCATTGACCCACTGAATGTTTCAGACAATGAGGTTGTTTTCAAAGCATTCTGTGCCACATAACGCACTCTGCTTTGAACTAAAGGGAGAATTGAAAATAATTCGGAAGTCAGTTAAAGATGAATTTGCTAAATCCAGTGCACGATAAGTTCAAATGACTTTTGAGCAGTGAAGAATGTGCTGGGTGATGAGCACCAGTATGGAAAGCCAAACTGTGCTGCCAGGCTTGAAGGGTCCGAGTATGCAGACCGCCTTGCACTGCGTGGGTGCGTCGAGGGGCAAAGGTCCAGCAGTTTCTGTGTTTCCATATAGAGATGGTTACACGGATCCCGGGGGTTATGTTATGAAGATTTCAGCCTGTGACTTTAAGCCTTTCCCCTGCTCTGTGTGATGAAGTGTTAGGCGTGTGCTGGGCCATGGCTTCCTGCCACCGTCTCAGGACCTGGTCCCAGCGTCAGTGCCAAATGTGTCCTGAAGCCCATGCTTACAGCGAGCTAATTGGAAAACCCTGAACCATGAAATCCAGGACAATAACACATGTGAAAGTAGAAAACGGGTGGAAGCTAAACGGTCCGTTTAGCAAGAGGCAAAATAGGACTGGCTTTAAATCTGGATTTAAATGTCCACCCTTTGGGTTTGAAAATTCACATTTTAGCTTTATTTATGGCCTTTCTTTGTGAAGCTTTTATTAGCTGGAGTGTAAAACTTATATAAAAGGCATGTGTTGTAGGTGTGTGTGTCAGGGGTGGGGACATAGGTTTGGAACTGACAGGAGCTATAAGGTCCCGTTTTCCAGTGTAAGGTTGGAGCCTGTATTTTCGGCAGAATGCCTTTACAGTTTGCTAAATGTGGCCAAAGTGGTCCATTAGGAAGTAGTCCCCTCTCTTAAAGGTAAACCTCACCTTTTTATGTAATGTTAAACCTGAATGTGGCCTGAACCATGAGCCCTGCCACAGATCAGAAAATCTGGCTGCCGTTTTTGTACATCTTGAAGACCCCACGGCATTAGTTGTAAACATATGGCTGTTGATGATAATTCAGAAGCTGTGTACAATGTAGGGACAGCAACTGAGCTTTGTGCAAATGAATGCCAGTATAGCTCTGATCTTACTTACCCGGGGTGTTCCTTTTGTGGGACTCATGTCCCTGACTCCGTGTCACGAGGCTTCTCCATCACCCCATTGGTATCTTAGTATCCTTTTGTTGGGGTCAGCCTCAGTGAGGTGGCTGAAATCCTGGCCAGGATGAGTCAGCTCAGCGACCCACGGTCACCACCCCGACCCCTGAGAGTTTGGGTAGCTACAGGCGCTTCTCCTTTCTGTAAGAGTGGACCCTTCACTTTGTTCTCTTCTCTAGTGTCTCCTCTTTAATTGCTCCAGATGGCGGGTAAGGGGTCAGGTGACATAAGCCTCGTTGGCCACACTGGTCATAGACGCTCGGCAGCCCCGGGACACAAGTATAGGTCTAGCCCAAGAGGAGAAGCCTGTAGCTTGGCTGGCAGAGGAGGGCACACATACCAAGGCTGCCCTCCTTGGATCCCGTCCGTGTCTTCACTTCGTAGTGTTAGCAGCATATGACCTTTGTTGATTATTATGCCACTTTGGGGTAATGTGCTTGGGGAAGCAGCACTGCCCTTGTACTCCAGCCCTCCTGTCCCAGCCCTGCTTCACTCTCCCCCAGTTTCCCAATACACACCTTGAAGGCAGGGAAAGGAACTGGATCAGTAGGATGCATCTCACGGGCACACCGATTATCATTAAAGCCAAGTAATTCTCACTCGAATTCTGTATTAAAATAAGCTTCCACATATTATGTATAAAATGTGGTCTCATGCATGTTTAAGCCAAGGCACAAAACATCAAGCAGTTTGGTACCCATGACAGGCTTTGTCCTCGGCAGCGTCCTGTCACTGTCTCAGAGCTGCATAAACCCATCACGGTGTCTCAGCCTCTTTATGCCTCTCTCTTTTCCTCTTCTTGCCAAAGCCAGCTCCATTCTTTTCTCCATGTATTAGGGCTTCTACTACTTCAGACCTGTATCCATCTACCTTTCAACGTCTGCCATCTCATATCTGCTGATAGCCTTTGTAAGTCACCCATTCAAGCTTCCCACATGGGCATACCCCGCCCTAACTGGGTAGCTTCAGGTCTAAACAGCGGTGGCCAAGGAGGTGAGTCAGATATTACAAAGCCTGACCCTTCAGAAGGAAGCCCTGGGGTTTGGGGAGATGAGGGAGTTTTTCGGAGTTTCTCAGACAGGTAGGGGAACTATGCACTTCACACTAACGACTTTAGATTCCACTCAACTTCCCCTTTTCACGCCCAGGGGCCATTTCTCTCTCTGTGTTCCATGCAGTTTTTAATATCATCCCTCCTTTCACCTACTAATATAGCCTAGGGATCTCACCCTTGAATAAGCCTTGAGAGCCAAATACATTTGTTCAGCACGAAAACCAGGAAAGTGTTTCATGCTTTAGGAGACCTGAGATCTTTAAAATGCTTCCTTGAATGCAGGTACAGTGGGAGGCTGGGTACAGCCCAGGGCTGTGAGTCTGGCTTTGGGACGCAGATAACCCAGGAGTGGGTCCAGATCTGCCTTGCACCATCGGCATGAGTGTGGGTAATTTATTCAACCGCTCTGAGGTTGTGTCTAAAGTAGAGATACAATTATATGCAAGAATGTGTGCAAAATAAAAAGACCAGCGGTTCCCAACACGATCAAGTCCAAATTTTCTTTTGATAATGTTTGGGAATACTCCATTACTTCCTGAAGTGAAATTTATAAATAGCATTACCTTTCTACCCACACAGGTTCTGCATTCATAGATACCGCGTTCACAGTGATTCAATGCAGAAGGCAAACTGCAGCCTCCAGTGCTTGAGCATGTACGTAGGGAGACACATGTTTTATTAAAAAGTGATTTGTATTTTATCTTGTCTTTAGATTATAATTAATTCATTATATTGAGTTTTTAATAGCTTTATTCAGGCATGATTTACATATCAGAAAATGCACCCGTTTGAAGTGTACAATTCAATAATGTTGAGTATCCTTACAAAGTTGTGACTCCGTAACCACAACCTAATTTTAGAACATTTCCATCAACCCAAAATGAAATCCCGTATCCATTAGCAGTTCTGCCCCCCACCTTAGCAACCACTAATCTCTTTTCTGTCCTACAGATTTGTCTTTGGAAATTTCGTGCAAATGGAATCATGTAATATTTGTGGTCTTTTATGTCTCTTGTTTTTCAGTTATCATAATGTTTCTCAGGTTGTATCAATAGTTCCTTTTTTATTGTCAAATTGTATTTCACTATGTGACTCTATCACATTTTGTTTATCCATTCACAAATTATAAATGGTGATGCTATAAACACTTGTATACAAGTCTTTTGCACATTTCTAAACATCACAAAGGTAGGAAGGTAATACTATTTATTATTTTCAAGAATGCCATTGGGTGAAAGACTCTTTGGAAAGTTCTGAGCTGAAAAACATGCAACCTTCCTTTAGTTTACACTGTAATAACATTCTTGAAAAAAATCAGTATAAATTAGCACTGCGTACAACATACTCATGTTTATAAGCTAAATGGAATTCGATTGTAGATTCTGATAATCATGAACAGGATTCTTATCTATCTGAACACAGCAGGACATTAAAAGGCTTATGAAACTTGATGCCATTACCCGCCTCGGGGGATTAGCCTGCACATTTAGGACTTTGGGAATTTCTGCTTGTCCCTCCGGAGCGCCTACAGCCCCACCAAGGCCCCAGTCACCATGGAGACACAGAGTCCCCATAGGTTTCCAGAATGCCCTCCAGGCTGGTATCACCCCATTGAAATTGCACTGATGGACCTTTATTGGCTGTGTACAACGCACCAGTCATGTTTTGCACACTCGGTCCATTTCATCTTGACTACAGTCCCATGAAGGATGGCAGGTGGCTTAGAGAGGAACAAAATGGCCCCAAGCAACACGGTTTGTAGGAGGCAGGCTGCTGTGAGGCAGGGACAGGTACTGGGTGCCATCCCCGTGGGCCCCAAAACACGATAATGGAAACCCAGAAATGCTGATAGAGAAGTAGCCGGAGGAAAAATGGTGGGAGGGGTGCCAAATAAATAAAGCAACTCTGCCTCCTTTACTCTTGCTTATTTGTGGGCAAAATCAAAACTGTTTCCTCAAATTCACTCTGCAGATTAGCTACCCAGCCTCCCCGAAGACCTTGGCTGAGACAAATGTACCGTTTTCATCTCTCTTCCTCATCAGGAAATTCATAATCTTTTCTCCCCCCTGCAGATGGTCTGTTTTGAAGAGTATCCTAAGGTACTTTGTTTCCAGTGGTAACTGTGCTCCCCTCTAACATAAGGTTTTAGGGGGACAGACGGCCAGAGATGTTCTATGCTGATTTCATTTCCTTATTTGGGAAGCCCGACCAAATACTTGAACGTGGTAATCTTGAAATGTTTGTATCTGGAAACAGACAGCAGGACACAGAAAAGGTGGTGCTGGCAGACGGGACGGCTGCCTGCCGGTCAGGGAACTCCAGCCACTGTCTCATGCCTGCGATCACAGCTTCCTCCCTTTCAGCCCCCCTCCAGACTTCCCCACAGGAAGGCTCTTTTTCAGGAGGCTCTTTTGGTTTTGGTTTTTCTGTGTTTATAACTCTGTGTCTAACTGAAAACTGTGAGTTACTAAATCACCCAGAGGAGTTCATCCACTAAAAAATTGTATAATACATACATATGGAAATATATTTTTCAAAACCAAGGTAATATTATTGGAAGTCTGCCTCCTTCTGGAACGGCCTTCCATTGCTTCTGTCCTAGGCGTCTGTGGGCCTCGCGACCTCAGGTGACTTTAACAGGGTGACTCACCGTCCTGGTTAGCCAGACACAGAGGAGGTAACCGGGATGCGTGACTTTCACAGTGAAATCTGGACCGTTCTGTGCCCACAGGATGGTCGGTCACCCACCAAGGGGTTTGAGTTTGCAAGAGGACCCTGGCAGTTTTGTCACTTGAGATGGCGTGGCCCTCTTGGACAACGCATTCTCTTCCACTCCCGCAGGAGCATTTGGTGTGGAGAAGAGTCTGCCTCCTACTCATCGGCCACGGCCTCCACCTGCTAGACTTCACATGCTTTGCTTTAACATCTCTCTCCTGTGCTGATTTTCAGCGTGTGGGCTGCGGGAGTCCCACTGCCGTCACTTCCGGAGGTCCTGTTTCTCGGGCAGGACAGAATGAGGTTCTGTGTGTGTCGCAGCGGGCCATCGTTTCCTTTCCCCTTTGAGGGCTATGGAGGTGACCTCCGGGAGCCCCGTGGCAAAACACGGGGCTTCAGCTTCCGACACTCAGGCACATCCTGGTTTAAGATCTGTGTAATTTTGTGTAATTACGTTCGATTGCTCACTCCCTCTCTGATCACTTTCTAATGAGCTGTTATTTTCAGAGGCAGTAGGAAAATCAGGAAGAGGGAGGGGGCTATGAGGGAACAGATAGCAGAGCGACTGGTGAGGAGGAATTCCAGGCAAACACAGCTCAGCTTTCTCGGGCCAGTGCTGTGTCGGGAGGGGTGTGTTACGTGATGTTGAGAGGACAGACAAGAGCAAAAGATTATGTCACAGGAGTGGAGTACACCCCTCACAGAGAGCGGCCGTATGTGGGGAAAGTCAGCAACACGGACAGACGGCTGCTTTGTTTAGTCTTTGAAAACGTCGGCCATGTCCTTTGTTCACTTAAAGACTTTATATTTTTAGAGTATTTTAGGTTCACAGCAAAACTGAGGGGAAGGCACAGAGAATTCCCAAACACCCCCTGCCCCCCCTACACGCACAGCCTCCCCCACCATCAACAGAGTGGGGCATCTGTGACAATGGGGACATGTCATCGTCCCCCAGAGCCCATAGTTTATATCAGGGTTCGCTCTGGGTGTTGTTCATTCTGTGGGTTTGGACACATGTATAACGACGTGTCCACCATCATAGTATCATACAAAGTAGTTTCACTGCCCTAAACATCCTCTGTGCCCCAACTATTCATCCCTCCCCCGGACCCCCGCAACCACCGATCCTTTTATTGTCTCCATAGTTTTTTCCTTTTCCAGAATATCATTGAGTTGGAGTAGCCTTTTCAGATTTCCTCCTTTTATTTAGTAAAATGCATTTAAGGTTCCTCTACGTCTTTTCATGACTTGACAGCTCATTTCTTTGCAGTGCTGAATAATATTCCATTGTCCGGATGGACCACTGTTTATCCATTCACCTATGGGAGGACATCTTGACTGCTTCCAAGTTTGGGCAATTATGGTCGAAGTACTTTTAAATAATGAAAACTATGTGAATTGAAATAGTTTAAAAAGTGAAGTGTCCCTAGATATTATTAAAAATTGAAACGTACACAAAGGTCCCCCAATCCAGGCTTCCTTCATCCTTTTGCCACCAGTTCTGTTTCCCTGAAGCAGTTTCAGTAACTGCCTTCCCATCCCTCCAAATGGAAACGACTGCTTTGTCCACTTGCTTTTGTCATAGTTATGTTTAATGAGAGCATGCCATTGGGAAAGCTGGGGTCTGACTGAAGCAGAGAGGAAGAGAGAGAGAGAGAGAGAGAGAGACAGAGAGAGAGAGAGAGAGAGAGAGAGAGAGAGAAAACCATTTCACTGTGACAAACCTTCACAGATCTCGTGTTTTTTAAAAGATGTAAAGCAGTTGAATAAAAGTTAGAGGAAAATAGAGGAAATGAGGTGTCATTTCAACAAACAAATGCTGATGGGTGGTGACCAAAGAAATTGTCTCAAATGGCAGCCCCCAAAGCAGTGACGTGTCACTGTGGAAACAAGTTAGTGGAAACAGACTTAAATAAAAACAAGGCCGTTTACATTCTTCCTAAGAATTTCCTGCCTCTGAGAAAATGCTAGAACGACATGTACTCAATATATGCACATGAACACATTTTTTGGCAGTTACATTTTCTAAGGATTTATATGCCCCTGAAAAAAACAAAACTGTTGCATATGGGATACGCTGCCAGCAGGGGGCGCTGGGTCCTCGCGTAGTTAGTCTGAAGGACTGGCTTTCCTTGTCTTGGTTCCCATCAGCATTACCTGGGGTCAGTGCACAGGTGTGGCAATGGAGGTCAGGCTGCCTAGACTCCAGCCCAGCTCCTATTCAACCCAGTCTGAGCCCTTAACTCTTACACTGTTCAGTCTAACGTTGGCCATGTCCCAACTGGCCATTTCGGATTTTTCTGTCCCGGAAGTAGCATGTGTGAGTATTTGTTAACCCGTGACCCCCAGCGTAATCCCCGTAAACAAAGAGGACTTCCTATAATGTCACAGTGCGTAGACTGAAGGCACCAGGTCCTCTCCTGGTTCAGCCTGGGCCTGATGCGGTTGGATATTCCCTGGAAGTGGTCACGATACTGGATCTGGCGGGCTTTTCCGGAGCCCATCCCGCAGCTCCCGCCCCGGGAGGCAGTCTTCCTGCAGCCGCTCTGCTGCCTGACCGCTGCTCTTCCAGTCTTGCTCTCGGCTCTTCTAGGCACCTCCTGCTTCACAGGTACTCGTTCCACTGAGGAACAGGAGATCCTTCCTTGTGTTGAGGCAACACGTGTGGACCCCTCGTGCATCCTGCCACTTGGGTCTGACATCTCATCTTCCTTAGTGGACGATGAGAACTTGGCAGGTGTTGAGTTTGAACAAAAAGAAAATTTGAAAGCTCAAAGACACTCTTTACTGGGACTCACAAAATACCTACGTACTTTTGTACCATTCCATTTCCGGAGGTATGACAGTAAGAGGACTTTTGTACGACTTGTCCATCCTGAATCAGTGATATTTTGTGGCTGCAAATTTTTGTCTGGTGCATAAAGGAGACCATCAATCTCCAGAACTTCAATATGAACTTCTAGTAAGTTCTGTTTCTACCCCCACGTGGGAGAAATTTTCAGCAATTTCTTTTATACTTTCTGCTGACACCCACAAAGGAAAACAGTATCAACTCACAATGCCATGTACACTTTATGGCAAAATGAAAAGAACAAGAGTCGACAATTTCAGTGGTGAATTCTTACATATATTTTTTTCTTATTTTCTGAGTAATGAACTAATTTGTCAAATAGGCCGCAGGAGAAATAAAGAAAAAAATAGAAATAATTAAAAAGAAATTTTAGTGTGGTTTCCCAAAACTGTGAGCTCAAGCAGTTCTGATTTGTTTTGGTGGTATGCGGTAGCAGAGAAATATTTTTCTCTTCTTGACCATATACTGATATCTAAGAGACAAGGAAAGGAAACAAATTGTCAGTCGTTGCCTTTATTGAAAGAAAATGAGACGTGTTCTAATACCTGACTTGGTTGGCAGAAAGAAAAAGGGATATTCTCTATAACACCGGGCTTAGCATCCCACTGGGGAAACCTCCCATAGTGGAAGGATCACAGTGGGAATCCTGAGAAATGGCTGGTGGGGCAATGGGAAACCAGCTCATTTTTCTAATCAGTGCTGCAGAGGTGTTGGAAGGAAATTGGAAGTCCTGGGGCAGCAGCTTAGCACTGAGTTCCACAGGCCCCCACCCAGCCCAACCACTGAGCAGATAGTAAGTACTCAGTTGCTGAAATCACCAAGCTCAAGTCTGCTGGCATGGTAGCCCAGTAGCCATTTTGTGATGTGGGTGACATTGCTTGCCGGGATTGCCTTGCTAGGAAGTCAAGGTCAAATAGGTCAAGGTGCATGATTTCTCAATGGAAGGTTTGAGAAGGCAGTTGGGGGGTGGGGGTTGTCCAGAGCTTCCCTCACCTTGAATTTGACCTGACCTGATGGCGAGGGACCCTCACTGCTTCTCGAAGTAAAAAGTTGCTGGGTGCATGGCTCTTAGCAAAATTCAGATTGAGCTTTTGACATCTGTGAAACATTGATCTTTCCAAGTGCACGATAATCACCCAGAGCACCATAAAAATGTAGATCCCTAGATGTGCTCTCCTCCCACCACGCCCACGCAGAATTAGACATTCTTGGAAAAGGACAAGGAATATGGAGTCAGGCTCCCCAGCTGAAACGTGGAGACTTTCTGCCCTGAACTCTTTTTGCTAGTTAGGACCTGACTTCTCTTTTCAGGAATTCTGGCATCCTGCTGACCGTTTAGAAAATAAACACATGCACACGTAAAATGCTTATGCATGTTTATATACACACATACATATGTTTTTAAAAAGATGTATATATGGGATTTTTTTTTTTTACATACAAGCAGTAAGATAGTCCTTGCTTTTTAAAACTGTTACAAAAAATATAATGCATGTGTTCTCTTGGTTGCCATTACCATTTCAGTAAATCATTTCATTCTTTTTCTTCTTCTTTGTAGTCATCCAAAGACCATTTTCTTCTTCTGTGTAATCATTCAAAGTTTTTTCTTTTTTTCGTATTATTTGTTGATTTTAAAATAGCTTTTTATAATAACAGATTTTCTTAATTCCTAAAGGATATGAAACACCATATAGCGTGTCTCATTCTTTCTTCCTCTCCTATAGTAAAAGGTACTGAGAGAGGCACTCAGCTTGGCTATCTCCAGCAAAACATGGCCTCATTTATTTAGTCATTGGTTTGTAATTACAATTTAGGTATTCATTTACCATTATGATCAGTCTCAAATTCTAAACATGACTTTGGACCCTAGATCTACTGAGTTTCTGTTTCACACGGGAAGGTATGGATTGACTCTGAAAAACTGACAAGATGGTGGATCCTGTGAGGCCCTTGTAAGATGAGAGGACATTTCCCTTAGCTTCTTATTCTGTGTAGAGTCACTTGTCTACACCTGTACTGTCCTTACCTAGGAGAGCTCATCCTCCAAACATTCCTGTTACTGCTTTTTTGCTTTGTTTAATCACATTTCTTACCTTTGTGTTTTAAGAGTTTCCATTTTAAGCTTTAAGTTTCTTATTTAGGTTACCTTTAAAAAGAAAGCTTATTTTCTGGAGTGACATCGACAGGTTGTCAGGATACAATGTGGTTGCCCTTTAATCGGGCACTGTTTTATGTACATAATAAAAATGACGTGTATGGGCTCATAAACTCACTTTATCATGGCATCTGGAGTGAAGAAAATTTGTCCAAGGACTGCCGAGAACAATCCAGGTGTAAAATCATTTCCAGAGTATTAAAATAACCAAGATGGTTCGTGAAATGGGACGGAAATTTGGTAAAAATAGCATTAAGTGTCTCTTACTATTTAAAGAAAGAAGGTCATCCCTTTAAAAATGCATATAAAGAAGAAATGTTCCAATATTTGTTCTTATCAATATTAAGAGAGCCATCTTATGAAGAGGACCGTCAGTGGTTCTGCCTTGCTCTACATGAGATATTTGGTGGGACTTTGGATCACTTGGTTGTCAGCTTGCAGTCTGGTTTCTCTTCAGTACCTACAAACCCAGTCACCATCTCATGCTACATATTGACCTACCGGATAGGAGTCTGTACTTTATAAATGCAAGTAACTTACATTATTTAGTGACAACTGATCAAGGTACAATCAAGTGAGGACATCTTTGTTCTCAGTGATATAAGCCTATGATGGAAAGTTTCTGAGACTGTAGGACTGGAGGGCATTCCTTTATCTAATGATCCTCGGACACTAGTCCTTTAGGTACACTTGTGCCATCCATACAAAGACACAACGTCTTTCTAAAACATGAACTTTAGATATATCCCAAGAGCACGTATGTTAAATGCAGCTGTAAGTCAAAATATTGTCAGATCACGAAGCAGGTATTCCTATTACTTATGGTCAAACCCAGTTGATCTAAACTGTGTTGGATCTTTTTGACATGTTCTAGTGAAAAGTCCACGTGCATATAATCTTATCTCCTTGGTGTTGTATTATCAATAGCCTCAACATATGTCTTTCCTTAAAGGTGGTGATTCTATACAGTGATCTTGATTTGGAGGTGGAAAAAAGTTGACAGCAATTTGAAGCAACTATTATATATCACTTTTCATTCTATACAATCTTTCTCTTACTTAGAATAGTGTTTCTTAAATATCTCACAGTATTATCCAATTAGTACCTCTCACCTAACTAATACATTTTCTACTATCAGAATAAAAGTTGGTTTAAAATTTGTCAGTGTCCTCATTCACATTTATAATAATTAATTTATGTGAGAAAGTTATATTAATATGTCATTTCTCTAACTGAATAGAATATTATTTGGATCAGTGATCAAGTTTTCATTCTGGTTCTTATTTTGCCATCATTGAGAAGTACTACAATGGCTGACTCTTAATTTTAAGCAAATTTCAGAAGCCAATTGAGTAATGCCTTCAGTAACTCAATACTGCAGAGGTTATATGCGATAGGTTTCTGGTAGTGAGAAATGGTTCTTGCTTTTTGGGTTTTACCATTAAAACATTTTTGTATACACTGTAAAATATCTGCTTGAGTAAAGTTCTGTGCGTTTTAAGCACTCACGATCATTTGCATTTTTATCTTTCCTGGGTTTCCTGGGCAGACGACATGCTGCCTGGATTCTAGATTTGGCTTTCTCATGTCAAGGCTTTACAAACCTGAACTAGACACTAAACCTCGTCATCTTTCTGAAAAGTGGAGATAGCAATGCCTGGATATTTAATTTTAAAATACGTTAATAATTTCTAAAGTGTTGGGGAATATAATGTATTTCATTCCATTCACTCATTCATTGATTCATTCACTGATTTATTGATTCACTGATTCATTTGTCAGCAATTTTTTGAATGCCTTCTGTGTGCTAAGTTCTGGGCTTGTTGCTAGGTACTGAAATATAAAAGATCTTGTCTTTAAGGAGCTCACAATGTAATGGGGAAAACTGAAAAGTAAATACACCACTCTGACGCCGTGGGTAACGGACCAATTTCAGTTCACTGCGTTAATGGTTCCAGAAAAGCTACGAGGTGTCATGAGAGTAGAGAGATTACGCTGAGGACCCTACAGGAGGGGACCAAAATGCATTTTATGTTTCACATATAGTTTGATCTGCCATCTCACACGAGCACCTAAAAATAGGATAAACCTCTGTACTTTTTAAAAACAATTCAGTGGAATGCAGCCTATTCACACACAGGAGAGAGTGTCGCTCTATGAGTAATCATCTATGTACAGTTTTCTGAACGAGAATTTCAGAACGAGTTTTGTTCAGCTTGAAATTATGTTCTTTAACTTCTTAAATTAGTTCACTAGAGCAATTTGTAATATCATAAAACTCCAAACAAACAATTTTTTTAAAAAAACCCGACAAACTCAACATCTACAAATGACAAGATAACTAGCACCCTACTATGGGGCTTGGGATTTTGGGTTTCCTCCCAGGCTTGGCTCTGCCATTTGCTGTGGCCCAGAAAAATCACGTAACCCCTTGGGCCTCAGTTTATCATAGCGAATGAGCAAATTGAGCTAAGTGACCTCTTGGGAACTTTCCATTTCTAATGGTCTTATTTCAGTGATACTATGACTGCCTTAGGATGTTAAAAGAAATAACTCAGGAGAAAAAAATTACAGGTTGAACTGGATTTGAGAATTGAAGTAGAAATTGACAGCAAGTGTTTGCAACATACTTTTGGGTGGTAACTGGTATGCTATCTTAAGAATTCTGAGTGAGAAGTGTTTCATTATCTTACCACAATTCTTGGCTGGCAGAGGAAGGATTGGTTGGAAAAGAGTTGAATACATATTGGATTTAATAATATAAATAAATATGCCCTATCTGTTTGCAAAGAATTAAGAAAAGGAACCTCTGTCTTTTCCTATGCTATGTTGTGTAATGCAGGACCCCCCTTCCTCACTCAACTCAGGAGGTGTCTTTCACACAGAATGGTCTCCCAGGAGCCTATTGCCGTCGGCCCTTCCATATGAAATGAGAGCGCTGTTGTTATTATATGGGTCTCTAGAATTCCCTGGAAATTCTCGGGAGGGAGTAGAAGATCTGCAGAGAGTGTGTATGCTCTTTCTAAGGCATCACAGATAAGCCCCTCCAGCACATTTGTAACAGCACCCTACAAATATATCAACAAAACCCTTGCTGGAGTTTTCAAATCTAGAACGAAATGTTGGGATTTGTGCTGGGTTGTTTTTTTTTTTTTTTTTTTTTTTTTTTTAAATTCCACCCATAGAGACTGTTTCTAAGAGGCTTTGTCCCTGAATCCTAGCTGATGGTTAGATGATTTGTTGTCTTACAATTAAGTGCAGATGGTTGTGAGCGGTAATCAGATACACAAAGATGCAATTTAGGGAAGGTTCAATATCCGGGACGGATTTGCATCCTAACCCTAGACTAAAAAAATTAGAAAACCATTTCCAGATGATCTGTCCTGCTTTACAATCACAGCAATATGTCAGGAGGCCTTAAGCATAGGACATAATGCCCACTATTACGTTGGGTGAAAAGAAAGATGTGTTTTAAGAACACAACATATAATTGTAGTCTCAAAACTATGGGGCATGAATCTTAGTGAAATTGGTTTGCAAAGGCAGGTAAAAAGGTGAAAATGCACAAAGATTGTGTAAGTGCCAAGTTCTCTAGATAAAAAAAGAATGAAAGAGTTTTTCTGTAGATTTGGTGAGCCATACTAGGCTTAAATTTAGTTTGAGATCTGGTTCAGAGGGAAAGTAGGTGAAACAGTCAACCTTTGGCCGCACCATGCTCATGAAATCGCTGAGATAGAATATTAGGTGGTTGAAGAGGATAGAAATATTTCTAACACGGAGGATTTGGGGACAATGTGGCAGAGTCTAGACGTTGCTCACACTGGGAACAATAGATAGATACAGACAGGTTCCTCAGTGAACCGTTCTTTTCCAGAGGTGTGAGTTTCCTGTTGAATCAGTGTTGGGAAATGCAGTGTGCTGAAACCCACCAACCCAAGTGTCAACGTAGATCAGAAGGGCTCCTGTCATTCGCTGGATGAGGTTAGGGGATGCGGGAATGGCTGCCGGGCTTCTTCTGGATTTCACACTTTGGAATTTCCACTTTCGATCGGGCAGTTCCTCATTCCCGTTCTGGAGCCTTGGTGCTTCTCCAAGGACACGTGGTGACAGCCACCTCCTGGAGCTGGGTGGCGCTGGTTCTCAATTTTTCAGTCTTGCTTCTCAGTCCCATAGAAGAACTAAATAAAAAGAATTACGCTTTACAGCCTGACCTAAGATTAGCTTGATGGTGTGATTCCCACGTGCAGATGAAGCAGGTGTGGCCCACTCAGTGCTTTCCCACACACGTCATGTGTGTCTGTCGTGGACATTAGGGGTTATGGTTGGGGGGACGACAAATGGGGCTACAGAACTTTCCTGGCCCCACTATTTAATTTCTTATTCAAAATGTTCCAGGAGGTCAAAGTTTGGATTTGAGTATGTTTCTCCTAAAAACTTAGGTTTAACTTTTCCCAGAACTTAGCTTGGGCCTACTTTTGTATCCTGGGTCAAATTCCCTGTGAGTGCTCCTTCTCTCTCTCTTTTTTTACTTTTTAAAAAACTTATTTTTTAAAATTTGTTTTTAATTTTTCAGTTAAAATTAACATACAATATTATATTCATTTCAAGTATACAACAGTGATTAGACATTTGTATAACTTACGAAGTGATCGCCCCGGTAAGTCTAGTACGCAACTGACACCATCCATAGTTATTACAGTATCATTGACTAGACTCTTAAAATTGGAAGAACAGGGAGGGTTTCCTACCTGCTGGTTGTGGGAGACAGAACTCTAAGGTGACCTCTGAAGACCCTTGCCTGTGTATAATTTCCTCACACTGAGTGTGGGAGGAACCTGCGAATATGTTGAGATCTCACCACTGTGATTGTTCTCTTATATGGGAAATGGGGTTCTGGACTTGCGATGAAGGTCTCAGGTACACTGACCTTAAAACATGGAGATTATCAGGGTGGGCCTGACCTAGTCACATGATCTCTTTAAATCTGGATCAGAGATCCGTGCATGAGAAGAAATCGAGGGGAGGGGGCCATGGGTGACTTCCAGGAGCTGAGAACAGGCTCTAGCTGACAGCCAGCAAGAAGAGAGGGGCCCCAGTCCCCAAATCATGAGGGGCTGGGTTCCGCCAACAGTAAGGATGAGCTTGCGAGTGAGTTTTCCCCCAGAGCCTCCTCCATTGAGAATATAGCCTGGCTGACTCCTTGATTTCAGCCTTGTAACAATAATATTGTTTCCTGAGCAGAGAACCCAGCCATGGCTGGCATCTGATGTACAGAACTGAGAGCTAGTAAACGGGCATGATTTTAAGCTGCTGAGCTTGTGGGGATTTGTCCATAGCAATAGAAAACTAATACACAGGCTCAGCAATAGTCAATGGGAACACTTCATTTCTTTGATTAAGTATTTCAGCTGCAACCCACCCTCTCCGCCCTGCACTGTGGCACCAAGGCTGGGCTTCTGCAGACCTGCCTTCTCCTCACCAGCTGCTCCATTGGGCTCTGCCAGTCAGGGCTCCTGGGGTTGTCTGGAAGTTTGGCAGAGAGAAAAGGGGTGAATTCCCACCTATGGCCTCCTGTTTCTGTCGGTAGCTCCCCAACGTTACCCCACAGTGGCAGTTGGTTCCTGGAGTCACTTCCCGTTTCAGAATGCAGGGTTCCCATTTCTGCCCCTGCAAAGCCAGGCTCGGTGTGCCCACCCTCTCGGAGATACAAATGCCGGCCAATAGCATTCTGTGTTTAGAGGTCTGAATTTACAAGGTCCATCTCCTGGGCTCCTGAGCTCAAGCGTCTGCCAGACACCAAAATATCACCTAATAGGTCTCTTGGAGGTCCAAGTCCAGCCCCATGAGCCCTTTCCCCACACGTCTAGGTCTCGTAACACCACCCGTTCCCTCTCGTTCTCCCAGCCCTGTGGTTACTGGCTCTCTGAGGCTGCAGGGTCTCCTTTGTGCCTCTTTCATTCTGTAACATCTGGTTAGCAATCCTTTGTATTAAATTCTCTCTGTTAAGATAACAGAAGGGTTTCCTGACCTGGCCCTGACTGGTACACTCTTCCCTGTCTTATTGGGTCTCTTGGGGTGGACAGGAAGAGGGCCTCACAGCCTCAGGAGGACCACACCAGCTCCCTTTTGGAGATCCCACTCCCCGAGCTACCACCCTTTGTTGGTTAACACAGCTCTTCCTGGTTAAGGGGCACTGGACAGGTGTTTGTGGGCGAGCAGGAAAACAACCATATGTCCTGAGCCGTAGGAGTACACCCTTGTCGGAGCCGGCTGACTTCGACCTTAGCAAGATGCTCAGCCTATCAAAGGATGCGTATTTTAGGAAGCACCCTCTCTTTGGGAACGCTAGGCATATGTTCTTACTTTAGGGACCATCAGCATTTTCCACATCGTCTGTGAAACCCAGCGTAAGAAAGCTGAGCCTGGGCAATCGTATGGGTGGTGTAGCCTCAGGATGCATTGTAGCCCACTACCCACCTGCCACAGCCCCTCCACGTGAGTCACCTGGGCCGCCCCTCCCCGACCAGCTGGCCTGGGCAGACAGATCCTCCAGCAAACCTTTGAGCTGGTTGCAGCAGTCATATGTCTTGGCAACTAGTATTCTACAAAAGCACTCCACGGAGAGTAGGATGCTTTTGTTGAGGATATCTTTGTCGAACGGGAGGAAGGAAATATTCTAAGTGCGGTGGCAAGGGTCCAGAGTCAATTCTGATGAAAAAGCGAGTTTTATATGCAAAGGGATTTGCAAAGTCTGTGCAAAGTTCCGTCGAATTTTTAATTAAACATGTTTAACGCAGTAACGGAGAGGCAGAAGGCATTGGGGGCACAGCTCAGAGAAAGGATGTTGGGTGGGTCAAGTTGAGTGTCAAGCCTGGGGCTACATGTTGATTTGGAGCTGGGATCTAAATGACCAGCTACCCGCCGGGTGATATTGGACTACTGTACGATGAGGTAGCCTTCTGATAAGATTCTGCTCTTAAATCAATGAGGTTAAGAACACAAAGGACAAAGCACAGTGTCTGATACGTCGCAGACATTCAATAAAACTAGGCTCTGAACTTTTCCTTATTTCATTCATGTCAATGTCGTTTCATTTGTTTCAACATTTCATTCATCAGCTTTTATGCAGCAGGTGCTCTAATGACAGCGTGCTGTTCAACGTTGTTTTGTTACAAGGTTGATGAGGTGCTGTGGGAACTGTCCATTAGCCTGTGGTAAAGTGGGTTGCATCCTACATCGTTTTGCTTAAAGTTGCAGAGCCCGTGGACCATGTTAAATGAGGACTTACTGTGTATGTCTGGTGGGGATAGGACAGAACCTTGATTTAGTTGGCGTGCTTTGCAGCTGGTACATCAGTATTTATGAGTAGCTTCTTGCAGGGCGTACCTCCCAGAGGTTTGCCCCATCCCCATCACTTCATCCCAGCCCTTCTCTTCACTTGCTTAGCTGGAGTATCGAAAACCTTACTATAGCAGATACAGTCTTTTAGTTAAATGAGGAGGAACGTGAGGCCAGCGTGTGACTTGTACCAAAACTTAACACCTTATATATGGAAGAGGCAGGATTAGAACCTGGGTCTTCCGGTCCCAAGGGTGAGTTGCCTCCCTCTGCCTCCCTCCCTCAGCCATATTGAACAGATAACTTATTTGGTTCAGTGCCACAAATAAACCTTTCAGGGAGCTTTGTTTTATTTAGTGTGGCTACACAAATGCTGAGGGATGGTCACAGAATGACCACCACTTATCCTTCTTAGCCTCTTTCTTCGTCAGCACACCTTCACAATCTTGGGTGCATTTTTAATCTCAAAGCAGATGACCAAAGAACCTTCTAGAATTTTCTGGAACGAAAACTTAATACCTTGGCCTCTTTGGAGCTCAGTCAACACCTTAGGAACGTTCTGCCAAGTTTTGTTTAGTTAAAAATGGAATTTATGCTTTAATTCATCTTTGTTTGTTTGTTTGTTTGTTTGTTTTTATTTTTCTCAAAACTAGAAGAGAAAAGGCATTCTTTATGTTTTACCCTATTTTACCACGGTGATGACTTTTGGAAAATCCACTATATGTTAACTTTCTGGACTGCTTTCAGATAAAATTTCAATGTGTACTACTCCTGACATGTTAATTTGTCTTCTGAAAGACGATTCTGTATGTCAAAGTCTTGCCTGAGTAATGATACTTTGGAAGAAAGGGCTAGTTTAACGTCAGAAACCCTGACTTCTCAGCCTTTCAAACCCGCTTCATTCAACTAGTAAACTGAGAAAAGATTTTAAGAGAAGAAGGCTCTCTTTTGGTGTTGGAATTGAATGACTGCTTTAATAAAACTGGAAATGCTTTCAGGAGCTTGCTTCTGCGATTAAGCTCTTTCTCTGGTAATTCAGAAGGGGCAATAAAAATGCAATCTCTATTTTAATATATCGTATACAGTACGATAGTATGTATCATGTATAATATACATTATATTCTACTAGCTTAATACATCGATGTTCTCCTACTTTTTTCAATGGGAAATTAATCACCCAGGATCCCAAATTGCTCTTGGCTCGTTACCAGTCACCTACAGTGTCGCAGCCACGTGGGAAATCAAACACGGGTGGGCGCTTTAAGCCAAGCTAGTTTGGCATTTACTTACTTAGTTAAAGATTATCACCAAGCAGAATCCTCTTGGGAGGAGTGGCTGGCTCATTGGGCCCCATGGGGAGGGCGGTAATTAAACTCCGAAGGCAGCACTGATGTTCAGCTAAAAGCTTGTCTTTAAATAGTAATACTCCCGCGTTGTAAAGTGGTGGGCCCTCGGGTGGCTGTTGACACAGTGAGAGGAGCTGGCATTTTTTTTTTTATATAAAAGCCAAATTGAAGAAACGGTTATGAGCTCATCTGCATAAAGCAATATGATTCTGCCTGCGGGTGCAGGCAGCGGGGAGTGATTAGAAACCACTGCTTTCCCGTCTCCTCCACGCTCTGTGCTAACATGCCACTTGTCACTAAAAAATTGGAGGCACCATATGCCAGGCTGCCTCTGCCCGCGCCCCTTGCTGATGACACAGGGAGGAATTCCTCCCTGACTGCTGGTGGCTGCAAGAGTGCTGTGCCACAGTCTGCAGAGGATATGCCTGCCTGCCCCCACCCCCTCTCCCCTCCCTGCATCTCCCAGCAAGGACAGGGACATCCCATTGTCCCTGGAAGTGTGGCAGAGACCTCACAGGTTTGCTTAAACCATTTGATGCACATTTGAAGGAGGTGGAAGCTTTGCTCTCTCCGGAAACAGGCCTAGCCTTTGCTGCCTGGGTGGCAGCTTTGCAGTGGGGCCTCTGGGGCTTAAGTCCTCACCCTCATGAAGCAGGAGAGGCTCCTGCCTTCCCTTGGCAGGGGTCCCTGGTGGGTGTGCAGGACCAGTCAGGAGGGCCTTCCCTCCTCCTCACAGCCCTTTGCTTTTCCTGTAAAACATACTTTGTGCTCTGTTTCTCAATTTTCTGTGCTCTATTAATTATGCAGCCCTCTTTTGCTTCAATGTGTAAACAGTGCCTTATGCCTTACAATTTTATCTTGGGGAGCGTGATTTTCATGTGGTCTGACAGCTGCACCCAGGCCTTAGAAAACGAGAGGACTGCATTTGGCTTTTGAGGGATTAGCTTTGAGGCCCCTACTGGTGGCAGGTTCTGGTGAAGGGTGGCTTCTGGGCTGACTTGATTTTCAGCCACCATTTCGCGTTTTCCTTTGCCACCTGACTGTCCTTTCTAACAGCAGGTGCTTGAGGAGGAAAAAGGGAGGCTGCGGTAAAAAGGGCTGATGCAGACAGTGCTTGACCTTTGCCCCAGGACAATGAAGTCATATCCTCCCTGGGATGAGTGCGGTTGGGGACAGAGGACAGTGCAGATCCCCCCTGACTCAGAGTCGGCTGCTGGTGGCACCCTGGTAGTTGCTTTGCTTGGTCTTATGGGGGAATTTTCGAGGGGTTAACTTAGGCCTGGAGAAGAATTGCTCTCCAATAATCCCCATCACGGGGGAGTCAGCCTTCTAAAGTGTCCTCTAGGACCCCGCCCTAGCCCTGGCCCCTGGATCAAAGCCATGTCCTCCCTCATCCTCTGCAAAAGATACTGTGGGGCAAGTACAGGACGCGATTTTCCTTAGAAAGTCCCATACTTCTCTATTTTCTAGATGGGTTTTGGGGTGAGGACCACAACAAATGTTAGAGGGCTCACAGATCTAACTTTAGGAAATGTCACCTACAGACTTTTGTTAATCTAACTCATTTTTATTTATTTTTTAAATCAGTGGGCTGCATCTCAAAGGAATGGAAATAACCTACAAACCCAAAGCCACCTGAGGCCAGTGCACGGACTGGGGAGGGAAACCCAATTTATCCCCTGTTCCCTCTGTGCCGGGAGCTGTGCTCAGGGGGACTAGATCTTGGTGTGTTATCACCCCATTATTTGTATGTGGAAACTGAGGCTCAGATGATGGAGCGCTGGAGCCTGACGTTGCTCGGTGCAGTCTGCACCCCGCCTGCTGTGCTGGGCCTGGACGAGCCCTTCAGGCGTCACCACACACGAGTCTCACAGCCCTTGTGCCCTGGGCTCGCTGGGTGTGAGTGGCAGGGGGAAAGGCCGTGCTTCCTTCCACTCACTGCTCTGGCTTCTCACGACATTTTGGCCGTTATAAAATATTAAAGCAAAGACTTGGAAACTAGGTGAGACTCGCAAGAGCGGCTTTTTAATTTGCTGGGGGAACTGATATACATGTGGAGGTCCAGAAACCACAGGGCGGGGTGCCTCCAATGGAGGGGCTCAGGGAAGAAAGTTTTTCCTGGATTCGTGAAGATTAAAAGAACACTTGGTAGGTTCTTCAGTTTTGAATTCTGGCCCCCAGTCTTTCTGGTTTTATGTGTTTTTAATTGAATGGTAGTGAAGGCATGGCTCAGTTTTCTTATTTGGAAAAAAAAAAGGTATCTGCCCCCCAAGTTCAATTTGACGATCCAATGCAGATGGAAAGATAATCTTCATTTGGAAATGTTCAACTGCTAAATTAATGGCAATGACAATAGTAACGGCTACCGCACTCATTTCCTAGGGCTGTGATGACACATTAGCAAGAACTGGGGAGGCTTAAAACAACAGAAATGTGTTCTCTCCCAATTCTGGAGGCCAGAGTCTGAAAGAAAGGTGTGGGCAGGCCGAGCTCACTCTGGAGGTTCCAGGGGAGGTTTCGTCTGCCCTTCCAGCTTCAGGTATCTCCAGGCACCATTGCTGTTCCTTCACTTGTAGACGCATCGCTCCACTCTGCTCCGACGTCACATGGCGTCTCCTCTGTGTCTTGCTGTGTGTCTTCTCCTCTTTGTATATAGACTGTCATTAAATCAATCATTAAAAAAAAATGACCTCCATCCAAAGAGATAAAAATAACCTACAAACCAAATCCATGAAAGTCCTTCTCCTCTTGTTAAACGCACACCAAATTGGGAAACTGTATGAAAACAAGGGTGCCCCGGCTGAGTTGAAATGAGCTTTCCCTGCCTGACTCAGTCCCCACTTCCAGAGGGCCCCCTGCTTACTGCCCTGGGAGTCCTGGCAGCACATTTTGCAAACCATCCATCTAACATCTGCGTAGTGGGAGAAGACACTGGGCCAACAAATAAATGGGATCTGGTAACAACCTTAACCCTAAAAATTTTCTTTTGTTACAACTTCAAATTCAAGTTGAGTGGGTCCTTTCCAACCGTTCGCTATAAATAGCATTTTAACTTTCCCCTTTTGAGATTAAATATTTTTGAAACATTCTATAAATTTTAAATAATCTTGCACCTCTTCTAAAATCAACCAGTCAGAGAACTTGAGAGATGGTCTCAATGAGAAAGAGGGAAGCGAAAATGCTGCATTTTCAGAGACGTGGTTTCACTTGTTACAAATTTGAACTACTGGGCCTTTTCCTCCACCTTCCTTTGTGTGTTCTGCTTGGCTCTTTCTTTGTTTCCAGCTGCTGACCTAGGCAGGTGGTGTTCTTCTTGAGTGTCAAGGCAACAGCATTATTCCAGATGGATCCCTGCTGTTTTAGGAGGCCACAGCCGAACACCATTGCTGTCCACTGGAACAGTTAGCGCCAGATCCAAAGCAGAGATCAATTTACATTTAACCCACATGCCTACTTTCTGTTATTGGCAAGGCAGTAAATGTTGCAGAATTGGGATGCATTTGGCAAAGTCTTTCTGGACATCAAGATACTGGAAAAAATGATACTTCCTTAAGGATAGTCTTACAATGTTTTACTTATTAAGGTTCATTTCAAAACATTGAATAACACCACAACTTGCCAAAAGTTGGCCTTAGGTCTTCTAATACATATATTTATGTGCATACATATATGTACGTGTATCTCTATCTGAAAATCGGAAAACCCACAGGATTGCAGATGTTAGCTCAAAGTATCTTTCCCTTAACTATGTCTTGATTCGTAAATTTATGGCTGCCTGTATTCTCTTACTTTGCAATAGGTTTCAAAATTCATATATGCAGAGTGTCTCAGACTTGAGACCCTATCAGAAGGGGAAATCCATTTCTCTAAGTTATATAAACCCCTTGCCTAATGATGACACATTTCAACACTTTCTAGTAAACATGTTAAAATTTCAGGCCTCTCTTCATTTAATTAGTGAGAAAGTAAACTTTAATTTATGAAATAAACTAAACCAAAAGAAGAGGTACCAACAGCCATTTTTAAGAGAGTTCTCTTTATGATCCTTCTCTTAAAATACTTGACTTTAAGCTCCGCAATTTATTCTTGTGTATTTAGAACATTTGTTATCTGGTGCTTATTAGCCTGTACCTTATTTTGTTTATAAACTCACCTTCTACACAGGTTTCAAAGAAATGTTTAAACATAGTCTGTTACTGAAGCATGGCACAAAATGAATATTGAAATAGGCTCCACTGCAGAAACTTCTGGGTTAGACTGTAGTAATATAGACTGCTTTTTTCTTTTTTACTGAAAATTTATACATGTTCTTTCTGTAATATATAGAAAACATGGATAAACCAAAAGAAAACAATGATACAATAGCTTGTTAAAATAATGACACCCATTAATGTTTTTATATGTAGAAAGCCTCTCCTCTATCAAGATTATATTGATAAGTAACTGCATTGTCTCCTAGCACTCTCATTGTTTTTCATTTGGCTCAGTATTCTCTGTTCGTGGAATGATGTGGCTAAAACCAGATGTGGTGGATCCAAGAGGGAACCGGGTGGCAAAAAGGGATGGATGAGCCTTATAGGACATTTTGACAAAAAAGCCAATGAGGTACAATGGGTGGTACACTGAAGGGTACATGGTAGTTTCTTCTTGTAAATGTTTGCTTATTATGAACCTTGTTTCTGATTTATATTTTTTAAATTTTTATATCCTAGAGAATTTTATTTCTTGGCTCCTTTGCCAAGCTTCGTACAAGAGTAGAACACACAAAGAAAATACAGCACAGTTTAATACTCCAGAAGCTCACAAATCCATGTGGGGGTGATGCAAGGGGTAGACTTTGGTAATTAAGATTGACAGGAAGAAGATTATGCCATGTGTGAAGGCAGACTCTCTGAGCCCTATGGGAGTAGGGGAGAGAGAGATTGGTTCTACTTAGAGAATCGATGGAGGCTTCTTAGAGGAACTCTTGTTTGATCTGTACTTTACCCTCTCAAGAATCTAAATGGACCTTAATGAATGTTTAGTGAATGAAATAATGAATAGAGAATGTTTTGTTTTCTCTGTTTTTTGGTCGTGTGTACAAAGAGGTGGTGAACAGGCATCAAATGTAGAAGGAACAGTCCATGAGTCTGACAGCAGCTGATAATAAGCCAATATTTTTTTCAGAATTAATGAATATTGAGGATGAGCATACATCAAAATAAAGCACCCCTAAATGCATAATGCAACTCCACATAAGAATGTTTGCAAAAAATTATTTATACAAAAATAACACAATGCACACAAGGACAGTACCTTTTTATCATATTTTTTTTCCATAGCAACTAAGAAAAAATAGGAACATGACAATATTTGCAAATAATTATTTGTGAAAAATGGTTTTCATTAATAAAGCCATCAAGTAAAACGAGACATACTAGGAATACTCTGGATTATGTCTACATATAGAGAATATGCTTTAACCTAAATGTAGAGACCTAGGCCATATTTTCCTTTTTCGAAAACTCAAGACTTAATTTTTTTTTTCAATTAACCGATTGCATCACCCTTGGCCATACTGTGAAAAGCAGACACACACGGGAAAGAAAAGAGTTATTGCTCGAGCTTCACCACTTCTGAAAGGTGTATTTAGCCACATTGCATTTCACTGGGATTTGATTTCAAAGTTGCGTTTAAGCAATAAAATCCTTTTCTCCAGTAAAACCTCATTTGAAATTCAGAGTCTGTACCAGGTAATCAGTCTCAGTGCCCTGGTCAGCCCCGCATGGACATGTGGAGTTCATCCCTCCACCCGCTCTCTCCCAACACCACACGCTTTCCTCTGAGATCCCTAAGGCTTCTCTGAAAACCCTGGCGCTCCTGGTGGGGGTGGGGGACTCCCTAAACAACCACCTGACTACGTTCATGGGGCGCCCTCGAACCCCGAATCAGAATCTATAAAAAGTGCTTCTAAATTTCTTTTTCATGCTATAAAGTGCAAGTGTTTCTCTTCCCTGTATGAATTCATCTCCCTTGGTGCCATCTTCACCCTCTACTCCTTTGCCTGTGTAAGAAAATGGAACCTAGAGAAATCAATCTCAACCTTTATTGGGTCTGAACCACCTGGACAGTGAATTAAAATGCACTTTGCTGTCCTGTTTCTCCCTCCACACGCCCTGCTCCCATCTCCTGGAGCAAGTCTGTCGGTGGGGCTGTCAGATCTGATTTGAAAATAACGGCCCTGAGGATTTCACAGCAGGTGGTCCAAAGGGCACGCGTGGAGGGAAAAAAAAACAACGGAAAAATAAAATGAAATCACTGCTCTGGAATCTATAGATGGCAAACACGGAACGTAAGCACAGTGTCAAAGCAAATTTTCATTTCGTACTTAGGGATTGCTCCCTTTTCCATTTGGGCCAGAGGCTACTTTGCACCAAAATGGAAAAATCAGACTTCTTTTTAAAGATGAAATCATTTCCAAGAATGGTTTAAAATGTGGGCATTATACAGTTTTGAGCTGTTATCAGAAGCGATGTGTTTGAGGAAGCTGCACATTTCGGTGTTCCCACAGGATGGCTGGGCCAGTGGGGCTAATGCGCTGCCTTGAGGGCCCCACTGCTCCCCCTTTCCTAGTGATGCACTTTGCATTAAATAAAGACCCCTCATATCTCTGGACTGGAAACGAAGGAGCACTAAAACCTCACTGGGGAGAGTGACCCGCATTACTTAGCTGTCCAGCAGAACTTTCCTTACCTGGTGTCCCTCAAACCCTACACCTGTCCCTCCATCCATCCCTTGTTCACTACTTAGCATGTACTGAGCACTCCATCTGAGGTCCAAAGACGAATGCCCCCTGAAAGCCTGCAAGGAGCGCTAAAGCCATCTGGAAGAAGGAAGAGCACTTTACAGAATGCAGAAGCTGCTCGGGGAGGGTGTCAGTGTGTTGGGGCTGCCATAATGACCCCCCACACGCCGGCGCTTAGACAGCCGAGCTCTCACAGTCCAAGGTCAAGGTGCAGGCAGGGCGCCTTCCGTGGGGCCACGAGGGAGGACCTGCTCCAGGCCTCTCCCCCAGCTTCTGGCCTTTGCTGTCAATCTTTAGTGCTCCTTGGCTCGTGGAAGCCTCAGCCTGAACTCTGCCTTCATGGGCACGTGCAGTAGGGCCCACCCTACTCCAGTGTGACCTCATATTATCTAATCTTGTCTTTGACAATTCTGTTTCCAAGTAAGGGTGTGTGGTACTAGGGATTAGAAATACCGTGTCTACGCAACATGATTCGATCCCTATGTGCTTACGAAGGAAGGGAGGCGGACAGGGAAGGATGAAGGGAGAAAGGAAGAGCGAGAGGGAAAGAGAGAGGGAGAGAGAGAGAGAGTGAAAGAGAGAGAATGAGGACAGACAGACTTAGGCAACTGACTATTGTACCTTCTGTCCTTGCAAACCTTTCCAGAAATAGGCTGTACTTTTGAATCACTGTGAGAAAACTAAAAATTGTTCTTTCGCTTGTGGCAGATCTAATGTCACAAGAAGAAGTAATTAACAAGAGAAAATGCGGCCTCCTAAGGATTGAATTGTGCCCCCCCCACCCCTAATATTCACAGCTTGAGAATGAGTCCTCTCTGCCGCCCTCTCCTCTGCCTCCCTCCCTCTATTACTGTGTTCAGTAGGACTGATGGGTGGATAGAGTGGCCTTTAAAAAATACAAGTCAGAACATACTCTCTGCTGACAGCCCTCTAATGGTTTTCCCTTTCATTAGAGGGAAAGTTCTAGAAAGTTCTTCCTTTACTGCCCTGGTATAAACTGCTCCTGTGACCTCCCAGGACCTTCACACCATCTGACACGTCATGCACCTTCTTTGTTATCTGCCTCTCACAGCTGGAAGCAACATTGTTCCATGGACTGTTTTGTGCACTCTGTCCCCAGCATGTGGGACACTTCCTACACGGAGTGTCTCCTCAAAGGTCTTAGAAGCTGGAAGGACCAGTGTCAACACACAGACTGTGACAACTGCTGGGAGGTGGGGTTGTGCGTAAGTCACTCTAATTTGCAGAGCAACCTTCTGACCTGTGTGACCGACACATTGATTAAGTTGTCTGGGCTCAGTTTCTTCATCTGAAAAATGGGGACAATAATTGTACCTGCCTCACGCGTGATTGTGAGGGTTCAGTAGTTAATATTAAAAAGCTCTAGGTCAGCGCCTGTGTGAAGTGAAAACAGCTAACTTTATACATTTTAACATCATTTTTCCTTTTCTGTTTCTTTTGAAGTTTTCTATTGTGGACAGGAATTACCTTTATGATTAGAATATTTTAAAAAGCAGCATTTAAAAAAAAAACAAAGAAGGAAAAAAACAACAACCATACGATGTCTGATTTAGACATGGTGCCTCCGAGCTTTGTTCTGGGGTTAGCTGTGCACAAGGGACTTTGTCACCAAACAGACAAGGAGCTGTGGACGAAGTGCCAAGTCCACTGCAGCTCCCCCAAACGAATGACGGTGCATCTGACAAGAGTAGACTGCATGTGTGATGCCACAAAGACTCCTCTTACTAGATTTTCCAATTCATAGGCTCTTTAATAAAACAAACTTTTGACCCTCAAAACCATCCTCAAGGGACATTACATCTTGTTGTTGTTCATAATGCAGAATCTGAGGCTCAGATTTTTGCACCAAATCATGTCACGAAAAGGTGGCTGAAGTCAATGACAAGAAACCCAACTTCAATTATAGTTCTCCTGCTCTGGGGTGCCTCCTTTACAGCTACAATATCTCCTTCTGATAAATCTCTTTAAAACCACGCCCAAGTCTGCCCGAGTGCAATTCTGTTTCAGACCAAGCCTGCTATGGGTATGTGGAGCAGACGAGAACTCGTTTTCTGTGCTCATGCACGTTTCTTATTCAGAGCCGGCATCAGCCTGCTAGCATTTCCGCACCAGACCCACCAGCCCTTGTGTCTTACATATTTATCTGCCTGTCATTCCCACTGGCCTGTGAGCTTCTCAAGGCCAGAAACGGGCTCTTAAACATCCTTGTACCTTCTGCACCCAGCACAGTGCCTGGTGTATAGTAGGTGCTCAATTAATGTCTGTTAAGAATGGAGATGAATGCATTTTTTAAGAAATATTCTCTATCTAAAGCTAATTGAGCTTCCCCAGTATTTATGAAGCTAATTACTTATTTGACTCCATAAAACATCAGAGATCTCATGTCATGATTCAGAATGAATGTCGTAAGGAGACTGATGCCAGCTGACATACAGTGGTGCGGGCATTGGCCAGGAACTGAGCACCTGTTACCACAGTGACTTGTCGGTTCCTGTTTTTGCCAGACTTTGTGGATGAGGACGTAGGTCTGGGGAATTATTTTCCCAGGTTCCTCCCTGTTGTAACATGATGAGTAAACATTTTTTTTTTTTTAAAGTGCTGACTGCGTAAGGCCCTCTTCTAAATCTTCTAATATATATTATCTCTTTTAAGTCTCTGGCAGACCTCTAGGGTAGGGAGTACCATTGTATCCATTTTACAAATAAGGACAATTAGGCACAGAGGATGTGAGGAAATATGCAGATCATATAGAGATAAGTGGCTGACCAGGATTAAAACCCAGTGACTTGTTATCAAAGGCTGCACTTAACTCTGGCCACCTGTTGGGTAAGCAAATCCCATCGGGGTGTGTCTGTCACTAAAGCCCATCCTCTTCCCAGCACACTAGAACTCTCTATTTTTCTTCTCCTCTATTGGGTGGTTGGGTATCATTTCAGACACTCAATTAAAATGCTATGTTGACTCAGAGGTCACACTAAAAGAGGTCAGTAGGGCCACCTATTATTTGATAGAGTTCTATAAATTCTTTCCAAATCAGAGGATAATAAATAATAGATAAAATACATAATCCAGAAAGCGGTGTGGACTAATTACCATATATAAAATATTGAGTAAAATGATGAATACATTTTAAAAAAATGCACATCACTCTTAAATAATTGTCCTGTGTGATAAGCAAGACATATGCTCGCCAGATGAAAAGAATGTTGGTCACGGCATCATCGTATGAAATACGTTTTATGAACATGAACACTGGAGATAAACGCCGTCACCCTGCGCAGTGAAATGAGGAGGCTGGTGACATGCCTGCAGGAATTCACGTCAGCATCTGGAAGCAGGGCCTGCGCATTTGATCACCTTCAATCCTCTCTTGATGCGGGAGGTCCCCTTCAGCTACATTTGAGATGCGTGCATTTTCTAGTCGATCTTCCTATTTTTTTCTTTTTCTTATAAACGAGAGAAAGTAAAACCTTGACTTTCTCCTGAACTGTCACGAATGACATTTACTTTTTTTTCCCTGTGGAAACTACTCGAAATAATTAATATCCAAGAATATAATCTTTATACAACTACTTTGCTCCTAGAGAAATTCGAAGGTTGGAAAATGTCAAAAGGAATCTGAATTGATTTTGCCACCTGGGGTCAAATTTTCTATTCTCGTTATAAAAGTCAATTTTTATTCTAAAAAATTCACATTCTATAACTTGGGAATATCCTAATTTCAACGGATAAAGAAAAGCATACAGTTGTCTATTTAAATTCTTATTTTAATGTAGAGCGTTGGTCTTAAGCATTTACCCTCTATTGTATAATCTGGTCTTCCATGGGAATAATGTAGATGGGAAGTCACTTGAGTAAATTTTAAAATATTGAACCACTTTAAATTTGGATCATACTTGTACCGTATCGTTAACAGATGATTTATCAAAAAAAAAAAAATCGGAAGGACTCGTTTCAAGGAGTTTACTTCTATGCAGCTAGAATATTGTGTGGGATGACATGCGTTAATCACCTAAAGAAGTCTTAGGGCCTAATTTTCAAACCTAGGTGGAGGGAGGAGGACATAGATGGTTAGATGGATGTCTGGATGGGTGGACGGACGAAGGGAAGGACAGGCGAACAGATGGACAGAGGAGTGGATGGATGGATGGATGGATGGACTGGTGGGCAGATGTGTGGGTGGAAGGATGGATGGGTGGTTGGGTGGGTAGGTGGATAGATGGACGGATGGGTGGATGGATGATGGATGAATGGATGATGGAGGATGGAGGATGGATGATGGGTGGATGGGTGGATGGATGGATGGATGATGGATGGATGGATGGATGATGGATGGACTGGTGGGCAGATGGGTGGTGGATGGGTGGATGGGTGAGTGGGTGGGTGGATAGATGGATGGATGGATGAATGGATGGGTAGGTGGGTGGATGAATGAAAAGACGGGAAACATGGATGGATAGGTGGATTCATTTCCTATAAAAATGCTTATACATTGGTTAAGTTTTGTACTTCAGATCTTTAATTAGGAAACTAGGGAAAGAGAACCAATTTTTAAATAGGTTTGGAATATTTAAAATACTGTTATGTCTGTATGCATATCGGGCCACACAGTGATTGTCACACGCCTTCACACATGCATAGATCCAGTCACGCACACAGGCAGGAGATGTGGGTGGTTTTGATGTTTATGAAGCCCAGATCACGTGGTGCCCTGGTGTTTACCATACCCTGAAACAATCTCACGGTCCTCAGAGCCCTTGGCTGCTCAGCTTCCCTGCCTTTGCTGACCAGCTGCAAGTCAGATATTTTTTCAACCTACTGGTAAAGTCAATCAAATGCAATACTATTCCTTCTTTTAGCATGCACTCACTCACAGATATCCAGGCTGGGTCTGACCACCTCACTAGCGGAAGCTCTCCCCTGCTCCAGACGGCCCTGGGAGATGCCCTCCCTCCCCGGACTTGGCCTCCTAGCCCTCTCTCTGTGGCTCACTCTGCAGCGTCTCCTGGCTCTTTCCAAATGCTCTCCACACATTCCTGCTCAGGGCCGTTCCATTGCTGCTCTCCCCGGCAACCACAGGCTCTGCTCCTCTGTCTCCTTCGCAGAGTGGCCTGACTGTCTTGTATCAACAGCATACCCCGTCATCCTCCATCATCCTTTCCTTGATTTCTTTTTTGGTCCAGAGCTTCGTATTCCACTCTGTGAAACCCGTCTGCCCACTGTATTTAAATTGCGACTGAATAGGACACCTCTCATCCCCCTTCTCTTTGGTTTTCTCTGTAACCCCCGTCACCACCGCACACACACATGTGCACCCACTTATTTTGTTTGTGGCCTGAGACCCTGTGTGGGGATGCCCAGGTGGATAGGGCATTGCCTCTAGGTGTGAGGAAATACATTTTCTTTTGGAGCAGTTCAATGTCAAGTAAATGTTACTTTAGGTTATTTTTAATTCAGTGAGACACTTGAATCATTCCATAGCATGGATCTGGGGTGATTCAGAATTTTTTATCATGGCATGGAATGGGACAGCGTGTTTACTTTCAGTGTAAAAGCAATTAGAGGGATTTCCTGAATTCAGAGCTTCCCGTAGATAAATTGTAGACACCTGGTCAGCTAAAGGGCTGGGGATTCTTTCAACTCTTGACCACATAAAAGCATTTTCTAGCCTTCACTCTTGTTTACCAACTGAAATCAGATCAAGAAGAGAGAGCTTGTCAAGTCTGCATGTGACTCAGAAGAAAAGGAGTTTCCATTCCAGCATAAGAATAACTATTCTAAAAATATAAATGTATCAGGAAGAACCAAGGGTGCTTTCTTTCTTTGCCCTGAATTTGTATCTCACTTGTCCACAATCTAGTGGGTTCTGTTTGGACAAGCCCCTTTTGGGGGCTGTGTGGGACTGAACCAGAGAATGACCTAGTGGGCCTGGGGCAGTTGTGAATGGATGCTTAGTTCTTATTATTTCATCCTCATATCAAGGCATTTCTTGAAATAGAACTCAGAGTTGAAACAATGTTTGTAATACAGAAATTGTTTCTTCAAAGCATTGCTGGGAGCACTGGGAAATAAAAAATATCGGGCCTGTTTCTGTCAACTTTATTGCCTCCTAGAGTAGAGCTGTACTTTCTAGGTGAATAAAGGTTCTTAGCTTTGTTTTCGTCCTGCATAAAGGGAAACAAGGGATACCAGAGTGCTAGATAGCTATGACTACTCTCTCTCTCTGGTATTTTACAATGAAAGAAAGATCTCCTCTAAGAAGAAAGGGGGGTTCTGAAGGTGATAATGAACATTCTTCCAAACTCAAAGACATATCTGCAACATTCTTCAAGTGCTTTGATGTCTAAAAATCTCAAAAGTATATACGTTTACCTTGGATGTTTCCCATCCAATTAGATTAGGGTCCGGGTTGGAGCTGATGTGGGAGAGCTGACTGTGAAATAGCCACTGACAGAGGCAATTGACCACCAGGCCCCAAGGGTGAGGATGCAGACCTTTGGTCAGCTCACTGCCTAGTGTCAAGGAGAGCCGTGTGGCTTTGGAAGGATCCAAGGCTCTTCAGATAAGTCTACTGCTAACTAACACAAGCACATATTAACGCTTGGAGTGACATTTCCTGCAAACATAATTCCTATTCAAGAGTAAAAACTACTTAACAGCCACCCAGGAACCCGCTCCATATTCTGTAGTAGAAACATGCAACACTCACGATACATGCATGTCTGTGCCTTTTGGCATTGGAGGGTGTGGTGGAAGCTTTCTGGTGGCCAACTTGAGAACCTTCCCAAAGGTGAGTGATGGACTGCTTTGCGAAAGAGGAGCCTGAACATGGAAAGGCTTGACCTTGCCAAGGACAAAGTGTGTCTTAACCATACCTGTGATGTTGTCTGGCGGATACTTACCCCGTTAATTGTTGCTACACTTATAGTGTCTTCCAGGATTCTGAAATCACGACACTGTCTTAGTAGGTGATTTACTGAGGCCAAAGCAAAAAACACATCAAGTGTCCCGCATCAAAGGAGGAGAGCGAAAAGAGGGCTTTCCTCCAGCCTTGTGACCTTAAGGAACCAGTCATTTCCTTAGACAAATGAGGCACAGGCACATAGCATTGATGTGTAATATAGACAACGGTGTCAGTGATGTCCGACCATGATGATTATACTAGAAACAGCTCTTTCTTTCAGTTCAGGGAAGAACATTTTTCAGCACATACTGCGAAGGGCTATTTTAAAGTAGGGCTCTCCTGGGAAATTCAGGACAGATATTTATGCATATTTTATCTGTAAAAACATTGATTTTTATACTTTCTAAATATGTATGATAAAATAACAGAAGCCAGAAATTGATGTAACAGGATGAGTCCATCACGCTCTTGGAGGGGCTGCTTTGGTCCTTCAATTAATGTGGTGAAGCTTGCCCAGGCCTCTTACGTCTTCTTGGAGCCTCATGGAGGAAAGAGGAGAATTCCAATGCACAGTGGGATTATGGGCTTCACCATTCAGTGTGGGCCAGGACTCGGGGCTGTGGCCAAGCCTATACACGGAGATCATTGTAAGTTAAGTCCGTGGTGATTTACCAAATCATCATCAGGACTTTGCAAGAATCCTGTCATCTGTGGTACAGAAGCACATAGAGCTTTAACATGGGGCCCTGAGATTTTGGAAGACAAAGATGGAGAATGACTGTCAGCGTGTGTCACTTTAGATCGTGGAAATCCCGGCGATGACGGGACTAGAGGTGCACTCTCTCTCCCGTAGCTCTGAGGAGTGCGGTTTTCAGAGAGGAAGGTGGGCCACACACAGTGTTCTTATCTCAGATTCCACACAGGTTCCTTATTCAGAGGCAGGAGTGGGCTCATGTTTCCTTTGCACCGGTAGCTACGACAGCTAACACAGGCATTGCAGACGGGGGCGCTGGACTTCTTCCAGGACATATCAGTTATCCATCACTGTGTAACCAACCACCCCAGACCTCAGGGACTTAAAACAACAGCTATTTATTTAGCTTATGATTCTGTAGGTTGGCGGTTTGGGCTGGACTCAGCAGGACCCGGTCATGAGTTTGTGATTAGCTCCTGCTCAGGGAGGTGCCCTGCTTTTGGGGTCAGCCAGCTGTATGTTAGGAGATGGGAGGCACTGGGCTAGTTGTCTCTTGTCATCCAGAAGGCTAGCCTGGGCTTGTCCACATGGCATCTCAGCAGAATTCAGAGAGAGAGAGAGAGAGAGACAGAGAGAGACAGAGAGAGAGAGAGAGAGAGGTGCTTAAGGCCTCTGGAAGCCTCAGCTGGCTGCTGGCACACAGTGACTTCTACCACATTCTAGCAGCTAATGTGAAATACAAAGCTACCCCCATGAGATTCCAAATTGTCGCAAAAATCTGGTCCTTGGCCCTCCAGCAGGTGCTCCAACCACGCTCATTCTATTCTATGCCCCGGATCCCACCTGCCTGCCATACCAGCTCTCTGCCCGACCCTCCCCTTGTCTTCCAAGTAGCTGGAAAGCAGAGGACAATGGAACAATTCTATTTAATAGTCTCATCCCAGGACAAGTGTCCAGAAGGCCAGGACCCCTGGCGTAGCCCTCCATGCCCCACAGCCTGAACGAGCCCAATAAGATTGTAACTGGGGACAGTGACACTGCCTGGCAGACTTGGTCTTGTGGCAGCTCACCAACATGGCCTGAACCACACCCCCACCCTCTTCTCCACACTCAGGACTCGCCTGAAAATTGTGGTCTTTGCCAAGTGCTCAGAGGAGTCTGGCTGGTTGCCACCTAGCCCCATGAGAGTCACAGGTCTGTACGTGGGGGCCATTCCCCGTCTGAGAGGCAGGTCTCTCAGGCTGGGGTCCCCCAGAAGCAGACCCTGATATGAGAAATTGAGTGCAAGCAGTTTATTTCAGAGGCAGTCTCAGAACATGTTTAAGGAATTGGGGAAGGGAGATGGAGGAGAGAAGAAGCCCATAACAGGAGTGTTGTCCACTGGGTACCTGCCATTTGGAACGAGGCTCAGTCCCACCTGGGAACCCTGAGAGATGTGGCAGAGCATCTTTCAGACCCCGAGGATAAGGGTCTTGCATATTTGTGGCAGAGGGTTGCTCATGGAGGCTTTGATCCCACCACTCCCAGTCTTGTTGGCTGGCTAGAGAAGGTTCTCAGGTGTTTGCAGTAGGACCCCTCTAGCTGGAACTGGAATGTGGGTGCCTCAGAGCATGGAGTGAGCTTTGTGAGGCCACGCAGCCGAGAACTGAATCTGTGTGACTTTAAAATCCTTGGTCTTTTTCACTGGACTAGGCACCATTCCAACCCCAGAGCATGCAAAGCCCTGAAAGGGAAAGAGAAATGAGAGAAGCCAAGTCTGCTGGGGAAGGGTCGTGAGCTTGGAAGGGCCGAGGGCCACAAGGGTGCAATAGCTGGACACTGTGGAAATACAGACTAAGTCAGCAAAACAAACGAGAGCAGGAGAGAAGAGGGAAGGGTGATAAAGGAATAGTTGTTCGAATCCAGGCACTGAGGGATATTTCCACGGTGCACAGAAGGCTGGTGATGAAAAACAAACTCACTCTGAAAAGTTATTGTTTTAATATCTTAGCAAACCACTGATACATTCAGGAAAGGACTTATTAGCAACGTATAATTGTTCCTCTTACCCAAATAATCTTCGTCTTATGTTGGGGTGGGGCCTGCGACACATAGCCGTTGATCAACAGCGATGGTGCCATGTATATGGCCCTACACAGACTCTGCTGGTCCCGATGGCATCTATTTTGATCTGGCTGTAACTGCACTCTTGCCCTCTCTAGACAGAAAAGAGGAGATGTGCTTCATCCCCCCAAACTGGAGGCATGGAGTCATTCTTCAGTTTAATTTTTTGTTCCCAAGTGTATTTATTTGATGCCATATTATACGTATGTATTGCGTAAAGTAAATACATCACAAATAAAGACCCACTCTAGGAGCAGCATCTAAGAACACAAGTAGTATGAGCATGTTTCTTGGAAAGTTATAATGAACTTCTCTGGGATCTCTCTAGCATGTTACTTGCATCAGATCGTGTGAACTAAACATAATGTACTTGAATTTCACAGGTATCTGAATTTTTTAATAATGCATTTATTTAAAAAAAATACCCCTTTCACCCATTTTTATAAAAAGCTTTCCCTGAGCCTAAAAGTCACCCTTTACCAGAAAACTTCAGAAAAAATAATGAATTAGTTTACTAGTCCAAACTCTGTTTAGCCGACATATTGTATATGAAGAGTTTACATTGATTATTAATACATGGCAACACAAAAAATGCTGAAAAACTTTAATTCCAGGCAAAATGTATATATATAAAATCTTACACAGAATCTTACATATATATTACATACATATATGCTGTTTAATAGTTTTTATGTAAACTTTGATGAAATATCTAATATTTTGAATTCTTTTATCAATCAAAGCACACACAAAAAAGGGAAAGATTTCACTCTACAAATACTTCTTATGCTATTTCTGTGGATTAGTATACCTGCACTAGTGAACCTAGTAAAGGAGTTCAGAAATAAAGACATAGAAAAGAAAAGGAAGAAAGTTAATTCTTATCTGTGGTATTATTGCATAACCACACTAATAATAAAAGTTTTAGAATGTCTTGTTACTTTTCTAAATTTTAGATTTTTATGTGAAATAGTACTTGAAAATGACATAAAAAGTAAAGCTTAAATTTGAAAAATTTGTTTATGAAAATTCTAACTTTAACTTGTTCATGATTTAAATTTCTTTAAGGACAAAAACTGCCACCAACAGTTTCATTTTTTTAATTCATTTATTTTTTAAGGTATATGCTGGCATTTTTTGTTGTAAACCAAACTCCTTTCCTTAAATCACGTTCACACATTCATTCAAAAAGTTTTTGAGAAATAATGCATTTTAAAAGTTGAAAATTATATGGGTGTCTGCAAGAATTATCATGAGGAAACACAGACAGGGGAGTGAAGTTATTTCTCTAATGTCAATAAAATTAATAAACACACAGTCTTCACTGGACTCTTGGTCTCTCGCTTCCTGGTTGAAAGCTGTCTGTGCTGCATGTGATCGAAGCATAAAACCACCTTACTGGCCCTTTGGCATCCATTGTCCATTGACTGTTATCTTGTTGTTGACTTATGGACCTCTCACTCGTATGTCAATTGTACTTTGCTTCTGCCCTCCCATCCCTGAGTACGAGACGAGCCCCGCCCAACTCTGGCTGCCAAGGTAATGATGTAGAATTGAGCCTGGAGAACAGAGAGAGGGTACATTTTTCCACTGTCAGCTTTTGGCATCCACGTCCTACAATCCCTTGACCAACCTCCATCCCCCTTAGACATGGAGAGTTAATACCTTCCTCAAATGACATTTGTTTGCTCAGGACTGACTGCAGACCTGCACCCACAAAGGTTCACGAACTCCAATTTGAAAAGACTCACCATGGAGCACTCTCCACTTTTAAAACCGAGGAACTGAAGTCCAAAGAGATGACGTGACTTAGATTTAGTGATCAGTATTTATTGTTTTAAAGGGGGAAAATCAAATTAATGAAGGCATTGAAAACGACATTGCATTCTTATTAAACACGTTTTGTGGGATTTGTGCTTGATGATCATGAACATCAAATCTGACTTCCCCGTTGAGCAAAATGAACTATAATCAAGTGGAACGAATTGCTTTGCTCTTCCCCCGTCTTGTTGATTGGAGTTAGTACGCGCCAGCTGAGCTGAAATGCACTTTGTTTGCTTAGCTCTTCTACTAGGAGAACCAGGTGCCATTTTGCACTTTGAGTGGGTCCCAGCTTTCTGTCTAACTGCCTAGTATTGCCCTTGCTTTAATCAAAACTTCTGCTTCCCTCTTCAGTTTAATTGTAACACATACCGACAGAAAGCACGTACTTTATGCCTAATTGTGCTCTGGAGCAGGGGTGTCAAAACTTCTTTCAACGTTTTTCACCAAGGGCCATCTGCGGTAAAATACACAAACAGCCGGGCCACTCACTCGAGGTGAAGCACGTATTGCCTCACCTGGTTTATTTAAGGAAACTAAATATATTTTTGGAATTTGCTGTGGGCCAATTAACAATGGATTGCGGGCCGCAGTTGGCCCGCGGGCCGCAGTTTGGACACCCCTGCTGTAGAGCATGTCTCAACCTCAGGGTTGAGTCTGGCTTTCTCAGCCTCAGTGATAGTGACATTTTGGGCCAGATAATTTTTTTTTTCTTGGGGACAGGGGCCATACTGTGCATTTTAAGATGTTTAGCAGCATCTCTGTCCTCTACCCACTAGATGTCAGTATCACCCACCCTCCCACTCTCAGTTATGACCAAAAATATCTCCAGATATTTACCAAAAGTCCTCAAGAAGGCAAAATCGCCCCAGTTGAGAATCACTGTTTTAGATACAGCAGGGGTTGTGCGATTATTGGAAAAGCACAGTGAGAGAGAGAGAGAGAGCTTCTAGACCCTTCTGCAAACTTATTGAATTAGAGTCTATTGGAGGCTTAGCAAGTAAAGCCCGTTTCTGCTGTTATCACGTGCTAACTAAATTTAATTGGTGATGCCTCATATACACACTCTATATTTTTTTCCATCCATTGTCAGTTTAGTGTTGGCGTTTTTTATTTCTCCCTTGAAAACTTATAAAAGTATAAACATGCTTAAGGCCTTTAAATTGTCGTCAGCAGTCTTTGATTTTGAAACACCTCCATGGCAATGCTTGAATGGAAGATATTGCATTTAATCCTGCCCGTCTTGCTTGACTTGCTGTGATTATTACAAGGAATCCGTTTCTCTTGAAAAGGAAAGGTATTTATAGGAAGGAAGAGTTACTGGCCCGTGTCTCCTGAGTGTGGGCATTTCGGGGTACCACTGAAATTGAACTTGAAGTTGGTGGGGTTTTGGCTCGTAGAATTTCTTCTAGTGGAAATTTATCCCTGCATTACAACTCGTCTACTTCATGTACGTTGTAGGGTGAGAGGCTGGTGTCACTCAGGAAACATACTGATTCACAGGAGTTAAATGCCTGCTATTAGACATGAGATCTGAAATAATGTAATTATTCACGTATATTAGGAGGCAGGGGGTACAAACTGGAGGGTCTAGAATGATGCAAGAAGGCAAATAGCACGTTTTATGATCTGATTTAAGTTACCCAGGTGACTTAAGTTTCATAGGTTCCTGTTTTTGTTGTTGCTTTTTTTTTTTATTCAAACATTAAGCAAAAGAATGTTGCATTATGGTTTTCCAGAGAAATAGAACCAATAGAATATATACACACACACACATACATATATATATATGTGTGTGTGTATATATATATATATATACACACATTTATCTATGTTTATTTTCTCTCTATGTATCTATACGAGAATATACTTATGTTTCTCGATATAAGTTACTTCTTCAATGTCAATGTCAGCAAAATTAATAAGTATAAATCCTTCCTCGAAGTTGTGGTTTCTTGATTCCAGGTCAAAAGCTGTGCTGTGTGTGATCTAAACACAAAACCAACTTACTCATGTTCATTGTTCATTGAACGTTTTCATATTATTGATTTATTGACTTCACCCCTATGTGATAATTATGCTTTGCTTCTGTGTCGGACTGACAACTAGGTGGGATTTCTATGTCAGAGTCTTGAGTCAGACTTTCTTCTTCCCTAGGAAGCTTAGTGTTTGCTCTTAAGAGCCTTCAGTTGACCAGACGAAGTCCATCTATAGCATCAAGGATAATCTTCTCTACATAAAGTCAAGTGCTTGTACATGTTCACCACACCTACAAAATACCCTCGCAGCACCATCTAGATTAGTATTTGATTAAATAACTAGGTACTAGAGTCTGGCCATGTTGCCACATAAAACTAACTGCACACATGTACGCACATCTAGCAGGAATAAAATAGAAGGTTACTTGGACATTTTCTTGAATTATCAGATGCATAAATATCATGATGCATGGATTTTCTTTCGAAAATTCGATGAAGTTCAAGTGCATAGAAGTTTTATGTGGTGGTGGTATATAGATACAGGCAAAGCCTCATTGACAATATGTGCGAGATGGTTCGTGAGGCTCTCTAACCACCTGGCTGCCACTTCAGCTAATGACTGAGCCTGTGCCTCACCAAGTAGTGAAGCAGGACGTGTTAGGCCTTTCTGGTCTCTTGCAAATGGTCAGAACACAGGGTGATGCCCGCTTATGCTGCAGGCCTGACGGAGCTCACACACAGCTTCCTTCTGAAACAGGAAGGTGTTGTAGCCGCTGTACGCAGGAACACCATTCTCAAGGTTCTCCTCCCTTCCTTGGGCCCCTGCACCACTGGACCCTGGGTGTACCTCCCTCTTCATTAAGTACCAACATCTTTGCGAACCAAGAGTTTGTCAGGTGAGGGTGGGGTCAGCAGAGTATGGGACCTACATGCTGGGACTGCAAGCTGAGGCTCAGAGCTTTGTGCAGAGTCAAACTGTGATTCAAGTCGAGCCCATGGGCCAGATCCAGGCCTAAAGCAGGAACAGGCTGCAGCTACAAATGCCCAGTGACAAGGAAACGGGGCCTGGGCTCTGTGTGTATCAACAGCACACCTCTGAACTTTCTGCTGCAGTGTCAGGAGGTAAGGCTTGGGCTAGCATAATGCTGCAGCCCCCAGAGATACCACCAAACTGCACCCCTAACACAGAGGGAAGTCACGTTGCTTTCTTTCATGGTCCTACTTATTTGCTGTTCTTACATGCACGGCCCTATTTTCATGTGCTTAAATTGTGACATTTAAGGTTCCAGGCAGAATGGGCTGATGCATATTAAGACTGAAAACAATATTAAATGGCATTCTAGAAATATTTGAATGGGAGGGCTTAGCGATCATTTCAGTCAACCTCGCGTGAGATAGTGGAAAAAACGGGACCTTCAAGGTGTTCTATGGCAGCCCTGCAAAGGCTGGTTTTAGTTTCTAGGGAAAACAAACAAACAAACAAAAACCGGACTTGGAATTGCTACTAAATAATGAAAAAAAAAAGAGATTTGGATTCTAAAGTAATTAAAAAATATATGGTACAGTAGTCCCCCCTTACCCACGGATTTGCTTTCCATGTTTTCAGTTACCCATGGTCAATCCCACAGTCCAAAAATATTAAATAGAGAATTCCAGAAATAATTCCTAAGTTTTAAATCGCGTGCCGTTCTGAGTAGCGTGATGAAATCTTGCGTCGACCAGCTCTGTTCCGCCTGGGATGTGAATCGTCCCATCGCCTGGTGTCCCCATGCTGTTACGCCCGCAGTCACTTACTAGCCTCATGGTTATCAGATCAGCTTTCTGGGTATGGCAGTGCTTGTGTTCAGGTGACCTGTACTTTTCATAACAATGGCCCTATGGCCCAAAAGTAGCAATGCTAGCAATTTGGATATGCCAAAGAGAAGCCATAAAATGTATATATTATAGAAAAAAATATAGTATATGTAGGGTTCAGTGCTATCTAAGGTTTCAGGCATCCACTGGGGGTCTTGGAACAAATTCCCCCATTGACAACAGGAAACTATTGTATTAGCAAAAAGAGTAGACATATAGATTAATGGAACCGAATAGAGAATCCAGAAAAAACCCATGCCTATATGGTCAGTTAATTTATGACAGAGGAACCAAGAATATACAATGAGAAAAGGACAGTCTCTTCAATAAATGATATTGGGAAAACTGGACAGATATGTGCAAAAGAATGAAACCCTCCACTACCTTATACCACATACAACAATTAATTCAAAATGGAATAGAGACTTGAAAGTAAGACCTGAAACCATAAAACTCTTAGAAGAAAATATAGACAGTAAGCTCCTTGAGAGAGGTTTTGGTGATGATTTTTTTTTTAATCTGACACCAAAAGCAAAAGCAGCAAAAACAAAAATAAATAAGTGGGACTGCATCAAACTAAAAATATGTGCAGAAAATGAACCCATCCACAAAATGAAAAGACAACCTACTGAATAGGAGACAATATTTTCACATTATATATTTGATAAGGGGATAATATCCAAAATAGATACAGAACTTACACAACTCAATAGCAAAGAAACAAATAATATGATTTATAAAAAGGACAGAAGCTCTGAATAGACATTTTCCCAAAGAGGACACACAGATGGCCAGCAGGCACATGAAAAGATGCTCAGCATCATTAACCATCAGGAAAATGCAAATCAAAACCACAGTGAGATATCACCTCACACCAGTCAGAATGGCTATTATCAAAACGACAAGAAATAACAAGTGTGAGGATGTGGAGAAAAGGGAACTCTCGTACACTGCTGCTGGAAATGTAAATCGGACAGCCACTATGGAAAACAGTATGGAGGCTCCTCAAAAAATTTAAGATAGAACTATCACATGATCCAGAAATTCCAAGTTTGGTACTTATCCAAAGGAAATGGAAACACTAACTGGAAAAGATATCTGCACCCCTATGTTTATTGCAGCAAATTTACAGTAGCTGAGATGTGTAAACAACCTAGGCATCCATTGATGGATGTATGGAGAGATGGAGAGAGAGAGAAAGAAAGAGAGACATTATTACCACATTAGTAGTAATACTGAGAGTTCTTATTTATTGAATATCGACTATCAGCCAGATACTATGCTAGACCCTCCACATACATTTTCTCACTTGATTCTCATATGAACCCTGAGAGAGGTGCTAATTGTGTCCCTCTTGAACAGGTGAGAAATTGGGGCATAGAGAAGGTGATTAGCTCAGCTTGGACACATGGACGTGTCATAGAGTAGACACCACATCGGGCCTAGAGCCTTGGACGCCAGCCTTGATTACCGCATTAACTCTGGGACCTTGGAAGTCACCCAGTCTCTCTAAGTTCCAGAATTTTATTGCTGTTTCCTTTTAAACAAGAATGTTGGAAAACATGGGCTTTATGTAAGTCCTTTCTATCTCAGACATTCTGGAATACTGAGAAAGTACATTGAGATTACAAAGGGCCACCAAAGTGGACAACTGAATAGGATTGTCTCCCATTCAGAACACATCAGAAAAAAGAAAATGAAAAAGAAGAAGAATCACGTGAAACTAGATAAGATTTTCTCTCCCCTTCCCCCAAAAATGGGAGAGAGTGCCAATGTGCCAATCACACTCAGTCTTGAAAATTTCCTTTCACGGCAGCAAACAAAACTAATGGGCACATCATCCTTCCCCCTAAATCCTCAGGGCAGACCAGGCTTTAGGGCATGAGGAGGTCCATGATCTGGGCCGCTGGTTCCTGTCCGGAATGTTTGCAGAGCTGAAGGGGCTCCAGGACCCTCCATCACGGTGTCAGCCTTGAGGGATAACAGGGGTTCACAGATACCCACTTGATTCAGAAAGTAGAGTTTGTTTCTTTTGTTTTCTTAGAATCCACATGTGGGTATCGATCTGTATCTCTGAGGCCTCCACCAGTGATTTCATTGTCATTAAAAATAATAAATAAAGGCAATAATGTGTGTGAATCTGTGAGTGGAAAAAGCCAACTGGATTTCTCTAACACTGCTGGGCAGAGTCCCTCCCTTCGCTCATTTTTCTCCCCGGAGCTGGCGTTTCTTTCCTTTCTGACCCCTGCCTGGTCTCAGATAGAGATGGATTTTGACAGGATCAGGAAGAGTTGCTCTATTTCCATGGCAACGTCAATTCACATTCTGCAGGTATATGGGAGGCCACTTAGGCCACAGACTAAATGAAGACCCCTGAAGGTTCCGTGCGTTGCGGCTCCTGGCCAGAAATAACTTGGCATGCCACTGCTCCTCCCAGCCCCCTGGACAGGGGTATTAAACTGTCTGGATGCCAACTGTCAGCTCTGGTCCTGTCTTCTTGCTAAAGAGGAAGAAACAGGAAGTGCAAATGTGTGGGGGTGGGGAGCGAGCTGGCAGCTGCATTGTTTCCATGGTCTCAGAAATAGCTGAATGGAACATGAACTACATTCTAACTGTTCACCCTAGGGGCACCAGATAATTTGTATTTCAGCAGAAGTATCATAATTACATAGTTTAGATTTAGAATTAATTAGCATTTTGGGAAGTAGTGATAAAACCAAGCAGTTATTAAAAAATTAATTTTAATAGAAATCAGTTTGGAGAGTCTTGATTTTCTTTTGAAAGATTTTTTTTTTTTTTGACAGTGGAAGGAGGTAAAGGATGACATGATTCAATGATCCCATAATCAATGTCAAAGGCTAAATGCCCTTATCATTGGGTGTTACTACTCTTATCATTTGGATATTAAAACTCCAAATCAACATGGCACAAATGTGTGAGAGTTATCTGTGGGGAGAAGTAGTTTAGTGTAATCCTTTAAGAAAATGTACCGTGCTCCCGAATATATGGGTTATATCAACCTCATTGACATGAAACATCGCTGAGAATCACTTCAGATGTTGTTTTAGACACATGCGGTAATTAGCAGTCATTAAACACAGTTGGAAGAAGAATGTTTGCAACCAGCAAGCCCTGTCTGTGCCATGTACTAGGTGTACGGCTGTCCTGGGCAGCTGGGAATAAGGAGGACAGACCTTTGGCCCATGAAGCCTTTGCTCTGTTTAGGTCCTTAGAGTGAGGAGTCAGAAAGGACTGTTGAGAGTTAAGGAAAAGTGCTTTTACCATCAACTGGAGTTTTATAACAACTCCCTTTGTAAGTTATTAAATTCAACGGCATTCCCAGTGCAATCTCACTTTTCTAAATCCGATCATTGTTCTGTGGTTATGTAAAAGCCTATTCTTATCTTTAGAAGAAAATGTTGAAGGATCTGGGGGCAAAGGGACATCAGGTAGGCAAGTTACTCTCAAAGTGCTGAGCGCAGCAAGAACTACGATTATTGTTATTATTAGAAAAACAGAAGGTGATGGAGAAAAGTGACAAATTGTTGTCGGGGAGAGGCGAAGTGAAAGTGGTGCTGCAGGTGATTGGACTCTGTAACTGTTGCTTAGTTCGCTTTTTTTTTCTTCAAAATTTTAAGTTAAAGTTAATGGAGTATATCGCTTTTGAGGAAATGATAATTTCAAAATTCTCAGGAAGTAAGGAAACTGTGACAATAGAGATGGTACTATTTCAAGAACTTTGATACGTTCAGAAAAGGGTGTTTTCTATTTCAGAGTAACAGTAGAGTACTTTGTGCTCTATTCTGAGAGCTAGAGATATGATGAATTTGTATTAAAGTTCTATATTTTAACAAAGACTGGGAACTCATTCTCTCAGGAAAATAGAAACAAACTCTGCACAGTGCTTCTTCTTCTTGCAAACAATATTTCATGCTCTTTTTCCTCTTCCTCCGCAGACTACACCCTTGCCACTGTTTTGGGATCAAATGATCAGGGGATCCACTCAACATCTTTATACCTAGGGTTTCCAGGCGGAAATTCCTGTCCATTCTCAGGAATTTATTTCGCTTTCCCGTTCCCGAATCCTGAGAAAACTTCGTCAGGAAATCAGCTACTGAACCCAGTAATACCGCAATGGGAAATAAATGTACTACTCACAATGTATCTCTTAGACATTTTTCCTATTTATCGCTAGGGTTTCCGGGCAGGAATTCCCGCCCGTTCTCGGGAATTTTTTCACTTTTCCATGCCTGAATCCCAAGAAAACTTGGTCGGGAAATCGGGAAAATCGCCTCCTTGAACCCAGGTGGTTGATAGTATCAGCTGTCACTTTGTGGAAATGATTCATCGTGGAGAACAGAAAACAGTTTATATCTCGGGATTCGGGAATGGGAAAGCAAAAAGAATTCCTAAGAACAGGCGGGAATTCCCGCCTGGAAACCCTATTTATATCTGAATCAAAAGTGTTCCCTTCAGAAGACTCATTGAAGAAGAATAGTTGGGGTTTCATAAGCTCTGTAGATAAAGCTGTGTTGTAATGGTTTAATAACCACTATTTAGTGCACATCACACATTTACTAGTACAGCAGAGAAAACAAGGAATGAAAGCAAACTGTTCTGCAGGGTTCGTTTGTGCATGCTGCCACTGGGCCCTATAAAGGAAAAAACTACCTTCCTATATAAATGGTGTCAGTATTTTTCACCTTATTTACACCATTAGATACTGTCACAGAACATTAGAATATACATCAATGCAGCCTATGTTGTCTGACTCTTGTCTGTTGAAATCTCTATTGGTTTTATGCAACGACGTCCAGAGGGAAACAAAGATCCAGGGGTGCAATGGTTTATTTTGAATAAGGAGATAAGGGCTTATATCCTGATGTGTTGAGTTGGAGCCTGGGACATTGCCTAACTAATCCAGAGTACTAGCAATGAGCTGTGTTTTAAGAGAAATAAGTAAGAGGAACAGTACCATTAATAACACAGCCTTGTCCATTTGTCCTGCGATGAGAAAGCATCGTGTGGCTCCTCAGCTTGGTGACAGCACAGGGTGGGAGCCAAGGAGATTCAGGAACTGTAAATAGAGCAGGCGGGACTGAGGCGACAGCTCTGATGTAATTCTGTGGGAGCAAGGAGTATGGTTTCCCACATTTGTTGGATTTTTTGCACTTACCACAGTTTCTCTGAAATTATTTTAGGAGCTTGCTTTCATTCTTGGAGACAAATTTTTTTTTAACCAGGGACTTTTTTTTTTTTTTTACAGGACTTTATTGGGGAACAGTGTGTACTTCCAGGCCTTTTTTTCCAAGTCAAGTTGTTGTCCTTTCAATCTTAGTTGTGGAGGGTGCCGTTCAGCTTCAAGTTGTTGTCCTTTCAGTCTTAGTTGTGGAGGGCGCAGCTCAGCTCCAGGTCCAGTTGCCATTTCTAGTTGCAGGGGGCACAGCCCACCATCCCTTGCGGGAGTCAAGGAATCTAACTGGCAACCTTGTGGTTGAGAGCCGGTGCTCCAACCAACTGAGCCATCCGGGAGGCAGCTCAGCTCAAGGTGCCATGTTCAATTTTAGTTGCAGGGGGCGCTGCACACCATCCCTTGAGGGAGTCGAGGAATCGAGCTGGCAACCTTGTAGTTGAGAGGACGCGCTCCAACCAATTAAGCCATTCAGAAGCTCAGTGGCAGCTCAGCTCAGGGTGCTGTGTTCAATCTTAGTTGCAGGGGGCGCTGCCCACCATGCCTTGCGGGACTCGAGGACTTGAACTGGCAACCTTGTGGTTGAGAGCCCACTGGCCCATTTGGGAATCGAACCGGCAGCCTTCGAAATTAGGAGCATGAAGCTCTAACCGCCTGAGGCCGGCCCCCTTGGAGACAAATTTTTAAAGAAAAATGTGTGCCTGCTAGTTCTTGCTCAGCTGACGCCTGTCTCTGTGTGTACAAATGGCCTCAGAGTTTCCAGATGGTTCTGCCCACAGTCTGTCACAGCGCTATTTACCTGGCAGTCTTGAGACCAGAGCCTCAGAAATTTCTGTAGTCCCTTTCTGCTTCCTTTTCCAATGTGTGATCTGGTTCCTGGAAATAGTGTGACTATTTTTCACTGTACTTATGTTTTCTTCATTGTTACGTACATATTCTGGTTTTAAAATTCCACTTCTAAATATGTTATTTTTCTTACATTCTCTCCATTTGTTCAACACCCATATGCATGTTTTTGGTCTTAGATTTTTGTTTGTTCCCAAGATGGATTTTATCCTCTTAATCACTGTGCTTCCTGCGCTCCGATGTAAATAGTGCACACGTGTTTGTGGTTGGAAATTTCTCTCCTCTCGACAAGATGCCTTGCAAGCACCCACCTCTTTCTGTCCAGGGGCAAATTATGTCTCCTTAGAGATGATGAGTGAGCAGAGTGAGAAGCCATCACTGTCTCCTGCTATGACCCTGTTCTTTGTTGTTGACAATTACATCTCTCTGTACAGGGTGAAATTTAGTGGCATTCGTGGAAAAGAGAAGAGAAGAAGAGAAGGCAGACCGAGGAAAGTAGAGTAGGTAATAGCAGAGGGCACAAGGATGCCAGGGAGACAAGCAGAAATGAGAGAACAAAGAAAGGGGGAGCAAGAAGAAGGGAGAGGAGAGGAACAAGATCCCGCCTTTGTGCACCACTGAGGCTTGTCAGAGAGAAGTTTCAGAGGAAGCGGGCCAGCCTGGGAGCTGAGATGACCTGCGGTCCTTCCCTGAAGGCACTGGCTGGTTGGTGCTCTTACTAGCTCCTACCAAGGGGCCCCGCCCCTTGTGAATAGAGCAGCTTAAGGCACGAGTACTCCCAAGCATGTAAACATAAAACCATACCCAGTCACTAGAAGAAGATAAAATATACAGTAAAATTTAAAGGTTATGTGAAAGGCACACATTGACACATTGATGACTATTCACATGAGCAGCTCACCAGGTCGTCAGAAGTCGATGCGTCCTAACGCATGACCAGTGACAGGAAACCTTGGGAGAGCTACTTGCTCTTGGCCACAGATGGACATGGACTGACAGATGCAACGTGAAGAGAGCCTCACACTCTCCTCTGCCCCTTCCCCTACTGGCTTCGAAGCTCATACATCCCACTGTCTAGGACAGTTTGGACCTCAGAACATCACGAGGTGCCTTTTATTTCCAGCAACGTGAAGTAGTAGATGTAAGATTTAGAAGGACAGTGACTCACCATTGTATCCCAATGTACAACAGGGGGACCACATAGGGTAGGTGTAAGATTAATATTTGTGAAATGATACGTATGAAAGAAAGTACACTCAGTCATTTGTGTGAGTGAGAAAGGACAGGGCTCCTTCAGGGTAGAATGGACAGATGGATTTCTTTCATTTGTGATCCCTGAATGGAGTTTATTGGGAGGCGATCAGTGCCAGGTGATTCCCTCGCCCAAACACACATGCCCTCTTGTTGCAAAGCTGTGCGACCTGCCTCTCCCTCTGTTCTCATTCCAGACGACTTTCTGCATGCAACTCTTGTCCTCAGAAATACAACCTCCAATCTGGTAGCTTTTCGGTCGGTGAAAGGGGGGTGAAGTGCATCGGGGGACAAGGGGCTTGTTCTGGTGGAGAGATCATCACTTTATTCAGTGAGAATTATAGAATTCATAGACTCATGGGATGTAGGAATTGAAAGGGGCATTTGTGATCTGATTCTGGTTCAGTCTTTTCCATTTTTTTAGTTCAAGATGCCTTTTCTTTGAAGAAGTGGTAAAGTGGTTCAACTAAGATCATGTTCATTTTGATTATTTTGCTGATTAACATGCGCTGAATTTATAATATCTTTCTTTCAATTCGAACTCTCGTATGTTACTCTAACAAAGAAATTTATGGAATGACTTACATTACACTTAATTATCTGCATTTTTAATTGTATCGTATATATGAATATATTTTTAACATCACTCCTTGTCAGCTGTGTCTTCTTGGAGGGTGTTATGAATTTCTCTCTGTTTCTTTATCTGTAAAATGAGTACAGCAATACCTGTTGTGCTCTTCTCTCCTGTCTCAAAAGTAGCTGAGAACATATGAAAGCATGTTATGAGCTGTGAAGCAACATTAATTTGTGTGAAACATATTAATTTGTGTGAGCAGAATTACACAAATTAATAGAAGTCATCCCAAATAAATCTAACCATTATTATTAAGACATATGTACACAATACAAGGCAATTCCAATATATTTTTTAAAAAGATGAAGATTTTTATGGACTTTTTGAACGATAGAACAAACATTATTTTCTCAAACACAAATTTCTTGCTTTTATGCTAACATGTAAATAAGCATAATTGTAATATCTTGAAAACCTAATATTTAAAAATAAATATATATTCTAATTCCTCAAAGGAGGTGTCATTAGAAGACAACAACCAGTCATTTCTGACTATGCATTTTCATATTAGTGATGAGAATGCCAGCTATGCTGAAATTAATCAATTCTCCCCTCAATTTGATTGCCTTTTATTGAAATATGTCCATATATGGTTTATTTCTGTATTAGATTTAGCTATAATATAGTGATTTCATAGTGACTTATTTTTGTGTGTGATTTATTTGGGGATCTTTTAGGGGTAGTCTGAAGTCTTTCAGAAAAAGCAAATTCTAATCAAATTCTCTTTCTATTCTAGTTTTATTTTGCTTTGCAATGCATTCATGAAATTTTTATAATTTCCCAACGTGTGAAGTCATTGTTCTTGGGCCTTCTCCGTACTTTTTAATGCGATTCCACATGGGTCAGTCTCAGAATTTTCCCCAGCCAGCTGCTGAATTTGACATGCTGCTTATTGATCAGGTGTGTGTTTGGTCTTCCTTTCCATCTGAACCCCTCATGTACTGGCATTTGCTATTGGGGTGAGGGTGCACAGGCCCCCTGGAAAATCAGGGACTGGCCCCTGGCTCTGAGTGAGAGGAACAAAGGGGACTGTCACCCCCTCTCTACACCCTCACAGCGGAGAGTAGAGAGTCTAATCTCTGCAGGCTGGCGCCTGTTGGCAAGGGTCTCTCAGCTATGTCTCCACCCATTGGTGTAAACGACAAGTGAGTCGTCTCTGGACAAGACCTTTTGCTAATCCATAGATTACTGGGAAATGGTGGGGAGGGTTGGCGTTATCTTGGGCATTGGGGTTCACTGTCCCCCCTCCTTTGCAATTCTCCTTAGTGTTTTATTTTCTTGGAATCTATGGCTGCAAATTACTGTGCTTCGGCAAATTGAGGGCCCAGTAAAAGCTTTTCCCTTTTCTTATGTAACACACAGGGGACCACTGATATCAACTTCCAAAAACAGGCAGAATTTGGGGGGGCTGAGGGGAGGGGTGGAGCAATTTTTTCAATGAGGATAAATCGCAATTGGGAAAGGAAGCCATGGTAATTTTGTGCTTTGGACACTCGGCAGCTTTCCCATGTTTAGGCCCTGGCTCTTTTTCTTTTTCTTTTTTTTTAAATCAAATTCTTAATACTTGGTAACCAAATCTTTGCTTCAGAAATGTTTCATTTTGCCATTATTCCTTGTATCAAAATGTTGTCTTCTACATGTTTACACACCAAACTAATTAAAATATGTTAAATTTGGTTTAAATGAACCTATGCTTGGGATCTTTTTATCATTCTACTTTGCATTTAACAATTATCATTGAGTTATTCTAATCAAACATCAACTCTTTGAATCTGTCACCTCCTTAGGGGTTATAAATGACATGTTGATTCCTATTTAAAGTGTGGATGGAGTGTGACTCTCAGCATATTCCATTTTATTAATTTCATTATTGACTTATTTAATTTATTTTCCACAAGTTACAAAAACAATGCCTGTTTGCTTTCACAAGCCGAATGATTCAGACTGGTAACTACCCAAAGCGAACAGTTTCCTTCCAAGCCCGAGGGTGCAATGAATCCCATCACAGGCTTCCCTCCACCCAGAATAAATGTGCCATCTTGATTTAGAATGCTTCAATTTTAGGGGGAAAAAAAACACAATAAGACACATTCAACTCTACCATTTCCCCCAACTACAGTTAGCAAATACCTGTTCATTTTGGGTCATAAAAGTCCAGGGATTGGTGCTTTTGTACGGCAGCCCCATGAGGAGGCATCTGTGCCAAGGTTGAATGGAGTGTGGAAAGGATGAGGGACCCACAGGAAATTGCCACGCAACAGTCTGTCTAAAGGGCAGATCTAACTGTCTCCTATAAAGACAAGTTATTTTAAAAAATGGGAAATGTACATGAGAAGTGCTAGAGTTAGCTGCATATATGGACAGCAGTGTATATGTGACATACAGACAGCGGTGTACATGTGACATACAGACAGCAGTGTACATGTGACATACAGACAGCGGTGTACATGTGACATACAGACAGCGGTGTACATGTGACATACAGACAGCGGTGTACATGTGACATACAGACAGCGGTGTACATGTGACATACAGACAGCGGTGTACATGTGAATATGTGTGTTGTGCTTATTAGTCGTAAGTCAAATAGAAGAGCTGCACATTTTAATGCTGTATTAGACTATTTTCTGGAATAAGTATTTAATAATTGTTGCTGCTATTTTAACAAGGAAAATCTGTTTTCAAATCAAAGTGTAACTTCTCTACTAGCATGCTTTGTATTTGTGGTAAGGTCTTATTAACAGTCGAGTGGGGCAAAATACCTGTTTCCTCCTTTGGTCACCACCAGATCACTATCTTCCACATTATATGTGGGGCTAATATTTTAGTAACACAATAAGGCAAAACATCTTTTCTTTTTCCTTCTAGACCACTGCCATTTTTCGGCCGTACGTAGACTCGACATTTTGGCGAGCAGACGGCTTGTGAGAAACGTAGAAAGGCCCACTGATTCCCTAATCTGCTTCCAGTCCATAATTGCTCTCGAACAACATTTAGCACTTCATCTTTGAAGGGAGCAGACATTGTGTGAACAACTTGGTTTTGCCAATGAAGTGAGATGGAGCAAATAACTGACCAAACCACCTTGAATTCTTTCATCTTTCCTGTATGAAGTCAGTGGGCCAGCAGCTCCCACTGGCATTTTTCATGTTTATCAGGGAAGCCACGGGCAGTACTGGGTTCAGGAAAGTGGTGCCAGACCTTCAAACAGAGGATCTAATTATCTAGACAACTCATTCTTCATTGTCTGTCTGAGAACCAGATGTGATGGTGTCGTCATTCTCTGGCGCACACGAGCTTGGCGGTTGAGATCAGTGCCGAAGAAGCCTTGACAATGCTCATTTATCTTGGAGATTTACAGGGTAGCTTATAAAATTGGTCACATATCTTCGAAAGGCAAGTCTACACTGGTAAGTAACAAAGCTTTAAGGTTTCAAAAGAAGCACAAGTTAGTTCAACAGTATTATAGTCATATTTTACTTTACAGTGGATGATTTTGTATCTCTTTTTTAAAAATGATTCTTTGCATCATTTTCAACATCTTCCTGAATGAAAATAAGCCAAATATAGATACTTTGCTCATTTCCTAGTGATACATGTTCATTAGTAGAGATACTGGTGATACGTATACAGGGACTGGACACGGGAAGTGTGGTGGGCTTTCAAATGAGGGGTGTTGCGGCTCACCATCACTAAGCCATTTTCTGAGGGATCTTACTTGATCAGCTGAGATCCCCAAAGAGAAATCGAATGGTCGTCTTTGACGCTAGAAGGTTCTGACGGCCACCTCATGCCTTAGCAACAGCCTGTTGTCTTAGTAACATAAGCCTTCCTGTAAACAGTGTTCATCCAAGGGAGAAAACTCATTACAGCACTGGCTGTTCAGAGGTGTTCTCTGAAATTCCGTAAGGCAGAGTTTAAGGAAGCAACAAGCTGCTGTAAAAGGGATGAAGAAAGGTCTGAGAAATGAGTTTTTCTTAGAATTTACCAGACTTTTTCTATTTTTTTAGAATGTTATGAGTGAGTTATAAGTATCACTAGACTTTCCTATTCACATTGCAAGTAAACCAGTTAAAAATAACTGGAAGGCAGTGTTAGTATGGGAGGATACTCACCTACACAAAAATAGCTCTGTTCCCTGTTTACGTTTGCCAGATAAAATGGTGCAACACTGCCATTGTGAAATGGTGCTGGATTTCTGACAGCTTCTGGACCCAGCTGCTCCAGTGGTTTGGGTCTGGCTGCACTTCCTGAGTGATGGTGGGCTTCCATTGCCACCAGTTCCTCTAACCTTTTCGTCTCGAGGTGTCTCAAAGCTCTCCTAGTATATCAGCCAGCTGGGAAATGGGTAAGCAGGTGGAGGGACTCAGGTACCAAATGATGATCAGGGCTCACCTTCCAGCTGGCACAGGCTCAGTCTTCCTCTGAGTCATGTGACGCCCGAGGACCACTGAACCCCCATGCCTTCCCTCAGGAGAGGACCCCAGAGCTGGGGTGGCACACAACCTCCACTTGCTCTTTCTTTTTAAATTACTCACGATGCTTTTCTGATAATAAAACAATACATGCGTGCGTTGGACAGTTTTAAAAATACAGAGAAACACTGAAAAGAAAACAAAAATAGCACTTATGGTATCACCCCCAGGGATCATTAATCAGGAACGAAGCACAGCTCAGGGCGGGGGTGGGAAGGGAGGGTGTCCAAGTCACGTGGGGATCTTAAACCTCTGCTAGCACTGATGGTGTATGTTATTTGAGGCATTTCTGTCATTTTCCTTTTGCTTTACAAAATTGGCATCAAGCTGTTCCGACAGGCTAAAGCTTGCTTCTATTTGGATATCTTAATGTAATGCCCGCGAACCCAGCATTGCACATCAAGAATTCTGTTCGCAGTGAGAGGTGGGCTGTTCACCTGAGGAAGGGATGAGGCATGAAGAAGTGCTGGGGCTTGAGCGGGAACAATGGAGAATGGTGAAGGCAGGGCTGGAGGCCTCCCATCCAGCTCTGTGTTCTTGTGGCCATCACCGTGGTCATGACCTCAGTCCTGACATCCACATGGCTTAGGAGTCAGCCTCCATCCCTGATACACACTTAGTACTGGGTGATGAGCAAATCCTCTTTCATTGCTTTTCCCCTCCCTTCCTCTCCTCTTCTCTCCTCTTCTAAGCCCTCCTCTCCCCTCCTTTCCTTTCGTCTTCTCTCCTCTTCCATCCTCTACTCTTCTCTTTCCTTTCCTCGCTGTTCCAAACCTGGCACACATGAGCTTCTAGGGCTGAGGGTGAGATGTCTGTGTCCCACGGTGGGCTCTCCCAGACATTTTAGCTACTAATGAGAAACTCTGGAGCTGGTACGAAATACCCAATAGCTCCTTTGAAAGCCTGGGAGAGAACTTCTACTAGTCAGTGAACGAGTGGCAATGATAAACTACTATGATAATCAATGCTAATCGATCCACAGTGGCAATAAATCAGCGTTGAATTCAGAGCTGAATTTATTATATCAACTAGGGTTGCATGTTACACTATAAAGATGCTATGTGGCTTAAAAAAGAAAAGAAGCAGGTCTCAATCTTTGTGATTTGAAAAATCCAGAGGAAATAAATCCTGATTGCCTCCTTTAATCAAAGAGCAATCATCAATACTCTAAGATTCAGGTTCCAGACCTTAGGTATATTTTTGTTTGCAAGTTCTCGTAACTACCTGAGGAAGGTAACTGACTGGAAAAACAATGGGTGTGGCTCATGTGGTCAGCATCCCCGGGTTCCTTGAGAGCACTAGCACATTCTGGCTGTGACCAGCAAGAGGAACGTATACTCTTGTCATACACGTATGTGAATAAGGTCTTTTTTGATAAAGCTAGCAACAGAAGTGACTGGAGTTTATTTTTCAAGAACATTTTTCTACTCTGGTCAGATGCATTAGTAAAGAGGGGGGCATATGTGGGCTGATACTGATACTGATTATTTTCTTAGTCTAAGCATACCAGGCAGTAAGCAAGCGCGCTGTGATGTAAAAAGACCTGAGGCGGGGAGGTGGGGGGCGAATCCTCAGCTCAGAAAGTGGACAGCAGAGCGCTCTTTGCATTCAGCTCTGACTCATCAGCAGTGTGGCCTCTGGTAAATCACTCTCCAGACCCTGGTTTCCTCAACTTTGAGAGTAACATAAGAAATCCTCGTAGTGTGGAAGGTTGTCATAGAGAGAGTATGTGCGAGTGTCTTTGTGGCAGATGCTTCATTAGAGGACACAGTGGTCTCCTCTGGCTGTCAGCTTCACTGTCCGAGCAGGGGTTCTTAACCCCTTGAGTGCCATGGGGCTGCTTAGCAATCCGATGTAGCCTATGGACCCCTCCTAAGGATAGTGTCTTCAAATGCATGACAAATATGTAGTGTTACAAAGGAAGTCGTTTATCAAATTTTATCAGTGCATGTGGTAGACCGAATAGTGACTCCCACAGATGGCTGTGTCCCCAGAACCTGCGCATACGTTACAGGGCAAGGGGGAGTTCAAGTTGCACAAAGAATTTAGTTTGCTAATCAGCTCACCTTGGCGTGAGAAGATTATCCTGGAATATCTGTGAATATTGCAATTTTGCTGAGTCAAAGTGTCATTTTTACTTTAAGTCTTTGTTAATTTAAATACTACAATGTGACATTAAGATCTATTTTAAGTGATGATTTTTCAAAATCTCATTTCCTAGAAGCATGGAAACAGAACTGAGTTGACATCTAATTGGTGTAAGTTACTGCTTTGAAATTACAATGCTTATTTCTTGGTGGCGTGTTTATTGTGAAGGGAAATGTGCTAAAACATCCTCAGAAGCAGAAGTAACATTTTTCACATTCTGTTAAGTGTAAACCTCATTTTCAATAAAAGGAGGAAAATTTCATGAAAGATTCACAAGTGGTAATTGTTAGATAACCCTCATTACTTCAGAGCTGAAAGACGGTTAAGGCAGGCCATGAAGGGGAGTCAAGTTCATTTTCATATTTGAAGGTGAGGAGAAGCCAAAATATCACTGAAGCCAGAATTTGGTGTACAGCCTTTAAATACTTCCTCCAGCCCAGGTCTTGAGTTGTCATGAGAGGGATGCAGCTCACACACGTGTGTGTCTTTCCACAACGTCAGACTTTATGAAAATAAAGCCATGTATCTAGTCCTATGGACTCGGTTTCCCACGGGCATTAACCAAGGCTCCGGCCAGAGCATAGTCTCCAATAGTGGAGGGAGCGGTTTCACACAGGAGGCTCACACAAGTGTGCAAGCAGTAGGGGTTGGGCGAGGCAAACAGAGTCTTAGGAAAGAAGGATGAGAGAGAGTCCTGTGTTCAGCGAGAGTCTCTAGGCACTGGTGTGCATTTCGCCGGGCGTCGGGCATCGGCCCGGCTGGTGAAATGGTCAGGAGGTAAGATTTCAAGGGCTCCATCTGAGATGAGTGCAGGTGCGGCTGTCAGCTCTTCAGGTGAGGCCTGATCTTATGCCTGAGACTGGGTGTGGTGCCCCCACCTGCAGTCCAACAGAGCCGTCAGATGGTCACACTCCGCACTGCATCTGGAGTTACCTGGTCAGGGCGTTCACTGGGTATGCCTTTCACGGGAGGCTCTGGCATGACTGTCACTCTGTGACTGACACAGCTATCAGGGACTGTGCTGTGTCATAGAAGGGACTATGATTCAAGTCCCTTTTGTGTTCATAATGAATGCTCTATACATTAGTATTCTGTTACAGTGAATTACCTGACCCCTTCAACAAAAATGCAGGAATACACAGACCATTAGAATGAATCTAAATCTAGATCCCTAAAATAAAAGATAAGTTCACTCAGGAGTGTCTGAGACTTGCCATCTCTTGCTTATCACTTAATGAATATTCAGGGGTCTCAGAAAGGCCTTCTTTGATAAATCAGTGCCATTCAGTGGATATCTGCTCTCTTGTGGGCAGCTAGATCAAATCTCCATTGCTTTTCTTCCTGTATATCTTGACCAAGACTGGCAAAATTCAACCATTATAGTCTCTCTAGAATTGCATAGATAAGATATCAAGTTGCCAATCTCAGGCTGTGTAGTTGCAGGGAATTTTGGAGATGTGTAAATTATTAGTGGTAAACTTAAGAAAGTCTGAAGTGATGAGATGAGAGACTCATTTGGTCTTTGAACCTGGATACCGTTTGTCAGAACCACTCTGTTTATCGAGTCTGGGCTCAGCTCCACTTGACCTGTGTTATGTGTTGACTTATGTCTGCCCAGCAAATTTTGACTTCGAAGTCCTAACCCCCAGCACCTCAGAACGTGACCGTATTTGGAAACTGTTGTTGCAGATGGAATTAGCTAAGTTACGATGAGGTTATACTAGAGTAGGGCGGACCCCTAATCCAATAGGACTGGTGTCTTTATGAGAAGGGGAAGTTTGGACACAGGGACACATTACATGCCCATGGAGGGGAAGGTATGTCAAGCTGAGGAACTACCGGCAGCTAGTAGAGAGGACTGGAAGAGATCTCTTCCTAGCTCCTCCAGAAAGGTCATAGCCCTGCTGGCACTTTGGTCTCTGACTTCCAGTCTCCAGGCTTCTTTAAGCCACTCAGTTCTCAGTACTTTGCTATGGCACTCCCAGCAAACTAACACACCCCTTTAACATGCTCCAGCTAAATGAAACCCACAGATGCGCAAGCAGTTCAGACGCGAGGCATATTATCCTATAAAAAGAGGGAAAGGCATGGCATCTTATGCAATAGCTAATTCTACCATCTTTACTAGTCATAGCTTGTCTGGATCTTAAGTTTTATTCGTCTGCTAATTGAAGAGGTTTAGTTTTTTTCAAATCTTTCCATTTGCCTGCCCCTACAGGCAACATTACACAAAGCCCAGAGCGTTTGGAGTTTGCCCAAAACAGCCCGCTGCCAGCTTAAACCATCTGTGAAAACTGTATTAAGTCTTAAAAATTCATGTGGATTTTTATTCTTTGCCACATTATGGGTGTTTGGTTCAATATGAAATAATATTTGAAATTGCTTGTCATAAGTAACATCAAAGCATTGTAGTGTGGATTCTGCATATATCGTGGGTTTGTATGCCTTGTCACACGCTCACATGTCCCAGGGGCTGGGATCTCAGCTGGAGAGCTGGGGGGCTGTGTTGTCTATGGTCCCTTCCAGCCCTGACACCCTGGGCTCCTAGGGTTGTTCGTATATGGGTCACATCATTAAAGACCAGATGGCGTCTCTGTGCGTGAGTCTCCCAGGTAACTTTGTGGATGCCAAAATGTACTTTCAGAATAAGTTAATGGAAAATTGAAAGGCCACTCATTGAAACCATTTCACTGGGTTGCATGAAAAATCTGTGTCCAAGTGGTTTATGCGTCTGCTGGGCAGCTCCCCAGGAGGGCGCTTTGGTCACAGCCAGTTGCTGAAGGCATCGTTCCATTTTGTGTATAAGCACTGATGACAGTCAGGAAAATGCCTCACCTTACATTCTGCAATCACATGATTCACTGAGGTAGTTTGTGACCAAGTCACTTAAAACCAAGGTCATCGTGCACATCCTCGTGCCTCTGAGAGGGTAGGGCTGGCCCTGGAGTTGGCATGGCCATGGCCCCTGCTTAAAACCGTTGGTATCAACTTGGCAAGTTTCCTCATCCATAAAACTAGGAAAGCGATGCATCATGGGTGTACTGTGAAGACTAAATAAAATAAATGAAGCTTTTTAATAAAGGGCTGTATGGGTGTCAAGAATTATTTGGTGCATTTCTATATAGACCCAAGAGGCACCGAGGGGACTACCACTGGAGCTGACTGCCTTGCGCTCAGGGCCAGTTTAGTTCATGATGAACTAAAACCAGGAGGACGAGACACTGAGTACAAGATTCTTCAGCTTTGGTTAATGTAAACATTTTCATGGAAAATAAGAGTAACCATCTGATGAGACTGAGATGGTTTAGTGACCCGTAGGTAAAGGGGTGAACAGATGTCAAGTGCATTTTTCAACATAGGGAGGTAGACCAATTACCTTCCAAGAATGAAGTGGGTTTGTAGTGTCAAAGAACCAGCGAGATCATTGGTAAAATTCAAAAGGGTAATACGACATGTTAAGGGTGAAATCACAAAAACAAAAAAAGCAATGGACCGGTTACTCATCAATAAGCCTAGTCTAAGCTTTGGTGATTAATAACATAAAAATCCAACCCCATTTGATTTTAGCTATTATAAAAAAAAAAAGAAAGAAAGAAAGAAAAGAAAACACGAAAGGTCTATCTAGTTCTCTTGAAAATGTGGAGGTGAACTCTTTAGGTAATGAACTGCAAAGCCAATTGGTGCACACTGTGCATACCTTTAGAATAAGTATATCCTGTGACATCACAGGGGGTGGGGTTTGACACAGATTCGTTTGGTGTCCCCGTGTGGGAGAGGCTGTCCTCTAGACACTGGCTATATATCAATAGACTCTTACAAAAGACAAGAATCCCCATTCTCAGGGAGCTAATATTCTATTATAATAGCAAGAGAGACAGAGAAATAATTGTGTATTAGGGAGGTGGTGATCAACGCCCAGGAAAAAAAATAATAATAAAAGACCCCTAAGGAGCGCAACATGGCTGAAGGAGAGCAGGTACGAAGATGAGAGAAGAGACGAGAACTGTGGGGGGCCAGGTTGTAAAATGTCCCATGAGGACTCTGGGTTTTGTTCTGAGTAAGACGGGAATCAGGTGAGGAGCCCCAAGAGGGTAAATCGGAGAGAGAAGTGAACACCATCTCTGTGCCCTGGCGTTAGAGCAACCCTTCCCTTTTCCGCCAGCTCTGGCCAGGAGGGGCCCTCTTCTGCTGAGCATCTCTGGCCCCCAGGCAAGGGGAACTGCAGTGTTGGCACCATGGAAGCAGGGTCCCAAGAATGTTCATGCTCGAATCCGTCTCAGAGGTTACCTTTCCTTCATTAGACCCCTGGATGGCTTTCAGGTCTTGACACCAAAGTCTTACTTGGTCTTGTGCTGGTTTCTATCAATTTCTGCGTTTCTTACCTTTAGAAATGTACTGCAGATTCCTAGGTGAGGGCTCCTTTTAAAATCTATGTTTACCATTTGCACATAAAAGGCACAGAACAAAACTTCAGTGCCTTGCAACAGAGTACTCAGCTTAATGCATTTTTTAAAAAATACGTGCTTGTGAGAAAAGAGAAAATTCATGGATGAGCTCAGTGAGAATAAAATCAGGACATTCTCAATGGAGACAATTTTTATATATTACAGTGAACAAAAATAGTACAATTTTTTTAAAGGGAGGACCAGAGAATTAAATTAGAAAGGGAAGCAAAAATACAAAACTCATAGGATTAATACTAAATATAACACACTTGGTGGAAACTCATCATTTGTCCTTGTCCTTTGGGACAGAAGCAATAACTTCATACAAAGAATTAGGGTTGTCAGATTAAATACAGAATGCCCATTTAAGTTTGAATTTCTGATAAACAATAAATAATATCAGTGTAAGCATATCCCAAATACTGCATGGGCCATAAGTATGCAGAAAATCGTGTACTGTTTATAAGAAATTCAGATTTAACTGGTGTTCTGTATTTTGTTGGTGAAATCTGGCAACCCTACACAGAAGACATCCTGACTCATCTCTAGGTTGTGTGACGCAAGTTGTTTTTGCACTAGCAGTGAGTGAGAGTGAGTGTTGAGTGTCCCTGCAACCACTGTTCTCTTTGACCTTGCTATTTGAGAAGAGCCATCTTGGCTGCACACTTCCCATATGGCCCCCAGGTTCACTCTTGCACCATGTGCACCCTGCTCTGGGCCCAGGAAGGTGGCTGCATCAATGGGCTCCCTGGTCACCTGGCTTCCTAGTCAGTTCAGCTGATGGACAGCACCTGCAGGAGCCTGGAGGGCTGGAGAAGACGCTGTCAGGGTATTTATTTTACTTTCCCGGCTCCTTCCTGTTAGGCTGTGGCTCCTCTTGGGCTCTGATGAGACATTTGGTCCTAGTGGAGTGACAGCCTTGAGTGTAGTAAGTCCCCAGGTACGGCACTAAGTCTGTAAACTGTCCCTTTTTAGATTCTCCTAAATCACTAACCTTGAGGGTGTCATATTTTTCCTTTTGGAACCCTTTTATGATAAAAGATATGGAATAGGTATCCAAGGTCAAGTGTTGTATCTATAACCATGAATGCATAAATAGCAAAGAACAAACAAACAAAACAGATTTGGAAAAAAAAGGTAGTGTTGGCATTCTGGCTGTGCCATTCAAACAGTGAGGTCTTGATGGGACTTAATGTGCCTTATAAAATGGGTATCTATTTCTGAAAGTTTCCTGGAACAATGAGTAGAAATAAGAGTAGTCATCAGCCAAAAGAAATAAGCAATAACCTCTGTGGAAATAAGCAATTTATCACAGGAATGCCCCTCTCCTCCATAAAACAAGACCATAAATTCTGTAATTATAAAACATTTGTACTTAAGATGGTTTTAGAAATTTTAGAAATCAAAATATTTAGTAAATGAAAAGGCAAACACTAACAAACAAGTTTGTCATCTTGAAACATTCTTTCCTGCAATCTAGTCTTCCCTCTCTCCCTGCTTCTCCCTCTCAAAGAATGGTGCCCCGCACTTCACCTCAAGTTCAGACACTTGGGTGACTCCTGTCTATGCATCTAGTAGGTTTTCAAACAATATTTGCTAAACTTAATTGCATGTCTGCTCTTTTGACCCAAGTGTCTTAGATATGGTTGGGAAAAAAGTAATGAGGAAATAAAGTTAAGTTCCTTAATTGTTTCTCTAAACGCTCCCATAGAACTAGCAGACGTATTGAGGCACAGCTCATCCCACATAGGAAAGAACTAAACACCTTGCCAATGAGTGGATTCTTACTCAAGACCTGGGATCTTTCATCTAGAGTCTGGCCCATGTTGGAAGGTTCTAGCTAATGGCATCCTGTATGTAGTAGAGTTCCAGCTTTTTGTTGGCTTTAATCAGAATATCTGAGCCAGGTGGTAGACGGACAGAAGTCAGTGAAGAGATTGACTGTTCCTGTCAAAACTATTCATCCCTGATAAATGTTGTGGCTAGATTATTTGTATTGTTGAGCTAGGATCCCTCAGCAGATGACTACTTATCGGACATGATGTGTTTCACTATATCATGCTCTATCACCACATAAACAGATATAATAGTTTCTTCTCCATCCCTTTATAGTTTGTAAGTTTCATACACTTATTTCAGTGCAGTCTGTTTTCTGGTTTAGTTAAATTGCGATGGTTTCAATTAATACTGAATTAACAATGTTTTATTCCCAGCTAATTTTTCCAGGAATTATTACCCATCCTCCATGATGTTATGTAAAGCTCCAACTCTCTTATTCATTAAGAAATGGGCTGCATATCACATTGTTATAATGAGAAACTCTCTCATGTTCTAACTAATCTCCCCTCTTAGACAGTTTTGGGTATTCTGCGGATTCTAAAATTCTATTTGAGAGTTACAGTAGTGTTTATTTCTTCTCCTTTTAATATTTGCTACCTTTTTAATATATTGGTGATGGATACTTATGTACAATATTATATATTATATATATTTATAATCTTAAAGCGTAATCTCTTTTAGATCTGCTCACAAATTTTTCTGAACAATGATAGTTCTTTCATGATAATCTCACTGACTTATATAGAAGCCAATGCATTTCTAATCTATATATTTTTTTGGTCGTACAGAAATGGTGTCCAAAATGCCCTTCTGTACAGAAGGTGAAAGTCAGCCTTATATCTCTGGAGCCTCTACCATGCCCCAGCCCCTGGGTTCAATCCCCTACATACTTTGTTTAGTGCTCACAGCAGTCTCGCAGAGCGGTTGGTGTTAGCCTCATTTTTTAAATAAGCGAACTGAGGCTCACAGAAGTAGAGTAAGCTTTCCAAGGTCACTGAACCATAATGGTGGCAACAGAGCATTCATATAAAAATGACAGTGGCGATCCTGTGATAACAATAGCCCATATTTTCTGAACACCCGCTGGCGAAGCAGGCACTGTGCCGAGCATTTAGGCAACCCAATAATAACCAAATCCCATTTTACAAATGAGGAAACTGAGGCTCAGCCAGGTGAAGCCCCGTGCAGAATTCAAGCCCAGCTCTAATATGCCTCACCCTGAATTATGCGGCCCACCATGTGCCCAGCGGTTACGAGTACACTGAATGACACACCGAGGATACTGCCGTCTGGGAATCAAAGTATTCATATTTCACAATTGCAATGGATTAAAAATTCATGGCACTTTGACAGATCGTGGTAGCTTTTCCCAACATTAGCTAGAAATAAGCTTCCATTTAGTGACAGGAAGCTGTGCACAGACAAATGTGTATACCTGTTTTTATGGAAAGCAAGTATCCAAATTGTCTTTAAATCTGAGTTGCTTGGAGAGCCAGTGGACAATTTTGGATTTTTGTTGAGAGAAGTGACATATATAATAAATGCTAATTGTAGCAAATTTTGAAAGCATGGTCTGAATCATTTATATTTATTCAGTCATGGAGAATAAATTAGTTAAATGCTTGCTGGAGAATGACCAGCTGGAAGTACAACATTCAAATGATTTCTGGTGTGCTCCCATGTAAAGAGAATGACTGCCTTCTAATGAAAATGTTCGCTATTATTGTCTGGCCACTAGATGCCCTCAAGTCTAGACTTTGCTTCTGTGATTTTCTCATGTATGTGTCTTTGCTGTTCTTCTGTGGATCTGGTAAATCTCTGTTAAGCAATCTAAAACCGACTGACTTGGTTGGGGACCATCTACAGAGCAGGTCTGAGGTTCCCTACCCCACATGGGTGGTGAGGGGACCCTCACTGGTCACTTGAGGCAGGGCTTGAAGGAAAGATACATCCTGAACTTAACAGACAAACATCAAAGGTAAAGGATCAGAACGCATGGGGGCCATCTGCTCTGGGGAGTAGGGTGAGAAATGAGCCTTGTCTAGATTGCTTCCTTTTTTTATTTTTATGTAATTGGCCTCCACTGACCTCCATTACTGTTCAAGGTAATAGAAATACAAAGCAAACCAATTTCTTAATTTAGATGGAATTTATCCTCATTAAGTAAACTATATACCTAATAATATATGTACGAGCATTATGAAGTCGAATTTATCAAAGAATTTGAAGCTCTGGAATAATTTTTTTTCTTAAAACAATGAAAAAACTTGATTTATTGAAAAGATATTTATTGAGTGCCTATACCGTCCAATCACTGATCTCGCTGTCTAGGATACTTTAGCGAACAAAATAGACAAAAATCTTCCCACCTGGGATATCCGTTAGGGGGCGGGTACCTACATTAAACACAATACATATGTAGATTATATCACATGTTAGGAGGTGATAAGCACTGTGGATGAAAGAAACAAGGAGAACAGAGAGGAGGCTGGGAATGGCAGTGTCTGCGGTGGAAGTACCAAATAGGGGCAGTGGTCAAAATGGGCCTCACTGAGGACGTGGCATTTGAGGAAATGAATGCAGGGAAGAGGTAGCTGGTGAAATGTACTTAAGGGAAGAGCATTTCAGGCAGAGAGCAAAACTAGGCAAGGTCCCAGGGGAGGGCGTGATCAGCGTATTGCAGAAACAGCACAACAGCCAGAGGCTGGGTTCAGGGGGGCTGTAGAGGTGCAGGTAGGTCAGAAAGGAAATGGGGAGCCAGGACTCACAGAGCAGGCATTGCAGTCCCATTGGACCTTTGTGGCGTGGGGACTCATTACAGGACTTCGAGCAGAGGACCTGACTTCTGTTTTAGGAGCTACAGTGGCTACCGAGTTGAAAAAAGACAGTAGCGGTGGTGGGGTCAAGACTAGAAACAGGGAGACCTGTTTGCAGGACTCCCAGCAGTAAATGACAGCATGACAGTGGCAGCAACGCAGGTCAAGAAGCGATCATATTCTGGATATAGTTTGCAGGTAGAGTGGACCGAATTTGTTGATGGCCTGGATATGAGCTAGGAGAAAAAGAGAACGATTCATGACAACTCCTCAGTGCTCTGGATCATTAACTTTCAAAATGCAAAAGAGACTTTTCACTAGAAATTCTTTATTCCTGAAAAGAGCATTACATTTGCAAGGTATACACAATCCCAGGACGTTGGCCACTAGTACGGAGCCAAGAGGAAAGTGAAGAAAGGAAGTTCACAGGCGATGGACATCCTGCTGTGTTCCAGGGACCTCACTTGCCCTTGCTCGTTTAGTCCCTACCAGCCCTGGGATGTCCAGGTGGGACACGTGACTTCTGGCTTAGATGTGAAGAATTCGAGGGGTGAGGTGGCAGTAAAGCAGGGGTGGGGCAGAGAGAAAAGGGTCTCTCGGCCATCCTTACCCCTCCCCTCATGCCTCTTTACTTCCCTTCACCTGGTACCTCCGATCAGGACCAGGGAGCAGAGCAAGCCATGATCAGCCTCAAACAGAGAAAGTCAGAGTGTGAAGATCCATGTCATGCAACTTTGCTATGGGTGACGAAAACTACAAGTGTCCGTACTCTACTCACAGGTCCTGGTGTTTTTAAACGAGCTGCATGTATCACGTGCAACACGGCTAGAAAATCAGGCAGACAGATGACATCTCACATTGTATATTTGCCGAAACAACCGATCTTTCATCTTTGTTTCCATTTCCAAAATTTAGGAGGAAGAAGGATTTTTTTCTTTATGTGTATTTTATGGCATTTCTTTTCTTTTTTAATCATAGATCTATGGAGCATGGTGTCTGTGGTTTTGGACTCTCCAGTTATGTGTGAATACAGTGCATGTGGTAGAATCTCATATAATGTTCTTTGCACATAGCTGGTCAATTGCTGAGCTTCTTTTTAAATCGCTGTGACCTCTCCTGATTGCGTCTTTGTTGCCTCTTGGTTGGGAAATATTTAGGATTTAAACTGTGTCTGATGAGAATGATTCTGGAATGAAACCAAGGAAAATGAACCACTTCAATAATCTTTGGCTGAGTGTAGGAGTGGCAGCAGCGAACAATAAAATTACTAGGACTTCCACGTCCTTTTCACTGTTGAACCTACGATTGGGGTAATTCTCCTCCCCTCCCAGGTTAGAGGTTTTCCAGCTGTAATCCTCGAAGGGACCCCTCATGGGAATGGTGTCCCGAGTGGGACAATTTCCCTTACTGCCTTCCGTATGGGTGAGTTGCTTTCCCTTCTGTTTGAGTGTGCATGTTGTCCAGTGCCCATGGAGTCAGAAAAGGATACAAAGCTTATTCCTCCCCTTTAAATGCAGTGGCGTTGAACTTCAGACCTAAGGGATTTTTTTTTTATTCAAACTATCAGACAATCTCGGACATGACTGAGTCTTTAAACAGTAGTTAACAGAGACTGAAGTCCATCCTCCCACGTCCCCATGTGGGGAGGAGCCATGGTCTCACCCGAGATTTTTCAGATCCTTTGGTTCCATGGAGGCGTCTTCATCCCTCATTGTGGAAAGAGCAGGGCAGAGAGGGACGGCTTTGCTCTGGGTGCTGGTTCTCTCAACAGATGTGTGTGTGTCCGCCACAGGCCCCTGTTACTGTTGTTGGTGGACACGCTCGTGGAGACACACGTGTGGAGTTAATGAGGGGAAGTTGATTGCGTGAACTAGAACACACATGAATTGCCTGCAGTTCACTGCCATGGCTTTTCCACTCACTCCAACTCTGCCTTGGCTCCTTATTTCAGGGAAAGCCAAAGCATCCGTCAGGCCCAGGACCGAAAGCCTGGACGGCTCTCTGGAAAGCACTCTCCTGCCCCTCACAGCGGTTCTCTCTAGAATGTCTGTGGAGCTGCCCTTCCTCACTGCCACCTCTGGTTCTCTCTCCAGATGACTAACCTTTGCATGGCCTCCTTTATCTCCACTCTGGCTCCTTTTCAGGGGACTCTCTACCCGGCTGTCCTGCTGATTCTGCTAAAATTCAAATCTGCTCATGTTACCCCCCTACTGAACAGGCTGACTGGCTCCCCATTGCTCTGCGGGTAAATCCACTCTGCTTGGACGGCTGCCAAGTATCCAGGGGACCCTTCCAGCCTCACCTCCTATAACACCCGAGCCTGCTTGAGATGGAACGGCTTGCCTTTTACCTCCTAAGCTCTTACAGCCACCCGGCATGCTTAGCTTCCACACACAGGCACACACAGGGAGTGGGGGACAGAGAGAAAGAGAGAGAGGTGGAGAGAAACCTCCCTCTTCCTGAGATCAGTCACCTATCCCGTGGGAAGGCCAGGAACCAGAACTTAAGTAAAGGCCTCTGAGAGGCTACACTTAAAGGAGTGAGGCTTTGTGCTAACCATGTGATGCTTCGGGCAGAGGGTACTTCTTCACAGCCCCACCCTCTTACGTGGCATGCAGCTGTTACCTGTGCATTTACCTGGTGCTCCCAGCCTACTAGAAACAGAACATGAGGACAAGCCAGTTGTCACAGGCAGGTGCCAATGCCACCAAGCCAGGGAGCAGGTGCTGAGGAAGGAGCAGACGCCCTGTAAGGAGGCGAGCGGCAGCTCAGGGGAGCCCCCAGGGGTGCAGCTGCCCCACAGATGTCCACCCTGATGTTAGCTTATTTCTAGAACTGTCTGATGACTAGTGTTGATTGCAAGGACTGCAGGCTTGTGCCACACAGGGGATGTTGAAGCCAGAAAGGAAGTGCTGCCCTGCTTCCTAGAATATCAGTTCACTTCATAGAAATACAAAGAGTTTTGATGCTAAAGCAGTGCCCTACTGTGGGCTACAGTATAAGATCTGTGTGCATTTCAAGGCGAAAACATGAAGCTGAAAATATCTTGCACAGCTGTGGGCCCCTTTATGCTACAACCCCAGACCCTAAAATAAAACCAGATGACCACAGTATGTTAGTGTTTGGGGGAATTTTGTGTGTCACACTAGGTGTGACAGCAGCTGCAAGAGGTGATACAGCCAACAAGAAACCAGAGGAAAAAGCTACCCACAAACACTATTAAATAAGCTTTTCTAGGATGAAAGGCCATGACTCTCACGCAAACATGAACATGAGTCAAAGATTTTGTGTACATCACTCATTAAGGGGGGACGGCTAAGGTGTCGGAACTGCTGCGATTGAGATTTGATGGACAGGACCATCTAGCTGCATGGCCATGAACAGCGATAGTCTGCATTGATTCAGACCGGAAGTGTTCATATTCCCATACGTTTTCTGTTAGCTACCCTCTATCTCTGGAGTTTAAACAGTCTAGTCAAAGACAAGCAAAGGTAAAGGTAACCAAAATGTGTCAACTACTTAAGGGTGCTCAACGTCCACATCATCATTTTCTGCCCAATTTCCGTCTTCTACAATTTCCTGATGACACAGTTGGAATAGTGAAATATTGGACCTAACCACAGCTCGAAGTTTGCTTTGGCTTCTGCCGGTAGGGAGATAGCTGAAGGTTAAAGGACCTGTGGTGGGGTTGGGACATTCTTGAAAGAAAGACCATACATAATCTTTCATCCATTAGGACCCCCTCTTACTCCATAGAGTTAACAATTTATAGATATTGGCCCATAGAAGAAATATGAAAATAATAGCTTAATTCCTAGAAAAATAGACAGTACTTGCTCGGTGCCCTGGTAGGGAAAGAAATAATTATACAGAGGGTGTCAAAAAAATGTATGCACATTTTAAGAAAGGAAAAATCTATTAAAATTGTAATAATATATACTGATAATGAAAGATGAATACAAGTCACGTTTGACTTCTGCAATGACAAGAGGTGCTCAAAGTGGTTACCATCAGTGTCCAGACACTTCTGATGATGTCGAATTACTGCTTGAGCAACGCTGACAAAGTGTCCACTTGTATACATGTTTTTGGCACCCCCAGTATATCTGATGTTTAACTCCTTTTCACAGAAAGCTTTAGTAATGCACAAGATATCCATGTATTAGGGCAACCCAGGCTCTTCTGTTAACATGGTGAGAAGAACCAGGCACTCTTTCCCACCCATCTCAGTTATGGTGCTCTTTAAATGGAAAGACAGTGCTCAAGGTTTGTTAATGGGTATTCATAGTTGTTAAATGAACGATGTCAAACTCTATCTGCTAAACAGCTTAGTTTTATTGTATATGTTTATTATAATATGTCACTATTAGAGAGAAAATAACAAATGTTATTAAACAGAACATTTTCATAGTTATTTCTTGGGTGGAGACATCATGGCTTGTCAATCCACACAATAAAAGTGTTATGAAAAATAGCTGATAAAGATATAATTCCCATTGTAATTTCTTGTCAAAGTGTTTGGGCCAGTGACATGAAAACCAAACTGACTTAACCCTTAAATCAGTATGTTACCCATTTAGCTTGATTTTTCTCTTATAAAAACTAAACTAATATTTTAAAAGACTGAGACCACACTTATCCATAATGCATATCCCAATAAATGTTTATTCTTTCCTCCTTACTTTGCAAATAGAATAAAAATTAAATTAGAATGAAATCTCAGAATGGTGAAACACTTTGGGAACTTTTTACATCGATGTTTCTATGTTATAAGTAATGCTAAATCATTAGGAATTTCTACTTACGTGTATATGCACATGCATGTTTGCTTTTTCACTATAAACTACATTTAATCATATGTTTTTAATTTTCTAGATATTAAGAATCATGTGTATAATTTTTAAAATGAGTCACAACTAATTTGTGGTCAAATTTTATGAGGTGTCTTTGACTGACAGTTGATCAATATATAAAAAGCAAACCAGATATATTTTTGAAAATAATTGCATGCACAGCACAGCAAGTCTGCCTTAATTACATTTTCACAATTAGGCAGGCTCAGTTTCATTAGTGTCCCTGATAGCATTTTGCATATTATCACCTCATTTTCAAGCACACAACTGTTGGAAGTGAGCCAGTCTGCAATCTCTACCTTTGCTTCTCTGCTTTGCACCTCTAAAAGTGCTGAGGCACTGTGAGAAGTTATAAGTTGTCCTGCTGAAATTCTTTGGGAAAAGACGCAGGGCCTCAAGTATAATATAAAAAAAGGGAATAAAAAAATTCTAGAATCACAGCATTTATTGCCCTTCCCTTTCAGGGCCCGACCTCTGGGAATATGTGTGACCTTTTGCTCTAATTTTTTTTTTTTTTTTGAAATGACTTTCAAGAATCGGAAAATGTAGTGATTTCTCTGGTCTTGATTCTCAAAAGCAATGAAGTTGTCCTTTAGTCCAACGTTAAAAACATGAAATTGTTTCTAATAATACCTCTGTTGTAGCAAAGGAAAACTGAGAAATCTTCTACTTAAAAAATAAAAATAAATAAAAAGTTGTACTTCGGAGAAGGGAGGAAAAGCTAGTGTGAAATATCTGTATAACCAACAGTCATAACTTTTATTAGTTTGGGGACTAAGCATGTGTTTTTAATGTATTCAAAGAAAACATGCCCAATTGAGTTACGCTTTTCTTAGCTATAAGGGCATAAAATTAAATCTGAGAGAAGGTGCTTCATAGAGTGCATAAGTATACAGTAGTGATGTTTAGAATAGTGTTAGCACAGCTATATTAGAAACGATCAGATGTTCGCAACGTAACTGTCCCTCAGTACATGACTGGATAAGGAAGTGGTACTTACATACAGTAGAACATTACTCAGCCACAAAAACGGAGGAAATCTTACCTTCTGCAACAACATGGATGGTCCTAGAGGGTATTATGCTAAGTGAGAGAAGTCAGACAGAGCAAAACAAACGCCATATGATCTTACTTATATGTGGAATCCAAAAAACAAAAAAAAAATGAAAAAACAAAGCAGAAACAAATTCATAGATGCAGAGAACATTTTGATGGTTGCTGAATAGGAAGGGGGTTAGGGCATGGGTGAAAAGGAAGAAGGGATTAAGAGGTACACATTGATAGTTACAAAACAGTCATGGGGATGTAAAGCACAGCATAGGGATTATAGTCAATAATATTGTAATAACTATGGATAGTGTCAGATGGGTACTAAATTTATGTGGGTACTAAAGTTGTATAAATGTCTAATCATTATGTTGTACACCCCAAAGTCATATAATATTGTGTGTCAACTGTAATTAAAAAGTAAACAATTATTTAAAGATCATGAAAAGTAGGGAAGAAATATAATTACGTGAGTAAAGAGGCGCTGAGTGATCGCCATTTCTATGCAAGAATGGCCTCAAAAGGATGATGGTGAGCCATTTTCATGAGGGATAGATGAGAAGGAGCTCGCAGGAAGGAAAGAGACCACTCATTCTTCCCACAGGAGTTGTGTTGCTATAATAGTAATTATAGCAACTTACACAACTTCTGAGATTTCTTGTTTCAAGCTCAACTGGGAGCCTTGCATGGACCCCCTGGGGTGCGGGAGCAGCCCTGTATGGGTAGCAGTGGCTTTTGGTTCTGGTTCTTGCTCTGTTGTTCATTTGCTTCCTTGTGGTTTCCTGAAAATGCTCTGCCACTCTCTCAGCTGCCATTCTCCCTCCAGGGCACCTGATTCCCTTCCTGTCGGCCTGCAGGGTGGTTAGTTATAGAGAGCCCAAACCCAATTCTAAAGAAAAAACTAGGCACCACTGCACGTGAGTTAGGTCAGTGCTTTTTATTGTCATTATTTACTGTTTACACTCTTGAATGTGGTTCTGGCTTTATTGTACATTTCTTTAAAAAAAAGAAAATCATACTTTTGTAGCATTGTTCGATTGTTTTTTGGCATTTCCACCAATACTGAATAATGTTGGGTGTTAAGTACATTTCATATTCCTGACCCGGGCTGTCCTTGGCTCCCATGAGCTTTGTATCCAGTAAGTGGCTATATAAAAATGCATTGAATAGCCTTAAAATAGTTTTTTTCTAGATGAATAGACATTGTTAATACTTTTCCAAATCAATACATTTGGTAGATTGACTAAAATGTTTTCTGATTGCATCAGAGAGAAAATATATAAATCTTATTATCTAGAGTGGCTTTTGTCTTTGAACCAATATTGTCTTTAAAGTCCCGATATCCAAATTCTTAGTGGGGATTTATAATGGCGTCTCTAGTGTACGTGCTTGCCCATATTATCACTCTGACTTCTGTTCTCAAACGTCTACGGCACCGCACCTGTAATAGTAACGCAGTCTGGCACCGGGCTCTACGTTAAAAACTTGCAGCAACAGTGGCGCCAAATTTCTACCATCAAAATTGCACACATTACATAATTAGATATGTTTTTAATATGGATGGAATGTTTGTGAGATATAAGTGGTTTCTACAAGGCTTTAAAATTCATCTTGACCATGTCTCAGGTGTTTAGAAAACAGTCTGTGCTATTTCTAAAAATAGACCGAATTTGTTATGTGTAGAATTTGACTTAATGTATGTCTACGAGCAGTGACATCAGTCTCTGACATGCTGTTTGTTCACACAGAATCTAGATGTGTGAAGGCAGGGACACTAGAAGGAGAGCATCTACCCGACCCCCCCCCCAAAAAAAAAAGGCTTGGGGAAATGCTTCATCTAGGGCTTCAATAATTCTGTACTTTTATGTGAAGCCACATCTAGGTACAGAGAGCAGTCTCTTCTCTAAACAGGAGCCTGAGCCCGGGCACAAGAACCCGCCTCCAGGCCATGAGACTGGAGCATCATCTAAATGGGACTCATAGAGAAGTGATCTCTGACCTTCTATTTGACCCCACAACCCACCCTCTTACTTGTCCAGAGTGTGTGCAGGCAGTTTCTGTCTCTGCGACCAAGTTTTGGGGGCGGATATAGTTTCACAACATTCAGTTTTGGTAAGTTAAATAAACAGTGTGGTAACAGGAAGCCTGATTGTACGTATTTATTTTTGTTATAGCTCACACACATTGCTATCTTTTACATGATATAAAGGACCATTAGATGTGTGTGTATGTGTGTGTGTGTGTGTGCGCGCACACATACACGCACATATGAAAATAAAATGTAAAATATTTGCAAACTACTTTTTTTCATTGCTAAAATACAAAGTTTTACAGTTAAAAGGAAAAGGAAAGACCATCTATGACAGCCCATGCAGAAAATCCTGTATGAGATGTTTCTAGAAGGACTAACAAAATAACCACATAAGGGAACCCCAATGAGGAGGCTATTCCCCCACCTCCCTCTAGCTGATGTAATGACCCCTGTGCTTCCAGGGGCTGAACCAGGAGCAATGGGCTTCAAAGAGCTGGGTGTAGAGTCAGTGGACCTGGTGGGTAGGTTTGGTCAAGACACTCACAGTGTAAGTCTCTGTTTTCATCATGGACAGCTGGGGCCAGTAATAGAATCTACAGATTGAAATGCGTTCTTGCAGTCAAGCACTCAGCACCGTGCCTGGTGCACAGAATGGGTTTAGTTACTACTCGTTATGCTGTTGTAGTTAGTTGATGAAGTTCTAGTAGCAGTGGTAGGATTAGCAGTGGCGGTCATTGTCGGATTTATAATTTATCGTTCACCTGAAATTACACATCTTTTTTATTACCAAGAATTGGTTTTTCAGGATGTTCCACAGGTTTGGAAGATTATATGTAACAAAGAAGGGGCCATAATTTTAGTATAACATAACATTTTAATGATATGCTACTTTATTTGGCAGATACAAAGTAAGGCAAATACAACCACTATGGAAAACTATCAATATCTTAGGAAGCTGGTCATATGTCTACCCTATGACAAAGTCATCCCACACTCAGGCATACCCCCAGCAGTAATATTTGTTTTTGTTCACAATACACAGGTGCTAGAATATTCTTAACAGCACTCTTCATAATACCTCCAAAAAGGAAGCTACCGAAATTCCCCCAAACAGCCAAATGGAGAGATAAATTGAGATGTGTTCACATAATGTGTAATGCTACAAAGAAATGAGAATGAACAGTCAACAACTATGCACAATATGGATGAATTCCACAGGCGATGCTGATCAAAGGGAGCCAGACATGAAAGAATATGTCGTGTGTGGTTCTGTTTCTATAAAGTTCAAAAACAGGCAAGACTAACCTATGCTGTTAGAGAGTGGTTGACTTTGGAGGATGAGTAATGATCAGAAAGACTCAGGGTGTGGAGAGGGGGCTTCCAGAGGTGCTGGTTATTTATCGTGCCTTATTGTAAGTGTTGGTTACATGGGTGGGGTACACTGGTGAAAATTCAATTAGACTGTTCACTTAAAATACATGTATTCTTCTCTTAAGTATATTATACTTTACTAGAAAGTTTTGTTTTAAAAAAGTAGGCAGAACAAATGTCAAGATAGAAAATATATCATCTTTATCTCTTAAAATACTGAGCATAATTTTAAGAGTTTAAATGGAAGTGTATTTCTGGATTTTAAATCAAATATATAATTTTGATAAAATTCTGAAATAATTATAAATTTGAGCTCAAATTAAAAGCATACTTCTCAGGGTTGATAGACAGTACATGTAATTGAGCACAGCAAGTACTGTGGGTTATCATTTCCTTCCAAAACAGAAAAGAAGTGAAACATTGAGTTTAAATGTTCTTTCTAATGGGTAGGTTTGTCAGAGGATGTAAGTAGCATATGGTGGAAATAATTATAGGTGATTCATGAGTATCAACAGAAATTAAACATTCTTTTGAATCTCCAGTGCTGAATGTCAGAGAAATTACAAAATTCTGCTATAGATAAATACTATTTTAGCCATTACCATCGTTTTTTACTTTCTCTGTGTTTTTGTTTTTTTAACTTTCTCTACTTTTTTTTTTTTTTTTAAGGATGGGGTCTCTTTTCTTTCCCATTCATTTGTTTTGTTCTTAACTTTCATTAGACCAAGATTGAGGTTTTTATGGCAGATTGAGAACCTGTTTTTATTTTTCTAAACTATTCAGTGATAAGAGAGTATTTTCATATTCATCTTAATTTGTGAGTATTGTGTGAATGACGTTTGAACATATATATTTAAAAAATGTACTTATAACCTTTCCACATTAAGATGCTAAGTGTTCTAGAAGTTTTGTTTTCTTCTTTGGGCTCTTCCAAATATCCCAATTCTATTTAATGAAAATATATACTTTATAATTTAAGTTCAAAGATATATAATTTTAGAAATAAATACATATTGTTTTTATAAGGTCTAGAAGCCTAGGTTTGTCCAAACGATGGCTACTGGACAAAGGTAAGGGACTAAACCCTCTCACTGCTGCCTCTGAACTTCCCCTCAAGTTTACTTCCCAGTTCATGGTTAATTGCACTGGTCATATTGATTCAACCTCCAGAAACACACTCAAAATCTCTTTGGTTGGTTAGTTAAGATCACAAACACTTTAGCTGACAAAGTTGTGAACGAACTCGATTTTAAATCTACATTTTACTAATTGTTTGCAATCACCATCATTATCATCACCATTATTATTATAAACCCACTACTCCGTGCACCCTGTCACATGCTCACACGTGTGCACACACTTAACTGTGCATTTTGCACGCATTATCTAAGTATATAGATCACATAACAACCCAGTGGGTGATATTAGCCCCATCTAGCAAAGGAGGAAACTGAGTCTCAGGAAAGTTAAAGTTAAGATGTGGCCCAAGTTCACATCAGGAATGAATGGCTGAGCTGAAGTCGAAACTCAGAGTTAACTGGTTTTCCCCGTTCTATGTTGCTTCCATAAAATGATCACTATATCTGGACTAAGTGCCTTCAAATGGGGACTTCCACAGAAATGCAACCTAGTTTCTGATGACGTTCCTTGTCCCGTGAGGTCTCTAGTCTAGCTGGGGTGTGAAGTAGCATCCACAGAAGGATAAAACATGATATGAATAAAGCAGCCTATGGTACTGGATAATTGATAACATGACAGTTTGAATCTCCTACAAAATCAATGGAATGAAATGCCAAGGAAACTTGAAACTACCCGAACTGAGTGGGCTGACGGTTTCACATGCCAAAGTAAGCACAGTCGTTAGGGAAGACATCGGTAATGCGACTGACGATGCCGTGATTCAAATAACTAGGTGAGGAAGAAGGCGTCAGAAAGAGCACCTGGTTGTGACCTACAGTCATGAAAAAGGAGGCTCCAGGTCATTCCAGGAGAAACCCTGCTGCCGCATCTAATGCAGGGTCCTACAAGAAGGAATCTTGCCCAGCTAGCCCTCTAAGATGGGCTGTCCACCCCCTGTCTTCCAGATGGGCTGTGTTCTGAATGTGAAAACCTAAATCAAAGTATTTGAAGGCTCAAACAAGAAATCAGGAGGCCCAGGAAGAGCTGACCGCAGTGCTAATACAGGACGGAATGAGAGATTGTCATCATCGTGCATGGCTGGCTGAAGGAGGAATGTGGAGCACCTCACTCTGGAGAAGCTTCTGGAAGTTCCAGGTCTTCAGAATCCAGAATGGAGTATAGTTGAGGCGACCACAAGCCTTGCTATTTTTTGGGGTGCTGGGCATTTGTTTTCTCCGTAGAGGTGCACATCCTCAGACCCCCTTGAGAGCCCGCAGAGAGACAGACGGTGGCTGGGCCAGGTATTGTTGACCCCTGCGTTGGGAGCCTGCAGGAGCCCGGCTTCCAGGGGAAGGAGGGGTCTCCTCGCAGGGATTCTCAGAGGACGTATTGAGAGCAAAGTTGCCCTCTGCCTCTAATGGACTCGGACGCCCCTCTCATGCACGCACGTGGGCACATGCACACACATACACGTCCTGCCTGCACAAGCCTTAAGGTCATCATTACTTATTATGTCTGGGGGAATGCTGCCGTCCCCTGTGACAACCATGATTAATGATAATGTGCAAACCTGAGGTAATTTGCTGACATATTAGATCTTTGTGAGGCACTAAAATGGAAGCAGCATTTTTCAAACTCCGCCCCGCGGGCCCCAGGGGCTGTGAGGGCTCAGGGTAGAAGGGGGTGGGGAGGGCTGCAGTTCCGGCCGCTGCTGCATTTTTAGCTATTCCATCGGATTATTTCTTTATCATTCTTGACAATATTTTGGATGAAGAAAAATAAGTGTTGCCTACAAAAAAAAAAGTCAGAAAACAACAGGAGGGAATATTATATGTGCTTCACAGGAGCGTGCCAAGGGAGTTCTTGGGCCATCTTCTGGAGTCTTCCAAACGTGTGTGTGTGTGTGAGTGAGTGTGTGTGTGTGTGTGTGTGTGTGTGTGTGTGTGTTTCCATGGGCATCTGCAGGGGTTTGCTGAGGCGCCATAACAAAGCACCAGAGTCTGTGCACTTTAAACTACACCAATGTATTGTCTCCCAGTCCTGGAAGCTAGAAGTCCGAGATCAAGGTGTGGTGGGCAGGGTGGGTTTCTCTGAAAGCCTCTCTCCTTGGTTTATAGCCAGTCATCTTCTCCCTGTGTCTTCACATGGTCGTCTCTCCGGGTCTGGCCCGATTGCCTCTTCTTATACGGTCAGCAGTTATATTGGATTAAGGCCCACCCTGAGGACTTCATTTTAATCACCTCTTTCAAGACCCCATCTCCAAATACAGTCACATTTGGAGGTGCTGAGATTAGGACCCCAACATGTGATTTTGGGGAGCTGAAAGTCAGCCCATCACCTGAGCAGGTTGTCTGTGCGTACCTGGAATCATGGAATCTGTGTGGTCCACACTGCCAGTGAGCACAGCCCAGTTTCCGAGCCCTCTCCTGTGGTCCTGCTTCCGCTCCCGGCGTGTTGGAAAGCGTGGCTGCCATCAGGTTGGCCTGTTTTGTTGTCAGAACGGCTTCTTGCACATCCTTCCCTTTAGTGAGTTGCTGCTTATTTCAGCGGTAAATCTATAGGTGTCATAATGACTCCTAATAGTTGTCTCCTTGTACTCATACGACACATTTGCTATGACCTTAATCATCTGAAGGTCCCCAAAGGATGCGTCACTCTCTTCCATGGATGCAGGCCACTCTGTTTTTCTATTTCAGTCTGGCTGATAAGTTCATAGCCACTAACTGACATTAGCTGGCAGTTCTTGCCGGCAGGTAAACGGAGTTACCTGCTCTCAGCACGGTCTCTGCCGCTTTGGCGGACTGGCCCTTCATTCTCCCAGAACAGTATCGATGCTTCTGCTCAAATAAATGAGTGCTCCATACGGACTGTCTTGTTTGCAGGGACTTAAGTTCACGGCCCACTGGGAGGCCTGACCTGTATGACCCGAGCCCCAGACACCCCAAATGCATGGCTGTATTTGTGCTAATAGGGATCGGGAAGCTGTGTGCGTTCTCTTGTCATCGTCTCCCTTCCTGGTGACATCCATTAATTAGCCCACACCTCCTGTCTGCACTGTGCTCACTGCTGGGGAGAGTGAGCATTCCAGAAGGGGTAGAATAGGAGACACCCCATAGGATTGTTTTGAGAAATGAGTAGTGACTCTTTTTTGTCTTAAGCAAAAAATACTTTAACGCACGAAAGTTAAAACTAAAGCACCCCCTCTGAAACAAACACACAGATGAAACAAATCAGATCAACTCTGCCTTCGCTGGACTTTGAAGCGTCCACAATATCGTTGTCAAATACCCACAGGCCAGGTCATTAAAAACCCAAAAACAAATTATTTCAAAATGAAGTTTAACCATTCCTGTTTTGTCCCTTTAAGAAACAATATATCCCATAGAAAATGATGGCATCATATCTCCAATTCACTAAAGCAAATTTATGAAAATTTGAACTGGTATGCTGATAGATTAGCAGAAGATTATTTTCCAGAAGTTTTCTTTAGTTAAAAAAAAGATTTTCTTTGGGATTACTTTAAATAGCTCTTCATGAATTTAAAATATGATTCATTACGGAAAAAAAAAAAAACCTCGCACCCATCTCCTCGGGAACATATGTTTTGAAATGTGATGTAATCTTTGTGATCTAAATTTAAGAACTGAAGGACGAAGCATCCAGATTCCCCATATTTGTGCATAGACACTCACCTCTCTGACCTGTCTCAATGACATAATAGAAGGAAAAGCTGCCACAGAGAGACAAAGGGTCAGCAAAGTGAGATCAATCCAGCTTTGTCACCGAACAAGTGATGAGGTATTTGGCCAGTCTCTTTGCTCCTCTGAGCTTTGCCTCCTAGAGGAATGGTGGAGGAGGATTTGTCCCTGTGAGCAAATGTGATGTGATGACAACTTCGTGGGGAGAGAAGCTGGGCTACCGGGAAGTGAAGGGCTGGTTCCACACCTTCTTAGCTGCGTGTCCTTGGGCAGGTGGCTTACACATTCTCAGTTTCTCCATCAATAAAGCAAGGAAAAAATAGTACCCAGCTGATCAGGTTGCTTTTGGAGGAGTAAAAAAAATTGATTCCCTGCAAACATTGATTCCCTTAGAACAGAATTGGGACCCAAGCGCCACTTCATACATGATTAGTTGCTGTTGTTTTAAAAACACTGGGGTAAAAATCACTGGGTCTGGGGTCTACCTGCTCTAACTAGCTGGGAGTGAGGAGGGCAGATTCTCCCAAGTGGAGAAATGAGAGTGGTCCAGGTGGCCTGGACCTCAGCAAGGCAGCTGGTCCCTGTCCATGGTGCCAACTGTTTGGACAATGTTGGCATGAGCTTGTTTCTCTGACACGTGAACAGCCCGCTTTCTCTGCATGTGAGGTCAGAACTTTAGGAGTAAAGAGCTTAAATTGATGGGATCATTTGCTACTAATTAGTCAGAGTTCATGTCAACTATGCTAAACCTCTGAATAGAAAGTTGCTGTTTACCAATTACATTTTACCCCCTCTGATGCATTAAATGGAGAAAATACCAGAAAAGAAATGGCTAGATAAAACTGAATATGACAGCTAGAGCCTGGGAGGGAAAACTGTAAAATGTCCATGATCAAAATAAAGTTGCTAAACAAAACCAAAATAATTCATAATTTTTCTTGTATTGTGGCATCCCAAGGCTACAGGTTTAAAACTGTAGGTTCTTTATTAGCCTTGAGTTAATAATGTTATTAAAAAAAAACAAAAACAAAACTACCTCAAGCTTCATGACTAAGAATAACCTTAATTCTCACATGAGGGAAGCTTAGGAAGGACGGATGGGAAATCGGCCTACAGGGACACTTTGCAGTCGACTCATCCGAGACAGGGTGGTACTGAGCTCTGGAATTCTATGGGCCACCTTCGATGAGCAAACCTTGCCTAGGTGAGAGAAGCACCGGAAAACACAGGCGGTTTTGGTGTGACATTATTGTGAGCCTGTCCGTGGCATAAATTGTAGGATTCAAGGCTTCTCTTACCACTTTCAACTTGATAGGCAAATGAATTTCATGGTGTCACTCACACTTCTGAATATATGCTTTCAGAAAGCTCTGTATTTCTGAAAATATAACATTCACCCTTTATATAAAATAGTCACATGACAATTTCTATAGATAGGGACAAACAAATAGCAGACATTTAAATCTGTGGATAAAGATCAACTAAATATATAAGTAATTTATGGATTAAATCTGTGTGTATAGGTACGTGTATAAGGAAATAGAGTGTTGAGGTTAAGAAATAAAGACAAATCAAATTGTTTTCTTTTAAATTCTGATGTATCTTTGTGTCAGTAACACCTTATATTTAAATTTGATTCCTATTTCTACAAATCCCCTTTATTTTCTCAATAGTTTAAATACAGATAAAGTACTCATGATGAAAATATGGGAGCCCTCTGGTGGTAACAGGTGGTGAAAATACCTTTAGGTATACAGACAAGTTAGTATATTTATTCTTCAGCTTAAATTCTACATTCACGAGAGCCAGTTATTTTAAAGTTACTGAAAATATAGGGAAAAAAATTAGTTAAAGATGACCAGGTGACCAAAGGTAACTGGAAAATTTTTTAAATTAAATGTGATTGAATTAAGAAAAATATATATATGATTTTTGGACGTGATGATCAGTCAAATTCAACCAATTCTTATGAGTTTTTCTAGAAAGGAACAGAAATCAAACTTATGTCAGGTCACAGACGAGTTTCAATGTCCTGGAAGTCTTGCTGTGCACTCTTAGCAACTCAAACGCCCTCTGAGAAAGAAATTGCTACCCTTTGCCCTGAAGGAAGTGAGGGTACATAAGCTGGAGAAAAGAGACGAGTTGTATGTTATCTGTAGGGTCAGAAAGGCCATATGTATAATATTGGTTCCACTCCTCACTGGCCAGGAGTAGTGGGGGAAAGGCACATTCACGTCCACACAAAGAAGAACTTACGATTAAAAACAGCAGTTCAAAAAAATGGAATGGGCTGCCTGGGAGGGTAGTGAGTTCCCTGTCATTGTGACTATTTGAGCAGCAGATGGAGACTTGCTAGTCAGAACTGCCACGGAGGGGATTCAGGCTTTCAAGGATTGGACAGGACTACATGATCCCATGCAACCTCCAACCCTGGAGCTGTGTGGTTTAATAATCAGCCATCATACAAGAGCTGCTGACGTCATTGGAGGCTGTTTGTTTAACTCAGAGTTTCAGGAATGGAAGGTGGTGTCAGTGAAGGAGGTGGGTCGAGACCAGAGTGAATGCTGTTTGTCTAGAGTTCGCGGAGGGGAGAAGTGTCTGGGCTGTATATCTCCTTATTGCAGAAGGATAAGGGCACATGTTGCCTCTGGTCCCGGCGACTCCAGTCCTTCGTGAGCGATGCTTTAGAATCACAGATGGCACTGTGCATATGTCTGTGGGATGCTGGTATTTCTTGGTGAGCAGCAGTTCCATTTATATTGCACTCCTTGTGACCACATCTGCATGTTTCACAGTCATTTTGAGATTTTTGCCGGCACGATTTTGTCACCCAAAACAGCAAGGATATGCTCTGCTTTTATTTTTATGCTTTCAAAAACTAAACAGACCTAGTATGTGTGAGTCTTGCTGAAAATATTTTTGGCCAAACATGTTTACAATCAAAGACATTGTCTGACCAAGGGAGTCATTGCTCCCTCCTTAAATATCTCAAGAGTTAGCAGCAGTGCCCTTTGAAGAGAGAATATCATTTTATTCCCTGGAGGGAATGAGTGAGCTCACCTAATTATTTTCAATCGGGTGCAGTTTGTAACATTGATTTACATCAATTTGAACACATGATTGTGCTGATACCCACCTCCCACACGCAAACATCCTCATTCGATTGCTCTGAGGTACAACTGGGACTATAGGAACCTTTAAAAAGTCCCAAGGGGTTCCTGGGTTCCAGTGCTCCACCTACACCAGAAGCTCTGTTAGGCCAGCAGCTCTCAAACATGCATCACATCCGAATTACGTGGCGGCCTTCCTAAACCAGATTGTTGGCTACCACTTTCAGAGTGCCTGATCCCAGGTATCTGAAGGGGGCCCCAGGATTGGCTTCTCTAACCAGTTCTCGGGTGACACTGCTGCCACTGGTCTAGGGACCACACCAGGAGAACCCCTGTGCTCGGCGGATAGGAGCCCTTGGGTCTGGTCGCAGGTGGGGTGGCTGGAGTCTCAGACACTCGGCATGAGATCTTCTTACAGAAACGTGCAGGAAGGGACTTGCAACAAGAAAGAACTGGGCTACACGCACTCCCTACTGCCTTCTTATCTTCCTGTGCTCGTTCTTCTGTTCTTATCCTCTGTATTAATTTCCTGTTGCGGTTTTTACAAATTAGCATAAACCTAAGTAGCTTAAGACAACATAAAGTTATTATCTTACAGTTGTGGACGTCAGAAGTCCAATGGGCTAAATGGGTCTCACTGGGCTAAAATCAAGGACTTGGCAGAGCTGTGGTTCTTTGACTCACTGCCTCCTTCTGTCTTCAAAGCCAGCGATGCCTGGTGAAGTCTTTCTGAAAGCACATCTCTCTGACACTGACTCTTCTTCTGACTCACTTACTCTTTAAGGATGCTTGTGATTTCACTGGGCCCACCCAGAAAATCCAGGATAATCCTCCTACTTTAAAGTCATCCTATTTATTCACAGGTTGTGGGGGTTGGGATGTGAACGTCTTTGGGGCTATTATTTTGCCTGTCGCACGTGCCTTCTGGACTCCTGACTCCAGAGGCAGAATCTTGAGTGTGAAAGCAGTTCTACTGCTTGAAAGCTGGGTGGGGCTTGGAGCAGGTGACTGAACTTCTCTGTATCCCTGAATATCAAGGAGCTAAAGTACCTACCCCACAGGGTGAAGATTCAATATGTGGGTATTTAATTACAGAGATAGATACGGATACGGTTATAGGTCCAGATGCAGACATGGGCATAAACGTAGGCATGCCACCTCCTGGCAAAGCGATTTCAGAAATTCTTAGCTATTATTATTGTTATAATTGTCATTATTTTTAGTTGTATTAAGAGTCATACATCTCAACCACAGTCCCCCAGTTCCCCACTTCATAGGCAAACACTATTACCAGTTCTTTGGGTATCCTTTCAGAGATAGTTCATGAAATTACAAACATGCAAATTCATAATTTATTTGCACAAGTGGTAGAAGATAGCTCACACCTTTCTGAATAATACTTGAATTCATGTCAGTTTCCTCACTCTTTTAAACGTATAGTTTCTGTTTTATAAATGCACTTCAATTTACTTAGCCATTCCTTTATTAAAGAGCATTTAGTGTTGATCAGCTCTTTGGCAATTACAAACAGGACTGTGATGAATATTCTTATAAGTTAATAGCTTTGCACATGACCTGTGTATCTGTTATATAAAGTCCTAGAAGTGAGCCTTCTGAATCAAAGGTAATGTACATTTTAAAATTTGATATGTATTGCCAAATTGGTCTCTTAGATCTTTGATCCATTTTCTTTCCCATTAGTACTCGTGTGTGAGTGTCCACACACATCCTTGGCTGGCTCATGTCATCAAGCATTTTTATTTTTGCCACAGTAATAGGTAAAATAGAATCTCATACATTTGATTAACATCTCTCATTATGAGTGACTCAATATTCCAATATTCCAATATTCGTCTTTTCACATATTCCTTCACAATCATGGTTCCATTCCAGTTAACCATCAATTTATGTCCTTCATCCATATTTCTTTTGGGTAGTGGATTTTTTTCCTTGATGATTAATTTACATGATTTTAGTACAGTTTAATGAACTTAAACTCTTTTTCCAAGATACGAATCACAAAAAATTTTCTCACTTTGTTTGCCTTTGCCTTACAGAAATATTTGATTTTCATGGTGTTGAAATTATAAATTGTTTATGATATCACAGTTTTGTACCATACTTAGAAAGATGTTCCCTATCTTAGGTTATGTTAAAAAAATTCAGATTTTGTCCTCTAATATTTATATTATTTGTGTTGTTTAAATCTCTGGAAGTTGTTTTGATTTGATAAGTTACATAGAGTTCAATTTCAGTTTTTTCTAGAACTTCCAGTTGTCTCAGCAACATTTATTGAATAATTGTTTTACTTTCTACTGGTACCCAATCCCTTTTTTATCACATGCTGAAAACAGTTATATTTATTTGGTTTTCCAGTCTCTCCTTTCTGTCCCATTTGTCTGTTGGTGCACCCTGCCACAGCCTTAAAATATATTTATACATCTGGTAAATTTATTTCTGCCTTATTTACTCATATTTTGAAGATTTTTTTTTCTAGCTGTTTTTGCGTGTTTGCTTTAAATAAAATTAGATTATATGTCTTGAGGAGGGGGAAATCTGCTTGGTATTTCATTAGTGTTGTAGGAAATGCATAGATTGATTCAAGAATTGCCCTCCTTACAATATTTAGTGTTCTCATCCTAAATAGTGTCTGCCATTCCACTTACTCAGATGTCCTTTCATATATCTGAGAGCATTTCAACATATTGTTACTATGGTTTATATACATTTATTACATTTAGTCTGTTCCTACTGTGGATTAGATCATGGTTTCAAAATAGTGGTGTTTGCAGGTACTTGGGCAGTCTCTTTTTACATTCTATATTTAATCAGTCACTCCATGGAATTATCTTTACCATTGTAATACCTTTTCAATCGATTCTCATGAATGCTTCAGTTATACAATTATATTGTGTGCAAATAATGATTTCCCTCTTCTTTTTTTAGTATGGAGAGTTCTAATTTCCTTTCCTTATCAGGTTGTATGTTATAGCATTTAATTTCATCACTATCTGTGATTCGTCCCCATTATCATTTCTTTTTATTTTTAAGTTTAATATATATTATTGTTTTTATTTTTTTATTTTTTATTTTTATTAGTTTCAGGTGTACAAAACAATGCAATAGTTAGACATTTCACCCCTCAAAAAGTGATAACCCCCCTCCCCCAATCTATTGCCCCTCTGACATCGTATATATCTATTACAATTCCATTGACTCTATTCCTTATGCTATACTCCATATCCCGTGACTCTCTCTCTATATATATTTATATATATATATAAAATTATAGTTGACATACATCTTTTTTTAATTAAAATTTTTTTTAATTAAAGTGTTTTTTTTTGATTGAAGTTCATTGGGGTGACAATTGTTAGTAAAGTTACATAGGTTTTGGTTTTACTGTTCTGTAATTCATCATATATATTATGCTAAACGAAATATCAAATTTCTAATTTTGTGTGTTTGCTCATTCTTTCGTGGTTAGTTTAACCAACCATTTCTCTATTTTATTAATTATTTTAAAACTTTAGATCTATTGTTCTGGCATCAGTCTGCTTTCTAATACACTGATTCTTGAATTTATTTTTCATTAATTTCTTCTTTTTGATTTACTTGTATATATTTTATTGATGTTTTTTCTAATCATTTAAATTGGAATCTTAATTCATTTATTTTCCTTATTTCCTGTTATTTATATAAATGTACAAGGCTATGGAATTTCATTTGAGTATTGCTTTTGACATGTGATATAGGTTCTGATAGGAACTTTTCTTTGTGGCCTAATATGTCTTCAAGATTGGCAATGTTTTTCCTTGGATACTGGAGAGGAAGATGGACTATCCGTCTTCAGGTTATAGAGTTAAGTAAATTACATATAGATCTAGCTTATTAACTCTGTGGTTTAAATCTTCACTATCTTTATTTTTTATGTATACTTGATCACTCATGGGTTGAGAGAAGTAAATTATAGTCTCTTGCTACCAAAATATTTCTATTTTTCTTTTAGTTCTTGTAGGTTTTGCTTTATGGATTTTGTTGTGATATTTGCATTATGTGTAGCTATTCATAGCTCCTATATCTTTGTTGTAGATTATATCCTTGACCATCATAAAGGGCCATTCTTTGTCACACAGATACTCTGCCCCCAACTCTAATTGTCTGCTATTTAAGAGCCTGACCAATGCGTTCTCTCTGCATTCACCTGATGTGATGTGCCTTTTCACTTCCTTAATATCCAGTACTTTCAATCCCTTTAAAACTCACTAAAATAATATATAATTAAATTTGTGTTCCAATATGGGAGTAAGTTTAGCAAATTTACATTGTGCTATATCATATTTTATGTTATGCTTTCTCTTTATATTGCCTTTGGATTTTTATCCCTTTTGTTCTGTGTGTGTGTGTGTGTGTGTGTGTGTGTGTGTGTGTGTGTGTATTTCTTTTTATGTTATGGATGCTGATGGGCTGTTTTTAGTTCTTATAATGGCTGACTCCATAATTGCGATAGACTCAATCTTCTTTTTCCAAAGACACTATCAACCCTCCACAGTGACTTGTGGTGAAATTATAAAGTATCCTAAGAATGCCACCTCTCAATTTTATTAATTATATTTACAGATTCTTCTAGTGTTTACATTTATTTTGTAATTGGTTGCTGTCCGTTAAAGGATTTGTGTTTGACCCCTGATTAAAAAGAAAATTCATCTGGCTATTGCCTCCCTTATGCTATGAATTCTTGTGAGTTACAGTAATTCTAAATTGCTGTGATTTAAAACTGTTGATATCTGTTCTGTAATTCCCACAGCTGTTTTACTCCTAATCCTATAGTTAAGTAGGACTAATGCAGAGTCAGTCCCTTTGCTATGATTTCCTGATTCATGGTTCTATCATTTTATTACAAAATTTTTTAAAGTATAGAAAAATTAAAATAATTGTACATTGAGTACTTATTGACCATTACCTTCATTCTACAATTGATGTTTGCTATATTTGCTTTATAAACTACCTATACATTTATTGAACCCTTTATCCACCAATCCATCTTATTTCTTGATGCATTTCAAAATGATTTGCAGATATCAGTAGACTCTTGAACAATTCAGCATACACATTATTAACCAAAGTTCAATATTAATAGTCTTCATTGGTGTTTTTCTATTAGCTAAAATTTTTTGTCTAATTATGCTTCCATTTGAAAAGATGCTCTGAAGTATTTATAACTGAATGCAATTTCCCCTGAGTATAACATTTTATTTATGTGAATCTCTTCTATTGTCCCACTATGTTCAAATGTGGGATGTTATTGTGAAAAAGATGAGTGTAATTTTGATTCACTTTCTCCTTTCAAGGGACTTGATTATTTTTATCCAAGTATAAAATGTTTCTTATCTTCAAAAGTCCTATAACATAAATTCTAATACAGACAAGGGTTGTCTTGTCTTTGCTATATCAAATAGTCTTCAGAGATTATGACCATTTAATCTATATATTCAAATCTTCTTATCCTAATTATTTTACACTAGTGCCGAAATAATATTTTTAATACTTTTTAGTTCATCGACATGCTTCTCTTACCCACAAATACTAGTTATGCAAATTTTGGATCTCCTTCCATATCTCCCTCGAGTTCTTTTAATTCTCATTCTGTCTCTGTCTCTGTCTCTGTCTCTGTCTCTGTCTCTGTCTCTCTCTCTCTCTCTCTCTCTCTCTCTCTCTCTCTTTCTTCCTCCCCCTCAGCTATTATCCTAACCAGTTCTACATATTATGGACAATCTCTGCTTTCTTTGGGCTGATCTCAACATGGCAGTCAGTTTGTGATTAAAAGAAAATTCCCTTTCTTTTTCTCCTGTGCACTTAGCTTGTGTTTAATCTCCTTCTTGTCTACACTGAGCCTTTTGTCTCTGCTTTGAGCTGTCTGATGGTTTCATTACATTATTTTCATTCATAGCTATATGGTTTATTTAAACAAGTCACTGCTCGATAACTATACTTTCTACTTGAGTGTTCATGTTCCATTTGTTTTTCCAGTGCTTTTCTCAACATGTCTTATATTATATTTATATAAACTCATGCTGGGAACTTTTTGATTTACTTCACACCTTTTGATAGAAGGCCTTCCTAGATCAGGTACTTATAAAGGGTTTATTCAGAGGAATCATAACCAGATTAACATAAATTATTCCCAATTTATAATAAGCAACTTCTGACATTCTGTTATATTAATGTGTGAGTTATTTTGCCTTCACTTCTCTCCAGGCAACAGAAGACAGCAGGTCCTGGCTGCTTCTAAATTTTGAGCGTCTCTTCTCCACACATTTCCTTTACAGATGGGGAAAGAAATTATCCAATCCTACCTCTCTTGCTGTTCACGGTACCAGACAAGCTCTGGGGCAGCTACTACACCAGCCCACCTTCATATTACCAAAGTTTCTGATTCAGTAAACCACTAGCTGTTATTCCTCTCAGTGTAACGCCCCTACTTTGAGAAGTTCCTTTGTTGACTCTTCCTGAGTTGCTACAGGTGCCTCTCCTAGTCACTTTCCACATTTCCACTTGTTTTCCTTGCTTTGGAAAGGACATGTGCCTTTATGCAAATCTCTAATTTTTTTGAAGACCAAATTGTGTATTATGTGAGACCTTTGATGAATTTCTTCTATGAAAACTCTTCTCCACGTGAGAAGTAAGCACATGGCTATTCCTCTTATTTCTAATAGAGCTCCTTTCTGTTCTGTGTAGTGTCTTCACAGTTGTTATATTGCTTTTTCTGTTTTATTCCTACATTTTCAAAAGCAGGGAATTTGGATCATTGGCAATTGGGTGCTTCCTTCAGAGTAGTCTTGACAGGAAATTTCCACATACTCATACGGAATATGTGGAAATCCTTTCCATCCTTTTGACAGGCCTTCAATGTACGCATGGAGAGCCTCATTGTATAGATGAACAAAAGAAACTCAGGTAGCTCACCTGCCACAGCCAAGGTCACCCAGCTAATGCATAGCAGAGCTGAGTTCTGGATGCCTTCCTCAGTATGCCACCTCTCCTCACTGGGAACAGAACCCAACACAGAGAGAGAAAGTCCTCAGAACATGGCAAGAGCTTTGACATTTGAAACCCATTAGAGAAAACAGAGAATTGCCCTTATTTATCATGAGCAGACTTTGCCATGATGGCAGACTGTCTAAGTGGCTCATATGTATCTTTCCGTTTCGTTATATGATCCTGCTCATTAGTATGCAGTTCTCTTTATCCCGATTGGGTGGGGATTTGGGGCCACTATGGACCTTGTTCTCATGTTGATGCCCTGCTGGAAAGTGGAATGGCTATCACGTGATATGAATGGTCCCAGCCAAGGACTCGTCCCCCCTTTACTGCACTGAGACATGATGGCTGCCTTTGCTAATCCAGAGACCAAGATTTTTACTTTTTTTCAGTCTTCTTTAGTGAGTGATTAGTTCCTCTCCTGATGTTTTCAGTTAGGATCATTTTACAGGAGGACATGGACTGTTTGCTCTGTATTCAGCCTCAGTGTTTCAAGCATTTTAAGTTGCCATATAAATGTTTGAGTGCTGTCCGTCTTCTTAAGGAAAGAGTTGTAACACTTTTAAGATTCTCCTTTTATTTATCTCTCATCATCAACAATAGTAGGTATTTACTGACATTGTGCTAACCAATACTCGGATGTTAGATTTCTCCTAACAAACTGGACAGCAGGAAGAAGGTCGGGGGCAAATGAAGCTCTCTGAAGTATTTGGGAACAGGCAAAGGAAAGCATATTCTGTTGTTGCAAGCATTTGTGCAGTGAGGACGTAAAGTCACTTGCCAGTCATACTACAAAATCTGCCAGAATCAGGGCTTCCCAATTTCAGGTACCCCCGCCCGTTCGGGAGCTGCAACCTCTTCTCCTGCTTTTAATAAACTATCTTCCTTTCCAAAAAAAAAAAAAAAAAAAAAAATATATATATATATATATATATATATATATATATATATATATATATATATATATAATACATCTGCCAGAATTGCAGCTGTCAGCTTGTCATCATGACCTTTTCTAGAGTCACGTGCCATGGAATTTTATGTCACACTAAGACAATATGACAGAACTCTGCATTGCTTTTTTAGTAAGTTCCCCCATCTCCCTTATCTCCTATATATGTATGTATGTGTGTGTGTGTGTGTGTGTGTGTGTGTATACACACACACACATATATAGGGCCAAAAAATGTATACACATTTTAAGAAAGGAAAAAACTGTATTAAAATTGTAATACTCAATATATTCTGATAACAACAGATGAATACAAGTCACGTTTGATTTCAGCAATTACAAGAGGTGCTCAAAGTGGTTACCATCAGTGTCCAGACACTTCTGATTACGGCGAACGACTGCTTGAGCAGCATTGACCAAAGTGTCTACCTGTATACATTTTTTGGCACCTCCAGTGTGTGTGTGTGTGTGTGTGTGTGTGTAACTTGTATGTATATATATCTGTATGTATAATCATGTGCACACACACACTCGCAGCCTTACAGTTCAGAAAGAGGCAGCCATCTTTCTGTCTCACTGTAGAAAAGGAAAGATCGAAAATATGAGAACTCATTTTAAATATCATGCTGAATTTAATATGGAATTATCTAATTACATCTAATTGAACCACTGAAACATAAACTACTGATTTCATCCTGAGTCAGAATTTTGCAGATTTGTTCCATTATCCTGTATAGAATATAGCATTTGGCACAAATCCTAGAACAGACCTTCTTTGCAGCTGTATTACTAAGTATTAGCCTTTATAGAGAATTATTGGCATCAGGCATCAAGATAAAAATCCTGCCATATCCAGTTTCTCCTTGCCTGCTAGTAGAGATCTCTCACACACATTGATACCCCACAACCTGGTGGCAGCCGCTGCCTGCCCGATTGTCAGTGCCACACTGTGTGCTTGATGTAAATAAAATATACAATTGTGCTCTATACCAATAGCCAGATAATATATTTCATACACTGTATAATATGCATAGGTTATTAGAGTAACTATTGAAACTTATTTTTAGTATAAAATTATGTTTATGTGGTCAAACAAGAACTGCAGGTGACATCACTCCATTTAATTTCTTAACTTCCCTAAAATATCCTAACCTTACTCATGTCAGTGTGTATACATCTCCCGAACAAGCTTGTATGAGATAACAATTGTTCAAAAATTCATTCTGAATACTGAATTTTTATTTCACAAGTTAGATTGATGCATTTCCGGGGGATTTTCCAGGATAACTCTTGTTCTTGGTGTATATTTTTACTGCTCGGTGTCTATATCTGTCATGCATTTTTGTCCATGTTTGTATCATCTTGATTTTGTGTAGATAGGCAAAAACAAATTTTATTTTTGGAGTGTGCCTGGTTGAGCGGCCTCTTAGTACCTCAGCATCTCGGGAAGTAATATGATTGAATATAATGTGTATCTTTCAGCAATAACGCTAAGAAGGGACCTTGCCGTCACCACCAGTATCCACAGTGAAAAGTAATTCCTTGTTAAATGCTGCATTTGTATTAACCATCCACGTAGTTTGTGGTATGCACACATCTTATAGCCATGCCAAAATTCATGATTTGATTGATTTGTACACTTGCATGCAGTTCAGCATGTGTTCTTCTGGAAGCCATTGTGACTAAATTACTATCATGATTGTGCTTTTCCACACTGATAGTGCAATTGAGAAAGCAGTTTTAATTTAATTTATTCTGACAACTCTATATGCCTGGTACAAACTTAATATGATGTGAGCAATGCATGCACACTCACGCTTGATTCTTATGAACACACCACATGGCTGTGCCACCGAGACACACTTGATTCTCTCCTGCACTTGATTGGAAGTCTATTACTTCTCATGCACCGTTAACGCATTTCCACTAACATTTTATGAAGATTTGTGTTTCTGTCAAAGAGAAAGGATGTCTAAGTAGGAGGAACCATCATGAGAAGTTGGACACTGATAGTGAAGCACCCTTCTTTCATTAAAATTCCATCTGCTTTCTGTTACAAACCCTGGAGCCTGGCCGTCTCTTATAACCCTTTGGAGTCTGAATGATTTAAGCTCATCTATTCAATGGGAGACCAAATTACAATGGGACACTGTCTTTGGATGATGAGATGGAATGCCCAGTGATGATGTGCTAAACATGTCAGAAATCTCCCAATCACCTGCCCCCACACCCCCGCCCCACTCTGGTGTGCTGTATGAAAACTACAGGATTCTTTATAGACCTGGCCGTGAAGGACAAAACATACAGACTTTCATGTGTCCTGGAATGGCTCAGCTCGCCAACTGGCCAGCACTAATGGACAAAATCTTGGGCAGGAAAGCAGACGAACCACAAGAGTCAGAAATTTACAAAATGTGATTGAAATCCTAAAATGCAAAAGATATATATACATATATATATATACATTTATGCACACACATACATAAATGTATATATATACACACATATATATGCACGTACACACACACGTACATTTCAATTATTGCTAGAAATTTCCATGTGAATTAAACAGCCTCCTAAACATTTCCTTTCAGAGCTGAAATGATGTCTGTAATTAAAAAACAGCAACAAGAAAACTGAGCTTCAGTAAATTCTTAAAATGCTCCATGAAATCCATACATAACCTGAACTTGTGAGCCCCTCATAGCTTAGATAAACTGAATACGTATGAAAGACAAAATCTCAAAAATTTGCAAATGAACTTCATTTCTGATTAAAACCTAGGTGAAAATATGGGCAGCTAGTCAAATGGTTGGAAGTCATTTTCCACGAGAGCCACATGGACTCTTAAGCCCAGGCTTTGTCCCTGTATGTGTTCTTTTTTCAAAGCCATCAAGCTTGCACTTATGGGTAAATAACATCTATTACGTTATCAGAAGCAAAGTACTGAGTATCTTCATGTAACTGTGAATGAATGAATGAGATCCCTGCCAGAATGTGAAGCAGACAATGGTGTATCAAAGACACTGGGGGTCCATTTTCAAGTGCTAGTCTGGGTCGATGCCATTCAGAAGATTCAGACTCTATAGGCTCTTTAGCAAACCAGGTCTGGCTGGTTCTGCTGGTTTCCCCAGTATTCAGCCCAAGGAGGAATCGTCATACATGTTATTTTATGTTATGTTGTTTTGTTTGTTGTTTATGTTATGTTTGTTTTTTTTTATAAAGGTGCTATAGCCCCATGGTCTTCCCCTGCAAAAAATTCAAAAGTCAGTATCAGAGTAACTTATTAACCAGTTTTCATATGTCATTCTAGAACTTTCCAGTACATATTAACATCTGTGTTGATGTATATTCAGAAATGTCGTTAACCATTTCATTGACTAGGTATTCTATACATCCCAAGTCAGAACTTGCTTAAAAGAAACCAAAAACGTCAAACTTAATATATTTGATTATTTCTGCCTTTGAAGAATGATCCTAATTCTTTAGATATTGCAGATGTAGTCATCCTATTTAAAATTATGGTGATTTACAGAGTTAATAAAAATAAACTTAAATTGAATATATAATTGTGAGAATTCCGACGAGGAAAGGAAAGCCTAGCCTTTATTAAGAATTTTTTTTTAAGTTAAAGTTTATTGAGGTGAAAATTGTTAGTAAAGTTACCTAGATTTCAGGTGTACAATTCTGTATTTCTTGATCTATAAATCCCATTGTGTGTTCACCACCCAGAGTCAGTTCTCCTTCCATCACCATATATTTGATCCCCTTTACTTAAAACAGCTTATTTAATGAAGGCAATTTACTCAAGATGGAGTAGAAGACGTGTTAGCTTTTAGCTCAGCTGATTACTTTCATTCCAGGGCTTTCATATGTTTGTACCTTCAACAAAAACTGCCAGGAGAAGAATATGGGCATAAGCTTATGTGATTCAGTGAAACTATTGTTTTTAAAATCAGTTCAATCACTATTTAGAATATAGCATTAAAGAATATACGAGAATCATAGATGACTTTTGAAATGACTTATTTTGGTCTCACATGAACATCTTGCCCGTCAAAACTTTATTTTAATTCTTAAAAAGTGAATGTGATGACTGGATGTTTTCTTTTCCATTTTTAATTTCTAAGACTATGAGAACACAGATTAGCATAAGGAGTTTATCGTTGACATTGCGGGATACAGTTTTTGTAGGTGGAGCCATATTTTGGAGAGGTAATTGTGTATATAAAGATATTATGGTCGGCAGAATAATGGCCCTCCAAAGATACCCGCATCCTCATCCCCCAAGCCTGTGACTATTGTATAGTAAATACATGGCAAAGGGAGGGCAGGTTATACATGCAATTAAGTGACCTTGAGACAGAGAGATTATCCTGGATTATCCAGATGGTCACAGTCTAATCACACAAGTCCTGAAGAGCAGAAAGCCTTTCCCAGGCATGATCAGAGGGAGACAGGACCACAGGACAATGGTCAGAGAGATGCAATTGATGCAGAATTTGAAAATGGAGGAAGAGGCCACAAGCGAAGACACTGAAATCACCTCCAGAAGCTGCGAAAGGCAAAAAACAAACAAACAAGAAAAACCCCAAATTATGAATTTTCCCTTCAGAGTCTCCAGAGTGAACACATCTCTTCACACGTTGGTTTCCACCCAATGAGACTCATGTCCAACTTCTGATGTCCAAAAGTGTGAGATTATAGACTTGTTTGATTTAAGCCACTGAGTCTTTGGCAATGTGTTACAGCGGCCATGGACACTCTACAGAGCTAGGAATGTCAGTTAGCCTCTCCCTCTCTACTCTGAGACAAAACTGTAAGAACTGTAACTTAGAGTTGGTGGTAGTGAGAATGCAGCCCCTCAGAACCAGAGAAATGGGTTTTAAGTTTGCAGAGTAAACAGACTATAGCAGTCCATGTTGATAGAATGAAGGGATAGAATGCAGTACGTGGCTTTCGTGCTGTATTTTGTTTGAGGTATGCAAGAAATGTTTAATTTTACTATGTCAATATTCCAGCAAGTATAGGGACAAAAGTACATGATCAAAAATCCTCTTTGGTGAAGCAGATGGATTTTTAAGAGTGCAGCATTCACATAAAAATACAGCTTTGACTCTTTTTTCCTCAGAAATTCTAAGTACATAGGTTTAAGTTTGGTCGATACAAGCATCACGCACGTACTTGTTAAGCAACTATATTTTGTATAAGATCTTACGGGAGAATAGACTTTTTCTATTTCACAAATAAGTTGTCCAATTTAGGAGAGAAAAATGTCAGATAGCTTTAACAGAAATGTGATTATTCTTTCAAAGAGGATTATTGCTGCTGAAAGTACAAATGTATTGTATTCAGGGTAACCATACCACGGAGGTGACATAAAAGGGGGCAGTCCTCACAGACAGGCTGCCAGTCCACGGAGGAGACCCTGCGATCTCCAGCGTCGCTCCATCCTCTCTTTCTGCTTCTGTGCAGTGTCGTCCTTGCTGTCTTGAGAGCTGGCATTGTCATCGGAATTTCCCCACGAGGACTTTGCATGCCATGGGGACTCATGTTTTCATTCTTAAATACAATTTCCAGTATACAACTTGCAGGTTTCTTAGGGAACGTACAGTGGCTCTCCCTCATGTTGGAACCAAACACTATTCCTTTCATGGTAGTCAGTAGGATGATTCCCTTTGGGGGAAAGCCCTAGAGCTCTGAGTTGCTGGGGGTGATTATAAAAGAGATTCACTGTGCCACTTGCCCAGCTGTTGAATCTTCCTTCCTACCTGAGCCAAGATCATTACACACACGGAAAAGCATGTGCTAAGGTGTGCTCTTTATGTGACTTCTCAGCAATTGGCATTTTTGCACCTAGAATCATAGATGTTTGGACTAAGGATGCCTGGTCAATTCATTTAGTCCAGCCACCCTCTTTAGACAAGCAGAGAAGTGGACACATCACCTCCAGTGCTGCGCGTGTCCTCACAGGGTCCACCGCTCCCCCATTCACTCTGTCCATCCCTTTTGCTTGTTCACCTTGTCCACTCCCTGTGGCACTCTGGGAAGTGTCAGCTGACCTGTCCCAGCTCTCCCATGTCTGCTTTCTCTATCCAGATACAGCTGTATGGAGGCCAAGCCCTGAGGTCACCCACACCTCTGCCGTGAACCAATTCCCTACTCTAGGAGACAGAGATAGGGGCTGACACTGAGGGAGGCCGTTCCTCGTAATGGCTCAACACCATCCATCGCGTGTCATTTGTCCATTACCTTGCCATCCAGCAGGTGCTCATCCAACGGAACACTTTCTTTGCGCCCTCAGCAGGGCATAACGGGAGTGTTAGCAGCCCCTGCTCTTTGATAGCTGCCATGTACTTGGGGAAACACACACGTAACAAGAGTGCTCCAGTAGGTACCAGCTACTCAGGCTCATCTGCCTCAGCCAAGGTCTTCTTTTTCATTTTCCTCTGGTCCATAAACGGGATCCTAACATCATATAGTACACAGCATTTCTTTAGAGATAAAAGGGAAATGCTAGCAGAGTACGATGGAGATGTATAATAATGAAGACAAAGATGCTTGATGTTATTTTCCAAGGTGTTTGAAACATCCAAGTAATGGAATAAAATCAGTTCTGAACACATCCGTGGGTCTCCTGGACACTGAGCCCCCTCACGGAGGTCCCCCAATTTGTGGTGTGAACAAACCACTCTTGCACGAGCTTTCAGCCACAAAAGCATAAGTCACCTCAGCTCCTTGGCTATTTCCCCCCTCTCCCCCCGGGACCTTTAAGTAAGATGGAGCTATCTTTCCTCTGTTCTGTCTAGAATAAAGAAGAGCGCCTTATAAATTTTACCGAGAAAACTTCACATAAAACAAAGACATAAAGATTTTTTGAATCCTGTTAAAATGATTGTCGTAATCAGGAATCTAAAGGGCTGAACTTTAAAATGTTCATATAGATGACACTAGTGATCTTGATAAACTGTCCTGATTTTTTAATGACAGTCTCCATTGTTTGGACTATTGAATAATGTTTCAGGAGCACTGAAAAAAAGTTATGCTTCGTGTGGAGGTGTTCTGGTACCACTTCTCTGTCCCTGGTGGGGAAATTAGGTCTCAGGCAGGAATACAAAGCCAAGTATCCCATGTAGCCTTTGTTCCTTGACCAAAAGGTGTTTTGACGAGACACCAATATACAGGCAAGTGGATCCTTCATAAAGTAGAGTGTTCATTTCAACATATACATACTTTTTCTTTAGTACAGGGACCCATTTCTTAGACTAATGGGAGATCTTTGTATTGAAAGGAAGAGTCTGATGACCCACCTTCAGTGTGAACTGCAAAGCCCAAATCATCAGAGAAAACAAGAAAATATTTCTCTTTCTAAGAAAATCGTGTGTGTTTCAAACATGCTTAGTTGCAAAGTACTGTCGTTACCATGTTGTGAAGGTTTTCTGAAGAAATGGAGACTCTTCCCAGCGAGGGTTCAGTAACTGGCATCTAGAGAGCAGCCCATCCCAATGTTAGATCCTAACTGGTTTTTTAGAGGCCATTCTGAAGGACTTGGTAACAGCAGATTTTATTAATATATATGACCAGTATGCCACACTTTTAGTTTTCTGTTCTCCCTCATCTACCTGGAAACAAGTTGATGGGTAAAGGGAAGCATCTAGAAGAAAGGCTTTTGTACTAAATTGGAGAACCCCTCCAAGTACAAAATTAGCTATCTAGTAGTGCTGTACACGTGATAACCTACAGGCTTCATGGCTAAGATACCCCAAAGGGCGGAACAAAGGTTTCCTGCCAACACTACTAATTGCTTATCAAAAGAAGTGTGCCATTTTGCCTTTTAAATAATGTGGAGAGCCAGTGGCAAATCAAATAACGTGGAGAAGGGTCCCTGAAAGATGGAAGGAACTCTGCATTTAGAAAGGCAACGATGTAAAATTAGGCAAAATCATTGGATGTTTATGGTATTTCAGAGAAGGGAGCCAAAGTGGAATGGGCCATGGCCCCTGACAAACCCTGACTGGGACAGAGGAAGAAAGCTGGGACTGAGCATTTCAGTACGTAGCATAAGGCTTGGGCTGTCGACTCCCAGTCGGGAAGAGAGTGCCCAGGAGCAGCTGATGTCTCAGGGAGGCTGCCTGTTCTGGATGTTCTTGAGAATGTTCCAAAGTAGACAGGTGGGGTACTGTGCAAGAAAGACGTATTTATAAAAAGAAGGCTTTACATCATAAGCACCATAAATACAGCATGGTTTAAGGACTCCAGTGATTCTTAAATAACATCATGAGACTTGCTTGCCCATTTACTGGGAGAATACTACTGCTACTGCTATTGCAGGAGAGGTCAAGACTTAGACTTTCTGCCCTGATGTGCGAATTCCACCCTCTCCCTCTGGTTGCTTCTCATTCGGGAACCAATAATATTGTAAATCGGAAGGCTGCTGATGGAAATAGAAAGTTAGTAAAATAAACGTGTAGGCAGGATGGAGTTCAGTCGAAGCTGTTATTTCTCTTTTGCTTGGGGACTGCTTCAAGTTGAAAGTGGGATATGAGACACTCATTAAATCAAGAAAGAGGAAGAATCCACACACAGAACAAAGCTGGCGGGAAGGATTGGAGGCTAGCGTGGAATCCTCAACTGACAAGGTCATTGGGTGAATCTGTTGGGGGTCAGCATACCTGGGCAATCACTTGAAGGGACAGGAGCTGGTCTAAGGAAGGCAATAGACAATGGGGCTTTGGTCCATGCACAGGCCACAGGAGATCCCATAGGGCATTTTATGAGTAGCGGCACCACTCACAGAGTAAAACTTTGGCTGCTCTGAGCACATTTTTTGAGGAAGTAATACTTATTTTGGGGGAGCCCCCGATACTATTCTTAAAGGTCCTGAACTATTAGTGAGTTCTGTCTGTTCAGCCCTAGAGAGAGAAATGAAATGATCAAAGAGAAGCCGTACAGGAGGTAGGAAAGTATTGAATTGTCAGAGCTTTCAAAGCAGTGGGTTATGGTGCTGAATACTACCACTACCACTATACTTACAAAGAAAAATATATTTGTGTTGGATTTTTACCAACTCCTAGACATTTTGACTCAGGTCTCAGGTGTGTTAAGAACTCTCTGTCCCCTAAACTCTGCATAGGAAGGGTTAGAATAAGGTAGCTTCAAGACCTTACAGAACTATGAGATTCTGTGATTCTAAGAATTAAAATGACCTGGGATAACAAAGCAAACCAGTAAAAACAGAATATGACTTAAAGAGACTGTTCACTGAAGTCACCAATCTTGGGACAGACCCATCTTTGTGTGATCACAGAGGCCAGCACACAATAAAGGCTTATAGGTTCCCAAATAGAAATCATAGCAGACTCTGAGGACAATTTAGATCCGTGATGGAGAAGCAGAGAGGGACGGAGGAGAACTGGATAGGTGGAGTGAGGTACACGTAGAGCAGGGAGGTGGGCAGTACACTCCAGGGCTCATAACAAAAGTCCATGCTGCTCTGGAATCTGCCATGGCTCCATCAGAAGAGGCAGTGAGAATCAGGAGGCCTGGGTCCCACTCTCCTCTTCTCTACTTTGGAGCAAGTTACAAATTTTAACCTGTGTTCACATCTACCTAGAGAGAGGATCAAGTCCAGACGATTGCTCCAGTTTCTGTTCAGTCTTTGAACATGTTATGCCACAGCTCAGGTTTTCTTTTTAAACAGGTTGTGTATTAGTCAGTGATTGATGCAATAATGCAGTATAACAAATAACCCTGGAATTTAAAAGCATTTATCTTTCTTGTTGTTGTGTTTCTTGATTGGCTGGGTATTGCCTGACCTCAGCCAGGTTTGGTTGGGCTGGACTTGTCTCTAGGTACCAGACTAGGTCATGTCAGGTCCTCTTGAGTCTCCTCCTCTTTGAGCCAGCGGATATGTGGGGTGTGCTTTGCTCAGGGAAGAGCATAGCATCATCAGAAGCATGTTGTCACGCAAGTGCAGTCAAAGCCTCTGTTCCAGATGCTCTGCTAGTGTGATCTGAGCTGTAAGTCACGTGTCCAAGTCTAACGTGAGTGTGCTGGAAAATACATGCTTCCTGCATGCAAGGCTGGTGAAGGCAGGGAGCTGTGATGGATCAACCGTAATCTCGTATGCCGAGTCTCTCAAGTTAGGGATTGATCCTCCCATGAGCAGGCTTTGGCATGTTTTAAAGTGACAATGGGAAGAGTAGCTCATTTGACATTGCAAAAGCAAGAGGGGGGAAAAAGAAAACAAAAAGCATTAGATATTCTCTAGTACTGTACATTATTTCTTGTCTTAAGGAAATCCTCCATCTGCACAAAGTCAAAGTATTTCAATGTTTTCCCTTCACTCACTTTTTCTAAATTTTCAAAGTATTATGTTAACAGCCAGAAGAAAGTTTGACACAAATGCCTTTTTGTGATCTTTATAAGGTGCATAGGAATATAAGCATGATGTAGGGCTTTAATAATTAAAGCATTAATACATTTCATGGTATCATGACCTACAGTCACTACAACAGTAGAACTGATGTAAAACCAGAGAAAATAGTACCCACCTTCCTTCTGTTAGTATTGGGTACTAGGACATTACATTTCTTTGTTCTCAAGTTTGCCAGTGGAATTCTGTTGGCCCAAATGAAAAGTCATAGACTGCTAATGTGATTTCATTTTCTTAAAAATAATGGTGGACTCCATTTGGACATACAGATAATGATATAAGCCTGGATTTTGTTGTGATAATGGAGTAACCTAGTGATGAGAAGTGAAACCCTGGGGAGCTGGCTTCCCCAACAGGGACACAGGCACAAACACAGGCCTTATAAGTGGAATCCAGTAATCCATCTGTGGTTTCAACCCTCTGACATACGGAGTGGTAATATGAATGTCCTCTTTATTTGTAAGATGTTACAGTATCACCAGATAGAACTCGCTGATAGTTCAGGACCTTTAAGAATAGTATCAGGGGGCTCCCCCAAAATAAGTATTACTTCCTCAAAAAATGTGCTCAGAGCAGCCAAAGTTTTACTCTGTGAGTGGTGCCGCTACTCATAAAATGCCCTATGGGATCTCCTGTGAGCTGTGCATGGACCAAAGCCCCATAGTCCATTGCCTTCCTTAGACCAGCTCCTGTCCCTTCAAGTGATTGCCCAGGTATGCTGACCCCCAACAGATTCACCCAATGACCTTGTCACTTAAGGATTCCACGCTAGCCTCCAATCCTTCCCGCCAGCTTTGTTCTGTGTGTGGATTCTTCCTCTTTCTTGATTTAATGAGTGTCTCATATCCCACTTTCAACTTGAAGCAGTCCCCAAGCAAAAGAGAAATAATAGCTGCGACTGAACTCCATCCTGCCTACACGTTTATTTTACTAGCTTTCTATTTCCGTCAGCAGCCTTCCGATTTACAATATTATTGGTTCCAGTGGAATTATGAGAAGCAACCAGATGGAGAAGGTGGAATTCCCACTTCAGGGCATATGTTTGACCCCCTTTACCCTCTGCTACCATTCTCCCTCCCCCTTACCCTCTGGTGACCACTAAACTGTTGTCTGTGTCTATGAATTTTTGTTTCTTTATTTGTTTATCTTGTTCCTTTGTTGCTTTCAGTTTTATATCCCACATATGAGTGAAGTCAAATAGTTCTCGACTTTTTCCGTCTGATTTATTTAGCTTAGCATAATAATCTCAAGATCCTTCCATGTTATTGCAAATGGCAGTATTTCATCTTTTCTTATGGCAGACTAGTATTCCATTGCATATATATACCACATCTTCTTTATCCAATCATCTATCGAAGGACACTGGTTGTTTCCATGTCTTGGCCACCATGAATAATGTGGCAATCAACATAAGGGTACATATATCTCTACGGATAAATGTTTTCAGTTTTTTTTGGTAGATAACCAGGAGAAGAATTGCTGTGTCATATGGTAATTCTATTCTTAATTTTTTTTTTAAGATTTTTTTATTGGGGAAGGGGAACAGGACTTTATTGGGGGAACAGTGTGTACTTCCAGGACTTTTTTTCCAAGTCAAGTTTTTGTCTTTCCAGTCTTCATTGTGGAGGATGCAGCTCAGCTCCAGGTCCAGTTGCCATTGCTAGTTGCAGGGGGCGCAGCCCACCATCCCTTGCGGGAGTCATACCGGCAAACTTGTGGTTGAGAGGACAGCGCTCCAACCAACTGAGCCATCCGGGAGCTCAGCGGCAGCTCAGCTCAGGGTGCTGTGTTCAATCTTAGTTGCCGGGGGCGCTGCCCACCATCCCTTGCGGGACTCAAGGAATTGAACTGTCAACCTTGTGGTTGAGAGCCCACTGGCCCATGTGGGAATCAAACTGGCAGCCTTCGGAGTTAGGAGCATGGAGCTCTAACCGCCTGAGCCATCAGGCTGGCCCCTAGTCTTAATTTTTTGAGGGAACTCTATCCTGTTTTCCATGGTGGCTCTACCAATTTACATTTCCACCAACAATGTAGGAGGGTTCTTTTTTTCCCACAGCCTCTCCAACACTTGTTATTATTTGTCTTGTTGATGATAGTCAAACAGATGTGAGATGATATCTTATTGTGGTTTTGATTTGCATTTCCCTCTTAGTGAAGTTGAGCATTTTTTCATATATCTGTTGGCCGTTTGTATGTCTTCTTGGGAGAAGTATCTGTTTGGGTCCTCTGCCCATTTTTTAATTGGATTGTTTGTTTTTTTGTAGTTGCATTGTACAAGTTCTTTACATTGTTTGGATATTAGCCCCTTGTCAGAGGCATTATTTGTAAATATCTTCTCCTATTCAGTTGGTTCCCTCTTTGTTTTGTTGATGGTTTCTTTTGCTGTGCAGGGGTTCAAAAAGTATTTTATGAAGTTGACCTCAAAGACAAGGGAAGTAAAAGCTAAAATGAATGGGACTATATCAAAATAACTCAGGGATTTTAAATTGCATTTTATTCTGTAAAAAATGCACAAGTAGTACATATCCATTCTTGAAAAGCTAGGAGATACAGATTAGTAAATTTAAAAAGTCGAATAAAAGCACTCTAATGTCACCAAGGTAAGATGGGTACTGTGACTGTTTTGGTCTCTACATCCAGACTGTTTTTTGATCTATGCGTGTAAGAGCTTAGTTCTACACGAGGTTATTTTACATGTATGTTTTAAAAGAGATCACACAATATCTAACTTTTTATAATGCATTTTTTCATGCAACAATATACTCACATTATGAACCACCTCTCTTTATTAACAAATGTATCTGTATAGCAATTTATTCTATATTGCAAATATTGTTTGGTCCTTTTTCATGTGCCCTCCCTGTGTGGGTGAGATTACTCAGTGTGTTCCTAACTTCTGTCCTCTGGACCGACCCTTTTAGTCAACTGTAATCCATTTTCAGTGTCATTAGGTGCTACATCCCATTATAGGTACACAGTATATCTGTGATGATTGTAACATGGTATTCCCAAAGTACAGTTAACACACACACACACACACACACACACACACACACACTCACACACACAGCCAAATAATCCATTTGGAAAATAGTACAGTTCTTTCTGGAACCTCAAAATTTACACTAGGTTATTGAAAAACTGGAAAGTACTGAGGTAACAAAAGCTGAATTCTGTGCTTATTTGAGTAAGAAGCACACCTCTGGGCCAGCTTCATGGATGCGTGACCTCTGCAGTCACCAAAGGGCCATGCGCTTAGAAGGACCCAGTGCTCGGCTTAAAGCTCTGTTGTTGCCATCTTGAAATCCTTAATAATTTTTAAACAAGGTGTTGTGCATGTATATTCTTCGCCAGGCCCTATAAGTTGTACAGGTCTTCCTGACATCCCTGTTCATGTCCTACAGAGGTGGTATTCCAACCAATAGTCTCTGGTGAGACCCCCAGTGCCTGCCCCTGTTTGGGACCTGCCTGGTCCCTGGCATGCACTGCTTCTTGTCATCTGGGTCATTGAAAGACAAACCCAACGAAGAGTCGAGAATCTATCTTGATGGTGAAAGCTATGCACCAGATTTCCAAATCTAAAACGTATATGCACACACACTAAATGGTAGCGTGAACCTGAGGTGTTGAATACCTGGCCGCAGATAATTCAGCTCAGCTTTGTTTGGAGAACCAGAGTTCTAGGTTCTTCCCCCCAAAAGACTATAACTGGTCACTTAAACCAGAAAATATGATTTAAGTGTAATATAAGCTAAGCATTTCACAGGGGATGCTCTCCAAATTCATCTTTATGTCATTTCTGAGTTATAAGACTATTTACAGATGAAGATGTGCGTTGCCTATGGTTGATACAGAAGTGCTTTAAGTTGGCACAAATGCGAGTTTAAAAATTCCACAGTTTAGCTGGAGGGCCAGACACAGATTGTGCAACAGAGGACAGCACCCAGAAAGAGACCCACACGCATATGCCTGACTGATTTTTGACAAAGGTGCAGAAGCGGTTCCATGGAGGAAGGGTTACCTCCCCATCCCAGCAACAAATGGTACTAAAGCAATTGGCTATCCATAGGCAAAACAGGCAAACAAACAAAAACAACAACAAAAAAGGGCCTCGACCTAAACCTCCTATCTTATACAAAAATTAATTTAAAATGTATCACAGACTTAAATGTCAAACGTAAAATTATGAAACTTCTTGTTTTAATGTTCAATCCCAACTATGTCAAACAAAAATTGTAGAATTTGAACGTCTGGAAAGACTTTACAAATCATCTAGCAACTAGCTTGTACCCCAACCCCAGAAGTATTCACAGGAACTGTCAGTGCATGGGCCGTTCTTTCAGTCAAGGTTACTTGGCGCGGCAGCTGGAAAGCTAGGCCACTAGTATACTGTACTTTAGCCGGTACTCACCTTGTACTTTAGCCACCAAATCTAAGAACTGGAAAATACTGATTCTGGAATAATCTCACCAGTTTTATGCCTGAGGAAAAGACCTTGTGTGTGCCCTTGCCGTTCTATTATTGGGGACCCATCCTATTATTGAAAAGGTTCCTAGAGCATTGTGGGGTCAAAGTGGGTGTTTAGAGACAGGTAACCCTAGGGTGTAACTCCCAATCTCCTGTCAACCCCAATTTATAAATAAGCTTAACTGTGGCTACTTTTCAACATTATGAGAAAATAATGATTAATAGCTGGAATAGGTCTTTAGATAATTTGGGTATCAGTGCACTCTGCAGGAGGTCCTGAATTAGTGTCTAGTGAGATATTTCTTGTGACACCTAATATATTGCTGATGAGCAATATACATTTATTGAGAATAATGAATAATTATGCAAATCCCCAAGTCCTTCCCTTTCTTCATACACAGGGCACGTTGACATTGTTTTTCATCTTTATAATTGAGGTGGTATTTTGTTAATTATTTCCACTTGATGGCCCAATGGGGAACATTGTCCACCTTGTTCTCCTTGCGTAATGCTTCATTTCTTCATGAGGGGCAATTACTGAAAAGTCTGTGCAGAGTCCCCAGCTGAGCGCCCATCCCGTAGTGAGCGTGGCCTTCCCAGTGTCCAGTTAGAATTTGATTGAGTTCAGCCACTTGATTTCAAGCCTCTAAACTCAAGTACTCTGGGTTTTTCGAGCTAGGTGTTTCGGTTAACTTGAAGACACTGGGAGGTTGGCACATGGCTTTGCATCTGCAGATGCTTCACCATCTTTTGCACACCATTTTAGGCATGTCGGCATTCTCTGTCTGCCTTCAAACTGTTTGTTCACACACATTCTGGCTGTCCTGGCTGAGAGGGTGGAGAATGCTTCCCGCATGTGTCCATAAGTGGGACTGTAAATGTATTATCTACCCATGAGCTTTGTGTGACATTAATGTTCGAGAATTGGTGTGCCCCGCCACTGAATTATTATGTGTGTGCAAACAGTACAACAGGAAAACAGCGATGAAGTGTCTGGTAAGGAAAGTTGTGGAATCACCTGGGCTGAGCAGCTTAGATGTGAGGAAGCCAAGGGGAGGCTAGAATGAAAGACGCGGTTAGATGTATGGTGTCAGGTGGGTACTCACTCCATACATTATATAAATGCCTAATCATTGTGTTGTACCCCTGGAACCTAATATAATATTGAATGCCAACTGTAACGGAAGGATTTAAAACATTTTTTTTAAAGAAAGACCCAATTAGGAAGCAGCAAGGGGGTCCAAATACTCCCTGAAAGTCACCAGTCCCTCCCAGGTGAAACCTGTGGCTCTGACTCAGGTATTGTCCAGTCTTTGCTAACCGCTTACCTAGGCAGCAGGGAAAGTGGGAAAAATGAACGCTGCCACCAGCCGGCAGCAAGAACAAACTCAGTCCCCTCCAAGTTTTCATTTTCCTTCATTGATAAATTGGATTTTAGGAGAACAGTTTTCCAAGAAAACTGTACTTGGGTACAGGGACTGGAGGTGGGGGGCCATCCGAACATGAGCAGCATATGAGTGGGCTTAGGTACCAGGCCTTCTCCGTCATCCCACGTGGCACCTGCAGCAGCTGTGCCTCGTGTCGTAGCACTTTTATTGTTTTTATGGATGGATGCATTAATGAAGGGGCATCGTGACCACTGTACCTGAAAGGTGCTGATGACTAGAGACAAACAGAAAATGTATAGCGGTTACAGCAGAAATCCTGTCTTTCGCAACCAGGAAGGAAGAATCAGCAGGGCAGGTGATGTGTGGTCCTGGTTACAAGAGCAGGCAGGCTTCACCCTCAGGTGGCCTGGATACAAACCCCAGCTCGGCAGCCCTGGAACCTGGGCAGCGCCATAACCTCTGGGGCTCAGTTTCTTCATCTGTGTAGACCAGAGAGTGGCTTTGAGGTTCGATAAGCTGACATGTGGCAAATTGAAGGATACTTACTCTTATTTCCTTTTACTGTGCCTACTCATGGCTTAGTCTCTGGCTCCATGATGCAAAAGGGCGTTCTACATTAGGGGAAGATAATTAGCTTTGCCCTACCTGGTAGGCTGAATAATGGTCCCCAAATATGTCCACATCCACAATTCCAGGAACCTGTGAATATTACCCAAGTTGGGTCCAGAGTTTGCACTGTTTTATTTTTTTCAATTTTTTTATTGAAGAATATTGGGGAACAGTGTGTTTTTCTAGGACCCATCAGTCATTCATTGTCCTTCAATCTAGTTGTGGAGGGCACAGCCCAGCTCCAAGTCCAGTCACCGTTTTCAATCTTAGTTGCAGGGGCGCAGCCTACTCTTCTATGTGAGAATTGAACCGGCAACCTTGTTGCTAAGAGCTTATGCTCTAACCAACTAAGCCATCCAGCCACCCCAAGAGTTTGCACTTTTAAACTGGATGCAGTACCACCTTTTGAAAGTCTGTAAATGGAACACTTTACATGATATTTTGCAAAAATTTGCAAAGCTGTAGTTTTATTTGCAATGAACTTATTTTCCTCTGATTCCATGTAATAATGTCTAAAGGTTACATACAGCTGTAAGCTCCGTGAGAGCAAAGATTTTGTCTTGTTTGCCAGTCGATCTCCCCTGCCTGATAATCCCAGAACCCAGTGTGTGCTCAATAAATATGTGTTGACTGTAAAAGTTATGTTGCAAGGGGTTACAGTGACACTCAAGTGCAAGTTTTCTGCACACTGATGCAATTTGTTTTATTGTGTTTTATTTTCCTGAATGGAAGGATTCATGTGACATGGAGTGTGTGTGTCTCTTTGTGTCTGTGTGTGTGTGTAGTGGGCCATCCTATGAAAAGAGAAGGGTGACAATATTTGCAACACTAAATAGGGATATTTGCCTTAGAGGGAATTTTATGCACACATATCATGTTTGGAGATAGTTCTGCGTCTCCAACCACAGTGTAATAATGAATCCAGTGAAGTGATATTTTCACTCTGTGTCCACACAGCCGAGGGCCAGCGTCTTTGTAGAGAGAATGGAGAGTAAGTATATCTGTGGTCAAATATTTATTTGGGGGCAAGACTAACGGGCATGGCAAGCCTGCCTCTCTGGCAGTCTCAGAGATCAAAAGAAGTTTCAGGAATTTAGGAGGCAGATTCACCTTCATAATAGATCAAACAGGACCAGAACTCTGAGAACAGATAAGAAAGATGGGAGTGGTGCTTCCCTTCTAGATGGAGCCGACAATGTGGTTTGAGGTATAATTGATAGAACCATTTCGAATCAAGTTTCAGCTGATCCCCCGGTGTCGTTTGGAGAAGTCCCTTTGGAAAAAATGAAACTTTCTGCTTCAAGTGCCAGTATTCACGTGACACACAATACTTGGCTGACCTGATCGCATTGCCAATCAAATCTCACAGAAAGGAATAAGCAGGGTACACAGCCAACAGAAATCGAGGAGCCTCGTTCGCTTTCGTTTTGTTTAGTCTGATGCATGGGGATAAGAATCTGTGACCTTCCTCCAGAGATGGAGTGGGGAGGGGGCGGTTGACCCGTCCCTGCCTTCTTGCTTTATGTCTCCTGCACTGTAGAGATTTCTTATGGAAAGCTACAGGGTCTCAGTCCCCAAGGGAGGGCTGGGGGATCCTGACAGTGCCGGGGGCCATTGTGTTTGGCTAATCCTGTTCTCCGAGGACTCACCTTAGCTTTCTAGGCTCAGGGAAGCAATCCTGAATTTGCCCCAGATTTGAAGGGATTTGGGGGCTCCTGCTCAGGCTAATGGAGCTGATGAGCCCCTGAGCGCTGCAGCATACCCCTGTAGGAATGGCCCGTGCCCAGAGCAACAGGCAGCTGGCCCTCTCCTCCTACTCTTTCTCTTCCGGAGGCTGGAGGCACAGAAGCCACCTGGCCAGAGAGGTGCTCGGTGAACCTGGGATCAGAACATGAGGGCTGCGTGTTACCTCAAATGGCTAATGGCGTTGGTTCCAGGGTTGACCCCCAGGTATGGCTGGGTGATGTCCTCCCTGCTGTATCTAAGTCCTTAATTTAATAAATATTTAATAAATACCCACTGTGGGGCATAGTGTCCTTGCACATCGGATTTCTTTCAAAGGGTTAGCCAAGGACCAATGTGGAAAGACCGAAGGCGAGCTAAGATGGCAAGCTGGGTTTGACTGAGGACAATGTTTGATTTGTGCTGCTTTGTGCCTCCATCCCGATGCCATTGCGTCACCCTGTTTACGGTGCTGACTAGCTGCTGCCCCATGGGGCAGACAAGAAAGCCCTCAGGGCTTCTTCCATCTGCTCTGAGAACATCTGGCTCCTCACTCCATCCCTCATTCCTGGTACGCTCTAGAACAATGGTCTTTAATGGTATCCACACTTGAAACGAAATTGTGACATGTGGCCCTCGGCAACTTCAATGCTGCTGCTTATATTATTATCCCTTAACTATTGATAATGTGTAAAAGGATGCCAAACTCCCTACACCGTTCAGAGAATAGTAACAGGAATGTGGATGCTTGGATCTGTTTTGACCGTACGCAGTTTCTACCTGTGAAAATACACACTGGGAGCATCTAGCCAGGTAACTGCATGGACAATACAAGGGTGACTAGAAAGACAAAAGGAAGTGGCAAAGGTTTTCTGGAACACTGTGGTCGATTTTGTGAGGTGATCATGTATGTGACTCTCTCATAGGCAGATTTGTCTCTGTAATTCGTCTCCACTGTTTCTGTAGCCTGAGGTTGGGGAGCCGGCCCCCAGACATACGCCCCGACCCCTGCACTGGCTTTTCTGGACATGAACTTGGCCTGACCTTTTTCTTCTGAGCTTCCAGAGCTGCCAGTGGAGTAGAACTGGTCTCTTGCCACCCTTATGCCTAGCCCACGACTGTGCACAAATGTAAAAATTGACCAGAAGGTATAGAGAAGCTGTTTTTGACCAGCAGGCAAAGTGATCTTCTGAAAACCTCAAATGTATCTGAAAAGTTTAGCTTCTTATCTTCCCTTTTGCCAAAATATTCTATATGTGTATAACACATATACACATATAGAGAATATGTATACATACATAATATAACTGATACATGTATGCATCTATAACATGTTTGTTTAACATATGTACATAAACATATATAAACATATTTTTCATGGCTGTATGTATATATATTGGTATATATGTATGTATACATATATATACACAAAAGCTTGACTAGGAACTATAAGATTTAAAGTAAATATATACCTTAGAGTTTAGTAAAACCAAAAAAATGCTGTCATCCAATTTAATTTTATGAAATGAACAAGAAATGTAGGGAAGGAGAATTTTAATCTCAACTGTAGCATTAACTTTTTGACCCTAACATTCATTTATCGGAGTTCTGTTACTACATTTATCTTACCACATGGTAGGATGGCAATATTGTTGAAGTTTTAACTGGCATTATGTTCTGGAAATACTTTACCTTTAACTCGAGGTACATTGTATACTCTCCTGTGGCTGCCAATACAAACCACCCAAAACTGCGTGGTGTCAGCAACAGGTACCTATTCTCTCACAGTCTGGAGTCCAGAAGTCAGATCCAGGTGTTGGCAGGGCCACACACTCCCTGGTGGCTTTAGGGGACGGTCCCTCTGTGCCTCTTCCAGCTTCTGGCGTTTGCCCGCTGTCCTCGGCACCCTGGGCTTGTAGACACATCGCTGTAGTCACACGGCCGCCGTCTTCTCTCTGTGTCTCACAGTGTCTTCCTCTGTGTGTCTGTCTCTGGCCAAATGTCCCCTTTTTACAAGGACGCCAGCCAGTCATATTGTGTTAGGCCACTCCATTGACCTCATCTTAATGTGATCGCCTCTATGAAGACCGTGTCTCCATCTAAGATTACTTTATGAGGTTCTGGGGTTAGATTTTCAACATATGTTTGGGCGCAGGGGACACAATTCAATCTACCGTGTTTCCCCAAAAATAAGACCCAGTCTTATTTATATAACATAACATAATATATAATATAATGTAATATAATATATAATATATAACATAAGACTGTGTCTTATATTAGTCTTTGCTCCAAAAGACGCATTAGAGCTGATTGTCGGACTAGGTCTTATTTTGCGGGAAACATGGTATAACATAAGTTCCAATGGAAAAAATTAAAGAAATAAACATTAAACAGTATGTTATGCTGCTAAGGATCTATGCATGAACACTGTTCCAGGTCTGGTTATCCATGTATCAAAATTTAAAAATACTGAATAATTACATTTTTAACTTTGTACTTTTGAAAATAAATGGTTATTTTCATATTACTTTATTAAAGTGGAAAAAAACTGATAGTTGCTACTTAAAAAAGAGAAAGGACTTTAGGAAAGAAATAAAATAAAAACTTTTGTTTGCAATATTTCTCTAAATTTGTATCCCAGTACAGCATAGGGAATACAGTCATTAATGTTGCAATAACTCTGCATGGTGTCAGATGGGTGCTAGGCTTATTGGGTGGTCACTTCATAAGGTACATAAATGTCTAACTACTCTGTTGTATACCTGACACTAATGTAATGTTGTGTGTCAACTTTAATTGAAAAATTAAAAAAAAAATCTTTTAATTTTTATCTGCCTGGAAACTGAGCTCTAGCTGAATCTGAAGCTGAAGGGGACTCTTCTGTACTGCGTGAGGCCCGGTGCAGGTGTTCTGCCTTGGGTCCCATAGCCAGGTCCTGCCATGTCATGCGTGGCTGCAAATGTGCCCCCACGGGATGCTCTGTTCCACAAATGTCCTTATTTGAGACATGGGCTATAGTTAACACTTCATTAGAATTGCTTATTTGTAATGGAACATGTAGTATTGATTAGGGATATTTATTTTTATAAATTTCTGAAGTGGAAATATCTATATTCTGTTTACATCTGTGTTCTCTATTCTCTCTCTCTCTCTGCCCCCACCCCCTTTAGGGATACTAAATCAATTAAAATTAGTGATTTTCCTTGTTAATGAAATAATGTGTACAATATTTCTGTTTAAAATGTTCTTCAACAGACTCAAAATTGGGAGCAGTTACCCATTCGATGTAAATTCTTCCAGGTTCTCCCATAAGCCACTCTTTGGCACAGTCAGAAAAGGGTAAATAAATTACCCTTCCATGCCCTCTGGACTTTTATGCCTAGTTAGTGTCTAAGTTTATAGAAAAAAGAAATAGAACACTGGGGTTGTCACAGAGACATCTAAGTCCTGTCAACACCTTTTGCTCCACTAGTGACAAATGATACTTACTACATCAGGACAAAATTCACTGGATTCTGCTCAAATAAAGATACTTAACCTTTTACTTATAAAATTATGTCATTATAATTACTTAGTAAAAGACCTTATTAGATAAGAGTATTCTGTGTCTATAGATACACATTTTATTGAGGCTTATTACCTATTATGTTGATGGCATATTTGAAAGTTGGCGTTTTCTTCAAGACCGTTAACGATGGGGAAAACCTGCAGCAATGAGATTTTGGTTTTGTGAAGTTGTCTCATTTGGAAATAAATAAAAAGTGTGGTTTCTGCAAGTTACTATTGAAAATTCTGAATAAAATACATAAAGTTTTTTTTTTTTTTTAAATTAGACTTTGTATAAAGCCTTTTAAAATAAGGCTGTCTACCCATGCACATGAAATTAAAATAGCCAAATATGTCGCACATATTTGGGGCTTTTAGGGCATCTGCCCACTACGCAAGACTGGAAATAAGTTCCACTTTGAATACCAGATGCATCTCATTGGGAGGGAGTGCCCAGAATGTAGACCTGAGAGACATTCTGAGGTCCTATCTGGGCTCCCCAGGAAAGAGTATAGAAATTGATTAGTAATGTCTGCCCTGGGCATGAGCAGGGCACATGTCAATGGACATGTCCATATTGCCATCCCTGCCGTATGTCCAAAGAACGAGAAAGGCAACAATGGCGTGGACGGAGCATCCGTTGCGTTGTAGAAGTTTTCTATCTCTTCCATGAGGGATGCATGCCCCGAGCCTTCTCATTCGCAGTTGTTCTCAGGCAAGGGAACCACAGCCTTATAAGATATTTTTCCAGGTGGCAGAGAGGTAGCTCTGCGATCTCTTCTCAGCCTTCCCCTGACAGGAGACTCAGGATAAGTGTAGTCTCTCATAGAGCACTGTCATGGGCAGAATCATGCAGACATTTACCTTTAGAATCCACATATTTTTCATTTCCCTCTGACAGGGCTTTTTCTTCAAAAATCTTTGTATTCTTCTTAGAGCAATGATTTTTTAAGCACGGTGATTATTATTTGCTGAGTTAAACTGAATTAATCTAGAAGCACATCAGAAATATCTGAGGGGCTATTGTGGCTTCATTTCACTCTACAACAGTATGATAAAATTTGAGTTATTTACAGTCTGATATGGACATATATATATATATATATATATATATATATGGCTCTTCCCATCCCTTTATTTGTCTTGTATTCATGAAATATCGAATTCAGTATATTAGACACAGCAATGAACTTATGTTCATGTTTCAAAATGGATTCTAATGTGTTTTCTAATATGGTTTTCAAATTCACTGTTTCATTGCAAAACCGTTTATGATTACTTAGAAATCAATTATTTTTTTCTTATGCCTTGAAAATGCTTTTGTTCAAAAAGAACAAAATCTGAATGAACAATTATATATTGACAATAAAAAACAAAAGCAAACAAGAAATAAAAATAGATATGCACATAATTCTTACAATTTTACTATGCTATTAAAAAAATAATTTTAGGAAATTCCCTACTGAAGTAGGAATGATTCTATAGGAAATATAAATATGAACACCAGAGTTATATATGTAGTCAGAAGCCTCGACCACATCAGACAAATGTCACTTTTTCAGATGACAGAATATTAAATTGAGTAATCCTGAAGAACCATTTGAGTCCTTTGATTTACACATACAGTAGCAGTTAATTCCATGAGAAGTTCTTGAATTTTAAATTATACAGCATTTTTTCACAAATATGCTCATTAAATAATGATATCTTTAATGTATGTACATTGTCCACTTTTCCTTTCAAAAAAAAATCCTGAATTTACTCTGAGAGCCTCTTGCTTTAGAATCCGACCACTAGAGAGTACTGTAATACTATACCTAGACAGCATCCATCATGACATATTATTGTGATTTTTCAATATGGTATCTTTATTATTTTGTTTTATTTTGCTAATTCAAGCAATTCAGTTGACCTTAATAAAATCCCCATATTTTTTCTGTAAATTGCTGATTATGATTTTCCCCCTAAATCCTGAAAACTGTTATTATTCATCTTGACCTTTGTCTTGAAATAGAGTATGTTTCAGACCTGTCTTTCTTTGTCTGCTTATTTTGGAAAAAACAACATTTATGCCAGAAATGAACATATGAATATTTGTTTAGTTTATGAGATGTAAATTTAATAAGCATCTGTTAAACACCAGGAACCTAGCAAGTGTGGGATGCTACTGAGTGTGTGTCTACAAATAACTGCAAGGCTTTCGCCCCCTAAATTGGTAAAGCACATGCAGACAGTGGAGACAACCTCAGACTAGATGCAGTAGCTCAAGAGATTGGTGCAGACCAGGAAGTAGGAGACTGGAGGGAGCTAGCATAGAGTAGGGTGGTCAGGAAGAAACAAGGAAGGGGCAGGCTCTCAGCCTTGAAGGACAGGTGGGAACCAAATTGTTCAATCCAAGTTGCACAGTTCAGAGAAGGAGAATCATCCCAATGTCCAGGCAAGGCAGGGCTTTTCAGGTAATATGTAAAACAGAGTGTGTCAGTCATCCTTTTGAAAGAATATGTTTGCAGCCCAGAAAGATATATGGGTCTGGATTGTGAATGGGCTCTCATGCCTGTTTTAGGAGTTTGAAGACAATCCTTTGAGCCAGAAGGTCTCAACCTTTTTTTCACCTAAATAAAGAAAACCCAGGCTATAAAATACATGTCATTAATAAAAGTGGATATATATATGTGTATGTGTATATATATGTGTGTGTGTGTGTGTGTGTGTGTGTGTGTGTGTGTGTGTATACATACAAATTTTATTTGTTGATTATATCTCAATAAAGCTGGAAAGAAAAAAGTAGAGCGTACGACAGGGATGCATAACATGGCTGTGGCCTCGTGGTGGTGGGCGGGTTGTAGGTGTGAATAGGAGTCATTGCAGGGATGCAGAGAGCATAGAGAGAGGAAGTGGCTTATCAAGTGTGAGAAGGCCTCCCTGATGGGTCTCAGCTCCCCACGAGGGAACGTCTGTGAAGGGTGCCTCTGGGTGATTACCTTGCCCTTACAGAGATGTGGGCTGATGTGCAGATAGGAGCTCACATCTTTTTCTGGGACCAGAGTAGCTTCCCGGTCCAGGCCTGGGCCAGTTTGCTCATCCTTCAGGACCCTGGACTGCTTGCTATTCTGGTATTCACCACACAGTCTGCAAATCAATGCACCCCACTACACTGTGTTCCTTGCATACATCTGGTCGGTCTCCCTCGTGTGGGGCACAGTGAGCATCTCCAGTTCTGGGAGGTCTTTGGATTCTCCAGCATTTATCCTTTCCTCTTCAAATATGTCTTAAAGTAAGTGTATTCACTGCATTTGTAGTATGAACAGTCTAACAGTGGTGCTACCTCCTCTTGGAGCATGGTATTCAGGACACCATAGAAGACAATGCCCTTTCATACTCAGGCATGTTACGTTGCTATTTGTACCAGAATTTGAGTCAAATTCCACATGATTTTCTTTTTTATATTAACAATTATAAAATCATGACTCCATTATTTAATTATAATTACGAAGTCTTTGGTTGGGGGGAAAAATCTGCTTTTTATGATCATTTTCAGTATTAATAAACAGTTTTGAGTGCCTAACACGTACAAAATATAGCCAAATCAAATTCTCGGGTTTTTTCTCTTTCTCCTGAGTAATTTCTTCCTTTTCTTCCCCTAATCTCACCGTGGGTCTATAGATTTGATCCTGGAAAAAGTCTGAGGCATATATCACAAGTTCTGCTGTATGTAACTGTGGATATATTTTACCAAGGGGAGAAAATTTTACCTCAGTTACTCGTGAATATTTATATGCAGCATAAAGCTGAAACTCTTAAATATCTCTTCCTTTCTTTCTCCTATTTTTTGACAAATCCCTTCAGCTTTTAGGCCTGTTGATTTACCTGATGCTGTATCAGAACACTTTGCAGCCCGAGGCAGGTTCATGCTGGCAGGTGACTAACCTGTTCAAGATTTTTTTCTGCACTTTGATTGTAATAATCTGTGCTTTTCAAGACATGCCTACATTGCTAATTGGATCGGTGTATTTCAAACAGCAGGATGCAACCCATTGTTGGGTTATACAATAAATTTAGTATTTCAAGATTAGCATTAAAGTAAAAGATATAAGAGAGGAAAGGATATACTAGAAATCTCCGAGTGTACCTCATGTAGAAAGTGTAAGTTCTTTACAAACGTTGTGCATTTCCTCAAATAATATAAGAGAGGTCGAGTTGTCTCACCTCCTCACCAGCACATTCTAATTGTAGTTTTTCCCAGAGCTATGTAGTGGTATCTAATTATGGTTTTATTTCGTATTTTCCTTATAACGGTATTAAGCATTTTTTAATATACTCTTTGGCCATTCAAATATCTTCTTTGATGAAGTGTCTGCTGAAATATTTGGGGCATTATTAATTTGGATATTTGTCTTCTTACTATTGAATTTTAAAGATTCTTTATATATTCTAGATACAAGTCCTGTTTCAGAGATACGCTTTATAAGTATTTTCTCTTAATCTGCAATCAGACTTTTCATTTTCTTAATAAGGATTTTGGAAGAGCAAAGGATTTTAATTATAAGGAAATTCATTTTATGAATATTTTTTCTTTTATGGTTTATTTTGTGTCCTAGATAAAACATCTCTGCCTAACCCAAGGTCACTTCAATTTTCTCCAAAGTTCTCTTCTAGAAACTTTATAGTTTCAGCTCTTACATATAAGACTTTAGACTGCAGGTGCACTTCCGGGAATTCTCAGCCCGGCAGATGAGGAAGCCCAGAGCAAACATTGCTTGTTAGAAATGTGCTGCTTCTGGCAGAAATGGCCCATTTAGTACCCTTATTGTACCCAGTCATCTTCTGGGAGCATTCTGCTTACAGTGTCTAAAGTCTTGTCTGGTTGTGGCAGTCAGCTGACTACATCACCCACAGCAGGTTCTCTTGAAGGGAAGTATGACTGACATACTTCATATCTAATGCTGTCAGATTCTGCAAATCTAGCCAATTACACTGTTTGATTTCCAGACGTTAAACGAATCTTCCCAAACCGAGATAAATCTCACTTAGCCATGCTGTATTATTTTTTTAATGCATCATTGGATTCAACTTGCAATTTTTTTTTGAGGATTTTTCTTTCCTTTTTGGTTTTGCAACAAGATTAATACTGGCCTCGTAAAATGAGTTAGGAAGTGTTTCCTCTTTTTCTATTTACCAGAAGACATGATATAGAATTGTGCTACTTCTTTTTTACATGTTTGGTAAAATTCACTAAATTATCTTTGCCTGGGCATATTTGGGGAAGGTTTATAAATGTAAATTCAATTACTTTCATAGTTACAGAACTAGTTAGGTAATCTATTTCATATTGGTGAGTACTGGTGGTGTGTGTGTGTGTTGAGAAACTGATCCATTTAATTTAAGTTGTTGAATTTACGTGTACTGTGTTGTCCATATTACTCCTTTATTTTCCTATTACTATGTAGAAGATCTCAGTGATATTGCCTATTTCATTGTTGAGGTCTCAGGTAGAGAGAGGAACAGAGAGAGAAAGTGTGGACCTGGAGTGCTGTCTTTATTGGGGTCGAGGGCGAGGTGCCTAGGGTTTCATCGATTCACTCTTTATTGGTGAATCGAAAACATAAGAGCAGGAATTAGGGCATGAGAAGGGAAACGTGGGGTCACTCAAGGGGTCAGTTATCCAGGTCACCCAGGATTTCTCAAAGGGAATGTCATGGTTAGACCTGACTGGCTCTTTATCTTACTGTGTGGCCGAAAGTGTGTTGACTCTAGATGGATGTCTGAAATGGACGCGTTGGAAGCAACATCTTGCTGTCAGACATGTACATTACAATTTAAAAAGTTCATCATCAGGCACTGCCATCACTATAGCCTTCTCCTCTGGTGTTTTTTCCTGTAAACTCTAGCTGCCTTGATCTCCTCAAACTTGGAACTCTGTGCCCTTAACCCAGAAGAGAGACCGTGAAGTTGTGTGGTTGGTCTCCCTGCCTCCTATTGTGGCCGGGACCTCTCTCCAGACAGTTGGCTCGGGAAATCACAGAGATCACCTCGTTGGTTTTCTTTCTCTCGGGATTCTCTGTCCTGCGCTGCCTATTTTCTAATTTTCTAAACCATTATTTCAGACACTTCATTCATTTCTTCAGTTACTATAAAAAGGTAAATATGGGCCTTGTTACTCTTTCAAATGAAACTTTTTAATTCTAAAACTCTCAATATCCAGAGACTGGAAGTATTGCCAGTCCTTATTGTAAAATATTTATATGAATGGATATTTGGAATGTAGTATTTACATCCACCCGGAGGTATTTGAATGACTTTCTATGCTTACCATGTTTGGTTTTCTTCCCTTCACATGCGTTAATAATGGGCCATAACACTGTTATTCAAAGAAATATTAAGTGATTTCTCAGAGGAAAAAAACAAAAAGCCCAAATCACCTAAACACCTAGACAGGTCAGATGATGAGATTCAACTCCCATTCATAACTCACAGAAAATGGACTATTTTAAATTGCTACCTGGTAGAGAACAAATGCCTCATTAATCAGAACCATCTTAGCCTAAGAAGGCTAGACACATCGTTTAAAATGAAGACTGACATCAGAGGGCCCTCGGCATTCCGTGTTGCACGCACGAGTGAGCACTTACTCTCTGGATGTGCTGCACGTGGGATCCTGTACTGAGCTTCCCGTGTGAATAAGGAGACCGGGGAGGAAATGCAGAGCCAGCTGACAAGCAAAAACATTTAAATATCCTATTAAACATCCATTTTCATAAATCATTTAAATGAATCTTAGGATTAAAAAAAACCAACAAGAACTAATACCAATTTAAGACTGGAAAGTCTGCTGTTATGTCAGAGCTAGAAGATACTCAGTTTTCAGATCATCAATGTCCCTCATTAAATGTGTCCCCGAAACTGAATGTGATGCCCAGAGGTGACTTTCTGTCATCACTCACTCTGAGCCCCAGAGCTTTGTTCTGTGAAATATCTCATAACCAACATGTTCCTTCATATTATTAGTAAATAACTTTTCAACCCCTGAAACCTTGCAGTTTCCACTGTATTAACTTTTTAATTCTGACTACAAGCCATCTTACTGGGATACCTGAAATTCCAGCTTGTCTTTCGATGCACTATCTACCCAGATAGTAATATCTGCACTTCCAAATGTAAAAACTAGTCTTTCCCTCTCACCATCCACACTATGGAGGAAAATTGTCGGTGCTAGCCTGAAGTGAAGGCTTAGAGTCCTTTATTATTTCCTTTATTTAATATATTCTTTATTCACATTTCTTTATTTTTTCATTGTCTATCCTCGCTTTGGGCAGTCATACGGCCCAGGGCTCCGATTGTTGTGTGCCCCTCAGTAGCAGTACAAGTCTCCTTTAAAGCAGAGATGCACAGTGTCTTTTGTTTTTGTTGGTAACAACTCAGTGGGCACAAACCCACCAAGCAGCCTTAAAAAGAACTGGGTTCCTTTCATGGGGTCCTTGAGAGACAGTATTGCCCTATCAGGTGGTTTGATTGGGTCTGGTTCACAGATGGAAATGTGTGTCTATTAAGATATTAGTAGATGCATAAGAAATACCCTGAAACTTAGTGCCTAAGATAAACAGTATTTTGTAGCTCATGATACTTTGGGACAGGGAACTTAGCAGGACAGTTTCCTGCTTGTCTCTGCTCCTGGTGGTGTCACCTGGACTGGGGCTGAAGTAGCAGAGGGAGCCTTCCCACCTGTCTGGAGCCTCAGCTGATAACTCAAATGGCCAGGCTCACTGATGTTTGGGGCTTCACTTGTCCTTCCTGTGACCTCTATTTTTATAAGGAACAAGCATCTCATTCTTTAAGCTCTCCCTTCCATGTGGCCTCTTTCCATCATGGTAGCTTAGTCTCCATCCTATGACCACCAGATGCTGCCTGCACCAAGGTAAAAGCTACAAGACCTTTAAAAGAATGGCCTTGAAATTCCCATGACGTCACCTGCATGGCATTCTTTTGGACAGATCAAGTCTCAAGACCATCCCAGATTCAAGGGGTGGGGAACATAGACTCCACCTCCTGAATCTGGAATTCAAGGCAGAGTCATATGACAAAGGGAGTGTTGACACCAAGAGGCCTGATTTATTGGAACCGTTTGTAACATGTATCACTAAGGCTTATCCCAAGACCACACCAGTGATTATAATTCTAAGTCACGATAAACAGCACAACTTCTACCTTTAAACATAGCTCTTACACACTTATGGCCTCAGAAGGATAAAAGGCTATGATGGCGTCTCTGATCCCACTTACCTGGGCAAAGGGCCCCTGCTGTGTCCTCCCAGAGTCCCCTTTGCTCAATGCCCTCAGGATATAAGTATAACTCAGTAGGAAAACTGTCTTTTTACTTGACTGTCTCCTCCACTAGACTCTCAGTATCTAGGGGGCCATGGCCTGTTTGTCCTGTTCTCTGTGTCTCCCACACTTGGCATGGCTCCAATTATAAAGAAATTATCTGTTCACTGGATGAAAAGAAATAATTCTGCTTTCATAATATGTATTTTGTATGGCACAAAGTTAAAATTCTTACTGTGCCCAGATTAGACTATTTTCAGACCTCCTAGATCTTAGATCTTCTATGTCTAGTCACCTAATGTTTCAGTGAGAAATGTATCAAATGTAGCTAAGATTTTGTTCCGTTTCCTCCATAGCACATATAGTGCTGCTTGTCTTCTCCTATGACTCAGAAAGTTCTGGCAAGGCTCCTCTTGACCTAAGTGACAGTCATGGCTGAACTAGGATTCCATTCAATGCTTTCACTCTGCCACATAAAATAAGTGTGACCGAATACACTGGGAGTGCCTGCAGACCTCAGGAAAACCAGTCATTCTAGGAAAGAGGACCCATTCATTAAATCAGATGGAAATGAATACAAATCACGCAATGTCAGTACAAATTGAAGAGCGTTTCTACACAGTGACAGCATGAAAAGCTCTAATCAAGGAGAGACCACACCTTCCTCTGCTCATTCTTCTATTCCCAGCCAAGGGTACAGAGCCTCGTGGATGACGAATCCTGTTTGATTTAAGCGATAGTAGGACTTTCTAAAGAGGGTATGTAAAAGTCAAATTCTTCCCCATGTTTATTTGTTTAAATGGAGAACAGTTCAAGAGCAGATTTCTAGACACCCACCAAGCGCTTGGATAATATGTGACGTCCAACGGGACCTGTGCTGTGTTACAGAAGCACCTGGTTTCCAAGGAAACTCTCTTAGCCTTGTGCTTGACCTCAGGTCTTCACTCCTCAAGGGCCCATGTGATCACACAGTTGTTTCAAACTAGTAGAGAGAGTGGATCTTAGGAACTCATTTGCAAAATTTTGCCCCATGTCACCTACTTCCTGTAAAATCTTTGTTCTAACAGATCTCCAACCTTCTCTGTGTTCACGGAATCTGAAAGATGATGGTATGTTTGGTGTCCAAATCCTTTCCCGTTTGCCATTCACGTGAATTTCCAGAACATTTTGCAAATGTAAAGTGTTTTGTGGCAGTATTTTGTTTATGACACAAAAGGATCCCTTTGAAATTAACCCTCAGTGAGACAGTTGTCAGGTGATGTGTAATGAACTAGTAGACAGGACAGATGTGAGATAGAAGTCTGAGATAAAAGGGAGTCAGTGTGGGAAACTTAAGTCCATCTCAGAGCCTTTTCACTTCTGTGTGGGAGGTATTATAGACTAAACATAGGTGTCCCACCAAAATTCAGGTGTTGACACCTAACCCCCAATATGATGGTTTTAGGAGGTGGGGCCTTTGGGAGCTGACGAGTCACCCTTATGACTGGGATGAGTGCCCTTCCAAAAGAGACCCCACAGAGCTCCCTCACCCCTTCCTATACATGAGGACATAGCAACAAATGGCCATCTGTGCATCAGGAATCAGGCTCTCACCAGATACTGAATCTGTAGGTCCTTTGATCTTGGACTTCCAGCTTCCAGAACTGTGAGAAATAAATGTATGTTGTTTATAAGCCCCCCAGTCTATTTTTGTTGTAGCAGCCTGACTGAACTGGGGCATTAGGGAATGAAATGAGGTCATCGATGCCCACGACTTGGCACAATACTTACCAGGTGGTTCAATCAATTGTAGCCCCAGTGATGATGATGATGATGGGTAATGTTATGAAACAGAAATGCCTGAATTTCACATTATTTTCTGAAACATTTTCTTAGTCAAATTTTCTGAGCACGTAAAACTGTAACTGCTGTTTCCTTGCAAAATGTTCAAGAGAATACGTAAGATTTATACGTAAGAATATGTACGATCGAATACATAAGTTTTATTAAAAGGCACAACGTCCTCGTCAGCTTCCAAGTGTAGGGGCTCCCTGTCAGCATTTTTGGCTCAGGGGGATTTTGCCAGATTTTGTGATTGATATCATCGTGACAAAATCTGGGGTCCTGGTGAGAGTAGAAAGGTGTGTGTGTGTGTGTGTGTGTGTGTGTGTGTGTGTGTGTGTGTGTGTTGATGGAAATGATGATACCAGTGACTCAACTTGGAGGGTACATCGTACCTGGGATACTTCCCTGCTATCTTGTGGGCGACTCTCTTACCTACAGCTTCAGGTGTATTGACAACATCTCACTGCAAACAACCTCTGTAAGAGCAGGGCCGTATAGGGCATAGTTCAGTAAACTGCAGATCTGGTTTTCCAGGTACCCAATTCCAGGGGGCTTTGTCTTTAATTTATTCTTTGGAAAATAGCCACTTATATTTTGAAACATTGTTATAATTTTATGTTAATGTATGAATGTACATTCTCTGTTGGAATGTACTAGTTCATTGGTACATTTTCCTTTTCAGTATTTTAAAGGATCCTTGGTAAGACATAATGCTCATTTTAATAATTACATCCATTGCGATTGCTTCTTTGTTGTGTGCTCATCTACACCTTGTGTGTCAGGGGTGTGCTTGCTGGAAAAGACACAATGGCTGGCACATTATGGGAAGTGCCTCCTTTCAGAGGCCAGTGGAGTGGATGGACAGACAGTTAAATGGGCTGTGACAGGAATAGACTGTGAAGGGGAGAGAGGCCTTCGTGTGTTTTCCAAATTTCCTCAAATTTGTCAATTCATTTTTTGCTCAACTTGCCACTCCCAGGTGATGTGAAGAGATGACTTATTGCTAGCTGCTATACTACTCATTTCATTAAAATCAAGCCTTAAATTTTTTGTGTTTTTAAAGGTAAAAAAGGTTAATAAAGTGAAGACCTGTTTTCCTAAAATTACAATTCAAATATATATATTCGATTCAATTGAACATAGAACTTTCCCCTTAGGAAACAGTGATTACAAAGTAATGGACAGAGACAGTATCAATTTTGAGGTAGTTCCATTTTTTATCTTGTTTACCTATAGTGAGCCATAGCCTGCCTAACCGCAGGTAAAGAAAAACAGTATCATTTGGAAATATACAGATATTTTGCTCTCTTTGGAAAAAAGTATTTTTCTCTATTTAGAAATATCTCATATTTAAGCTCTCTAGAAGTTGTCTTTTTTTCCAGAGCAGATGATGTTAATAATAATCTGAGATAGCTACCATGTTTTCCTGAAAATAAGACCTAACTGGACAATCAGCTCTAATGTTATGAAACATTTAGTATAAGACCGGGTCTTTATAATATAATATAATATAATATAATATAATATAATGCAATGTAATATAATATAAATATATGCTGTGTCTTATATTAATTTTTGCTCCAAAAGACACATTAGAGCTGATTGTCTGGCTAGGCCTTATTTTGGGGGAAACACGGTAAAACTGCTTCTTAGAATTAAATATTATCTGTCCTAGAAAGAATAAAATTCACATGACCGTTTAGAAATCGTAACAGTTCCCTGTCAACCACACTGGGAGTTTAAAAAGATGAACCATTTGATTATTTAATTATACAGACAGCACTGCTCTCTTGTGACTGTATAAACACTGCCAGTAAGGCTGGATGACCCTCTGTAGAAAGAACTAGAAGACCTTGGTAGGTCACCAGGTCAGCATTCTCCAGAGGTGTAAATGGGGCAAGTTTGGAAGTCACAGCCCCCAGAAGTGCTGGGCTTTGCTCTCTGCACATGACCTTGATGGGAACAGGGCTGTGAGAATAGCCAGATGAACACAAACGTGCTCAGCGAGGTGTTGTATGTGACTGCCTTGTACATTGAACTTGTTATAAAAATGCTGAGTTTCAAATACTGCCACAGTTCTTAAGTAGCAGTCGGACCAGTAATGACATTAGTAGTGGTAGCAGCAGTAGGAGTATTTAGGGTCCCTCTTTCACCAATAATTTCTTCACATGGATGGGCATAGCCATTTCAAGTTGAGTGTTTTACTCATGATAAGCATTCCTTTCTGAAACATACCAATAGACCCAGATGTAAGTAGCTTCTAACCGGTATATTTTTCACCTGATAGTCTCCCTCATTGCTCAGCGGAAACTGCCAAACCAAATTAACTGCCAAACCATCCTTGATTTTGGAAATCATCCTTGTTATCTTGGATTAATGAGGCTAAATCTGATCTAACTAAATTTAGCTAATTCCCATGGTTAGAATTTTTTTTGGAAACTAGACTAAATTGTGAAGAATCCCTTTTATCTAGTCTGTTATTTGTGATATTCAGTGACATTTTATTAGACTATTATTTGCCATTTAAGCATCTTTTTAATATAGTTTTGTGAACTAAATATTTTAGAATTTGAGTAAAAGTCGTTTTTGGTAAGTGTGGTAGACATGAATACTAAATAAACAAAATCCTTTTAATAAGTTAAAATTTAACAGTGTAAACGTCCCCATGATTAGGAAGTCACACCGTCCATGGTATTTTGAAGCTTAATGAGTTGCTCTGGATTTGGACTCCTGGAAGAGGCACATGATATGCACACAGCACCCAGACACAGCTTTCCTCCTATTAACGGCTCAGAAGGGGCTTCAGAGATTCAGAGAGTAATCAGGTTTGACGTTCTGAATTGATGGCTGACAGAGTGTAAGGGCCAAGGTTCGGCGTGATTTCAGGGACTTTTAATAAGACTTGGCAAATGGCCAGGCCACATAACTCGCCACTCAGTAAATGCCAATATGCCCCCACCCCATCCATTCCCTAAGAGGGCCCCTGTGCAAAAAAAAAAAAGGATAAAATAAAAATGAATTGTAAACACAAAGAATCTTTAATAGAATTTTGTGTATAGAAAGTGATTCTTTCATAAAATTGCTTTATTGTCCATTTTATTTGTGTTCATTAACACAAAGAGAAAACAAAACTAATAACAAAGTCTTGATATTTCTGAGATTTTTTTTTAAGAAAATGAAAGCAAAGAGAAATTTCTTGCAAAGGCAAGTATAAAATCTATACAGAAATCTCCAAATTGTATTATTAAACCAATTATAAGTAGTTTCTAGTGGACCTAAAATATGACCTTACAAATTGCTCCAAACCCTTTCAACCTAAAATAGAAGAAAATACTAACAATTTCCAGGGAGAAACACTTGTTTTGTTTTCAAGCTGGATACCAAAGAGACTGAATTTTGGATCAAAAAACACAAAAACCAAAAATCTGAAAGTACAAATAGACCTGACCTTCAAAGAGATAAATTTCTTATCTTCAAATATGACTTTTATTTTCTTTCATTAAAACAAAAATACAAAGAAAATAAAAAGAATATCCGAGGATAGCTTCTTCTCAAATTAAAAATACAGAGCCACATCAAATTATTTTTGGAACTAACCAAGAAAGGAAAGGGAGGAGGAATTTCAAATATAACATACTACCATTTCTCACTGGAGTTAGAATTTTCATAAAAAATCTTGTAAGTCTTTTGTCAGATTAGACTAACTGGGTTCAGATACTCATACCGCCTGTAATAATAAGCTTCCTTTGAACCCCCAATTTAACTCTGTAAAAATCATCTAATTCTCCCCTTCCTTTCTTTTGAATTTTCCTGAGCGTACCCTTGGAAAATAAGTAGTACGTATTAAAGATCCTGGGATTCACTGACTTTTAAAGCCCTCTCCCCTCTAGGACTGCCTGTCTCTCTGCCTCTATCCTAATCTCTCCTAAGAGTCCCTGATCACACATGCACAAAAATAACCCAGATGTGAACTGTACACCTTTGTTCCTGCAGTTAGTTCTATGTTAAAAATCCTCCTCTCCCCCGTCCTTTACGTGAAATTCAGCCATTTTCACAAACTGAGTACAAAAGAGTCTCCCATCCTCTCCTCCTCCAGGGAGCAGGTGGCTTTGGCCTCCTCTGTGCTCTCACCTCTGTACATGTTTCTGTCTGAACAAGGGTTTCGGGTGACTCAACGTGCATCACCACCTCCTTCTGGTTTCCTGGTGGGGCTGAGACTCAGGGAAGCAGGGAGCTACCTTCCCAGATAACCCAGGGCTCCGGAAGTGGTCAGGATATACTCAGATGCAGGTCCATGTTCTCTCACTTTTTATCTTAACTGTGGCACTGGGACAGTGACATTGGGAGTCAAGCCACCCTGGGTTGTGTGACCTCAGTACTCAAGCGACATGTCGTCGCCGAACCTCAGATTCCTCATTCCACTCCTAGGAGTATTGGGGGATTTAATGAGTTAATATGCAAAATGCCTGGGACAGCCATCAGGGAAGGTCACTGCTCTTCTGTGTTTTCCCTCGCGCTCCTGAGCACTCTGAGTGAAATGGACAGTATGGAGTCACTGCCGTATTTAGACTCCAAGTGATCGCCATTGCGTTAAACACTCCACTGCTATGCTGTATAATTTATTCCTTAACTATTCTAAAAATTCACCAATTTAATGTCTTTCTGTAAAAAAAAAATGTAGGTTTGGCCCCAGAAACTTTACTTAAGGGATCTGGTTAAAGAAATGATTGGAAATACAGATAAAGATCTATGTGGAAAATTTTATTTTGTTTTAATTAAAATAGTCAAATATTAGAAGCATCCAAGAGTAGAGAGGTTAAGTAAATTATTGTATATCCACCCAATGGACTATTACACAGCATTAAAATGATGTATACAAACCTTTAAGTGACTGGAAATCACTCATAATTTAACAACATTTATACAGTATCTATTGAGTACACACATAATATCAAGTAAAATAAACTGAGTGCAAAACTATTTAAATAACAGTGTACTCTCAATGATCTGAACACACATACTTACATGTGTGGAAGAAAGTATGGAAGGAAATGTACAAAAAAATGAATAGTATCAGTGCTTGGTCAGCTATAGCTGTCGTCTATTCCATCCTGCTAATGGAATTATGGGGAATTTGTATTTTCTTCTTTACAGATTTATTTTACAAATTACTTTCAGATTTTTCACACTGTGCATATATTTGTAATTAGAAAACATGTATTTAAAAAATCTATCAAAATGAAAAGATGAATTTTGTATATCTTGATTTTTAAATATATGGTGATAAACCTATTAGTGTAATAATTTTTTCAAGCTAGTATTTTCTTTATATTTTCTTCTCCTATAAAATATAAGCTCCCAAGTAGATGCCTGATCACTGCACTGTACACCTGAAGTTGAAGCTGAACAATAATGAATGCCAACTATGATTTATATATATATATATATATATATATATATATATATATATATATATATATGTATATACTTATAAGAAGTGGAGTACAGCATTAGGAATAGAGGCAGTGGAAATGTAATGGCTGTATGTGATGTCAGAGGGGTAGTGGATGGGGGGAGGGGGGTTCACACAGTGTGAGGGATATAAATGATAAACGTCTAAGTATTACTTTGTCTTGTGCACCTGAAACTAATAAATATATATATATGTATATGTGTATATATATATATATATATATATATATATATATATGCTCTCAAGAGCTAGGAATATGTTTTTTTCATGTTTAAATCCCAGCTCCGTTCTTGGTGGAAATTCACTCATATTTTACTTTTCTTGTACCTAATATTTATTGAATGTCATTCGATGCCAGATGCTATGTGCGTGGATCCTGACAGATTTTAGACAGTGAGAGGGATATGCCAGATTCTTTGCGTGCGGCTTTCAGAAGTGGGTGAGACTGAGAAACCAGTTTATTCCCTAGGTGGTAATTCTCTGCATTTGAACTCTTCAGGTTGGAGGCCCTTCTAAACCTTTCATCCAAGGGGACTTGAGTGGCCTCAGGCTGAAGTCGGTGTTAGAGAACCACACAGTGTGTATTAATGTGCACACAGTGTGCGTTAAATGTGGCCTTACACGTGACATAAAGGAAACAGAGTTTGAGTGATGTCTAATTAATGTGCTGATGTTCAGGTCTGTATGTGTTTAACCAAGCACTCTTTCTAGTGCTTGGTTTTGGGCTGGTAGATTTGATTACTTTTTGAATTTTTATATTAAACATTTTTCATCATTAAAAATGGACCTGGTGGTTCACCAGATTGATACATCTGAAGAACAGAAGCTTCTGGCGAGCTTATTGTGTACATGCCTGCTTAGCCTTTTCACCCGCGTCATGTTTTCAGCATCTCACTGAGTCATAACCACGGCTTCCGAGGATGTAGTTGCTGTGACGTTGCTATCGGTCCTTTGTGGGAAGCGGCTCTTCAGCTGCATTCCACGGAGCTTGGCGGGAGCCTAGGAAAGAAGCTCAGTGTTTGCAGGGACCCAGAGATTCCTCGGTCCCACCCATGGCTCGCCTGAGTCCCACATGCATAACACTTTCTCCAGCCTGGGGTCTGGGGCGTTATGTGCACGTGTGTTCTACCTTCCTTGTGACTCTGAGGGATACTTGAAAGAAACTCATGTGATTATCATTTTCTCAGTTTTATTGGAGGTAGTTTCTTAGAAAATAGTTGTAAATTCATGCTACACAGGAGTATTATTTCCTAATCCACTCTTGCTCTGTAACTATTTTAAAATATATTTCATTTTAGACAGGGTATGGCTTATAGATGAACCTCTGATCTGGTCATCTGAGTGTTATTTTCTAGATGTTTGCATTTTCCAAACATTTATCAAATGTTGTTTCTTTTTAACCCACACTAGGATAATAAATGATTTTTAGTCTTGATCAATGCATACAACTATTTATCACTTACAGGCATGTTTTAAATAGTGTTAATATGACTACACGTTCAGGAAGCACAGAGGACTCGTTATTCAGGAATTCCCTTCCATTATTCGGTGTGAGATCTGAGAAATGTATTGATTGTTTGATGACTATGTGTACAATAACCATGGAGACATTGATGGGAATAAGAAAGCACTTTTGAAAAGAGAGATAAAGAAGTGAAGTTTCCTCCTCAGGTGGGCAATACGTCTTGGTTCCCGCAGCCCAAACTTGCTTCTCCTTTGCATGTCTACCCCCTTGGAGAGGAAGAATGAAGGGCCTGGTCAAAATTCCTTTCATCTGAGATGATCCAAGATCACATTCCAACTCCCCCTATATGCACATTGTATTAACATACAGTGCTCAGAATGGCATTGTGCAGTTAACAGTTCTCCAGCTTTTTGTGATAAGGGACCTCCAATAACAGCCACGCGATGATACACTTCTCTAAGTATTGTCATGAGCAAGTATGTATTGAGGGGACATGCCTAGTGCTGAGTGGGGTGCTGTGAGGTACTGGCATCCACCAGTTCCCGAGGGGCACGCAGTCTGGACATGTCCCGTCCTGACACTGTGCTCACACTCACACCTGCCTTAGAGAAAAACTCCACGGTGGGCACAAACGTTGGAGAGAGGGATGAATCTCAGTATGAGCTGACAGAAGTAAAAATGTTTCCTGTAAAAGAAAGAAAAAATTAGAATACTTTGTAGTTATACTTTTAAATCACTTGCAGGCACCTCATTTCACTTGATTAGACTGGGAGGGTTCTTTCATGTGCTCAGGGGTCTGCACTCATTGCCTGTAATTTGTATTAAGAACGGTGGCATTCTTATCTCCAAGACGAGGTGGGCACATTGTTTAAAATTCCCTGGAGATTTCTGTGTTTGGAGTTTATGCACCCATAGATTATTTAATATAGAATTGGCTTTACCTATTATTTAATATAGAATTGGCTCATTTGATGAGTGAATAAACATCAGGGCTCATTCTAACCCAGAATGAGCTGGGAGGTCTGCCCAAGGGAAGAGCTCCCACCTGTGTGTATGAATGCTGCTTTCGCGGCAGTGGCTGCTCAGGCAACCATTGCCCCATGGAGTATGCTCCCGAGGCTAGAGATCTCATATGAAATGGTCTATATCTTGAAGTTATTTTCATAATAAAGCTATTCTCTTCAGAGAAACTCTCTCCCTACCTCCCCTTCCTCGCGATGAACTTAGGTACAGTTTGCTTGCTCTTAGTTTTACCTTGTTCTACCTGAGATGGGCAGAGGATGGGCTGCTTTGGGATGCTGTTATAGGTTAAATCTTGTCCCCCATCAGGACATATTGAAGATCTCCCATCCTCCCCATCCAGCTAGCTCAGAATGTGGCCTTCATGTGGAACTAGATCACTGCAGATGTCATTCGTTAAGATGAGGTCATACTGGACTAGGATGAGCCCGTAATCTAATATGACTGATGTCCTCACGACAAGGGGAAAATTTGGACACAGACACAGAGAGGACACAGCCAAGTGAAGACACAGGTAGAAACTGGAGTTATGTGGCCACAAACCAAGGAATGTACAGGGCTACCAGAAGCTGGAAGAAGTTCTAGATCCATTTCTAGGGGCTTTGAAGGCAGTTTGTGCTGACAACTTGATTTCATACTTCTGGCTTCCAGAAATGTGAGAGAAGAAATGTCTGTGGTTTAAACCATCCAGTTTGTGGTACTTGGTTATGGCAGCCCCAGGAAATTAATACCGATGCCATATTGAAAAATGAAGTCAAAGGCAAAACCCAAGACAAGTGGCACAGGCAATCAGCTCATCAAAGACCTTCCCTCATGTGCCGTGAATTATTCAAAACTTTTTGTACCTGTCAATTTGAAGACGGAGACTAGCATCTTTTGGTTAGCTATTACAGATCCTTCTAAACATGTTGCTGTCAAACAGATGACTGATAGACTCCGCATTCTATACTTCTGTGCAGTGGAGAAAAAAAACCCCAAAATTCAGCTTTTGACTGAATATTGAGATTAAGCTCACACACCTGCTGAGAAGATCTGAATATGAAACTGGACAAGAGATGTCAAGGGAGACTTGGTTAGGGAAAGCGAAACTGAGATGCCATCTGTCTCTTCCTCCCACACAGTCATACAGCTCCTTCTCCAAGAGGATTTCAGAGGGACAGGAGGTAGTCACATGATGAACAGGTAGCAGTTGGATTTATTCTCAGTAACATGTACTAATGATCCCCAACATAATAACACCCAGACTTGCCTCTGGCTCACAATCCGCCTCCTCTGAGGACACATTTTCTCTCATTTACTCTCCTTCCCCTCAACTCCACACATGTTCTCTCATTTCTATGTTCTCACAAAAATGGTGGCCATTGAATAGGAAACAGTGCAGGCAAAAAAGTTGGCCAATGTACATGAAGAGGATGGTGTGGAGAGAGCGTCTCCAACCAGCGATTATAATAGGTTATATTTTCTTTTTAGAACGAGAGTTAAGGGTGTGCTTTTTAACCCCTTTCATTAATCTATGTCTGTTGAGTCCAGATTTCTGTTGCTTTAGCTATGGTTTTGATGGTAAGACCCTTGTCAACTTGATTTACATAGTTAAAATGAATTGGGGAATTTAACAAATAATTTTGTTAATAAACCTGGAATGTATTCATGCTGAAAGATCTCTGATGGAAATTTAGCACTGATTTTGTATAATCCTTTGTGGTACTTGTTATACACAGTGGATATCTCTCAAATGGGCCAGAAAAAAAGATGGTGCCCATTAGTTAGGTGTCTTTCTTATAACATTAGCTTTTTCTTTATGACCTTCATTTATATTATTTCCCTCCATGAAATATTGGTTATTTAAAAGGATATTCTCTAATTAAAATTTAATCTCAAGAAATGAAAGAAATGTGGCTCCAGTGCTAGACAGTTATAATGATTTTATTATATCCTTGCTCAAATGACCAGCTGACGTTTTCTTAGCATGACGTGAGAATAATTTCTCAAAGATATCAAAATGACTAAAATGGATGTTGGAGAAAACCCTTTTGTACTCTCTCTCAAGAAGAGAGCAAAAAACACAAGGAATTTGTATTCATCCCTTATAAAGGAATACCCTACTTTGATGCAACACATGTTGAATTAGACGGAAGGAAAGAAAAAATTTACCATGTTGTATTCCACAGATTTTTGAATGGTGCAGGATGGGTACACTGTACACTATATTTACTATGAGAACGGCTTATCTAAGCCAGCGTAAAATGCACATGTTCTACATTGGTTTCCCTCCATGTTACTAGGTGGGAAAATGTGGGGAAAAAATATAGGGATTTTTTTTTAAATAAACAAGATTCGCTTACCCTAGAGCAGTGAATACATACTACCACACCCCTATATGTCATTCACATTGGAATGCATTCTAGCAGGGTTTAGTAAGATTGGACACACTTCTCAAAATGTAAAGTTGACAATGCTTAGAATTTTATCAAATATTTTCAAAGAACACAGCCTGACTAATCAGTGGAGGGTAGGGGGGACAGGGCTTAAAATGACCTTTATTCCCATGGTTTTGCCATGAAGATTCAATAAAGGGATGACCGTAAAACGCCTTTGTAAACTGTAAAGCACATAGTTTGGTTTCTCAAGTAGTGAGTAGGTGCCTGGTGGGTTAAGACGTGGGTGGAATGGAATTGTGGAGCAGCATCATAAAGGTACTAAAGAGATTGCTTTCCTTTGGGCACAGATATGATGCCCTGACCTACCTCAGACTGAATCACCCAGGACCTCAGTACCCCACCTCCCATGACGTCCCTCCCACCTTAAAGGCTGTTGTCCAGTGTTCTATGTCTCTCATACTAGTCGTTATTATTATGGTCACTTTATACCGTCATCATTTGTTTCGAGTTACCATGCATACCCGTTTCTTCGTTCATCACTCCTTTTTTCATCCCATCCTTTCCCTGAGTACACTTGCCTTTCCTGAAGCACATCGTTCAGTTACAAGGGACAGTCTGTTATTTGCAAACTCAGTTCTTACCAATTCAGAGAAATTAACAGATATTTTTTCTCCAGATAGCACTCTTTTGCCATTTTTTCCTGGAAAAAATGCCATTAACTTTCTCTTCCTGGAATTGTAATTAGCCATGTAGATTTCCATCCTTCCTCCAACTCTCTTAATCTCTCTTTTATATTTGTGTTTATTTTTCTCTTTAGGCAATATTCTGGGTAATTTCTTTAGATTTATTTTACTGTACATTAATCTCCCCAACTCGGTCTAATCTAAATACTTGTATCAAGGATTATATTTTTATTTTCTGTACATTCTACTTCACTCTTTATCCAATTTATCTGTTTTTGACACTATCCTTTTCTTTTCTTTTATTCTTGATTGAAATTTATATTTCTGCAAACATTTTGAAAACATTCACTGAGTAATCTATATTCCGTGATTCCATTTTCTTAAGTCTCTGTTGGTTCTTCTGACTCCTTTGTTATAGTAAATTGCAGTGGTTTTGGGTTGGGAGCTCAGGATGAGAAGGGGAACTTGAGCCTTATCTGTAAAGATCCCTGTTGGCTTGTTCCTCTAGGAAGGACTTGCTTTGCTTCTGCCAGATGTTCTTAGAAACTGGGTCACCACAGTTCGTGTCTTGGACTGAGGCTTCTTAGCCCCTGGCGATAGTGTAAATCCAAACCCCAAACCTGAGCAAGCCTAGTGCAATATTCGACATGTTTCCTACCCAAAGCTCAGGCAGGCACAGGCCAGGCTGTTTGCTAAGACTCTTTTTATCAGTGCACTCTTTTTGAGGTTGCAGCTTTCTGCAGAAGTTTCCTCAACTTTCACAGGACTAAAGACTGCTCTTTTCTGTTTGTACTGCTTCCTAGAAGAGCAAAGTTCCCACAGTACCCATCACATTAATGAAATCTTTACTTTAGAGCATTCATTCCCTGTTCATTTCTATATTCCCTAAGGATGTTCCTTATCTGAGAACTGTGTGGTTTATTTAAATGGGTATGTATGACATTTACCCAGCATTTCTAAGTTTCTTATATCACAAATGATTTCATAATAGTTATTTGTTTATAGCATCAGAAATCAGAGTTACTCCAACTTGCATTATGACTTACTGGTCATAATAAATTTTTTGAAAAAAAATGGGAAAATAAGATTACAAATAACATACCATGCTTTCATGATAGGAATGACCAAACTCTATCAGAGGAGGAATTTTATCTCAGTATTCGAAAAGAAAATTCATCAGAAGATTGTAAAACAAAAATTCATTTAAAGTAATAAGAAATAGGAAATATATGGAGAATTGAGAATAATAATTGCTCACACTTCAAAACTGAATACTGATTTGACAGGGTACCATTGAAAAATAGAATTTTGCTGGTTGCTAGCTTCTAGCAGAGCCCAAGAAGGAGTAAACATAGGAATTGGTTATAGGTTACTAGAGCGAAGATCACGTGTCTTATGAGTAAATGTTAAGGTAGTGAGATTGCATGCACATTGGCTTTCATTTCTGAGAGCGTTTCCCACACCACGTGTGTTCAGTCCTGTGCTCCAGGCCGAGCCCTGGACCTCAGACAGACCAGCAGGAGTGCCGGGCACAGTCCACGGAGTGACAGGGCGTGGACTGCAGCTAAAATGCTTGGCCAGGCGTCCCCAGTGCCATGCCAGTCCCTCTGCAGCTCGTACTACGTACCCATGTTCACAGGGAGTCTCGGAAACAGCTTTGTACATTCTGCAGTTGCCTTCAGCCTGAGTCTCAGAATCTGAAAAGCTGCAAAGAGACCTCAGATCCTGTTTTCCTTTTAATTTTTCCAAGGAGGTTACAAAACCCATTAAGAGTTCCTTTGCAATGAAAAATAAATGTTTTATTCAAGTGTTTATTCCTTTTTAAAGACTTTCTTTCGTTTATATTTGCCTGGGAGGTGGCCCAAGACAAAACAAAATAAAAGCCCCTGCTAAGATCTGCAGGCCAGTTATGACTCCGGAGCAGTGCGATTCCACAGTGATGTGCTTTAGCGTTTATCCAGGAGGCGCTTGTGGTGTAGAGGTAAGGGCTGGATCCACCTGGAACTCCTGTTCCCGCTGACCCCTGGGTGGTAAGGGACTCTGCTTGGAGGTGCAGGGGGCCGATATGGACGGCAACGACCCATCAGCCCAGAGGGCCCCTGCCCTGTCCTGGCTGGAATCACTTTACCATCTTTATACCTAGGGTCACTTCATTATTTGGATAACAAACTCTTCTTCCTGATAAAGGTTTATCACTTTTTAAAATATATCTTATGCTTTTGAAGGAAAGCCAAAGCATTAGCATTACACAGGCTGCGACTGGGGGGAAGGGAAGTGGCATTGCACACCAGCAGCACGCCGGCGGAGCCCATCTCCAGCAGTCTTGTGAACACCAGTCACCTCGGCCAGCGCGGTGACCCACAGTGCCCCCCCCAGTCCTTGGGAAGTCACATAGCACTGCAGAGGATCCAGGAAACGACACCCAGCATCTCTCAGCCCACCCAGTCTTTACATAGCCAGGTGGACACAGTAGTGAGACTCTCACATGTGTGCTGAGGAAATCTTGTCTAAGTTTGTCTGACGAGACCTTTCTCGTAATAGTCTGACATCTGGAAGTCCATCAGTAGTGGAATGAATGGACTCATTCATTCATTGGACAGAGAGTTAATGAGCAACTGCTATGTGTGTGTCTCTAAATGCTGGGGACACGGCAATGAAAAAATCAGAAAAATGCATGTCTCAGAAAAATGCATGTCCCGTTGTCATGGTTATCATAGTTATACAATATAGCACTGTATTTCCATTAAAAATAAATGACTAGATTTCTCTATAGCAACATGGAGAGGGCTTCAGAAAACAAATTGTTAGGTGGAAAAAGCCAGTTTTCCCACAAGTGGTAAGCTATTTATGTAAACTTGAAATAAAGAAAACACAGAGTACCATGATGTATATATAGTTCATGGATGCATGTAGTGTGTGTGACAGAAGAAAAGCTGTAAACTGGGAATATAGACACTTAATCCCTGATAACAGTGGCTTTTAGGAGAAAAAGAGAAGACCTGGGAAGGAGTAAAGAGAGGAATTTACTTTTTCCTGTAAAGTTTTCTTTCTTACATTAAAATACGTATCAGAAAGTGTTAACAATGGCCAGTTCTGAGTGATGGGTACACAGATGAGCATTTTATGTCTGCGTGGGTGTTCTGTGCTTTATCAATTAAATGACAAACGGCAGGAGCAGGTGCAGAGGATGGAGGAGAGGACAAGTGAGGATAAGATGGAAGAAAATAAGCCACATGAGGCTGGAACGGCCGTAAAGGACTGGTCTTGTGTGCACCTAAGAGACCCCTTGCTGCAAAACGGAGCCCGTCCCTGCATTGTCTCTGCCTTGCCTCCTGCAGCCTGGCTGGCTTTGCCCGAGAATCACCCGTCTCCCTGTCCACTTTCGGCAACATCTTTTGCATCTTCCCTGCTCTGCTCTCACCCATTGTCCCTCCTTAAACGCTACGATTCACCCTTTGCTCCTCGTGGGCTCTTGCCTCGCGATCTCAAAATCATCCACTGCCAACTATCCTGGCACCCACCCCGGGACCTCCTGGAACCCCTTTTACTGCTCATGACTTCAGTGCTGTAGCTCACCAAGTTCCTCCATCGAGCACCTGTGCTGTGCTTCCCTGGGTCACCCCCTTTGGCCTGTCCTGGCCTTCTGCCAACCAGATTTCTCTGTATTGTCACAGGGAGATGTTGCATGGTACCTTGTCCTGAGTCTATGCATCTTTCTTTCTATCCCTTTCTTCAAGGAACCGTGTGTGACTCACCTCTTCTTGGAAGCTTCACGAATATAGTGCGCCTCAAATTTTGGTCATTCATGAAACACCTTTATGCTTTCTGCAATCACTGAATACTATCTACACTATTAAATGTTTTTTAAATAACTCATTTTCTTAAATCAATATGATTATTTAAAAAATTGCATTGCTACCTTAAATAGTATTACTAGCCATACATATGTATGTATATAGTAAATATATATATTAAATATAGTAAATATATATTACTACATATGATATTATATATATCTGTATATATATACATATGTGTGTGTGTGTGTGTGTGTATATATATATATATATATATATATATAAATACAAACAAAGCAAAATGATAATTTTCAATGCTGGCCAGGTGCAATTGCCTTCCAAAGGCTCTAAGCTAGTCAGGCTCATAGCTGGTGGGTAGATAAAGGCACCCTTCCAAGGTTTCCCCTTTGAAAGTATCAGGAATGAGGAGACTTCTACAGGGGCAAAATTCTCACTATGTGTTCTAATGCTTGCTCTGCAGACTCTCATCGGCCTGTAGTCCAACAGTAGTTCCCACCCCACTCTAATTAAGCATAGGTGTATTATTTTTCAGTTTTTGTGTACCGTGGCACTTATGTATATCCAAGTGGCACTGTTTTGCCCTGCTTTGTTTGGTTTGTACTTCTGTTTTATGATGTGTTTTCTTTCTCTATAACTAGGAATTAGCCTTTAGTAACAGGGGTACCTTCAGTTTCATTGCTAGGTCTGCGTATTGCGGGCAATTGCTCCGTGACTGTGTTAATAGTGTTTTGTTACAAAAGGTACTGCTAGGCGACGGATTTCATGATCAGCTAGATCTGGGGAAGCCGTTTAGAGAATTGAGTTCTGGTCACAGAGGAGGGCCCTGGGACCTGGAAGCTCTGCCGAATCCCATTGGGTCAGGCCATTTACCTGACTTGCTTTCTACCGTGGGTGTTTCTGTACGTGTACACTTGCACACATATTGTTTGAGTGGCTCATTAAACTCATTGTGATTCCCTTAGACATCATTATGTGTCATCGGGAAGCAGGCATAATCCCAGACCATCAAATGATATGGCTTGAAAAAGAAATCAGCTGTTTTGTCTGCCACTGTTGCTATCAGTGCAGCCAAGTCTGTGGCCAGTCCGCAAAGGGAAGACTTTAAGAATCCCAGACATAGAAGGATTATTAGCCATGCTTGGACATGGGGAGCGTAGTCACAAAAAAGAACAGCTAGAACAGCAGGGCTCGGCAAACAGATTTTTACTCTGACTCACAGTAGGAAATACATAGTAAAAAAATACATGTTATATTGGGACCCAGTGTGCACATATATATACTTAGACACATGCATGCGCGCACACACACACACACACACACACACACAATCCTATGCAGGCACATATGAACTAAAACAAAGCCTTCATAAACTACTTATCTCTACTACTTGTGATGCATGTGATTTATTCTATCTACTCTATTTTATTTTTTTGAAAATAAAATTACAGTCCATGAAATTGATTCCACAATCCATTAACAGGTCACCACCCACTGTGTGAAAATCCACCGCCCCGTAATATTAAGTGGCCACAACACAGTATCTATTTTCATTCCTAATGGTCCCTGTTTTTCCAGTTTTTTTCCCATAACCAGTCATATGTCATCTGCGTCAGGCAGACTAGCATGATGGCTACTTCTCACTGTGTTTCACAAATAAGCCCAGGGTCTTCCGTTCCGTTTGGGTCCAGAACATAGACGGGATGAAGACAGCATCACCGTGGATCCAGGGCAGTGCTTTGTTCCTCATTCACTTCCTTTACCTTTTTGAACACGTTGTTTTTTAATCAGTACAGTATCACACACCCATGATGGGAACAGACAATCAACATGAGCTATGCATTCCCTTGCCTCAAAAATCAGAAAGCTCCTGGGACAGGAAATAATGTGGATACCCCTCTGCCAAATACTATTAGTTAACCTGATGCAGTGAGCCAGCCTAATAATTTTCTTTTTCCTACCCTTTCTACAATTTATAAGGGGCTATTTTAAATTCCCCAAAGTCCAAAATATGTCCCCCACAGACAACCAGTGCCAAACCCCAAGGCTGTTCCTTCCCAGGAAAGACGTCCTTCTCCACCCATCCAGCACCCCTCCCCCAAACCTAAGTCACCTTGACCACATCTCTTTGCCTCACTTCAGCATCCAGGCCAATTCTACGTCCTGCCAAGTCTATTTGTAAAATGTATCTTATTCCAGTTCCTTGAACACACCTCAGTATTTCCCACCTCAGGACTTTTGCACATGCTGTCCGTTCTTTGTTTTTCTCAGCCCTGCTCTTCCCAGCTATTGTGCCTCGTCTGAAATGCACCCTCCACGGAAACCCTTATTCTCATGTCTCCTGTCTAACCAGCTCCTCCTCATCTAATTCAACATCCGTGTCTTAATTACCTTAGGAGACTTCATCAAAGTTCCTGATTGTTCTCTTTGTCTATTTACTGTTGTCTCTCACCCCAACTGAAATATTTGCTCCTAGAGGTCGGGTCAAAACCATCTTGTTCATCATATAAATACAATTCAAGTTAGTCACGCTTCCTGGATTCTTTTTAAAAAATCCTTAAAATAATTCATTTAGAAATCCAGTTCTATTCTTTCTAAGGATTTATTCTATAAAATAACTAGAAATCTAACTAGAGGAAAGATTAATGACAGACTCGAATGTCTGCTCAAGAGTGAAGATCTGATCATTAAAAGCCTAAATAGGGTAATTAGGTATTCCGTCGGAATGCAGCGTGCGCGCTTAAATTAGTAGTGTCTAATTGAGCCTCATTTAACTGCAGGAGAATTTCACTGAGAGAATTTTATTTACATAAGAAAAATGTCTAAGTAAGATTGCTTTGAGAGAACTTAAACAGATAGATGCCAAATTACTCCTTACTTATCAAACCCAGCCCAGCGTTGCTAGCTTATTTCTCATGCCCCGTGTACACAGGTCATGTCACTCTTTCTGGCCAAGTGATTCCTTCCAGGCGGTTCAAGGACCAAGTTGGGGCTTCATGATTCTTGGATGTCTTGATGATACTTGCATAAACAGAACAGGCCCCCAACAATACGATGCCTTATTTTCTTGAGCCTATTTTTGGAAAAACATCAAAATACGTATGTCAATGATATCCAAACAAGCACTCAGTGCAGGATCTGTAAGGGAGAGAGAAAGAGCAGGTAAGTAAGGCAAATAGGGGGTCACTTTGTTCTCGAAGAGGTTGCTGTCATTCAGGGAAGGCAGGGCGAACACACGCAAAGTACCAGATGGAATGCAGTTAGGTGTAAAGTCCTCTGTTATCACAACAGTTCCAGAAAAGCAGGGGATCACTCCTCTACATAGTGGATTAAACTTCAGGTTTAGGTGTTTGGAGGGGAAGGATTACAAAGATCAGGGTAAATATCTAAAGCCCTCCACTCTGTTTTTAAGCATGCAGAGATATGATCAGATTGAAAACCAAGCAAAATGAAAGGCCATTTTTGACACATTTACTCCACACATAAATATTTTCCTAGATTTCTCTCATTCCCCTCTGCCATGTTGCTCAAATGAGTTTGGTCTACACCTGCTGTGTCCATATGCTCGCCACCCACTGGCACCTTCTTCAAAATAAATTTCAACTGCACAAGTAATGCACTAATCGAGCCTTTTAAAGATATTCAAATCCGTGCAACTATGAAATAAAACATACTTCTCCTTTCCCTTCCTCTAATCGATTCATGATTTCAGAAGCAAGTACAGTTAACATTTTGGTGGATATCTGCTGACGCCTTCTTCTCTGTTCATTTATATACACTAATTTATACACACACACACACATACACACACACACACACATACGCACATTGCCTTTTGTATATAACCTTGTATATTGTTCTGTAATTACTTTATGTTATGTCTTGAAGATTTTTCCATGGAGTATGTATACATTTACCTTACTGTTTTTCAAACGGCTGCATAGTATGGATGCACCCTAATTTGTTTATTTATGAATTTACCCCTTGATGGGCATTTAGGTTTGTTTACAATTTTTAATTTTTTTAAAACAATGCTGCAGTGCAGTTGTGTGCATACATTGGTGTGTGCAATGTGCGCACACGTGTGTTTCCGTAGATAACGTCTTTGAACGCAACTAGTTGGATCAAAATGTATTCAGTCCTTATATTTGAAATATGCTAGCAGATTGCCCACCAGAAAGCAAAGGGCTTTACCAATTTATGCTCCTACCAGGAGGTGTTCGTGTCCCCGCACCCTTGTCAAGACTACACATTATCAAATATTTACATTTTTTTCTAATCTCCTGGAGGAAAATAACATCTTATTTTAATAGTCAAATCCAAATAAATTATGTTCACAAATCAATTGACATTTAATTAATTTCATTTGTGGAAAATTGACATTGTTTGCAATATTGTGTGTGTGATCCTGAAATTTGATATGCCTCCCCATTTATCCAGGTCCCCTGCCATATCCTTTGGCAATGATTTGCAGTGTTCTTTAAGTTCATTTCATATATTATTGGCTGCTTATAGCTAGGTATTTCATAGCTTTATCGATTTGGCAAGTGGGATATTTTATTGCAGATGACAGCGATCCCCGAGTGCCTTTCTCTAGCAGGTGCTTACATGGCCATTCTTACCTAATATCACAGTATCCTCAAGGTCATGTTGCCCATTGTACAGAAGAGGAAACTGAGGCTCATTTAGGTTCCGTTTCTATGTAGGTTTTGCTGATAGGAATACTCAGAGCTGAGATGTTTGTGCCATCCTTTTTGGAAGTTCTCTCTTCTACTTTCATAATCCCACACCCTCCTGCGTTGCTGTTTCTCTTCTCTGTTGTTGTGTCTTTCACATGCCCTCTTCCTTCCCTCCCCGCAGGGGTTGCTGGGCATCATCCCCATAAAAGTTTCCTTGCCGTGCATGTTCCGCAAAACTCTGCCTCCAGCTTCACTCTTATCATGTATTACTCTAAGTGACCCAATTCCTGATTTCCCTAAAATAGGGATTCCCTCGCTCAGCTTTCCTGCCGTGTCAATGCTTTCAGTCCCATGGGTCCCACAGACTCAGCACTGGACTGAGCTTCTCCCCAACCAAGTTCTTTAGTTCCCATGTTTCTGTGCACATCACCTCTGTTCCACACCACTGTTCCTGCACTTGGTCCCAGCCTTGCCGTCTCTTACTCCAGCCTTGACTCAGAGTCTGGGAGCGTAGGGGGTGAGGGTCTAAGCTCCCAGCCGGAATGCCAGGGCATCATGCTGGCTGAGATACGTACAGGTGTGTGCACACAGGCACGCACTTACCCTCTGTTCCTCACTCTTCTCATCTGTACAAAATGGGACTAATAACAGTACCTGCCTTGTGGGGTCATTGTGAGAACTACATGGGCCCAAACATAAGTCTTTGGAGCGCTCGTGGCTCACACTAAGCCCCGTATCAATTGGTTCTGGTTAGGAGTAGTGTTCATGCCGAGATGTCTCTGTGTCCCAACGTCTGGTGTTTATAAGGACAGCCCACATTGGATCAGGGCCCGCCCTATCCAGTATCACCTCATCGTGATTCCATCTGCAGTGAGTGACCCCATCTCCAAGGGAGGTCACATTCTGAGGTCCTGGGGGTTATTACAATTTAGGAATTTTGGAGGAGACCAAATTCAACCTACAACACCAGGTTAGACACCTTCTCTTAGGGGCTTACTCCTGTCTCTCTCATATACAACCTTCAACATAATTTTCTTTAAACAGCCATTTTTATCAGGCCACTCAGTTGCTCAAGAGTATCTGTAGTTTCTTCATGGCTGCATCTAATCATAGCTTGAGCCGGACATGTCACATCACAGAATAGACACGCCTCAGAACCAGGGAGTTAGATTCCATTCCAAGTTACATCTGAATTAAGAGAAATTGATAACTTTAAAGTTATCATACTATACATATATATGTGTATATATATATACATAAATACATATACATACATACATATATATATATATATATATATATATATATATATACGTATATTTCACTTCTGTTTTAGTTCATCCTAATTTAACTTTCAAACTAAAAATGTCAATACCCATTCAGAGGCTTGTCTCATTTCTAATGCTGTATACTTAGAACTTAGATTTGAATCTTGCGTTCCTCTAATTTTTAGAAACTGTTATGAAAACTGATTAGAAGAAAGCGCAGTTTCATTTCACAGTATGGCTGTCAATTGGAGGTGGCAGGCACAGCTGATAAAAGTTTCATGGTGTTGCATTACCATTTGGCATCTTATTAGAAGAACCATCTGTTCTTTTAATTACTATTAGCTCACTTCAGATTGCAATAGCAAAAAACCCCTAAGATATATTTCTGACTAAGTGAAAAATCAAATACGCTTTTAAAAATCTTCCTGAAAATGATATTGTCTCCATTGAAGATCTAACAGCCTGGCCGCACAGGAAAAAGACAGACAGCATCATGAAAGACTAATTAACACCAAAATCTTAAAATGTGCTCATCTTTACATAAGAATATATTAGAGTCACTCCTAGAGGCGAAACTGTCTTTTTATGTTTTATACATGAGCAAGTTTCATGTTGAAATCTAAAAAGAGGTATTTTAGAGTGCTTTCCTTTTCCCCAGACTTAAGAAGAGTCATTTTGTACACAAACAATGACAGACTGTTCCATCTGGTTGTATCTTTAACAAATATTTTCGGATAGCACAGCCAAGCACTTTTCTGTGTAATGGAGGAGAAAAGTTGAGCAAGGCACACTGAGTTCCTGCTATTCTAGTAGGAGGAGAGAAATGTCCAACAAGTCTCCAACTTACACAAGATAACTGCACATCCATGTGATAAAATCAAGAGTTCTGAGCATGAGTGACCATGAATGTGCTTAATGTGGGCTGACATTGCTGGAGAGTTGACTTAGGAACTGAGGCCAAAATGACAGGGTGGAGCCAGCCAGGTAGAGACCTGCGCTCAGAGCCCTCCAGGTGGGGCTATTAAAAGGACCGTGTGGCCGGGGCATGGTGGACGAGGGAGAGAGTGGAGGAGTGAGTGTCGGACTTGTGGTCTAAGCCTACACGGTGGTAGTCCACCATGATCGGGGGTAGTTTAAATGAGCTAAGTGATCCGCTGTGTGAAATGACCAGGGGTGTTGAGTGGAGAATGGGCTGAGAGGAGAGGGAATGGAAACGGGTGTTAAGACCCTTACACCTGGGGCTTCCAGTGGAAAAGGAGGCTCAGCATCTATCTTAGAAGAAGAAATAAACAGACCTGTTAGATAAGACATGAGGGGTGAGGAATGAATAATTCGGCAAACTTAGAAATATGTATCTGATGTTCAGATACTGACAAAAATGCCAGATAATATCCAAATAACATGATAATGATTGTGGAGGAGGTCCCCGAGTTTCTGTGAAGATCCTTTTCTACTACGGGAAGGATGTCTGAGGACAAAGTCTGTATGGCACCCCTGTCCACAGTCCCTCACTGGGATGCCTAAGGTCTGTCTTAACCCCAGGAGCTGTCGCTCTCTGAGTGTTCTCCAGTACTTGGTACTGCACCATCAGAAAGGATGTGCCATAGAACTTTTACCCGGCGTGTGCCTACAACATCCCGAATTGTGCAAAGGCCCCGTTTTGTTCAGTAGTTTTAGGTCTGTTGATAGAAATATCCCACTAGCTTAGCCAGGCTGGCTGAACTGGTACCAATCTGGGTTTATTTTAGTGGCCCTAACATACAAGCTCATGTCAACTAACGTTGGAGATCCACTTCAGCATTTACTTGTAACCCATTTACTCTTAGTTTACGTAAAGTTCTAACAGCTTTGATCAGTCTGGTTTCTAGCTCTCAGCACACTGAATGTGTCACATTGTGAGCGTGTTGACAGGACTATCAACAGCTAATAGCTTGGTAGTGAAAGACGGAGCAGATAAACTCTTAAAGACAGAACCAGAGACTTAAACACCTGGGGACCATTCAGTGAATGTTGAAATATTTCTGAGATATATCTCTAATATCTGAGCAGCAAAGATCAATAATCAGTGTCCACAATGATGACCCTGAACCCAAAAATCATTCACTGTTGTTCAAGTGACTGACTTGTAAAGTGTTTAACATGACAAAAAGTATGTGTTGTATTTTAGAAATGTTGCCATCTAAAATGCTGCTAGTTTTCCAAGGGAAATACAGTTATCTATAAATTTTGGCTTTGCAGAGTTATATGTTTCCAGACAGTTCTGAATTGTAAAGGTGTGTGTGTGTGTGTGTGTGTGTGTGTGTGTGTGTTAGATAGATGATAGAGAGTATGTAGTTTATTATTATCAATATTAATATCGATATTTTATATTTTAACATTTTCCTATTTTAATGGAAGTACATTTAAGGAAGTGAACAAACTATTTTAAATTATACAAAAACCTCTTGTAACGTAAGGAAGGAAGTGGGGCACAGTGGCATGTTGGGGAGTAGTTAAGATGATTCCTTGTTACCATGGCGCCAAAATAACTCTGCTGTGCCCGCTCCCCTAAGAAATTCACGAATCTCAGCAGTTCTGACTGAGCCCTAGGACTCTGGGCCCTTATGGGCCTCCCCTAATCAAAGGCTTCTATTCGTCATCTAATTTTATGTTTTAAAATGTTGACCAATTTTGAGATGGGTTTCAATGAGAAATGAAGGCCCAGACAGAGATATTTCAAGTTAAGTACAGTAATTCAGTCAACATCTTCTCCCTTCCTGTGACTCTCTCAGAAAACGTTTAAGACAAACAAGGTTCAAGTGTTTCTGAAATGATGTGTCTTGGAAGAGTCTTAATTAGCATGCTAAGTGAGTAACATAAAAAACAAAGTTAGCTATTCTAGGAGCAAAGCGAGTGATTAAATGGCACATGCCTGGAGAACTGAGGCGTGTCAGGAGTCAGTGGGTACAGTGCTGCCCTCTCCAATGCTTTTGCCAGCACGTCTGAGGCATATGCAGAATGCTTCCACTTAACATTTGCCGCTGCTGGTGCCCTGTCAATTCTAATGAAAATACTCCGTATTGGAAAGGTGACAGAAAGTACGTGCATAATATTTTCTTGCCCCCCTTTGCTGTCTGTCATTCTGTACTTTAAAGGAACTGGTTATTAAAGCATTATATAAGTATGCAAAATATATTGAAAGAGAAAAAAATACTTCAATTATACGCAATATACACCGGTAGGAAATGCTTGGTATGTGATGACATATGACAAGTGGTAAAAGGTATTTTTAGTTGCTTTTGTTTGGATGGAGTTTAAAGCAGAAATATCTAGCATGTACAGTGTCAGCTTTTCCAGTTATTCTAATAATTAGTGTATTTATAGAATATTTAAAATAAGTAACTACATGGAATTGTTTAAAAAGTGAATTTATCACTTAAAGATATTTGATACTATTTTTAATTTGTGTTCTTTTGGAAAGCTTATGGTAAATCCATATTTGTCTTAGATTTTTTTCCTCTTCAATTCCTTTCAAATTGCTCTCATTGTGCATAAGAAACCATAAGCTGTTTTTATTTTATTTGAGCAACTTATCTATGGATAAAGTATAGTCCTTACAAGAAATAACCAAGGGCTGTAGAAACTGTGTTCACAACATAAATATTTGAGACCTATTATCAATGAAGTCAAGTTCCCTGGTAAATTCTTTTTCAAATAAACCAAAGAGAATTCTAATGAGCCTAAGGGAAACGAACAATAAAAGAAGGTGATTTTTTGGCATTTTAGTCTTTACTCAAAGAGACAAAATCATATTCTCTTTCAAGAAGCATTGCAACACATACAGAAATATTCCCTAGAAAAGAGTCCCACAGGGTAGAATGTGTACTGAGTCACCCACCATGTAGGTGCAGCAGTTCACTTTGGGGTTTACTCGTTTGGCTCTGTTTGGTTTATTATCAAATTGTAATTGAACAGTGAATTGTAGATATTTACATTTTCAAAGGAAAAGACCATCTTCATCCTTCTTAATGCCACACTGATATTCGATCTCTAAATGTTGGCCATTTTTGTACAGCTGAGTTGTATAAGCAGACATCATAGGTCACACAGAGTACATTGTACCCTGCACTGATATGAAGTCAGAAGGACTGAGTATGGCGTTTTTGTCCCTGAGGTGAAAATAGTTATTGTCCGTTATTTGAGTAGAAATTAAGAAATAGCAGCGTACTCTAAAACACTGAATGTAAGAGGAATCGATCTTTCCTTAGAATGTAGTGATGTGTTTCTTATTGTGAGAAAATTAGATAGTCTTTCCTGGGAAGTTTGTGGACTATTCTATTGCTGTATTTTTGTGCATTTATTGAAATACCTCAAACTGAGGCAAACGTTTACACTTACATGAGGTAGAAATTTATAAATGAAAATTAATAGTCCCTTAATTTGTCACATTCTAAAAGATGATCAAAGAAAATTTGCTAAATTAGTTATGTACCAATTTTATGCCAACTCTATTGCTATATGATAAATACATGACCTAGACCTAAAAAATTAATTTATGACATTACATTTTCTAAGTATATATTTATTGTATAACATCCTTACAGAAAAACTCCTGGTTTAGGCTAGTTGAAAACTGAAAGTAGCTTGGACCTTTAAAGTAACACACACACCTATGATCAGCCCCTGCATGAAGTTTCTTCAGGCGAAAAATACTCATGCAGTAACTTTGTTTATGTGACCGGGTTGCTCTGGTTCTGCTTTAACTGAATGATCATTTCCCTCTATTTCAGGATCTAGATTTCTCATCACATCCACGGGAGCCTTGTATATTAAAGATGTACAGAATGAAGATGGATTGTATAACTACCGCTGTATCACGCGACACAGATACACTGGGGAGACGAGGCAGAGCAACAGTGCCAGACTTTTTGTATCAGGTAAATGCTCATCAACACTGTTTCTGCTCTTCCTTTGTCAGTGTCCTGAGATGGCTCAACCAAAAGTGTGGATTCCATGACTAAAATGAAGCCTTCAGGTTTTTTCTCTTTTTTTCCAAAATAGTTTAGCAACGTCAGGTGCTTCTTTGTTTGTTTAGTTGGTTTTTGTTTTTTGTTAACCAATACCAACACAATGAAATACAACAGAAATACAGATGTTCCAAGTGAAGTCATTGCACATGTGTAGAATTCCAAATCCCTGTGGCCCAATATGATTTCTATTTGGAAGACAACACCCCCCTGCCCTATGTTTTTGTATAATCTGTCATTGGCAGTGCCAACCAGCACTGTGATGCCAACCACCGAGCAGAGCTGAGGGAGAAGAGTAGGTTCTATGGAACACATCTCTTGTTCCACACAGCATGTCTACAATGTCGGGAAAATTACCCATATCTAAAGTTAAAGGGATAGTCACACTCTTTCACCCCCATCCAGGATTATTCCCAAGTGAAGGAAATCTGAGAGCAGTTGATTCCACTCTGATAAATATGTGTGTTTTGTGCCTTCTTTCATGGGATATATCCTTTGAGAAAAGATCAACCTTTTGCATAATCTTCAAAACTGGCTTGTTATTGGCTCATCCGTCAAACAAATAAGCATGCAGTGATGCATTTGCACCTCATGGAGCAGTCTAAAGGTGTGGAAAGTCCATCTCAGAATTAGAAAATCAAATACAAAGTATCGGACCCCTGCCCTTTAGAGCATAAAATTGTTCCATGCTAAAAATATCTTAATTTTGTTTTAGTGATGCTTTGTGTGGGAGAAGTGATGGAAAGTTGTTATACATAGGGGTAATTAAAACCGTTGTCACCTGAACACTTACTGACTGTCCTGATAATGCCCTATTTGGATTCCTCTTTGCCATTCACAGCCTCAAAATAACCAAAGCCCACCTGTTTTTCAAGGTACACCACAAAAAGATATCAGAATTAAGTAATTTCTCCTCTGAACTTGAAAATATTTTTTCTTACCTGTTCTTTTTCACGGCAACTGTTACTTTCGCCCTTGTTATAGTTATGGTTTGTTGCTTCTGTTAAGGAAAATTCTTAATGCTAAACGATGAGACATGGGCAGTGACTGCAAACTGCTATTCTAAAATTCTATGCTTTGAAGGACAAGATAAATGACTTTTATTTTAAATTAGACTTATATTTATTTAAAAATGTACATGTGCTGTATACATGGTGATGGTGTGGGCATGTTAGTAGCAAAGTTTTCAATGATCCCAAACTCCTCCTAAAATTAGAACAGACTAAATAGGATGATAAAAGAAAAAAACACATGGATGACATTTTCAACAAAAGTAGGTGATGGGGAATCCCCAGAAACTCTTGTATATGGTAGGAATGGACAAGCTGACAATAGGACCAGCATAGGAATAGCAGCAGTGGCCCAGAAGCAGTAGATGGTGAAAAGACCTATTGGGACTACTATGTAGTCACAGAACTGCAAAATCATCAATAAATGCTCATCTCCCAAAGTGGAAGGCAGTCCTTTGAGTTGAACCTGGGAAAACATATCTAAGAATATTCACAACAGTTAGATGTGCAGGAGCTCTGAGCTGAAGGTGAGTGCAACAGGCCATAGAGTAATCAATAATGACCACACCGTTCAGTGATTGTCTAAGTCCTCAAGGACATCAGAGGTTTCAGCAAATACCCTCTCAGAAGAACAGATGCTCACCCTGAAGGAAACTGCTGGGTTTAGAAATCAAATTAAGCCAGAGTAGAATACTAAGACTAACAGAGAGAGAAGGCTCGGTAGTGTGGGGACCCTAGAGAAATTCGATCTTATGTTATAAAAGAAAAATATGGCATGAAAAGGTGAGAGTACTACCTTAGAAAACAAGTAATGTAGTGATTTAGGAACACATGAACGAAGGTAGAAACCACCCCAAAGCAAGTATAACTCTGAGAACTGCGGTCAATTTTGAGTTCTTTTGTGGTGATAGCAAGGGAGAATGCTAGAAAAGCTTACTTATGTCATCCTCTCATGCAAGAAGCTTCTTCTAATTTAACTAAGAATCCAATCTCATTTTAATGGAACAAAAAGAAAAAAGATTTAACCTCCCACAACTTTATTACACAAAGAAAGATGAAAATGAATCAAATAATGTTGTGACAATTAAAAGTAAGTTTTAAAAATTGTACACAAATCATATGAAAACTATAATTTATTATTTGAAAATAATTAAACACTTTGAAAGGGAAGCATAAGTCAGAAATAAAGGGGTTCATGTTTAAAATGGCTAAACAACATGAACCTGTGAAACACAAAATGGCATGATTTGGGAAAGAATTAGAAAAAAATGAAAAGTTGTAAAATTCCAATTAAATTAGAAGGAACACATCAGAGAATAGACACAACAGAAAGTATAATGTATGAAATAAAAACAAGTAAGTAAACATGGGCAGAAAATTAAATAACTAGAGATAAAAAGGACTAGTGGGAAAATATATACATGACATGCAAAGATAATGATAAAACACATGTATAATTAGAGCGTCTTATGAAGAAAACCAAACAATAAATCAGAATATGTATTTAAGACAATAATTTGAGAACATTTGCTGTAATTGAAGAATACATAATTACTACATATTGAATGGATACACTGAGAAAATAGATCCAGGATAGTCATGCAACTTATTCTGAATAAAACTTATAAACTGTAAATATTAAGAAAAAATCATTTGAGCACCCAGGGAATACATTCAAGTTATTTATAAGGAGGAAATGTCAAGAGATTAATACATAGAAAAGAGAAAGAACAGTAAAAGTAATAAGAAACACATTTTCTCCTTTTAAAAATCGATAAAGCAAAGTGGCCTAATTTAAAAAAAAAAAATTGTGGTGATTTCTATAGTAGGACTAGGTCATTTGAGCCAATCTCCCCCTCTTTCCCACACCAAGGACGAGAAAGTTTGTTTAAATGTGTAAAAAATATCTGCTTGAAGTTGTTAGGAGCTAATGTCAAAAACTACAGGGTCAAAATCCGGAAGAAAATTGTGGCAGGAAGTGAGTCTGACATGGAGGGCTGCTTTTTCTGTAGGGGCAATTCTAAGGGAGACCGATTACATTCTGAGACAGTGAGGCACTCTTTTGAAAGCTTAGTAGGGTCAGGGGGGTAAAACTTTTAGTGTAGGTCTCATCAAAGTAGAGCATGATAAGCGCCCCATGCTTTGGGTTGAAATGTCAAAGGACTATACCCTAAGAATAAGGGAAAACTGGAAATGGAACTGTCTTCCAGGAACTAATGCTGAGCTTCATGTCACCAGGTTTTAAGATTGGTTAAGATGATCTCACATTACTAGGGCTGTAGTAACATCCTTTTTGCATTCCTAGCTTCAGTGATTTTTTTGTCCTCTCACCTCCTCCTCCCCTTCTTGATTAGCCTTTCTGGGTGTTTCAAAATGATACACACCCCCATGCTGGATAATTTATCAATATTTGGTAAAATTTCATGTAAATTTATTCTATGAGCAAGTAATCTAGGACACTTCCCCAATGATAGAGGAGCAAAAGAATGCTTTATGCACAGAATTACTAATCAAAGAATTTCTTATACTAGCAAAACCTTGGAAGCAACCCCAATATCCATCAGTAGGGGATAATTATATGAATTCTGGTGCAGACACTGAATGGAGTAATATACAGGCACAAAAAGGAATGTTGATAGCCTCTATTATTGAAGTGGAGTAATCTCCAGGATGTATTGTTAAGTGAAAAAAGCAAGGTGCAGGGAAGTATATAAAGTATACTGTGTTTTATATGAGAACCATAGAAGAATATTTGTGTGGACCTACTTATAATTGTGAAAAGCAATATTGGAAGGGTAAACTAAAAGCTAATAAAATTGTTTGCCTCTAGGGGAAAAAGTAGAGGGGACATGGATTTAAATAAGACTTACTTGAATATATCTTGTTACATAGTTTCATGTATATGATTTATATTTTGAAATACTAAATTAAAAAATTAATGCTAAAAATGGAAAATACACTGAAGCAAATGAATTCAAATGCATATCAAGTTGTTGAGATAACCAACCTTAGAAAATTATTATTTTAAGTAACTTTAACATATAATTTTGATTATATATATATGACAAATATATTCTTTTTTTTTTAATTTAAGTTTATTGGGGTGACAGTGGTTAGTAAAGTTACATAGATTTCAGGTGTTCAATTCTGTAATACATCAGCCATATATCACATTGTGTGTTCATCACTCAGAGTCAGTTCTCCTTCCGTCACCATATATTTGATCCCTTTTACCGTCATCTACCTCCCCCGCCTCCCCTTACCCTCCGGTAACCACAAACTATTGTCCATGTCTATGAGTTTTTGTTTCTTCAATTGTTTGTCTTGTTCCTTTGTTGTTTTCAGTTTTACATACCACATATCAGTGAAATCATATGGTTCTCTACTTTTTCTGTCTGAATTATTTCGTTTAGCATTATAATCTCAAGATCCATCCATGTTGTCACAAATGGCACTGATTTATCTTATGACAGAATAGTATTTCATTGTGTGCATACACCAAATCTTCTTTATCCAATTATCTATCAAAGGACACTTTGGTTGTTTCCATGTCTTGGACACTGTAAATAAAGCTGCAGTGAACACCGAAGCACATATATCTTAATGGATAAATGTTTTCAGATTTTTTCAGTAGATACCCAGGAGAGGGATTGCTGGGTCATATGGTAATTCTATTCTTAATTTTTTGAGGAACCTCCACACTGCCTTCCATAGCGGCTGCACCAGTCTGCATTCCCTCCAACAGTGTATGAGGGTTCCTTTTTCTCCACAGCCTCTCCAACACTTGTTACTATTTGTCTTGTTGATGACAGCCATTCTAACTGGGGTGAGGTGATATCTCATTGTGGTTTTTGTTTGCATTTCTCTGATGATTAGTGATGTTGAGCATTTTTTCATATGTCTATTTGCCATTTACATGTCCTCTTTGGAGAAATGTCTCTTCAGGTCCTCTGTCCATTTTTAAAAAATGGATTGTTTTTTTGTTGTTGATTTGTATGAGTTCCTTATATATTTTGGATATTAACCCCTTAATGGAGGCATTGTTTGCACAAATCTCCTCCCATTCAGTTGGTTGCCTCTTTATTTTGGTTTCTTTGCTGTCAAGGGTTTCTTTTGCTGTGCACAAGATTTTTGGTTTGATATAGTCTCATTCGTTTATTCTAGCTTCTACTTCCTTTGCCTTTGAAGTCAAATTCGTAAAATGCTCTTTGAACCCAAGGTCCGTAAGTTTAGTACCTATGTTTTCTTCTATGCAGTTTATTGTGTCAGGTCTTATATATAAGTATTTGATCCATTTTGAGTTGGTGACAGATAGCAATCTAGTTTCATTCTTTTGCATGTGGCTTTCCAATCCTCCCAGCACCATTTATTGAAGAGGCTGTTTTTTCTCCATTGTATGTTTTTGGCTCATTTGTTGAAAAGTATCTGTCCATATTTATGTGGTTTTATTTCTGGGTTTTCAATTCTATTCCATTGGTCTATGTGTCTGTTTTCCTGCCAATATGCACATACTGTTTTGATTATTGTTGCTCTGTAGTACTAGCTGAAGTCAGGGAGTGTGATTCCTCCAGGATTGTTCTTTTTGCTTAGAATTGCTTTAGCTATTCAGGGTCTTTTGTGGTTCCATACAAATCTGATGATTTTTTGTTCTGTTTCTTTAAAAAATGCCACTGACATTTTGATGGGGATTGCATTAAATAAGTATACTGTTTTGGGTAATATGGCCATTTTAACTATGTTGATTCTTCCAATCCATAAACATATAATGTCTTTCCATTTGACAAATATATTCTGAAGGCAAACACAGCTTTAAAAAATTCTTAACATTCATTTCGATGCCTTATTTTAAAAAATATTATTAAAATTACTTCTTTAAAAATATTTATTTATAAAAATATTGTTAGTATTATTTTTGAAAACTTTATTTATTTATATTTATAGTGGGAAATCAACAAGAGAGGGGAAATAATTATGTTTATATATACATATATATATATATGTATATATATATATATATACATATATATATATATATATATATATATATATGTATATATTTTCAGGGACCAAGACTTTCAGTGTAAGAGAAATGCTTAAAATCAAAACATTAAAGTACAATCCTTGAAATGTCAAACTCCAATTCAAACTACCAGTACATACTTGTTTTTTGTTATTTATTTTTATTTTTTGAATATGTATTTCCAAGGATTTTCCACTGAAAAGACCCAGAAGCAATGGGAAACCAATAGCAACAAGTAACTCTAACACCTAGATGACAGTCACCTTTAAATATCATTCCTCACTTAAAGGGACCATGGCTCCTTGAAAGAAAGGTGGATTATAGGTATGGAACAGGAAGTGTATCAGATGAGCCTGAAACATTCACGGACTCTCCTCAAAATGATACAGGAGCCAACTTCTGAAAGGATTCTCATTGGTCAAAAGTGTGATGCATTGAGTATCAAAAACAATGATTGCAATATCATTCACGTTCCATGAAGTTTTAAGTCTCTCGGTTGCTAAGCGTTGGCACTTATGGCCTGTGCCTTTTTTAAATTACATGTATTGGGATGACAATGGTTAGTGAAATTCCATAGGTTTGCCAATCTGATTCTGTGGACTTGTATTAAAAAAAGAAAAGATTGCATTTGAGTGATATATACATATTTTTAAAACTCTTGAGCTCATTATGTTTATATATATATATGTTTTTTATGTATATATATGTTTATATGTATATATATTTTTTATATATTTATATATATATATTTTTTGTATATATAATTTTCTTTTATGTATATACCCTGTTTCCCCAAAAATAAGACCTAGCCAGACAATCAGCTCTAATGTGTCTTTTGAAGCAAAAATTAATATAACACCCAGTATTGTATTGTATTGTATTGTATTGTATTATATTATATTATATTATATTATATTATATTATATTATATTATATAAGACCCGGTCTTATATTATAGTAAAATAAGACCGGGTCTTGTATTAATTTTTGCCCCAAAAGACGCAATAGAACTGATTGTCTGGCTAGGTCTTATTTTTGGGGAAACACAGTATGTATACACACATATAAACCTATGTATATATATGTACATACAGTATATATTAAGTTGGTGCAAAAGAGATTGTGTTTTTTGCAATTATTTTTAAGCTTTTAAACCATAATTACTTTTGCACCAACCTAATATTTACATATACATTTAATATTAACAAAAGCAATAGTAAGAGTCTCATTGATATACATAGCAGTAACTAGGGCACCAACTAAAAATTCTTCCTGTCTTTCCTACAGCTGCTGTATTTCAAGATATCCAAATAACTCTAGTTCAGGAAGCTAAGTTCTTACATATAGAATATTTACATCTACTAAATGTGAAGGAAAGAAGAAAAATAGAATATTGCCATTTTCAACCCTTAATAAAGTAACTAATTAAGACAAACAGTATCACATGAACTTGCTGATCAATTGAACAACACTAAGTGTGGGAAAGCCACACATTTTCTGGATGCAAAGAGAAAGAAAAAAGGTCAGACCTGATCTAACTGGTCCATTAGAACTTAATTTCAGTTTATAAGAAAAATGGCAATAGAGGAACAAGTTAAATGACACTGAAGAAACAAAATCACAATGTGCGATTTCCTATAAGACAACTCTCCTGGTTTCTTCAACAGTCAAAGACATGAGAGGAAAAAAAAAGGAGGATCTGTTTTGGATTAAAGAGACTCATGAGACAGGAACAAAATGTCAACTGCAGAACAATCCTGATTTAATTAGCTGAATTGTAAATAATAATAGTATAATAGGCCTTGTTTTAGCTCACCAGTAAAAAATTAATATGAAGTAGATAATAGATGATATCAAGAGATTATTATTACTATTGTGTGAGATTGGCATTGGGGTTATATAAGGAAACTTACTATGTTTCATAGAGAAGCATACTAGTAATATAACATTGGTTCTATGATTCGACTCAAGTATGTTAGCACCAAAACCAAAGACGATAGGGAAATAGATGAAGGATCAAAAAATGTTAATGCCTATTAAGTCTGGGTGATGGATATATTGGATGCATTATATTTTTTTGTCTACTTTTGTGGAGTTTGCAAATTTTTATGATAAAAACTTTTTTTAAATGTAGGTAAAACATTTGAAAATAAGTGCTACATTTTTTAAACGTAGGTAAAACATTTGAATATAAATACAGTGCTGTTTGGTTATACTATTTCTATATATGACCAAATATTCCCATGAGAGCTTGTCCCAAACATTGCTTAAATAGTGTATTTAAAATGTAAAAGAAGTCTCCATTCCTTTTTTTGTAAAACAGCTTTATTGAGATTTAATTACGAACTATAAACTTTGCCCATTTTAAGTGTGCAACTCAATGATTTCAGTAAAATATAGAGTTGTGCAATCATCACTATAATTCAATTTTAGAACAATTCCATCATCCAAAAACATCCCTGCTGTTCATTTGCAGTCAATTCAAATTTTCATCCCAACTCCAGTCAAACACTAATCTACTGTCTATCTCTCTAGATTTGCATTTTCTGCATATTTTATGTAAGTTGAATCATGTAATATGAGGCTTCATATGAGGCTTCTTTATTTAGCATAATCTTTTGAAATTCGTTCATGTTGTTAACATGTACCAGTAATTACTCTTTTTTATTGGTAAATAGTATTCCATTGTGTGTACGTGTGTACATCACACATGCTATATATATACATACATATATAGTATATATATATATATATATATACATAAATATATATACTATATGTACACATTATTTATATGGGGGGGTGCCAAAAAATGTATACACATGACTTGATGTATACACATAACAAAAGATCTTTTGTTATCAGTATATATTGAGTATTACATTTTTAATACAGTTTTTCCTTTCTTCAAATATGTATACATTTTTGGCACCCTCTGTATACATACTGTATATACTCTATGTGCTCTCTCTCTCTCTCTCTCTCTCTCTCTCTCTCTCTTTCTCTCTCTCATATATATATAGATAGATACCATGTTAGATCTAGATACCATGTTTCCCCGAAAATAAGACCTAACCGGATCATAAGCTCTAATGTGTCTTTTGGACCAAAATTAATATAAGACCCGGTCTTATTTTAATATAAGACCAGGTCTATAATATAATATAATATATAATATAATACCAGGTTTTATATTAATTTTTGCTCCAAAAGACGCATCAGCTGATGGTCCGACTAGGTCTTATTTTTGGGGAAACATGGTAGATAGATAGACATCTATCTATATGTCTACCTATATCTATCTATACACACACACACACACACACACACACACACACACACATTTTGTTAATCGATTCATTAAATGATGGACATTTAGATTGTTTCCACTTTTTTGACTATTATGAATAAGCCTGCTCTGGACATTTGAGTACAAGTCTTTGAGGAAACATAGGTTTTCATTTGTCTAGGGTAGATGGATAGGAGTGGAACTTTTAGGCCTTATGATAAGTTGAAGTTTAACATTTTAAGAAATTGCCAAACTGTTTTCCAAAGGGTCTGCACCATTTTATATGCCCACCAACAATGTATGCCCATTTTATATGCCCACCAACCAGTCTCTTTTCCACATCTTTGCAAGCACTTGTTACTGTGTTTTTAATACAGCCAACCTAGCGGGTCTGAAGTAGTATCTCATTCTGGTTATAATTTGCATCACTCTAGTGACCCGTGATGCTGAGCATTTTTCTATGTGCTTATTAGTCATCTGTGTATCTTCTTTGGTGATATATCTATTCAAATCTTTTGCCCACTTTTGATTTGATTATTTCTTTTTATTATAGAATTGTAAGGATTCTTTATATTTTCAGGTGTAAGTCCTTATCAGAAATATCATTTGCAAATAGATATTCCCAGTATGTTGCTTATTTTATTTTTCCTTTCTTAATGGTGTCTTTGAAAGGTTAAAGTATTTTAATTTTGATGAAGTTTAATATATTGATTTTTTTTGACACTTACGTTTTTTGTTTTGTGTCTAAGAACTCTGTCAAATCCAAGATCACGAAGATTTTTTTCCAATCTTTTCTTCTAAAAGTTTTGTAGTTTTAGCTCTGATATTTAGATCTATGATCCATTTTGAGTTAATTTTTGTAGGTGGTCTGAGCTGAGGTACAAATTTCTTTTTGATATGACTATTCAATTGTCCCATTCATTCTTTGTAAAATGTCATTAGAATTATACAGCACTATCTTAACCATATTTGAGAAATGTCTATCAATAATTAATTTTAGGCAGAATAAAACATGTTTAAGGTCAATCACTGGGTATTGATTTTTTTATGACTAGCATCAGAAGTGAGAACCTTTTGTTTCCTGAAATTGTTGGCTCATCCTGCAAAAAGATTTATTAGCCACCCTGCCCAAAGAGAGTGACAACTTGTTTGTGTCATCTTCTCCTACCCTAATCCTACCTCCTACTCTAAGGAGTAGAGTATGACAGATTTTGTAACTATTTAGTCCCTAAGAAAGTAACTTGTTCTTCAAAACAACACTTTGTGAAGTTTGTCTGTCATTGCCTTCAGGAGGTGGAATGAACCAATAGGTCTTTGCTGGCAAGGACTATGTACCTGCTATTGTGGGCTTTCTATGTCTCTCATTCTCTGGATGCCCACATCTATCACGTGTGTGAATATAATTATGGAATACAGAATCCTTCAGTTAATGAATGATGGAACTTCAGAAGAGTCCTGGAAACCCGATCACAAATTCCTTAGGAAACGATTTAGGTCCCCTCATAATATCCCATGATAACATTCTCACTGTTCTCAGGAGGCACCAGAGACATGAAAAGAGCTGCAGGTTTGTCAAGGACTTTCTGATTGCTGTGGAAAGTCACAGCAGGAGCAGTTCCAGCTCAATCATTTCATCCTGTTTTCATCTGTGCCTGCTAACTGCCCCTAGTGGCTGACGAGAGAATCACATTTTAAAGAGATCTTGCCAGATGGTTCTTACTGGATAAGAGAGAGGATATCCAGAACTTTATTTTTGGGTTTACTGAAGGTGGATCAAAACAGCCATAGTGCTTTCCTGAGTAAAGCAAAGATAAGAAGGTTTCAGGATTCAGGAGCCCACTTCTGTGTGCTTGTTCAGTTCAAAAGTCAGTCATGTGTGAGCTATGGTTGACAGAAGGTGTGTTTTAAAGTGTGCTGTAAATCATCCTCCATCATGACAATGCTCCGTGTCACACATCGCCTCTGGTATATGTCCATTTCTATCAAATACAAACATCACGGTGTGTCCTCCTCCGCTTTATTCACTGGATCTGGGAACATGTGACTTCTGGCTCTTCCCAAAGTCAAAATGATTCAGGACATTGAGGCAGCCATGACAACACAACTGAAGACACTCACAAAAGAAGACTTCCAGAGCTGCTTCAGAAAGTGGCAAGAACAATGGGATAAGTGTGTTTGAGGCAAGGGAGAAAATTCTGAGCGGGATTAATGGCAATATGTCTTTTACTGTAATAATTTTTTTTTAATTTAAACATTCACCCTATTGTTTGATCACATCACATATAATACAGGCCAAACATCATTTGGTCGAAATGGCTAATCATCCATTGTTTGTAGCTTTTTAAAAAAGGCCCATGTCATAATTGATGATCTACAAGTTTCTTTTTTGTTTTAATCATTCAATGCCATATCTTGATTGTCTTCATTCCTTCTCATGTCACCTCAGATATCATCTCAGAGAAACTGTCCGTGAAGACCTGTCCTAAAGCCCCTCACTCCACCTTTACTCACTCTATTGTCACCCGCTTTCATTTTCTTCACTGAACTGACTGCCAGCTAAATTATCTGTATTTGTTTACTTACATGTTGCCTGCCACCCCACACATACCCGGAACATAAGCTCTACGAGGGGGTCCTTGCCTGCTTTGTTCACCGCTGTGTCATCATTGCAAGCTCTGTGGGTTCCAGACTTGGGGTTCAAACAATATCTGTGAAATAAATATATGAGACATGGTCAGATTTCATAACTATGCGTACAACTCTTTTTTGTGACGTAAGGTTTACTAACGTTGAACTATTTCTGCCACTGTTGCTCTTTTGAACGGGAAGTTGAACATTGCTTGGTTATAAGACAACCCCATTCTTGGCCCAACTCCTGTTTGAAGAGTGCTGATTCTGGTGTTTTCAGTTATTTAGTAGGGAATGAAAATCAGAACCATTTTAAAAATTCTGAGCAGAAGAACTTTATATAAGTAGGACTTCTTTTCTGTTCTAATGCAAAACCTTAAAGATCTGTATCAATGATTGGTATAACATACAGAATTTATATTATGCATAATGCCCTGTGATTCTAAATGACCATTTCAGCTCTTCCTTCACTATACCGAAGTTTTTCTTTCTTCTGCAGATCCAGCGAACTCAGCCCCATCCATACTGGATGGGTTCGATCATCGCAAAGCCATGGCAGGACAGCGTGTGGAGCTGCCTTGCAAAGCGCTTGGGCACCCTGAGCCAGATTACCGCTGGCTAAAAGACAACATGCCCCTGGAACTTTCTGGAAGGTTCCAGAAGACTGTGACGGGGCTGCTCATTGAAAACACTCGTCCCTCAGACTCAGGCAGCTATGTGTGTGAAGTGTCCAACAGATATGGAACTGCTAAGGTGATAGGCCACCTGTACGTGAAACGTAAGTTGGACGGTAACTTGCAATGGTGATGTTGGCTGCCACTGATGGAGTTCTTGTCACAAGCTGATCTCTGGGCTTTCTCTGTAGCATTCTATTGACTGTCACAGCAGTCCGGCTGAAATCAATATCAGCCCTATTTTGCAGACGTGGAAATTAATGCTCAAATTGCTAAAGGTTACACAGCTGGAGAGTTTAGGGCTTAGGATTGAATTCAGGTCTGTCTGATCCCCATCCCCAGGCCTCCAAGATTTCCATTAGGCCATAGGATACAGTTCTAAGAACAGTAAGTAGCTGTGAATTCAGAATTGTCAGCCTCTCTGAAAACTGACGGAGGAAGATGGGTAGGATTGTGCTGTCACACACAATCCGATCAAAGTGCGTGTCCTTGGCGTGTTTCCAGGTGCTGCTTTAAATTCCTAAATGGGGCTGTAATCAGCAGAAATCTAGGGCTGTAATTATTCAAATATTGGACTTGGACTCAATATCATAGACCATTTAGTCTATATGGTCCAAGTATGGTGGCAATATTTTATCTTCAGGTGATCTGTGGTGACCGTCTTGAGGAATGTGTGGAGAAGGATGCTGAAGACAGACTCACAGGTAGAAGGGATGTGATCGCAAGTGGGCACTCTCGTCTAGTCAAACACACTCATTGTCCTCATGCAGAAACCAAATCAAAGTGAGTTACTCAGGATCACGTGGTCAGAACTGAGTGGCAGAACTTTGGTCAAAATAAGGGATTCTTAGTTGCCAATATACTGCCAGATAGATAGATAGATAGATAGATAGATAGATAGATAGATAGATAGATAGATAGATAGAGATAGAGCACAAAAAAATGTATATACATTTTAAGAAAGGAAAACTGTATTAAAATTGTAATACTCAATATATACCGATAACAAAAGATGAATACAAGTCACATTTGACTTCTGTGATTACAAGAAGTGCTCCAAGTGGTTACCATCAGCGTCCAGACACTTCTGATTATGGCGAACTACTGCTTGACCAACATTGACTAAAGTGTTAACATCCCTTAAAATGTGTATACTTTTTTTTGGTACCCCTGGTATGTGTATACACACACACACACACACACACACACACACACACACACACACACATATAAATATATAATTTGATGACCTGAACTGAACAAACTGAGTCACAAAAGGGAGGCATTTCCTTACCCTGGCTTTTTTCCAGCCCCATACCTGTTTGTGGAAATGCCTCTTTAGTGTCATCCTGAGTGTAGACTGCTTTAGCACGATACTAGCCCAAGAAAATATATTTAAAGTAAATATCCCAGTGATTTCCTGGACCCAGCTGCCCAGGGTGAGTCCTGCAAATATCACTCTAGCTTGCTTGGACTGGGGTTAGAAAGAAATGGAAGATAGTGCCTGCACAGTTATATTTCTATAGCTGAAGAGCATTGTGTGAAATAAGGCAACACTGAACAGCTGATAAGAATTATTCCTACAGGCTTGAAATCTCCTCTGTGTTAAGACATCTTTCATGGCTCCCTACTTTCTGTTGAATCAAGTTTATATCTTAGGATAGTACAGAAAGCATCTCAGCTGAACCTGTCTGCTCATGTTTCCCATAGTTTTGCTTTAAGTAAATCTATACCTGCCAAATAAACTTCATCCTATTCCCTGTACAAACCAATTCCTTTCCTGATTGCAAGTCATATTGCTCTTTCCACATGGAAGATGGTTTTCAAATACTAGAGTGTCTAAAACTCCCCACCTTTCCAAGTCAAGGACATGCCCCATCTCTAGAGACAGTCACTGTTCCCCTCCTATCTTCTACTCAGTTCAGCGTGTTTTACTGCTCTCTCTGTAAAGGCATTTATCACTGTCTATATTTTAAAAGTTATTTGTGGAAAAGTTTTAATTCTGACAGTAGCTTTTCATCCTGGTATTCTTCTGCCACATTTGGACAAGTTCTCAAATGCTTCTCGAATGTTCCCATCCTCTCTTCTGACTGCTCCTTTGTTTTTTCTCTCTTCTCTAGATGAAAAGCATATTCTTGGGTTCTGAATGAGAGCCCTCTTCTCTTCAATCTCTTCTCTTTTACTTTGATGCTCTCTTTTATCCTTATGGCTTCAAATCCCTCCCCTCTGAACATAGCCCTGAATCTGTATGTGTGGGCTCAGCTTCCTTTCAGAGGAGCATGTCTCCAAATTTTATATTAGCTGTTTAGCTGGCACTTCCAAAGAATACATCACAAATGGAGCTCTCCACCATTTCATCTTGTAAATGACTGTCCTTATTCAAGACACTTTCCCCCATGGACCCTCCAAATGCAAACTTTAAATCCTGGGTCATCTTTAAGCCTTTCCTTTCTACGTCCAAATCCTTCCAAGTCCTAGAGATGGAATCTTGGTGTTCTTCGGCTGGGCTCTCCACCTCTGCCCTGTCTTAGATCGAGTCTTAATTGTGCCTCAACTAGACATTTGCAATGCCCCTTTCCTGACCAGTTCCTGACCAATGCCCCTTTTCTGACAATATGGTCAGTCAATAGTCTGAAAAATGTGTTGGACTATAGTACTCACTTACAAAACATTGTAGGAAGCTTTCTTTAGTTTCCTTTGATTTAATTCCAAAATCTAGAGGCTCTTTGCAATCTTGTCCCAGACTGCCTTTGTAATAACTCTCCCCCTATTCCCCTTCAGAGACCCTCCTATTGCATCCAAACTGGTCAGAAAGTCTTCCTGAGGTATGGTTGTGCATCATGCTCTAATCCACGCAGTCCCCAGGCTCTGTGATGCCCTCTAGCTTCAGTTCTATCCATCCTCAATATCTGAGCACTTCCTATTGCTCCTCCTCCACATACTGTCTGTTTCCAATATGCTTTTTCGTTACTATATTCATTCTCGTATTTGCCTTATCCACCTAGAACTCTGAAGTCCTTAGAACCAAAGACCTCACAGTGTGGTGACATGAACTGTCAGGAATCCCCAGGGGAAAAAACTGTTTTTGGGATTTTTTTTTTTGGCTATTTACCTTTTGAGAGGATTTGGTTAAGTTAATTGATCTTTCTGAATAACCATTTCCTCTTCTGCAAAATAGAGATGATAATACAAAGCTTTCAGGACTATGGAAAGACTGACAACATACAAAAGATGTTTGGCAACTTTAGTGCACATGCTAGTTGCACCAAAAATATCATTCATCTTTGTCTTCCCTGGGAGTTTAACCCCATCCTTGGCATATGTAGATGTTCAATGAATCCTTGCTACCTTGAATTGGGTTTGTTGAATGAAAATGTAGGAAGTCAAGGATGAGAGTTCCAACCCTGTCCAAACCAGTGAGACTCATTTTAAAGAAAAAAAACAACAACACTGTTTATGGTCACAAATTTTAATGTCAAGGTGTTTTCTTACAGCTGTGTGTTATTGGCCCTGGTTAAGCCACATAAGCGATGTGAGTATATGTGTGTGCGAGAATGGCCTAGAGTAAACCCATCAGTGCTACCTTGAGACAAGGCAAATTGGGTTTAAACATTCAGATATTTCTGTCTTTACTGGTAACTAACATATTGCATTTCTTATTGTCTGTGTGTTAATACTCGTATATACTCAATGAGAAAGCAGTTTGACCAAGAGTAGTCTGTTTGCTACAAAGAGAAAGAAGGCCAGAAAACAAAACAAAACAAACAAAACAAAATAAAACAAAATAAAACAAAAAAACAGCAAAAAGGGTACTCCTAAACAAAATGGAGCTCCCTGAAATAATTCCCAACATGAACTTGCGGAATAGGCTCGCAATGATGCATTTGCCTTGTCAAAAGTCCAGTACGTAGTTGAAATGATACCGACATCTATAATGTTTTTACCTTCTCTTTTCTCTTACCCAAATCTCCAGAGCCACTGAAAGCTACCATCAGCCCCAGGAAAGTTAAAAGCAGCGTGGGTAGCCAGGTTTCCTTGTCCTGCAGCGTCACAGGAAGTGAGGACCAGGAACTCTCCTGGTACCGAAACGGTGAAATCCTCAACCCTGGAAAAAATGTGAGGATCACAGGGATGAACCACGAAAACCTTATAATGGATCACATGGTCAAAAGTGACGGGGGCGCGTACCAGTGCTTTGTGCGCAAGGATAAGCTGTCCGCTCAAGACTATGTGCAGGTGGTCCTCGAAGGTCAGTGGGTCTGTTATAGGGTTCGGCTGAAAGAGAACCCCAACCCACAGCACGCAAACAGAAGGATAAGGGGGAGCAGTACTGCTAACTCCGGGCTTTCAGACTTCTGTCTGTCGGGGCAGCTAATAACTCTACCTAGTTTTTCAAGATAAATCCGGCAAATAAAAGAATAAGTTCTGATGACATGAAAATTGTATATGATAGACGTAACATAAATAATGTAATTAACATAAGTTAAGTAACATACATTAAGTAACATACATTGCCCACTCACATGCTTAAAGATGCTTGTCAGAATATAGACATCTGAAACTTGAAACTGATGGCTTGGTTGCAATCCACTATCCCCTAGACCAGGGTTTCTCAGTAATGCTCTGTTTGGAGGGCTGTTCTATGCACTGCAGGATATTTAGCAACATCTCTGGCCTCTACCCAATAGATGCTAGTAGCACCTTCCTACAAGTTGTGACAACCAAAAAATGTCTCCAGACACTGCCAAATGTCCCCTGTGGGGCAGAATAGCCCTCCATTGAGAAACACAACTTTAGAGGCAAAATGCAGGGCAATATTTCAATATAGTTCTTGGTGAAAAGATGGCATTTGATTTGTTAGCGTTGTCCTTGGTTGGGTCAAAATATTCACAGAATTCGGTGAATGGAATTTTTGAAGAATAACCTTGGCATTTATAATAGGTTTTAGATATGTTCTGGTTTTTGTTTGTTTGTTTGTTTGTTTTTAATTTAACTGTCTACTGCCTACTTGCATCTTCAAGCTTATTGATCAGCCAGGGAAAGAAGCTATTAAGGTAACATTCAAGTGAAACATATCTTTATCACCAGATAATTGAACTAGCTTTTATCTGTGTATTTGTGTGTCTTGTTGGAAATTGTGTCTTCATATGTAATTTAAAATTTCTCTGTTATCCATTGATTAAAGTAATTACAGACTTTCATGTCGCCTAAAGGGAGAGAAAATGAAATCCATTTATATATGGAAATAAGTTTAATATGTCTTGGTGCTAAGTGGATATTACTATTATTACTTTTTTAACCTTAGCCAATTTTTAAAAAGAAGCAGGCTTAGAATGACATTCCTATTTTGATTCAAGCATTTACTTGCAGACAATGAGTTTTCTAAAGCAGACATGAAATTAGCTGAAGGCACGGTACTCATATTAAATGCCCGACACTGTGTTCCACATAATAATTAAGTGCAGAAAGTAATCAATTTGTACTGAACTGGCTTGTTAATAATGATGCACTGTGGTCCTCACATAGTCATTATTTTTAGATGCTTTGTCGAAAAGGGAGAGATTACCTTTCTAGGCCTAGTTACCTTGGCAACCATCTCCTGTGACTAAGAAAACCTAAAGAGCATATTGATAATCCATAATGATGTCGAAAGAGTTCAGGTTATCAGAGAATGACAGCAAGAAAGATTTCAAAGACACTCAGGTCTCACTGGGAAATTAATGTCTGCTTTCATCTCCAAAAAAGCCTGTCACTTGAATAAAAAAAAAGAGGGTAGAGGAGCACACTGAGAATACTCACAGATTTATTTGCTGCATGTCAGTTTCCATTCAGGACAAGAAGCTTCATTTTATTTTTTTTCTTCTGAGAGATGGTAGTGCTAATGTAGCAAAAGAGAGGAGAGATGGAATTACAAATAGATATCTAGTATCTGCTTTAAAAGGGTGTCTAACTAGTATCCTCAGATATAACCTCCTGTTATTTCCACTGAAATAGCTATGGATTAACATAAATTGTAAAACCTCACAATACTATGGATATAATGCAGAATCTGGGAGTATTTCCTATGAGGCCAAAGAAATTGGAATGGAAGTCTAAAGAAACTGGAATCTAATAATTATAGGTTCAAGATCAAGCCAGAATAACTGGAAAATAGAATAATAAAAAAGAATGAAAAAAGGTTCTAGAAATGATAGAATAGCATGTATCAGACTAACCTTAAGAACATAAAAATTATGAACTTTGGGAAAAACAAAACTATATGCTGACACTAAAGATACACCCAAAAGTAGGCAGAAAGTATTTGGCCCTTGAAAGAAGTGGAAAAGATTAGTGATATCTATGTTGATACCACATTTCTCCTGAGGACATTCTTCATAAACTAGAAACATAAGAAGGTGGGGGGGAAATAAACTAGAACATAAGAAGGAGACCGGAAAACTGAAATCTGATGGGATTGAGGTATAGGAGGACAGAGGTCTGGGAGTCAAACACCTGTAAATTGAAGGAGGTGAGTGGAGATTACAGGAAAGAGGAAATAACAGTAGTGAGTCCTATAATATGAAATAAATTTATTTGGAAAACTTGGTTGACACCTGAACTGCAAAAATGTGAAGGAGAATCCAAGTATACCATAAAAATAACTAGACATTCCCCCAAAAAAGGAAAAAAATTAAAAAAACATACTGTGACCAAAAGTCAAAAGATAAAATAGGCAATAGAAACAGATCCTCAGAGCATCCAGACATTAGAATTAGCAGACAAAAACTTTAAAGCTGCTATTTGAAATATGTTCAATAACTTAAAGGAAAATTTGTGCATAATTAATGAACACATGGGAAGACCAGCAGAAAAGTGAAAACTATAAAAAGGAACCAATAAGAAAAAAAATCACTATATTGGCTTTAATGGAAAATTGGAGAAGGAAGAAGAAAGGATCAGTGAACTTGAAGGTATATTAAAACAAATTATCCAATCTGAAGCACAGAGAGAAAGAAAACTTCAAAGAAAATTAGCAGAGTCTCAGTGATATGTGGGACTTTTATCCTATGTTCTGATATACATATAATTGGAGGCCCAGAAAATTAGGAGACAGAGAATGTGGAAGAAAAATATTTGAAGAAATAATGGCCACAATTTACCAAAATTTTGTATAAAAAATAAACTTACAGATCCAAGAAACTCAGCAACCCCAAGAAGAATAAATACAAAGAGAAAATCACATGCAAGCACAAGCAGTCAAGTTGCTGAACACCAAAGGTAAATAGAAAATCATATAATTCTGAGGAAGGAAAAATATTACACAAAGGGAGCTATCAAAGCAAATGATAAATGACTCCTCATCAGGTATTTTGGAGTACAGTAAACAATTGAGCAACATCTTTAAAATGTTGGACAGGATTTAAAAAAAAAAAAACCCTGTCAATCTAGACTTCTATTTCTATCAAAAATAGTCTTTACAAATTAAGGCAAATTAAAGGCATTTTCAATTAAAAAAAAAAAAAGCTCAAACAATGTGATGCCAGAAAACCTGCACATTAAGAAATGGTAAATGACCTCATTCAACATGAAAGAAATGACCTAACATTAAAACTCAGGTCTGTAGGCATAAACAGCAGGATAAATGGTAAATATGTTAGTAAACTCTGAGCAAAATTGTTTTTTTCTCTTGTAATTTCTTTAAACAACTGACAAATTCATGTACTTGGAAGTTGTTTAATTATTTGTATGTGCCACTTCCTTCCATAATTTGTCTTCCTGCAGATGGAACTCCCAAAATTATTTCTGCCTTTAGTGAAAAGGTGGTGAGTCCAGCAGAACCAGTTTCCCTCATGTGCAATGTGAAGGGAACTCCATTGCCCACAATCACGTGGACCCTGGACGACGACCCCATTCTCAAGGGTGGCAGTCACCGCATCAGCCAGATGATCACATCAGAGGGGAACGTGGTCAGCTACCTGAACATCTCCAGCTCTCAGGTCCGGGATGGGGGCGTCTACCGCTGCACTGCCAATAACTCGGCCGGAGTCGTCTTGTACCAGGCTCGAATAAACGTAAGAGGTGCTTGTCAAATCAGCTCCTCAAAAAAACACACATAACCCATTGTAGTGGAGAAGAAGGTTTCTGCATGCACTGAGCTGGGTCTTGGAATGTCCAAACGGATTAACAGTTCCTTCCCATTGCCTACCCCTTCCTTACTACTCAAGAATGGCACTGATGGGCATAATCTTGGAAATGGCATTTCAGTTTCTTTAGTCAGCTTGTTCTCCTGTTTTACTCTTAGATGTGTCCACTTGATCGTCCCTCTGCTGGTTTATGCTCTGCATGCTCTTTCCTTCCTCCTCTTCTTCTGTTCTACTACATTCATGGTAAACCTTCATGGACATGGTATTTTAACTTACATTCATGGTGCAACATGGCATAACCTCCATCTTCATAATCTATTTTACAGAGAGAGTTAAACAATTAAATTGCTACCAGTGTTTTCACTGAAAGAGCATGCTTATTCAGTGCAGGCTAGTTATTTTTATGGACTAAATTACATTTTTTCATATAATAATAAAAATTTTTAATAGAAGTAGTCGATAATGAAAGTATTTAACATTCATTCAATTCATTTGAAAGTTAAGAAACTAAAGGAAAAAATGTTTTCGAGAAAATGCCAAATGCAGAGAAATTTGTTTAATTGAAAACAATGTCCTTACATGAAAATAATCTACATTTTCAACTCAAAGAAAAGTGTACCCATTTCCTCACATAAGATGTACCCTTAAATTATTTTCAAGAGTTTCTTTGTGTCTCTCCAGGGCCTGCAAGTATTCGACCAATGAAAAATATCACAGCAATAGCAGGACGGGACACATACATTCACTGTCGTGTGATTGGCTATCCATATTACTCCATCAAATGGTATAAGAATTCTAACCTGCTTCCTTTTAACCATCGCCAAGTGGCGTTTGAGAACAATGGAACTCTAAAACTCTCAGATGTGCAAAAGGAAGTTGACGAGGGAGAGTACACGTGCAACGTTCTGGTTCAACCACAACTCTCCACCAGCCAGAGTGTCCATGTGACAGTCAAAGGTAAGGCTGGTCCCCTCTCTGTCCCCACACAGCACATTATTATTTAGTGTAACCATTTCTCTGCACCATTTCACTGCACCAATGATTAGGAGTGGGAGAATCTAAGAATCTGCATATTTAGAATAAGATAGGCTATCCCTTAGTTATAAAGACTGAGAAATGACGGAGTACACGACATGTTCTGTTCTCTTTATGACTGCATTTTCACAAGACCTGTGGTCGGTACAGCTTTCTTTGCGTGCAGAGTTTTGGCTTGGTGTTCCAGAGGACGTGTGTTGTTCGTATTAATGAAGAAAAAAAGAAATACACCATTGACTTGATGATATAGTGGTCTGATGCATAATTCTAAAATATGTATCTTTCTTTTTCTAAAAAAAAAAAAAATTGAAATTAAAATATTTATGTCTATTTATCCAAAGGCCACACTTCTGGCAATTTTTCCAAAAGAAATAATCTTAAAAACAGATGAAGGCCAATACATAAAGAAGTTCATTTCATTCATCATTCATAGTGGTCAAATATTAGACATAAATGAAATATTTAGCACTAGAATACGTACTTTTAAAATGTAATTTTGAGACCCCAGGGGATCCCTGAAACCATTTTAGGGGGTTGGCAAGAAGACAACCATTTTCATTATAATACTAAAATGTTATTTGCCTTTCTTATTGTTTCAACATTTGCACAGATGCATAAAAGTAATTGTGGGTAAGACTGCTGGGGCCTTAGCATGAATCCCAGTAATGACACCAAAATGTGCTAGTAGTCATTGTATTATTAACCATCATACACAGTCAGTTTTTTTTTTTAAACCAGTTTCATTTAAGGACATTTGATAAAGCCAGAAAATAATAATTTTTATAAATCTTGACCCTTGAATTCATGTCATTTTTAATGTTCTGTGTTTTGTGTAACAAAATAGGAAAAATGCACAAAGCATGTCTGCTGCCTACTGAGCAGGAGGGTTGTCTCAAAGCAAAGTACCTGTGTGCTTGCTTAAGCAAAAAGCTCAACGAGCCACTGTTTAAAAAAAAGATGGAGCTCACCTTTAGGACTCATGAACTCAAGGGCCATTTAAATCATTTACTTTTATTCTCTTTTTTTTTGTTGTTCTTAATTTTTTTATTAAAGTGCACAAAACAAGGTAATAGTTAGACATTTATCATTTATATCCCTCATAAAGTGATAATGCCCTCCCCTCTGACATCGCATACAGCCATTACATTTCCACTGTCTCTATTTTCTATGCTGTACTTCAATTCTTGTGACTATATATATATATATATATATATATATATATATATATATATATACAAATATATATAAAATTATAGTTGACATTCATTATTGTTCAGCTTCAGCTTCAGGTGCACAGTGCAGTGATCAGGCATCTACACCATCCCTGAGGTGGTCTCCCTAATGAGACAAGTGTCCATCGGATACCCTACAAAATCTTTACAACATTATTGACTACATTCCCCAACCTGACTTTTGTATCCTCATGGCCATCTTGTGGTTACCGTTTGTACTTTCTTTCTTTTTTTTTTTTTTTGGGGGGGGGGTTTGACAATTTTTTTTTTAATTTTATTTTTTAAATTTATTGGGGTGACAATTGTTAGTAAAATTACATAGATTTCAGGTGTGCAATTCTGTATCACATCATCCATAAATCACACTGTGTGTTCACCACCCAGAGTCAGCTCCCCTTCCATCTTTCTAATCCCCTCACTTTCTCCCTCATCCCCACCCCTCCCTCATCTAGTTTTTCCTCTATACCTCTATACCTCAGTTTTTCCTCTATATCTCTGAGGCTGTTTCTGATTAGTTTGTTCATTTATTCTTTTCTTTAGATTCCACATATAAGTGAAAACATATGGTATTTGTCTTTCTCTGTCTGACTTATTTCACTTAGTATAATGTTTTCTAGGTCCATCCATATTGTTGCAGATGGTAAGATTTCATTCTTCTTTATGGCTGCATAATACTCCATTGTATAAATGTACCACAGTTTCTTAATCCAGTCCTCTACCGATGGGCATTTCGGTTGTTTCCATGCCTTGACTATTGTGTATAGTCCTGCAATAAACATAGGGGTGCATAAATTTTTTTGAATTAAAGTTTTGGATTCCTTGGAAACCTAGGAGTGGAATTGCTGGGTCATAAGTTAGTTCCATTTTCAGTTTTTTAAGATACCTCCATACTGATTTCCATAGTGGCTGCACCAATCTGCAATCCCACCAAGAGTACACAAGGGTTCCTTTTCCTCCACATCCTCGCCAGCACTTGTTTGTTGATTTATTGATGATAGCCATTTTGACTGGGGTGAGGTGGTATCTCATTGTGGTTTTTATTTGCATTTCTCTAATGATTTGTGAGGTTGAGCATTTTTTCACATGTCTGTTTGCCATCTGTATGTCCTTTTTAGAAAAATGTCTCTTCATGTCCTCTGCCCATTTTTTAATTTGGTTGTTTGTTTTTTTGGAGTTGAGTTGAGTTTTTTTAATAAATTTTGGATATTAACCCCTTATCAGATATATCATTGACAAATATCTTCTCCCATTCAGTAGGATCCCTTTTTGTTTTATTGATGGTTTCCTTTGCTGTGAAAAAACTTTTTGTTTGATGGAATCCCACATGTTTATTTTTTCCTCTTACTTCCCTTGCCCGAGGGGATATATCAATAAAAATCTTACTCCAGGTAATGTCTGTAAACTTTCTTCTTATATATTCTTCTAGGAGTTTTATGTTTTCAGGTCTTACTTAAATGTACTTAATCCATTTTGAATTTATTCTTGTATATGGTATAAGGAGGTGGTCCAGCTTCATTTTTTTGCATGTGTCTGTCCACGTTTCCCAGCACCATTTATTGAATAGGCTCTCTTTACCCCAGTGTAAATTCTTGCTTCCATTGTCATAGATTAAATGACCATATAGGTATGGATTTATTTCTGGGCTCTCTATTCTGTTCCATTGATCTATGTGTCTGTTTTTATGCCAGTACCATGCTGTTTTGATTACTATAGCTTTGTAGTATAATTTGATGTCAGGTATTGTGATACCTCCCCTTTTGTTCTTATTTCTCAAGATTGCTGAGGCTATCCGGGGTCTTTTATGGTCCCATATAAATTTTAGGATTATGTGTTCTATTTCTGTGAAAAACGTCCGTGGTAGTTTGATAGGAATTGCATTGAATCTGTATATTGCCTTAGGCAGTATGGACATTTTAACGATATTAATTCTTCCTATCCATGAACATGGTATGTGTTTCCATCTATTTGTATCTTCTTTAATTTCTCTCTTCAGTGTCTTATAATTTTCTGAGTACAGGTCATTTACTTTTTTGGTTAAATTTATTCCTAGGTACTTTTAGTCTTTGAAGCAATTGTAAATGGGGCTGTTTTCTTAATTTCTTCTTCTGATATTTTATTATTGGTATATACAAATGCAACTTATTTCTGAATATTAATTTTGTATACTATTACTTTACTAAATTCATTTATCAGTTCTAATAGTTTTTTGGTGGAGTCTTTAGGGTTCTCTATATATAGTATCATGTCATCTGCATGTAATGACAATTTTACTTCCTCCTTATCAATTTTGATGCCTTTTATTTTTTGTTTCTTTTCTGATTGCTGTTGCTAGAACTTCCAGAACTATGTTGAATAGAAGTGGAAAATGTGGGCAACCTTGCCTTTTTCCTGATCTTAAGGGGAATGATCTTAGCTTTCCCCATTGAGTATGATGTTAGCTGTGGGTTTATCATATGTGGCCTTTATTATGTTGAGATATGGTCCCTCTATTCCCACTTTCTTAAGAGTTTTTATCATAAATAACTGCTGGATTTCGTGAAATGCTTTTTCTGCATCTATTGATATGATCGTATGATTTTTATTTTTCATTTTGTTAATGTGGTGTATCACATTAATTGATTTGTGGATGTTGAACCAACTTTGCAGACCAGGAATGAATCCCACTTGATCATGGAGTATGATCTTTTTAATGTATTGCTGAATTCTGTTTGCTAATATTTTGTTGAGGATTTTTGCATGTATGTTCATTAGGGATATCGGCCTGTAGTTTTCTTCTTTGTAATGTCTTTGTCTGATTTTGGGATCAGGGTAATAGTGGCCTCATAGAAAGTGTTTGGGAGCCTTCCCTTCTTTTGAATTTTTGGAATAATTTGAGAATAGGTGATAATTCTTTTTCAAATGTTTTGTAAAATTCAAAACATTCTATGACTATAAAGTCATCTGGTCCAGGGCTTTTGTTTGTTGGGAGCTTGTTGATTACTGATTCAATTTCCTTGGTAGTAATCACTCTATTCAGGTTTTCTGTTTCTTCTTGAGTTAGCCTTGGAAGGTTGCATGCTTCTAGAAAACTGTCCATTTCTTCCAGATTGTCTAATTTGTTGGCATATAGTTGCATATAGTAATTTCTTAAATTTTTTTTGTATTTCTGTGATGTCTGTTGGCACTTCTCCTCTTTCGTGTATGATTTTATTTATTTGGGTCTTCTCTCTCTCTCTTTTTTTTTTTTTTTTTTTTTTTTTTGATGAGTTACGCTAAAGATTTGTTGATTTTGTTTATCTTCTCGAAAAAATGGTTCTGGGATTCATTGATCTTTTGGATTGTTATTTTGTCCTTTATTTCATTTATTTATTCTCTGACCTTTATGATCTCCCTCCTTGTACTCCCTTTGGGCTTATTTTGCTGTTCTTTTTCCAGGTCATTTAAGTGTAAGGATCAACTAATGATTTGTGATTTTTCTTGATTCTTTAGGTAGGCCTGCATTGCTATGAATTTCCCTCTTAGGACTGATTTCACTGCATCCCATAGATTTTGGGTCATTGTGTTTTCATTTTCATTTGTCTTGAGATATCTTTTGACTTTTTCTTTGATCTCATTGTTGACCCATTCATTATTTAAAAACATGTTATTCAGCCTCCATGTGTGTGTGTGTCTTCCAGTTTTTTTTTCTGTAATTGATTTCTAATTTCATAGTGCTGTGGTCAGAGAAGACAATTTGTATGATTTCAATTTTCTTAAATTTATCGAGACTTGTTTTGTAGCCTAGCATGTGGTCCATCTTGGAAAATGTTCCATGTGGACTTGAGAAGAATGTGTATTCTGGAGCTTTGGGGTGAAATGCTCTGAAAATATCGATTAAATCCAAGTGGTCCAATGTGTCATTTAAGGCCGTTATTTCCATATTGATTTTCTGTCTGGAAGACCTGTCCCTTGTTGTCAGAGGTGTGTGGAAATCCCCTACTATGATAGTGTTACTGTTGATCTCTGTCTTTATGTCAGTCAATATCTGTTTTATATATTTAGGTGCTCCTTTGTTGGGGTCATAGATGTTTACTAGAGTTATGTCCTCTTGTTGGACCAATCCCTTTATTACTATGTAGTGCCCATCTTTGTCTTTTAATATATTCTTCATTTTAAAGTCTATTCTGTCAGATGTAAGTATTGCTACTCCAGCATTTTTCTCATTTCCATTTGCATGAAATATCTTACTCCAACCCTTCACTTTCAGCCTGTGTGTGTCTTTTGATCTGAGGTGATTCTCTAGTATGCAGCATGTGGAAGGGTTTTGTTTTCTTATCCACTCAGCCACTCTATGTCTTTTGATTGGAACATTTAATCCATTTACATTTAAAGTGATTATTGATAGGTACATAGTTATTGCTATTTTGTTATTTGTAGTTAGATTGTTTTCATCTTTCCTCTGCTTACAGAAGCCCTTTTAACATTTCCTGCACTTCTGGATTGGTGGTAATGTAGTCCATTAGCTTATTCTTTTCTGGAAAGCTCTTCATCTCTCCTTCAATTTTAAATGATAGCCTTGCTGGATAAAGCATTCTAGGTTGCAGGCCTTCATTTTTTTTTTTATCACTTTGAATACCTTCTGCCACTCCCTTCTGGGCTGCATAGCTTCTGTAGAAAAATCATTTGATAGTCATATAGGAGTTCCATTGTATGTAACCCACTGTCTTTTCTTCCTGCTTTTAGGATTCTCTCTTTGTCTTTGAACTTTGCCATTGTAACTATAGTGTGTCTTGGTGTGGGCCTGTTTGGGTTCATCCTGGTTGGAACTCTCTGCACTTCCTGTGCTTGTATGTCAGTTTCCTTCACCAGGTTAAGGAAGTTTTCGGTCATTATTACTTCAAATATGTTCTCGATCCCTTGCTCCCTCTGTTCCCCTTCTGGTATTCCTATGATGCACATGTTGTTGCACTTGATGTTATCCCAGAGGTCTCTTAAACCATCTTCATTGTTTTTTATTCTTTTTTTCTTTTTGTTGTTCCGCTTGTGTGATCTCTGCTAACTTGTCTTCTAATTCGTGATTCGATCCTCTGCCTCATTTAACCTGAGGGAAATTCCTTCAAGTGCGTTCTTTATTTCAGTTATTGTATTCTTTACTTCTAACTGGTTGTTCTTTATGATTTCTCTATCCTTCCTTATGTCATCACTAAGCTCCTTAAACATTCTTATCATCAGTGATCTGAACTCTGTCTCTGATAAGTTGGGTACCTCTATTTTGTTTAGTTCCAGTTCTTGAGGTTTCTTCTGCTCTTTTATTTGGGACATGTTTCTTTGTTTCCCCATTCTGGCTGACTCTCTGTGTTTGCTTCAATGTATTAGGTAGATCCCCTAGGGTTCTTGGTCTTTGCTGGGTGAATTTATGTAGTATGTGTCCTTCATATTTGACTTGCAGCACTTCCTTATTCTCTTGTGCATGTGCTCCAAAGGTGACCCTTGTGTTGTGTATATTGTCCTGTTAAAGTTGAGCTTTAATTGTTTTTGGCTTGTCAGTAGGTGAGATTGCTTCCTAGGCTGTCTAGTTGTGAGCATTAGCTATGCCCTCAGTGGATGAGCTGCTGCGTGAGGGTTGACGACCCAGATAAGGCTTGGCCCCTATGAACTCTTGTGACTGTAGAGAATTCCCTCTGTGTGTGTCACTTGTAGGTCAAGCCTAGTAATACTCTGGTTTGGTCTGGAGTTGGCCTATGGGTATGTTGTAGGCCCCTGGTGTAGGGTAATTTCAGAACAAAACAAATGAAGAAGCACAACAACAACAACAAAGAAAAAAACAAGTATACTCTCATGTAAAAACAACTGATAACCCACACTCAACTCAGGCAAAATTATCAAAAATACAAACAAATATATCAATACAGAAAAATGGTAAGAGGGAGGAAAAGTAAGGCAAGGAAGATAAAAAAAGAAAAAAAAAGAAAGAGAGAAAGGAGAGAGAGAGAGAGAGAGAGAGAGAGAGAGAGAGAGAGAGAGAGAGAGAGAGATTGAAAGAGAGACAGTAATAATATATGCTAAAAATGATAGTAGTACAAAAAAAAGAAAAAAAGAAAAAAACCAGCGCCAGTCTTGACTTAAGCCCACCAGGTTGTCCTCTGTTGTACAAAGAGTCCTCTACGTCTTGTGCAGGCAGATCTGGCCATCTGGCGCCCAGAGTAACCCTGGCACTGCAGTTCTATATGAGTGGGGCTATGAGGTGTGGTTGGTAGTTTCTACAAATCAGTGCAGTTTCTGCTCTCGCCTGCACATATGCGCGCTGAGAGCACCACAACCAGCCACTGGGACGTGGGCTTCTTCCCTGTGCACAGGTCTCCTGAGTCTTAGGGCATTTCTTCCGTTGGGGGGTGTGGAGGGCTTGAGATTTCTGAGCTGATGAAAGCCCAGAGCTGCCTCTGCCCCTTGCGGTTAACCCCTGTATGTATCTCTGCAGCTGTAATTGTCCTGCTGCAGCAGCGGCCCAGGAAAGGTGGAGGGGAAAGGAGGTGTCTGCCGTCTCTCAGCCCAGCAGTGTCACACTCTTCCCAGCCTCTTCCCTAGGTTACAGTTGCAAAGCAGCTTTTTCAAGGTCCTGAGCACTACGGCTCCTCTGTAATCTGACACTACTCTTCAGTTCAGGGACCAGCTTGAGTCTCTGGAAAGGGAGCAGGTAGGATTGGGAGACTGGGGGGAGGGGCGCAGGTATGGTGTTTACTTCCTTTGTCCAACCTAGGGCCTTGCTGGAGGTCTCAGCTGAGGTTACTGCTTCAAACGCTGGATATGCTGCTCTCTCGGCAGGAGGGATCAACTGTGAGACACAGGGAAAGAGCCCACCTCCTGGCTCTTGTGGTCTCTGTTCTGTCCTGGTACCCCCTGTGTCTCTGCAGCCGTGGATGCGGGCCACCTCTCCCCCCGTCTCCCTTCCCTCTTCCCCTGCTCGCTCAGTTTGCCTACCTTCAAGTAATTGTTGTACGAGCCTCGTAGCTGTTCTGTGTGATGAGCAGAAAGTCCTTTGATGGGTTATAGATGTTCAATTTGTGGTAAGTTCGGAGAACTCAAGAAGACCACCTCTTTGCCCCCTTCCCATAACGTCACTTGACTTTTATTATTAATAATTCCCATAGCAGCATAAATCAGTGCATTAATCTTATCCCTTTAATTTTAAGTGACAGAAACCAACTCAAACTAGCTTATGCCTGAAAGGAAAATTTGTTGGCTCTTATAACTTATAATATATGATTTTAGGAAACAATTTGATCAAATAGTTTTATTTTCAGGAGTTTTTTTCTTTTAAGCATATATTATGCAATGTAAACCTTTTTGGTTCCTATGCAAGGACTGCCACATGAAAGAAGGAGGATAATCATTTTGTGTACTCTTTCATTATAGCTGTCTGCTGAGAAATGGCTGGTGAGTGGGGCTGTTGTTGGGATTTGTGATTTGCAGCATTTAACAGGGTGCTCAGGGAAGGGTTCCTTGAGAAGGTGGGATTTGAGAAAGGACATAAAGATAGAAGATGGTATCAGATAGCCAAACAGATATCCAGGGACAGAACATTCTAGGCAAAGAGAACCGATAGAACAAAACCAGTCAGAAGTGTGTCTCTGAAAGCAAATGGTAGAGAGGCTGGTGAGGCTGGGCCAGAGTGAATGGGGGGGAAATTATTGGGGGTGGGGTCAGAATCGGGGAGTGATTTCATGTAGGACCTAATACTCCCAGGCTTGGGTGATAAGTACTCTGAGTAGATGGAAGGATTTATCAGATGAATGTAAGCAGAAGTCACATGGCCTGACTTAGGTTTTAAAATGGTACCTCTTAATTCTGTGTGGAGAATTATGATAAAGGGCAAGAAGGGAAAAGCAGGTGAGCTAACCCAAAGCTAACCCAGGTGAGAGGCGGAGGGGCTCGAACCAGGGAGATGGCAGTGGAGGTGGCGAGTGGAACGCAGACACTGGGTGTATTTTTAAGGTCTATTCAATAGGATTGCCTAATGGATTGGGTGTGGGTGAGAGAGAAATAAAGATGGAAGGATGACTCCGAAATTCGGGTGAGCAACGGAAGGCGCTGTGTTGCCATTAACAGGGCAAAAGATGCAGTGAAACAGTTTAAGGGGAGAAACTCCAAATCTGGCTTTTGATGTGTGGAGGTTGAAATATACCTTAGACAAACAAGTGGATCCATTAAGTAAGATGTTGAATACGTGAGCAAGTGAAATGTGCTTATATGCAGATCTTGAGACAGCAGGAATAGAAGGTGTGTAAAGTCATAGATCGTTGGCAAGGTCACTGGGCTAGGTGACACCATGCGGGCACTTTGGGGACTCACTGCAGACTGCAGCTTCATGCAGATCGCCTTCTCACTCCCTTAGTCAGACTCACGTTAAAATCTATTCACCAAATATCTGACGGTAAGATCTGACAAAAAATGCAAGCAAGGACTGCTTGACACTTCAATTTGCCTCTACATTTTCTAGGTTAGATGAATCAATGTGTTGGCTGTGACCCTATTTATTGTGAAGTTTAGGAACCTAAATTAAACCAGCTTAACAGCAAGTGCAAAGTGTGTTGGGGAGATATGGATGGAGATTCAAGGTGTATTAAACCAACCTTCCGGAGGGGCTGAGATAGGGTAGGTCACAGGGGAGGCCTGGTCTAGACCCTTGATTACCATCTGGACCTTCTCCCTGTGTTTTTGGTGCTTCCCTCAGCTCATCCGTTTAGTTCCCTCAGAGCAACTTCTCCATATGGTGGGTAAATTGGCCCTGGATATCTCTGGACTCACATGCCCACTACCTACTGTGGAAAAGAAAAGGTCTCTGCCCTGACAATTGCACATAGGAGAGTCCTAGGGAGGGACTCTTGTGGCTCTGTGTGGGCCAGCAGCTCACTCCTGACCAGTCACTAGGGCCAGAACCATGAGGTGCCAGATAAGCTTCATGCCAGGGAGAAGACCGCGTTATGCAAAGAAGAAGAAAAATGAAAAAAAAACAGACAGTGCAGGCTGATTGTGAATTAAAATATGAACAGGCCTGATAGCGACTTCAGAATGTGTGTTCACTTTACTTATTAAAATGTGCTCAATAAAGAAAGGCTCCTGAGCCAGTCAATGCCTCTGAAAATAGATTCTATCCAATGGCTAAGAATTGTCCCTAACAAAAACCAACCCCGGAGGATAAGAACCATATTAGTCAGTGGAAGCCAAGCAAAGACCATTGGTGGGGTGGGAGGTTTGGAGAGGAGGCCAAGTGGAAGGAAGGTGTCAGGGGTGGCAGTCAGAATAAGAGAGACAAAGAGAGCAGAATGGCCTCCAGACACGCGTTTATATTGAAACTGAAGGATCCCCATGAAACTTACAGTCAAGCAAGCACGAGCCATCCATCCCTGGTGACAGATTAGCTCACTGCACGGACTCCATCGTCTGAGTATGTCACACACCAACAAAACTGTGGGAACATTTTAACAGTGGGCTTGCCAAGAAGCTGGGGGATATGGAACTTGCTTTAAACACACGAGTACAGTTAGTGTTCATTAGATGTAAAGTAATTTCTTGGGCATGTGTCTGGGCAGAGGAGAGAGCATATACATTTTTTAATCATTATTTGAAAACATGTCTTCTTCTATTTTAAGGAGCATCTTATAAACTAAATACAATTGTTGACTATCAGTACTGTAAGGTAGCCGACCTTGTTTTTATTTAATTTCATCTTTTCTGTGTAGACAAATGAACCTGTATACACGGAAAGAGGACATTGCAGGCTGGGTGGATAGGATGTACCCTGCCTTCACCTGTGCAGGACTTCTCAGATGAAAACTAATAAATTCTGGATTCTCATATGTCAGCATAGGGCATCTTTTTGTTATATTCACATGCATTTCACCCTAGCAAAGATATGTAAAGAAATTTGATTTAAAATACCACTTTCGTTTCTTGCTTAGGATGACTTCTAGATTTCAATGTACAGTAACAATTACATGCCATTAACAATTTTAGCCTTTGCTTAGATGTCATCAGAAAGGTCATAACCAAATTGACTTCTGAACATTTGAATTTGAATTTTAAAGTGTTTTGAAATGAAATATATAAATTAAATCATCCTCCCATGGTCGAAATTGTAGTCCATCAAAGCTTTTAAAAATTAATAAATTTTGCTGTTTTCAATTATGATAGTGATTATAAGAGGAGAGATAAGTGAGCAACTGAGTGATGGGAAAAGACTGGGCCTGTTGACTCCCTGTGGATCGGGATTGCAAGATATTCTTCTTATTTTATTCATATGAACACACCTCCGTTACCTTTCTGGTTAGACTACACAGTGATTAGTTTATTCAGATAATCTTAGAAGAGCCAATACAAAGCCTTGAAAGTTGGCTGCCTTTGGAAGTGGACCAATAATGCTGGAAACTGTGAAACCAAATGATTTTTATATTGTTTCCTGGAGGCTCATCTTTAACATTGAACAGAGTTGCGTGCGTGTGTGTGCACACACGTGTGCACATTTAGATGACATTTGGAAACAGTACTATTACCCAGTCATGTCGTTTTTGGTACTAGTCATGGCCCTTTGCTTATTTTGTAGCATGACTTGGAAATTTTGAGAAAAACTCAGAGATTAATATAAATATTAAGTTGGTTCAAAAGGTAATTGAGGTTTAAAAGGTTAAAAATAATTTCAAAAATTGCAATTACTTTAGCACCAACCTAATAACATGTTATAATAACTATTGATAATGGCCAAAACTTAAGCAGTTCTGAAATATATTAACCAACCAGAAATGCAATTTTGCTGCTTTCAAACATGTGGAGAAATAAGTCAAAATCCCTTCTTTTACTTCCTTTCAAGAAGCAGTGTTATATTTAACACATTCCAAAGCTTTTTCTTTCTCATGTTAGGTGCCACATTGAACTTGAATAGTGACTAATTGAATTTTCTAATTTCTAGGGACCGACACTGCCAGGAAAGTTAATTGGCTGCTAGATAAAAATGTCACCTTCTATTTATATTTATATTAAACTTTATAGTTTACACAACACTTTCATATGTGTAGCCTTAATTAATACCCACAGTAACTCTGTAATGTAGATAAAACATAACCAGAAAAACAGAATAAGAAAGAGCAGGAGATTTGCTCAACATTATCCAGTAACATCTTCAGGACTCAAATACACACCCTCAGATTCCAGTGCAACCTCATGGTGTGTTTTAGAAAAGTGATTCACATTGCAGTGGGAAGCCTAAGTAAGGAGAAACTAAGGCAGAGAACCCAGGAAGAAAGCTTTTTAAAAAGTAAAGAAAGGAGATTATTTTAAAAGTAAGAGCATGAGATATTAAGGGCCTAATTTAAGAGACAGAATTAGTTAAGTTGGAAAGATGAAAAGGAAGGGCTGGATTTGGTCAGCGAGAGTAGCTAAAACCCCAAGATGACTCCTCAAGTTCTGGTCTGGATGAGGGAGAGGGAAATCTAAAATATTAGTGGTTTGGGAAGGTCTTATGAAGGGTAGGGTTCGATACAAAGTGTTATGGACCATCATTCTGGATTCAGACTACGGGGACTTTGAATTATGGATTTTGAGGGCGAAAAACTGGTGAGGAGAGATATTGAAAGTGAGAGTGGGCAAGAGTGTCTCAGAAGAATCAAGCTTTCCAAATTATATTTTATGGGTTTTTAAAGTTAATGTTTGCCAATCGGAAGATGAAATGCTGATGCCAGAAATGAGATGAGAACAACCACAAACATTAGCTCTTTCATATTTTATTTCAATTTTATATTTGTAGCACTTTCCCGTTCTAATTTAAGACAAATTTGTATTATGTCCTCCTATAAATCGAAGGAAGAATTAATTGTCATTGACGGTCTTTCTGACTCTTAAGGATGTGAGCCTTTGTGTTCTGTAGACTCGCACGGACAAGAGTCTACACGATTTGACATCAAAATTCTGCTCCCGCCACAGCTTTCTATTACACGGTGCATTTTGTCTGTCACCATCACATCCTTGCAGTGTTGCTGTTGGTGCCATTGGGGAAGTGAATGCGAGATTTCAAACGGTACTGACAGTGCGTCTGCTCTCTACCCGTCTCTACTTGAGTGGCCCGGAATGCCACCTTCTAATGACATCATTCTTCAAGGGTTCCTGACAGCCAATGTCCCTCGGCCCAGCAGAGGTACAGCTCTGTGCACCGAAACAACCGTGGCGGGGTCACCCACTCCTACTTTCTGACAAGTGCTCATTGGCTGTTCCAACCGAAGCAGCATCAACTTCTACCGGGTTGCAAACTCAACTGTCAGGGATGAAGAGTCTTTCCTTCTTTATCATTTTCACTTTCTTACACTCTCACTGTCTAGCTACTGGTGTCATTTACAATATTGGTTATAGGAAACATGGCCTTTCAAGGTTGTTTTTCTCTTGTAGAAGCCTTATTGAAGTTGAACCTGCTTAATTTAAGGTCCTGGTTGCTGGGGTCTTCTGTGGCCATACATTTCAGTCATTTGTCATTGTTTTACTGATTTTCAACAATCACTTAGGGCATGTATAGTTTCTAATATGAATAATATGGGAGAAAATAGATCTAGTAGGGGAACATAAAAGAAATGCATTAAATGTGCAACCCCTTTGTGGCAATTTCTGATTTCAATTGGAAATGTAAACTCTCTTTGTTAATTTACTATCCCAATGTGAAAAAAAGAAGGCTGATTAAGTGAGGAACGTTCACTCTCTCTTCTTTCTAAACTACCAAAGAAGCAATCATGTTTAAATGTGCTTCCATGGCTGCATTTGCTCACCTGACCCGAGAATTCATGCTCCAAGCAGCCACAGAAGGGAGGGTCTTAACTTCCCGTTAAGTTCCCAGAACTGAGCTCCAGTCTCAGCTCGCAAGCTATCCTTCAGGCAGGTTTGTCCTGGAGGCAGAATCCTGGTAATTCCTCCGTCATTCCCGAAAAGGAAGCTGACGCTGTTCTCCAAGGAAACTTTATGAATATATTTTTTAGAAAAAAATCTCAAATTGGTTTTCTCTCAATGGTGAGTATCTTTTCCAAGACTGTTTCTTGTCTCTTTGCCTTTGATTGTCCTTACTGGGACCTTGATTAAGATGTTTCTGAGCTCATGGGAGATACATTCCTACGTGTGTTTTCTGTGTTTATGTTTATGTTTCCACGGGCCACATTGAGGTCGTCAGCACACATTGAGGGTTGTAGATGTAGAAGTGGGTGTCCAATTTCTTTCTCTAAATATTGGGTCAGCTTTCCTAATACCATTTATTGAAAGGCCCATGCTTCCCAGTCTTCTCCATATACCAAGATACCATAGTGGTGTGGTTAGAGACAATTTTAGTTCTGTGAAATGTATCGAAGCTTTGCTCTACAGACATTTCATTTTAAAAAGTGTTCGTTTTTCTTATATTATCTGGCATAAATTTCTTATGTATGTTCAATTAAATTTAATATTACATGTGGGGACAGAGCCCCAGAGAACAGTTTCCAGGCTCTCGACCTCACGTGGAAAGGTGCTGGCTCGGGTAGTAGATGGCCATCAGCTGTGACTAGTTGGCCATTAGCTGTAATCAGTTAGCCATTAACCACTAATATAACTGCTGTGGCTATGCTAGCAAGCGTGGATTGCAGCTAGCAAGGTTGGTTGGTTGGCAGAGAAGCAGACGGCAGATTGCAGCTAACAAGTGGAGTGGTTGGTTGGCAGAGAAGCAGACGGCAGTTTGCGGGTCGTGTGGCTCCTGCTTCCTGTGTCTCCAACCCAGCCACCAGCGAGACTATAGTGGTATGACTCCCCTACCTATGGCTTCATGGGTATTCCTTTTTGGCCTCACCACGTCCTGTGTTCTGGTGTGGAGAGCGGGACCAGAGACCCTGCATGACACTATGTCTCATATCTAGCTTTTTAAAATTCCCTTCGTTGATCAGTTATTAAGCTGGGTGTTAATAGTACCACGTATAATTGTTGATTTTCCCATTTTCTGCTATAATCTCTGATTTTTTTGGTCTTGAATTATCTACTATATGATTTAAAAATTACTCTTCTTGCCATCTCTGTTTCACATTTCCTTGGTAGATCTTTTCCCATTTCTGGAACTCTTGCTTTTCTGTAGTCTTTGTTTTATGAACAGAAATTCTAATGAATTCTAAACTTGTTCACATTTTTAAATGTTAAAGAAACTACTTAGTTCAACATAATGTGATTGTAGCTATAAAGCACCTTCCATAAAAAGCACCTTGAAGAAACATCTCCTATTACTGAAACTAGAATCACCTCAAGAGACCACACAGTTCCTTCCACCATATTCTATTGCAGGCATCTGGTTGGCAATAATATAGGTGACCCATTTTTCTTGAAAGCGCCTTGAAAGAAGATGCTGTCATGCTTTTCAGAGTTAGTTTTAGTGTATTACACACCCCAATCCCAAATAGTTTGTCTTTTTCTTCTTTATGTCTAATTTACATCTTTCCAGCTGATGAAAATAATGGTTCCCATTTCTCTTCCTTATCATTCTACATCATGCCTTAAGGGTTTTTTCCTCCTTGAAATATTTTAATTGTATTTTCTCTCATGAACATAATTGGTAATTTTAAACAATTTCGGGGGGGGGTGTTATTTTTTTGTTACCTTTCTACTTATGTGGTCATATTTATGACTTTACAGTTCTCACAATCTGGCAGTCCAAAATGCCTCATTTAAAAATCATTGTAGAAGAGTTAGCTACTCTTATCCCAGATTTATTCCAAAGTTACACTATTTTATGTCAAGTATGCTACTCTATTATCTGCTATTATGCTTTTGAACCCTATAGTTTAGGCCTCACCTACTGGAAACCCTTTATCCAGTGTAGCAGTGTGTGTATGTGCTTGAGTATTTATACATATATGTTTTGCTTTATTTCTGCCATGCTTTCTTGTATTTCTGAGTCAAGCCTTTTGGGACTTCTTGAATTCTAATTCTGCTGTTAGCACTGAATTCTTCCTCGGTTTAGTTCTAGTTGACATATATTTACTGAACTTGTGAATATGCATAACTCCATAATGAAGATAAAGACAAAATTTCAGTTCTGGACACTAGCTGAACTTGGAACAGCTAAATGAGTAAAAACACACAAACACAGACTTTTTTAAGATAATGAACAGCAGTCTTACAATTAAACTTTCAAACTATTTTTTCCTTGCTTCTACCATCCCTTTTCTGTCCTGTAGGAGATTAGGAAGATACTGGTAATCATGTACAGAGAATTCTTATTAAAAGAGAACCCTTCACACATGATACTTCTCCTCTGGTTGTAATTCCAAATGAATAAATGCAACATGGATGGGTGGAGTACACAGAGGCAATGTTATAAAAAGACCAGGTTTTGTTATTAATAGTATATATATTTTTTCTTTGGGTGAAGCAAACTGTTGCAGGTTGGCTCCTCAGGAAACAGTGTCTGAGAGAGAATTTAGTGTACAGGATGTTTAGCAAGGAGGCACTAATCACTACCACCTGTGAAGGGAGGGCGAGGAAAAGGAACTGGCTCAGGGAGAAGATGAGTTGTAAGGCAGGCTGATGGCAACCTCCTCTAACCCCATGTGGAGCTCTGCAGCAAGCATGGCCCTTCAGAGCTGTCCTGGCTTGGGCATAATTGACCCCCTTGTCAGTCATTGGATGTAGGCCACCACAGAAAGGGCCTGTCGTAGGTGGGGTGGATCTCTGCAGCTGGGACAATTTTTGAAGTGGCCATATGATAATTGAAGAATGTCACCTGACATCACCTCCAGAATCTGGGACACATGTCCTTTCTGAAAATGGAATCTAAGCTATGTGTCTTCGTGTACATCAACTCCCACTGGTTACGTGGATGTCAAACAGCTATAGATGTACACCTTAAACACCTTCAAGTAAGAATATTTTTTTACTAAATTGCTCCCACTTTCTGTATGACATTAGTCCAATATTTCAAATAAGAAATGAAATCTATCACAGTAGCATAATTAGACTCTACCTTTGTCGTAAAAACAACTTTTAGCTCAAACAATCTCTTCAGCTCTTTGATTTCTTGAACTTATCCAGGTAACATCTGTGCATCTACTGTTAATGAGATCAAGTAATAATAGGATGTCTCTGCCGACAAGATGTGGGGGTCCGTGGGAGGACCTACAGACAAGTAACTAGAAGACACAGCAGGAGGTAGTCAGTGTCTTAAGAGAGAAGCAACACGGCACAAACAGAAAACATGTTGACTGGCTAGGAGAGCGGAGGACAGACAAATACGAAAAATACCGATTTCAATACAACACCATCGAAGAAATATGCAGGAGGTGTGTTAAAAGCAGAAAATATAGACATCTAGCCAATTCTGGGGGTGAGGGGTGTGGGAAGTCTAGAATCATAAATAGGTTTCCAGAAGAAACTGAGTTGAGTTCCAAAGGGGTCTGGAGCCTGAAAAGGTGTCCAAAAACAGAAAATAGGTAAAGTGAGTTTTCATCCTATAAGATGATAGTGGTGAGAATGGGGCCAGAGTCAGACATATGGACAGAAATAAGGACAATGTGTAGTCCCTCACGTTCAGAGCCAATATGGCTGAAACAAAGGACACGCATTGCATGTAGACACACTGTGTGAGTTGGCAGTGACAGGTATCAGATCTTGTCGCATATGATGCCTCCTACTTGAACCTGAAGGCAGCGAAGTCATTGAAGCCTTGGGCCATGCTCCCACAGTGTTTGGGGGAAATTAATCAGGCTGAGGTTTATAACATGGATGGCAGTGCAGAAAGGTTAAAAAAAAAAAAAAGGAAGACCAGTTAGGATACAACTGAAAAAGTTTTTAATAAAAGGTGATAGTTGTGTGTTTGGGGGAAAAAGATCCAGACACAGGGGATATTGAGAAGTGAGGTAGGCAAGACATAGCAACCCACTGGACGTGGTTGAAGATGAAGGGAAATGAACACCTGGGAACACTCGTGTTACTCTGTGCTTCATGCATCTGAGAGCTTTTGGTAGCACTAATAGAAATAGGGAACTAAAGATGACGTTTAGATGAAGGCAGAACATGATATGTTTGGTTTGGAATTTGAGATCCTTCTCAGACATCAAGATGAAGATATCAGCAGACAACTGAACAAGCAGACGTGAAGCTTGATAAGGAGTTTACTGGCCTTGTGGGTAAGATCTCAGGGAAATGGAGGAAGGAGGCTAGGCCAGGCACCGAGCAATGCTTCCATTAGTATGTGGACAGTAAGGGCACACAAGATCCATTTAAATTGCTGAACTACTTATTTAAGGATTTCAATCTCTTCCATAACTTGTATGAATTTTTCAAATGAGTAAGCCACCCACCCTCATCCTCTCTTTGCCACGGGATGTGTGAACTCTTATAAAAAACACTTGTCTATGTTATATAAATACCATTCAGGAAGCAGGGATGATGACAACATGTAGTATTCCTGAGAATATGTTATTGGGCCATTTAATTAACTTAGGAATAATTTCAAATCATATTTACCACATAAATACTATATAGTTTAGTTCTAATAATTGAAAAAAACCTTACACCTCATTGGCCATATTGGAACCTTTATTAAATAATTTTACATAGGAAAAATAACATGCATTTAAAAATAATACCACCATCAACAAAGTGAAAAGACAAACTACAGATTGGGAAAAAATATTTGCAAACCATATATCCAATAGAGGGTTAATATCTAAACTATATAATCAACCCATTCAACTCAATAGCAAAATAAATAAATAATTCAATTTAAAAATGGGCAAAGGATCTGAACAGACATTTTTCCAAAGAAGATAAATAAATGACTAACAGGTACATGAAAATAGGCTCACTGTCATTAGTCATTAGAGAAATGCAAATTAAAACTGTAATGAGATATCTCCTCATCCCTGTTAGAATGGTCATCATCAAAAAGATAAGAAATAATGAATGCTGGCGAGAATGTGGAGAGAAGGGAACCCTTGTGCACTGCTGGTGGGAATGTAAATTAATGCAGCCACTATGGAAAACAGTATGGAGGTTCCTCAAAAAATTAAAAATAGAACTACCTTATGATCCAGCAATTACACTTCTGGGAATATATCCAAAGGAAATTAAAATACTCAACAAGATACCTGTAGTCCTGTTTTCATCGCAGCATTATTCATAATAGCCAAGATATGGAAACCACCTAAGTGTCCATGGAAGGATGAATGGATAAAGAAAATGTGATATAGATATTTATATACCTACACACATACAGAGGGTCCCCAAAAAATGTATACACATTTTAAGAAAAGAAAAAGACTGTTATTAAAATCATAATACTTAATATATACTGATAACAAAAGATAGCTACAAGTCATGTGTATATATTTTTTTGGCACCCCTGGTATACATACAAACATATATGCACACACATCCATCCATGCACACACAATATGGTACTACTCAGCCATAAAAAATGAGGAAATCTTACCATTTGTGACGACATGGAAGGATAAGTGAGACACATCAGACAGAGAAAGGCAAATACCGTATGATCTCACTTATATGCGACATCTAGAAAACATCAAATGCATAGAAAAAGAGATCAAAGATGTGGTTGCCCGAGGCAAGGAAAAGGGGGAGGAGGACTCGGAGGCAGGGAGTCAAAAGGCACCAACTTCTGGTTATCAAATAAGTGAGTACTATAGACGTCATGCCCAACACGGTGACCACAGGTAACTGCCTGTTTGATACACAGGAAAGCTGTTAAAAGAGTCAGTCCCAGGAGTTCTCCTCACAAGGAGAAAATTTTCATTTTATTTATTTACTTATTTTTTCTTGTACCTATATGAGATGATGGTTGCTAACTAAGCCTATTGTGGTCTTCACATCATGATACATGTCAATCAAACCATCATGCTGTACGCCTTAAACTTGTACAGTGATGGACATCAGTTATTTCTCAATAAAACTGGAAAGAAATTAAATCTTGGAAAATCAAAAAAAAGAAAAAAAAAAAGTCCTTCCAGTCCATTGGAAGAACTTCAGTGTAATCTGGAGAAAGATGAATCCCAGTCGTATGTACAGCAGGTAGTGTTCTGATATTACCCGCCACATGTGGGTAATGTGGGTTCAGACATGCAGATACTGCAGATTGTCGGTGCTCGTCTCCAGAGAGAATTATGAAATTTCTTCTTTATGAATTTGGTTTCCCGTGTGGTTTTCTTTTGTTTTTAATTATTATAAACAGTCCTTTAAGTCATGGCACTTTCCTTGAACCTGGGAGTTTCAGAAATGGGAGCAAATATGGATGACTTGGTCCTGCTGTTGTTTTCTGTTCCTAAGAGAAAATGTTTCTTCACGTTAGAATTTGGCCCAAACTGAGTCATCTCTGAAACTCCAGTTTACTGTTTTTTCTGTTTTTTCTTATGATGCCTGTCTTAAAACATCACTAAGCCAAACAGGAATTCTTCTTGTTTCAACAAGCCTTAAATAATTCGTTTTATTTGGAAATTTGGAAATTTCTCTAAATGTATGCGACTCTCCCTCTTAACTCAGCCATGGAATTTAAATGTGGTCTTTCCAGTCTAGGTCGAGAGAAACATATATAGGTTAAACATGTTTTATTTTTTGATTTCTTGCACAATTTGGGCTGTGACAAATATGCCCAAGCCACAACTCCCTAAAGGAACCTTAGAGAGAGACCCTGCAAGTTGTCCCCCCATGTCACAGGGACAATGCCTACTCCTTCCCACCCAGCAGCAGCCAGAGAACATCCTCTGGCTCACTCCTGCCTGCTTCCCAGGTCAGTGTTTGGGTGTCAGTTAATATCAGTTCATATAGAACCCCAAGGGGAGCTTAGAGCAAGGGATTGAGAGGGCTTCCGAAGGAGCTCACATTGCTGTGGATACGAGTAGCCATTGTTTCAGTCAGCACCTGCAGGCTCCCACAACGCCCTCTTACCCTACATCATGCCCTCCTGAATGTCAACCTCATGCCCTTCCCTCCTCTGGCAGACAGGACCAGCAGCCTCATTCGTGTTGAGCAGCTATGGCTGCTGCTGGCCTGTTAGTCACCCTGTTCAGTGCAACAAGCTCACCTAGCAATTCAGAGTTGGCACAGATGGCCATAGCTGAATAAGCAAGGACAGGTCTTGACTTTATCTCCCCAATTTGCCCTACCAGTAGGGGGAGAGATGGCTCATGGGAACCACTAGTTACAAGTGCTGGGCCCCTAGGCTATAATCAGACCACGAAATGGAGCCCTATCAGCTCATCCTTGTTATGTCCTGGATGCATCTCCCTTTCTACTCATAACTTCAGGATTGTCTAACTTTGTGAGTATAAACACAATTTCATCATTACCTCTAAAAGATATTTTTTAAAACTATTATGCAATTAAGATATATAAGACACTACTTATTCCACTAGTTGTGAGAAATAGAATAGATAAACTCGATACATCTTCTGCATCTTATGTCACTTCTTAAAGAGAAAGACTTTCCAAAGATCACTAGACTCACGTGAGTCATCCTGTGATATGTCCCATCGGAGAATCTTCAACCACAGGCTCTGGAGTGGATGGAGGAAGACTTAAATTGTGTTCTGTCAACGGAGTAGAGAACTATATCACATAGGGTCGGAGATCTACAGTTTGGGCGTCTAAAGTATGTTGTAAAGTAACAGAATGGGATAACTAGCCAGTCTTATGGGCGGAAAGACCCCTGTGTGATGTGTCTCATGCATAAATCACACATGTTCATGAGCCTCACGGTTTTAGAGTCACAGTTTGCATCTCAATGGACATCACAGAGCTTTAAGCTTATGCTGGTTCTGCGCATGTCCAGTGGGCATACGGGCACCTAAGATGGCTGTGTCATTAGGACCAACTTTCAGAAATCGACCATGGGTTTTGCATTTCCATACGGGCAGGATTAGCAGATGCAATTTTTGGAGGCTCCCTGAAGCAGGTAAGATGTGGAACAAAAAGAAAACTTAAAGAATGAGAAGAAAAAGCTTGTGAGAAAGAATGGAGCGAGGGCGTTGGATGAGAAAAGGATCTGAGAAGATGAAAGTACGCATTGCCGTAAGTCAGAAGACTTGGGCTTGAGGCAGGCAGGCACTTTGAACAGAAAGCAACGAAGAGCTGTCAACCTGAGAATTGTGTGGTGGCCATGGGGTTAAATTACCATCAGAAGAGAGATGACAAGATGTGGAGCTGAGGAAATAAATGATACGTGGCAATGGAAGGAGAGCCTCCGTATGTCTCAATATCCACACAAAAATTTGATTTTTGCCCAGTGAACGATGAGCCTTGGGACATAAAACAAAGTTACAAAGAGGAAAGCTGGAACGATGCTGATCGAGCAACCGCTATGTACCCCTTGGCTCTAGGCTGCTGTGTTACAGAAAGCCCTTCCCCAACATTCTCATGAATTGTCTTTCATTATCACCATTTTATTCACAAAGAAATAGAATCATAGAGTTAAAGAAACTGGATGAAGAAAATGTTGCTCATTCCCCAGGATTGACTGACACCCAACCCACATCCCTTTCAATAAGTCACATTCCTCTTTGGGGGGAAATTTGGAAAAACGGTTTTTTTCTCCTACAAAGAATATACAATTAATTTTTGAGGGACAAGGCACAGAAAGATGTTAGCCTGACTTAATGTTCTTGTTAAGGGTTTAGAAAGAATATGAGTCTAAATTAATATTTGGCAGCATTCAATGGTTCTGAACTGCCTCGGAGAAAGGAACTTCATGGGGAATGAAATAAACAGACCTGGTAATAAGTGACATTTAGCAGATATTTGTGTGCTTTCGGGTAAGAAGGTTATGTCAAAACCTGTTGCAGGCCCCATTCAGAATTTCTGCTCCTGTTACAGTACAAGCTTCCACTGTCAACCAGATTCAGAGAATTTACCTTAAAAGGGGATGGAATGAACCAGAAGTAAGCATTGTGTCTCCGACAAGAGATTTGGCTTTACCAAAATCACTACAGGAGTTCTTTGAATCACTTGCTTTACTGTGTGCCTCCCATTTTGTATCTTATGAATGAAAATAAAAGATTTGGAGCACTTTAAAATTTTTTTAGCATGTTATACAGCAGGCTTGTGATTCATATCTGAAGCAAGGGAGACGGTATGTAGTGAGGAGAGAATTGACGTGATGGACAAGTAGGTCTTTTGATTTAATTTGCATTTAAAAAAGTGCATCCTCATGTAATGTGAGCAAAACAAGCAAGAAACCTGATTTTGACATTATTCTGAGAAAATGACTTTTCCCTCTAAATTCTTCCTTTCATCATGAAAATTTTTTATTTTAATTATTTGGATAGGGTATTTTTGTTTTTTTTGTAAATAGGTTTCAAAACATTTTAGCTATATCTTTTTTTCCATTTAATACAGTAACTATAACTTAGGACTCAGAGTGTTAACTAAGTACTACGATTCTGTATGAATTGTAAAACAGCTGGCTATTAAGGGTCCCGGCACAAAAATGTCCCCGACCGCTGTGTGGGTTGCGTTCCTATGTCTACACATCATAGTTTGAGCCTAGTTTCTCAGTCCCCTTAGTTTGCCGACTGTGGCTTCTCACTGATCCCTCATCAGTAGGCCTGTATTCGCAGCATCTGGTGAGGACCAAGAAGTGAGATAACTAGGAGTGTGGTAACAGTTTAAAATATGGGCAAAACATGGGATTTTTCTTTGAATGACATGCATGGGGCAACCTTCATTTTCAGCAATGTGACTTTATGGCTAAAGTTTCTGAAATTTACTTCTATAGCTGTAAATATATTCCTTGGAATTCTATAACCCAATGAATTATGGATATTTTGAAATTATGGAAAGCATGGTTTGCTTTTGTTTTCTTTTTTTTAACTGTGATTTCTTTGTAGCTACTTCTTGCCTCTGTTCTTGAAAAATAGTATGCATGTTCCTGTTCTCTATACTTTCTTCTTCTGTAAGGACACATGCTTATATTTAATAATTATTGACAGCCTGTACCCTACATATTTTTTTCTCACTAAATAGGTAAAAAATATGCTATGTGTTATCTAGCTTTCTTGATTTGGGAAATAGAAAGTAAGTCTTTATATATTTCTTCTCCTTATTATAACTGATAAGAGACATGGAGTTCTTTTGCTTGCCCAGTAATCTTTCAGCTTAACTGTTTTTTTTTTTGTTTTTGGGGTCTTTTTTGCTCATCTTAAAGACTTAGGAAATAGAGCCAGTACTAAGAAACCAGTTCAGGTCCATGTGAAAATTTGTGAACATCTGTGCTAACACATTCACTTTTCACAGCAGCACTTCTTGTTTTACAATTAAGGAAACTGAGGCACAAAGGGAATCGAGACTTTAGTAGCACAGCTGGACTAAACCCAGGTCGCCCGGCTCCAAAGTTTTCATCTTCAAAATATGACCTGCAATTCAGATAACGAGCATCAAACCAACAGTGGGTGTGAGGTCGTCTGAGTAGACGTCTGACAACCAGGTTTCTGTGTGTGAGAAGCCAAAGAAGAGGAAATGTAGTTATTTTTTTATTAAAAATGGAAGTTTATTAAGTGTTAATAATACTTACATGTATAGTAAACATTTAGGCCACTTGGGACAGGATTTCGAGCACCTTTGTGCTTAAGACGGAGCTTTCCCCATCTGATGCCAACAGAGTGCAATCAGAGCATCCTGCCACTTGGTCTTCCTGCCAGTGCCAGGTAGAACCTCATCTTGAGATCTTCTCTTAGCATCAGGTCCACTCATTGCAGACCCAAAGCTCTAACTTTACATTGAGAATCCACAGCAGTTTTCACATTGAATGCACTTGTCAGTATCTTATACTACTTTTGTTTGTTTATTTCTCTGGTAAGACCTCACTTGAGCCATCTGCTTACTTACTAGTCCTCCTACTCTGACTGTATTTGCTAGTCTGAGTTCTAATTCCCAACTGCTTGTGAAAGCATATAGTAGCAATAATAATGACAATGATAATAATGATAATAGAATAGCCACGGCTGTGATCTCTTGATATCCACTGCCTGTGACTACCCATGAAAGCTCTGCTGTGCACAGATGCTATATGAAGTTCACCGCTGTATGCCCAGCACACACAGCGTTGTCAAGCACAGGCCAGGTGCTCAATAAGCACTTTTTGAGTGAATGAATGATTGAATGGTTTCTATTCATATGTTTCACAGCTGGATCCCTGACGTCTCCTCCGAGTTGTTAATTGCCATGAACGTACAATTGATGTAATGAACAAATTCTGCAGACATTTTACTATTTAATGACTTCATTCTGTGGAATCATCTAGTATAATAACTAGTTTACATTGGATTATTTGCATGCTTAATAAAATTATTTTGCAACCTTGGTTGTTTTCAAGCCCCTGTCAAAAAAAAAAAAAAAAAAAAAAAGACAAGATCTGAGCCCTCATTCTGCAGTGAACTAGTTCCATGATGAAGGGCAAAGTAACATTTTTGAGTTTCAATTTCCCCATCTATGAAGTGAGGCGACCCTATAAGGCTGATAGGGAACGTATTGAAAAGCTGCCCATAATCACATAAGTAATGGTAACCGAGGAAGGCTTCACACTTGGCTCTCTGGCTCCATTTAAACTATTTTCTGATGCTGAAACCCTATGAGGCCAGCTAGGAAGTTACTGAGGAAGAGTAGTCCTGAGGCGAGAAAGAACAATAGTACTTGATCAGGGAAATTTAATCAGGAAAGAACCTTCCAGACTGAGCGTGGCTGTTTCCACAGCTGGCCAGGCTGAAGGCTATAACCTCATCCTCCTTTGCAGCTCATCCCAACAACTCAGAAACTGGCCATGAGTCATTTCATAATTTGAGATCATGCACATGGAATGTATAAAACTGAGGGGTTCAGAGTAAAGATGTGATCATCCTAACATAAAATACCTATTTGTAATTAACATTTGCTATTAGTTGTACATTAGATGTAAAAAAAAAAAAGTTTAACAAAAAAATTGGAATCTCTGCTTCCTAATAGGTTTAGGTATGCGTATAAGTAAGGCAGGGAATGAATGGCTGGAGGGCCAGCAATCACAGTGATGATAATAGCAAAGCAGGAAAAAAATCTCCTCATTTTATAAAGCTTCTAAGGGAAAAGCAAACCCAAATCCCTCTTTCACAGAATTGATACCAAAGAGCCAGAGTCTGAGATGTATTCATTCCAAAATGATTGATTTTTAAAAAAGTTTATAGAAATAAATTGCATTAAGCATATTTGCTAGAGTGCACATCAAGCCATGCTTTTCATGTATGACTCTTTCAATGTCATGCAAAAGAGTTAAAGGAAAAGAGAATGTGGACTATTTACACAGCTCATTATCATCTTTCCTCTAATACTTATTTTTTCTTTTCTTTCAGTTCCACCTTTCATCCAACCTTTTGAGTTTCCAAGGTTCTCCATTGGACAGCGGGTTTTCATCCCATGTGTTGTGGTCTCAGGGGACTTACCCATCACGATCACCTGGCAGAAGGATGGCCGACCAATCCCAGCAAGCCTTGGGGTGACCATTGACAACATTGACTTCACCAGCTCCTTAAGGATTTCCAACCTTTCTCTGATGCACAATGGAAACTACACCTGCATAGCCCGGAACGAGGCGGCCGCCATGGAGCACCAAAGCCAGCTAATCGTGAGAGGTGAGTGAGATGCAGGACACGTCACAGCTATGCAGCCTGCTTAGGGTGTTTGCTTGAAATGTTATGGAAATAACTCGAATTCATAGTATTTGCTGTCATCCCATTAAAAAACAAACAAAAAACACAACTATAGAAACCAGCTATGAACTCCCCTAAACTCCAAACCAGGTTTCATTCACCTAGAATACAAAGTTTCAAAAAATTAGCAGCAAAGAAATGTACGAGAAAAGACATGGGAGCCATAGGATTTCATTCATGAAATAGGGCTTTCCTAGATTAACCCATTGATTTTGACGACCAAAGTCCATGAGTCCCCTGCAGTGTTGTATTTATTTTATGTAGCACTTTTTAATAATGTTATCACTTAGATTGATGGCTTTTAAAAACATTTGTCAAAGCCATATATCACAGTTTTTCTAAAAAGTAAAAAAAGAACGGCTTTATATATATTTTTGTTTTAGGTTTAGAAATGTGATTTTCTTGTGCCTCTCTTCTGTTTAGCATTAAATCTGTCATTATTTTGGGAGGCTACTGCAACATTTATTAAATTGAGCAAAGCATGGTAATATTTATGAAAACAATTAAAAATAGGGTAATCTAGCTTGTAGAAAACATTGACAGGAGTCTCAGTACATCTAAAATGTAAGCAGCAGCCTTATTTCAAATATCTAGTCAAGTGACCAAATTCTCATTAAGGTTGATACTCCTCATCTTCAAAGAGAGCAGTTAGTGTTCTGGAAAGTCTATTGAGCATGGATATTCTGTGATTTTATGGTTTTCCCAGAGCTGTATGTGTTCATCCACCATTACAGCATTCACCCACATTGCCAGATTAACTCTATGAAGTTAAAGATGTATCTTAATGTGATTATTTGAATTTTAAAATCCTCAAACACTGGGCTCTCAGCATAGTTATCAGGAGGGGGTATTTCTGTCATCTTCAGGATAGTCGCTAGCTCTGAGCCGATTCTTTCCTGAGCAGTAGATTCTAGAGTCTTTCCTCAGTTCTCAAATCTTGCCCCCAAGACAACCATCCTTCCTTCCTGGCTGAAAACCAATGCACTCTCTATCTATTTGCCAACAAGAGAAAGTGAAGCATACAGATTCGTATAAAGAAATCAACTTTGTATTTGTAAAAAAAGTTTTCCCTGAGTAAATGAGTATGAAAATATATGTTCAGTTAGATGCAAAGTAAAGATACAAATGAAATTTTTTTCTCATTCTACCTTGTACTTTTGAGTATAAGAAAGGGATACATGAATTTTTTCCCCCATTTTTTGAAGATAAGTGTATACAGGAACCAACATGGTATCTGCTTCCTGAGTGTTTTCTCATAAGAAGAATTGACTCTTACTATGTCCTTTTTGAAGGGCAAGCAGTACATCAGCCTGTCCCCTCTATATCTGCTCTGAAAGATCCAGGTCAGAGAACAGAGCTGCTAGATAAAAATGTCCGTAAGTGTTCTTCGTATCACTTTCCCTTGCAGAAAAGTTAACCAGACTTTTGACCAAGGCAAAGATCATATGAACTGAAATGGAACCTAGCCATTCAGAATAATATAGTTGATCATAATTTGTTTAATGGCTCCATGTGGTTGTTCTTCAAATGTGTTAAGTAAGCTTCTGTGACATTAACATTAAATCACCAGTTAGGTGATAAAACCCTGAGGAAGGAAATGTGCTTCATGAGCAGGTCAGTGAGTGGAGAAGTAGTCGGGGACAAGGTGATGTGGGGCAGTGGTCATTCTGGACGTCACCACAGAATCCCCTGGGAGATCTAAGAAGACACTGATGACTATTTCTGGTCCCTGCTAACCCCAATTAAATCAGAATCTTTGGGAATAGACCCATCTCTCAGATCTCTAGGGTATTTTTTGTCTTTTTCTTTTTTTAAACTCACCCATAAGTGGTTCTTTCTTTTTTTTTTGATAATTAAAGTTTATTGGGGTGACAGTGGTTAGTGAAGTTACATAGGTTTCAGTTGCACAGTTCTGTAATAGCTCATCTATTAATATATATCACATTGTGTGTTCGCCTTAAGTTTTGTCACACATTAGAATTATATGAGGAGCTTTAAAAATTCATGTATCCCAATTCTTATATTTGGATTGCAGCCCATACTAATTAAATAATCACCTTTGGAGGTGAAACACAGGCTTCAGTGATTTGTAAAATCCCCAACTTGATTCTAATATGCAGCCAAGTTTGAGTCCTAGCACCATGGTTAATTTGAATATAAAGCTATTTTAGAAGTCTGGATTTTTTTATTTTATTTTTTTTTAATGCACAGAGAGGTCACTGGTGACTGTAACCAGGTCAGTGATGTGGCCTGATTTATCTTTTTAATTATCACACTAGCAGCTGTATGATGAATGGACAGAAGGCAAGGATAATAGGTAAGAGGCTATTTCTGAAGTTCAGGCAAGACAAAAATTCCTTGCATGTAGGTGGTAATGGTCAAGGTAATGAGAAGCAGTTGAATATGTGATATGTTTTGGAGGCCAAGCAAACAAAACACATTTACTAAGTGAATGTTGCAAATGGGAGAGGAATTTATAATGGAAACACATATTTTACCTAATAAGGTAAATGGAACATTCTTGAACTGAAGTGGAGAAGATGCAGGGATTAGCAGTTGTGACAAGGGAAACAATGATGTGGGAGACACAAAAGGGTCTAGACTCAAGGCATTCCAACATTTAAGGTTCTAGAATAAGAGGAAGAGTCAGCACAAGAGACAGGGAGATGGAGCCGCCAGGGAAATGGAAAGAAACCCGGGGACTGTGGGGCCTCAAAAGCAAACTAGGAAATAGATCCAGAAAGATAGGTAATAAAGTATATCAAATCCTGCTGAAAGTAGAAAGAGGGAAAACCAAGAATTGGTCATTGGGTGTAGGAAGATGGATATTGTTTGTGACCTTGAAGAGTGGCATAGCTGCCATGAATGCCTGACTAGTGGGGCTTAACAGAAAAGGAAGTGAATTAATGTGTGGGAACTCAATAAAAGACAATTAGGCAGAAAAACAGAGAAGTTAGAGATGGACATGGGCAAGGAAAGCTTAGATGCTGATGGCAATGAGTCAATAGAGAGGAAAAAAATATGTGACAAGGTAAAGAGGAGATGATTATAGTAACAAAGTCCTGGAATTAGTGAATTGGGTTGGATTCTTTGCACCAGTGGAATATGTTCAAACTAGTATAGTAATAACCATGGGGGGGTGAGGGGGGCTCCAGACGTTAGAACCAACAGAAATGGCTGGAAATTCTATGGAGGCAGATTTGGGATCAAGTAACTTGAAACATACATTTGAAAATTTATCTAATGGGGTCATCAGAGAGGACTAGGTAATGAATTTATTCTCCTACCATCAACAACTATAAAACTGGACAAAAATTTATAAAACAACCATTTTCAGGTAGTGGAACAGGCAGCACAGGGCTGTGATTCTTGAGAGAAAGGAAGCGTATGAGCTAAATTGCAAATTCATCCCAGATATCTGCCTGGAGCAATTTCCAAACTATGGCAGAGGATGCGGAGCCCACACAGACAGCTGTGATCCTGCTGGGTGGGAAAAACAGAGTAGCAATTTAGAAGTACCGTGTTTCTCCAAAAATAAGACCTAGCTGGACACTCAGCTCTAATGTGTCTATTGGAGCAAAAATTAATATAAGATCCGGTCTTTTTTACTGTAATATAAGACCGGGCCTAATATAATATAATATAATATAATATAATATAATATAATATAATATAATATAATATAATATAATATAATATAATATAATATAATATAATATAATACAATACAATATAATATAATATAATATAACATAATATAAAATAATATAATATAATACTGGTCTTGTATTAATTTTTGCTCCAAAAAGATGCATTAGAGCTGATGGTCCGGCTAGGTCTTATTTTCGGGGAAACATGGTATTGAGGCTCTGGATTTTGTAAGGCAGAGTACCAGAGAGTAAAGAGATGTTCAAAACAAGGTTTCTAAAAATCTGTAGAGGGCTTCTGCTGAGTTTTTAGCTGAATATTACACTTCACATGCATATGGTGAGACTCTATGAAATCTAGCAGAAAACAACTGCTAGGAGTAGGTGAGATGAATGAAGATTCCAGAGGTTACTTAGTGCTGAAAAATGTTAGAGTTCTGACTAGCTAGAGTAGAGACACATGAGGAATTCAGTGAAAATCTCAGAGAGACCACATGCTAAAAGTAGGGCTAACCTAGCTCTGAAATAAGGGCTACTGTAGACCCAACCTAAAAAATGCCTAAAGAGAGCCTTGACAAGATAAAACTTCTCCACCATTAAATTAAGTGACTGGAAGAATAACATTCAACACTCTTAAAAGCAAAACAACAAAATCCAGACTCTCAATAACATAGCATTATCACAGTGTCTTGTACACAATTAGTAGATATATGAAGAAACAGGAAAATGTGAGCCATAACTAAAAGGAAAAAAAATAAAAGAAACAGACTAATGGACACACAGATGTTGGAATTAGCAGGCAAGATTTTAAAGCAGCTATCATAAACATTTTCAAGAATTCAAATGAAAACATGTATGCAATGAGCAAAGGAGAGCATGCAAGAAGAGAAGCACTTCTTTTTTTTTTAAGTATCAAAAGGAAATTCTACATCTGAACACAATATCTAAACTGAGAAATTCACTGGATCTATTTAATAGAGTATTGGACACTACAGAACAAAGGAATACTGACCTTGAAAGAGCGCAAGAGAAGGTATCCAAATCTTTTCACAGACAGAATAAAGACTAAAAAAATGGCAAACAGTGCCTCTGTGAACTTGGGGCAATGTCAACCAGTCCAACATATACATTGTAAGAGTCTCAGTAGGAAAGGCAGGGAGAATAATTGACCAGAAATTTTCTAAATGTGATGAAAAGTATAAATCTACAGTAAAAACAATCAATGAAACCCAAGAAAAATAAGCACAAAGAAAAATCATGCCATGTCACATCATAATAAAATTGTTCAAAAACTAATGATAAAATATTAAATCTAACAGAGCAATTAGACTCATTAAAGACTGTAGACCCAATTAAGAAAACCTTAGACTACTCTCTAGAAAAAAAATTTAACCCAGAAAATAATGGACTTTACACAATAATACTTTATTGTGTGATTCATAAAAAAATAAAATATTCAATAATATTATTAAAAAGGACAGGGAGAAGGAAAATGGAATTTTGTTGTTATAAAATTCTTCCTACATTACTCACAAAATGGTATAATATTATCTGAATGTAGATGGTGCTAGTTAAATACGTACATTGTAAACTGTTGAGCAATTACCAAAAATGAAACAAATAGGTATAGCTATTAATTCAATAGAACAGATAAAAGAGAACATTACAATATATTCAGTTAAAGATAAAAAAAGTTAGGAAAAAAGACAAAGGGTAACAAAAAAGAGATCAAAGAAGTGGAAAAGAAGTACATGGAAAATTTAAACACAATTACAGCAATACTTGCATTAAGTATAAATGGATTAAATATACCAATTAAAAAGCAAAGATTATTGATCTTAATGAAAAAGCATGATTCAAGTACATGCTGCCACACTTTAAATATAAAAGCATAAGTAATTATGACCTTAGCATCTGGCTGGTAGTAGAGAGCTCCAATTTGATGAATGAATATAGGAAGGACAGAGGTGTTCAGCCCATTTTCTAAGGTTTGTGAGGGATAAACAGCACCAGTTAAGACATAGAGCCTGTGCCACAGTCATAGTTTGCCTATCTACTTATTGCTTTGAACCAGTACGTGCTTGATATAGGAAGTGATGGGGAGCTACAAATGTCTTTGAACCAATTTCCTTGAGGGAGGAAGACCAGTCTAGTCGCCGTTGATGGGCTGTGGCTCTACTGACAAACTTGCCAAGGGAAGGCCCACTGGCCTGTAAGCCTGACTCCCCAGACATTTTCCCTGCTTCCTTCCTTTCCTCTCACCTTTCACCCCTCATCACGGTGTGGACACCTGCCAGCTGCAACCTTGGAACATGATTGAGGGCACATCACATAGAAAGGCCCCAGGGTCATCCAAGTATCAGGCAATTAGAATGATGCCCTTGGTAATACAGCCAAATAGGTAACAGAACAATATATTTTTGAGGAAATTACAGCATTTGGGGATAAATTTCATGTGAGAGATGCAGTCTATAACTAAGACATTTGAGCTGAGGTGTAGAATAAATGGGTATGATAAAAATGGAACTAGGGAGCCCAAATATGACCTTGGGTCATTATAAAGCTTAGCACACTTTTGAAAGCCTGGGTTATTGATTTATACAGACTAAAATTAAAATAAATTAACTGTTACAAAGGAAATAAAAGAAAAAGAAAATGACTCTTAGCTCCTGTGTGTTCTCCATGGCTTAAACTGGCAGTGGACCAATGATGTCCCTAATGTCATCTCAGTTGGGTGACCTTGGCACTAATGAAGCCATTTGGAGGGAAAGTACTAGACTTAATGACAGAACCACCTGCCCTTTGATTCCTATTATTGGCTCTGCACCACTGAGAGGCAAGCTGCCAGCACAATGATTTCTTTATGTGTAATTTTCTCATACTTCTTTATATCCTAAGATTTATCTGTTGTTTCTGGGTTTTAATGATGAGCTGCCACATTGAAAAACAAATACACTATCTAAAAGGCCTCTGGTTGACATTTATTTGGCAAGGAAAATAAAAATTTTACAAGGGCACTCTCTTGTTGCTATATTTATTGATCTAATCTTTGATATAACCATATTCATATTATCATTTTACTTCATCCATTCATTTTTCCAACAAATATATATTAACATCAATTTTATAACAGATATCCTGAGTGTCCAGGGTACCATGGTGATCAAAACAGAGAGATCAAGTCCCTGCCTCACAAAACTCACATTCCAGTAGAAGAGAGAGACAATAACAACAAAAGAAAATAAATAATGTCAGGTAGCTGACATTAAGTGGAAGCGCTTGATCTTACCCGCAGCATCCTCCAAGGTGTCCCAGACTAAGTGGGCTTTGCTCTGAGGTGATAATGATGATAATAGTAAGAATAATAATAAATGATAATGCATTAAACGAAGAAATGCAGAAGCATGTGTGAAGACGGAGCAGTAAGAGTGATCATGGAAGTGTGATCTATTCATAGAAGAATAGAGAGGACTTCAGAACGGCTGGAGCAAAGCCTGGACGAGGAAAATATCCAGAGAGGAAGCTGTTGACCAAGGACCCAAGTCGTAAAGCACCTTCAAAGTATTGTCAGAGTCTGGATTGTATCAAGGAGCAATGAGGATGTAGTGATGATTTTAAGCAGGGAAATCACAGTCATCCATTGTGGTCTTAGAAGGATCCTTCCGGCCACTGTGTGCAGAATGGATTCTAGTGGGGCAGCAGGTAGACCACTTAGGAGGCTGTTTCAGAAACCCAGATAAGAGCCAATATTGGCCTTGTCTCAGGCTGAGTTCTTCTGAAAGCTGAGTGTGAGGTACAGAATTTGCTGCCAATCGCTTATTCGAGATGTACCCTGGATCCCAGAGTGAGAGAATAGGGAAAAATGAGATCAGAAAGGGAGGAAAAATAAATAAAAATTGTTTTAAAAAGCCAGTTGCTGTGTGGGCCACTGGGTCTCACTTGTCCTGTGTGGGAACCCTTTGATGAATCACACGGAACAGTGGTTCTCAAAGTCTTGTCTCTGAACCAGCAGCCTCAGCATCACCGGGAGCTTATTAGAATGGCAGAATCTTAGATCCCACCTCAAATATACTGAGTCAGAATTTCTTGTGAAGACGTTCAGCAATTTGTATTTTAATCAGCATTTTGGGCAATTCTGATGCCCTCTAATAGTTGAGAAACACAAGCATGGAACACACCTTAGAATTGTCCTATGTGATTGGAGGATGGAGAGGCAGGATGTCTATCCTGTCTCCTGTCCGTCAGTGGTGTAGCATTGTCTCCCACGGTCCTGGTCTGCATCAGTGAAGGGGAGTAAGCACTGTGGCTCCACGTGGTGCTCCTCCACACACCCTGCCTACCCATCATGACTAGGGCGTGACAGGGGAGATGAATAGAATTGGAGGATATGTGATACATTTTCCAAGAATCATCAGTACCTGATACAACGTGATGAAAGAAGGGAATACAAAAGATAATTCTCAATTATATGGACCATTTCCAACTGTAATTACCGTATACTTACAATATGTCAATGGTTATTTCCCATGTAAGCCTCTTTGATCAGTCTTTAAGTGACATCCCTTTGGATTAGAACCAAATGGAGGGGAGTGGCCGTGGATCCATTATAAGGAGACATTCTTCCAGAGGAAATGCAAGAGATTAGTTATCTGCCCATCTGACAAGGAGTTCCTTGCTCTTAGCTGAATGGGAACCAAGCAGACCATAGAATGTAAATGACTGCATACCTGCCTTCCACCTGGGCAGAATGAATCTGGCATGATGACATGAACTTTGTAATTTATTTTTGAGGATGATTATTTTTTACTAGAAACATTTGCTCTATAAAATCTCTACCATTTTTTCCCTAGGAATAATTTTCTCAGCGTGAGGTAGTCATCCCTGATCACGTTTTTAACATTTATTTACATTTTATTGAATATACTTGTCTTACAATATCATCCAAATGAAGTAAATTTGCTTACTAGTTAAGTAACATTGAAGAGATCCGTTGGCTGTATAACTTATTTAATTTGAAGTTGGGAACTGTGTTTGTTATGTTAAAGCTGGACATACCTGCATTTCCTAAATTAGCCAGCACTCCTACAACACTTAATATGAGATGTGATCAAACAATATGGTGAATGTTTAAATAAAAAGAAATCATTACAGTAAAAGACACATTGCCATCAATCCCCTTCAAAATACTCCCCCTCACTTCTAACACACTTATCCCATTGTTCTTGCCACTTTCTGAAGCAGTTCTGGAAGTCCTCTTTCATGAGTGTCTTTAGTTGTGCTGCCGTGGCTGCCTCAACATCCTAAATCGATTCAAAATGTTTACCTTTCATGGTCATTTTGACTTTGGGGAAGAGCCAGAAGTCACACAGTGCCAGATCTGGTGAATAAAGTGGATGAGGACACACCATAATGTTTTTATTTGATAGAGATCGCTGTATACCAGAAGCGATGTGTGACACAAAGCGTTGTCATGATGGAGGATGATTTATGGCACACTTTAAAACACACTTTGTCTCAACTGTAGCTCACACATGACTGACTGCACCAAACAAGGTGAAACTTGTCACACACTGTGACTAAGGTTTGATGCACCAGTTTCTGCCTTTCCGTTGGATGGCACTCGGCAGCAGCATTCACCATATTTTGTGATGACAATGGAAAGGCTTCATGACATGCATTGCTCCTGGTATGAAAATTTCTGTCAAATAAAAGTATTACAGTGTGTCCTCATCCACCTTATTCACCAGATCTGGCACTGTGCAACTTCAGGCTCTTCCCCAAAGTCAAAATGACCATGAAAGGTAAACATTTTGAATTGATTCAGGACATCGGGGAGGCAGCCACAACAGCACAACTAAAGACACTCGTGAAAGACTTCCAGAACTACTTCAGAAAATGGCAAGAACAATGGGATAAGTGTGTTTGAAGTGAGGGGGAGTATTCTGAGGGAGAGTAATTGCAGCGTGTCTTTTACTGTAATAATTTGTTTTTACGTTTAAACACTCACCATATAATTTGATTTTACCTCATATCTTCCAGGCACTGTTCTGAGAACATGTGTAGTTTAGTTCATTTGATCCCCACGCCAATTCTGTCAGATGAGTGCTGTCATTATCCTCTGCTTACAGATACGGAAATTAAAGTTCAAAGACGTTTCATAACTTGCTCCATGTCATCCACTTAGAAGGAGCAGAGTTGGAAGTCCAGCCCACGTGCTTAGCCCTCAGCTCTCTGGGTCGGATCTCCAACGCTGCTCCTAACCTTCACCCTGTTGTCTCTTCTAGAAACACAGCAGTGGGGCCCATCTCCAGCAGCTTCTTATGTTTTGATATTGTTCCCTCCTCCCTGCTTGTTTCATGGTCAACGTGCTCTTCACCGTGGCTCCTATCATTTCAACATGCATCTCAGGCCCTTCCTAACCTCAACTCTGACCTTCCTCCCGGTCCATCACACATGGGGGCTGACATGCCTATGTCTAGCACGTAGGCCCACGTTTGTGTCTAAAAATGGAGAATTCTGGAAATTGCAAGGCAGACAAGGTTAGCTTTCCCAGAAACTATGGAAAGGGGAGAGAGGACGCCCATATTTGCTGCTAAGTTATCTAATATGGAACACAATCCATTTCCTCCCAAACAATCCTGTTACTGCCCCATTGAAAGCCCCTCCCCTATTAATCATTGATCTGCTGGAAAATATTCCGAGATTCTAACACCTTCAGATGCTACTTTACCTAGAAAAATCTGCATTTTCTTTTGAAAACTCAAATACTCTTACAATCACAATAACTTAAAGTGTTTGTTTTCGCAAGTATATTTTAAACAGAGTGTATGTGTATGTTTCACACAGGGATGGATTTTTTTCAGCATTTCACAAAACTCACCAAATAAGCAGTTGCTTGATGTGCTTATTTTATAGATACACTGTAAAGCCGTCATGGTACCTCACTCCAGCTAGCCCTTATAGTCCCCTTTTGGCCCCGAAGGATGCTGACATCAGAGATAATGGTCCACGTGCCTTCATCAGATTTTGGGGAAAGTTCAATAGCGCGTTGTGTTCTTCATTGCCTTCAGGGACTGCGTTTAATTCTTCCTTTATCTCCTATTTCGGGAAGAATACATATCAAATGCTTTGAGAACTTCACACCCATGAGGAATATTTACTCTTGATAATTACTCTTCAATAGGCAGACACATTTTATCTGTTCTTGAAATTGTGATTCTGATTCTATTTTCCATGGAGTGGATTCCTGAAGGTCTTCCATAACACAAAGCAACACCAGAATGTCACATTCCTTTGGTTTAGTCCACTTTCCACACTCAAGAGTCTAGTTTTCCTGGGTGCAAAGTGACTCCAGTCTGCCGAAGCTCATTGCTATAAATAAAACAAATTGCCTGCACTGAGATGGCTTCCCTTATTTGTCCCAAATTGCAAACATTGTTTTTTAAACTCCCATATATATAAAATAGTCTTTGTGTTTTAATGTTCATGAAAATTCTTGGACTTCTTAAAATCGTACCTTCAATAAACTGTGATCTTGTCTGAATTACTGATGACATTTCTCTCTTTTCAGTTCCTCCCAAGTTTGTGGTTCAGCCACGGGACCAGGATGGCATTTATGGCAAGGCTGTCATCCTCAATTGCTCTGCTGAGGGATATCCTGTCCCCACCATAGTGTGGAAATTCTCTAAAGGTATGAAGTAACTTGTGCTTGTTCTCTGCCAAACATAGGTTACATTTGAAAGAATTAGGGAAGAATATGTAGTCTTTCCAGAGATGTTTCTTGGAAGTAGATAAGCTCCCCCAGATCTGTCCTTACATACTCATATACCCCCAGTAGTCGTTTTTATTCAGATCATGAAAGCGTCAGTTTCTGTATAACTCCCTGGGAGTGATCATGAATGGGGAGGCAGTTTATTCATGAAAGTTATTTCTGCACCTGGAAAAAATTCAGTCTGCCTGCCTATGTTGTATAACCCTAATCTACTTGGAAACCACTGCACGCCCTACATGTGGAGATACAAGTAGAAATTGTCAGAATCACTCATTGAAAAATTATTTTCCCAGCATTTAAGATGTATGAAATTAAGTGGTTTTAGAGGGTTAAAAATAAAGTCATTGGTTGTTTTATTTATCTGGTTACCTTTATACATAATATACAAATTACATACGAAAACAAACACATCCAATGTCCTGTTTTGAGTGTCTAATGTTCCCTGCTTTCATTTCTGATCATGCTTTCTCTTCAAAGGCAAAGTAGCGTTTCCCTTTGAAGGTAACACTGTAAATATCACATGCATAGCAATGTATAACGTGTAAACGAATGGGGGAACCGATCTAGGCATCATAAAAATAATTTACGTCCATCTTATCATCTTCTCCAGGAATTTTAGCTTACCGACACTTACGAACACATTGAAAGTTCTCTTTCTTTTCTCATTTATTCATCTTAATGCAGTCATTTGTTTATCAAACGGTTGAGGGCCACATATGCACCAGTGGGATAAACAAACAACCAAACATACAAATAAATAAATTTAATCTTTTTGCTAACAATCTAACACCTGCTGTACATGTTTAATTGTTATGAGTGTGTTTATTTATTTGTTTATTTTTATCATGGTTTGTATTCTGGATGTTGCTTTTTAAAATAGCATGTTGAATTTTCTTATTATGAAAATAACAATAGAAGAAACCTACAGAGCACACTGCCTCAATACCCTGTGCTCTATTTCTTTTAAGGGAGAACGGAAGAGGGAAGGAAGGAGGCACTATTTGATTGCAGGGAGAATCAATTAATTTTTTATAAATCTCTGAGGCTACTCCCCTGCAGCAGGCCACATGCATTGTCCACGCGAAAAGCACTTTATTTGAAAATAAAATCTGTTTTTCAGAGTGTCTGCCCATGTGACTTCTTATTTCAGTCTGTATTTTCAGCCTCATGGTGCATTAAACGGAAACAAATAAGCATCATACATTGAATTTAGTTTATATAGATGTGCACATAGGATATTTTGAACATTTTCCGTGACACTTCTTCTCTTCAAAATGATTCCTAATGTTTGGCATCGTGCAGATGTTCCGTACCTCTCCCTTCAGTTGTGCCCAGGTTTTCATTAACGATAAACACCGCAGAAATGAACATCCTCGTATGTTAATGCAATGTGCGTATGTGTAATTGCTTTCTCGAGCTCAATCCCGAGAAGTAAAATAGCAGGACCACGTTTAAGGCTTTTGGCCCAGACTGGCCCAGGGCCCTTTGGAAAATATTAGGGCAATTTACACACCCACCAGCTGTGTGAGGCTGTGTGTGTGTCCCTGCATCCGCGCCAATTAGACAGGATCTTTTTATTCTCAGTCTTTACAATGTGATGAGTGAAATGGTTTCCTGTTTTAATTTGCATATTTAGACCACTAATGATGTTAAAAATGTTTTATCTTATGTTTACTGACCACCACTGTTTCCCCTTTGGGGAATTTCTTATTAATGTTACTCGCACACTTATTTCCATGTGTCATTTATTTTCAAGAGTGTTTTTCATAGATTAAATGCTTCATGTTTCATGGGTATTACAGATATTTTATTCCTTCCCATCACTGAGGTGCACATTAAATTATAGGAGCCTTTTTATCTTTAGGATTCGTATGCAATATAAAATCATTGAATAAAAAATTAGGCATTACAACAAATGTTTGAAAAGTTAAATTCCTCCCTGTTTACTCCCTGATGTTACTGTTTGAAAAGTAACGTCATTCAAAGATAACCAAAGATACCTACTGTAAACATTTTTGTTTAGCCTTTCAGACCTGTCCCCAGGCAGAGAGAGAGAGAGAAAGAGAGAGAGAGATACATATAATTTTGTGTTTTTTAAAAATATTTGATCATATGATTCTTCCTGACTTATAGTCTTCTTTCTTCAGTTAATAGAATGCTGAGTGTCTTTCCATGTCAACAAAAGTCAACAAAATCATATTCAGTATGATTTTTTTAATGTCTGTGTAGAGTTTATATTAATATATCAACTAAGTACATCTAACTATCTCTTGCCTTTGTTAGTATTGAGTTCAGTGACTTCAAGCCATATAGGTTTACTCTTTCTCATAAGAGGAGTCTGGAGGTAGATAGTTCAGGACTGGTTTAATTTTACCCTAAGTTATCAGGGACCCAAACTACTTATATTTTTCTGTTCTGCCACTTTTGGCAAGCATCTCCCACCATCAAAAAAAAAAAAAAAATAGCCACTGGGTTCCAGCAGCCACTTCCACATTTCCATGGAAGAGGAAGAGGGAAGAGAGAGGGCTGGCACTCCTACCTGACTCAGCTCCTTCTAAGGAACTTTCCAGAATGTGTCATTAACCAATTCTGCTAAGATCTCATTGGCTAGGTCACCCTGAGCCACAGGGGTCTGCAAGCTGTGTTGTAGCTAAGCACGCTGCTCTCATGACTACAGCGGGTGTTGTTTCACTAAGTAAGAGGGAAGGACAGACAGTTGGCAGTTAGGTGTGTCCAGCCCTGGAGTTGGATAGTGTGTGTTTGTTTTCTCCAGTTTTCACTGTAAAAATGTCACAATGACTTCTATCTCATTGATCTTCGTGCAGGAGTCCATTTTTTTCCCCCTGGGTATAAATGTCTATATGTAGAATTTCAGGCTCAGTAAGCAATTTCTATGGCTTTCAATATGCATTGGCCACCTGCCAGAATTTTATTGATTTACACACCCTCCCATAGTATTGCCTGTTTTTTATTAACAACAACAAAAAAAAGACAGGTACTATGCTGATTTTTTAAGTATTTCCAAATAGAACAGGGGGTTAGTGTGTGTTGTTATTTTAATTAAGCAAATAATAAAGATGTTTCTTAAGAAGAAGATGACCTTGCTCATGGAATGTGTTTGCAGTAATCAAATAATCACTAAAAGTATAAGTGACAGCGACGTTCTCTTACTGTGACCAAAAAGATGCAAACAGAACAGACTTGGGTTGTTTCTCTGAGAAATGCAGCAGGGTAATCCTGGGGCTGCAGCATTTCAGAGTAAATCTCAGTGGTTTAAGAGCAGCTATCACAGCCATGAAACAATCTTGCTGAAAAATAATGTTCTTGCATTTTTGACCTTGGGTCTGGATCCACTAAGTCTAAGACATTCAATTCTGTCTCCTGAGTTTTGTCTTTTACGTGAACAAATGAGGCCTCTCGTCTAAAGAAATATTTTTTTTTTTTTTTTTTTTTTTTGAATCAGGGCTTACTGCCGTGGTGGGCCTCATCTGTGTTCCCAGAAACCCACAGCTAAGCACAGGGACGTCGATTACAGTGGAGGGAACAGATTTCAGTCGCTGTCCTGCAGACCACGGCCATCTCCTAGTGTGCTGCTGAGGGGCCAGCAGGGAGTGCTCTTATGAGCAGTAGCCAGGGCACTGGCCCGTGGACTGCCTGGGTGTCCTTTGCTCTCTGGCTGCCCATGGACAGGGCCACTTCTGACCTCCGGGGAAGTTTTGGTCATGGGAATATCCAAGCACAAGGGTCAGAGGATGCCTGGGTAGGAGAGAGGAGGTGGGAGAGGAGTGCGGAGAAGTTTGCATTTAAAATAGGGTTGTCAGGGAAGGCCCCGGAGAAGGTCACATTTAAGCAAAGACTTAAAAGAAGGGAAATAAGCCACGTGCACATCTGCAGGGGCAGCACTTTGAAGGTTCAAGGACCAGCTAGTGCCAAAGCCAGGGGCGGAAGAGAGTTTCCATCAGGAAGGTGCCAGAAACACCAGACAAGGCACTGAAGCTGGGGCAGAGTAAGTGAAAGGAGATCCTAGAGGTCCGCGGAGGTCAGAGTGCTCGTCGATCATTATATGGCTGTGGTTTTGCCAAGGTGGGGTGAGTGGTGACAGTGATGCTCTCCTTTCTTCTGCCACCATACTGAATCCAGCACTTAGGATGCTTTTGGAGTAGCTAAGGAGAAGTTGTGCAATCTGCCTCGTATTTTAAAAAGGTCTTATTGGCCCTACTGTGTTGAAATTAGACTATGTGAAAGGCAGGAATTGCAGCTGGAGACCTGTTGGGAGGCCTGTGTCGTGATGTGGCCTACATCAGGGTGACAGCAGTGCAGGAGGAATAAGAAGTTGGATGCTGAGTCCATTTGGCTGATGGTCTTGATGTGGGTATGAGAGGAAGGGAGGAGTCAAAAGTGGCGCCCAAGCCTTTTATAAGAGCAACTCCAGGGGTGGGAATCAGGCCGGCATCAATGTCAGTAATCTGGGCCTCTGTCTCTGAAAACACATCAGTTTCCAATATGAGGAATGATAAACTTTCCAAATATCCTAATTTTTTTTTTCTTTTTTTCTTTTTTTTTTTTTTTGGATACATGCTTTCTCCATTGTTAGTGTCTATACCTTCTACGTTCTGGTCTGCCATCATCTGCCCAACCTCAGCTTCACCTGAGTTTTATGTTAGATGGACTGTGTGCTCACCGTGGGTCCATTAGCCACAGTTTTTATAGGGGATATTCCAAGTTCTTCTATGTTCACAATGGCTTGTCTGTTACTTTTTCTTTTACACATAAAGTCAGTTTAGCTGGTAGTAGGTTGGTGACTCACATTATTTCCCCAGAGGGGACAAAAGCTGCCTGGCATCCCATCAGAAGAGACTTCATCACTTTGCTGCATGCACCAGAGCAGACTCTGAAGTCCTCACAGTAAATCTATAGTCTATGCCTCAACTGTATTATTTGGGGTCATTTTCCCCACAGATGTGGTCTGCACAATTAATGTGTCGTTCCAATCATCTTTTGTTTAAGAAAACTTTTCTTGCATGATATCTGTAAATATTTGTTCTCTTCCATGCTTTTCATCATCTTCTTCAGGGTCTCCAATTATGGAGCCATAGAACTCCCTTCACCTGTGTCCTGTAGGTGTCATTTTCTCTGTGATTTTTTAACTCGTTTACTCCCACTATAATTGGTTTGATATTTTTCATGCCTATTCTCGGTGTCTTTTTATCCCAGGAAAGTCTGTTCTCCTATGTTCCCTCTCCGATTTTGCCTTCCTTTTCTTGAATGTATTTTTCCCTATTTTTCTCCAGTCTGGCCAGCTCACATTTCACTCTTTCTTGAGCTCCTGCTTCACAGTCAAGTGACTATTTTATTCATAGCTTTTATCTCAATCATGGGAACATTTTTCTGGTGCCATTTCATTGTTTGATTTCTATTTCTTTCTTCCATTTTCCTTATAGTATCTTTGCTACTAGATCCCGGCTTCCTTTTGAGAATTCACATTTCAAGAAAATTCATATCCTCAGAAAGAGATTGCTTTGTGCAAACATCTGGTTCCTTAGTTACCCTACTTCTCGGATTCTAAGACCCACGCCAGGTCCAGGGAAGCTCCTGCCCCACCCAGCCTGTGCACTCTGTAATCACTGACGTTGGTTTGTCCCTCAGATGCCCCCCCATGCACACACACACTTCGACAGTGCACATTTAGCTGATGCTTGCTCAGAGTCACAGCGATGGTCCCTCTCCCCTTATCTTCCTACATGTACATCTGCTCCATGTACGGTGTCAGTTGCCCATTTATGTATTTTGTGATTGAGATTTTAGCTATTATGTGGCCCAATTTCATGTAAAATAGAGTTTGTATTTCTAGTTCTCTTTCTCCCATTTGCTTTTGTATGGTTTCCAGGAAGAGAAGAAATGCTGGTTTTATGCTGCCATCTTTAAACCTTGAATCTTATTGTTTATATGTTAAGCTTTATTAAAGTTGGACTTTATTTTAGAAAAGTAAGTAAAGTAGGAATCTAGGAGAAGTAGGAGAAATGATCAGTTAAGAGAGTGGGCTGAGTTGATGAGCACACGACACCGTCTAGCTGTGTTACTGCAGGAGAATGACTGAACCTGCGTACACCACAGCTTCCCCATATGTGAAACAGATAAAATGAGAGGATTAACATGATGATTAGCACGACAATCCATAGAAAGCATTTATCATGGTGCCTGACACGTAGCAATTAGTCACTACGCATTAGCTGCCGCCATCATCATTACCGCCGTTATCATCGGCTCACATGGTTAGCCAATTGTCCTAAAACCCTTTATTGAATAGCCCATCCTTTTCCCACTAACATGATTTGCTTTATAGTCTATGGAAATCATGTGCCTCCTGAACTCTGTTTTTCATCCCTCTCTCTGTTACACTGATCTGTCTGTTCTGACATCAGGACCATGAAAATTACAGGTGTATCCTTTCCTAATATATTTTAATAACTAGTAAAATAATACTCTCCTCATTATTTTTTTTTTTCAAAAATGTGCCAGACTTCTCACATGGATTTTTGTTTACTTGCTTTTTTCCAGATGAAGGTTAAGATAACTTTATCAAGTTTCCCAATAAGATTATTCTGAAAAATTTGGGAGATGGTAATAAAGTTAAAGGTTAACATGGAAGAAACATCAAATATTGAGACTTCCCAGTCAATGCCATGGACAGTTTCTCCATTTATCCAAATCGTCTTTTTTGTATGTGCATTGCAATTTTATTTTATTTTATTTTTTCTACAATCTGTGAGAGTGAGTATTTACAAACTTCCGCCTACGATTTTCTTTGATCCCCTTTGGTCTTCTGGGTGAAAAGGCGTTACATCTGCAGCCAGTGTTCGTTGAGCCTCTGCAGTTGTCTATGTGTCTTTCTTCTCCCAGCAAGGGAGAGGTTGTCCTTAATTTTGGGGGAGTTTCTATTTTCTTCCGGAGGGCTGCACTTGGGATGGGCCCCTCGTCGTCCTGCCTGTCGCTCTCTAGATTGGCTTTCTCCCCACTCCTCTTCCTGTGCTCTTCCCGCTCTTAGCTGTAGCACGTTCTCACAAAAGCAAAGTTCTCCTGACCCCCTTTTCCTGGGAGGCTTCAGAGAATCCATCATCGTTTGGTACAGAACCGTTTGCTTTTACTCAGGTAACTCCCAGTGTTCCCAGCAAGTGGTTGGAGGTTGTCATTTCTGTATCCATAAGGGACAGTTACCACAAGGTCTAGCTGTATCCTTACCACTAGGATCCCAGAAATGTCCTCTTCTGCTTGTTGTCAACACAACCCACGTGCCAAAATGCTTTCCTCTTGTCATAAACTCTTTCTAGGGGCCAACGGGACTTTGATCTTTTGTTTAGAAATACATAGAAATGAAACCTGACACTGGTAACCGTTCTCTGATGTTCCCATGCAATGTGCCCAATTCCAGACTGAGAAACACACACTGTGCTCAGTACCTGTTCAAACTGCTCAGGTGACCCCTCTGGAGCCCTCTTTTACTTCAAGGGCTTGCCCTACAATGCCTCACCTTGGTCCTGCTCACACCTTCTCTCGCAAGGTCAAGGTGACCTGCCAGGACACTCACAGTCCCCAAGGCCTGTGTCTTGGAATGCCATGAAGCACGTGTGGCATGGGGCAAGCCCAAGTTCATTGAGCAGGTTAATTCTAGGACATGTTTTCTGCCAACACCAGTTCCAGACCTCCCTGGTGAGATGACCAAAAGCACCTCTTTCTTAGCAGTCAAGAGATGGACGAATTGCAAACCACCAGTTTTCCATTCAAAAGATAAGTCTGGGTGGGAGCAAAGGACGAGGACACAAATGCTCCAGTAAATAAGACTGTGCTTTGTATCCCCTCTAGGAGAGCAGGAGGTCTCATATTGAAGTAACTCAATATGAGATTCATATGGCCCAGTCAGGATGCTCCTTGCTTGTCCGGTCCTCCAAAATTTCTTCCTAAGGTCTGATCCTTTCATCTTGCTCCCTATGTCCTTGCACGTTTTGCTCTGCCCTGATCTCAGCCTTCCCTGGCCTGAGCCTTCCCCTGGTTGACTGTCCAAGGCATTGAACCTCATTTCTTTACCCTCATGACTCACATTGACCTTGAATGCCATTCATAGCCTTTGCTTAGAATAAGTGTCCTTTTCAGACCCCTGTCCTGGAAAGTAGATGTCTGCCTGGGTCATCTCCTTGGGACCAGCCAGCCAATCCTGGTCCTCCTCATCCTCATCCACTGCCCCACCTCCCTGCCTGCCTGTCTCTGATTGTCACGTAGAGCCCCAACTATGCCTGCTCCTGGACTCACCACTTGTCCTGCTCCCTGTGTGGGTTGGAAGGCCCAAGCCTCTGAGCCCATGGGCTCGACCTTTTCTGAGCCATCGCTTCCTGGAGCTGCAGCGATCCTCAGGTTTTTCCAGCGGCACCTGCTTCAGACTCCTGCACCAGCCTCATCCAGGCTCCTGGGCCGCAGGTTTTATACGGTGTTCTTGTCCCCACTAGAACACAAATACGTGACAAGATATGAATCTTGAGTTAATACATGGGAAGATCTCAAAGAATCTAACAAGGAGAAGAAGACAACACCTCCTCTGACATAAGTGATGAAAATAAACCCAACCTCAGAGCCAAATGTGGCTCCTTGACGTACAGCAAAAGTAGCTGTGCCTGTGAGCTCCCTAAGTAGGGACGATGGCTCTTGTTAAGCAAGAATGAGTCCTTGGAAAAAGACAGTGAGCAGAACAGAGAGGATGCATGTTGAATGTATTGTTTTATTTTCTTCCTTTGATGGTAGAATAAAACTCACCCAGGATGGAAACCTTCTACCTTCCTCTGTGCTGGATTAAGTGGAGCCTCCCTGACCCGGGAGTGGCTCCAAGGCCACTGGGTACCCCCACCCAAGGGAGCTGCACATACCCCAGCCTTGGCAGGGTCACCAAGACAATAGACCCTGGGGCTCATCTTGCCCTCTGTTCCCTTTTTTCCCCCTCTCCTCCATCTTTCCTCCTTCTCATTCCATTTGTCCAGGAACTTTCTATCAGTGCTCTTATAGACAAGTAGCCACACTGAGGGCAAATGTTTAGGGACTCTCTTGTTCCAGGGAAGTGGTGGCTGGAGACCTGGTAGTATGGACACAGCCACAGGGGCTCCTCCCAGCTCCCAATCCCAGGACGAAGCTGTGGTGACATCAGCATAAACCAGCCACTCACACTGCCTCCAGCATCACATGGCCATTGGCAAGTGCTCAGTCGTGCCAGTTCATGATTCCATTTTCTGAGGAGTGAATAAGAGACCAACGTTCCATCTTGATGATAAAAAAAGAAAAGGATCCTTGCAGATTAAGTAGAGTTAAAGTCGTGGGATTAGCATGCTACACTAGTGGACTACCAAACTGTAAGAAACCCTGGGCTGGCACGAATCTCGTCCGCCTAAGTCCATTTGGATAGGATTCTTCATTATAGACATAAAGGAGTTAGGGAAGAAAACTGAATTGCACAGGGAACAGAATGATGTGAAGATTTACAAAATGCATCCTGGTTAGGGTATGATGTTTTATCAAGAAGGGATTTAACGCAGGAAATCGGTGTATGTCAAAGTTTTGGAAGGATGGGCAGAAATCAGCTCTGTTTCAGGAACTTGAGAATTGGGGGAACCACAGGAAGCTGCTCCCAAATGGGTTACAGCTGCCTGCAGTACTGAAGCAGTCATCTATGCTTCTGGAGCTGGATGCTTGTTATCTGCCCAGGCCCCAACTCTTTGCTTCCGAAGGACGATGACAGGTTCTCGCTCTGTGCACCTTCCAAATGGCAGTCAAGTGCCTCTCACTGGGGAAATATAAACCAGAACCTGGTGACACCTGAGCTGGGGAAATGCTTTTAAAGGCTTCCAGCCCTTGCAATTTAGGGGAAAGTTTAGAAGGGCCGCAGTAGTGCCAAGGACCGACAATCAATATCGGATGCGAACATATAGACACGCGTGCCGTGCACATGTTGTATAGTGTGGAAGCTTCTTTCTTTGGGCTTGGGACTAGTTCTCCAGCCTGGAACTGACCAGTGACCCAGGACCATGCCTCTCTCCACTTTGGGGCTCTTCTCTGGAATAGAACACCCAGAACTCCACCCTCCATCTCTGAGCAAGGGTCCCATTGCCAGCTGCTAAGCCTGACACAGGGGCAACTGCTGTGGCTGTTGGTTCTTGCTCTCTCCTCCTCCTGCCGCCACCTCTGTCTTTGTACCACTCACTCCTGTAACCCCATTGTTCTCACAGAAGGCAAAGCCTCTTCCTGAGCAGGAAAACCAAACTCATTCCGCAGGAAATGCCACCCTCTCCCTAGAGATAAAAGGAACTGTCTTTTGGATTCCTTGGTGAGAAGGATAACTTGCAGCCTTACCATTTGGGTACAACCCAGGGAGCATAAAGAGATCTCCTTTCCACTATCCTATTCTACTTCCTATCCACCTCATTCCACCCTGCTGGGGGGACTCTCTGAGTGCACTCTGTGACCAACTTGTCCTGACCCCTGCATGTGGGTATTAACACGCATATTTGAAAGCCTTGTTTCCTTTGGTGTGGACAACAATCTATACAGCATGGGAATGGGTTAGTCTTCCTGTTCCATGTATGATAAGATTAAGGCTGCAGAGAGATTCAGCTCCTTGCTCAAGGGCACAGTGCTTACATTTCAGAGACAGCATCACAATTACGATATGTGCTGCTGCCTTCAAAGTGGGTTCACTTGGTGACACTCGGCTGTTCTTTCTCCACTATTCCCACACCCTCAGTCTTCAATAGTGTTCACTGCTGGCACATTTTCAATAAATAGGAAAGGTCACACAGTATTAACATAACCAGCAATTCAGTGTGTGCCTTACATAATGCTTTAACATTTCCTTTTCCTGTAAGGGAGCATTAAAATTGTCCCCACTTGACCCCAGCTACCCACAGAAAATTGACAGCTTTTTAATTAATGACTTCCGGTTGCTGTAGTGTATCTTCTAGCTAATTACCCAAGGTGCTTACCTTATGCTAACAAGATCACAGACTTTTAAATATTGTACGCACTGTGTTAAATTTTGCTATTTACAATAAATAATGAAACTAAATGTATCTCTGGTGTTTCTGTCAAATCATGATGAGTCTATGTCGCTCAAATTAAACAATTGTAACCCTTGGGACTGTAGTCCTGAGGGTAGAAGAATTGGTTCTCTATCATTCTGTTTAGCAAACGTGATCAGATTTATAAATAGTGCAACCCTTCACGTTAGGTTCATTTTCTGATGAAAAAAAGACTTAATGTTTTTCAAATGCACTAATGCATTTCTGGCTTCATTAGGACCTTTTAATAACGAGGCTGCTTCTCTCACCCAGATAGGAAGTAACAGATAATCCTTTTCTGCTATTTTGTTGAGACAGCTTAACAATGTAGTTAAATTTCATATTGTAATTCTTCAGTATAAATGTGTCAAATATTACAAGTGTTTTTCTGGTGAAAGTTCTTTGAGGAAAGGAAAACATCTGTATTTTTGACATGAACAGTCCTGTAACTTTCTCACAGTCTATCAGCATCTTATTAGATTTTAGCGTTCTATAACACAGTTTTACATAATTTATAACTCCCGTAGCATTTTGAGATTTCCTGGTTTGCGGACTTATGGATATATTTTTTAAAGCCTTCGTTTGGCTAAATTTTCAGCTTGTGTGTGTTAAGCCAGATCTGGCTCCCAACTTGCAGTTGACTTTGAGAAAAACATTATTAGCCTTTACAAATTTTCAAACTGTGGACCAAATTTAAACAATTAAGTAAATATTACAGGTTTTTGCCTTGATATTTTTCAGCTTCAATAAAATCCTTTATTCTTACCATAAAGAACATGTTATCCATGTTCTTTACAATCAACATACAATCAACTTTTATAGGAGAAAAAAACCTTATCATCTCAATAAATAATGAAAAGGTAACTGATAAATTCAATATCCAATCTTGACTAAAACAAGAACAAAAATATCGTTTTGTGTGTAAAATGGGAATATAGAAACATTTTTTAAGACCCAAATGTACACTTGAAACCTATGTAATTTTACTAACCATTGTCACCCCAATAAATTTAATAATAAAAAAGACCCAAGTGCTTTGGCAGATGAAGAAGAAAATGACAAAAAGTCCAATAGCTACATGACGAAAGGATATGGATGGCTGTTCACCAAAAGACAAGTACACATTGCTGATGCATTCATGAAAAGATGCTCAAACTTATCTATAAGCAAAAATAAGCAAGCAAAGAAAAAAAAACAAAAAAAAAGAGTTAAATCACGCAAATTAAAATAATGAGATGTATACTTTGTTGATAAAGATTAAAAACAATTAGTAGTGTAAATGTGTAACGAAAAATTAAACCCTAGCCAGAACTATTGGAAATAAAATTGGCACATCATTTAGTAAGTAACTTAGCAATGCTTTATTTTTTAAATTAAATTTATTGGGGTGACATTGGTTAGTAAAATTATATAGATTTCAAGTGTATCATTCTATAATCCATCATCTGTATGTCACATTGTGTGCTCACCACTCAGATTCAGTTCTCCTTCCATCACCATATTCATTTTAAGATTTAAATGAGCAGGTTTCTACCCCAAGGATTAACCCAAGAGTTTGCCTACTGCTGTATCTTCCTCTCTGTGAATGAATTGATCGGTAAGGAGGGGTTCATTGCAACATGGTCTTTTGGAGTAGGAAAGATAGGAAGTAAAATAATCATAAAATGATTAAACAATTATTAGCAGAAATTTTTAGAAAAATAAACAACAGCAGAAAAATATTTGGGGGTTTTCCAGACATATTTGTGTTATTGATTTTAATTTTAGTTTTGCTGTGGAGATAGAGCATAATTCGTATTATTTTTAATGTTATAGAATCTATTGAAATTTACATTATGGCCCAAAATGTTGTCTCTTTTGATAACTGTTCCATGTCCACTCAAAGCTGATATGTTTTCTGCTATTATAGGGTGTAGAGGTCTATAAATGTCAGTTAAGTCAAATTCATTAATAGTGGTATTGAAGTCATTTATATTTCAAATATTATTTATTCTTCACTTTCCTTTCCTTATTCTCCTTTTCAAATGATAATTTCTTAATGTTAGAATGTTTGATATTGTTCCAGATTTCTAGGATGATGTATTCTATATTTTTCAGTCTTGTTCAATTTTTGTTTTATTTTGGATAATTTCTATTGATGTCAAGTTTACTTTCTTCTGCTGTGTCCAGTATGCTGATGAGCCCATTTAAGGAATTCTTCATATTTAATATTGTTTGTTGTTTCTATCATTTTTATCTGCCTCTTTTGTACAGTTTTAATATTTTTTCTCAATCACCCTTGTTTATGGTTATTAATTGTAGTTATTATAATATTCCATACCAAAGTTATATTGATGATTCTTCTTTTCTTTTCATGCAGGTGTGTGTGTGTGTGTGTGTGTGTGTGTGTGTGTGTGTGTGTGTGTGTCTCACATATTTTATTGAATTCTGGCCATGGTACATAAAACAGTAGAGACGAGGTAGGTTATAGTTATTTCCAGTTCTTTACTTCTTACATGCTTTTCTGCCCAAGACCTTTGCTTTTCTGCCCAAGACCTTGCCACCTTGTCCTCTCACCCTGTGCCAAAGATGAAATTGTTTACATGCCCTGTATCTCCTTGTAGGCCTCTTTACTCTTAACAACACTTAGTTTACCTAGTGGCCCGTGACTTCTAATGTTATTCATTCAAGGAAAAGTATGATTTTGTAGATTAACAGTGTTTTTTCGTGTTGTTAGAATGCAAGTGACATGCTTTTGTGTCTTTCTCCATCCTTGGCAGGAATAAAGCTCTATTATTTTAAATTCAAGTGTTCATATGTCCTTTCTAGAAGTTCTATTTGATAGAAACCACCTGTTGTATGGATTCTGCTCGTCCTTCTTCTTCTGTGTGAAAGGTCCCCTTACATACATTATTAATGTCCTTTAACTCTGGTGGGGCTGAGATACCTGAAGCAGAGACAAGGGAAGGGAAGCAACAGCCGGTCTGCCACTGTGAGTGAAGTGGGTACCAATAGGTAGATGCTCTGTTTGGTGTGGAGATAGCAAGAGGAAGTGTCTCCCATCTCGTGTCCCCAGATACAAAGTCTGAAGTTTCCTGGATGAGGAGTAAGGTGACACCTGCCCCTTGAGCTCCCATGTAAATTTTGGGGCTTTGGAGGCCAGCAGCTCCTTGTGGAATACACTCTTGGCCCACGCTTTGGGCTTTCTCCAGGAAGATGGGATTGGTCCTCACCCTTGGGCCCTCTCCCCAAATCCTCAGTCTTAGTCAAAGAGCAGAGCCCTATTCGCCTTTTAAAGCTTGAGTCACGCCCTTCTAGTCCCACCCCAAGTTCCCAGGAGAAAGATAACATAGCAAGTGAACGCAAACTGTCATTCCCCCCAAATCTCTCAAGACCTTAATCCTCTGTTTTGTTATTTCTAATTTGTTTTTCAAAATAGATTCGTATATATCATATCAAAGCTGTGGCACTATGTCCTGAGCGCAAGCACTCTGAGGAAAGTGCAGTTTTAATTCTGCGCAGTGATCTGACTGATTTATTTAAATGGTATTAAGTGGTATCAACAGTGCAAGGCTGAAGTCTGACTGCACCTGGGAGAGAAATCTGTGGTATTTGTGTTCTCTTTATAGACTCAAATGTGTGTTGCCAACGAGGTCCTCAAATGCCATATGCCTGGAAGGGTCCTTCTTTACCCTCATGTTAAGTCCCTGGGAACACAAGGAATTTATCTAGTGCCATGAGAGGTGTCTACTTCTGTAGCCATTCTACTGGGATGTCTTTGAATAATTGATCAGCTACTTAACACTCATTACATTTGGCTTTTTATGTAGAAACTATCTGAGCGGCCTCTTACTCTTTATCTCAGAGTTTGAAATACTGTCATTTTCAATAAATATGTTTTTCTCCAAACAAGAATTTCAATGTCGGAGGAAAGAGAAAAAAAAAAATTAACTTGGTGTATCACATGACTGTCCTCTATGATATATGTTAAACGTCCATGTCCGTCACTTTTCTTTACTAGTCTGGTGAACTTGAGGTCATTGCCTCCCCATATGTATTCTTGGTGGCATCATTGTTCCTCTTTTTTATTCTATTCCAGGTGCTGGGGTTCCCCAGTTCCAACCCATTGCCCTGAATGGCCGAATTCAGGTCCTCAGCAACGGGTCTTTGTTGATCAAACACGTGGTGGAAGAAGACAGCGGCTACTACCTCTGCAAGGTCAGCAACGATGTGGGCGCGGACGTCAGCAAGTCCATGTACCTCACAGTCAAAAGTAAGGAGGAAGAATGCTTTGTTTTACCTACTAGGTTTTTGGGGGCTTAAGTCTTCAGTTGTCTCCATACACATTTGTTTAAAAACAAAATGAAGACAAAAACGTTGGCTTGATACGGCTGGTTTGATGTGTGGCTGTGCTAGAAGCACAATTGGAGTGGACAGCAAAAATCCAGCCCATTTTCCCCTTGAGTCTGGGCTTGGAGCCATGTTTGTCTCCCTTTGAGCCCCGTGGCCACTGGTACAGGATCTGGACAACCCAGCAGGGGGCGCATCTCTGCCTCGAGCACCCACACGTCTATCCTGTTGGTTTTGTTGTGGAAAAGCCCAATATGCGGTCTCAGATGTGTTCATTTCAGAGCTTTGTTTTCATACATTTAATTATTTGCGAGATGGTTTGTTCATAGATTTTTTTTTTAAAAACCCTTATGAAATCCAGCAGCTAGAAACCTCATTACCTAAAACACACAACTACAACAAGGCAGAAACGTGTAGCACTATGCTTAGGGTGCATGGTGTTGACTTATTTTATAGCAAAGGGCACCTAATTATGAACTTATTTTCATATTTTGGTAACTAAACCTCCAAAGAAAGGACGTAAAGTGGACCAACTTTTACTGAACGCTGCTCATTAGCAAATGGTTGTTTAGTTTATAATGAATGGCTATGTCTTTCTTCATTTATATAATTTTCTATTGCATAAATTGTGATTTCTTACTGACTACAGGCTTTGATCAGGTTTCCTCTGTTTTATTTAAATTGTGCTATTGATAGATTGCAAAGAATCTCTATCATCTCATTTATTAGGGGCATAGGATTTAAAAGTGAAATTCAGTGGTGTGCGTCGTGATATTTAAATGCTAGCTACGCAGACTAGTATCCACTCCATTTCATTAATAATTTATTCTAGTCAGTATTTCCAACAGGACAATGAAGATACCCAGTTATGTCTTTGCTATATGTTTATATCATGGAAAAAAACACAGTTCTGAAATAGGGTTGCTTCAAAATACATTTTGCACATATCCAATGCATCATTTGACCACTAAATTTTATTCTCTAGAGGAACCGACTTGTAAGAATCTGGAGACAAATTGTCATCACTTAAATCCAAAGTTGAAATTATAATTTAAAACATAATAAATTGATGAACGATTAAGGAAGCTCAAAAGCTGAGGGCCAGTGCTGATCAATGTCAATCCATCTTTCCCAACAAAGGAATATGTGTTGCAATCACTTTGATGTATTTTAAACTTATGAAACATTTTTATTCCATGTATAGATACATATGTGGACAGATAGATGATAGATAGATAGATAGATAGATAGATAGATAGATAGATAGATGTTCTAAAATATACAAGGCCCTTTCACCGGTGTCAATACACACAACCATGGACTTTGAAAGAGCTTATGTTTGGAAGAGAAGATAATAAGGAAGTACATAGAGCCTACTGATTTTAATGCAAGGTGTAGAATAATATGGGCCATAGATGTGCCTTTCAGAGGAGAACAGAACTGTCAGCTTGAGGGGATTAACAAAACCTTCATAAAAAAAAATCTTAAAGAATGAGTGGAATTTTAAAATGCATAATTTGAAGATTTTCCCCACATCTCCTGTCTTCATACCTTTGCTGCTGGTAGTGGAGAATGGGGGCACACCACAAGGAAGGAGCCACCCCTGCCGTTCGCGAGCTTTCTCTGTCATGTGGCAATCGGCATGGGTGTGTACAACTCCTGTCCAGCAGGGCACACTCATGTTATAACACGGGGCATATAGACAAGGTATGCTTTGTATTTGTTTGTAGAATCAGTGACTACGGAACGGAAAGCTGTAGCCTCTGAGTACAGTCCTGAAGGACGCAATGGATTTTAAAAGGTAGCATTGTTGCAGGTGGACAGAGGCAGTCACGTGAGAGGGAGCAGAGGGAGCAGACGCAGGAAATTCAAAGACCAAGGCAGGAAGTAACTGTGTGAATGGTGTGCCTGCTGCATGGAGGGGATGAGAGAGGGAGACGTTTAAAGTGAGCGTGCATCAAAGAAAAGTCGTCCTTAGACGTGGCCAGTTTTAGATCCTCTCTAACCATGCAAACTTTTAGTTGAGAGGCACATTTATGTAACAGTGAATTTTACCAATTCTTAATAACCCTTGGATGTCTTGATAAATTATTTCAGCTTCAAGCGTCTTTTTTTTCACCCTTTAAAATGATAATATTTAAATTCCAAAAGGTAAAAAATAATTTAAGAAAGCTATAGGAGCATGAAGACGGAAGATATACAGTGAATATATCTGTTGCTCAAATGATATCATTAAAGAAAAAACAGCGAACATACGTGGGGATGACTTTCCCGGGCTCTTTGTGTGTTTGTTGGACCAGACTAGTAAGTGTGTACAGATGAACACACTGAGGCAGTGCACGTGGAACGGGAGGTCTGGGGCTTGGTGTTCAGCTCTTTCACTAAGGAAACAGGTAGGAGGTTAGAGCACAGAGCCTGATGGGGGCAGAGCCAGCTTCCCGGCAGCTGCCGAGCTTCCACTGGCAGCTGACCAAGCAGATTTGATGTCCCCGTAAGTGGTACCAGGATTATACCTGGTACTGCAAGGGACGTTCTGGGCACTTCTTATCTGACAATAAACAGGCGCACATCAGGCACAATGTCTTTAATGTTTTACTGCTTTTTTTTTCCCAACAGATAATTTAGGGGGTACATTAAAGTGCAGACACACATGTGTGCATGACAGAATGCACACACCAAAACCACATGCTCTCTAGGTAGTAACAGAAGAGAAACAGCCATCATATCATTATCCTTTATTTTAATCTCTTAATGGCCCTACAAATGACATGTACCCCCAGTCATGTACACACACACACACACACACACACACACACACACACACACATCTTAGCCCATACAAACACAGGAAAACCATCACAAATGAACTAAAACTACCTATTCAAAATGCAACAGGACAAGAATAACAGTAAAACATGGGCACCTTGGCCAACCATTGAGGAAAACATTGTATAGAATCACTCAAAAAGGGACAAAGATTTCTCCCCAAAGAGTTGACTTTAATCTTTTACAGACTAAATAATTTCTCAGTGTTGTCATAATATATTACATAAAAACGGTAACAAGTCTACTTTGAGGTGGTAACCACTACTTCAATAACCTACCAGCAGTAGCTCCCAAATGAAAATTCTATTGGGGAAAAAGAGAATCTTACTTTTCCTCAACAAACTATATGAGGTGGATGTGGGGAGGGGTGAAGAGTGATGTAATCAGTAGGGGAGGGTCAGGAGAAGGGACAGTGAAAAAGCCCCTGGGATTGCACCCAAAGCCGTCTGGTCCTCCTGGTTCTAGCACTTCTAATTACGATGTGATTTGGGACAAATTGCTTTACTTCTCAGACCCTGTAAAATAGGAAGAAAAATGCCTTCCTCCCAGGGTTATGAAAATTAAATGGCACGATACGTGTCATATACGACATTGTAAAACAGAAAGCACTCTCCATATGTGTTCTAACACATACAAATACTAAGTGATCCTGCTGGTTGGAGAGAAAGAGAAAACATACATACTGATTGTGCTGTGTACAGGCTCATTTCCAGAAAATCGTTCTGAAGAAGAAAATGAAAAGGTCATAAGACAGGAAAAAGGAAGAGGAAATGTGACTTCCCAGATCCACGGGGTATTTTCGTCATCCCTGTAATGCTTATCTACGGGAATGTGCCTTCGGAAACTCTGAAGGCCGGTGTCTTTTCCTAACGATGGCTGTTTAACATAACCAGCAAAGTGTTTGGGGATTTCAAACCGGAAAAATAGTTGATAGATACAAAGGAAATTGCACTGTGTTAAGTAAAAATATTAAGTGTGCTCCTTTTTCTATAAGTCTTTTTTTTTTTTAAGCGGGCTACAGATATTTCTAAGTTCAATAATTAGCAAGCCTTCTGCCGGATCAAGTGATGTCAGGAAAGGAAGGCAGCTTCTCAGATGAGAACTTTGGACTCTGGTGTTGGGTTTTATACCTCAACTCTGCCGACAGGGTCTGCTGTTGGGGGCTCACTCTGGGCTCACTGGGGAAGCTGGAAACCATGCACTGTCTGCGTCTCCTCTTTGGGAATTTTTCTTAGCATTACTCCAATGCTTTCATAACCCACTGCTCCAAGAACAGAGCAAATTAACAGTGAACACCAACCCTCCCTTTTTTGGGGAATCAGACATGAGGAAGCTGTGGGCAAAAAGCTCCAGCAATCAAGTGTGGAGTGAATGGTCAGGTGAAGCAATCCATCAGATAGAAACACCACCAGTGCAAATCCTTCTTGCTTTCTTGGCATTCTTGCTTCTGATTATACATCGTTATCTCAATTCTAGTTTATTTATTTATTTTTTTTACCAAAAATTACCCCAGGAATAGGAATCCTATACATCAAACAAGGTTAAGGACCCTAGGCAGAAAAGACAGAGGGACTGGCCTCTGTTTTCAAGCAAATTTGGTGACACCCCTGACCCCAGGCCCACCGAGGGCTGCAGAAGTCTGTTCCTCTACACCAGGGGCCATTTGCAATCTGGGGAATGTAGTCTTCTATGGTAAGAAAACAGCTCCAAAATCTGCTGGATCTCTCATGTGGGTGAGCCGTTCCTAATGTTTCTCCCAGGTGCCAAGATTGTATCTTCCCTGCCAGCTTTCTACCACCAGCTGGTCTGAGTTTGTGTGTTTGCAGGAGCACTGATTTCTGCATGGATCTGCGGCGTATGGCACACAGACAGCTCTTTTGTTGGCTTCCCTGCACAGGTCCTTTCTGATCCCCGCATGCGTTCTGAAAGGGCATCCGTATCAGACAGAGCAGGTGCTTCCCCGGAGTCAGTCACTCTGAAATCTGATGCCTGCCACGCAGCCCCCAGAGCCAACCGTAGGCTCCAGTGCAGCGTAGGCCCTGCACGTGTCTGGCCACCACATATAATTGCTTAGCAAAAGAAAAATAAATTGCTTAGCTCTGTGCCGACACATGGTCTGCTCAGACTAAAAGCAGCTGCGGTTGAGGTTGAGGTTGTTAACGCTGTTGTTATTTTCATCATGGTAATTCCTAAATTACGGCTTCAGACCCTCCCAAACAAGACAAACCAGAAGAGAACGTGAGGTGTTCCTCATTCAAACACACCAGTTTACATATTTTCACAACTTTAGAGTCCTCCAGCCTCCCACTTCACTTTGTCCCACACCCATGCACACTCTCGTAGCCCCCGCCCTTCCCCTCTGAAGGCCAGTTGTCAAAAGTATCTGCAGCTCCTGTGGGGCTGTCTGGGAGTACTAGCAGAGGACGGGAAGAGGCACAGAAAGGTGTCGGGGGCAGCTGTCCGCTGAGGAAGGCCCTCGAGGGCTGTAACACTGTGGCGGGCGAGTGATGGCTCCTTCCGGTGCAGCGTCTTGTAGCCTGTCTAGCTATTTGCATGTCACCTCTTCAGTGAGCCTGGCATTCTACCAGCTCAGGACTCTTTGGGGTTAATAAGGAATCTGTAAAATGGGAAGGCTAGTCTACTAGCCACAATTGGTTGCTGGCTCCCCTCTCAATGTCCGTCCTCTCTCAGGGTTAAGGGTGTGCCCAACATCCATATGTTGACATGATAATCATTAGTATTCCAGAATGTGACCTTCTTTGGAAAGGGGTCCTTGCAGATGAAATGAGTAGAGATGAGCTTTTACAGGATGTGGGTGGCCCTTACTTCAATAGGACTGATGCCCTTATCTAAAGGGGACATTTTGACACAGACCCAGAGGCAGTGCAGCCATGTGTAGACAGACACAGAGGTGGGAGTTTGCTGCCACAGCCAAGGGAAGCTGGAAGAAGCAAGGAAGGACTTTTCTGGAGAGTCTTCAGAACGATCGCGGCCCTGCCAAAACCTTGATTTCAGGCTCTGCCTGCAAAACTGCGATAGAATCCATTTTTGTTGTTTTAAGCCACCCGGTTTACGGTGCGTTGTTACCGCAGCCCTAGACGACCCTGAAACACTAGTGATCGCAGACATCTTTTGCAGTCTTGTGCCTCAGGCAGGCTCACCACAGGCTTGCTCAGCGAGGGGAATCCTAGCCTGTCTAAACCAGTGGACATGAACTCTAGTCTGAACCAACCGAGGGCAGCCTGTGCCCTCTGAACGTAATTGGTGTAAGGATGGGCACGTGACCTGGTTATGGCCAATGAAATGTGAGCTCTTCTGTGACATTTCTGGAAGAGATTTTGTTATTCTAAATAGAAGGCTCTGCAAGAGACGCTCATCTCTTTTAATTCTTGAGCCTACCTGGAGGTGACACCGGGATCTGTGGCCATGTTGTATCATCCTGAGGATGAAACCAATGCATAGACGATGGTAGAGCCACCACAAGCAGAAAAGGGGAGAGTTAGCCCCACGTACTGCATCTGAAACCCCACCTCCACACTCGCAGTGGTATGAGATGACCGAGCCCTCCCTCGCCTTTTCTATGTAAGCCAATGTGTCAGTCAGGGTTTTCTTACTTGCACCTGGAGACATGCGAACTAAATGGGTGAGCAGACAGTGTCAGCAATTAATGGGGCTTAATTCAACCATACTGCTGCTGCCAGACAGGCTGAAATAAACCTCTCTGAGGAACGGAGGACTTTTATTTGGCTTGAGGAACTATAGGGATTCCTAAAGTTGGGGGTTGGGGTTGGACGGGTCGTGGGAGGAATGACATTTGAGGCTCAAGGGCAACACACATGCCTGGGGCACCTTTGGTGGCCCACGGCAGGGAAGCCGGTTCCTGGTGGAGGGAAATGGCAAACACCAACGGCATTGTCGAATGTTACTGGGGCCGCCGCTCCGCTGGGAAAAGGAAATGTAGTTTCTCCCCTTTACTACTTGCTGCTGCTTCCAGGTGGAGGCTCCCTTTACCCACGAGCCGGAAAGTTATTTTTGCCAGTTTGGGGTAATCGCAGTGATTTCCAAGTTTCTCAGTTGATGTAAGATCCTTGCTCTCCCATGGCCGGTTGCAGGTGCCGGCATAAGTGCTGTGAGTCCCCAGTTACCTGTCACCCTCCATGCTGGCATGCACTGAGAGGCCTGCATTCCCATCTGGTCCCTGGCCATGAGGTCACTTCCGAGATGCTCACGAGAGCCCGCGTTGGTCCTCTGGCTGTCCCTGGTCGATTCCAGCCATGCGTTCACTCAGCGGTGCTCACTGTGTCCCCTGGTGTCAAGGACTGTTGTAAACACTGCATAGTCAGTGAACGAGACAAAGTACTAATCTGCCGTCATGGGGCATATGTTTCCATGGGGAGAACGACATGCAGGATGGTGTGTTATATAAGGCCCAGCGGAGAACAGAATGAAGAAAGGAAAGGAGGTGCGTGCTTGGGGAGCACGTTTCAAGGCAAGTGCAAAGCCTGACGTTGAAATCGGTTGCATTTGAGGAGCATCAAGGAAGCCATTGTGCTTGGGGCGCAGCGAATAGAATGAGGCTAGAGGGTGAGGCACGGGCTAGATCTAAGGTCAAACTCTGGGCTTTATTTTAGTTATGAGGAGAAGCCATGGGAGGGTTTTGAGCCGAGAAAAGCATTATAACAACTATAGCTACAATTTCTTCTAAAAGTTGTCATTCCTCATCTAATTCTGACGATAACACTCGTAATTCTGCATCACGTCTGACTTCTTGGAGGAGCAGGGAGGCAGAAGCCCGAGGAGGGACTGGGAATGTTGCCTTGGCCTCGGGTGTCCCATGTGGTCACTGATTGTGTTTCTCATGCCCTGTGGTTGGAAGGGCCACCTTTCAGAAACCCAGACAGACACCTGCACACCCCATGCTGAGCCATCAGGGCCACGGACTCCTTTAGGGGACCCTTGCCAGTGACTAGCTCTTCTTCTCTACCCCACCCCCACCACCCATTTCTCTAGGGCACTAATCTCTCTGCATTGTGGGTAACAGTGGGGCTTTGCTTTGGGGTTAATACATGTATGTATGTGTGTGTGTGTTTCCTTCCAGTTCCAGTTGACATACAGTATTGCATCAGCTGCTGGTGTACAGCACAGTGATTAGACATCTATGTACCTTGCTGGTTTACTGTGCAGATGGGCAGAGGCTGGTCCCGTGGCTTTCCCTTGCCCTCCTCACGTGGTAGTCCTTACTCAGCAGTCTGAGAATCATGTCAGTCCCTGAGTTGATCTGTTCCAACTCTACATTCTGGAACTGAGGAAATAATCACTGGGTGGATTTAAAGATCCATTAGGTCCTTTAATTGTTTCTGGACCTAAGCTGAACCGCATCAATCCCCTGACCGACATACTCTGCTCTGATTGGTGGACCAGGGCGGTGTTTGGGTCTCCAATAATTAGTGTCAATTCTGGGTCAGTGCCCCGCATTTGAGGAGTCGTTTTTCTCTTGCTGCTGCTAAGATTTTCTCTTTCTCTTGGGACTTCAGAATTTGGCTGCAATGTGATTTCCTTTGGATTTATGTTGATTTGGGTTGAGGAGCTTCTTGGGTTTGTAAGCTAATACCTTTCTTCAAAGCTGAGAAGTTTTCAACTGTTATTTCTTCAAGTAATGTTTATTTTTTGTCCTATTATCTCTTGCCTGTCATTCTAGGACACTTTAGTCCACTTCATATTGTCCCAATACCAAGATTTCTGATACTTGGATCATTTTCCTTCAGTCTTTTTTTCTCTCTCATCAGATTGCATATTTTTTCGTCTACTTTTACCTTTACTGACTCTCTTGAGCTCACTCCAATATGGATTAAGTTCATGCACCAAAGTTTTCATTTTAGTTATTTCACTCTTTAGCTCTAGAATTTTATTTGGTTCTTTTTTATTTCTGTATGTCTTTGCTGGATTTCCCTTCTGTCTGTTAATGGTGCATATGTATTAATTTATGACAATGGACATATTTACAATAGCTGTTTAAATCCTTGTTTGTGCTTGGCAACATCTGAGTGTTTTCTGGTCAGTTTCTATTGTCTGTTTTTATTTCAGCATGGGACACATTTTTTTTGTTGTTTCCTATGTCTGGTATTTGGTTATGTTTTATTTTGTTTTTTAATTCAATACCGGACATTCTAAGGGATGCATTGTAGAGAGTCTGTTTTCGGTCTTTTCCTCCAAAGAGTGGCTTTTGTCCTAGCACACCTTTAGTTAGCTGGACTTAAATGCCAAGATCAGTCTCCCTTGTTGTGGGCAGCAGCTGAAATCTCTCATCAGTTCTTTCAGCCTCCAGCTGCTGGGTTTATCTGGCGCCCACTGTGGCCTCCTGCACTGTTCAGTAGCCATCCAAGATTTGGGCAGATAGCGTATGCAAAGTTGGGACATACACCCTCTGTGACTCCTTTCTTTCCAGGATGTCCCCCTAATGTTCCTAAATCGAAGTGCTTTCCTTTGGGGTTTTTCCTATTTTACACCGTACTTACCAAGTTATTCACTATACCAAGAATGTTAATATTCATATTTGTCATTTAACTGTTTAATACTTAAGGAATTTATTGTGATGGAAATTATGAGTGAGAGTTGTAAGATTTTTCACAAATGGTCAGTCAATTGTCCTAACATTGTTTGTTAAACGCCTTAATTTGGAAATGCCAATAATTTCATTTTAGAAAAAGATAATCATTGAAATGAGCTCTCATGTCAAACTGCCTGGTTAGCTCTACCGATTAGTAGCTATGTACCTTGGGTAAGTTATATACCCTCTCTATGCCATGGTTATTTAATGCTCAGATTACTTCCGAGTGCTGTAACAGGGGTTGAGTTCATGTAAAACTAAAAATTTCCCAGAATACAGGAATGACATTGCATCCCGACATCACACCATATACAAAAACTAACTCAAAATGAATTATAGACCTAAATATAAGAGCTGAAACTATAAAATCCTTAGAATAATTGGAGTAAATATTTGTGTTCATGAATTGGCAATGGTTTCTTTGACATGACCAAAAGCCTAAGTAATATAATGAAAACTACATAATTTGAACTGTATAAAAGCTAAAACATTTTTGTGCATTAAGAAAATAAGACAATCTGGAGAAATTGTAATTCATATATCTGATAGGGGACTTATATTTAGAATTCTCACAACTCAATGATAAAACCACAAACCACCCCATTAAGAAATGAACAAAGGATTTGAAAAAACATTTATCAAAAAAAGACACACAAATTGCCAAAAAACACGTGAACATCACTAGTCATTAGGGAAATGCAAATCAATAGTACAATCAGATAGCGTTTACACCCATTAGGATGGCTAAGTTAAATAAAAACACAAGTGATGGCGAGGATACGGAGAAACTGGAACCTTTGTGCATTGCTGATGGAAAGGTAAAATGGTGCAGCCGCTTTGGACAACAGCTTGGCAGCTCCTCAAAGGTTACACATAGAGTTACCATATGACTTATTTCTACTTCTAGTTATATACCTAAGAGATATAAAATACATGTTCACAAGAAACTTGTACATGAATGTTTATATAGCTGTACTACCCATAATAGCTAAAAAATGGAAATAACCCCAAAGTCCATCAATTGGCCAATGGATAAACAAATACGGCATATGTACAATGGCATATTATCCAGCCATATAAACAATGAAGCAGCGATACATTCTACAACATGATTAAACCTTGAAGACATTCTGCTAAGTGAAATAAGCCAGACGCAAATCACCATATATCATATGATTCTATTGATACGAAAGATCTAAAGCAGGCAAATCCATGGAGACAAGAAGTAAATCAGTGGTTGCCAGGGGCCAGGAGGCAGTGGAGCGTAACTGGTTTCACGGGGTGATAAAAATGTTCTGGAATTAAACAGTGGTGATGGCCGCAAAATTCTGTGAACATACTCAAAACCACAGAACTCTATCCTTTAACATATGAATTTTATGGTGATGTGAATTATACCTCAATACAGCTATTGTTTTAAAAATCCCAGACTATCTAGCAACTTCGAATGGACCTGTGCAGCAATTGTTGAGTTTGGGTTTTGAAGTCAAGTCCCCGTTCCTCTGTGTTTCAGTTATGTAAATTTGGGCAACTTCTCCAGTTTTCCCAAGCCACATCCCTCATCTGTAAAACAGAGAATTGCGCATCCTGTCTAGAGCTGTGAGGATTAAGTGATGGAATGTTTTGACTGCAGAGTGTCTTCCGAAGATAAGCTCTTAATTAGTGGAAGCCTCTGTGCTGGAATCCTGAATGCTGATGGATTCACTTGCACTGAGTTCTTTCTCAATGTCCATACCTGAATCGTGCGGTTAAATGATTGTGTGTTTATAACATTACTTAGGATGGAGCAAGATCCGCCTCTCCTTGCACCTCTCCCCTCCCCTTCCCCTTTCTGTCACTTTTCCTTGCTCTGCTCCCATGTTTATTCTTCCAGATAAACTTGTCTATTTCAGAAACAACCACTGCGGGGTATTTAAAATTTCACTTTTTATCGAATTATTTGGGATGCGGGACCCACGTCTTTGAAATGTTGAGTCCTCCCATCCAGAAAGGAAAGTGGCTTCCATTTTCCATTTTGTCTAGTCGTCTTGTATGTCCCTTTAATGGAGATGTACAATTATCTCCATTTGGGACCTACACATACTATTTTTTCCACAGAATGTTGAATGTTGCGTGCTATTTTCAATAGCTATTTTATTTGTACAGTTGAAGTCCAAACTCTTAATAGGTTTACATTACTCTAAGGCTCCTAATTATGTTTGAATGCTTTTGCAGCATTAACAGCCTCTCAGTGAGACGGTCAGTGGCAACAAGACTCAACAAAGATGCCTGCAGATCAAGTTCAACAGGAGCTGCCTAGTTCTTTCATTCATTCAACAAACATTTGCTGCGTTCCTACCATGTGCCAGGCAGTCAGTCAAGCATTTGAGCTGGGATTCCCAAGTTGCTGCCTTCCCACCTCACCCCTGTCAATGCCCTCAGCCATAGACCCCAGCCACACATGGGTAGTGGAACAAGTGGGGTTCATGCTTGTCCTAAGAGAGAACTCATACCATGGGGACCAGTGGGGGCCTCCATAAGAAGACGTCAGAAAAGACATGTTGTCCACTTCGGCTGGTGTTAGAGTGATTTTGGGGAAGGGTCAAGGAAGCAACCCTTGGCTCTGGACTGGATGCTGTCGGGAGGAGAGGTAATCTACAGATGACTGGACGTCTTAATGAATCTTATCTATAATGGAGGAGGGATGGAGCCAGGCCAGAGCTGTGGTTCGTAAAGACTCAGTCATCACTCATGTTAGCCAGGAGAGCAGATGTTTGGTCAGTTTGTGATTTATTTAGACAATATCTTGCTGCTGTCTGTGTTGAGACATGATAATGAAGTGGACTTGTTTTATCTTCATTCATTCAGAGTAGCCTTGTCTGATGTTGGTGTTTTGTGAAATTGTTTACACTCAACAAGAGAATACCAAGGCCCATCTGGAAGTTTCCAGCCAGCTACTGGACCTCAGAGGCTATTTTTCTCCCTCTTGTTTCTCTTAATCATTGCTATCACATCACTGATATTTATGTAATTCATCTTGAAAGGATGCAGAAGACAATGGAGAGCTTTGTTTAAGCATATCGAAAGAAAAGCAGGGACACATGAATGTCCTCAAGGGCCACTAGACGGTTTTACTGCAAACTCAGCCAGAATAAGAAATAAGCTCTTATTTAAATCCCCACACTTTTAATCAGTTGATTCCAGCACCTCAAGCTAGGAATTCATATGTCTGTATCTATCCATTTAGCTGCTGATTTTAAGAACCATGCTGGAGGACTACAGCCTATATCCACACAAGCAAATAAGAAATAAGAGCTCCCTCATTCTGTAGCTGTGTGAGCAGAATGGGTCCTCTGATTTTCAGCTCATTCTGGGGACCAGAAATGTGACTGTGATTGTCAGTGTTTTATATTATATGCTGAATGACTGCACAAGATTATATAAGCACAGCAGAAGCATTAGTTGAGAATGGCTGACTCACTACTCTCATTTTCTCTAAGGAGAACCATAAGAAAACAGTCTTCATCTGATTCTAATTTTAGTCTGCTCCTTCAGGAATTGGAAGGAACCCTTAACTTACAGGCCCAAACGCATCACCTCCTGCTGCTGTGGCCTGACCTTCATCTCTGGGTGGTGCTGTGGGATCTGGTCCATGCTGAGAAGTCCCCATCTTGCTGTCTGCCCCTTACTACTTAGCTTTCATATTTGCTGAGAGTGGAGTCTTTACTGTTAATGAGAAAGGAGAAAGCCATGTGCGTTCCAGGAAGAAGGCACAGCCAGTGCAAAGGCCCTGAGGCAGGAGAAAGCTGGGTGTGTCCGCTTAGTGGTGCTGCTGGATAGAGAGAACAGAGTTCAAGGAGGAGAGGATGAAGTCCTTATAGACCCATGAGGACTTTGCACTGCACTCGGGGTGAGTGACACCATCTCTTCTTCTGTCCTTTTTCCTAGCAAGTTTACCTGTATGTGTCAGCTTTTCCTTTTAAAAAATGAAATTATACAACTTAGATTGGTTTACTTGTTTTTTTGTTTGTTTGCTTTTAGTTTACAACATACCATAGTTGTCTTTCTAGGTAAATATACTTAACTCCCTGTTGTTCTTTCTAATGGGTGTACCATATTTCACTACTACATGGTTTGGCATCTTCTTTGTACGCATTCTCTTCTGGGACACTCAGCTTGGCACTGATTTCACGTGTTCATGTCCTCTGAGAATAACATTCTCTGGCCTCGTAAATGGTAGGTTCTCATCACTGTTTGCCTCAGAAATAACGCAGGAGAGAATGAGCAGGGAAGCTGAGACCAGACCATAGGGGGCCCTGAGGGGGAAGTTTGAGAATATATATTTCTAGGTTTTCATCACTTTCCACTTTTAATATACTGCTGAGTGCTGCTAGAAAACAATATTTTCTCCCCAAAGACAGAGGTTAAATGCCCAGTCTTCTAAGGCTCGTTTGTAGATTTGATTCAGAATGGGCCATTGCTAGAAATGGAAACAGAATCGAGTCAGAAAGTGCTTCGTGATTCTGAGTCTACAGCCATTTGTTTTGAATATGGAAGAGGAGGGAAAGCATTTTTGCTTAAAAGCTATTGATAAGGCAACAAGGGGAAGGCACATTCCTCTGTGAAAAAAGTGAGAACAGGACATTCAGTGAGCATCACTTAACTGCATTAAATACACAGTTCCATCGTTGTTGTCGTTGTCATTATACCATGCATCCAACTCTGCGTTACTGTGGTCGGGGGTTGATGGCAGGAGAAAGGACAAGGAAAAGTGCATGGCCATTAAAGAAACCAGTGTGTCCTGCGTTGTCTCCTGGATTACTCCCTGACACCACCAGTAAGCCTCCCTTTCTCACATGCCACTAGCAAATGACGCCTGCGACTGTGACAATTAGTAGTGCGAAGATACCTCCCAGGTTGTTATTGTTATTGTATGGGTTCTCAGTGAATGCCTTCTGGTCATCCAATCCTGTCCCCCAGGAGAGGCAGGCGCCAGGCAGTGGGTTTGGCGCTTGTGTATGTGTGTGTGTACGTGCATATTCATATCTATAGCATGGATGATTTACACCTACGTCTGTGTTTTATCTATATATCTACATCTAAATTATATACATGCATATACATATTTTCTTCCCTCTTTATCCCCTTATCATATAATGTAAGCTGTACTGGCTCTGCATTGTAGTATTTCAGTTACAGGATAATAAAGAGAAGAATGAACATCCCCCCCAGGGACATCGCATCCTTTTTTAGGAAAGGGTTAGTGTGTGTTGGGTTGTGCACACAGTGTAGTTGTGTCATGCTAGGTAAAAGTATGACCTTACTATTTATTCAGAGATTACGTATGGTGTAAGGAAATGTGTATGGAGGCCAACTTGACAAGTTCACAAGGAGTGAACTTGTGATGGTTAATGTTATGTGTCCACTTGACTAGACTAAGATGCCCAGTTGTGTGGTCAAACACCAGCCTAGATGTTGCTGTGAAGGTATTTTGTGGATGAGGTTGACATTTAAATCAGTGGACTTTGAGTAAAGCAGATGACTCTCCATAATGTGGTGGGCCTCATCCAATCAGGTGAAGGCCTTAGGAGGAAAGACTGAGGTCTCCCGAGGAAGAGGGCCGTCTGCCTCCAGGCTGCCTTCAGACTGGAGCTACAAGACCACCCCTCCCCTGGTCTCTGGCCTGCCCTGCAGATTTTGGACTTGCCAGCCTCCATAATTTCACGAGCCTGTTCCTTAATATAACTCTATCCATTATGCATCCTATCGGTTCTCTTTCTCTGGAGCATCCTGACTCCCAGACTTTGGTGCTCATGGCCCGGCAGCTCAGGAAGAATCGTGTCTCCACACTCTGCCTGCAGCACTTACAACCAGGACACATGCCTGCACAAAACCGTACATTCTAACACGCCGTGGAAGTTCCACATTGTTTGCAAAGAGTTGGAACTGAAAATGATCTCTCTATAAATACTCAGGGTCTGCCACATTTTAATTTGAGAATACCCGATTTGAAAAACTCAAGTTGAAAATGTGCACTGGCTACCTACCGTGTTAGTTTTCTCTAGCTGCCGTAACAAACTGCGACAAGCTTTGCAACTTAAAAATAAATGAATAAAGCCCGTTTATTACCTGAGAGTTTGCAGGTTCAGGCATGTGGGGGCGTGGCCGGTTTCTCTGCTTTGCCTCTTACAGAGCCGACATCAAGGTGTCAGCAGGTCACGTTGCTTCTGAGGCTCTGGAGGAGAGTTCGCTTCCAGGCTCCTCCGGTTGTTGGCAGAATTCCATTCCTGGTTTCTGTGCTGGCTGTCACCTGGCAGTCACCCTCAGCTTCTAGAAGCCTCTCTCTGTTCCTTGTGTATAATCACTTTATGTCTCAGAACGCGCAAGTGTGGATCGAAGCCTTCTCTCACTTCAAATCTCTCTGACTTCTCTTTAAATACCTCTTCCTCGTTTCTCTTGCCTCTTCTGCTGCTTCATCAGATGGACTGACTCTCTGCTTTCCCCCACGTTTAAGGGCCAGAGCCCATGTGATGACGTCACAAGTATCCAGATCATGCAGCGTCTTACTCGCGCAAGGTCAGCTGATTCGCAACCTTAATTCCACTGCAGTGTGCTTTCGCCATGAAGGTGATTATTCGCGTTCCGGAGATTAGGGCGTGGATATCCTTGGGACCCCATTATTCTGTCTACCACAGCTGTTGTGGGCTGGGATTCGGACTGTGCCTGACCTTTGAGACCCTCACAGTCTCAGAGAAAAAAGCCATACGCCTGAAGGGGACACCATCGCAGACCACAGTAGGGAGAACGGCAGCTGGGTTCAGCAATCTCACAGCAGTAGCAGCAGAAGGTGTCGGAGCCATTGTCACCTGAGCCACAGTACCCACAGCCTGCAATGCACACAGTAGGTGCTCACTGGTTGACTGAATAAGTGGATGTAAAGGAAAATTGAGTGGAAGACTAAACAAATTTGAATTCTCTCCTTAATAACCTGTTCATTTCATAATTATATGTTGAAAACATGCTCTGTGCTACATTCTGTGCTGGGCCCTGCAGAGTCAATAGGGGCTTTTACCCCCATGGAGCTCACAGCTGGCACACATTGTATAACTAGATGGACAAACACAGAGTTGAAATCATGGATAGTGTCGTGAAAGAATTGCATTAAATGCTGTGATGACACTTGGTAAATGCAGGATAAGTGAAGAGACTGAGGACGCTGGTTTGTAAACGGAAAACTAAAAAGTAAAGGGGGTGTCACAGGCTGGCATACAGGGGAAACAGACCCCGAGGTGGGGATTTGGGTGCAGGAAGCTGGTTGGGGAGAGCTTGATTAGCACCTATGAGAGAATGCAGGAAGTAAGAGGGGCAGAGGGAGACTCAGGGTACAGGTATAAGCAGGGCCCCAGCTGATCCTACCGAGAGCTCTGAAACCTACAGAGCCATCTCGAGCTGGAGCTGAACGCCTGGTTTTACACCTGAACCATCAGCCAGTCACCTTGGCCTTGTGTGTGTTAAGTTGCCGTGTGTGTCAAATCCCTAGGAGGTAGGTGTGACGTATGTTTTTAGTGACTAGAAAACTTGTGATTATAACAAACAAACACATTTAATATTATTGACTGTGTGTCTTATATGCATGAGAATTATTGAAAAGTCTGGTCTTGATGGGCCAGAGCTCTTGGTGGGGAGAGCATAATGAATCAATTTTAGTTTCCTCCCGTCACTGCCTTTACCTGGGTTCAACTTCTCAGGCAGGTGGCAGAGCTTTCCACTATTCACTCATGTCGTCATGGCAAGTCTGGTTTAAACTGGCATTCCACCTTTCTGTTGGCCAGAGGGTCTGGTCTTTCATTCTGAGTTACTCTCTTGTCTTGAGTTGGGGTTGGGGTTATGGAGGGATTGTTATTAGTTGGATTGGATGGTTGGTATGCTTCTTTTCTGATGAGGAACAACAGAGCTCTTACATATCTAGGCTACAGTTATTTCTCCAATATGTACAGACCATTAAAACTTTGTATGGCAAATAGCCTACCTCCAACACCATTTTCTTACACCAGCTACAATTCTGTTCAATACCGACACTAACTACTGTGGTTAACGTCTGTTCCCACAAGTTCAAGGTCTCAGTTCCACAGGACTGCCCTCAGTTCAGATGCAAGCATTAAGTGGAATCCCTAGGCTACCCACACTCCTTCATGGCGACCTACAAATTAGGGGCTTCACACAACCCCTTCAGTTTTAGTAATTCACTGGAACGACTCGTAGAACTCTGGAAAACACTATGCTTAACAATTACTACTTTATCAAAAAGGATATGAGTGATCAGCCAGATGAGCAGGTACATAGCGCAAGATCAGGAAGAGTCCTGAGCACAGAGTTTCTATCCCCATGTTTCTATCCCAGTTCAGGTACATGTTCAAAACCAGGAAGTTCTCCCAGCCTCATTGTTCAGAGTTTTTATCTAAATCGCATTACTCAGGCAGGGTTGGTTAGATCAGGACTGAACTCAATCTCCAGCCCCAGTCCCTTTCCCAGAGGTTCCGGGGTGGGACTGAAAGTTCCAAGCCTCCAGTCATTAAAAGTGTGCTTTGTCTTTCTAGCACAGCCAGGCCCTTTCTTTAAAATACCAGGGGGCCCACCTTGAGTCACCTCATTAGCGTAAATTCAGATTTGGCAGAAAGAGGTTCATTCTGAATAACAAAAGACATTCTTATCACTCAGGAATTTCCAAGGAGTTTTGAAACTACTGTGCCAAGACCCAGAGACAAAGACCAGATATATTTTTTATTATATCACATAACTAAACACTGGCTCCCTCCTGGGAATGTATGTGACTTATTTGGCAGGGAATTTCCCGAGTTAGGGGGTTGACAAAGAGATAAATAACTGCTCCCTACCCGCGGTGCTCCCCATTTCCATAGAGAGACTTTTGCTGCTGGAGTCTCTCACTAGTAACCAGCCATCCTAGGTAAGGTACCAACCAATCCCAGGCAGTTTCTTCAGTGTCCATGGAAACTCACGCGTCCTTGTCGTAACTATCCTGCTCCCCATCTGCCACCTCTCTCCCCCTGATTCACATTTTCCTACTCAGGAAGGTGTACAGCAGATAAACATGTCACCTGCCAGTGAAAGTAGCCGTTGAGAGTATGAATTCCATTCTCCCACTGCTTTGGCACTCCCGACCTCTATGAATGAGTCTCTTACAAACCCCTCACTTGGGTTTGGAGGGGCTAGGCGACACAAGTTAGAGTGCTCCCTTGTAGCTCGGGACAATTTTCTCTTTCTCTCCAGGTTGCCCCAACTTTGTTTTATGCACTGGGAATGAATGGGGACTAGGGAGATGGTTAGAAGTAGCAGATCTCAGTAAGCCCTGAGTGGGAATCTGGTCCCGGTACTCTTTAGAAAGTTTAAGGATAAGACACCTTGTTCCTCAGTCTTGTGTCATAGAAGCCAAATCTGGGCAGTAGTGAAAGTCCTTCTCAGCACCCACTTGTATTTTCTTGGCCACCTAGCTGGCCCTTTTTAGTGAAATATTTTTGTCTGATTACGGCAATTACACATGTTCCCATGTCTTTTTTAAATGGAATAATAGTGAAAAGATATAAAAGTTTCTCCTGATTCCAACACTCAAAGATGATTTTTTTAAAGAAGAACTAACAGAAGTATTTCTCTTCTGTCTATCCAAGCTCTGAAAAATGGAAAGGAGCCAGAGAGATCCAGTAATAGCATCTCATTTGTTGCTGGTAAAACTGATATGGGACAGTGCTGTTTATATCCATAGACAAATGAGCTTCCTAACTTGAGCCAAGAATCCAACAGACTCACCCCAGTAACCGTGAGCATCACTGGGCTCCTGAGAGCCTCTGTGCCCTACCAAAGCATAGACCCGCCATGCATACTCTATGGCATGAAGACATGTGTTAGCTATGTATGGTTTTGTAACAAATTATCCCAGATTTAGCAGCTTATAACAACATACATTTGTTGTCTCCCAGTGTCCGTGGATTAGGAGTCCAGCACAGCTCTCCTGTGCCACCTTCAGCATCTCTCCCAAGGCTGTCATTACCATGTCAGCTATGGCTGAGGTCTCATCCGAGGCCCAACCGGGGAAGACTCTACATGAACTCTTCCAGGTTCATGTAGTTGGTATCAGGATTCAGTTCCTTGTGGGCTGTTAGACTGAAGACCTCAGTTCCTGCTTGGCTGTTGGCCAGAGGCTGCCCTATTCCTTGCAATGAGAATGTCTCTGCCATGGCTGCTTGCTTCACCAAAACATGCAAGTTGAGGGGACAATAGAGAGAGTTGCAAGATGGAAGTTAGATTTTCATGTAATGTAATCACAGAAGTGACATCCTGTCTGTCATGTGTGACCTCCTCTATCGGTTAGAGTCACAGGTCCTCACACTTAAGAGGAAGGGGTTCCAAGAGGGCAAAAGTGCCAGAGTCAGAGTCACTGGCACCATCATGGAATCTGCCCACCACAAGTTGCATGTTTCTTAGGGGCTGCCATCTCCCCTACAAAGTAGAAGAAAGGGCAGAACAATATAGGCCTAATCCCTCCTTCCAAACTCACAATTAAATGTAGTCACTCCTCCCACCAGTTAAATGAGGGAGGCAGCAGGGAGAGATAAGGAGTGATACCCTAGTAGCGCTGACCTCCTGTGGAAGGACGCATCAGGATTGGTGGGAAACTTCCCTCCCCACCTAAAAATCACAAGCATATTGGCAAATCTCCTGCAGTCTGATTTTTCTCCCTGCTTATCGATGCTCAGACATTTTTCTAAGCGTCTAGAAACGTTGCACTTACTCTTGAATAATCCACCCTGTATTCTGATCTACATGTTGTTGACATTTTTCTGTCATTCAGAATTCTGCTACCTTTTTTTTTTTTTTTTTTTTTTTTTTTTTTAGTGTTCTTCACTCTCCATCACATGGCTAGCCCTTTGTCTATTCAGTCCTGTCCTTTGCGGCCAATTCTGCCTCCTGGTCCCTTGTAACTTCGAAGCTGCATGGGCAGCATAGGTTTTTGTGCCATATTTCATCAGGAGAGAGGAGAGAGGACAGTGACATGCTCCAAGGACGTGGGTCCCAGGAATCTGTAGAAACCATGCACACCCTTTGCAGGATGTCACAGGGTGGAGACTGAGCTGATGGTCAGTGGTCTTGTAGTCCCTGGAAGTGGCCTCAAGCAGGGAAGGATGCCAGGAAAAAGGGAGTCTTAGAGATGTGGGGGCAGGTCACACATGCTACCAACCCAACCCCTCTCTCGTTCACCATTCAAGTCTTGGACGTGCCAACATAGCCCTTCATTGAAGCAGCCCTTGGTTACTTCCGGCAGCCTCCATGGACATAGCATGTCAGGAATCTTTCAAATGGTCTCATTAGCAGAGAGTTGATACATCGGCCCGTCCCACAGCAGCACAGCAGCCATCACTGAGCCGTCCCTGGCACATCAGTGCCATCTTAATGCGAGCATTGCCCTTTCACTGATTAGCAACGGAGCTAAAACGAGGCCACAGTGAGGCTGTCTGGGGATTCAAAAATTCTGGTTTGATGCTTCTCAAGGAAACGTAAAATGCCTGCATTTTATACTACATTAGCAGTCCATCCATCACATACATCCACTGAGAACGTAGGATGTTAAAACAATCATAAAACAAACTGCAGAAGATGCACTAAGCTAACTTAAAATGTTTATTTCCAGCTCACCATGGAACACCATATACCTACTCTCTCTTTATTTCACTCCTGCCCCCACACATCCTGAAATGCAATGGCCCTCTCCCTTTGCCCGCATTCCTCATTCACGCCCCTGACAATTCCTTAAAACACCAAAACTCCTCACCCGCATAGAAATTCCTCAGTGACATCACAGGCCACAGGAAGAATGTCAGGGTTCCCAGAGGCTGCATGGTTTAAGCTCACAACAGAACCTGTGAATGCCCAGCCTGTCTGAGAGTGTTCTAACTGCCCGATCCCTGGAATTGCAGGAGTCAGCCAAGTACACGTGCAGTCTCAGATTTAAATCAAAGGGCGTGAAGTCAAGGTCACTGTGAGCAGAATCTTTGCAAAAACAGCACAAGGTGAAGGTGTGCTAGGGCTTCAAAATCAACAAGGAGACCACGGTTCCTCCAGGCCCGAGATCTGTATCAGGTTAAAGATGGACCCAAGGCCACACATGTAGGTGACCGACTGCCTGATTTGCTTTGGACTCTTGGTTTGAATTCTAAAGATCCAGGGTCCTGGGGACTCCTCGCACAGTAGGACCTTAAGGACTGAGATTTAAACCTTTAATCTTCCCAGCTACACGCTATCAACTTCCTGTTTCTCCAGTTGTGCTTTGTAGAGTCTGAATCCCTGTTACTGCTTTTCTTGAATGTTAACTTTCATTGTCCCCAAGTGCTGGGCAGGACATACACCCTCCCACCCCAAAGTCCTGTTCTGCTGGGGCCTCCTTCTTGGCCGAGCCCTGCTCTGTGGGCATTTGGGAAGTGGATATGGGATTCTTGCCCATGTTCACTGAGGCCCTCTGGACATGCTTCCTGATGAATATTTAAGGAGCAGGAACCTGGAAGACTGTTCTTTCTCCACCACCCCCGTTCCTTCTCCTGGCTACATCAGCATGAAAGCGTCCTTGGTCTGTCCAGCTTCCGAATGATGAGAAGCATAAGAGCCCACAGCAAGCCGGGCATGCACGTTCCCCAGTTCAGAGAGGCTTGTGGACAATGTCTTCCCCAGTGTTGATTCCTGGGATCAAGGGAAAGGAGAGATGAGCTCCACCCTCCATGTCAGCATCAACCCCAGAAGGGAGAGAGAAAGAGAGAGGCAGACTCTGCCCCAGGTGCCTGGTAAAATGTCCCCTCCTGCATCCAGGAGGAGCTCAGGTAAATCCCGCAAACATGAGCAGGTTCCCAGACTCCAGGACTTGCTCTTGTTAGAAGAACAGGCCCCGTTTTGTCCTAATGAGGTCCCCCCACTCGGAGGGCTGACAAGCTCCTAGCACAGCTTTGACTTAAAGACATTAACTTTGATCAGCCATCATGTGTCATTACCCTGACAGGCGCAGCAGCCACATGACACAAGCACCATAAATCACTCTGGAAGCCTCTGGAGTGATCCTTTGTTGATTCGGCCTCCCAGGTTTTCCACCCTGTTGCAGAAGGGTGGAAAGGCGCGGGTGCCGATAGGACCCAGGAGCTCCCCTCTTTCTTCCTCTTGGTTTTCTTCCTCTGGATCCCTAACACCTTTTCGGGCTCTCTGTGAGGTCATGCCCTTGGCAATTGTTGGAAGTGAGCTCTCCCTTGTTAATTAAATTCCAGGACTGAATTTCATGGGTTTCGGCATGCACATCTTAATAGCACTGAGCTTTCTTGCTTTGTAAAACATGGCTTTCGTCCACCCACCCCTGGCGACTGGAGAAAAGTGAGGCACGTCTGACAACTTCTGTGGCTTTTCTGCCTCACCTCTCCCACACCTGGCACCCCAACCTGAGCCGGGCTCCTACCTCCAGCTCCTGCTTACCTATCTTTGGTGGAGAACACCTTCAGTAGCTTTTGCCTGCCCCCATTCCTTTGGAATTTATATCTGAGACTTCGTAGGTATGCATTGTAAAAACCAAAATGCAGAACAGGCACAGGGTCTTAAAAATAATTAAACTGAGACAAGTCAATGGCAACACAATTGTGAGTTTCCGTAACTGTCCGGGTAGAGCCTGTATGACGAAAGCATCAATGTTCCGGGGTCAGCGTGCACACATTAGGACATGAGCCATGCACATGTAAGCACAGGATGATCCCACACTTGGGCACACAGCCCATGTGTTTGCTGTGTGGCCCAGGGGTCATTAGCTGTGAACAGAAAATAGGAAGCAAAGCCTCAGACACAGAGGCGTCAGGGTTACCAAACTAAGATGGGTGATAAGGCATCACCATCAAGGGAAGAAGTTGGGGAGAGGTACATGGTTATGGCTGGAGAAGTTGAGCAGAGATAAAAGGGAGCAATCAGGAAGAGAGTCCCAGAGGGCCTGTACCAGTTAGGATAGAGCGCTTATGCACAGGAACAAGCAATCCCCAGTTCTCTGCGAACTATTCTTAGTCCACCACCGCGTCTAGTCATCGCTGTACAGACCCTCACGAGGGCTGGCTGAGATTTATATACAATCTAAAAATGGCAGTAACTGTGAACTTCGTCATCCATGGGGAAATCATAACAAACAAACAAAAACAGTGTTTTGTTTTGTCAAACAGTTATTTTATATTTTTGTACAGCAAAATTGCCTTACGGCCAGTTAGTTATATGACAAAAAGGTTTGCAACAAAAATGCCTGTGGCAAGGTATATATACCAATGGAACCAGAGGTTGGAGTGGTGATTTTGCATATGGAGGAAGGGGCTGTGAGCCAAGGAATGCAGATGAACTCTAGAACCTAAAAAAGGCAGGGAACAGATTCTTCCCTAGAGCTTCCAGAAGGAACTCAGCCCTGCTGACCCCTGACTTTAGACCCCTGACTTCCAGAACTGTAAGAGAATAGATTTGCGGTGTTTTAAGTCACTAAGGTTGTGGTAACTTGTCACAGCCGCGATAGAAAATCAGTACAACCACTTAGCATTTTTGCAGTACCTTTTCCCAGCAAACCCTGACGGAATGCTCTTCACACAGCAGACATGTTAGCTCTGAGGGTGAGTTGTGGGTACTCGGGTGCCTGGGCTCCAGGAGTTGTCAAGGGAGTTAGAGGTCAGTTGTCCAGTTGTTATGAGAAGTTCAGTGACAGTGATGCAGTAAAGCTGTCCCATGGCGTCCCATCCAGTTCTCCCCACGTACCCAGCCCAGTGACCTCGGTGGCCATGACCTCCTCCCAGACATTGTCAAGATGGGATATCTGTGATTCAGTGATCTGATTGTGATCCAGTGGATAGTTGTGTAGTACTTACCGTGGACCGTTTTCCCCACGCTCGTTATCAATATGAACTTGTTGAATCATTATTCCAACACTGTGGCATGGTAGTATTCTGTGAGTATTATGAAAAGAGGAAACTGAGACTCAGAGCACTTACCTCAGACCATTGGCCTTGCATGAGGCAGAGCCAGCACACGTGTCCCAGTTCCCAAGGGTCCCAATCTGTGCTGTGTCCCCAGTGGGCTGGGCATTGTATTTCTTTAGCCAAAGGCAACTGAAACCTAGGTTTTTACTCCATATGTTTGTCCCACTGAAATAATACCCTACAGAACTGGAAGTTCTATGAAAATGTAGAATGATAGACTAGCCCACATCCATGGAGACTCATCAGACTAGGGAAGGGTCAGAAAGCCATGGGCTAAGGTGCCCCTGTAACATGGTGAAAAGACGCTGGAAGCCCAGCTGCTCTTCAGAGTGGGAGATTTGGGAACTACATTGTGATGGATGTATCCATCAGATGTTGATTGAATCTCCACTTTGAGCCAAGCCCTCGGCTCAGGAAGCTGTTTCTACAAAGTGGCCGGGACACATGGACAGCCAAGTTCAAGATTTAGAATGCTCTTGTAATATATGCCGTTGTGTAGGAAGAAATGAGTTGTTTCGTATTTAGGTGTGCAGATTAAATTCAATGCACAGAGGAGATATTCCCAACCGCAATGTTTCCACTCTCCATGTAGTGCTTGATAAGAAAGCCACACTGTACTTCATCACTTAGGGCTTTGGTAAATTTGGTTTCAGTAAAACAACCTTCCTTTTGAATAATGGAAAAATTATCATGTGATAGTAAGTTCTTTTCCTTAGTCCCGTTGACAATACACACATATGTTTGTCATGTCTAACATGAGAGAGCTCTTTATACATATAATGATGATGGCCTCTGGTGCAGTGTAAATGGATCTGATTTTTTTTTTTTTTTGAAAAGAAATGCAAGCCTGATGCATCACCATTATCTTTTTGGTTGCATTGTCAGTAAGAATGAGGCTAAATTTGCTTGCAAATGAATATACTTGAAGAAGTGACGAGGAGGTGAGATTTGAATGGAAGACAGGGTTTGACCCTCATGCATGTGACACTTTTGTCTTCCCTCCAAATGGACTCAAGTCTGTTTCCCATCCCACTGACTGCACTTTCTTGCTAAGAAGGTCACGGTGATTGATGAGATCAGAAAGAGCTATACGCAGACCTAAGTAGCAGCTCTTTTAGTCTTAATTGTTGGCATTTATGTAACATTCTTCAGATTAAATATGAGAGAAAATAAATGACTCCATATTTTTGCAAACCCGACATTTTTCTCTCTTGTGTTTTCCTACTTCAAAAATAAAACGTATGTCTTCATGGTGGCTCATACAGAAAGTTACCGTGGGACAGAAGGCTAAGGTGAGGCCACACGTTGTTTGGGGTGCCATCCATGTCTTCCTTCTGGGGCTGCCATCAGCCTCAAACTGTATCCTGCTGCCTCGGTAGCCTGAAGGTACATAGCTCCTTAGTCATTGGTTGCCATCAGCACAGAGAAATATGAAAATGTATGCTCTGCTGGTTTGGGTCTCTTGTGTGTCATCTGTAGCACATTCTTCAGCTACATAGGCAAGTAAATTATCCCTAACACTATTACGTTTCTGAAGAGTCTAATTTCACAGAAGATTTTATCTATACGGCCTGCTATCGTTGTAGACTTAGGACCACGAAGGCATGCTAACTCTGAGGTACACGTAAAGGTTTGGAGCTGGAAGAAGACTAGAGTTTCGCAAATTGAACCCTCCTGTTTGAAGAGGAGGAGACGGAAGTTCTGACTGGACGAGCACTTGGGGTCCATGACCTGCCTCCAGCCGTGGGCCTGGTAAGACACTTGTCTTACCACCTTGTACCTTACGGAAAACAAAACAGTGGTTCAGGATATGTGGGGTAGTATCATGTATAAGTAGAAACACATATGCACCCACGTAATTGCCAACTGAATGTTTTAAATGTGCCAGGCGCTAATGATAGGGACCATGAAATGAGTGAGGCAGTGGCGTGGGTCCAGAACTTTACAGAATAGCGAGGACCAAAGAAGGGAAGCAGGAAACGGAAGCACTAAGGACACAGCAGACAGGAGATCAGGGAGTCAAAGAATTTTTCATCTGACTTACTTTTTAGGAGTTCAAAAATCAGCCACATCTTGTATCAACATTACCAAGTATGGAAAAAAGCACATTAACAGCTTAGTTTACTAGCTGTTTACTTCGAGCCAGGCTCAGTGGGAACCACTCTGCTTGTGTAATCACATTTATCCTTTCATCAGCCTCTCCATTTTATAGATAAAGAGCCTGGGGCTCAGAGATGTTGAGCAATTTGCTCAAAGTCACAGAGTTGTTTGTACCATAGACTGGACTTGACACCAGGCATGAAACCCATCCTCTTTACAACTCATCTGGATGTAGCGGGATAACTTGATTTGCCTTGACTCACAACACCATGTCACCTGAAAAATGACTCCATGCCTGAAAGGGAAAAATAACCGAGCTAGATATTCTAAGACCAGTGTGATGAGAGAGCAGGCACATTTAGCTCTCCCCAGCCTTGCAGGTTCCTTCTGGACGAGGACTGTTTTCAGGCTCCACTTTCTAAGTGTGAGGCCTGCTGCTTAAGAAGGAATGTAGGCTTCTTTAGTCAGGGAACTGAGATTTGAGGTGTGAAAGGCTAGACATACTGGGGAATTGTAGTGGGTCACACAGTGGCCAAAAGTGAGGCAGAGAGGAGCTTGTGGTCCTTACCTGAGGCTGCCAGATGTTGACACAGCCAGTGGCACCTTAACATACAAGGAACATTACCCAGCCATGAAGCAAAGGGATCAGAGCTATAGCCGGTTCCTTGTAATTGCCTTCGTTACTGCTGTGTAAGAAAAGTAATATGCAGAGAAGTAGGTGTAACAAGTACTCTTTTGTCAAATAAACTGTGACCACAGAACTCTGCACTGTGCACATGTATGCATGCGTGCGTGTGTAATACACAGGATTATAGAGAAAAATATGAAAGGACATACATAAGGTTATAACAGAATCTGCCTCCACGCCGCTTCACCCAGGGTTAACGGAAAGTGTGTTCATATGGAGGGAGAGAGACCTAAATATCCGTAATTAAATATACAGCATATACGATGCGTTTCCATTTATACGAAGTTACATAAGTATGTGTGTGCACACATGTGTCTGTGACTAAAAAGAGTGTCATGACAAATGGTCAGCAAAAACTTGATTGGAATTGCCTCTAGAGGTTAAATTGCAGATGATCTTTATTTTCTTCCTCAAAGGTAAGCGTATTTGTTTAAGTTTCTTGGAACTCTCAGCTAGTTTGAGTAAAGAAATATTATTTTAAATATTATTTTGGCTTTAAAAAAATACATTTTTAAAATATTATATTTTTAAAATTCTTACATATTTGAAATACATATTATATTTGGTTTTTAAAATTAGCATTCATTAAATTTATAAATGCAAAACCCCTGTATCTTCCTTTAACTTCTAGTTCAACTCACAAATTTTAGTACTCTGTATCAAAATTTGAACAAGTTCTTTTAAGGGATTTTTGATTAATGTTTTCTCCCATCTATAAATTTAGTTCATTTTTCATCTTGGCAGATTAAACTATTTATAAATTAAAATATTTGATTTAGCTTATAAGTACTCCAATTATCTGACAGACAAAAGCTTTCTGGGAATACAAATAACTTTTATAAATCAAATAAATTAAACTTACAAGTAAATTTAGTTATTCCTATAATTTCTCAAATGTTACATTATTATGTCTAACTTCAGTAAGAGTCCCAGCTAATATTATCTGTCTAAATCAATTACTCACTTATACATTGAAATTAGAATTACAAATCTGATGTGAAACACGTATCTCATAAACAATTAAACTGCACAAACTTCTTATTGTAGAAGTAGTAAGATTTGAGTTTTCTTCTCTAACACATTCCTGTACTGAATTGTAACTTTCTGTAGGTAAGAGATGCTTAGCTGCTGAGGAAAAATGACATGTAAACATTCGGAGGGGACCTTCGTCAGCATCGGCAGGGGGGTTGCTCAGTACATTGAGGTTTCCTAACGACCAGGGAGGCCCCTTGTAGGGAGAGTGACTGGTTTCTAGTTTTTGAAGCTCAGTCCCACCCTGTCTATGGCCGCTGCACCAGAGCCCTTCACACGGGGTCTGTCGCACCCCAGGCTCCCTGGTCACATGGCTGGTGGCCTGACTATGGCTGTTCCAAAAGCCTGCCACTTCTCAGGGGTCCAAGCCACATGATTTGATTCAACAAATCCATTTGGGGCTGCATTATATTTGAATATTGTCCCCATTCCTCCCATCTTCAGGGTCATTAGAACAAATATAAATCAGTATCTTAGTACAGAACGCGTGGTATCGTCTGACTCATGCTGAAGGTGAAGGTTCTACCGATATAGTGTGCTGGAATCCCACTCTGGAAACAGGTACTATTGTCTACAACAAAGGAAGGAAGGAATAAAGGGAGGGAGGGAAAAAGATAAAGAAAAAGCATGGTGATGGTGGTATGTCAAAGGGACACAGGAGCCAGCAGAAAGAGCTCCCGGTGGCCAAATCTGGAACAATCTGAGAGAAAAAATAAAGTAGTGTTAGGTTATGATCGAAAGTATAAGATAAATATCCACAGTCCATACTGATACTAATAAGATATTAAATAAGTAAATAAATAAATAGGAACAATAAACAAGTTTTCCTGGCCAAAAAAAAAAAATTCAAATGATTTATGCAGACACAGAACCTCAAGGAGGTGTCACAGGTCTCTCCCTCCTTCGGTGTGAGCTGTGCATGGTAACTTCCTCCAAAGTGCACAACAGAGAAAGAGGTGGGGGTAGAGGAACTTCACAGTGAGAAACCTGACACCACCTCAGCCTGCTGGCCAAGGTCAACATCAACAGTGATAAGTCGTGTTCATAACGTGGACCCTTGATCTGAGGCGATTGAGAATGGCGCCACACCTCCATAGTCTTCCCCTCAAACAAACTGATAATCTCAGGCTAATAGCAAGACACGCGTCAGACAAATCTCAGTCGGGGACATTCTGCAAAATGCCTGACTAGAAGGCTTCACACCTGTCAGTCATCCAAAACAAGGGACATCTGAGAAACTGTCACAGCCCCGAGGAGCCAAGGGAGACGTGGTGACTGAATGTAACACGAGATCTCGGAACAGAAAGGGCGAATTAGGTAAAAATGAAAGAAACCTGAGTAGGTATGGCCGTTAGTTAATCATGTGTCAATATTCATTCAGTAACTGCTCCGTGTGAGGTATCACACGGTAGGGGAAACTCTCAGTTTAATATCAGAAATTCTCTGTACTAACTCCACAATGTATCTGTAAATCTAAGTACATTTGAAAATGTAAAGTTAAAATGATGAGTTCAGGTGGGTGTGGGCGGGAGACGTGGAGCTTTGTAACTACAGACTTCAAAATACCGTCAGGACCTCAAGACAGCACGATGTGTCTTAAACCCTGAGAAATAGGTTGGGATGAACGGGAGGCCAAGTGCTGGGCATTTACAAAGCAGTTTGCCCCGAATGCCGTCTGACGCTAATAAAGTAGCGTTTCCCATAAACTTTAGTTTTGGGAAGGGCCAACACAATGGACATTTTTCAAAGGCTTGGTTAAAATGTTATGAGCTGCTTTCGTCTATCTTCAAGAAAGTAGGGGTTGGGTGACTTTGTGATTACACTGTGGTCCGAGTGCCGCCTCAGCCTTCGTGAATCTGGGGCCTTCCAAACACTTACATGCTGTGACTTCAAGAACAGAGCCTCAGCGTTTCCTTGGATATCACATCACACTTCATCTGAGCATTGGTCCTTGATGCTTCAGTGATCTCTTCCCTCCCAAAAGCTGAAGAAATTGCTTAAGTATGAAAAACAAAAATGACAAGTTAATATATATGTTGACACACTTCAAAGAGGCATCTGAACATTTGTGCAGGACTGTGGTTCATGTGTTACATACAACGTGTTACGGGTAGGCGTTGTGGGTGACCGCATGGGTTAGAGACGTGTGGTGCAGTCAAGCCTCCTCACCCAGCTCTTGGATGTATCTCTTTCTTTCATTTCATAACCTAATGAATCTGGATCATTGTAACGTAAAATCTTTTCTGCTCTTTGCTCGCTCTCTCATCAGTGAACATGGCTTCCTAAAATTATGCAAGACAGTGAACCAAACTACTTTAAAGTCAGTATTCAAGAGAGAAATTTCTGTTTCGGCCCAAAGAAGTACCCTCAACCCACTCAATTACAAAAAATTATTGACCGAGGAATAAGTAAACTGATTTGTTTCACATTTATATCTACCAGGCGTGTCAAAAAAAATGTATACAAGTAGACACTTTGGTCAACATTGCTCAAGCAGTCGTTCGCCGTAATCAGAAGTGTCTGGACGCTGATGGTAACCACTTTGAGCACCTCTGGTAATTGCAGACGTCAAACGTGACTTGTGTTCATCTTTTGTTATCACTATATATTGAGTATTACAATTTTAATAGTTTTCTTTCTCAAAATGTGTATACATTTTTTGACACCCTCTTTATTTATATCTATACTTTGTCCCCAAATTCCCTGTGCATCTCACCCGCATTCTTTATTTTGTGAGTGGCCACCATTTCGAGAAAAGATCAAGAGCAGATCTTCTAGGGGCCAAATTTCTTGGGTTTGTATCTCGGTCGACCGCGTGCTAACTTCATCTCTCTGTCTCAGTTTCCTCAACAATACAGAGGGATAATAAGAGAACCCATCTCATTGGATTGAGAGGTAGATGTCCAAGAGATAATCTACAGAAAGCACTTAGTAATTAAGTTCTATTTACATGTGAGAGGTCATTATTACACTCAAATAAGAATGGCTGTGCTTCCACGTGGGAATCATCATCTTTCAAAATTAGAGTCCGTGGATGCAGGGATGGCACTGCAGCTCTTATGCCTGGCGAAGCAGCACCAGTTTACTTGTATCTGATTCCGAGAAGGGGTTGAGGGAAGGAGGAACGTGCCTGACCTCTACTTCCTGCTCCCTTCAGTTGGCACAGACAGAGCCTAAGGAGGCTGATGAAGGGACGCTCGCTGCCTCTGTCTCTTCTCCATGGTCCCAGTGAAGATTAGGTGGCCCCCAGGTGTCACAAGAGTAAGGAAGGGAAGAAGCAGCTTGCCTCCTGAGCTACAGAGAGTTTTAGCACCGAGGCCGCACTGTCTCTGTTGATGGGGTGGCCACTGAACTGAGGGCTCCGGGAGGGTAGGTCTCCAGCCCACACACAACAGGGGCGGGAAAGAAGGTGCCATAACCGTCCTCGTATTTGGTAAATTTTGGACATTTTGAAGACATGAGAAGGAGGCATAAGGGGAGGGTGGGGAAGTGCCAACTCGTAGAGTGTTTGAGAGTGGCTGGGAGAGGGAGAGGCCGTGCCTCAGGTAAGTGGGGGGGAGGGGCCGGCATGCAGACGGGGTTCCAAACACAAGGCAGAGTTGATCCAAAGGACGGTGAAGGTCACGTGGTCAGGACGGGTGTGCAGACGGCAACAGAGGCAGTAACAGGAGAGAAAACACACATATGTACATGCATGCACTTCACTGACTTGTGGGCGTTGTTGGAAGGAAGCTCTGAGTTTGAGAATGAGCAAGGTCTTCCATGCACGTGGCCTATCCAGACTTCCTGGGAACAACCTGTGTGTGTGATGTGTGTACGATACACGTGTGTCATACACCCTCACGTCATGGCACACACCATACCTGCTTTCCAAAGGTGGTCTTCACTTCAGTCCGATTTATATTTCTCAAGAGCCCGTCATCAGTTACATTTGGGATTGAATACTTAAGTGACTGATCACTCCGTGGAAGACAAGAAACATTGACTTACTATCTTTTTGAAATAGGTGGCGTTTTTAGTTTGGAAATTCTCTGGGGTGTGTGTGTGTGTGTGTGTGTGTGTGTGTGCACATGTGTGTCTAGTCCTTGAGACCATGGTCCTTCTTAGTGTCACTTGAAGTGACATAAAATCTCAGATACTCATTTAAGTAAATATGCAAGTCAGTTTTTAACTTTGTAATTTGTGACTCTATCAGAACTTCAGGTTAGAATTTGAGGTGTTTTTTTTTTGTTTGTTTGTTTGTTTGTTTTGCTAGTTATTGCTCTCTGCCTATTTAAGCATCAATATTTATTTATAGAATTAAATTTACATTGAATATTGTAGATAATCCTGGCATTTAAAGCTGGATACCCCGAGACATCTTTTCTCATCATAGGCGTTTCCCCATAGACGTCATGGCCTCCGTCTTGACACCTCACATTGCTGATGAAATATTGTTGTCAAAGATAAACACATTGCAAAATAACTATAATTATTTGCCTAGAGGGTAAAATCTATTTTTTTTCTTGTCTTTTTAACATTCTCTTAAATTACTTACCAAGTCCAAAACTGCCAGCGATATTTAAATATGTCTCCAGATGTATTTGCGTATGTAATTTAACCAAATCTTGTTTGAAACAGTATTGGCTCAATAGTGCGTTGGCAACTTGTTAATGAAAGATTATATGCCTCGATTTCTTAGGGAGACAAATAAACTGGATTATAGGATATTTAACGAGATTTTCATTTTCAATTAAAAATATCCCCCATTACATTTGTACTTAGCCAAATGTTTTCTCAATTACCTAGTCCAGATGTTGTTATGACACTGTGGGTTATTTTGAGAATCCATTTCACTTCCTCCTGATGTCATTCACTCTTCACTTATCAGAAGTCTCGGAAATGCCCGTGTAATTCCCAGGGACCCCCACATGTGGGGTGGGGGTATGCTGACGCTCTCCCTCCTTCGTGCCCTGGCCTGTTTGAGCAGGAGGCAAATGTGGGTACAGCTTTCCTGAGTGTCACCTGCGTTAGAAAGGCCTTTCAGTGTGTTCCCCTAGTCATTCCCAGTGTCACTTTCACATCCAAAACTCTTCCAACCTTCATATGTGCGCGTAACCTTTTTCTAACGCTGTGACTTTTTCAATTTCACCCTGAAATGTTGCCGGGGTGTTTTGTTAGGTCATGCTGATAACTACTCTAAATGGCTCTGAAGATAGAGGAAAAAGAAATCCATTTCCATAGATAGAGGCATGTGTGTGCGTGTCTAATCATCACATGTCTTCCTCTTAGGTCCCAATTCCTTGGCCCGTCCCAGTCCCCAGTCTTGACCTCTGCTCTGGGGCCACCTGCAGTGGCCCACCTGAGTCACACGACTGCCCCTCTGTGCCTCTCAGTGTTCTGCTCTCTACAATGAACACCTTCCTCCTCTGGGTAAAAGTTCCAGAATTTTATTTTTGTAAGCAGATATCTATATCTAGGTATGTAGCAGCTGCTACGTGCCAATGATTGGAGTCCATACAATTGAGACGTCAGCTTTGACTTCATGGAGTTTACAGTCTGGAGGAGTGGTGGAAGGACGAGTGAGGTGTGGGTAAAAATGCATACGTGACGTGGTGTAAACTGGGAGGTGTGGAGGGACCCGGGCGTTTCAGTAAACTGCTCCCGTGGTGTTTGGTGAGCATGACGGACTCCAGAGGACACATTGCTGCCTTCGGAAAGGTACAATGCTCCCCCTGATCTGTGAGCTGATAGTTCTGCACGTTAAAAATGCAATGCCTCGATGCACATTTATAAGAGAAGGAAAAAAAGTTACAATACCATGTGCTGGCAAAGGTGTGGAGAAACAGGGTGTCGCAGACTACGCCAGTGGAGATGTGAAATGGTGCAACCACTCTGGAAAACAGTTTGGCAGTTTCTTATCAAACTCAGCTCACACTCACCACCCGATCCGCACCATGCCCAGGAGCACTGACTCCAGAAGAATGAACACTTGTGATCACAAAAATCCCTGTACGTGAGTGTTCACACAGCTTTATTCATAATAACCAGATTCTGGGAAATACCCAGGTGTCCTCCAACCGGTGCATGGTTGCCGTCTCTGGTCCCTCTGTCCAATGGAGTACCACTCAGCAGTGAAAAAAGAGTGAGCCGTTGATGCCCACAGCACCTTGGTGGGTAGCAGATGGGCAGTGTGCTTGCTGACACTAGTTGATCTCAGGGGTTCTGCTCATAGCACATTCTCAAACGACAAAACTGCAGAGATGGAGAATCATTTAGTGGTTGCCAAAGGACAGGGAAAGAGGTCAGGGTGGGGCCAGGTGCCAACACACAGAGGTAGCAACAGGGACTTCTTTTGTGGTGAGGGAACAGTGGTGCATCTTGACTATGGTGGTGGGTATGTGAATCTATAATTAGATAAAGTTATATAGAGCTACACACACACACCACACACACACACACACACACACACACACAGATGCAAGTTAAACAGTGGTGAACACCGAGTAAGGCGTATAGTCTAGTTAATAGTAATTTCCAGTGTCATTTTCCTCGCCTTGATATTGTACCACAGCTACATAAAATCTCCACACTGGAGAAGCTGGAGGAAGGGCACTCAGGACTCGGTCCTATTTTTGGAACTCTCTTTGAGCCTATCCAAATAAGTAATTTTTAATAAATAATGCCCCTGAAAGAGTAATGCCAAAAGACAAAAGACGACAGATGGATATGTAAAATATACAGAGGGTGCAAAAAAAATGTATACACATTTTAAGAAAGGAAACCTGTATTAAAATGGTATCACTCAGTATATACCGATAACAAAAGATGAAAGCAAGTCACGTTTGACTTCTGCAATTACAAGAGGTGCTCAAAGTGGTTACCATCAGCATCCAGGCACTTCTGATCACGGTGAACTACTGCTTGAGCACAGATAACATCTCTTAAGATGCGTATATGTTTTTTTGGCACCCCCGGTATGTGATGTAGACATTAAAATGTGGGACTTCAGAGAAGAGAGGTCACGTTGAACATGTGAGGTCAGGAAAAGCTTGGTGGGGAGGAATCTTAATATGAGCTGAACAAGGAAGGATGCATGGAAATCAGAATTGGAGAAATGGAGATAACTTTCAGAAAGGCAGAGCAGTGCCCACCAGCCATGGAGAGGGAGACACGTGTTCCCAGGCCACACGTATGGCATGGGGGAGGGGGAGGAACCCAGCATGGACTCAAGTGCGGAAGCAGAATGTTAAGTTAGTAGGAGTTAGTTAGTAACTGGAGTTAGTTAGTAACTGGAGTTAGTTAGTAACTGGAGTTAGTAACTGGAAACAGGCTATAACAAGACTATAAAATATCTCAGATTGTAAGCTGTGGAAATAGATAGCAAATAATGAAAAGCCACTGTAAATTGGAAGTGAGAGAATGTCATACTAGGAATGGCATTTCAGGAAGCCGAAACTGGCAGAAGTTTAGAATAGATTGGAGGGGATGAAGGAAGGGAGGGGCAGACAAATCGATCAGGACAGGATTGCCACAGCCCGGCGCAGGCTTGAACTAAGGTGATGGTCGCGGCCCTAGGAAGGACACGTCTGATTTGGAAGATGCTATGAACGTCGCCTAAAAGGGCCAGGTCACCGCCTGGCCGTAGGGACCTGGGATCAGCCCAAGGTGGAGCCTGGGGTGCAGGAATAAGGGGAAGGAGGGACATTGGGGGGAAAGTTGCCACATTTTATTTTGCCCATGTGGAGATTTTGTCATTCCATCCGATTGGAAATATCGGCTGACTTCGTGAGATGTGAGACGGCAGCTGAAAATAGGGTGGGTCAGGGCTTTTCTGTAAGAAATCATCAAGAGCAGATGAGATTGGCAAGGGAAGAGTGGACAAAAGAGTGGACACTGAAGGAGGGTGTAGACACGCCGATATGGGCAGACGTTCCCCATACAGACTCCAGAAAACAAGAAATGGCTCTTCGCTAAACCCTCCCCCTTGTCACTTTGTTCAAGGCCTGCCCTCCACCCAGACAGGTCCCGGCTGGGGAGCACACCCTACAGAGGCCTGTACTGCCCCTCCCCGGCCGCTCCCTTAACAAGCTCTGCCACAGGCTGTTGTCACAGCGGAAGCAGGTGCACTGCATCAGCCATGGCAGCCAGTTCTGAGGGTCCCGACGCCAGAGAGGAGGGGAAATCACTCATTGTCTGAGGGGCTCAGGCAGCCTCTATGAGCCCACAGACCTCGTCTCTACAATTAGTCCTGATTGCAAGTTCTCCAAAGTGTGCCCCCTCATTTAGCCGTCAGCTTCCTTGCACTTAGAGCTTCCAGAAAGCAATCACCATAGTCAGACCTTGTTTGGGAAGTTGTTTGTTTGCAGGGCTTTTTCCTTAGTTGGAGGTGGAAGGATGGTGTCACCATCAGCAAATGTTTCTTACATTGTTCTAGACGGTCAGAGCTACCTGTTTTAGTATATGTGCTGCTGAAGTGAACATGAGAGATCAACCTCTTTTATGTTGCTGTTTGGTTTTTTAATATGAAGGTGAGACAAGGAGGGATGGTGCAACACCCGGGAGATTTTCCAGGGAGAGGCTGCAGCTGCCTTCCCATATCTATGTTGTACTTACACAACCCACGGGAATTCCGTTTGGTGCTAACCTCCACCTTTGTAGAGAGCACGGTTGTCTTAGGATAACTGTCTGTGTGTTCTCACCACACTCCCAACATTTCTTCGAGTGTGAGATGGAGAGGAAAGGGTGCTTCTTTCCCATCTTTTCTGCACTGAGTGAGAACACTGGCTTACTAAGGATTATGAGGGGACGCAGTGCCGTGAGCACCTGGAAAAAAGGGCGCAATGTCTGTGAATGCACTAGCTCAGTGCAGGCTCTGGAAGGGTCTCTGGCCGTGGTTTACAGACATCTCTGTGCACCTTTGATCAGGTAGGCACGGGGCTGCTCACACCTGCATCGGCACTATTTTGATGGGCACTTAGATTCAAGCCCTTGAGCTCATATTATTATGTCAAAAGCAACATACCTTGTATGTGTCCTACCTATAAAAGTCTCAGACAAATCAGAAGAAATAAAGTAGAAAGGGAATATTACTCATTATTCACCACTGTTAACGTATATACTACCTTTTAAGACTTTTAGTTTTTATTCCTACGTATAGATCTATTTCAAGAGAGAGGGAAGGAGCGAGGGAGGGAGAGAGATAATATACTTTTTAAAACCAAAAAAATGATTATGCCCCATTGGCCTTTTTATTCAATCAATAACACATTATGGATATTGTTATGGACTTACTTCTGTCCCCCCAAAATCTATATGTTGAAGCCCTATCCCCCCAGTGTGACTGCATTTAGAGATAGGGCCTTTAGAAAAGTAACTAAGGTCAAATGGGGTCTTTAGGGTGGGGCCCTAACCCAATAGGACTGGTGACCTTATAAGAAGAGGAAGATACACCAGGGATGGGCGTGCACAGAGAAAAGACCAAGTGAGGACATAGCGAGAAGGCAGCCATCTGCCGGCCAAGGAGAGAGGCCTCAGGAGAAACTACACGTGGTGACCCCTTGATCTTGGACTTCCAGCCTCCAGAACTGTGAGAAAACTAATTCTGTTTCATAAGCCACCCAGTCTGTAGGATACTGTTAGGGCAGCTTGAACAGACTGATACAGGTGTCTTTAGGGGGGTTAAAACATAGTTTTCAGTGTTTTAATGGCTGAAAAATATTCTATTCTATGACTGTATAATTACGTATTCCAACAAATAGGAACATTTGTGTTGTGCATTCAGTTTTTTTTTTTTTTTTTATTATAAACAAGGTTGCCGTGAGCATCCTTCTCCATAAACTGTACCTAACCAGTTTATTTGGATAAAATACAAGAATGACATTGCATGGTCAAAAGGTGTGTTCATGCCAAACTGTTCACATGGGACCAAACTGGCTTATGAAAAAGCTGTACCAACTGGCATTCCATTTGTGGCATTTGAGAACCAGCATCCCCACCTCCTACCAACATGGACATGTTCAGTCTTTAACCTGCTCTGCACTATTAGGCAAACGTGATCGTTTCATTTCATAGCAAAACAAGTTCAGTCTCTTGATATCTGATTATTGAAATTTCTATTTCTTCTTTTAAAATGTCTCTGTTTCCTGTATTATTTTTTTGAAGATGTTTTGTTATCTTAAACATTTATGAACTCCTGCTTTTACGTAGTAATTCTTTCTCTGTTGGATGTAACAATATCTTTCCAAATTTGCCTTTCTTTCTTTAATTTTGGTTGGTTTATCAGTTGGCTTACGTATTGCCGCACAGAATATTTGAATTGTTATGTAAGCTTTACCTGATGGTGTCTGGCTTGGAGATCATGCACACAATTTCTTTTCCTCAAAGTATTTACCTAAATTACTTATGAACATTTTTTTTTTTTACAAATATCAGGGGAAAGCAGGAGTTACGCATATATGCTACACGCATTATTTGGAATTTAAAAAGCAGGGTTTATACTTTTTGATATAAGATAACCAAGCAGCAGTGTCCACGTGAGTCAGGAGACTGTTGGGAGCTGGACTGCCCCATCGCTGTGGACCGGGGGGGGGGTCTCAAAGGGTCGTCACCAGATGGCAGCACCATGGTCTCAGGGGAACCTGTTAGACGCAGACTCTGGGGTCCCCCCCTAGACCTGCTGAGTCGGAGGCTGAGCCATCTGCACTGCAGCGCGCCCACTGGCCAGGCGACTCGGAAGCAGGCTCGAGTCTGAAAACCACTGCTAAGGCCGCTGCAGACGGAGCCACCCCTGACCTCACGTGCGTTTCCCGCGGAGCATCCTCCAGTCGTTTCAAGTTTCCATCCCATCCCTGTCACGAGAGACACACCCACTCGTAATAGAGCATTTTCGTTACAGCTCATTTGCTATTGACACACGCACACACAAACTCACACACGTTTAAAACCCCAGTCATACTACCTCCTATTAGAACTGGCTGGATTTCAGAAAGAGATACCGTCACAGCCCAGGGTGAATGGAGAGCCAGAACTCAGGATCCCCTCCCCTTTGGACACCCAAGCTTCTTTGGGGAGGAAGCAGGTGCTGCTACCGGACTCCAGGAAGCCTCTGGAGGCATGCTGCTTCCACGTTACGTAGAAAAGGTCGAATGAAGGAACACCTCCCGCGCCTACTGCACAGCTACTTTCCAGTCTGGCCTGGAGAAAAGAATGCTACAGTCTTTCCTCCCGGGAAACTATACGTGATGCTATTCAACATGCTTTCATATGCCTGAGCATTTCGAGACATGCTTAAATATTCCCTGTACTGCTTTATGCACATATCAGGGGAAATACACCCTACAAATCCTCATCTATCAGGACAGCGAACTGGGGAAATCAGAAAGGAGGCGTTTTTCATATCACATTTTAATCGATCGTTTTCTGTGGCTTTTTGCTCAGACGTGCCCTGTGGAGAGCACGTCGCTGTGCTGAAGTGGGCACGTCCCTGCGTGGACAAGCGCTAAGGGCCCAGCGTGTGCGGCTGGCTGCGCTCATTCTCCTCCGAGCAGGGGAGGCTTCCTAGCGGGGTTTCTGCTTCATTTAGAGCCGTCAATACCTCAATTAGTGCCTGCTGGACTCCCCGGGGAGGGACAGTTACACATGCCACTTCACAAGCCTCTGAAATCTAAAACCCCCCTGAGTGCTGCGGAGCCATAAAATACCTCCTGCTCTCCAGGGATCCCTCGTTCCTTCCTACCTCTTCCTTTGTCAACTGCCCTAAACTGAAGACACCAAAAGATGCCGCCTGCCAGCAGTCACGTTGAAAATATCCCACAAAAGGGCCAAACGCGGGGTTGCTGATTCTATGCCTGGTTCTGAAGTTCCCAAGCCACAGCACAAAGCGAGAAAAAGCGCTGACTTTCGGTGCATGTGTGTGCAGGTGTGCCAGAGTGTGTGTGCATGTGCACTTGTCCTGGCATTGGCCTGTGAGCTAGGACACTGTCTCCATCCTTGAGGACCATTAATCCTACCATTCAGTACGTGAGAAGCATTTCCCCTGCTCTGAATTAAGAGAGAAACGGCGGCTGGTTCAGGCTCTCACGAGGCTGGGATTAGCTGTGTTGCGGGTTCCTTCCGAAGAGGTGTGTTTCCGTCTGCAAAACCGCTGGTGTGAACTTTGTATCTCCATGGCATGGCCTCTCTCAGCCAGCCATTGCTTTAGCAAACCTTTAAGACAGCGCACGAGACCTTCTGAGCACTTTTTGTTTTCTTTTTGAGGGAGAAAGCTCTTAAGAAAGAAAGAAATATATAATGGTATATTTATTTTCTAACAGACATTAAAAATGCACATTGTCTTGGCTTTCACCCAAAATTTGGGGGAAAGAATTTAAGAAAATCCAGCGGCTCTAATAGCTCAGGAATCATCCCCTATGCCACCAACACACACACATACAGGTGTGCTCACCTGTGCACATCCATACATATGTGTGCACACATGCACACACTGCGCATATAGGAGAATGTACCCAGGCACACTCACACACACACGTCACACATGGACACGTACATAAACCCTTCTTCTACGGATCTGTGGCAATTGTCCCTTTGAAAACACCACTCAAAACCCTCTTCTTGGAAAGTAAGCAGACCATCAACCCGTTCTTTCATATCAAGTTACCAGAATTTATCACTTAAAAAAAACCCAAAATCTCCCTTTTTCCTTTCTTTGAAAACCTATGCTGCCAATTTCTAGGTAATATGATAGATACAATCATTATGTTATTTACCGAATTTATTAATATTTCATTTAAAGCCTACAAACATCAAATTTACATTTAAACATGTTTTTATTGCTCAAGCTCTATTAAAAAAACCACATGATACCTTAAATCTTTAAAATCACTTTGCTATCATCCCCCTAACACTGTTTTTGTTTTTCCCTCTGGCTCTTGCCTGTGTGTGTGTGTGTGTGTGTGTGTGTGTGTGTCTGTGAAAAGCTCTTCAGCCTTGGCAGAGTGTAAATCTAGTTTGGAAAATAGGTTGTGGATGCCAACATTGGCTAGAGAGAAAATAGCTGATATTCTAAACCCTGGACAGTGTACAAAGTGCGTTCCGCATACTTGATCTTGGCAGCTGCTCTGTTGTTGAGGGAGCATCGCCATGGTACCCACTGAGGAAATCAGCTCAGAGTGTAACTACCCCCTAAGATCATAGCTCGTGAATTGGCAGAGCCAAAATCGAGAGTCGGGTCCTATCTCTAATTCTAAACCTGCACTATTTCCACCACACCCTTTCACCACACTAAAGGAAGGCTCTCAGGTGACTTGGAAGGCGAGGGGAGGGCCGATGCAAAGGCCAGCTCTAAATGGTGGTCCTCACCTGGACAGCTTGTTGAAAACAGATTACTGACCCCAGAATTTGCATTTCTAACAAGTTCCCAGGTGATGCTTCTGCTGGTCCAGGGACCCCTCTCAAAGAACCACTGTTGTAGACAGATTAATAACAATGATTGCTGGTGAGATCACAAACTTGTATAACTAGTTGTTGAGAGCTCTGGGCATGGCCCTCATAAACATAAAAGATATACCATATGTGTTTGACTAGAAATTTCACTCTTCTATATGCTCTCTAGAGAAATTCATTTGTAAGTGTTCCAGGGGTTCACGTACAAAATGTTGTAGTTGCATTGTTTGGCAATGGTCAAAGCCTTGAAACCTTCACAAATAAAGGAAACCATGGAATATTCATACAAAGAAATATTATACAGCAATGAAGAGACCTGCGGTCACTATAGCAGATACCACAAAAACATAAAACAGAATAAAAGAAGTTAGACACAAAAAAATACAGAGAGCATGATCAGATTGTATATACATTCACAACAGCAAGGACTCACCTCTGTTGTTTACGGATGCATACCCAGGTGGAAAAACTACAGGCTGCCCCATTTTCTGGTTCCACCACTTAAAACCATTGACCTTGAATTCAGTCTTCCTGTACCTCAATTTCTGCCCTCCTGGAATAGGGGTAATAATAGTACCTACCTCCTAGGGTTGCTCTAAAGATTAAAAGCTAATAAAGTTCTCGACATTGGGGCTTAATACATGTAGCAATAATTATCCTCATCGGTATTACACCAGGTATCTTTAAAAGGATGTTTTGTGTCCTTGATGCCAGCATGGTCAAATAATAAAGACATTCAGGAAAAAATGATAAATAAACCAAACATTATCACCACATCCAGATAACCAAATTAACAGAAATGCCTATGCGTTGTATGCCAGGAAATGGGAGCATGTTATTGTTGCCCAAATGGAGAGGCTGCTCTAGGAGTGGCCTACTGGCACGGATGAAGACCAAGTGGTCAAAATGGCTTCAAGGAAAAGATGAAATGTCAGAAAATTAAAAGTATAGTAGGGATCACAGAGACAAAGGCCGGATGAAACTCCTGGGCACTGCCGCACTGTGGCTAAGACTCTTTAGGTGGAGGAAGCGCCTAGAATGCCCAAAGGAGGAGGTGCTTGAGCACTGATGTTAGGAGACACTGCCCTGAGTGGCAGGGAGCCACAGGCAATGGTGTCAGCACAGTGTGAGATTGTCACCACCATGTGACAATGGGATGTGCTTTATCTTCTCTCTCTTTGCTTCTCCGTCATAAGCTGTATGTAAATCTCCTGCTCAAAAGTTAGGACATGGCTTTGGATCTAACTACTGTGTTTCCCGAAAACAAAACCGGGTTCTTATATTAAGTTTTACTCCAAAAGACGCATTAGGGCTTATGTTCAGGGGATGTCCTCCTGAAAAATCATGCTAGGGCTTATTTTCCGGTTAGGTCTTATTTGGGGGGAAACACAGTATTCTGTATATCCATCCCCAAGCCACTAGAAACTGCTGGTTCTGTTTCCATGGAAACCTCTTACCTTCTAAGAACTGCACTGGAAGACTTTAGAAGGGGGAAGGCTTGAGGGGAAAATCCATACCCAAGCTCGTTGGATCCTCACAGGTTGTTGGCCTTACTCTGCATTCCCCAGGGTCCTCTCCATGGGCCACCTGGTTGTCCTGGTGACACGATGGTAGGCTTCTCTGGAGCCAGTGATCAGAGAGCGAGAGGGAGAGCGAGAGAGAGAGAGAGAGAGAGAGAGAGAGAGAGAGAGAGAGAACTCCAGTGCCCAAGATGGAAGCTGCAGTCCTTTCATAATAATCTAATCTCAGAGTGGTTTCCACCACTTCTGCCATATTCCATTGGTCACATAAACCGACAACTCTGGTGAAATGTGGGAGGAGGCTATAGAATGGTTAGTATACCAGGATTCGAGGGTCACTGGGGATAACACTGAGGGATGGCTAGTACACCGCTGATTATTTTTTTCTAATTAATATTCTGGACCTCATCCATTGTTTTCATGATGACATGTTGTGTATTCTTACATTTTTTAAATTTATTTTTTACTATCACTATGGGTAGGAAATCAACGTCTACTTAATATTTTCTTTTTTATTTCTATATAATTATTAGGAGGTTTTCTTTTTAGGCAAAATGTATTATCTATGTACATGACCAGACAGGAAAGAGAGAGAGAGAGAGGATGATGACCTGCCCATCTCCATGCGAATTAGAGAAAAATACTGTTTTTGGTAGCTTTGGGTTAATATTCATACTTGTCATGCAAAATAAATCAAGTTTCTTCCAATAATGTGCCTTGAAACAAGTTCAGAGTGAGTATCATATAAAACCCATTAAATGGTCTCCGTCTTTACGCTGACACAGTTAATCAGGCCACGAGGCTCTGACAAAGCTGCCAGGAAGTGGAGATGGTGTCAGTCTTGTTAAAGTTTAACATCAAATTCAGCCCACTGTAGCTTGGAAAAACATATTTGATTAATGGTTATAATCAAAGTAACTTCATTATGTAAGCATAATGGCCCAGCCGAGAAGATATTTTAGTGTGTGCTAAGAACTTATTAATTCCTGGCTGGAGAAATCATTTTCTTTATGGGGATTAGAGCTGCCCAGTAGGCAGCCTGACTCGCTAAAACTTTTATGAACAATAAGTATTTGGACAGGAGGAATTTTTGATTCCGCAGCAGTGATAATGGCACTTTGTGTTTCTGCGGGGGCTTTCTTCCGACACACTCAGTGGGTTCCACTCACATAATCTCATTAATTCTCATCACAGCCCCTGGGAGGCTGCAGGTCCTCATGTTCTTACAGATGAGGAAATGGAGATGAAGCTGAGAGGCAGAGACCCCAAATGGAGAAAAAGCCAAGCGGCCTTGAAGGCCTTGAGAAGAAACAGGCACAGGTTTAGAAACCATTTCACTAGCAAAGTGCTACAGACCATTTTCAGAAGGGATGTTTTTGTACACCAACCATCATAGAAGCATTAGTTGCAACAGTCAAAATGGGGGAAGCAACCCAAGTGTCCATCGATGGATAAATGGACAAACAAAATGCGGCATATACACACAATAGACTCTATTCAGGCTTAAAAAGGAATAAAATTCCGACACACCCTATAACATGGAAGAACCTTGAATGCATTATGCCGAGTGAAATAAACCGGTCACAAAAGGATAAATACTGAATGATTCTGCTTGGATGAGGCCCCAGAGCGGTCAAATTCATAGAGATAGAAAGTGGAATGGGGATGCCAGGGGCTGGGGGGGAGCAGGGAACGGCAGTGAGTGTTTAATGGGTTCAGAGTTTTGAGGTGGGGAGGATGAAAAACATTCTAGAAGTGGATGGTAGGGAAGATTTCATGTGATGTGAGTACACTGAATGCCACTGAACCGTACACGTAAAGTGGTTAAAACGGTAAATTTTATGTGAGGTATTCTGAAAACGTAGGTTTCCTGTGATTGGGAAATGTAACTGTGGGTTCCTTGATGGCCCCCAGGTGAGGTAAGGATGGAAACAGACGTTATAAGGAAGGCTAATGTTGGTTGCACTGTGTTAGTAAGGGGACAAACTGCTGCTCTCCTTAGGGTCCGCCTTTGTGTGCATGACCTTCTGTCGTCATGGCATTAGAGACAGAGGAGGTCACTGGTTGCCCTGGTCTGTCTTCAAGACTGTGGCTGGTCATGCCCAAGCCTTGCCCAAGAGATTGGCCCCTCCCAGCCCCACATTTTCATTTTGCTTTGAGTCCTGCCATGTCTTGTAGCCAGGGCCTCCCAGCATCACATCTCAAGTATGCAATGGGCTTGCAGGAGGCATGCTGGGATCCTTATTTTGCAGTTGAGGAAAGGGAGCTGTCAAAGACATCATGGGGAGTCTTCCTGAATGAAGTCTGCCCTCGTTGGAGGGGCTCCCAAAGATGCTCTGGCTGCCCTTGGGTCCCTGCGGCCATAGGTTCTGTGTCCTGGGGGCCAACCTCGGGTCCTCCTCTATGGGTAGGCACAGAGGCTTTGCACTTGGATTCAGAAGACTGGGGTTCTCCTTCCAGATCTTCCATTTATCCATTGCATGGTGTTAGGCTAATTACTTACCGCCCCGATCCTATTTTAATATGAGTTAATGGCTAAGAATTCCCCTTCTCTACTGAGAACATGTATGCTGCTGTGGGATCTCATATGTAAAAGTGTCTGAAACCCAAAAGGATACAGAAGCACAGATGTATCATTTACTGCGCGTGTCTTAGCTTAGACCCACTTAACTTCCCTAGACCCTGGAGGAAGAAAGGAAGAAAGGGAAGGGAAAGGATAGGAGATGAGAGGAGAGAGAGATGCTTATTATCTCAGGGATTAAAGAAGATAGCTTTATGGCATTACTTTGTGGTGATGGTGATGCTTTCAAAATCTTACTAGATGAAAGAGAGCTTTTGATGAAGGTTAGGAGAAGGGCATAGAGGGACTATGTTCTAGTTTAGCCAGGTTTAAACCCTCCAGTTCTGTTGCCTTCTTTATAAATAAAGTAGAAAGGGGACAAGATATCAAGTATTAAATGAATCCTAAAATTCTGTTATATTCTAATCTTAATTTATTTCCCTTTCAAGATAGGTGTTTGGTGCCTGCTTCTCTTTGATCGTCTGCATAGACATCTGCTAAAATGACTTTAAATGCAATGAATCTGCTAGAAATGTTATTTCTACATCTCTCATGCATATTTATAGCATAATTTGGAATCCACTTAAATGGTACTTATTAATATGTCTTGGATCATTTCTATGGCCAGAATTTCTATCCCATTAAAAGGAAGGAGGGAACGAGGAAAGGGGGGAGTAGAAAGACATATGGAAAGGAGAGGAGAATTAGAGCTACAAAAGGCCTTGGGGATCATCCTTTTGACTAGTTTTGACCCACCTTGTATAGTAGGGTCAACTGGAGAGCTTTAAATAAATCTATCCCTGAGCCCCACCCCAGCTCACTTATGAGTCAGATGAGAAATCGAGGTCCAGGGCAGCCAACGGTCTTGTCCACCCATGGCAGCATGACCGTGGATAGCATGAGGATGGAGCCTAGACTCCTTGCTCCTAGTCTCCTTTCTCGGCTCCTCCATGTGTGAGAGGGGCCCTGCTCTAACCCAAGGCCACCAGACCCCAAGTCCAGGGGTCCAGCAGAGTCCAGAGTCCAGCACTTCCGGTGGGTCTCTACCCTGAGCAGCAGAATTCAAAAATAGGGCTGCCATCTTAGTGCCTGATATCTGAGATACTCACTGATTCATGTTTCCGCCTAAGTCTATTTTAAAATAGAATAATGAAAATTAAGTATTCAGTAAATTTTTATAGACGGATGACATAACAGCAAAAATAAATTTGATTCCAATCTGTGCATGAAATGTTCATTGTAGAATCCAGGCAGTGGATATATGGCTGTTCAACTTTATGTGTGTTTGAAATTTCTTCATAGTCAAACATTGGGAGGTATGTAAAAAACAAATGTAGTGGAAAAAGTAGTTTAATGTGTTTCTGTGTCAGAACATCTCCCTCCTTGGCCCTCCCAGCTGGAAACCCTGGTGTCCCTGCCTCTGGTGTCCAGCTCGGGTGTCGTCCAGCCTTCTTGCTTTGTTCGTGGCCCCACACCCACCACTGTTCTGACCACATGGAGGGACTGAAGGACTTCCCAGGAGGCAGGACTTTCCTGTTCAAACATGGGAAGTCCTGGGTATCTGGAAGGTGGGCCACTCTCTACGATGGGGTCGTTATTGATGATGATAATTTTTCGTTTCAGGATAAAAGTCATTCAAGTCACATCCTGATTGACTCTTGTATCTGGGCCTCTGATGCTCATTCACCTTCTCTGGTTTTCTCTTGTCTTCTCTGTAAAATCAAGGGATTCCACTGGACGCTCATGACAGGCAGCTTGTCTATCCAGGATCCTTGGAATTTCCTTTTGTTTCTTTTTCAGTGGTATTCTCAGCAGAACTGGGGAGAGAAAAAAAAATAAAAATATATTTGGATCAGTTTTGTATTATTGGTATAGACATTAAAAAGAAGAGTAAAGCTTGGAACTAATCTTTAATATTAGTGATTGGTCAATATAAATTGTCATTCTCTTTATGTCCTTGTGTTGAAAAATCAATGTATGTATTAATTTATTTCTGAAACCTGTGCAAAGGTACAGTGATGTGCTTTTCATATTTGTTGGGTTTACTGTTATGAATAAGGTCAGTTATCGCTCGTAGGTAAACTGACAAACTTCTCAGTGCCTCTGGCATGAGGGAAACACCCTTTCAAATTCTTAATGTAGTGACATACCCTCCGAGGTAGGGTTCTGGTGGGGATGGAGGAAGGGAAGAAAGCCCTGATTCCTAGTGTTTGCCGGTGTCGGTGGTATAAATCCTTCCACCGTTTCTGATTTCAGGCTAAATAGGTAATGTCACTGGACTGCAGGGTTGGGTCACGATGTGCATAAAAGCTTCCTCTGGCTGGTGACACCCACCCCACTGCATCTTTATGCTGCAAGAAGTAGGTCCCATGAGGCTCCCTCATACCGTATAAATGCAGACTTGCTGAACATGAAGGCACTCTTAGATGGTATCGCGGTTTATGGAGGAAATTTATACGCTGTTACATAACAAAGTAAAACAGCACCCACCTTCAGGGGCAGTTTTGCAGGAGAAATGCACAGCACACAATCTGTGAACACAGCCTTTTTGGTCTGGATTTCCTCTGCTTCTGCTCACGGGGTTTGCCCACCGCCTGTCCTTGGTGGCAATCCTGGTAAATCACCCCATCTGTTTGACTTCTGGAATCTGTGCAAAGCACTGCTCTGATGACATGTTGTCTTCTCTCGGCATCCATGACTGTGGCAAGTGTAAAGGTTGTATCTTCTGACATTAGCATTGCAAAGAGCCATGATAATGATCCTTCTTCTTCTTCTTTTTTAAATCCTTTGACCATTCCTTTAAAGGGCTGAAAATACTTGGGTGGGACCACCAGAGGACATGGGCTTGCCAGAATATTTCTGACCAAATGCAAAATTTATTAACCAGAACTAATATACCCGTTTTGGTGGGGCTCTCTTCTAAAGGAGCTCAGTCATATGGCAACACCTAGTTATAAGAAAAGCCCATAAATACATTCTTTTATTCAGGCATATTTTTGTGTAATGTCTCCTGTTACAAACTTGGTAAAGAAAGGAAAAATGGGCTTGGGGAAGCAACTGGAAATCTGTGCTCAAGGTCAATAGTCCATACCTATTGTTAGAGTTTAAGAGGGCCCAATAAATAATATCCCTGAGTTCTGAATCAAGCGAAGGATAGAGACACAGGAGTAGGGTAGTTTGATATTAGCTTTCTGGAGTAGGTGGGTTTTCAAATCTTACAGTCTCGAATTAGGGAGACTTACCCACCCAGTTCCTAACAAGGCTGGAGACACAGACTTCCTTTTACTCAGCCACGCCCCCTTTCACTACCAGAATTTTGCAGGTCAGACACATGTCCTCTGCCAACAGATAACCAGAAAGGACTGGGCCACGCTGGGCTGCGCAGTTCCTTCCCAACTCCCACGTCAGATAAGCCACTGTCCCTCCATTCAGGAGAGAGGTCAGGAGTGTTGCTCGAATAGAAGATCCCTCCACATGGAAGCAAAAGGCATGGGGCATGTCCTACCTACCTGTTTTGGCTGCTGGGACCCCACTTCCTTTGTGACGTTGCTGTGTATTTCTAGGCTGCAAATTCTTCTGCTTGTATACAGTGGTATGTTGGTATAGTAGCCCTTCCTGTTCCATGCTTTTCCTTTCCGTGGTTTCAATTACCTGCTGTCAACCACTGTCCAAAAATATTAAATGGAAAATTCCAGAAATTAACAACTCATAAGTTTCAAATGTTCCGTCATTCTGAGTAGCATGGTCAAATCTCACAGCACCCCACTCCGTCCAGCCTAGGATGTGAATCATCACTTTGTCCAGCATATCCTTGCTGTATCACTTGTTAGTCACTTAATATCCCTCTGGTTATAAGACCAGTTATCAAAGAGAGAGAAATCACATTCACATAACTTTTATTACAGGGTATTGTTATAATTGTTCTATTTTTATTAGTTATTATTGTTAGTCTCTTATTATGCTTAATTTATAAATTAAACTTTATCATAAGTCTGTATGCATAGGAAAAAAGAGTATACATAGGCTTTGATATTATCCATGGTTTTAGGCATCCATTGGGGTCCAGTGGATAAGGAGGGACTACTGTAAATGTTTTACTGTCAGATCTCAAAAGACGTATGAATAATCATAAAATATGTAATACTAGGTATCACAGTTCATTCTCACAAAATATTTTCATTGCTTTTCAATGAACTCTGTGTCTGCAGCCACTCTGCGGCACCCTACATTTCCAACAGATGAACCAGTGTAGTTCCAACATGAAGTTTAGTTAGTACTTTTGTTCATAGTAACTAATAAGATGGAAGCAAAACAACAAAGATTTACATGGGAACTCCATTCATTTGTCAATGGGACTGAGTGACTTCTTTGCTGAATCTTTCATATTAGAAGAATATTTTCTCAATATTTCGGGCTATGTACAATGTAATGGCTTCAGACCTTTAGTCTTCATGATTAACTTTTCTTCATCTCTTTCTTAAATTTGGTAATCAGCAAAACAATAAACCAAGCCCTAATGCATAGCATCTACAGAAGTGGACATGAGCTGACTCATTAACGTCTTAAGTCCCACATCTGCCTGAGATCCCAGACTAGCCCACCCAGAACCCCAGTTCCCTGGAGCCCTGGCCATTCCTGGTGCAGTCTCGACCCTCCATCAGGTCTAAAATGCAGGAGCCACCAGGCAGCTTTGCATGTCTCCCCACCTGTACACCTTGGCTCACTGCCTCATCCCCAGACATTCCCACATTTCAACGTCAGTTAGAGCCAGCTCCATAATCATTGCCGCAACCCCTGGACCTCCAGCCCCCCTCCCCCAGAGGCAAAGCAGCAGAGGGCTCCTTGCCTTAAAAGCAAAATAAATCCAAACACAAACATAATTCAAGTGAAAACAGAAATACTGTGTTACCTAAGTGTCTTCTTCTGCAATAAGTTGTCAGTTGTGGGCTAGACAGAACAGAGACTGTCCTATTTGTTCTTGGATACTTTAATTAATTTTCCCATTTTCCTCCACATTTTGGCCTTCAGTTTTATCCAATGAATCTTACTGTGGGAAACCAATTCCTGTCTTTAAAAGAGTAAGTAATTGCACAAACGAAACAAAGCATCTTGAGAGATACTCAAATAATTCGCCTCCTGGAAACAGATTTGTTTTTTTTAAACCAACATCTCAATCGTATTTTAAATTTGTAAGTAATTTTATAATGTATGCAAATATGGAGTTGGCAATTATCATAAAAAATTATTGTTTTAACTAGGAAAAATTACCTTGGCTTACATTATTGAGATGCTATAATAATACCCCATCCTAAAGACATTCTTCCAACAGCAGTCCTACTGCTTGCCATGTCAGTGTTCAATAGACATCGCTGATTCTTTCTCCAAATCCCTCACGGGAAAAATGACACTGCCACCTTCCTTTCTGGTACATTTTTAAGGAGAAGGCATTCAAGGATGCTTCCAGAGAGATGTTGAGTTCGTCCAGCATCATTACATGAGTAAAATGTCTACAGAACCAACTTCTTCTACCCTCTTGGAGACTTAAAAATTTTTGTTAGTCATTTTGGAAAGAAATCTTAAGTATTGTAAATAGTTCTATGTCTAATTAAACACACCACACCAAGCCAATTCAACATTTTCTCAATGGCTGAGGATCATTTTTGAACACCCACTATTGGGGTCTCTTGCAGTGCCCTGAAACGCTCAGGGGTGTGAGGGCCTGACTGCAGGGGGGGACACCATGTTTGCTGGACCTGGTGGTCCCACGTCACCACGCTTTTTGAGGTTCATGCCTCCTCAGTGCCATTCCTCTCTTCTCTCGTATCAGCTCTTTCACTCTTTTGCTTTTGTTGGTGTTCACGCTTCTGGCAGCCTTCCATGCTTGCTAAGGGTTGGTTTTAATCTGCTGTGGGCAGAAAGTAATCTAAGCAACTTATCTGCCCTGCTTATGAACATGAAGAGACTCTAAGAGAGTATCTGCGGCTTTCTCTTACTGCTGAAATGTTTGCATTTTGTACAGGTATTTTAGTGCTATTTTGGGATTCTCCTTAGACACAATTTATGATTGCTTCATTTTTCTTATAAATATATTCCCTATGGTTGAGGTTTACTGAGACGATGCCATGGTAAAGAAAATTCTCTCTCTGTTTAAAGGAAAAGTGATAAGGAGACGTGTCGGAAGAACCTCGCAGATTGGCCTGGCCTCTCCCCACCCCTGCATTCAGGAAAGTGCTCCCCAGCACCATGAGCATGCGTCACAGTGCACAGGGCAGGCTGGGCTCCCAAGCGAGGCTCATGCAACAGAGCAGGCGTGACCCACTGCCCAGGGTACAGATATCCAATGCGCCTGTGCACTTCCCCCTTGGTCAAGGTGTGAGCGTTCGCCTTCAGCTCTCCATCCACACACAAGATGTCCTAGTTGCACACACTCTGTTCTAAGGAGCTCTGGAGCATCCAGAACTCTTTGATGGTCAGCAGTGCAGAGTTGAAGGTGGAAGTATCCACAAGTGAGGAGAGAGATGGGGAGGAGTGGTCCACTCCGCTCCCTGCTCCTCCCGCAACTTCACCCTGGCCTCCTCAGCTGCAGAAGACGCTCTTGGAGAGGGTGGTGTGCATATCCAGCCTCCTCTCTGGGTAGGGCCCCACAGTTGGTGGCTGTCTGGACCAGTTAATGGGGCCATTGTCTCCCCACCCCGTCAGTGAGGTGGAGTACTGAGGGAAGGGACTTCTTCTGTTCCAGATGCACAGCTCAGTAGAACCCTATCATGCTGCTACCCAGGCTGGCACAAGAAACCTCCCACCTTCGTGATCTCAGAGGAGGAGCAGCTCTGGTCCCTGGGTTTGCTTCATCCTCCCAGGTGGCACGTGTCAACCCCTCCTGGAGCCTTCCCCCCCACACTCAGCTCCCCTGTAGTGGAAGCACAGCGGCACGGTTTCCAGAGCCAGTAAGCATCAAGCTGGGGAGGAAGACGCCAGCTCCCCTTCTTACAGCTAGCCCTGTCCACAGCCACTAAGCATCAAGCTGGGGAGGAAGACGCCAGCTCCCCTTCTTACAGCTGGCCCTGTCCATGGTCAAAGGGGAGCGTTCCTATCCCCTCACCATAATCTTCACTGAATCTCATAAGCCCCTCCCCCTTTCTCTTCTGTGCTCAATCTTCTTCCACAGAGATCGCACAATGGTGACACCACTTGGGAAAACAGTGTGGCAGTGTTTTCAAATGTGAAACACAGCATTGCCTTGTGACCTGGCACGTCCACTCCTAGGAACATACCCAGAAAAAAAAATGGTAACATACGTCCACACAACAACCGGGATACGAGTGTTTACAGTAGCGTCATTCATCAAATCTAAAATTGGAAACAACTTAAATGTGCATCAACTGGTGAATGAATAAACAAAATGTAGTATATACATGCATGCAATGGACCATTATTTCGCAACGAAAAGGATGCACTATAATATGGATGAAACTTGAAAACCTCCTCAGTGAAAAAAAAAGCCAGAAAGCTAGACACAAAAGAAAACATACCGTAGGATCCCATTTATAGGAAATGTCCAGAAAAAGCAAATCTAGAGGTACAGACTATCCGTTAGTGTTTGCCTAGTTCTGGGAGTGGGAAAGGAAAGTGACTATGGACAGGAGGAAACTTTTTTGGGTAATGTAAATGCTCTAAAATTTGACATGGTGATGATTATAAATTCTACACAGACATATTGGGTTGTAATTGTGTGTGTGTGTGTGTGTGTGTGTGTGTGTGTGTGTGTGTGTGTGTGTTGGGTAATGAATATATACTTGGATCGGGTTGAATAGTGTCCCCCAAATGTTCGCATTCACCAGGAACCTCAGAATATGACCTTATGTGGAAATAGGGTCGTTGCAGATATAATTAGTTTTAGACGACATCACACTGCCTTGGGGTGGGTCCCAAGTCCAATGACTGGTGTCCTTGTGAGAAATCCATGTGAAGACAAACACTTAAGAACGTCCACAATGTGAAGGTGGGGGCAGAGAGTGGACAGATGCTGCCCCTAGCCAAGGAAGGCCTCAGGCCACCAGGAGCTGGAAGAGGCAAGGAGAGATTCTTCCTTCGAGCTTTCAGAGGGAGCATGGCCCTGCTGCCACCTTGGTTTTGGACTTGTGGGCTCTAGAACTGTGAGAGAATACATTTCGGTTGTTGTAAGCCCCCTAGCTTATGGTAATTCATAATAGCCACCCTAGGAAACGAAGACAATACCACAACCCATTCAACTGTACACTTAAAAGAAGTGACTTTTATGGCATATAAATTATACCGCAAGAAAGGTGTTAATGAAAATTAAGATTTTCTTAAAATTTTCTTAAATAGGCTAGAGGAAGGGATGGATCGGGTTGGGGGATGGTGGAGCCAGTTTTACTGCTTCTCAGATATGCTGGAAGAGAAGTCTCAGCACAGTTGTAGGTAACTTACTTGAAAATGGGGGCCTCAGTGATTTTTACTCAGTTCCCAGTTTGTCCAGTTCTCATCTGGTTACGGTCCATATCTTGTTATGCCTGCCACATGCCTGCTTACTGGAGAGAAACTTCTAAGTGTGATTCCCGTGGGTGTCCAGGCTACGGATGGCTTGTGGTATGTCTCAAACCACTGTGGTAGGCCATGGGGGAAGACATGACTGAGTAGTACAAGCCAGTCTTAGAAGAAAGCATGGTGTGTCCATGGTCAGGTGCCCAGGGGGCATCCGAGGGCTTGTGAGGTGCGGATTAAAGAGCACCACTCTGACCTTAGAAATGAGGGAGCATTTTTATTTCCGTGATTGGAAAAATGAGGCAAAAAGCAGGTAGAAATACAGACTTGTTTCGGTTATTTTTCAAATCTTCCTGGTCCTTTTTGATAACCTCTTGTTTCTTTGTCATGTTTCTAAAATATCTTTAAACATTTTATGTATAACTATTGTAGGGTCTGTTTCCAGTCATTCTAGCATGGGAAGTCCATGGGAGGCTTATTCTCAATTATGGTGCATTGTTTTCTCATGTTTTATACTTTTGGTTTGAGAGCTCAGGTTCAGCAGAGGTTTATGTGGGAGAATTCCAGTGGGGATGGATGGAGGGTGCATCCTTCTAGTCTGCATGCGTGTTTGCTTATGTTGGATTCCTCAGGCCCATTACCAAACGAAGGTCACCATCATATTAATCCTTTAGCATAAATTCAACTCCAAACCTATGTAGAGTCAGAGCAGCTACAAATTCACAGGAGAAACATTTTTTTTTATTCATTCATGACAAAAGCCAAGGCAGTCTGCTTCTCTCTTTGCCATTGTGGATTTTGTTGTTGTTGTTGTTGTTATAGTCTTGCTCTGAAAATAGAGCCCTATGAAGCGTCTGGCTTGTAGTTCTCACTTTTAACTTCCTGCCTCTCAGGTAGTCAAGGTATCAACATCATCATCCCTCTGGCCTTTCAACATCCACTTTTGTTTCTGGCTCCTGGGGTTTCTCTCACTTTCTTATAAGCTCAGTCTGCGTTTAAAAAGGTGTTTGTTATATATTGTCCAGCATTTCCAGGTGATCTGTAGAATGGGTGTTGGGTCTTATGTCTCTAGCATGTTGCCAAGAATGGAAGTCTGTCGATGAAGTTGAAGGTGTAGAAGAGGGAACTTGACATGTTTCACAAATGAAGGTTCCCGTTTTCTCAGTGAATTGGGGATGAGATCGTCTGCCATAGTTATGGGAGAAGAGTCGGGCTGAGGTCTCCCAGTGACGATAGAAATTTGTAACAACTATGGGGAATGGAAATGTCTACGTACAAGTAATTGCAGGGACTGGTCAGCAGTCATCGGGACTCCAACTATGTTGATTAACAAAGTTTTATTTCCATAGTTGAAAATGATAGTTAGAAACATAGATAATTACATAAGGAGGAGCATAATTTTTAATAGGAGCCCCCTTTCCAGTCTAATCAGCAAGTAAAATCATGTCCCAATATGTCCCAGGGGCCAGGGGCGTGCCTGTGACCCATGTCTTCCCTCAATGGGATTTGAAGAGAGCGACATCCTCTGACTATGAAACCACACGCCAATTTCTGCTTAGGGCTCATTGAGTCAAGTTTCATTTTTCTGTTACCTTCCCTCTATGTTCATCCTGATTCTTGCTCAGCATTTTCTTGAATAAATTTTTTTTCAGAGAAACATCTCCTTCAGCATGATTTAGCGGAGTGTTGTGGTGGGAAACATCCAGAGCCCTGCTTGGCCCAATAAGCTGTGTCCCTTTTGGATTTGCAGTTCCTGCGATGGTGACGTCCTATCCAAATACTACCCTGGCCACTCAGGGGCAAAAGAAGGAACTGAGTTGCATGGCCCACGGCGAGAAACCTATCATCGTCCGCTGGGAGAAAGAGGACCGGATCATTAACCCCGAGATGGCCCGTTACCTTGTGTCCACCAAGGAGGTGGGAGAGGAGGTGATTTCTACACTGCAGGTAAAAACATGACAAACACAGCAAACGAGTCTGACATCAGGGGCAGAACAAGCCCGTTCTTTCAGAGAAGTAGGTGTATGTGGGTGATAAATAAACAGCCAATAATCTTTCGGAGCTCATAGATGAAACACCCTTTCTCTCCCTCTTCATACAGTGAGATTAGTGAGTAGCCCTGCAAAAATGGTGCTTTATCCTACGTATTATTAAGAGTAAAATTATTACGTACACGGCAAGGAACCCAACCGTAATTTAAAAAAAATGTGAGAAATAGTCTCTTCGTGACAGTTAATCCTGGAGGAATGATACCCTATGCTGTGTGCATGTTTTAACTTCCTATAGAAAGAAAAATTGGACAGGCTTTGGGGCAAAAAAATTTTTTAAGTAAAGGTATTTTGTTTGTTTGGAAAAAAATCCAACATAAAAAATATTCTGTCCTTCATTTAGAATCATAAAAGCTAGAAAAAAGTGTTAGTCTTGTATGGTTTTTAGCACAATTGGTAGTGAACTGAGTGGTGCTTTAGTGTGGGGGTGGGGAGAGATGCTGGAACACGCACAGGAGAAATAAGAAGCCCTGGGCTTGAAACACTGATATTGATTTAGGCACATGGTCCAATCCTGCAGTCCTTCCGGGGCCGACCTCTAATGAGGGTGCTGCAAGACCGGCTTTATTCAGTATTTATAGATCTGTCGCTGTAAAGCAGGGTTGCTTTGGATGTTTTAAAGGCTCACTTGGGGGGTGGGACATGTATATGTGGACTATCTATCAACCTGACCATGACATCCTACATAAATTATGCATCCAATTTAAGGAGCTGGCAGCTGACATCGCTAATGTACACTGAATCTATCCACCTGCACCGGTACAGTTGTGCTGAAATGATTTGCTCTGAGAGGGGCGTGTGCGTGCGCGTGTGTGTGCCAGAGGTGGGAGGACGGGTGGGAGTGGAGAGAAGACTTTTACAGGTAAAGCCATTTTACTTGATCTCCCACTCTATGCTACTGAATAAAAGGGATTTCTTTCTGCTTTACACATAGATTTTGCCCACGGTGAGAGAAGATTCTGGCTTCTTCTCCTGTCACGCTATTAATTCTTATGGGGAGGACCGTGGAATAATTCAGCTCACAGTGCAAGGTAGGAGGAGACAGCAGAGGGGGGAAAAACATGGTCGTCCTAGGACAGTAAGCGTATGCCCAGGCTTGGGCATCTGTGTGAGCACAGCTTGCTATGTAACACTTCCTCATTCTCGCAAAAGTGTGAACACGCGGAAGCCATATTTTGCAGTGCCCATGAATACGTCAGGGTGCAGCCTCCAAACACAGGGAACAAAGTCTTTAAAGGAACTGGGTCACATGACTGGGCAGTCCTGCTAAGCACACAGCCGAGTCGCAGCTGCCTTCTCTGCTCCGTTTTAGGCATCCTTATACTGGACACTCCGAACGGAAAGAGAAGTGTAACATCAGAAGGCTCAACTCTAAATAGTTCTTGCATGATAGATTCCAAACTACAAGAGTGGCATTTAAATCCTTCAGCTTTGGCCCACCTCTGCACGTGCTGTGAAAATTGGCAGTCTGGGGAAGGTGGCATTTCTCCTCCCTAAAATGTGATTAGGGAAAAAAAAAAAATGCTTCCAGGTAGAAAGCATCTTCCAGTGTGGGACGCTGACAAAGCGCGTGTGTGTCACACTCAGCGCCTGCGCTCGCGTCTCATGTCTAGACTAACCCCGTGTTGTGTTGATTGCACAGAGCCCCCGGACCCACCAGAAATTGAGATCAAGGACGTCAAAGCACGCACAATCACCCTCAGATGGACCATGGGGTTCGACGGGAATAGCCCCATCACCGGCTACGATATTGAATGCAAAAATAAATCAGGTAAGTCCTTCATTTCCTCCAGCTATATTTCCACTTTAAAAAGCCCTTTTGTTTTCCTCCATTTCTATTTACCTGTCAGAATAACTCTGAACTCATGGGAATCCAGAGGAGGCGTGTCTTACCAGTTGGTGTCTTTCCTGGCCGAAAGCCCCTCCACGTGTCTTTCTGTGGGAGGGAATTCTGGCTGGAGGCGCACTCACTGGCTGGGCTCTGGCTCCTTTCTCTCTCTGAGCCAGCTGGGCCTCAGTCTTGCTGCAGGCCGCCCGCTTGGGCTTTCTTGCCACCGATCGCTGACAGCATTCATTATATTTTCTATTTCCTCGTCTGCCTTTCACGTCCCATGTGGACTTTTACTGTGTCTCGTGATAGAGATGGGGAGCGAGGCACCGTCCGCATGTGAAGAGGGGCTAGGAAAATTCTCAGCAGCCACACGAAGAGCCTTATTTTTCACTGTCTGGACACTGTAGGTTACCCTGTCGTGACCAGTTTGCCTGTTTTGGCTGAAGCTATAGTAAGCACTAAGCTGGAGGCAGCTTGAAAGGCAGGTCCGGAGTGAGGGAACATTTCAGCACGAGCGTGCGAGGGGCAGTATGAGACCACAGCCTGCGATGGGGACTTGCAGAGACCCTAAAGAACTGCCAAGGGAGAGGTGTCAAGGAAAGCACTATGTGAGGATGGAAAAAAAGTGCCTCAATCCAACAACAGTGCGTTAGAAACCATATTTGAGACGTGCAAGAAGTACCATATTTTGCTGTGTATAATGCGCACCCACGTTTTTCGGCCTAAACTTTCAGGGGGAAAAATCTTTCATTTTAATTTTTTCATTCAAGTTTTTACTTGTTTACATTAGGTACTTGCTTTTGCTATTATAAAGGAATTTTAGCTTTTATTTTTTAGCGTAGTATGGCACAAGAAATTTTATGTAACAAATAATTACAAAACACAGGAAAAGATACAAGGTACAAGAAATTTCATGCACTGGTAACAAATTTACGATATTTATGCATTATCAAAGGCCAGGAACTCTTCATTGTTGCAAGTTCATTGTAAGTTCAACAAAACCGATTATTGTATCTCAGGGTATTACTTTGCATACCGATAACGTTATTGATTTCTAGAGTTATACTTTTGACTCATAAGCATAAATAAAAGAATGAAAAACATTTATATAGAGATGGAATTAGTACTACCCATGTATAATATGCATCCTTATTTTTCCCTCACAAATTTGGACAAAAGAGTGCACATTATCAAAATACGGGAGCTGGATCTGAACGATGGTTCCCTCAGCTTGCCCATCTTACGCTGCAGCTAGAGACCTGGAAGTGAGGCAATGCAAACACAGGGCCCAAGGCTGCAGGCCCACTGTCACCAGGAAATGTGGCAGACATAGCACAGGCTGGGGGCAGGGGCGCAGGGACCCAGGCAAGCAATCCAAATCTAAGAACCATCTTTTTCACCAACAACATTTTCAAATGCATAAATGCTTGAGCCCTGCATCACCAAAGTCGCGAGCTCCTTGTCTGTGACGCTGGGTGCGGTCAGACTGGAGGGCAGATTTCCATCCTTCATGCTCTATTTCAGCCACACACCCATGTGGCTAAGATGTTTTCGCAGCCCTGGAGCAAGGCAGTTTGGGGGTTAAAATGAGTCCCAGGAGAGTCACTGAGGAAAAGCTCATGGGACAGGCAGGCCCAGCTCCATGACCTGAGACGTCCACCAGGGCCCTCCAGGGTGTCTATTGCTTTCCACTGGAAAGCCCTGGGATGAAGGATCGAGGCTGGCTGTAGGTGCAGCTGTGCTCACTGCCTAAGTTGTGTTAGGCAGCATTTTCATGTATTAGATGCTCCTCAATAAGTTTTGAGTGTATAAAATACAACCGCAGTTTCAGTGAGTAAAATTTACAGGCTGAGTACATAGAAAACCAATCTGCCAGTTACAGATTAAATGTCGCTTCCTCCAGGAAGCCTCCCCTGACCACCCATTTTATGGTATGCCCTTTCTCTACTCGTATAGCATCCTGTGTACCTTGGAACACTTGGTGGGTTTGTGACTGTTTATTTACTATCTGCCCCTCTGCTGGGAAGGTATTTACTATGTGTCACCCCATACTGAGCAGTTGTCCCCCTGAGGGACAGAGACTGTGTCTGTGCACCCTTGAGGGCAGGGCTGTTGTCTGAGGAGCCCTGTGCTATGTCCCTGCATCTCTCACAGAGACCAGCACATATACGAGCCTCGTAATAAACATTTGTTGACTTCTTGATTCTCAACCCGTTTTAGGCCGTGAAATCATCCCCCCAAAGATGCTTTCTTTTACCTTTTTGTTAATTTACTAAGAACAATGTGTTACTGTACTTCAGAGTCTCCCCATCAAACTGGGTCCTTACAGCTGATCCTTCCGGCGATGCTTGCACGGAAGCTCACTGGCCCCAAGAAAGCGCCGTTCTGCTGTGACTGTTGGAAGTCCTTGCATTTCTTGCACCCAAACATACCTTCCTGAATCCAGCGGCCCTCCTCCCACTCCAAAACCCTTTGGTCAGGTGACGTGCCTTCCAAGATTTGAGAATAGATGACACTCTTGGTTTTTTGTTTGCCAAGAAAAGTGAAATATCCCAAGTTGCTTTACTTGCATCTCCTGCAACCATCTCCTGAGCCTCTCACTCGGGTCATGCTCTGTGTCAATCTCCCAGGTGTCACCCCACCAGGTACAGACACAGTGGAGCCCTGACCTCCCTCATTCAGAACATGCGACTTCTCTTCATGTAGCTGCAGTCCCACCGTTGCTCCGGCTGCTACATCACTTGCTAGTGACCTCTGCTTGTCCTCCAAATGGACACCAGGAACCCCTTTAAACGCCCCTCCCAGCACCTTGCCCCGTGTGCACCTTCAGCTCATCTGTCTGCTGCCTCTGCTTCCTTCTCCTGTTTGGAAGGCAGCCTGTCTCGTCCCAAGTCCCCTCTTCGGGGACCTCTCTTCCTCTCCACTCACAGATATCTGAATGGGCTTTAGCACCTTGACACGCTCTCCCGCACCCTGGAATGTCACCAGCCAGGCCAGGAAGCACAAACTCTCTTATGCAGGTAGCCGTGGTGGGTTTGTGTTGATTTATTGATTGGTTCTAGACTTGCTCTTACCTTTCGCGTGATTTTGTCTCTAGAACTTTTGGGTACCCTCACTCATTCTGGCCTCTAGCTACACTTCTTCAGATCAAGTTCACCCTCTTACATTTGTCCTGGATGACCTGCCATCCTCCTGACGTGGGGTGTGTGACCCCCAGCTGGGCTCACCGGTGAGCATCAGCCACACGGGCTCACAGTCCTTTCCCTTGGGGGCTATTTGGAATTTCCAAGGCGGGAACGGCATTCTGCGCTTCCCCATCCCTTTAAGACACCCGTCTCTCAGGGGCGTGTCATAGAATCCTGTCTACTTTTTCGGCAAATGCTTCTGACCTCTCCTTTTTAAACCAAGATACAGATCTGACCACGCACAGTTCTCCCAACCTTAGTTCCTACACACCCACAGCTGTTCCAGTAGCTCTTGGCCAAAGTCCCCCTCTTGAACCTGGCCAGACTCTCTGCATTGCTCCACCTCATCAGGAAGCCAAGTGAAGAACTTGTCAGAAAGTCTTCATGTAAGCATAGGAGGCTTTCAGCTGGCGTATGGAAAACTGAAATCCCGTCCCATGGGGAGTCCTGTAGAGAATGCAGGGAGGTCATGAGCTATAGGACAACGACCGGCAGCTCGGGGATAGCACAGCTGAGGTCAAATGCCAAAGCTACATCTCACCAGCCATGTAACAAGGTCTAAGTTTCTTGACCTTCACACTGCAAATAAAAGTCCCTACCTCACCAGAATATTGTAAGCATTCCATCAAATAAAGCAGTCTGTCTAAACTCCAGCTGTGTATCAGAATGACCCAGAGAGGGAGGCTGTTCTAGAACACAGGTTCTGGGCAGCACCCCCGCAGATTCAGCAGGTCTGTAAGTGCAGCTGTCAGAGCTCCCAAGTGCTTCCAGTGTGCCCATGGATTGGGGCCTGTGGAAGGCACACTGTTATCATGCCTGGCACAGCACTGAGAGAATACATGTGACTCCACGAGCATGAGCTCCCTTTGCTGCTGGGTGCTCTCTGACTGCGTCCTTCATTTCCACCATGAGCCTGTTGTCTGCCCATCTCCAGGAGGCTGAGCTCTGGGGACCATACCGTACAGATTCCTTTCCTTCTGACTTCCGGTTGGTGTTGCCCAATGGCAGGCAAGGAGAGAATGATTTAGACAAGAATCTGGCAGAAGCTGTGTTCTGTGTGCGCAGCTCCCCCCACGGGCCCCTCCTCTGAGCTTCCCACGCTGTCGCTTCCCTTTGGCCCTCCTGAACCCCGAGAGGGAGCAGATCCGCACTCTTGCTAGATGCTGGGAACCTCAGCATCCCCTGTATCCCCACCCACCCCTCCGTAAAATAGACTCTGTAAGCATCTGCCAGTGTGACTTATAAACCCTCCTTGAGGCTACATGCACTGTCTGCTTCTAGAAACCACCATCCCCTCTAAATAGAGGCCCAGCACAATTTCATCCCTGACCCTTCCTGTTCGTGTCCTTACCCGAACCCTCCCCATGCATGCTGTCATCCTTGCTCTTGGAGTTCCAAACATGCCCTTCTGCTCATGACTTGCTCCTCAGAAGTCTTGATTTTGTCGGTGGCATATTCTTGCTGGTTGTATTTGCTTTTCAGTTTGCAGTTTCGTCCTGTCAAGTATCGGGATGCCTCTCTGATTGTTTCCAATGCCCACTGCTGAAGGCTCATGCACACTTTGTTAATTATCCATGACCTGTCTATCTGCACATCGTCGTCTGAGATCAGAAGTAGCACTTTTGGTCCCTTTCCCGACTCTTTTCTCCTGGGTAGTCACTGGCCTGTTTTTGTGCCTCCTTTGAGGAATAAAGGACGTGGCATCCTTTGATGCCATGTCATTTGCCAGAGTCTGTTTGGATTTACCTAGACTCTCCTCTATTCAGTTGCTTTAAAGTCCTTCAGGATAACACATTCTTTCTCATCTTCTTGACATCTAGCCAGAAATCTATCCTGTGCTGTTCTGAACCGTAGTCTAATAACCACGACCATTGACATCATCTTTCTTCTTTCAAAGTGTAATAACTTCAGTGAAGGAGCTAAAACACAGCCCCTTCTCCAGGGATCTTCCACTTCCTGCCCAGGACGCCCCTGCCTTGGTCCCTCCCCCATGCGCTATCCACGTAAGTTGATTGGCAGGAGGAGGTGGTCGGTAGGCATCAGTATATCTGCTCTTCAGGTTCTCACCACCTCCTAGACTCCTCCTCCTGTGAAGACGGCCATGTCTTTACTGGCCCTTTACTGGTCCAGAAACCTCTATATTGCCCTGGGCAGAGTCATCACTACTACAGGTGTCTGCTTCCTCCTGGGGCCAGTTAGCAACTTTGTTTGCATCTTGCAATGCCTGGGCCTCCTGTCTGTTGTCCTAGATGTCTTCTCCAAAGGGTCTGGCTTCCTCTCTGTGGGACAGGGCTCATCTATGGGTGTTATTTCACTGGCATCACATTCCCTCCCCCTGATTTTCCTCTTCTGGTTCACATTCTTCTCCTCTCCCTTCATTTGATAGTTCGCAGCATCTTTTACGTCATGTTCTTCCACCTTTAATCTTCTTGATGTAAATAATATTCTGTCTTGTAGTTGGAATGCTAGTTGTTTGTTTGTATTCTGTTCCGTTCCCTGGTAAGTTAGAGTGAAGGTGGGCTTGAGGCCACAAATTTCTCTTACAAGTGTATTTCTCTTGCATTTATGGTTACCTCGGGGCAGAGCAGCCCTCTACACCTCCATCGTCACCGTTAATGTGGAAAGGGGCGTGGGGTCATTCCCGGGACTCAAGTGTCCGTGTATTTGCTATTTATTTATTCATCTATTAAACACGCATTTATTATTTGTCAGGATCTTGGGGAGCACTGGGAATACAGCACTGAACAGGGCCAATGTGGTCTCTGCCCTCATGGGGCTTCCCCAGCAGGGAACACGGGATCTCAATGACATTCTTACGAGTGTGATGAGTACCACATGCGAGCACACTGAGAGGCGGGGAGTGTGCAAGCTTCCTTTTGGTCCCCGTCGCAGGGTGTTCTTTGCTCTTCTACAACCAACATCATCTCTTGACCACCCTCCCCAATCAGCACTTCCTCAAACTCTTTCTGAAATAAGAACCGTTTACTGACCTTCTCATCATTCGCTGAAGCCCTCAAATCAGCAGTTACCTCTTGTCACAAATTCAATGACAACTCTTCATGCGAGGCATGTGCTGTCTTTAAAATCAGCTGTGGTTGAAAAATAATCCCTATGATAGAGGACCTGAGACTAAATGATTTCAAAAGTTAGAACTGAGAAATACATTTGGTAAGCAGTGTTTGTGCTGGAGACTGAGGTTAGTTTTATGGAAGTGTTTCATTTTTACCACTCTTTTTTGGAAAAGAAGAGATCTGGTGTGGCTGGAAGTTTTGCTGGTTTTTAAATACCTTTTAGAACCAGGGATGTTTTTTCTTTTGGGTGTGCGTGGGGGTGTCTGAACCCTAATTCCTTTTATCATCTGTACAATGAGTGCTTAAATGTGGCTGCTTTCCGCTTCGCTGGCATAAGCTTCCACCACGTCCAGCTTCCTCTGTGGTCTCCACCAGTAGACCCGCTGTGTTGCCGCAGATGTCCCCCTGAAAGCAGGTGCCCGCAGCCCTTGTCCCCCGTCAGTGGGGACAATGAGTGTGGTATCATCTCCCCTTTGATGCGAGAGCATCGCACTAAGAATTCATTTTGAGTTTGGTTATTTGTTTGGTTTTTAATTTTTAATTCCTACTTGTGAATTTGCAAAGGCAGAGGAAAGCAACTCACATCTCTATCTCTTCTTTTTCGAAAAACAAAACCCAAAAGACTCCTGGGATTCTGCTCAGAAAACCAAAGATGTCTCCCCCCAGCTGAACTCGGCCACCATCATTGACATCCACCCTTCCTCCACCTACAGCATCCGCATGTATGCCAAGAACCGGATCGGCAAGAGCGAGCCCAGCAACGAGCTGTCCATCACCGCGGACGAGGCAGGTGCGTGGGATGCGCGGACGCCCGCGCGCAGGGGCCCGAGCTGGCTCTCAGGGGCTCAGACGGTTCATGCAGAACCAGACCTTTGATGAGCGTTCTCCATAGTTCCACGCCCTTCCAGAAACACAGACAGTGCTCTGCCTCCTACTTGGAAGGCACGCCTCTTCAGTGGGGTTTAATTCAAGGTTCTCATTCCCAAGATTTAAAAGAAAGACGTAGGAGCCTGACAGTTTACTGAAAGTGAAAGGACTCTGCAGGTTTCACAGTCTCTTTGTTTGGATGCATGGAATCAGGTGGCAGGAGAACCATGAGTCTGTCTTGCTCAAGACCCCATGTGGTCCAGGTGAGGGAGGATGTTTAACTGGGGAAGCAGCAAGAGTACTTGCTGCGGGCAGTTAGGGCGATGGTAGTACTGTTTATTTTACCGAGTAGAAATGTCACCATTTCTGTAAGAAATTTTATTGCTCTTTTTCCTATTACTAAGTATTTCATATTCAGTTGAAAACTTAGAAGATAGAAAGAAACATTGTGAAGGAGGCAAAACAGCTTCCATAATCCTACCAACTAGAGCTACCTATGGATATGTTGGTATCACCTACTAAATCATTTTTGTAACCTGTTTCATCGCCCACGCACATGTGCATGCACGCTCACCCCCCCCACACACGCGTGCAGGCACATACGTGTACACACACTCTTCAACACCATGGTCCCCTATGGCTGCCATGGGGTGAAATGAACTGGTCTGTGGAGGACTGGGCAATTAGGCGGTAACAATAATGCTGATTGACAACACACCTTCTGAAAAGAGAGGAGGAAGCGAGCCACCCTTGGGTTTTTCTGGGGAAGGAAAGGTAAGGAACCAAAGCTTGGCTCATCTCTTGGGGGGAACGGAGTGTCCAGCCCCCAAACCTAGCTTTTCTTTACCTGCCAGCAATCAGAGCTACTCAGCCACCACCTACTGCTATGGTAACGTTGGAGGCTTGGTCTCCGACCCCAGTACTCCATCACCAAGGTTAAAGCGGTCATCCCCAAAGGACCAAGGGTCCAATGGGAGGTCTGTTTCACCTTTTAACTGGGGAACTAGGGTTGTCCCTGACTTCTTTTCCACCACCTCCTCTCTGTTGCACTCATTAATGGCATTCCAAATAGACATCACTCACGTATTTCTTATGTCATCTCCAATTGGTAACGAAACCTTCTACCATTTATTTAACGCACGCCGTGTAGTGTTGGGCATGTCCGCTGCTTTCAGTCATTCATCATTACACACACCACTGTGATGACTATCTTTGGGGTATACCTTTCGTCATTTCAAGATTATTTTCTCAGGTTAAATAGCAAGAAGTAGGATTGCTGGATCAAAGCAAAAGCAAAATTTAACTCTTTTGATAGGTGTAGTCAATATTGTCCTCAGGGAACTAGGTTAACATGCACGATTCTTCCCTGAACAGTGAATGAGCTCGCATTTCTCAGCACCGTAACGTAACAGTTCTTGAAAACTGCCTTTAAGGGAGGGTGATAGGATAGCTTTCTGCTTTAGTGTCTGAGGATGAGCCGTTTCTAATACTTGAATTAGAAATCACCCAGAGTGTGATTTCTTATCCCCAAAATGGACATAACGATGCCTCTCTCCTCCTTATCACAAACATATTGGATAAACGAAAAAAATCCCAAGCTCTAAAAGTACTTTTCATTTCTTAGAAATAAGTGGGAAATGAGTGTTAGCGTGATCCTGCAAAAATAGAGTCTTATTTACATATTTATATAAACAACCCACTAACTGCCTGGAATTTCATTGCACTGAATATGTAGGGAGAATAAGCTGTCCCCCAAAATGTAATCTTTGAGGCAGTGCTCCATCTTTTCCTTCCTGTTGACCCCTTTTCCCAACTGCCCCATCTCGACAACCTTTTCAAGGTAACCATTTTTCTGGTGGTGCTTTTTGTGGTTGCTTTCCGTATTGCCATTACGAATGCTGGTGTTGCTTTTGATTTCATTTCCTCTGTGACCTCTGCTGCAGCTGGCAGTTGCCATGGCAGCGTTTCTCTCTACAGCCAGGAGGATAGGTGAACAGCCTCTCCTGACCAGTGGTCTGCAGTGCAGCTTGCATCTCTGTAGACAGACTGATGCAGAAGCCACCTTCTTGGCTCCTGGGGCTGGTCTCTTGGATTTTAACCCGGGTGCTAGCTGCTGGCAGCCTCACACAGCCCTGTCATTTACTATTCAGATGAGCTAAGGGAAAATGCAGGGGAAGGAACAGGGTTGAGCAAAGTAAAGCTACAAAACAGAATGTGGCTTTGTCTTGGTGCATAGGTTTGCGTGACTAAAATAAAATAGTCCTTTTTCCTCGTGTGGCTCACATGGAATGGAGGGTGACAGTCCTGACCAAAGAAACCCTCACTGGAATTGCCTACAGTAGCCATAGATTGCCATTGTCATTTCCCGGCAGGGATGCCCCCAAGCCCATCTTCTAGAAGCTGCAGCCATCTTGAGATGACAATTCCCCACCCTCACTGCCCCTTTGCCTTAAAAAAAAAAAAAGTAATCATCTCTCAAGCAGTGAAAACCCTCAGGTGGAATCTCTTGGAAGCCTTAGATCCACTCATTATTACGGTAATATAGTGCCCAAGTCTGGAGCACCTGAGGACACCTTTCACTCCCCACCTGGCTGAGGAGGTGAGTCTGTGAGGTATTCAGGTCTGCGTCTCCCCCACCCTACTCTCCGAAGCTCCACTGGACTCCCTGTGGCCCAATACGTGACGGCCTGCCATCTTCTGTCCCTTCTCTGCATGCGTGCAACCTCCTGTCTGGAAGTCCCTCCAAATTCCATGTCCCCTTTTCTGTACTCTTCCTTGAAAAGTCAGGTCAAGGTGTCGCCCAGGGGGACCCCTTCTCCAGTCTCACTGCCCCTCCCCCAGTACTGGGTAGGAATCTTTCTGAAAATGACCTTCGGGCCATGTTGTCCTTTCTCCATGGGGCTGTGTGCTGCTCGTTTCTATCCTTCATATGTGTCTGGCAGGATGGAGAGTACTCAGTACATGTGGGAGGATTGTTCATAAATGTGACTTAGAGGGTTGTCCTAGAATAAGTGTAACAACGAGCAGTGTGTGTGTGTGTGTGTGTGTGTGTGTGTGTTGAGGAAAATATATCGTGGATTAAACCCACACTGTAATTCAGAAGCACCTCAGAAAAATAGAGAAAGGCGAAAGGCTGGGGCAGGAAGGTGGAAGGAGAAGACAGTGGGAGAAAGAAGCAGGCCCACCCGTCAGAGCCCCACCTTGGACCACAGGAAACATCGGGGCCTGCAGCCTGAGATGCCTCCCCTGTCCTGATGGATGGAGCGTGTCCCATGTCGAGCGGCTGCCCACACAGCACACAGCCTGTGGGTGTGTTGTGATTGGCTCCGCCTATTGTCGTGCAGACCTTTACAATTGGGTGTCAGTTTTTAAAATCTGGGAATTTCAGGTTACAACCTCAAGTTTGAATTCCTCCTGAGTCCTGTTTGGGAACAATCAGCTGGAGCTCTGTGTAGAGTGGTCACCCATACACCCCCAGTTAACCACCAACCCACACTTCTTTCTTGTAAGGTTCAGCAAACGAGAGCTAATGGACCAATTCTGCTCATAATTCTTGAGCTAAAAATAGTTTTTACATTAAAAAGAAGAGGAAATAGAAGAGTATGCAGTGGAGGCTACATGCAGCCCCAAAGTTTAAATATTACCGATTTGTCCCTTTACAGGTCCCTAAAGTAGGTCTTGCCATGGTGGGCACGCGGGTTTTGGTTTCCTGTTGTATCACCCATCATAAAGCTTGGTGAAGGAGGAATCACTGCTGCTTACATAGCATTCCTACCGAATGTTGGAAAATAGCATTGTTCCAGTTCCACCAACACGGAATTTATTTTCATATGAAAGCGCACAAATGGATTATCATAGCCTCTAATACATCTGACCTCAGGACACAGCCGCAAAGCACAGATCACGCTGTCTGGCACACTCTTCCCGACTCCCCTCAGCAGCCCTTCGCCCCTGAAGGGGAGAAGTCCAGAGATAAAGTGGGGACACTGCTAAGAGTTAATGAGATCAACTCCTAATGGACCAGAAGTGCAGGGACTTGCCAGGTTTCCTTGACACAGATCAGCCTGTCACATCCATGGCTGACCCTCACCCAAGACCAACTTCCCCATTAGCAGCTGTGCCCTGAAGGTCACGTGTCACTTAGTGCCTGTGGCTGAGTTTAGAGTGGCTGATCCTTTCGTCGTTTCATTATGAATCTGTCCGTGGAACGTGGAAGTTCAATTACACGGGAGCTCCTTGAAAAACCACTGAGTTTTCTCAGACGCATCAGAGAATGGAAGGTCAGGATTATGGGAGGGTCACCACACAGAGTCTTTGGGTTTCCGTTGGATCTGGCACTAAGTCACTGGTCCTTGCATCCTTTTTCATAACCTCTGAGAGCAGCAGCTCTGATCTAGAAGTTTCCTGTGTGCTGAGCTAGAGGCTGAAGGGAACAGGATAGGATGAGGGCTTAAGGAGCGAAAGGCATCATCAATGTGTCACAATAAATGGATGAACATTGGTGCATATTAGCCCACGGCGACATCTATTGTCCTCTTCAATGAGAGAGTCAGATGCACAGGGTCTGCCCACAGAGACCCAGGGGCATCCTGCACCCGAGCCTTCAGCAATCTGCTTCTGTAGTTGCTGTGTTTCTACAGCTTCCATTCAGAGATTTTGGAAATTAGACAATTCACTGACCTCCTTGCTGTTCCTCATTCATGCCCAATATACTCCCACCAGCTATCCTAGAATGTTCGGGAATATTCCGGAATATTCTGGGATTGTTCTGGAATGTTCTTCCCCCTCCTTCCATACCTCCTTCAAGTCTTTGCTCAAATATCATCTTCTCATGAGTCCTAGTCAGGACTCCCCTTCATTATTTAAAGTTTAAAGCTCGACCAACAACCCCCTCAGTCACAAGTGATCCCCTCCCTCCATTAACACTCTGGTTTTTAAAAATAGCGTTTATCACCATCAAACATGATTTATTGATTTATTTTGTTTATGATCTATGTTTGGTTAGTTGCCTGTTTTGTTCACTGCTGCATCCCAGACACCGAGAACAGTGTTTGGCACCTGATAGATGCTAAATAAATAATAGTTTAGATAACTAAGCTATTTATTTAATAAGTAGTTATAGTTATTTAAATGAATGCAACTTTTCCCCATCTAGATATGAACAGTTCTTGGTTTTATTTTGGTTTTTAACTAAACACAGTCTTGGTCTGCTTTGCCCGGCAAAGAGCGTTCCTCTCACCCACAGTTTTTCTATCAGAGATGAACTCGTGTTTGTAGAATCATGCAGTTATCCCCTTGTCCATTTTTTATCCACTTTTGTACCCAAGTCCTTGCCTAGTTTCAAACATGGCACATACCGTATTTCCCCCAAAATAAGACCTAGCTGGACCATCAGCTCTAATATGTCTTTTGGAGCAAAAATTAATATAAGACCTGGTATTATATTATATTATATTATATTATATTATATTATACCCAGTCTTACATTATAGTAAGATAAGACTGGGTCTTATACTATATTATATTAATTTTTGCTCCAAAAGACATATTAGAGCTGACGGTCCGGCTAGGTCTTATTTTTGGGGAAACACACCAGTAGGCCCTCAGTAGGTTCCCCAATAAGGAAACCAGAGATGGCGATTTGGGAGTGATTCCCACTGGCGTGGTTCACTGCTGAATGACTGATTTATCCCCAAGTTTCTCCTGGTGAGGCCAGGAGATTGATACGTGGAGGAGAGAATATTTTGAGGGCAGAGGGGAGAGCTGAGGCTGAGCCTTGGGTCTGTCCTGGAAATGGGGACTGTCCTCCCACCACTTCAGTGGGGACCTTCACAAAACACCAAACCAAACTGGAAAAACAAATTGTCCCCAGTTCCAGTGATTGCATCATTGGATTCATATTTTCTGATAGAATCAAGGGTATTTTTGTAAACACTTTCCTTGTACCTTTGTTTTTAATTATGATTCTCTCTCAACAAGAATCTGAAGACTGCGACCGTTTATTGCCGTATTCTTGAGAAGGCCACACGAAAGGCCACCACTCAGACACCCCCAAAGGACGCAGCTGAGGCAGCGCCCCAACATTGCCTCTGATTCCCAACAAACAGTCTCCCTGTGAAATCGGATTTACCACAATTAAATTAAAATAATCAAGCATCCGTAGAGCTGTCAGAACTTAAAATAATTTTTTAAGAAGGATTCTTTTGTGAATGAACTGCATGCTTCTCCTGACCACAGAATTATCAGTGGTGATGAGAAATCCATTCCACATGTTTTCACTGGATCTGATTATGCAAAGATCCCTGCAGAATGGGCTCGTCCCTGTGAGCAGAACGTAGGGGCAGGGCTGCCGTATTCTTGAGAAGGCCGCACGAAAGGCCACAGTTCAGACACCCCCAAAGGACGCAGTCAGCTGCTTGCTGGCCTCTCCCTCCGTCACTGTTCTGGAAATGAACTTCAGTGCTAGTTCAGCCTTTGCACTTAAGGAACCGATAAACCCAAGCGGCTGCACCCCCCAGAAAACGACTGTCCCCACGACCTGCTGGAGGGAGAAGTGTGCTCTGAGTTTCAGCCTGCGCACATTGATTTTCCCTTCAAAGCAAGGTCTTGTGCTTGACTGGGTCCCTGAGGACGCGCCCTGAGAGTCTATTGGGGGAAGAGAGAAAGGCTGACGCAAAGACTGCTTTGCAAACATGTGCCCAGCCCTACTGTGACGAGTCCCCCAGCTGGGGGGGGAGCTCTCAGGCATGGGCAGGAAACTGATGGAGACAAAAGAAAGCTGGAGGACGAAGGCTCTGAGCTGCCCAGGGCCAGGTGTGTGGAGGTTCCACTGAGATGTTGGACATGCTGGGACACGGGGTGCTTGGGGGTCTGGGGAGCAAAACAGAAGCATGAGGAGGACAGAACACAGATGGTGAGAAGTTAGTATGATGGGTGAGAAGTTTGTAGGGTACTCTGGGCCGATGTCCCCATCAAAAGTGTAAAATGTAGACCAGAATTGATGTTTAGGAACTGAATAGAAACTGGTACCAGACATAAATGTCGGATGTCAGGGTGAGAGGCCACGCGGACAGTGAGCGTTTTTCTGACAGTGGCAGAGGACAGGGGACAGGAGACATTTAGACTAGACTTCAGGGCTGAGGATGGCATTAGCAAGACTGAGAACGAGGGGCCTGGGGTAGGAAACAGCCTACAAACCTGACTGTCCTCCTGTCCCTACCCCGTCCTCCTCCCTCCCCCCATTCTTGTAAACCTTTCTAGCTGCTGAAAGATGCTCCAGTATTCCCATTTCCCCTCAAATTCGTATCTCAAAACTATAATGAACCATCTTTCCTGGAAATCGGCTCGCTCTCTAGACGTCCTTCTTCTCTCCTGGTCCCATCAGCCGTGACCTGTGGCATCAGCTTCCCCCTTCTTCCTTGATGTACAGGAGCCACCATCAGGTCTCACTGCTCCTCTGGCAGCAATCCCATGTCCAGGTCTTCGTGCCCTCCGTCACAGTGATGTTCCATCCCACACCATGTCACTGGTCTCATAGCGGCCCACGGCCCGGCACGCTGGCCCCTCGCCACGTGAGTCTCGTAGGCTAAACTGCCCCCACCCCCAGGCCAGCGCTGGCTCATGCAGAACACTCTTTTCCATTGGCCTCTGGAATCCCCCAAGCCGACATTGTGTCCCTAAAGCCCAAAACTCTTACCTTCACGCTCTCATTCTGATTTCTTGACTTCACGTCTTATTGTTTTGTTGAGAAGATAGAGACAGTCAGGTTGGAACTGCTGCCCTGAGCCAGCAAGGCTCCTGGAGGCCCCCCCACTGCTTCCTCCCTCCTCCCAGCCCGCTCAGCCCACCCTGTCTACTGCTGCTCCTGTCCTCACTGTTCCTTTACGTATACCTTTTCTTCTTATTATTCGAATTTCTCCATTATGTCTCCTATGTAAAAACACCCAATTATAATAACAATTATTATGATGGCCTATATTTACTGAGCACATTGTTTTCATCACATTCTGACATAAATTTTACTGTTTCATTAGATAGGGAAGGAAAACGAGGCACATAGAAATCAAATAACCTGCAAAAAACCACACAGCTACTAAGTAATAGAGCCAGAGTTTGAACTCAGGGGGAAAGATTGAAACGCCCATCAACTGAGCAAACATTGACGGTCCCTGACTTACAAAGTTTCCACTTAATGATTTTTCCTACTCCATGATGGTGCATGTGAAAGCTGTATGTACTCAATAGAAATGGTACTCCAAAGCTTGAACTTTGACCTTTCCCCAGGCTAGCAACACGCCAGATGATACTCTCTGGTCCTGCTGGGCAGTGATGGGGCAGGGAGCCCCAGGGCCCAGCGAGCCATGTGCTTACCAGGCGAACACCTGATAGATACTCTAGTGTGGTGATAAATGCATATTCAACGTAGGAGATTTTCAACTTCCAATGATTTTACTGGGACATAACCCCTCGTGAGTCGAGAAGCGCCTATACGTCACATTATTACTCAAAACTTCATCCTCTGGAAAAAAGGACAATGCTTCTCTTGACCTTGCCTCTCTCCAACCCAACCCTTAGCTTTACCTTTCCTTTCACTGTCCAAAATCTTCGAAATCAGTTTATGTTCACTCCTGCTTTGTGAGCTCCCATATGCTCCTCACCCTCCTGCAAATGGGCACCCGTCCGCAGAGTGGTTCTTTTGCAGCTGTGATCACAAAATCGTCAATCCAGCAATGTGTTCTCATCCATAGGGGTCTCGCCCTGCTGACTCCTGGGTCACTGTTTGCTTCTACTTCTCAGATAACACTCGCATGTATGCTGTGTTATATCATACTTGCGTGTGTGTGTGCGCGCGCGTGCGTGTGTGTGCATACGCACATCTGATTGTTCTGGTTAGATCATGAACTCTGGGTGGACAAGAGTGCTTTATATCCCTTCGTTCTATATTAGGCACTTAGCACGTAGTACATTTCTAAGACATATTAATTGACCCTCACTGGGTGTCATTGGAATCCGTACAATCATTAGAAATTGGGTGGTGTGAATTGCACGCTCTGTTTTGCTCTTCAACTTTGCTTCTGCCATCAGAGGCCACAGCCTATGGTTCACAAGAATTACAAGAATTTTTGATTGAAAAGTGTTAAGAACTAAAGCGATCAGGGAGACTCAAGACAGAAGAACCAGATTTTTTTTTTTTTTTTTTTTTTTTTTGCCTCAGTAGCTCTGAACAACCTGAGGGACCCCAAAGCCATGTCACTAGAAGAGACTTCCAAGGGAAAGACAAGGGTCTTCAACAACCACCACACACAGAGTTTTTTAAAAAATATGAAGTATTTTACCCATTACCTTGAGGTTTATTAATCAAGTTGTCAAAGACATGGGGAGGAAGAGTATAAGGACAGCCCTTGGAGTCATTTTTCCTGGGAGCAAGAAAGCCCAGGCTAAATTTAGTACAGAGTGACTCTGCCCAATGGATTTGCCCATGGAAGCTGAAAACGCTGTCTGTGCTGACAAAGCCCACGCTTGGGGACTGTGTCGGGCTGTGTAGGTTTCCATGCACTCCGGAAGTCATTCTAACCTGTGGGGTTTGGTCTTTCAGCTCCTGACGGCCCACCTCAGGACGTTCACCTGGAGCCCATATCATCTCAGAGCATCAGGGTCACCTGGAAGGTAAACCAAGCAAACGCTTGTCTTCTGGCACTTTTTCCTTGGGGGCGAGCACTTCCCTCATGTTAAGTGTTATGAGGCCAAAATACTAACATCCCATTCTGCAAAATTAGATTCAAAGTCCTTTCCATATGACCCAATATTTGTATTCCTATTTCGAAGACTTGGACGGCAAGCCTACATCCACAGAGAGTGCTGTTGTGTCTTGTTTTTATCTGTTGAATCTTGATTGAGTCCTAAGTGCTGGTCTCCAGGCAGAGAGTAAAAAGGGTGTGTCTGCCTCACTAATTTCATCCCAGGGGGGGACTTCTAATCACTTTTCCTACGTGGCAAATTGTGGTGTGTAGTACTTAGTCCACCGAGGTGACAGGAAGGAGAGCAGTCCCCGCTGTGCCACCAGCTGGCTGTGACCTCAAGCACGTCCCTTGTTTCCTCACTTGTGAGTGCCCTGCTGAGTGTCCAAGGTCCCCAAGTGTGGCCCACAGGTGCAGACTGGCCCCTGGTCAGGTGGGGGCTTCTGACCAGTGGCTGGGAGAGAGAGAAAACTTGAGTGCAAACAACTAGAGCGATCAGCATGCTGTTTGTCCAGAGGACATGTTTTTCGTACCGAAACTTTCCCAGCGAAGGAAGCAGTTGATTGGTGCTCTGTGCAAGGCCGTCACAAACCAGCGCGTTAGGAGGGACCTTAGCTGGTATCACTTACCTGGTGGGTGCAACTGCCTTGGGGACTAGCCAGCCCTTAGTGTGCCCTTGGAGATAACTCCCTTAGGTCACATTCCATCTTATCTAGAGAGTTCTTGTTGGGCCAAACTGTCTAAAGTTGTACTTACTGCTCCAGTTCTATATTTCTCTCATCACATGTGTTTTCTTCTTGCCTCTTTCCTCCCCCTTTTCCTGTGTTCTCACTTGGAGCCGAGGGCAACAGCCCCAGTGAGGTCTTCCAGGCGCACACCTCTTGTAACCATTCAACACTAAACCGGCTGTACCTGTCGCTGGGTTTTTCCTTCGAGCATCAGCTCTTTCATAAAGTGACCAGAGTCTATAGCAAAAAGAGCTTTCATTGTAGAAGTGGATGCCCCCTTTGTTGTTAACACACGTTCATGCAGGAAGCCCCTTTGTGTCAGTTTTTTACAACCCCAACCTGTGAGTTGTGATTCCGGCGGGCAGCATGCCGTGACTGTTCAGTGGCTCAGACAGTGCAGGCCACACAGTGTGGGAAGGGGTGTCATTCAGCTTTGTGAGCACATCCGCCAGCTGCGAGCATCACACACTGGGTTATGAAAGGCACTTGGCAAGCCCTCGCCACACACACGGCCCAGCCATGCTACAAAAGGAATGCTGACTCACTCTGACTTGAATTAAAGACTCTGTGAAGTTTGACCCACTCGCCCTCTTCAGCCCCTTGCATTTTTGCCACTGAAAAAGAGCAGCTATTACTGTAGCCCCTAAAGCTTTTTGGGTCTTGCTTGAGGGATGTGTCTGTCCACGGAGCTCTTATACCCAAACATAGAAACTTTTCAGGCTTTAAAAGGCATTACATCCTTTCTGTCTCCATAGAAAAACAGCAAAAGAAGTCAGTAAATTGCAGTTACGTTTCTTCTTAATGTCAAAAGGATGAATGTGGTGTAGGCTATTAAAAGGAAGCCTTGCTTCCATCAGTTCATGAGGCGATTGAAATATGCTGTTCACAGAAAGTGATTTATCTCAGAGCAGCCGTGCCATTGCCTGGACTGTCAGCAGGCAGACAGATGTGTGGGTGACTTAACCAGGGAATGAGGTAAGGGCTGCCCATTCGATGGCTTTTCATTTCTCATTGACCTGATTATGTAAGGAAAGTGCATCACTGATTCAACCAAACTGTATGCTCTTATCCAGAATCCAAGGGATATGTAAAGTAGGATATGGTGCAAAAAAAATGTGCCTCGGTTTTATGGTGTAAAATTCCAGATTTACATTTTGTGTAAGGAGGTGACAGGAAAGGAGAAGAAAGGAGGAAATAAAGAAAGAAGGAGAAACCACGTGAGCCCAAGGAGGGAGCCCCACCTCAGGCAGCCAGGATGGAAATTGTAGGACATCTGAGGTAGAAACCCATTCAGAGTCACAGGCCAACTGATCACGAGCGAAAGATGTGCTTCATGGAGACACATGCGATAGAAGGGAGAAGAGCTCCGGGGTTTGGGTGGGAAAATGGCATTTTAGATGCTGAACCTCTTACAGATCAGGAGCACCTTTCTATGACATCGCAGACATGTTAAACTTGTTTAACTATCATTGTACAAACACTTCAGTAACACACGCCTTCTGTTGAACAAAATGAACAGCTTTCCCGCTTTATTTCAGTTATTTCTTTCACCAACGTTTCAGATTTTAAGATTTTCAAGTCTGGCACAGTTTGCACATGGCCTACTGAATATAGACCAAAACCCAAAAGACACTCTAGGCTGTTCAACAGCAAGCGGCACCAGCCTATTTCAGGGTCATCACTCTGTCCTCCCCGTTTACCAGGTACCAGGCATGCCCACAGCTGTCATCTTCTCTACTTCTCCACAGTCGTTGCTCACACTGTTCGTTAATTGCATTCTCCGCTCGGCCTGCCCAGTCCTGCTTACTCAACACTCCGATCCTGTACAACGCTCTCTGTGAACATGGGTGAATCTCCAAAGTGGAATTCGTTGTTTGGTCCTCTGTGTTACCCATTACTCAGTGATGTTCCCATCACATGTTTCTAATTTCCATTTGATTGCATCACTCTTTTGTCCTGTGAGCTCATTAGAGGCAAAGAGTGTCTCATTCATCTTTGAGTTCCTGTGGCTGGCACATTTGCATGAATGAATGAATGAATGAATGAATGAATGAATGAATTCTTATGTAAGTGGGAAATGATAAGGCCTATAATACAAGTGTTCCAAATTGCACTGGCCTCTGAAGCATTGCGTCTATAGAAACTGCCATGGAGAAGGCATCCCGGTTTTCAGGACCTGCCAGTACCAGGCTGTGATACAATGAGGGTCTAATTCATGATACAGTAAAATACATCTGGGCAAACAATGGCGGACACCCAAAGATGTGATCTATACTCAGTGTACCAGATAGGCCAACCACTTTACATGTGGGTTTCTACTAAAAATGTATTGAAAAGTGAATAACGGTAATGGTCCAACTCATTTGTGACAAGTTTTAGAGGAAATGGCCATCTGCAGATCACCTCAAATGTAAGCCCACAGGATGATGTCCAAGAACAAGTAACATATTTAATTGTCTTCATTATGCAAGATGGAGGCTCAGAAAGAGCTCTTAAACACTTTACATATTTTGAGTTAAATAAAAATGCTAAGCAGTGCCTTACCAGGAACTCAAGCGATAATGTAAGTGGTTCTAAGTAAAATAAAAATGAAGTAAATAATAATATCCATTTTCTCGCTCTTTCTCCACACCCTTTGAAAAACCAAAGGGTCTGCATAAGCAAATACAATTTACTTTACTACATGTTTTTACTGGAATTATTCAAAATCAGAAAGAATATTTAAAGCTACAGATTATTGATAATGATGTATTTGATTAGGTACCTGAAAAATCATAAAACTAAAGAGTTCTTTGGTTTTTCAGAAAATTCGTATTTTAGTCTATCTCCTAAGTGTAAAACTACTGATAGAACATGTCTCTGTTGACAGTGCGGGTCACCTTCTCTTCTGGTCAGTCTCAGAATCAACTGATCCCATTTGATGCAAATTAAGGACAATTTGATTGCCTGTTATTTACGGTGCTCATAACAGAAAACCTTTAGTATTTGCAATATTTAATTATTATCAATATCTCAAAACATTTCTCCAAAGAGAAATTAAAGCAGAGATTTTTTTTCTTGTTGATGTAAATGTTTTGTTTCGTTTTGAATGAGAAATTGTTTTAGAGCCATAGGCTGTCCCCAAAATATGAAATTTTCAATTGCTTAAATATTGCACTGCTGAAAACAATTGTCAGACTGATGACTCAGGATATAAATCCTGAGAATAAGTTTCCCACTTTCTTGAGTCTCAGTATCATACCCTCTGGCCAAGATTTTATTTAGAATAAGCAGTGTTACAGAAGAGACACATGACTTCCATAAAATATAAACATTGAATATTTAGGGATGCAATTAAATTTCAGCAATCCAAAGAATGTTTTTAACTAGAATACCACATCACCACAATCTCCAATAATTCCAACTAATTGAGGCATCATTACAATCTATTCTATGCTTCAGAGATGAGCTCTTACCCTGGAAAATGGCTCAGTCCACCATTTTAAAAGTAGTGACTTTCTCAGTAACAACGTAATAAACTGCAGGCTCCACTTGACTCTGCCATTTAAATCCCTCTGCCTCTAAGAAGTGGCACACATGTTGGAAAAGGAACAATTCCAGCGCTGGTATTTCCTGGATTCCTGGGAAAGACATCTTCCTGAGCATTTATTTGCTTTCTGCCAAGTGCTGTGCCCATCTTTTGCCTGCATCCTGTCATTAGATCTGTGGGTGAACCCAGTCCTGTCCACAGGGGGATCCTGAAGCTAGAGGGACTCACTTAAGATCTAAGGGCTCATGACTGTAAGAGTGAGGGCCCCCACCCAGGCATTCTTACTCTGCCTGTGGGCTTCTAAGCAACCGAGAAGCTAACGCATGTGGAATGCCAAGATTGTAGTTCAAGTACAATAAGCTACAACATATATTAGTTTCCTTTCTTTTCCTTCCAACTTCATCTTATAAAGTTTCTCCAATACGATTCAAGTTAGAGAAAACAGGCAAAATTTACATTTTTACCTCCTAACACTTTCTTTCCGAATTATAAATTTAACCTCAGAGTAACTTGAGTAAATCAACACCCTTTGTTCTTACCTCAATTGAAATTCAAAAGAGCTGCCTTGACATTAATTTTGCCTAATTTTTTTAACTCTCACTTTAATCTTTAGGCTGTGAAAAATTACAAAATTTACATTTCTTTTATGAACTAATCAATCAGTTCTAGAGATGGATTTATAGCAGCTTTATTAAAAATCCTAATGACCAACATGACTTAAAAATATTTAAGGAATTTTCAGACCTTCTCATCTTAACAAGTCTGCACCCTTTCCTCTATAACAAGAGATTATTACCCAAACTAATTTCAAAATGTCTTGGTCAACCATATAGAGTCAGATCATTCTCTCTTGACTTCCTATAGGTGACTGGACTGTAAACTTTGTGAAGGTAGAGGGAATATTTATTCACTATATCCCCAGTAGAAGCACAGTGAATATTTGTTCAATAAATACATGAACACTCCCAGTGTTCACTTTCATGTTAAAATATGTATATCAAGAAGGGTAGCTTTTCCTTTGGAAACCTCTGGACTCCTTAGAAAACCATACCTGACTGTATTTGCATCTCACTTTTTTGTGCACATAAAAACTATACAGAGACCTTTAACAAAACCACTCATTTCTTATTTGTATCATTTAGAATATATTCTGCATCTCTCGTCATCTGTCCATTGCATTAGTCCTCTTGGTTTAGCCATGTGATTGGCCTTTCCAAGGACCCCAGTTGTCTATCCCAGAGCAGAGCCAACAGCATGCCTGCTCAAAGGGTCTTGACTGGCATCCCAACCTCAGCAGGCAGTCCTCTTGCTTCAAAGTACAGTGAGAAGATGCTGCCCACCTTTCCAAAAGCTCTTCAGCCGCCAAGAGTGTGAGAGCCAGGCCTGACAGCTGAACGTGCTGGGAAGGGATATTGGCTGGGACTCAGCTTAGGAAGCATGTCTCCATTCAATCCCGGTGGAAGTGCTCTCTCTCTCCAGCTAATTGACCCTGACAGGACACAAATTGAACTTGGACTAAAGTCTAGGACCAAGGCCATCTGCATTCATTCATTGGCAGTGCCTTCGTATGGTTTCTTCTGAAAGCTCTACATTGAGCCTGGGCAACCCTGGGCAAGACACCACAGGGCAGGTACTTCCATCATTCTGTTTTAGAATGGTTAGGTTCTAAAGGATTAGGTTACAACGTTAGGAGGTAAGGATGGTACTTTTTCCTTTACTTAGAGAACATATTATCAGAAATGCAAATAAGAGTAATGAGTAGGAACCATGAGGTTGCAACTTAAGAGCACAGTGGACACTTATGGTTGACCAGCTATAGGTCTTTCTTGATTCACTATATTAACATCACATTTTACAAGTAGACTAGGTTCTAAAGTTAGGATGCGAGGATAAAAATTACTTATGGTTAGCATAGTATTAAAAATGACATAATCATCTAGTAAGTACACTTTAAGTAATTATAGCCCTGAACACTTACAGTGTCACATATGTACTTCTATGTAATATTTACAGGGAAAAATAAAGATATGTAAAAATAGACCTCCATAATATGTCATTACATTATGCATAAAGTAAGATTAGCATACGTTAAAGGCATCTGCAGCAAGTCAATTGTGTATAATAAGAATACTTTGACGCAGTGTAAAAAGGACTGCATAGACTTGAAGAAAATTAGATATTACTCCGATCACTGTATCTGATAAAAATGACCTGGAGCAAGTTACTTTATTTGTCATTACTGAAGCTTGACCCTTTTCATTAGTTTCGATCTGAGTGTCCTTTTCATTATTCATATAGACAAATAAATAACAGTGCATTTAAATGGCATACTCTCTTTCTACTCAGCTCACAGCAATGACTTGATAACCATGAAGGTAAAGGATACCAGAGCACGTTAGAATACCTGGGCTGCTCTCTCGAATAACAACCCAGATTTTGATCCCCACCCTGGATGCTGTCCCCTCTCCTGGCTCTGGACAGCACAGTCCTTTCTGATAAGAAATGCCTCCCAGTAAATGTAAATATTACAAAATTGGCATGACAAAATAATAAATATAATTTCTATTTTAAATAATCTAATTAAATAAATAGGTCATCATTTTAAGGAAAGTATTCAGAAGACTACCTCATGTATAGTTTTGCTGGTTCTCATAAAATGCCGACTCTACTTTTCACAGAGAACAAATCTAAAGATCAAATTAAAGTGAATATGACATTGAGTATTATACAGTCACACATCCAATACTGCTGTTTTGGTTAATGATAGACTGCATATATGATGGTGGTAAACCATGTAGTCTAGGTGTGTGGTAAGCTATACCATCTAGGTCTGTGTAAGTTTCACTCTATAGTGTAAGTTTCACTCTACATTTCTCAGAACGTATCCCCGTCATGAAGCGGTGCATGACTGCAAATGAATTGAATGACTTCTAATGAGTGAGTGAATGAATGAATGTACACTCTTTAATGTGCTTATTTTTCTTAGCTGTCATTGTGACATCGTTCTAATGATAATCCCCATCTTAGAGAAATTAATAAGGTAGATAAGTTAGTAAATGGAGTGCAGATTTAGAATGTAAAATCAAAAAGAAAAAGGAAAACCTATGTCCAATCAAGAATTCCATAGACATCAAATGACATCTGCTATGTCACGGACCTGTCTCCCAAGGCAAGGGAAGCAATCTAATGTTACTTTCATTATGTAAAACATGCTGGACAAAGTTCTTCAGGATCTGTTGCAGGAAGGACTCCAGCAAGGATAGCACAGGCAACAGCCCAAGGAGACTTTGCTCCATCTAATTTCCACATTCTAGTTTCGTGGTCACGGGGAGCAGAACAGAAAAACACAATGTATGCTTTGAGATTCATGTCAGCGATACAAATACATTTAACTCAGCGCACTAAGATAGAATCAACATATTCTATTTTAAGGTAACCTTCCAGAATCGTTTCAAAGACCAAACTTCTCTTCGTATTCAAAATTTTTAAAACCGATCTTAGATTTTTTCAATGCCTGTGATGGATTTCTCCCGTTAGGACATTGTTTGAAAATTTTAAGTTGAGACTGAAAATAAAAGTTTCTTGTGCTTTCAGTATTCAGAGAAATACAGGAAATAAAACAATGCTACCTTTGAAAAGTATATCATCATGCTTGTGTTCCCTGCTAGTCACAATCTAAAGTTGGAAATAAGCCCTGTTTTTATATAAATAACAGAAGAGCTCAAGAGACATATTCTTACTGACTTTGAGAAGTGAGAATTCCCAAAGAAGGAAAGTGTGATTCAGGGAACTTGCAGTGTTGCCCCCAGGGATCTGTACAGATTCAGTGGCTCCATCTGCAGTTGGGGATGTGTCAGGCACATCTCCCCATTTCAGAACCAGGGTGCTCCCTTGTCCAGATGCTTCTAGCATGTTCCTGACTGAGCAGAATAGCCTACTAAATACTTTTTCAGTCTTCTTCTCTCCCATTACCCACTCATGCAGGTTGATGCCTGAAATTCCTCTAGTTGAGGCTAGTGCCTTTTATTACCCAAGTACAGACAAGACAAAGGTAAATAATGACAAGAGCAATGCCATTCTGTGCTTAAATCATCACAAACGTGTAAATGGCAGACATAAAATTTATAGCCCAAAGTCTACTGTTGACAGGCATTACTTGTCTCCTGATAAAACACAAGTTAGAACTTTGCCATCCCAGCAAGGAGGGTAACTAACTCTATCAAACACTCAGCCCAAACCCTGGCCTTTCTCTGCCCTTCCGCTCTAGGTGGCACCTCTCCACTCACCTTCCACCTCCCATCCCACCTCCAACCTCAACCCACCCAGTGAAATCTACCTCGCACTGGCTGTGGTCCACAACATTGTGTCCTAAGGGGTCTGCAGACATTTTCTGTAAAGGGCCAGAGTAAATACTTTCAGCTTTGTCTGTCAAAGGTCTCTGTCTTAGCTCTTCAACTGGGCCGTTGTGACACAAAAAGCAGACACAGCCGGTAAGCAAACAAGTGAGTGCAGCTGGGCTCCAGTAAGACTTTGCTTGGTACACTGAAACTTGAAACTCATGTGATTTTCACATGTCACAAAATATTCTTTCTCTTTCGATTTTTTTTTTTTGCAACCATTTGAAAATGTAAAAAGCATATACGATCTTAGCTAAAACAAGTGGCCAAACAGACTTGGCTCCAAGAGCACAGTCTGTCAACCTAGCTTTACTAAACTGAGAGGGGACCTAGGGAGAAGCCACATACAATTGAAATGTGTCACACGTAGCTTCCTGTTAATTGGTTCTTTGGGCAGAGATGTAAAGCCCTGAGGAACTCTCTCCAGGTGGGAAGTTAAAGCCTCCCTGTCACTCAGCAGGTCCTCTGAGCTTCAGATCTTCTTCAGTTCTTCTAGGCAGGCCTACTTAGCAGAAGTTACAGACTTGACACAGGGATCTGGCATAGGGTTGGGGCAGGTCATTCCTTTACAAAGCCTCCCTGTCTTTGAAACCCCTGCCTTCCACATTGCTTAGCACACCTGTGTCCTCTGTGTCCCTCCAAGATCTCTGTGGCCTTCTGCTGGCTCAGCCCCACCCTCCTTGGCCATCTTGCCATCCTCAGGGGCGGCCTTCACCTACAAGACAGCTATTCCCTGTTGGACACCCTCCCCGCACACACGTACACCCCATCTGCTCTGGAAGGGCCAAGTCCTTTGGGATCACACAGCTACCACTAAATAGTTGGGGCCCAGCCTTAGGCTCCCAGACTAGTACACACTCCCTCTCAGCATCTAAACACAAACCCGTTTCCCTCAAGCTCCCCATTGCCTGTAGACTTAAACGTGCAGGCTGGACCAGTCTCCCCAAACCTCACAGTCTCCAGGTGGATTCTTTCCTAGCTTGTTCCAGCTACATCCCTTGCCGGCCCCCAGAAACTTCTTTTGTGTCTCTCCACCTCATTCTCTCTTTCCCCGGTCTGAACCCAGGGTGCCTCCATTCTCCCTGCCAGGTCCCCAAATGGCTCCATTCCCAGGCTTGGGGACAGTGTGAGCATCGCCCTTCTGCCTGACTCAGACGTTCTCTCCAGCTTCGCAGAGCTGCAGTAGCCAACTCCCCTCCTCTGCGGGTACCTGAGTTGGCCGCGGAAGCTTAAGGAGGAGGCGTGACATCTAGAGGCTCTGAGGTTAGGCACAGGCTCTTCCTGGAGCCCACCTCTCACGGCTGCTAGACACAAAACAAAGCCTGATATGCATACGTGCCCTGAATTATCTTGTTAGGTCCCTGGCCAACACCACCACATAAGCCCTTATAGCTGATGAGAAATGCTGTGTGCGGCTCCCAGACAGTGAGCTATGCAAAGGACAGCAAAATTCAAAAAAATAAATAAATAAAATGGAGGGGTCTAGAAAGAGTAGCTATTCAACAACTGTTTATTGGTTAGATGAATGAATGAATGAGTGAATGGATAAATGGATGACTGATATGGGAGCCACCCTACAGTTTAGAAATTGAGTAAATGGAGTCCTGTCTTGCAGTAGTTAACCTCAATTTCATCCGGTAACATTCTAACAACCTGTTTCTAAATTTCTACATTTGTGTCCCAAGCCCACACACATCCTTGGCAGCCACTTCCTGCTCTTACCTGCCAACTCTGACTAGATTTGGGTGACTGTTGGCTACACATCCAAGTTCTCGGCCTCTCAACATAGTGCATACTTCAAACCTACTGTCACTCATGATTATTTCTCAAACCTGAATTCACTAGGTCCTTTGTTCTAAGCACCTCTCACTATCAGGTCATGTGTCCACTGTTTGTTTCATAACATGACACCCCCTCATTCTTTCCCAGCCCTCGATGGACAGCTTTGGGGAAGGGAATCAGGTGGCCAGGTAGAGCCCTCATATAAGACCTTCGATACGGATAGTGTATTTTGTGTAATGCAGTTCTGAGAGATGGAAATGAAAACATGCTTTGAGGCAACGGTGAGAGTCTTCTCCGCTCTCTGCCGTGGCTCCCTCAAGCATCAAGCGTTCACCTAAAGAGGCTGTGCTGTCAGTCCTGGTGGAGCCATCCGCAGTGCTCTGTCCAGCAAGACAGTTGTTCCCCGCCAACCAAGCCCCCACGTGGAGCAGAGCCGCTGGGCTGCTGTGTGGCTCGCAGGATCCTGAAGGTCTCACAGGCTTACTTGCATTCATTCCCTTTTGTTCTGCACAGAGAGAGAGAGAGAGAGAGAGAGAGAGAGAGAGAGAGAGACTAAGAAACTGGATTACTGGTGACCTGCAAAATCAGGGAATGTACAGTCATTGCTATTTGACTAAATTGTCCATCCCCAGTGGAGCCAATTCTAAACCTTTTAATGACTCCGCAGAGAGAACCACACTGGTTCTCAGACTGAGCGTGCCCCAGAATCCCCTGGAGGGTTTGTTAGAACACAGGCCACCAGCCCCTGCCCCCAGCGTGTGTTTCTGATTCCAAGCGTCTAGGTGGGACCCCAGTATTTGCCTAGCTTCCTCTCCACTCCTGCCCCCCCGCACCCCCCACAAGCACCACAGGGACCTCCCTGAAGGGTCACTGAGCAGTTCTCCCTTCCTGGGTCATCCCTGACTCTCTCCCCTGTGGGCCGCTGTGTCTGCCAGTTGCTTCTCTTGCCCCCTGCTCAGCAATGGCTGGTCACCCTTCAGGCCCAGATGAAGTCCAGCCTTCTCTGGGAGTCCTTCGGTCCCTGTTGGGCGGAGGCATGGCTCCTTTCTCCCATCCCTGACACGCTGTGTAAACCTTCAGCTCGGCAAGCACCACATTCTACTTTAATCACAGACCGTCCGTGATGCCCCGCCCACAACAGTCTCCAGTTCGTGACTGTCACATTTAAGGCACCCATTTGCTGAGCATGTGACCGAGTGGCTGTCCTTTATGTCCTTTATGGAAGGGGCTGAAGGAAGTACGCAAAGATGAGAAAGGCAGCCTCTATCCCGGTAATAAAAAGCAAACAAGGATAGGTTCCGTTTTGAGTGAGTTTGGAGGAATCTAAAAGGAACTTTTCAATTCATTTTTCAACTGAATTACTCACCATGTAGGAGCAATACAGTGTTTTTGGAATGCGGAATTCTGCCGTGGGGGCTTTGGCGCTCCGGTCAGCAGGTGGACCTTCCACAATGAGCAAAGTCCACTGGCCTGCAGTGGGACGGGGGAGGGAGAGTACAGGGAGCAGGACCTGGCTGGTGGCTTTCCGAAGCAGAGATGCCTATTTTAATCACTCACATCCATCGAGGTGCTGTGAGCACTGGCGCCCCTGTTTTCACCGGCTCCTTAAAGAGTGACGAATCTGCCACGGGCAGCTTGCAGGCTGGCTCAGATGCACGCATAAAACACAGGCAGTCGCAAACCACACAAATAAATCAACATGGTGCTACTGTTGTCATGGAGATCAAAAGATTGCGTTTCTTAAAGGAACTAGGAGTTGGGAGGTATTTGAAGGCTGGAGGAAGGGCACCTGGAAGGGTGAAAGAAGGCTGTTTCGAGAGACAAGAGGAGGAAAAAAATGCCAGGCTAGAAAACGGAAAGAGAGAGAGCCAACATGGCAGATAAATGAGACAAACGGAAAGAAACTGGGATCATTTCTGGATCCCAAGGTAAATGAAAGGAAGAGGAAAATTCAACATGAAAAACAATCCTTACATGAGAAATGGAACAGTGAGTAGGTAAGGCCTTCTCTTAGAGCTCTAGTACATTCAAAGGGATTTGAGAGAAGGTCAAAACAGAACACTCATGTATCAAACTGTAAATACCAACTTCTTCCCATGTGGGCAGGACTCAGGTTGTTGAATCCTTGACTATAGAGTGAAGGGAGCCACTTCACTGAAGGTTTATTTTTTTTAATATTCATTTCCTTTCCAAAGTCTTCCTTTAGTATGTATTAAGACGACTGGTTGGTTGCCAGGTGAGATTTGGTATAATTCTGTACGTCTGTCTAAAATGAGCCTTATTGAAAACACATGTAACCCACAAGTTGGCTGAATGAATGAACAAAATCTCTGGAACCCTTGTTTTAAGGAAGAAAGAAAAAGGAAGGAAGGAAGGAGGGAGGGAGGGAGGGAGGGAAGGAAGGAAGGAAGGAAGGAAGGAAGGAAGGAAGGAAGGAAGGAAAAAAGAAAAGAAAGAAAAGAAAGAAAGAAAGAAAAGAAAAGAAAGAAGCGTGGCATTGTCGAATTAACTTGCTCTCCAGAAGCTATTTTCTTCCCTGATGGGGCCTGGGAAATAAATCCAAATCCTGCTTGCACCTCTCATTCCTATGCATGACTCACTATGCTAAGTGACAGCATGGAAGCCAGCTCTCGACTTGATTCCATGTATGCAGGTTTCAGCACACTGTTCCCGAGAGCCCCTTCCGGACTGCCTAATCCAGGCCTTTGATCTATAGCTAGGTCTTGGGTTTGTGGTCCAGGAATCTCTTCTGTCTTTACACCCTTCCTATTAGCCCTTTATCCAGTCAGATTATATACCTGCAACTGAGGTCATTCTTACCCATCACTTTCGTTGCATCTCACATATGCTCAAAACCATTCTCTCCGTCATCTACACATTTTCTGATGCTGTCCGCTGTGTCCAAGCCCTGATATGGACAAGAGTAGGAGAGATGTCAAACGTGTTGGTGGGCAGCCTTGTGCTCTTGGAGCTTGCAATCAAGACCTTGGAAAGCAGACATTTGATATGGAATGGTGACCAAAGAGGAGAAGAAAGTGATCAGTTCTCGTTGAGTGGTTCAGTGGATGGGTGTGTGCCAGTGGAGACCAGACAAAGCACAGCATGCGTTGGGTGGAGGCAGGCAACAGAAACTTCTTGGTGTGTTAGAAGTTGAGCTGGCCATGGAGAATGAGTTGGGTTTTGATCATAGAAAGGAGGAAGAAGAGCAGTCTCTGATGGGGGCTTTCATGAAATGGAAAAAAATGTAAGACAGTTGGAATTTCCAGACTGTCTAAGCAGTCAGAGAGAATCCTAGATCATCAAGGAACATCCAGGGGACATTAGTCTGGAAGGACTCCCGCAGGGCTCAGATCTCACAATGAGCCCTGCTGCCATTTGGGGAGAGAGAGGGCTGAAGTGGTTTCTTAGAAAAATGTGTCTTCTCCAGTATCATGCAGCACAGATTCAAAATATGTCTCAAGACCCTCTACCTGTTTTCTTCGTCCTTTCTTCCCACCCGCTATTAACTCCACTTGCTTAGTTTCATCAAAGTGATATAATTATTTTTCACCCATTTTGTCAATTGTCCTTTGATGCCACTTAACAACTGGAGAATAGTGTTCTCAAACTGTCTTCCCGTTAAGATGACTTCTCCACAGATACAAGCCAACCATCACCCTTGATTCCAGGTAGACACATGCTTCAAGCAGAAATGTTTAAAGCATCATCAAAACAATTTTTAAAGTAAACAGCATTATGTCCTAACTTGTTTAGGGATGATATGGAGCCCATTGCTAGACTAATGGATTGGAGTGGCGGCCCTGATGCACACCCTTGCTCCTGCTTACTGGTTGTCCATACAACTCAGAGAGAGCCTCCAGGGTCACGTTCAAAAAACTTTGGAATTAGCACTACAGCCCCTAAAGTTTCCTGCAGTTAATGTGCAAAATTCCTGCATTAATGGATTTTTTTAAGAGATTTTTGTTTTTTAGTAAGTCCTCAAGTATTTTTTTAATGTAAACACATCCCTAAAATCAAATGTGACTATTCATCCTACCAATTAACAATAGAAACTTAAACTTTGCCTAGTATAGTTAGAATTTTTGCTTACTTTTGTGCATGAAAACATAATATTTTCTCTTCATGTGATTTGTTAGGTTGTTCTTTGATTAAAAAGTGCTTTGTTTAGTGTAACTTTACAAACCTAATTAACAAGCTTTGCAAAAAGGAAAAAAGTTTTTTGAGGCTCTGTGAGTTGTGGAAACCAAATACAACGCTTAGAAAACCCTGGGTTAGAATTCCAACTCTACACTTACCTTGAGAAAGATGTTTTAAGCTTTTTGACCTTTGGTTTCTTCATCTTGAGGATAATAAGGACAATGAGACTTCTGGGGGTTGTTTTGAGGATAAGTGGAAAAAAGCAAGTGTTCGGTAAGTGGTGGTGGTGAGGTGGTGTAATGATAGTGGTAACTGCAGTAGTGGTGGTGCTGGCACTGAGTGAAGGATAGAAGTGCTGGGGGTAATAGTGATAGTGACAAGGGTGTTGATGTCAGTGATGCTGGTGGTGAGTGTTGGAGGTTGTGGCAGTGATTTGTTTGTGGAGATGGTAATGCGATGGTGGGAAAGGTGGCAGAAGTGGTAGAAGTCGCAGTTGTGTGAGGTAATGGGGTTGGTGGTGTTGGTACCAAGGGTGGCAATGGTGATGGTGATGGTGGTAGAGATGCTATTGGTGGTAACGGTCGTAATAATGCTGGTGTGGTGACGTTGGCAATGAAGGTGGTGGACATGGTGGCAGTGATGATGGTGGTGATGGTGATGATGGAGCTGGTAGAGGTTGTGTCAGTGAGAAGTGGCAGTGCTTGTGGTGGGGCACAGAGGTAGTGGTGGTGGCTGTAAGAGGTGGTGGTGGTGATGCTGGCTGTGGTAATTGAGAAGGTGAAGCTGTGGTGAGCACTGATTTGTCATCATGGTTGTAGTGGGGCGTGGCTATTGTGGTTGAATTAGAAAGGTAAATAACCTAGAGATGACTTCTGTATATACCTTGTACCAAAACAGCTTTATTGGGATGCCATTAACATGCCATAACATTCACTGTTGTAAGTGTACAATTCAATGAGCTTTAGTTTGTTTACAGAGATGTGTAGCCATCGCCAGAATCCAATTTTAGAACATTTCCATCATCCACAACAAATCTCATACCCGAGAGCAGTTACACCCCACTCCTTCCACACAACCTTTTTCAGATTGTTTTAAAACCCACTAGGGGCCTGCAAGCTATGGAATCAGCACTTGTAGGAAAAATCTATCGCTTCTTTCTCAGGTGCAACAATTCATTCTGCGTGATAACTACAGACTGGATTAGAACCGTGAAAAGAAAAGATGTGAAACCACCACTACCTTCAAATAGCTCATAACTCTATTCAATATGTATCTCTCCAAAACTGGAATATTAAGAAAACTGGAAGAGAGCACTCTTGTGTGTTCCTTGTGATAAACATAGTCCCTTAAGTTAACATATTGTATTGCACATCTAAAAGAATAATGACAAAAAATCCTATCTCATTAACGGGCAATTGAAACACAACCTTTTTGAAATAAGACAGTCATCCGTTTCTGGGGCTTGAATCTAATAAATAAACTGAAAAACAGAGAAAATGTTTCATAGAGGCACTTAACACAGTATTTGTGATAGAAAATTACAAGACAACAATATCCCCAACAATGGAAAAACGATTAAATAAAACATCGATATATGGAGTATGATTTGTAAAGACTGAGGAAAACATTGGAATATGATCCTGACAGCATATTAAGTGAAACATATCAAACATCAAATAGTACAGAGTATGAGGACAACTATGTAAAAAAAAAGCCAAACTTCAACTTCACTTTGATAAATAAATGTACCAAAACATGAATAGGATTACACAGGATTGGTGGCTGAATACTTTTATTATAAAACAAAATAAAATAATTTTTTAAAAAACTATTTTGCAGAGGAATCTAATAAGCAAGAATAACCTTTATGTCATTCTAGAACCAACCAGACTAAAATTTAGTTCTAAGAAAAATGTAAAAAACATACTATTTATTTTTACAAAATATTGAAACCGAATGGAACAAAAACAGCTGTGTTGTCTATCATACTTAAACTAGTTAAAATGTGTTTTTATCCAGGGAGAGGAAAAAACAGGAAGATTTCTCCACCTACCTGTGCAACCTGATCACAGACATGATTATCCCTCCAAACTCACGGAATTAGATGTCAGCCAGGAGGTCCCCCTAGTCGTGTAGGGTTTCCCTAAATTGGCTGCTGTACGCAAACATTTTCTTGTGGGCATTTCCTCCACTTCCCACGCTTCCTTCTTGGCCTGATTCCATAGCCTTCGTACTGGGATCCTGACTCGGTATCTTAGGAAGGTTTCAAACCTCACAGAGAGCCAGTTGAAAAATTAGAATGCTTAATGGGTGTAAACCGAATTAAAACCATATATATCATTTTTATTGGGTCACTGTATTTAACATTTAAAAACTATGTGAAATAGGAGAAATGTCTTGGTTTTAAATTTAATTTTTAGATGACTTTTGCAGGAAAATTGATTTTATTAATTCATTAAATCATACAAATGCAATTCAGTGATTGTGATAAAACGCATTCCAGGTAATCAAATTCTCAAAATCTAAAATCTTTATACCCCATTTCAAAGCCAAGTGAAAAGTCATAGTTCATTAATCCAAAAACAGGACTGCATAGACATTTGCTTATTGTAAGAAAGGTGTGAGTTCTTACGTCAGGGTCTAACTGTGCCAACTGGACTGAAACAGTCATGGGTTACATGACAGGTTCCTTGATATCTATGAACACCATGCTAATGCATAAAATCAGACTGGTTGAGAAAAGCAATGGGAACCTAAGAAAACCATAAACGAGGAAACTGACTTTTAAAAAGAAATGTGATTTTACTGCTCCGTGTAGCTCAGACTAACACCCAAAGACAGCCGGAGGCATCTAATGCCTCTGGGAGGTTGGCATATTAGGCAATTCTTAAATATTTGCTGAATTCATTCCTGCTGCTATCTGCTCACAACCTTCTTCTGCCTTCTCACTGGGTGGACTCCCCTCATTCACATTTTGCTGTTGATGGAGGACTAGCCCTCCAGGCAGCCCCACACTGTCTGCCATGTCTCACTCCTGTGCTCTAGGCACCCTCTGCTCCATCCTAGTCCCACCCCTTTCTGCAGGCTCCACCCTCCACACCAGAGCCCTGGCCATCCTTCCACGCCCACCTGAGGTCAGCCTCTTCTGACTGCTCCCATCTATTCTCATTTCACCACCTTTGCAAGCCTGCTGCTTCTCCCCACCCAGTACCACACGCTTCGATACTTTAGATTTCTCTACAGTTCCCTAAGTGTTTATTTCCTCTCTCCACCTGGATTGTAAGCACTTTCAGGACAGAGAAAGCTTTTCAGAGCCCTGGGAGACCTAAAGCCATGGTTTGTACTGAAATATAAACACACAAACACACATACTCCTGCACATACGTACACACACACATACACATGTGCACACACACTCACACAAGCATATACATATATTCAGTACTCACACATATGCACACAGACATAACAAATATACATGTACCCTTGCGCGCGCGCGCACACACACACACACACACACACACACACACACACACACCTGTTGACTGCCTGAAAGTCTACAAAACCTTTATTCATTTAAAACATCATGTCAGTGTTGTTCTTATAACATACTTGAAAAGAGTCTGGTTTCTTAAAAAAGGCCAACATGTCAGCCAAAATTGTCCTGTCTTTGCGTCGGCAGACCCTTTATCATTAGCCGAGAGATGCTTACTCTCGCCTCACCCTGATCAGTTTAAATCACCATAAAATGATTCCAAAATGCCTTAGGCCTTAAAGAAAGGGGTTTACCTTCCTACCAATGGTAGACCCACCTCTACATCAGCTTTCAACCTGAAAACACCTTCATTCTGGAATATTCCCTTTGGTTGTAAGCTCCATGAGGATAGCGACCTTTAAAAACAAAAATCACTTCTGTGCTCCAGTGCCTTGAATAACCTGGCAGAATGGGCAGCTCAATAGCTTTTGCTGGAGAATGCTGGCTGGTGTACACTCAGGTGCCCCAAACACAATCCGTCTTCAAAACTTCCCTGCCGGTTAGAGAAGTCAGCCATGGCAGCCTGACCAAGGGACTGGGAGCACAGGCTCAGGTGGCAGATTCCCCTGGTGGCCCCTCATGTTGGTGTGGCCTCCTCTGTCAAATGGGGGTGGATGTAGGGCTGTGTCACGGGCTTGTGGTGACATCTGGATGAATAAAATCTAGGAAAGGAAGAGTGCCCAGCCATGAGCAAGCACTTCTATGAACTCCGTAACCATCACTACACTATTATTGTTATTACAGCGGTTATTTGATTTTATTTTTGTTTCCTTGAGAAGTGGGTGGGTGCTGATCTCCCTGTCAAGTATTCTTTAGTGAATTCTTTTCTTTCCTGTTTAGGCCCCCAAGAAGCATTTGCAGAATGGGATTATCCGAGGCTACCAAATAGGTTACCGCGAGTACAGCGCTGGGGGCAACTTCCAGTTCAACATTATCAGTATTGACACCACTGGGGACAGTGAGATTTACACCCTGGACAACCTAAATAAGTTCACCCAGTACGGCCTGGTGGTGCAGGCCTGCAACCGGGCCGGGACGGGACCTTCTTCTCAGGAAATCATCACCACCACCCTCGAGGATGGTAGGTTCTGCTGGACCGCGGCACGTGGCTTTCCTTCCTCAAGGGTTTGTTCTGGTCACAGCTCTGGTTCCCTACAGCCTGGCCCCCTGCTGGCTTTGCGGTGACAAAAGTGGCTGGGCCTGCGGGGACTAGGGTTTCCAGTGGGGAAGCGTGCTCTAATTAACTGGAGGACTGCATTGATTTGCTCCCGCCCTTGACACATCCTGATTGCAAAGCCCAAATCCATTCCCTTTTCAGCATCTTCCTCATTCATTTTAAACACAAGAATTGGGCTTTTCCCGAGTGAAACCAAGGCTCTCCATGACTGCAGAAGTCTGACCAGAATGTAGAAATCCAATTTTCTAAGAATGTCTCCCAAATCAATGTTAAGGAGGATTTTTTTCCTTTTTCTTTCGTTCTTTTTTCTTCTTCTTTCTTTTTTTCTTTTTTTATGATTGCTTTCTATTTTCAAGCATTCTGAGACCAGAGAACATGAATGGACTTCCTGGAGCAAATCTCATGGTGCCCGAGCGCCCTCTAGTGACCATAAGGAATTAATTCTTCCTTTTACCATGACCTGGGGAAGACAACCTAAAATTTCCCACTTCCAGTAGTGCTTGTAAAGAGAGAGACGCCTGGTGTCCCGAGACACAGTCTTTCAGATAAGATATGGAAATAAGTAGTTGATTTTAAGGCAGCTTGCATTGCAATTACCTCTTGTGCAATTAGCCACTTGATAATAATTTTGAGGAATCAGTGATGATGTACATCTATAATTTCTGATACTTTTTACAGAAAGAGACGTAGAAACTTTAATATTGGGATTTTCTTTCCATCTTCATAATCGTTGAAGTAGTGAATAAAATGCCCTTCAGTTTACACCTCAATGCTCATTTTTTATGGATGCCTGTTCTACAGTCAGTATTTTGTCCTCTCTCCTAGATACAGCGTTTAAGGTTTGCATAAATGCAATATGAAAAATACTTCAAATATTCTTTTAACCTGTATCTTAGTCCGTTTTCTCTCTTTCCTCTGACATAATGTTATATAGTATTGAAAGGGGGCCTGGGGATGGGGTGGGTAGTAAATAAGCTATGATTACATGTCTGCATTTTAGCACTTTTCAATTAGGCTTCCAATTTATATAGAAGATATTAATAAAAAGAGGGAATGTATTGTACAAAGTAAATGCAACTTAAAGCAGTGACTTACAAGAGTAATGGGAAAGTAAACCAGATAAGCAATGGTCTTTATTCATGCAATAAGATCAAAAGTGTTCTCAACTCCTAAAGCCTGAGACGACCTCCTTACAAGGGGTATCGTTAAGCTGGAAAGAGAGACAATGGAAGTCTATGAGGACATATGCATAAACTTATGATATTTTACTTGGTTATCATAATATTTGTATAAGGAGAATGGTGCTCATTTTTTCCTTAATTTGGGGACTTGAGTACAATTTTTTCTTTTGCTTGCGCATTGAAATATGAAGCTAATGTTGCTTATTCAGTATTGCTCTGCTAATGAATAAGACCACCCACCGTTATTACAGATTCTAATTATTTAATTTCAGTGCCCAGTTACCCCCCTGAAAATGTCCAAGCCATAGCAACATCACCAGAAAGCATATCAATATCCTGGTCCACACTTCCCAAGGAAGCCTTGAATGGAATTCTCCAGGGGTTCAGAGTCATTTACTGGGCCAACCTCATGGATGGAGGTAAGAGGTTTAAACTAGGGCTTTGCATTTGCCCCCAAAAAATATGTGATGGAATTTGCAGACTCCCAACCTAATATAGGATTCTGGACATGGCGGGCATTTCTTCATCAGTGAGCACTTTCCTCTTTTCCCTACGTCATTCTGTTCTTATCCTTCATCCAACATTTTAACAGGTGTATACAGCTGTTTAATGCATTTCGTCCCTTCAAAGGGTAATTTGAGGTATAGGAGGGGTTGGCACCTGGGAAATATAAGCATGGATGTGATTTCTAATTATGAGTATCTATGTCAAGCCTCTGCAGGCAGCATCAAAACCTTCATGTGTATCTCGAAAGTTCTACTCAATGTGTATCCTAAAAGGTTGATCCCTTCGTATTCCCCAATAGCACTCAGCAGGAAAACTTCTTACGTTCCTGTAGCTGAACTCTAAGGGGGTTCAGGAGGAATGCCAGGGCACATTAAGCGGCACATTGTCACTTCCCAAAAGAAGCCCTCTAATCCCAAACCCTCCATTTTTGTCTCTTTCTCGTCCTCTTTCTGTTTCTCTTCCTCCTCCTTCTCCCCCTGCTTCTTTTCCCTCATTCTTCTTGATTATTTGTGTTTGTTTTTTCCTTTCCAAATTCCCCTGTTTGGGCCTGACTTTGAATGAGAGAGCACCTGCTCAGGTGACAGCAGGACTGGATTCTCTTGGGTAGAATCCATGTTGGTGTCTGTCCTCAGATGGAGGATGGTGCTGAGCCAGGCTGATGCCCCTCCGTGAGCATGACAGGTGCACACCCGCACTGCAGGCCCTGACAGGAAAGGCTTCCCAAGGCCGGCTCACTGCTATGTCCCGAGATTTGGGTGGCCCACATCACACCTTCCCCTGCTCTCCACTCCCCAGCGTCCCCTGTCCCCCTGCCCCTGGGTCCTGCCTCCTCTCGGCCTGGGGCTCCTTTCAGCCTCTCTGACTGGGTGTGTTCTCCAGGTGCAAGCTCACCTCTAAGTTTGAGCAAACACAGCTGGGCCCCGCAGATATATCCCACTCCTGCTCAGGACCACCTGGGTCAGCTCAGCCAAGCAGGTCACTGCCCCTCCCAGGTAAATGAGCCTCCGATGCTGCAGGAGCCTCCACTATTGATGCCAGAATAGAGAAAGGAAGACACACTAGCAAAATAAGCATGATGTCCTCAGGAAATAGCAGTTTCCTTGTCTTAGCTACGTATGTGTGTAACCAGACTTGCTTGTCAGGGCTGAGGATAAGACCCGATTCCCCCTGATGTCGAGGGTAGCACCTTGCACAGCACCAGGCACTGGGAGGCATTCTGTAAAGACTCACCTGCTCCATCCTGCAGCAGACGTGTTAACTGAGTGTGTACTCTGTGCTGGGCTCATGCTAGACACCAAGGATGCAGCGTCTGCCTGGTGACGTGTTCTCAACTAGTGAGCAAGGGAGGACCTTGTGGACGCAGAGCCACAAGCCCAGTAATGCACCACCAGCCCCATGGGCGACAGAGTAAAGTGGATGATTCTTTCACAGCTTCATCCTCTCCTCCCAGAAAAACACTTTTAAAACTCCCATAGATGTAAAGTGTAGAACAACAGAAATTTGCCATAGTATCTACTTTATTGACACAATGCTCTAGGAAATCATTGTACATTCTTGTTCTGGTTTCTATCCCTCACCTTGAAGAAGATACAATTAAACACCTGTGCACACTCACCTGAAGGCTGTGATACACTAAAATCATTCCTGTTTTATTCCTGTTGGAAATATTCGCAGAATCCCGTGGTGACCATTCATATTTTCACACATCACTCATATCTGCTAATACTGTCTATTAGCATCTTAGTTCTGTGATAGATGATGTGTGTGTATGGGTCGGTCAACTTTACACTCGTAAAGCTTTACAATTTTAGGTATGCAGATGCATGAACTTATTTAAATAAACACTGCTCAGAAATGCCGAGCAGTCCGAATGACACTTTTACTCACTGTGTTAAGATCAGTGTGATATGCTAACTAGATATCTAACTTGATATCTAGTTAGTTCTACACTTAACTCCCCAAAGATCAGAAAGAAGCCCTCTGAAACACAAACCTTCTTCCAGATAGTCACTCCTTCCCTGTTGCCTATGAGAAATGACATTTATGAATTAGCAGGAATTTTACCGAATTACTGGGTTCTTTTGCACAAGCTCCTGGGGCTGTAGTCTGAGGTTCCCACAGACACAGATCAGATAGTGGCTGTGTAGGGAACTGTACCCACTAACCCTTGAGAACACACACACCCACGCACACACACACTCATATAGGCTGGGAGAGGCAAAGATTGTCACTACTGTGATTGGTAGTTGCCCCAAATACTTACAAAAATATGTATAAAAAGGGATTTTGTTAGTGTTAATCCGATCAGATAAAACAAAACTGGTTAATATATATTTGATAATGTGGGTTAAATATAAAACATATCAATAAAATTTCTAGAATTTTATCATAATCAGGAAGTTAACTAATTTTTAAGACCTGACAGAAGCAATTCATCTGAGATTGCTAGGAAAATCATACACTTTGGAAAGTCCTATTTCCATCTAAATCTGAATTATTTTTTTTGTCTCTTTTGTCTTTCTTCAAGACAAAAATGGATGATTCTAAAGCAAAGCAACATTTAAGCACCAACTGGGGTGTTTACTGTGGTGGTGGGCGGATGAGGGGTGCTTCGGAAAAGTTATTTCCACCCCCATTGTTTTTCTGCCTTAAAACCCTTTGAGAATGAGGGAGGATATAAATAAACATACAAAATTATTTTGTTTTAGAATGTAATGTATTCTTTAAAAGCTTTCTGTAATAGAAATAGTGTGATTTCTGAATATTTATAATATTCAGTGTGATTTATAATATTTTATATATTCATTTCATATTATTTTACTTATGACTTCAACTGAACACTACTCTTTACTTCCCATATATATATATTTTTTAAATAGCTCTATCGAGGCTGTGAAAGGCAGATGATAGAAATCCATGTTTAAGCCATAGAAAAGAACAAGAGCTAAAAAGAATTGGAAAATGAAGTATGCTGCTTTGCACTTGTCTTTTTCGTAATTTTCCTGCTTGTCTCCTCCACATCTGCTAATTGTGAAGGATCTGCTAGTCAGAAAATACCCTTCCATCAGGGAAGACGAGGAGCGTGTGTGGAAAGAGTTGGTTCTGGCAGTCAGCTTGCTTTAGAAATCTTTGGGGGATAATATTGAGTGGGGCTTTTAAGTGCAGTCATGTTAAATGACTGGTTCATGATAAATGAGTTCATCAAAACAATATGAACCCCAATATGAGTTCACATCCAAAAATGAATTCTAATTAGTATAATAATTCAGGCACAGATGTAATTCTTTTGTTTCAGTTGTCGCTCTCTTTAAAAAGGTCAGGCGGCCCACTTGGCATTCTCCTTCTTAACTCCTGTCCCCTCATCACTGTGTCTCACCAGGAGCAGCACTCCCTGATGCTCACAGCTTTGTCCCACATCGTAAGAGCAGAGCTCCCTTCTTGAAGGGCAAAGCAAATAGACAAACAAACCACAAAGGCGCCAAGAGTCAAATGAGTTGGTCAGATCCTAATAACCAGCGTCTGGTACGGGGCCCGTGTAACCCACCACCCCTTAGCTGCCTGTCCCCTGATTGTGTGTGTGTGTGTGTGTGTGTGTGTGTGTGAGATCTTTGGCACAGTGTAGAACTTCTTAAATCTAGAAAGATCTTGATGAGATCTATACTTACACTTTGTCCATTAACATTTGGGTATTTTATCCTAATCCAATTGACCTATATTAGACATATTCAGGAAAATGAAGACTATAAATGAATAATATAATGGCAAGAGCCCTAAGGTTCACTGTTCCTCAGAGCGGAGTGTTTCCAACCCTCTGGGCCTAACAATTGTCGACTTTTTGAATGCACACCAACCACACACAAGCAAACATTTGTCTCATTTTCATATGCCTTTTGTTGACTTCCAAACTGTTCCCCTAAAAGTCTGCATCCCGCTGGCCTCCCCAGAAGACGCTCAACCAAAGGCACCTTCTGGGGCCACCCTTTTGCCCTGCTTTCTCCCCCAGCAAAGCGTCCTGCCCCCTGAATTGGCCCACAATCTGCTCAAGGTGGTAACAGGCCTTTATCTCATGTTTGTGTCAGAGGCTGTGTCTATGACCTAACATCCCTCATGTCCCCATTTCTCTACTCCCCTCACAATCCCAGCCCCAACATGTATGACAGGCCTTGGCCATCCCATGGATTGTTGAAAATTCAACTTTTCTCCTATGTCCAGTTCAACCCTGATCCTTTTGGTGACAAAAAACCAACAAACCAAAAAGACATTCCAGACAGTCATCATAATCACAAAACTAAGGGCTCATTAATCTCTGAACTTCTGTGCAATATGGTAGAAAGAACTTCTGTGCAATATAGTAGAAAGAAAGACAGAGATCAGGAAAAGAAAATCGAGCTGGCTTAAGCCCTCTGAACCTGGCCCATGTGACAGTTACACCGAGTGGCCACGGTGGAGTGGCTGAGATCGTGGACTGGGGACGTGAGGCCACACACTGCGGTGACACAGCCCACACTCTCAGCCACTATGCCAGGTTCCATGACCTTGGGGAAGGTGTTGATCCTCTCTCTGCCTCAGTTTTCTCGCCTGTAAAAGGGGTGAGCTGTAGAAATACCAGGACTGTTGTGCTGGTTAGATGCGATGATGTGTACCCAGAACAGTGCCGGCACCTCAGTAAGCTTGCGCAGCACGTCAGCCATCTTCACTAAGGCAAGAGAGAGCCGGGGAAACTGATGAGCAATCTCACTGCTCTCTGAATTATGCAGAGGGGTCCTTCACAGTGGCCAGCCTTGCAGCTGGCCAGGAATCCCTCTGGACCTCCACCTCCCATCGCATTCTCTTCGCAACCTGCACACAGGGATGCAGGCGGTCTCAAACATTCCACAAACGGCCACTTGCCTGAGGCGTGAGCAGTCCCTCAGGCCTTTCCTTCCTGCTCTACTTCCTCTGTAGGTGGCTCATTTCAAAATCCAGGACACCCATGAAGGTATTAACACATCATTGTATGTTTTCTCAAATTGCCATGTATAATATGCCAAAAATGGGAGAGCATAACGTTTCATCTCTCAGTATTATTAGCTGATCCCACTCCAGAAAATGAAGCATTTTTAGCTGACGCTGAGTTTCTGACACATCAGCATGTCTCTCCAGCAAGTGTGCTGACAGAGTTCGCTCTAGGTGAAAAGCGGACTTGGTCCAGCCACCCCTGCGTGGCTCAGAGGTTAAAGAAGTCAGGTACTTAAAAACACATGTACGTTGACTCAGAGTTGGTTTTAAAAACCAAAACCAAGGCCAAAAGTCAACATGAAAAAGCTTCTCTTTTTTTTTTTTTTTTTTTTTTTGGAGGTGATACACGTTTGCTGTCTTTATTGTTGTGATGGTACTGCAAGTATATGCATATGTAAAATTCATTCAGTATTGCAATTTTTAATTTATTTGTAATTATCGATGATGTACAATATTATATTAGTTTTCAGGTGTGCAGCATAGTGATTAGACATTCACATACCTTATGAAGTGGTCAGCACACGACGTCTGGTGACCATCTGTCACCATACACAGTTATTGCACAAAACCTTCTCAATGCGCAGGAGGAAATGTGCCTGCAAAGTGAGTGCTGTGCAGTCCACGTGTCCTGGGCTGGAGGTGCGAGGCGCGTGGGTCATGAGCTAACGCTGGAGCACTGCCCGGCAGCGGCAGCCATGGTGCTGGCGTTGGGTTTCTAACACTTAACTTGGAGTGAATTGCTCTGTTTTTCTGCCCAGTGTTCTGTTGCAGTTTGGTGAGAATGATTGCTTCCAAATAGAAAGGCTGTGCACAGTCCCTTTGAGTAATTTCAGGGTGTGACACGTGGCGGCGCGTGGCCCAGTGCTGCATATCAAGGACAGCGTGGGGAAAGACGCGTGCCCACAGCCACGGTAACCAGAGTGTGTTTTCTTGTCCTCCAGAGTTGGGTGAGATTAAAAACGTCACCACGATGCAGCCTTCTCTGGAGCTGGACGGACTAGAAAAATACACCAACTACAGCATCCAGGTGCTGGCGTTCACGCGCGCGGGTGACGGTGTCAGAAGTGAGCAGATCTTTACCCGGACCAAAGAGGATGGTGAGAAATGGGGAGGGTGTGGGTGGAACTTTCAGCTCCTGTCTGAACCGCCCACCGGGGATTTATGAGGCTCCTGCTGATTTATTCCGGGCTGCAGCTCCGAGGAGAAGGCTGGGTCAGAGAGCTCTCACCTTAACTGTCAGCCTGCTCTTGGCTTTGCTCCCTGCGAGCCTTTCGCTGCCCTCCCAAAATACGCCAGCGTGATTCAGACCATCCGCTTTCTGTGTCGCCTTTGTTTCGTGTATCCATTGTTTCTCTCTTCCCTTACAGTTTTTTTTTTTTTGGCCAAGTATTATTTTAAGCAAAAATGCCTTTTAGCCCAGAGCTGTTACACTTGCCATGTGTGTTTTGTATCCCGATAGAATAATTTCAGTGACTCTTCAGCCGTTAAGTGTAAGCTCTGATTATTTCCATCCTTCTACTTGAGAGTTATGTAATGATCTAAGTCATGTTATTCTGTGTCAGCTTTAGAATTACTTTAGAATAAGCCCTTAATTGCAGAGCTTCATGTTAATTTTTAAATGTCTTACAGAAATACATGATGATTTAGTAAAATTTTAAACCTTGGCACACTTTTTTTCAGAGCATTAATTCTTGCCATTAGACATAATCTGGCCTTAGTTATGTGACTATTTCCCAAACCTACAAAAACTACATTGCACATATTTTTTCCTGTATTACTTTTTAAGGGAAACCCTGAGGGGCCTTATCCAAGCCTGTTTGAAGAACAGTTTAAGTTCTAATGAATATTATAGCAGTAGTGAGAAAAGCAGTGTCCACCTTAATAAAGGAAAGGGCAGCTGATATCAAGTTGATCTCCAAGTGGAACCCTACAAATCAGAGCTGTTATACCAGAGGGAGGGTTGTTATACCAGGTTACCTAAATTCTGTGCTGCCTCGGCTCTGCTGGTTGTCGGTCTTCTTTCCAGCACTCTGTTCCCAGGAAGCTGGGCAGGGTGGGGTGGGAGCGCTGTCACGCATTGCCCAGGACCTCCCATGTATTGTCAGGTTTGATGTCTGCACAGCCTGTTCACTACGCAGAACATCAAACTTGCTGTTGCCCACCTCACATCCATCGTGGGGAAGCACAGCTCCGGCCTTATGCTCGGGGGCCTGGCTAGACTCTTCTGCCAGTATTTCTGTCTCCTAGCAACTCCCCTGACATTCGCAGCCTGCAGTCTCCCACCTCACTGTCAGTTTTCACCTCAACAAACCCGGCCCTGCTCCCACAAGCAGTCCCATCCATCCACCCTCACATGTAATTTTCCCGTCTCTCTCGCCCTTTGCACATTATAAGGCCTGCACACAAATGAACCTCATTAGCTTTAGTTTTTCTAGAGCACGCAGGTAATTCTTTCCAGGAGTGTGCAGGCGTCTGCCAATTCAGCTCAAAGAAATTGGATTATTTAGAGAAATCGAAGGTCAAAATGCAATGCCATTAGGAAGTCACACATTAATAGAGAAATCTACAAAGCTTTGTCCTGAGTGAAGATAGCTCTAATTTAATTTAAAACACGTAGTAGATAAAGAGCCAGGTCTAGATGCTGGCTCTGTCACCTGCTGCCCATGGGACTTTGGGAGCCTTACATAACCTTCTCCGACTATCTTCACGTACAAAATTTCCATAATGATCAGACTGCACAGAATTAAGATATAAAACGTGAAGTGATGTGTGCAAACACCTACTTTGACACATAGTGGGATGGTTCCTGACACTAGATATTTGATTGTTTGATCTCTACTCTTTCAGAGCAGAGCTGGAATACTCGTTGGCATTGATAAGGAATAGCACAAATGTCACTGGAATGATTATTTAAAGAACAAGTTGATCAGCAAGATGAATTTTGACAGCTGCATTTTTCAGAAGACAGTACAAAAATCTAATAAGAAGGGAAGGCTGTCTATAGTTTTTAGTGGTTGGTCATTTTGGATCAATTTTTAATCAATCATAAATGTCTGTTTCAAAATTTGACCCCGAGACCCAAAGTCTAATTTGTCAATCAGTGATTCTCTGCTTTCACATCTGGTGTATGGAGATGCGATCCGTTATGGAACGCCCTGCCTTGGGTATACCAGTTACCGCAGGGAGGAGGGGATGAATTCCACGTGTGCTGGTGTGCGGGGCAAAGAGTGATGCAGACGGGATGTCAATACTTACTTGGGATGAATCATCAGCATTTTTTTTTTTTTAAAGAAGCTGAAGAGAGATTGGGTACAAAGAGAGAAAAACTAGTGTAGTAATGAACTTATCTCCCAGATTTCACATGAAAAATTCAGTAATTTAGAAATGCTGAAGAATTGGGCAGGCACCTCTTACAGACTCAATATGTAACATAAATAGACGTTTGGGCAGTTTATAGAACTTTATGCAATTTTATGTCCTATTGAAAGAAGAAGGGACAAGGGTTAATTCTCATAGAATAAATGCTTCATAAAATTAAGAATATAGATCCTGTTTATTATTCTACTATGAAGTCTTCTAGTTTTGAAGTTTGGAATACACTGCCAACTTCAATTAAATTATGTAAAAATGTGGGTAAAATTCTAGTAGAATAATAATTGCCAGCATTTATTAAGTTCTTTCTTAGTAAGACACAGTTCTAGGCACCGGTTGAGGTTTCAGAGTTTATTGATGTTCTCACAAGTAAAGAAATATTGATACCAATACAGAAACAACAAACATTCAATTTTGTCTTCTACGCCCATCCCCTCAGTGTCAGGAGGCCTAGAGTTTTAAATTATATCGTTGGGTTATGGATCGTCTTAAAAAGGAAAAATGTATCACTTGCTAGTAAAACATACAAAAACAGAATAGAATAATAAATAAATAAAACTAGATAAAATAAACAGTCAAATATAAGACAAAAAATTTACTTATACAGGAGATAGTTTATAATTGAAATATTTGCTTGCAGAACAAGTTTTCTGTACCTTCAGCAGTTTCTTAGCCTCTATAAGGATTCTTGGTCAATAGACATATTCTTAGGCCTACACATATATTCTTGGGCCTATAGATGTAGCCATGGATCTACAATTACAGCCTTGGATCCATGGACGTATTCTCAGCGTCTGTGACAGTGGATCCACTCTCAATTCTCTTCCCAGGACTGCTCAGTCGATGAGAACTTGGACCTTTTTGTACCGCAAGAACACAAAAGATTATTTGCTGATCTGGCTTTCTGGTCTTGATCACAAGACAACTAATTCTGAATTCTAAAATGTCTGTGAAATCCTAGTACCATTTTCTTGGCTGAGACTACTCTAATCTGAGCAAACTGTGGGGAAAGAGAACTGAAAACAAAATGTAATCTATTAATTTTGCAATTGTTATTTTCATTCTGCAAGCATAAGTTCGTTTCAGCCCGGTCCTTTTCTGCAAAAGTAAACATTGTTCCTGTATAAACAGAGATGGCTATGTTTAAGATCAAGGATTTTCTGGGCTCCTCACTAATGCATATAACTCAATAAGATATTATGTGAGAAGGGCAGTAGGAGGTGTGGCATGTGACCTTTTCTCCCTCTCACATTATTAATAACCTCTCAGGTGGGACATGGGAAAACAGAGCAAGGAGTGAGTGAAAAATACAGATAGCAGCATGTCTCGGACTCGTCTGGCCACCCATATCTTGAGCCACGTGTTCTCTTGAAGGCACGGATGGTGTGTCCTCAGGTGACTGTGTAACTGAACTCAGTGCACCCTGAAAGCAGTGGACTGTGTGTGTGTGTGTGTGTGTGTGTGTGTGTGTGTCTGCCTAACTGCAGCAGGGCTGCCCCTCAGTACACACTGAAGGCGTTGTGTGCCAGGGGTGGCCTGACAGTTGATTAATCAATTAATCAGTTCATATCAGTACGGCTCATGGCTCCGGAGTCCTGCAGCATGTGGCAGTGCTGTGTCGTGCTCTGTGCAGCAGCAGACACGCCAACGGCACAGCAGACCCTAAAGGCCCTGTGCCGTGTGGATCTCAAAGCTCCCACCTTTGCAGCAATTCTCTTACAGGTGCCTGTGAAGTCCCTGGGCTCCTGGGGCCTCAGGGGTGCCCAGTAGGAAGTGAGAGGCCCAGCTGGGGGCTCCATGCTCCCGCTGTGCTTCAAGAACCACTCCACTTCCACTTGAGTTCTATATTGGTTTCCCACGTGACCCTTTTGTTAAAAGATGTGTCTCCTTTAAAGACTGTACAGAAACCACTGTTCTAGTAAGAGCTAAGGCCTGGACATGGGGAGCTTGTGGAAATTTGAGGAGAAAAGGAACGTGTTTACTGGGTTGGCGGTGATGACTGCAATGTGGGAGCATCCATCCAGTGTCATGTCATCTGTTCATGGCTCAGAGAGGCCACTGTGCAGCTGGGCTCAGGTGGGTCCCATGGCAGGTCACATGAGTACGCACATGCCACACACATACCACTACACACACGCGCCACACAAACACAACTACACACATGCCACACATACCAGTACACACACACACACCACACATACAACTACATACACGCCACACACATACCACTATACACACACGCCACCCACATACAACTACAACACATGCCACATACATACCACTACACACACATACACACTGCACACATGCCACACACATACCACTACACACACGCACCACACACATACACCCGCCACACAAACACAACTACACACATGCCACACACATACCAGTACACACACACCACACATACAACTACATACATGCCACACACACCACTATACACACACACCACCCACATACAACTACAACACACGCCACATACATACCACTACACACACATACACACTACACACATGCCACACACATACCACTACACACACGCCAGCCACACACATATACACTACACACACATGCCACACACATACACACCACACACACATGCCCTAAACACATACAACATGCCACACACATAGACACACATGTACACGTACCACACAGCACAAACACACACACACACACCACACAGCACAAACACACAGACACATATGCCCTAAACACCTACAACACACCATTCACATGCACACTACACACACATGCCCTAACAGAATACAACACACCACACACATACACACTCACACATGCACATGTACCACAAAGCACAAACAGACATGCACACACACAGCACACACACACACACAGCACACATATACCACACACACACACCACACAGCACACACACACCACCCACACACAGCACAAACACACACATACCACACATATCTCACACACACACACACCACAGTACAAACACACATAAACACCACACATATACATGCTACACACACACGTGCCCTAAACACATACAACATACCACATACACACACCACATACACACACCATAAACCCCCATACCACACACACAGCATAAACACACACACACGCCATACACACACACACACACACACAAACGCACACACCTATGCCTGATCAACAAGACCAGAAAAATTATCGTGACAAAAATGCGGCTTACTGGAGTATCTGTACATATACTCAGCTGACAGCTTTCATACTTCGAGGCAGTATATTTTTCAAAACACCATCTTTGATGTTTGCTTTAGATATATTGTTAGAGGCCTTAACTGTATTGATTCATTTTCGATGCTGTGTAACAAGTTACCACAAACTTAGAACCTTAAGACAGTACAAATGTGTTATTATCTCACTGTTTCCATGGATCCCTGATCCAGATTTGGCTTCAGTGGGTCCCCTGCCCAATGTCTCACAGGCTAAAATCAAGGTGTTGGCAGGGGCTGTGGTCTTACTTGAGGTCAGGTCCTCTCCTGAGCTTGCTGGTTGTTGGCAGGATCCAGTTCATTGTGGTTTGGGGGCTGAGACCATATCCTCAGCTCCCAGAGTCCGTCCCCCATTCCCTGTCATATGGCCTCTCTACATCATGGACGTTTGCTTCTTCAAAGCCAGACAGAAAGAGCCCCAAAACCTAGATCATCATGTAACAAGGTCCTGGGGTAGGAGAAGCATGCTACTTTCCGGGACCTAAAAATGGCCCAATGGTACAGAACAACATTGAGCCAGGAGGGGAGCCCAGCCACTGACCTGGCATGTCCATGCACAAATCTGGGGGTCATACCAAGCTTACACATCTATTGAGGGGGACAGAGATGGAAAGAGAATTTTAGTTTGTGGCTTTTGCAAACAGGAGATAGCTGTGTCATGTCCTGCAATGGAGAACTAGAGGAGAGAAGATAATATGTTCCCTTGTGATCATGGTAGGTCTAAACACACCTATGAATCAGAGTGGAGATGTCAGTAGCAATTGGATTATAGCTATAAGAGCATCAGTAGCACAGAAGGGAGGTCCGGGCAAGTTGGGAAAATGTACAAGAGATGGTTCTCTGCAGCTGCCTCCTTTACTTCAACCAGTCAGATCTGAAGTCAGAAATTTACTCAACAATGGCCAGAAATCCATGACAACTGCTTAAGCTTGCCTACATCTTCATAAGCAAAAAAAGCAGATTAGTAAAATGTAATCTGGTGACAAGGAATGTTTTAATATGTCCTACATCATCTCTGTCTTCTGCAATTCTCAACATCTTGTGTTTATAACTCAAAATTGAGTCATAAAGTAAAGGCCAGAGGTCTTTAGAGTCATGTAAAATAAGGAAATGATGATGGTTATTACAAATGAGAGCTAGAATTTCTTTAGTGCTTATTGTATACAGGAGTCAATATGAATTCTTTACATGAATAATCTCTCATAATCCAAGCTGTAAAATGATAAATAGTGTAATTATTGTTCCAGCTTCATAGATGAGCAAACTAAGGTTTATCAGAGAAGTTCGTGGACTTCCACAGGCCATAGAACCACGTGGTAGAGGTGGACAAAAGCCCACAGTGGGGCTGCAGGGCCCTCACTTTTAACCATTATTGTGTAGTCCAAACTAGAACTAAATTTTTAAATTCTAGCTCTTAAAGTATTGGCTCAGCAACCCAGAAAACATTTCAAAAATGTCTACCATGTTTCCCTGAAAATAAAACCTAGCCGGACAATCAGCTCTAATGTGTCTTTTGGAGCAAAAAATAATATAAGACCCAGTATTAGATTAGATTAGATTAGATTAGATTAGATAAAACTCAGTTTTATATTATAGTAAAATAAGACCAGATCTTATATTAATTTTTGTTCCAAAAGACACATTAGAGCTAATTGTCCATCTAGGTCTTATTTTCGGGAAAACAGTAGTTCCTCGAAGTTTCTATATAGTTATTATTTTATTGAACAAAATTCTAATAACCGTTCAATTACAGATTGACTCAGATACATCATAAATCAGTGTACGAGGAACCGGATGGGGATTTCGATAGTAAGTACAGTAAAAGCCCTTTGATCTGATATGATCAAGACAACTTAGTAGAAATAACCAATTACAGCAATGAATCACTAAATTTTCCAGTGACCAAGAGACATACCATAAACATGTATTTCCACTTACAGCATGTAAATATAGATTTATTTTCTCATCACTATCTAACGAAGTTAGGCTCATTTCTCTCAGTTTGGGTGGGGGGGGAATTAGAGTTGTCATCTTCCATTCCATGAACTCTATCCATCGTAGATCATCTGCAACTTCCATTTTCAGTTTCATGATAGTGGAGCAAACGCATTTGCCTTTTTTTTTTTCATCTGTTTGCCTTCTCGTTTGCCGTGTGTCCCATTCTTCTCACTCTTCTTGCTCGAACCTACCTTAACCTTCCTTTTTTGTTTCTTACCTTTAGAAAGCTTTTCCAAAGATGTCCCATTAATTGTCATAGAAACAGCTTTCTTCGTGCTCATGTTTCATTCATTTCCATAACAAATTAAATTGCATAATCGTGACAAGTACAAATGTCACAAACAGGGAGGGAACAAGTGTGACTGACTTCCATTGAGCAGCAACTCAGGTGGCTGTGGCTGAAGTGCCTGGGCTCCTAGAAAGAAGCTGGCCAGAGGGAGTGTTGGGCATGGTGGATGCCAGCCCGGTGGTTGCTTTATGGAAGGAATGGAGAACGTTGGCTAATCTGGGGTATCCATTAGGATGGAAATACCAAGAGAAGGTCCCCTCTGCCATTGGTGTTTGGGAGAAGCCCTGGTGGCTCTGAGCCAGCTTGCAGATACGTGGATGTCTTGGCTATTGCCCTCGCCTAAGGAAACCTACACACAACTGCCCTTCACACTCAGGACAACGAACGGTGCCTTGCTCCCAAGGACATAGTAATCCAGCCTTCATCACTTTTTTTTTTTAACTTTTTTTTTTATTAGTTTCAGGTTCACAAGACAAAGTAATACTTAGACGTTTATCATTTATATCCCTCGCACTGTGTCAACCCCCTGCCCCCCATCCACTATTGTGTGCTTCCTTTACTAGACCCTCTACTGCCAGCAGGGTGTGCCAGAAACTGATACCAAGATCTCTATTTTCAAATAGGAACTGTTTTCAAATAGGAACTGTCCAAACCATGTGTACTCTCACCAGACTTGTTGGTTTTGTTGTATTGACCTAGGAAGGTCAAGGTGGCAATTATGAGACACACATTCAACCCCCAAAATATTTACTGAACAGTTATGTTGTTGTTGGAGCAGGAAGAGACTCAAAGATTCCTCCAGGGGGGCTCACAAGAGACTTCTATTGGTTTGAATTTCAAGACCTCCATCAAGGTGGGAACCACGCTCCAAGTAGACAGTTAGACAATGAGGAAGGAAGCAAGAGCCTCCGGGCTTTTCTTACAGAAGCATTTTTCTCTTCTCCCTGTGTCTTCCCGATCCCACCCCATCCTCCCTCTGTAACCTGGAAAACAAAAGGTCGGGGGAGGGCTGTAATGCCTTCAATCTCACTCCCAAATTATGCTTAATATTTTTAATACCATTTTCTACCTCCTTAGATGGTTTTCAGACTGAAGCTTGTATCTATACAAACTGTGAATCTTTGACACAAAAATCCATACTCATAAAAAATGTTGCTGTACCTCTCCTGGGCCAAAAAAGGTGCCATCACAGAATGTTTGGGGCCAGGAAGAGTAGCCGCTGATGACTGAGGTAGTTCCCCTCATTCATCTTAGCTCAAGAGGCAAGATACACACCTCCAGCCCACTCAAAGCCAAAACCTGCAGTATAAATAAGAGTGCCCCGGAAGCTAAATCCTCCAGCTATTCGGAGGCAGGAAATCACCAGGAACTGAAATGGGTAGGCAAGAGTCCCAAGAAAAATAGGGACTTGCAGTGATTGTGTGAGTTCTGGTAAAGACACAAGTACTCATGACACGTGTTAAAGAACAGGAAGGCAGACTTTACTCAGGGGACTACTGAGGTAGGTGTAGGGTCTGCCCCCAGTGGGGGATGTGCAGTAGGGGAGGGAGACTGGGCAGGACACTGAACACAAGCGTAACAGTGGGAATTTACAGCCAAAGAACAAAGGGGTATGGTAGGGTCTTTGGATGGAAAATTACAAGAGGAAACAGTAGGGGTAAGGGAGGGACATTCTGACTAAGGTGATCTAACAGGATGTTTGCTGAAGGCAGCTGATGATCAGATGTGACCTGGAGGACAGTAGGGAATGAGGACTTTGATGAGATATCGAGGGTGGTCAGATGTTGAGGGGATTCTGGCTGACCCAACTTAGCAGGATTCTTGTGAAAATGGAGCTCTTAGAGGACATGTCCAAGCACAGGGCATAGTGGGCTCAGAGAGACTCTTTCCTATGGCTGCTGTAACAAAGTGCCACAGACTTGGGGGGGAGTGGGGCTTCAACAACAGAAATGCATTGTCTCATGGCTCTGGAGCCCAGAAGTCCAAAACCAAGGCGTGGGCGGGGATGGCTGCCTCTGAGGCCGTGAGGAAGAATCTGCTCCCAGCCTCTCTGCTCGGCTTGTGGTTGGCCATCTTCTCCCTGTGTCTGCACACCATCTTCTCTGTATGCATGTCTGTGTCCAAATTTCCCCCTCCCCCTTTTTTTTATAAGGACACCAGTGGTGTTGGATTAGGACCCACCCTAGTGACTTCATTTTAACTCGATGACCTCTGGAAAGACCTGATCTCCATAAAGGTCACCTTCTGAGGTCCTAGGGGTTAGAGCTTCATTATATGGATTTTGAAGAGATACAATTCAGCCCATAACACTGACTCTTGAAAAGCTGAGCAGAGAGAGTGGCCAGGCCCAGACAGCCTAGGGGGTCATGTCAGGCGGAGTGGGTGTGAGCGCCTGGGTGGAGACCATTTTTGTGACTAAATGCATGGCTCTTCTAGTTCCAGGTCCTCCCGCGGGCGTCAAGGCAGCTGCGGCCTCAGCCTCCATGGTCTTTGTGTCCTGGCTTCCCCCTCTCAAGCTGAACGGCATCATCCGAAAGTACACTGTGTTCTGCTCCCACCCTTACCCCACAGTAAGTTGGTAAATAACCAAGTGCCTTTCAAGCGCCTTCAGCCACAAGCTGCCAGAGCTCATCGGGGACGGTTCTGGTCCTTTGTTTTCCACCTTCTTGGGTCTTTCCAGTGGTTTTATTTTCCTCCCATTGTCTCCAAATACAAAGCAACATCCTTATTTTCACCTCATTTGAAAATACACATCTGAATCATTGTAAGGGATACAATTGTCTAGAATTATTGTTTATTTGGTGGCTTCCCACCAAACTGCCAACCGGCTTATCAAAATCAAAACCCAGAGGCCTTAATTGTGCCTTAATTGATAGTCAGTGGACAACACCTATTGATTTTGCTGTTGGACTCCTCATTAAATGCACTTTCAGCCTTCCCTGCCTCTCCCCACCACCTCGTTGGTCCCCACCTCCCCCCTCCCTCTTTGGCTTCCACCTCCGCCCCCCCCTTCCTTCCCTGTACCCTCCCCCACTAAGAAGCGCCGTAGGCAAACCCTGTTGTGCTAGAAATAAGGGACTTTAGTGAGGATCTGTGACCCACACAGTGACGATAGCAGCTTAGTCGATTGTGAAGGAATTAAAAGTTAGAGCACTTAATATTCCAAAGTGCAATATTTATTATCATTAATATTATCACCACTGAATAATACCTATAGAGTTAAACTGTTTCCTAGACCAGATACAAAAGGGAAATTTTAGAGAAAAGAAAATGGTTCATGACAATCTGTGGAGTTTTCATGGAAATGTTTATGACATTTTGTGAGGTAGGTACCGTGTCTAATCCATGGTTGTATCTCCCAGCTCCCAGCATAGAACTTGACATGCGTAGATGTTCAATAAGTGCTTGTAGAGTAAATATGCAAACTGATTTTGGTTTTATTATGGTAAAATATCATAACATGCAATTTACCATTTTTAAGTGTCCAGTTCAGTGACCTGAAGTACATTCACATTGTTGTGCAACCGTCGCTCTTATCCATCTCTAGAACTTTCCATCTTCCCCAACTCAAACTCTGCTCCCACTGAACACTAACTCCCAACACCCTTCTCCCCCAACTCCCAGCGCCCCCATTCTTATGGATTTGACCACTCAGGAGACCTCATATACGTAGAATCACACGGTATTTGTCCTTTTGTGACTGACTTGTTGCACTCAGCATAATGTCCTCAAGGTTCATCCATGTTGTAACATGTGTCAGAACTTCCTTCCATTTCAAGGCTGAATAACGTCCCCAAACTAATTTGTTAATTAATCTTTTAATTCAACCGATATGTTTCCCTAAATCTACAGTCTGTAAGGGACCCCAAGGCCTGGTGGCACTGTACAGTGAGCATGATTAACGGTGGGGAAACGGGGTGAGCGTGTGTGCAGATCACTGAAGTCAAGTTCACTGCTGAACATATCAAGTTGTCTGTTCTGCCATTTGTATGTCAGCAGCGGCACCTCCGGGGTTTAAGTAGATACAAACATGACGTGGTCAGAGTTGGGTTCCAGAACTTTTTTGTGGGTACCTAATTTAGTTTCAGACTGCCGTAAACTCTCACCTACTGAACCCTACCTTCAAAGCCCAGAGATGCAAAGCAGCGTAGACACTGAGGTGACAGGCTGGGCAGTTGTATCCCTGTACTGAGAGGCAATTCACTGAGGACCCCTCTGTTAGCCCTAACATGTCACCGTTGTGACAAAGAGAGACAAAATCATTGCTGACGTAAAGAACACCCATGTTCCACTAGAATTAGAAGTGTTTCTTTACTCTTATTCATCCATCCATTCATTTATCTGTTTGCCATAGGACTCTCATTTGCTATTTTGACATCAACCAGCTAGAAGGAGACTGACAGGGTACAGAGAACACCAGCAGCTCCCTCGCTCTGTCTCACCAATCTGGCCTTTATCTCTAAACGAAAGATCCCAACCTGACTTACCTGGAATGAGTCTGAGTGACTAAGCCTTAGATGAGTAAGCCCCCATTCATGGATGCTGTGGGTCGTCTGCGTTCCCATCCCCCAGCCTCCAAATTCCATACGATGAAAAAAGGATGACGTACTGTCCTGAAAACATGATCAAAAAGTCCGTAGGATGGAGTCGAAGTTATTTGCCCAGGGATTTCCGTTTTCTCTCCATTTGCCCACCTAGTCCTTTCTCAACAAGACCCTTCTAAAAATGACAGTAATGGGATCCAGCCAACCAGAAAAGGGAACTGACTGAAGTTCTCCCCTCGTTGATGTCTTACAACCACCACCTCTGTGCTGTCTTTTGACCTTATTAAAAAAGCACTGTGGATCGCGAAATATGATCATCCCAGGCGCCTGTGGTCTTCTGGGCAGTACCGTGTATGAAGCTTTGCAAGGAGGGCCCCAAGCTCTGGAACCATCTTCAATAAAGCGAGGTGAACCTGAATCGGGGTTATTCCAGCTCTGTGCATCCGCGTTGCTCTTCATCTACTTCAAGTGTTGTTTAAGAGCACAAGGGCTATGTTTTAATAGACTTTATTTCTTTAGAGCAGTTTTAGGTTGACAGCAAAATTGAGTGGGAGGTACAGAGGTGTCATATACAAAGCCTGTTTTTAGAAAAAAATAATACCGTGACAAGGAAAGATCAGTGAGAACTAATGCACTTCTCTTCAGAGGTGAGCCCTTGAAAATTCCATCTATTATTCTGGGTTTTTTTCACATGAAATTAATAAAAAACTGTAAATTACTGAAGAGGGTATTTTTTTCCATCTTTACTTTCTGTCATTTAATTTTAAGTCAGAAAACTGGACATTCTCAAATTTGCAGAGGCTTCTACGTGTCTGCCTATGCGTCAGGATGGACACCAGAGGGCAGTCCTAGCTCTGTATTTTTCTTGCTCCTGTAGCTGAATTTTTTTTCCTCTGAGATGATTTCATAGTTCAATGTAGAACATGGGAGGATAAATCAGGACACAGCATACCCTGTAATTTAATCTTCTTTATAAGATTCCCTCAGCTAACCTCCTTGCTGACGTACATTTTCTCTCAAGATCCCCACTTCATCTCCCTTGCTTGGGAACGGACCTTGTTAAAAGACACAGGCTGTTTTCTCTACGTGGAAAATACATTGTCTAATCATAGGTATTTGTTTCATGGTGTTCTCTCAGTTCAGCTTAGTGAAAGATGGACGGGTGGATGGAGAGTTGGTAGAAGAGGGTAAAGAGGGTCAAATATATGGTGATAGGAGAACTGACTCTGGGTGGTGAGCACACAATGCAATATATAGATGATGTATTATAGAATCGTACACTTGAAACCTATGTGATTTTACTAACTAATGTCACCCCCCAAAAAATTTAATAAAGAGTAAAAAAGGTATTAGAAATTGAGGTTTTGTGTGGGGCCAGTCAAGAGACTATAAATGCTCGTACGTACGCAGACTGGTTGTCTGAAGGTGCAGCCTGCTAAACCCTAATCTCACTGTAGGGGCCAGCAAATGCAAGGAGTCATCGACCCCTCCCATCAGAGATTCGAACAGTAAAATCTCAAACGTCATTTGATTCTGAGATTCCTCTAAATCATTTTTGGACCATGGCTATTAATTTGAATAGAGATTGATTTGAACGATCAATTCGCATGCTCTGATAAGCAATGGAAATCGGAAGGAGTGAGCTAAACCTGTCGGGTCCCAGAAAATCGAAGCTTGATTTCCTCTCGAACCCTCCTCCCTACGTAAATGCAGTCCATGAGAAATGTTATATATTAAATAAGCACTAAGATATAGAAACCATCTATTTTATAATGCTAATCTGATTTTCACCAAGCTGAAAAATGTGAGATTAGATAGCACAAACTGCTCCTTAATGAAGAATAAACTCAGAAAGCCTAAAATAATTACATCAATGAGCTGGGCTCCACAACAGTTATTCCAGTTTCAGACAATCATGTTATCCAGTTCCTGCACATAGTAGGTTGCTTAGTGAGCCGATGATGATCTACCAGTCGTCTTTGCATCCGGAAGTCGTTCAACAGTTAACTCTCCATGATTAAGCAAGTGTTCTGGGGAGCAAGGAAAGTAAATTTCACCAGAACCAGACAACTTTTAGTCCAAGGGAGCAGGTGTGCGTACACTTCCCCAACCCTCCCAAGAGTGCATGTAGTGAAGCCGTAGTGGGGCTGAGGACAGGAGAGCATGGCTTCAGAGAACCAAGTGTTCAGGAATCTCCAGTCACCAAGGGGCGCAGTAATGGAGTCAGGCAAACCACATCTAAGTTGATCATATATAATTATATAAATGTGATTCTGTGCAATGTTCATTGTTTGTCTCTCAGAAGTCACCATGGACCTCCCAGTTGTAGAATCCCACTACCTCTTAGAAAGAGGCAGCGTTCTTCCTGTTTTAAGTTTTAGACTAGCATGCTAAACATAGCTATTGATTTTTAAATCCATTCTTTCTTGGCTCCCATTATCCTTTTATTCTTTCTCTCTTTCATTGATGCTTCTCCCTGGACACCCCACCCTTAAAGACAGGCATTTTACTTTTTCGTGTTTTTTTTTTTAATTAAAGGTATTCAAATTATTTTTCTTGTCAGTTTTTTTTAAATTAGTTTCGGGTGTACAAAACAATGCAATAGTTAGACATTTCACCCCTCACAAAATGATAACCCCCCTCCCCCAATCTATTGCCCCTCTGACATTGTATATATCTATTACAATTCCATTGACTCTATTCCCTATGCTATGCTCCATATCCCATGACTATATATATTAAATTATAGTTAACATACAAGCCAAAAAGCTCACTGATTTACACCAACAAACAGTTCTATTTTTCTTTCCCATTCATCACCACTGTGAGTTGGTGGTAGCTCGGTTCTATGTTATCTTCATTCCAGGAAGGACCCAGACAGGTTTTATGGCAGAGGGAAGGAAATCGCTGGAGGGTCTGACATAGGCATAAAATGGTCCAGCACAAATCATTGACCAGAATTCATCACATGACCTCATTCAACCACAAGGGAACCAGGAAGTACAATACTAAGACATACCCAGAGGACAGGAAAGGCAGAATGTTTGAAGAACAGCTCTAATAACAACCATGGGAACTGCAATGAAAAAGGACAGAGTGCCTTTCTTGAGGAGTTTCTAGTTCTAGGGAGGGCAGAAAGTACCAGAGATTGTCACCGTTCAGTGTGATGTGTCAAAGGACATAACAGTGGCATGCACAGCACAGGGTGACACAGGAACACAGGTGAAGGGATGTTACTTAAACAATAGTCAAAGATGGTTTCCTAGGACGTATATACAGCCCTGGCTTGCAGGAGGGGAAGAATTGTACCAATGAAAGGGTATTAATATGATCAGAGGAAATAGCATCTGCAAAGGGACATCATGTCATGAGAATCCTATCTCTTCAATATCTTTTTAATCCTCTCCCTCCTTTCACACCCACTGCCATTGCCTTGGTTCAGGTCCTCACCTGGGGAACCCAAACTAGGTCAGAAGGTTTTCCACGACCAGTGTCAACTCCCAGTCCACTGTCCACATCACTCTCGTGATTGTTCTTTCAAATTCTGGATCTGATCACGTCATTCCTTTGTGCAAATTTCTTGACTTCTCCCTTTTTAGCTAAAAAAAAGTTCAAAATTGCCATGATTCCCTGTACAGATTGCCACAGTCCTGTCCAGTCTCATATTCTCCTAACCTTACCCCATCCATTTTCTTTTCTACTTTATTTTATAAAAGATTGTTATGACCCTCTAAATAATTTCTGTGACCCACATCTTAAAACTGCGGTTTTCCATCAGTTAATTCCAATGATTACTTGGTGCAAGAGGAGTTGTTACTATTATCTTCACTATACTGGTACTGAGAATTTGCTTAGCAAGATAAAGAGAGGGTCTACCCCCGGCAGGTGTGTGAGCTCAGAGTCCGGCTCTACATTCTTACCTTGCCCGGGAAGTGGGCTCCATCTCACCTCAGAAATCCCCAGCATTGATTCTCAAACTCAACGCTGACGTAACCATAATGACCTGTATCATTGTTAGATGGAGCATAGTTAGGCCCCTCTAGTGATTTGTCAATTTCTTAAGTGCAGGAACCACAGTTAGTTACTGCTATGCCTTTGAAAAACCTGTTATTATGCTGAAATAGTGGATGTTCAACAAATGTGTTGAACTAAATTTTATGGATTATGGCTCTGAGGTTAAGTCATATAATGAAGTTTCTGCTCAATAAAGCAGGAAAGTGTGTTATAAACTTTGGGGTGCTTTCTATCTCACAAGGAGTTAGATGAAATGCCTGATGAAGTCACAGACATGGAACTCATTCTTCTGTAGTTCTGACTAAGAGATCTAATGGTGGATCTCTTTTTGCTGTAATGGCAAAGCTAGAAATTATGGAGATGCCAAACCTGGCCTAAGAATGCACAGTCATGTTCCATTTACACCTGTGCAATTAATTACTTGTTCATCAGAGCTTCGTTGAGGACTTCTGTGTGGCTAGCATGTGCTAGGCTCTCTGTGCCCGGTTACCCATCATACTGTCACATGGCTGGGAAAAAACCTCGAAAAATTTCCTTGAGAGAAAGCTACATCTGAGCATCCCAGAACTATGAAAACCAAAACCAATTCTGCTTTTATAAAAACTCTTGGGAAGCACATTCTTGAAGTTTCCACGAAAATATCTCATTATTCTGTGGCCAATTCTCATCGAAATAGTTCTACATATTCTTTAAATTTTTCATGCTGTAATTTACATCTATTTATTAGACTTTGATCTTTTCAAGGAGTGGGGGAAACTGCATGTTATCTTTTATAATTTAGTCCTTTAAAAATTGTCTTCCTTCCTCCTTTAACCTGTCCTCAATGAACCAACCAATAACTGCTCAACCTTTCTGTTGGATCCATATTTTAATTTTTCTTTTTGATCATCATAGTGGTCATTCAACTTCACTGAGCATCAAGTGAAAACTGTCAGTTGCTATAGTTGGTTAAAATGCAGCTGACACTTCCTCTAAGGTTGGGAGAAAGCTTGGTCTTTAAAATCCTGAGCCCGATTTTGTACTCTATGGAGCAAAGGGAAAGAGAGGGATACATTCAAGTGGAATGAATTGCTGTACAGAAACAAGCCCCAGAAATCTCTTGAAACCCAGTCTCACAAGACAGCCTGCCCAATTGTGCAGCTAACTTGCCAATAAGTCTCCTGGCATTGTGATGACATTTATTCAGAGTAGATGGCAGATGTATGTCATCTGTGTGTGTCATCATTGCTGCTTCTGCTTCCTCAGTACCACAGGTTAAAGTGGCCTTTGGATCCACCAGCTTTGAAAGATTCTGGCTTCGGAAACATCTTTTCCACTTGGTCTGACACGGACATTATGGTACCACTTAAGGAAATAAGTTGGTTTCAAGTCTTTTTGAATGAAGACAATGAAAGTAGCTATTCTTTCCAATACTGTGTATTATACATATATTATTTTTATTACTAAGAATAGCCTGTCTCGGGGTGGCTAGTTAGCTCAGTGAGTTAGAGCACGGTGCTCTTAACAACAAGGTTGCTGGTTCGATCCCCACCTGGGCCACTGTGAGCTGCACCCTCCACAATGAGATTGAAACAACTTCATGCTAAACGAGGCCTTTTCGCAGAATTTATTGAATAGGTGACAGCAGTTAAATTAATAAAGCACTTTTACAGATAAATAATTTGCGTGGCAGAGGGTATGACAACAGAGAGCGGATGAGACAAAATTGTAGTGAATGCATATGATTTTGTTAGAAAGAGCCTGGGAACTGTAAGGCTCCTGCAATGCCCGTCTGGCGAACTGGACAGGTCCCCTGGTACTGAACAATAATGTGGAGGAACCAATAACGTGGAAGAACTAAGTTTCTTTCATGCCTTTTCTGGATATCAACTCTAATTCACTTGCAAAACATCGGAACAATAATTTTTATTTTGGAAGGCCAAAAAGTAAAATATGTTCGGCTTGGGAGGCGTTTTTGAAAGTAGCCAATAGTCATATATATGATAGCAATGACAGATTTCAGTCACATACAGAAGAAACCACCAGAATTTACTCGAATAATACAAATAGCTTTAATATACACTACTATTCTTTCTGTAAGTGCTGGCACCCGCTCTCCCCCATAAGGAAGTTCTTTGTGCTATAGTATTTTCTTCTTTCAGAGATGAAAATAGTGAACTAAATCAATTAAATCAAAATGTATTATACATAAGGATTTTGAAAACACAGGCAAATTGTAAATTGATCCAGCTAATTGCTTATTCTTAATGTAAGCCAGGCATTTCCCTACCACTAAAGAGAAAGATTTTATATGTTATGAATGTGCTGCTGCCCAATAATTAAAAGAACTATCCATTTTGTTTATTCTGCTTTGGGGGAGTCTTTTTTTTTTTTTTAATCACTGCTGCGAACATTCTAGCTACAAAATCAGAGCATTCAAGTTCTTTTCTTAAAATCTGCATGTTAATAATCAGATATAGAGCTGTTTAAAGCACCATATTTCTTTGGTAGAATTAGTTTTTCATTAAAAAGTTAATTGAATTTTCTTAAAGTAGAATTTTTTCTATATCCATCAGTCACACTGAATAATTTGATCTGAGCAGCCTACGACTCCACAGCCGTTCTCTCCCCGATTTTTTCTATTGTATTCAAATAATTTCTAGGTCATTATTAAACTCCCTACTACAGGCATTTCCTCAGCCCATTCCAGTGAGTGGTTAGTGGGTCCCGACCCTGCAAGGCTCTGATTCATTACCCTGGGAATATGTGGAGGGAGGCGCGTGAGGCAAGGGCCACACCCTCAGAGCCCCCGAGCTCCATCCAGCAGGGGAGGAACATGCAAGACCGTAATCCAAAGTGGAATCAAGAAGAGGAGTATGAAAGACACATAAGCAAAGGACCATTAGGGCACCTGACGGAGGGGATTAGAGGAGGTTTACTGGGCTGTTCAAGTGCATCCATGGAGCGAAATCGCGAGAGGCATTTGAGAATGAATTCAGCAATTATTGGGGAAACATTCAGTTTTATAGAAATTACTCAAGAGCATTTACTGTAAGTCATGGTGGCTAATTTATCCTGTTTACTGGTTAAAAAGTATCTTAGACAGGAACGGGAAAAGATGACACCAAAACCACAAAGCAAACAATCCTGGAGTGAAAGCAGGTCTGAAAGACACTATCCTCAGGCTAGCGGGGGGGTGACATTGAAGCACTAGGAGAAAATTAACCTTCTAAGGACCTTTCCAGTCTTTTGAGGAGTATACTGTCCAGTTCCTTAGAAATCCATGACTCCACCCACCAGACCGAAAGCAATAACACCGAAAGGCAGAACACTTGACTGTGAGCTGTCTGCCTTGCGTATTGCAATGTTTATACCATTTGCTGCCCTTTCCACTCTGGGTACAATTTTCGGGAGGCAAACATATCAGAAGTCTTATTAAAAAACTCACTATAAATATTTCTTTAAAGTCAACTTCATGAAGTTTCCATTTGTGTTCCTAGGCATTTGGCAAATGTTAATTGTGTCCTCGACCAACAACGGGAATAGTTTTAGAAAGAGACTTCAAAGGATTTTCTTTCTAGATTTTAGCAGGAATTTGTCAGAACCCCACCTTGCCTCATTTAAATTAATTTTCCATTTGCTGAGCCATGACCATCTCTTGTTTCCATGGGACAGGAACTTACCTTATAATTTACACACTGGAATTGAACTCAATAAATGCCTATTCGTTCAAACTCAGCAACTATTTATGAGCTTTTACTATTACTAGGCATGGCGCTAAGTGCTTTTGCATGCATTTCTTACCACAACCCAAAGGAGAGATCTGAAGTCCAGCAAATTTATATGGCTGGCCTTCCCTATACCTCTGGCCATCCCTGATCAGCCACAAGCCCCCACACTTCCCGTGAAGTGGTGGTGTCATGACACCCCAGCAGTACAGACCACCAACATTCCATTTGTAAGTACAGTATTTGTGATAGCTCCATACATAGACCGTATAAATATTTTAAGTGTGTGTCGCAAACAGAATACAAAGGTTTCCCCTCAAGAACACTATGGATTGTCCGTGTTATGTGACATCAGCTAGAGAGAAAAGCCTGTTCTTCTTACTTCACAATCTCTCATGGGCCAAGAAATAAATCACCTGGCTGTCACTGAGTGCCATTCAACTGAGAGGGATCCATTAATAATAATAAATGGTAGGTTAACTCTGGATTCTGATAGACCCAACATGGTTAAATACTTTTTAGATGAGAAAGAGCAGCCTTTTTATTCTCAAATGCTCCCAGGAATGTACGATAAGCGCAGAATAATTGAGAACCCCAGTCCACAGATGCCCTGTCTACTCCATCATGCCAGGCACAGAGCAGAATTAAAAAGGAGCTGTGTGCAGCATTCCCCATCAAGAACCATGCCTACGCAAGTCATGTGCCTGGCACCAAAGCTTTCTTACTGTTGATTCTTTCTGTATTTCCACAGGTCATGAAGGAACACTTAAGTCTTCCCTTAAAATAAATGTTTATCTCAATTATACTCATCCATTCAAGATTAATTCACATGTTAGACATGGTAAAATCTTATAGAATGGCTAATATCTCTGTCTTAACTGAATGATGAGACTAGAGAGTTAAAGATCTACCAGAAGAAAATTAAATATTTAGATGAGAAAAGGGTCTTTCTCCCCTGCCCACAAATGCCTCCTTTTGCCATATATTTGATTCATTAATCCCTAAGAAACTACTTTGGGAATTTGCTTTTCTCTATGCTGCAATGTTTTATCTTGTTGCCCTGAAGAGCCAAGCTTTTCTTTGTTCCTTTCTACCCCTCCACGCTCATTTAATGCTTCAAAATCTTTGCTGTATTAACCTCGCTGAAGTATTAGGAAAAATCTGGAAATAAAGCTGATCCCTTCTCATTGAACATTCATTGGCATTTGGAAGGGAGTGTCATGTCATGACATGCATGTAAAAATTAGCAAGTCAGCTTAAACACAATTAGATCGTTGTGTAGGAAAATCTGGTACCCACTAAAAAGACAATTAATTAAACATAAATATAATCAATGTTACCATATGTCATATTAAAATACTGAGCGAAATGTGTCATAAGGAAGCAGTATTCACCATCCCTCTTTCACAGAACAAGCATTTTTGGAGGAGACTTAAGGAGAAGAATTTAATCAAATAGATTTGCTTGACTACCCTGAGTGAGCCTCTGATTATTTTTTCCCAGTTAGCTCTTTTTCTCTTACCTGTTGCCTCCTCTTGAACTTGTTAACAATGGTTTAATTGTGCGCCATCTATCAATATGTGATGCTGTTTAAAATAAATATGTAATTTGCAGTACACTCTTCTGATGGAGGCATCTCATACCTATGGTGGAGGATGTCATACCTCTCAAGACATCCATTCGCCTGTAGGGTCCATGTATAAGCATCCTTAACCCACCAGCCTGGAAGTAGGAGCCAGTCCCAGCACAGACTTCTCTCCTGTGAGCAGGGCTAGCCTCGGTGGCTATGGCTAGCCTTTAGTCCTCTCAAATGTGACTCTCCAATCTCGATGTCCTTCAATCGATGACTCCAAAACCACTCTCAGAGTGGTTTTCTTGGAGCTCAGCCCCCCACCTCCAACCTTTAAGTGATAGAAAGAAAATATTAAAAGCAGCCAGAGGGGGAAAAAAAACATATTATATAGACATAGAGACATAGATATCTCACACTAAGAATATTCTAGTCTTGACTCAGCCTCTCACAGGGCCCAGAGATGGATGATGGGCAAACCCTGTACAGGTGGTATCAAATTTCTTGTTAGGAAAGAAGGTATGGGTATCTTTGGGATGATTCTCATCTGTGACGGCCATGGCCAAAACTTCCAGACAACAGCAAGTCACATTTAATATCCTGTTATATACATTACAAAGAAAACGAGTCGGTGCTTTAACTGTTTAAATTGTTCAGTTGGCAACTTTCTTCTCACCTTTCTACTGAGACTGGGAGAATGATGCCTACTTATGGAAGTCATCAGGGGAATATAGTGGCATCAAAGGGTGGCAACTTTCCCAAGTAACCAGTGGGAACCCCTGAACAGCCTGGCCATTCCTTTCCGTCCTCATCCACAGAGAAACCTCATTCCAACCAGAGGAAGTTTATATAAATAAACCATTTTTCTTTTAGCTTTTGGTCAATCTTTTATATAAATGGTGCAACAAATAGTGTTGCATTAGAAATCATATTTTTATCATAGATTTTCACCCTGTCTTGTGTCGCAGGTAAAAATTAAGTAAAAGGCTTATTTTGGAGGTAGTCAAGGACAAATTGTGCTTTATAGACAAGATCCTTACTGAGTCTTAACTAAAAGCTGTGCATTCTTCCCAGAAAACCCTTTTTTTGTAAGTACATTTTAATGCTCTGTTGATGCTTAATATTCATAAAAGCGATTGTTATAATTTGTACATCATTAGCCTTTATGAAATTCATTGGCAACAACATAACTTGGGAACATCACAGAACACAAATAAGTACACACAGTCTTGGATTCTCTCTTTGGTTTGCCTGGAAACAAGCCAAATTCCCTCTTAAATTCTAGAGGGGTTAGTTTATCTCATGATTTTCTGAAGTCGCAACAGGACTGGTGTGTGTAAGGGGGTGGGGGCAGAAGGGGCAGGTGGGGTCCAGATGCATGTACACACATGCACTCGTGAACGCTTGTGATCCCCTTTAGTCATCGGATACTGTTTGCTGTAGTTAAATACTGGACAATGGGCAAGTCTCTGCCATGGCTTTTTGTTGAGGGAGCATAGGATTTGTGACGACTAAGAGGTACAGTCAACATTTGCTTTCCCTGTTTAACTTCAGAGCAGGTTATGCCGCCTCCTGAATCTACATAAGGTTTACTTAACAGCTCACAAGGGTAAAAGAAAGTCCTTCCCTCATTTGGCCCCTTGTGTTGGCAGCGTGGAGAGTGAGGAAACAGCACTGGACTTGGGAGCAGGAGGACTAAGCTTGAGCCTCTGCTCACCATTGTCTGGCATCGTGACCTCAGTGAGTCCCTTACTCTGTCTGTACCTTGGCTTCCTTGCCTTAGTCAGATTTTATAACAAAATATCCCACTGAATGACTTAAACAACGGATGTTTATTTCTCACAGTTTAGGAGTCAGGAAAGTTCAAAATCAAGGCACCTGTAGATCCCGCATCTGGTAAGGATCCACTTCCTCGTTTTTGTTGTAGCCTCACGAAGCAGAGAGAGAGCTCTGGTCTCTTCCTCCTCTTAGAAGGGCACTAATCCCATTCAGGAGGGCTCCACCCTCATGGACTAATCACCTCTCAAAGGCCCCACCTCCACATACCATCACATTAGGGATTAGGACTTCAACATATGAATTTGGAGGTAACACAAACACCATTCCTCATCTGTTAAATTCATCGAATATCAGCCTACCTTTTCCACATGGTTTCTTTAAGGAAAGTTGTGACCTATCTTAGTCAGTGTCTTCTGTGAAGTTTCATCCATTTTTGCTTCATATGTTTTGAAGCTTTCTTATTAAGTTCATAAATGTTTAGGGTTGCTGTGTCCTCTTGATGAATCAATCCCTTTATCATTATGAAATTACCTTCTTTATCAGTGGTAATATTCTTTGCTGATAAATCTACTTCGACACTAATATAGCTACTCCAGCTTTGTCTGTTTGTTTGTTTGTTTGATTAATGTTAGCATGGGGCAGCTTTTCTGTCTTTTATTTTTAACCTACTTGTGTTTTTATATTTGAAAAACATTTCTTGCAGGCAGCATATTGTTGGGCATTGCCTTTATATCCAGTCTCACAATCTCTGCCTTTAATTAGGATTTTAAATCATTACACTTAGTATAATTATTGATATAGGTTTAAATCTATAATCTTGCTACTTGGTTTAATTATTGCCCTATTTGTTTCCTTTTCACTCTTTTTCTGCCTTCTTTGGATTAATTGAATATTTTTATAATTCCATTTTGTTTCTTTTGTTGGCTCATTAGCTTTATTTTGCCCTTTATTTTGTAATTTCAGTGGGTTCTTTAGGATTAATAGCATATACCTTGAACTTACCACATTCTACTTTCTTTTTTTTTTTTTCCCAATTTATTGGGGTGACAATTGTTAGTAAAATTACATAGATTTCAGGTGTACAATTCTGTATTACATCATCTATAAATCCCATTGTGTGTTCACCACCCAAAGTCAGTTCTCCTTCCATCACCATATATTTGATCCCCCTTACCCTCATCTCCCACCCCCCACCCCCCTTACCCTCTGGTAACCACTAAACTATTGTCTGTGTCTAACCACATTCTAGTTTCAAGTACATTCTACGCTTTATATGTTTTCAAGATTATTCCAAGTTAAGCAGGTATCAGCACCTCATTCCTTTCTTTTGTTGAATAATATTGCACTGTATGGATATTTTGTTTATCCATTCATCGGTTGATGGATATTTGGGGTATTCGTATCTGGAAATTTTTTACTGGATGTCAAACATTGTGAATTTTATGTTGTTGGGAACTGCACATTTTTATCCCTGTAGATATTTTTTACTTTTGTTCTGGGAAGCAGCTAAGTTATTAGGCTGGTGCAAATGTAATTGCAATTTAAAAGGTTAAAAATAATTGCAAAAACCACAATTACGTTTGCACCAACCTAATATTTAATGACAATTGGATCTTTATGAACCTTATCTTTAATATTTGTTAGGCCATACCAGTGTGGTGTTCAGTGTAGGGGTAATTGTACCCCACCACTGAGGTAAGACCCTGATGCACTACATCCAGTGTTCCGTGAATCTGGAGGGTTTCCAGCCTGGCTGGTGGGGTCGGGCACTAATCCCAACCCTGCGTGAACGCTGGGTACTGTGACCTCCAGTCCTTCCAGGTGGTTCTTTCCTGGCCTCAGAGAGTTCCTAACAGGCATGCACAGACCTGCTCAGCTGAGTTCTTTCTCTGTGTAGCTCTCCTCTTTCCAGCCCTCTGTCCTGTGAGTTCAGCTCCCTCACAGTCTCTCAGTTCTGTCTCCACGACTCAGGGAAGCTGCTGGGCTCCTCCTGGGTTCCCTTCTCAGTGCCATGGCCTGGAAACTCACAAAAATATACAAACCCTGCAGTGATAGGCCTTACCTCATCTGTTTCCCATGTTTCACAGATCACTGTCCATTACCCGACGTGCAATGCCTTTGAATCTGTTGTTTCCCATAATTTGTCTGTTCTTTGGTTTTTTCGGGTTGGAGGCTTGTTACCCCATCTTGTTACTCCATAATTTAAAGGGTTAAATTACTCACTGGTGGCTGTCCAAGCTGCTGTACAGAGAAATGTAGACTATGGGGAGAGATACAATTATAGCAAATCCAGCCGTTCAGACAAGCATAAGGAGCAACTTTGGTTTCTCGTGGTAGATAATATGTTAATAAGCACTCTTTTAGGAAATCCACTTGTGCCATTTGCCTCCTTGAATGTGGGAACATTTATGTCTCCTCTCACAGGTGATCAGCGAGTTTGAAGCCTCTCCTGACTCATTTTCCTACAGAATCCCTAACCTGAGCCGGAATCGTCAGTACAGTGTCTGGGTGGTGGCCGTGACTTCAGCTGGGAGAGGCAACAGCAGTGAAATCATCACGGTGGAGCCATTAGCTAAAGGTGTGCCTCTGTAGGGAGGACCGCGCTCCCGTTGTCATTTGGCTATTTCTAGGTCTCTGTTCTATCTGACATAAGGCTGACAATGCCTGAAAACTCAGGTAAAGTAGGTTATCACATTTCAGCCCAAGACAGTGTTGCTGCTGGCTGGCCCTGGGCTTTTGTGCAAATCAGAAAATAATCCTCCCAGAAGGGAAACACAGTACCAAGGATGAGTGGCTTTGCAACTCAGTGTGGCTGAGTTGGGAAAATTAGGGAGAGGAGCCCCCACTCACCCCTCTGCGTAGGTGAAAATCACAACATGGCAGCTTCCCAAGGAAGCTCTATTTTCCTCAGAATCAGGTATCACACTTCTTAAAGAGAAATGTCTGTATTTTGGTCTATTGAATTTGGAAACTCACAAAAATAAAGTCATTAGGTCTTCTTCTGTTGATAGAATACTCTGAACAAAAATCTTAAGTAACAGTGACAAGTTGGAGTCACCAGAGAACAAACACTTCCTAAAAGTAAATATAGTATCTTCACGTTGAGATGGTTCCAAAAAGCACATACGTAGAGATGCAGAATATTCTTATTCTACTTCTGGTAATTAGGGTCCCCCTAAATTGTCACTCATCATGAGTAGATGTATTTAAATAACAATCCCAGGCTACCAGGAGATGCCCCCAGATTTTGGACTACACCACATTGGCAATTTATTACTAATAAGGCTTATCTTATAAGGGTTATAGATGCCTGGAAGAGAAAATAAACATTCCCAGAGTTCAGTTTTACTTCTAAGAGCTCTTGTTTTTATTAAGGTGATAGGTAAGAAAGAGGCAGAATAAAAGAGTGAGAGGAAAAGAGAGTGGTGTCCCACTTTGAATACAGATAGAAAATAAGTACATGGTTGGTAAGGAAAATAAATTCATGGAATAGTTTTGTCTATTATACTCCATGATCATGATATCCAGCTACACCTAATATGCACTTTCTAGCACTTGGAGAATAGTGATCACCAACCAATGGACATAAGGACTGCACTGTGGCATAAAATAAATAAATAAATAAATAATACAGCCTAAGATCTAGGATTAGCAATAGCTTTACCTCTTCCCTGCTTTAGTGTGTTCAGTGTCATAGCTCCAGATATCGCTAGAAATGGCCTGGCTAACATGGCAGGATATGACATACGTAGAGGGGCACAAGTGAAAACTGACTTGTCTAGAGAGATTAAATGTCATTTGTACATTTAGAGTAAATCGTTTGGAGTGCCTATGGTATGTCAGGCACTATGCTAGGGATACAGGAGTATTTTAGTCAAAGGAACCTGACTGCTGAAGCCAAGATTCTGGAAGTTTCCAGTGGCTTAACAGAATAACACAGTCAGTCCACAGATATTTCTGGGCAGGTAGCAGAGCAGGGTCCAGCCTCCAGAAGAAGACTGCAGCTGTTACGGAGGGAGTGAGAGAATGGAACCTTGGACCCATTTCTGGAGGAAAGCCGTCCTGTGGAAGAGCCTAGGCCAGGATTGGACCCAGAGAGCACGGCCACATGGCTGAGAGCAGTACAGGAGCCAGCAGGGTTGTCCGGGTTGCAGGTGGACTACAGGTTCTCATGAGAATCACCTGAGCCCACCAGAGATCTACTGAATCACAGCGCCAGAGTAGGAATCTGCATTTCTCACAAAGATTCTAGATGGTTCTCTTGCCTGCTTCTGATTTGAAAACCAGGTCTGCTGTGTTCTGTTGCCTACTCTTGGAATTTTGGACCGGGACCCTTTAAATTCCAACTGACAGCAATAGGCATGAATTCTAGAAACTGGGTGTGTTGGTCTTGAAGAAGAAGTTCTAGCTGCTGTTTCTCAAAATGCAATGGGAAATTGTAAGTCCTGGAATTAATTTTAGGGGTTCTAGCCAGCATATTAAAGAATTAGAATGGAATAGGATGGAAGAGAGTCAAGTAGTCTAGACTAGACTTGGTGGGGGGTGAGGGAGCGTAGAATATGTCAGAACACAGTAAGTTTTAATTTCTAGAACTTGGTCTTTACTCACTCACCCATCCCAGTGTCTGTAGCTTCTGGGATTAAGGTAAAACATATTTCTTACAGCAGAGAGAGGGCTCTTAAAAAGCTTGAAATCCCCTAACTCTAGTTGGGTTTCCCTAATCACTCCCATTTTTCTTGGAGAAATCATATTAAAGAATGATCTGAAGGGTTCAAAAGAGAAAATGCCAAAATATCAATGCCAGGAAACCAAAGCCACGTGACTAGGATATTTTCCTTACTGTGATGGAAAATCAGAACCATCAATGACTTATGAAATGGTCTCTGCCGTAGAATGCTCCATTCCGTGACAAAGGGTGCCATCCACAGGCCAGCTCGGAAGACCTTGCTCTAAGGAGGAAGAGCTTGAGTTGCCCCCTCAGTCGAGGGGCATTGCTTCAAACACATGGTTGGGTTTCACTGTAATATTTGCTGCACAAAACATGCCCAGCTTCTGAGCCCCCTGGCATTTCCTCTTTCTCTCTGCTCTTGCCCACAGCACTCAGAACAAAAAAAATCAGAGTTGTTTGATAGAACTTCATAACGAGGCTTGTGTTCTAGACCCACCTCTCCTGGGATTCCAGGGCTTTCCAGATGAGTCTGCTCCTTATTAAACCGGAAATGGCGCAAGGGTTCCATCTTTATGGGTCCAGAATCAAATTGGGGTGACATTCCACCTGAATGTCTATGCATCAGCACAGGCTGAGCTTCCGGAGGGGACATCCCACAAAGCAGTATCCCAGTGCATGGCAAAGGTCACGCAAATAGCTTTGCCTCTGTCAGCTTTTGTGCCTCGCTCAAGAAGGTGGCACCAGAGGTGCTGGGCCCTGCTGGTCAGTAAGGAGGCGTCTGCTGACACAGGTCCACCACGGGTTTTCTCCTCTCTACCTTCTGGGCCCTTCTGCGACTTTGGGGCTGCGCCAATGTCAGATGCTCCTGGCAGGTGCTCCTGTTTGAGCATCTGAATCACTGACCCAAGCCAAGGGTTATTCTTCAAGAGAGGCCACTCTGAAAACATTTATTTTCCTTAATGTTTGTGCTGAAGATCAAGTTGATATAAGAAGGTCAGGAAAGTACCACAAAATTGATAAACAGAGTTGTTTCAGTTTTATTTCTTCCTGTCTTTTGGAGCTTTATGTTTTGTACTGTCTATTCTCTCAGATATTAAAAGTATATTTTAATGTGCAGTTTTGGGTGTTGAGATAGATTGTTTAATAAAGTGCTTTGAAAAATAATTGGGTTCATAGAAAACACAGCTTGGAGCTGCTGGTCTAATGAAGCCCCGATATTTAATGGGGTCTCCTCATGTTTAGTCAATAGAGGGGAAAATATGCTACCATAGGGTTGTTCAGGTATTTGTATGTTCTTACAGTGAAACTCCCTGATGCCAGAGAATAGCCTTGACAGGTGTAACATGAATCAACAGTGCTGCACTCGCCGTTTTTTGGGGTGTTGCTGTATTGGAGAAAGTCATTTTGATGTCTGTGCAGACAAATCTGTGTATTAATTGGGCTTCTCCTCTGGTTGGTATTCCAGCTCCCGCACGAATCCTTACCTTCAGTGGTACAGTGACTACTCCATGGATGAAAGACATCGCCTTGCCTTGTAAAGCTGTTGGGGACCCTTCTCCTGCAGTAAAATGGATGAAAGACAGGTAACCAGTAACCCAATGTATGCCTTTAGTGACATCCTAAGAGATCACATCAGAGTTACTCTGTTGGGGCTAGTGGTCTCATTTCGTAGTCATTTACACTCATGAAAACTATGAAACCAACCAACTCTTCTGAGGTGCAAGGAGGGGGGGAATCTCAGCTTTAGCACTAAAAGGACCTGATCGATTATGGAAATTCTCTATGAATTCAGAGCCTTTAAATTCATAAAAGAATACTTGCAAGGAAAATAGTCTGACCAAGCCAATATTCTCTGTGGAAGTTTTCTGTACTGTATCATGTAAATTTCTTACATAGCTAAGATGAAGGTATCAACGTTTATGTAAGACTTAGCGCCCATCTTTTCTCCTTACGAGATAATGGACCAACTAACCCTAACTGAAACGCTCTGAGAAATAACTGTAAGAAATGGAATACATTAGGACTTTGCTAATATAAAAGCTGGTTTTCTATACTCAATAGTAATTATTAAAATAATAGCAGTGAAGACAGAAGGGAGAAAGTGGGTGAGATCTATTCTGTCCTTGTAACTTTTTAAAGTGCTTAATCTCTGTTCAGAGGAAGAAATTAGGTTATAAATAAAGGATCGAGAATTCACTAATGAGCTTAGAGATTTGATATAAAATGGATTCAGAGAAGTGCTAATTTTTAAATAAAAGCATTTAAAGACATAAACTATTGAAATAATAGTCTTGGTCCAGTGACCACTTTTCTCATCGTTTTAAAAGTCAGTTAATCCAAAGGAACTAAGTATGCTCCCCAGGTCAGACGGCATGCTGCCCGATGAGGGGATGTCCTCAGATGACTGAACAATCACCACCGTGGCGGTGGTCGCGATGGCGATGGAATTCTCTTCATACTGGGACCAACTCGTCACCCCTTACCATACCACACAGTTCATTTTTATGTCAAAATCATTAACATCTGTAACTTTAAGTGAATCTACAAGAGATCCCCAAATGTACTTGTCCACATATGATTTGGTCAAAATGGCACTTCTGCCCACAGAAGGAATTCCCAAAAGAGGAAGTCACCGGTGCCTGTGGGGGACACAGCAGGCATGGACAAAGGTGAGGAGCCAGAACCCAGGCCCTCACCTTGCATTAACATAGTGTTTTCTACAAAGAACAAAACTGTGTTATTTGATTTTTCTTGCGATACACTCATAGTTTAGTTGTTACTTAATACAAGCTTCCAACGGCATTGTTGGCTTCAAAGAGAGTCTTTATGCTCTTCCCCAACCTCAGCTAATTTGGATTGTAATTTCTTTAATCTGTGCCTTTTTCTTCCTGTGAGGCAGTAACGGGACACCCAGCCTGGTAACGATTGATGGGCGAAGGAGTGTCTTCAGCAATGGGAGCTTTGTCATCCGAACGGTGAAGGCAGAAGATTCCGGCTACTACAGCTGCATTGCCAATAACAACTGGGGGTCCGATGAAATCATTTTAAATTTACAAGTGCAAGGTACAAAACTGTGGGACTCTTTTTAATGACATTTGTTGTACATGTGCCTATAGACAAAGAGTAAAGTGGAGCAAATTGAAAAGTCAGCCTTTATAAAGAGCTAATTGCTATTTTCATATTACAAAAGAAAATATGTGTTCATTTTGGAAAATAGAATTAAACAAATCAAAGAAAATGAAAAGCATTCATAATCCCAGAGACAGCACTAGCTACATTTTTGTGTATAGCGAGCCTAGTCTCATTTTTCTTTATGTGTGCATCGATGAAAAGTCCTTCTTAGTAAGTTCTACTAATTGCATTGTTTACTCTACCTATGTATAAGCATAAACCAGAAAACACAAACAAAAAGTAAGTCTGAGGAGGTATTTTATTTCTGCTAATTAAATTGTTATATGCAATATGTAAAAAGGACACTAACTGAAAGGCTGTATTACTACCGTGTTTCCCTGAAAATAAGACCGGATCTTATATTAATTTTTGCTCCAAAAGATGCATTAGGGCTTATGTTCAGGGGATGTCATCCTGAAAAATCATGTGAGGGCTTATTTTCCAGTTAGGTCTTATTTTAGGGGAAACATGGTATAATATTTAATTGTGTATATTTAATGCAGGCAATGGATTTTTTTCTTGATAACGTACACAAAAAGTACACAACCAATTCAAGATTGCAAATTAAAATCAAGTATAAAATCCCAAATGGCCACTGACTGGATTCAGATTGAGCTGCACAAGTGATATTTTATTAGTAGAAAAATCAAAGTGTATGCTTCTTTGGATGTAAGGGTTGTCACATTGATAAATAATGGCAAGTAAAAATAAAATTAGTATTGTCCTAAGTGGGAGGGAAGGGGCAGAGAAGAACTATATTTTTTAAAAATCATCCAAAATTGATCTGGAATTTCAAATTGATTGAAGTCAGGAAAAATCCAAAGCATTTTAATAGACACTATATTATGACTCTTAAGATCTGGATCAATTTTTCAGGCCTTTAGATTAATACATCAGGCTTCTCTAAGAGGAAAAGACAAGGACATTTTATGGGAAGCTTTCTATATAATTTGGATATCCTGATTCTGAATTTCTCTGGCATTTCTGTCCTCAGAGCTAATCCCAAATAATGAGGCCCATTAGTAGAAGTATGTATTGTGCAAACCTTGTATGAGCGTTCAGACTGTTGAGTATTGTTGAGCATATATTATTTTATGCCGCTCAATGGCATACCTTTGGTTTTCAGAGGAGAGAAAGAGAGATAGGCTGGGAGGGAAGGGAGGGAGTTGCGTCTTGCAGGAATAGCTAAGAAAGTGGAAAATTTTGCAGTTCTTCTTCCCACAAGTCACTTTCCCCCTCCCTCTTCCTCATCCCTGAGAACAGAACAGCTAAGTGGATGCCATTTATCTTTCTCACTTGAATCATGGCTGAAATTCAGGGTAAAATAATACACGTATCCTTCGTAAGTTTAAAGAGATTTCAATCAGTAATGAACAGCTCAGAAATTCAAGGGATCGGTGAGGAATGTGTTAGATATAAATCCAAGTAGACATGTGGTTGAATTCTCTTTAAATAATAGATTCACTCTGTTCTAGCTCTTTAGCCCAGGATATCAACTAAATAGACATTTTGACAGAAGTGAATTGCATATTTTGGCAACCTTAAACACTTATTTAATAAATGGCTGTTAAAACTGATTTGGTAAATGACTGTTGAGGAAGATTAAAGATGTGAAAAACTGATTCTTGTTTTCTAAAACCTGTTTCCTCCCCAGTCCCGCCAGACCAGCCTCGGCTCACAGTATCCAAAACCACGTCTTCTTCCATTACCCTCTCCTGGCTCCCTGGAGATAACGGGGGCAGTTCTATCAGAGGTAAGAAGAAACAGGTTGTCCACAATCACCCATCAGTTGTCATTAGCCACAGGCCGTGAAGTGACACATCTTCATCAAATAATTTGATGTGTTAGTTTTTCCTCCAAAAACTACATCGTAAAATTAATTCTTCCATTACCTAAATAAGAAATCACACATCTATTTTTATGGTATTTGTTGAAACTTATCATTTCTCCAAGGAATCCCATTCACAAAATTATTCTCGTGCATCCAATCTGAGTGAAATATTAACAAATGCAAAAAAAAAAAAAGAAACAAAAACAAATTTGGTAATCTGTCCCCTGAGGTTCTGTATGCCATTTCTTCCCCATATTGTCAACACTGTATCATTCATTCATTCATTCATTCATGTACTCAATCATTCATTTAAGTAATCACAGTTACTGTTCTTATAAAGTATTAAAAGATGGAAAATGTAGAGTTTAGATGGATGGAAAGCGATCTATTGGCACAAAGCTTTTGCAATGAGTGCATAGTAGAAAAGAATAAAGGAAGTTTATACTGAAGGAATGAGATAGTGTGATAATACTAGCATAAGTAGAGTTGGGGGAACATCATTCTGAGGAAGTTGTAGACCAAGAAAAGGGAGTCAATCCAGAAGAGACTGACGAAGCTCTAGAGTGAGGGTCTGAGTGATAAAAGAGGTCTTACAGCGGTTGGAAGAGGATGGCAGACTTAGGTTTCCAAAGGCAGAGGACATTCTTTCTTCTGAGATGTGAGAAAGGGTAAGAAGACAACCGGAAGTACAGGAGCATTTTGGGGCGAAGCCCGTGGTGTAGAGCCAGCTCCTTCCAGCTCATGCGAGCAAGTTGCTGCACCTTTTCCTAGCTTTGCACTCGGTGATATTTACACACCACGGAAATCAGAAATGCTACCACGCAGGGCTCTTTTTTTTTTCTCAAGAGCCAGTTGTTAAACATTTATTAACACTCCACTGGGTGAAGGGGAGGATCGTCCCCCTTTTTTAGGAACGAAAAAGGTGAGATTTTTATTTTAAAATAGTTGGATGGGTAGGGGTGAGGATGCATTTGTGGGTTTGAAGAGCGTGGGAAAGATTTGTAACAGCTGTTGTGTGGCTGCCAAGGGAGTTATTAATAGATGAACAACGTCATTGCCAAGTGGGAGGGAGGCCGCAGCTGCACGTAAACAACACAAATTGTAGTGGTCACAATCATCACACTTTAATGACTTTCTCACGTGATGCTGGGCGCTGGGAAGAAAACTGAATCACAGGTGACCAAAGTTGGTGGCTGGCAGGATGTGTAGCAGGAAGTCAGAACAGGGAGTGTAACCAGGCTCCTTAATGGAATGGTCTACCAGAAGTTCTAGGCTGGTTAGAGAACCTTTTCATGGGGAAAAAAATATGGGGCACTGAGGGAAGAGTTCAAGGGACCCTGCTGCTCTAAGTTCAAATGAAATGAAGTTTTGGTTCTGTAAGCGTGGGAGCATAGGAGAGGTAGTACAGGAAGAGTGAGAGTAGGAGGTCTTAGAGATGAAGCCAACTTTAGTAATGAAGAGTCTCCAAGAAAAGGTGTCCCTGAAACACAGTGGCAGCCAAAGTCATTGGCATGGGGGTTCCCAGGACCAAGGGTTAGAGAAGCCTCCTACCAGTGGTTTAGATGGAGGAAATGAGGAGGAAAGCACAACCTCCATGGCATGCAGGCCACCAAGGAGGCGTTTTGGACAGAGCTGGAGTGGAAGTCAGGATATGATGGTGGAAGCATAGAGTACGCAGATCCATCACTCACCTGTCAGGTACTGAAGGAGCTACAAGGTGTGCTGATCAGGAACACAGAAGAGAAAATGAGGCTCAGGAAGGAGGAGGGACCCCAAGGCTGCAGAGGATTTGAGGAGAGGGAACGAGGAAGGAGTAGGGAAGATACTACTATGGCCGGGGGTGGAGGACTTGGAGATGGGTGATCTCGAAGGGAGTGGTTAGGAGCTCTGTAGTATGGACGTGATGAGTGCTTTGCCTGTATAAAAATGGAGTCTGCGGGCAGGCTAGAAGATACCAGTCTGTTAGTATAAAGACACCATGCATCAGGCAGGCAAGTCGTGGGTGGCCTGGGTGTGAACGTTTAGGAGACAAGGACAGAGCAGACAAGATATGTTTGCCCCCAGGAAGGTGGTTGGGGTAACAGGGATGGAGCTCATACAAGGAGGAATGTCTCAGTGACCACAGGGCGAGGAGCGTGGGATCCAGATTCTGATAGTGGGGTTTGAGTCTGTCATGCAGGGTGTCATGCGCGGTCTCAGCTCCTGCTCCCCACACAAGAATGCAGGACACCTGAGGCCAAAAAGGAACACCCACGGAGCCATAGATAGGGGAGTCATACCACTATATTCGCGCTGGCGGCTGCGTTGGAGACACAGGAAGCAGGAACCACACTAACCGCAACCTGCCATCCTCTTCTCTGCCAACCAACCAACCCCACTTGCTAGCTGCAATCCGCCCTGCTAACTGCAATCTGCTCTTGCTAGCTCAGCCACCATCTTCTTGCTTGCCCCCATTTTCTGCTAGCGTAGCCACGGCAGCGATATCAGTGGCCGATGGCTCACTGGTTACAGCTGACGGCCAACTAGCCACAGCTGACGGCCATCCAATCACAGCTGATGGCCATTTACTACCCGAGTGAGCACCTTTCCACGTGAGGCCGAGAGCCTGGAAACTGCACTCCTGGCTCTGTCCCCACAGAGTCTTACTCACGGGACCCTAGAATGGTCATCTAACCTCACTGAACCTCAGTGTCTTCATCTGCACTGTGGAAAAAGCAGTGACTATTCATAGGCTTACAAGCAGACAATGAGCAGCACATGGTGAGCGCTCAAAACATGGACAGCTGTCGCCAGCAGTGGCAGAAGTAGAGGTAATAGGGGTCATGTGCAGAAATGAATTGTGGGAGGGACTTTTCAAACTAAGGAGAAGCCAGGTTCCCATTGAAATGTTGGGAAGCCTACAGGATGGGAGCCAATTCTCTTTGTGGTTATGAACTGAGTAGGGTGTGTTGAATAGATTCCTACCCCCACTGACAACATATCCCTTTTCTAGAGCTTTGGATCTCTTACATAAGGATTTGGGCACACATGCACTGAATGGCAGGTATTTACAGATTGTGTGCCCATTTCCTGCTGTCCACTATGCCCTTTAAAAGTGAACGGGCAGAAAGTGGTTTTATTTTCACCACACTACCTAGTAATACCACCATAGTGATATCCAATGTGGCCTAAATAGCTCACTAATCAACAGGTAATCATGGCCTGGGTTAAATTTCCTGGAAGCAGGGAAAGTTCCAATGTTGTCTTCCAAAGAGGTGTGAATTCTGAGAACTCGCATCCATACAAAATGCAAACATCAGCCAACTTCTGGTCAAAAGCAAATAACATACTTTTGAATATTTCTTGTCTTCTGAAGGCTACATATTGCAATACTCGGAGGATAACAGTGAGCAGTGGGGAAGTTTCCCAATCAGCCCCAGCGAGCGTTCTTACCGCCTAGAAAATCTGAAATGTGGGACTTGGTATAAGTTCACTCTTACTGCCCAAAATGGAGTGGGGCCGGGGCGCATAAGTGAAATCATAGAAGCGAAAACATTAGGGAAAGGTATGTATGCCTCTTTCTTGTTTCTAGATTTCCTGTTTTCCAGATCAGGGGTGGGGTGGGGGGTTGGAATCACAAAGGATGTGTCATATATTTGCATGTTTGTGTGTTTGAACATTGTTTTTGCCAAAATGGGTTCAGCAATGTTACATATAGCATAATGAGAGAGAAGACCGGTGCTTACAGAGTATTCTCATTCTTCTTTTTTTTCCCCAATATTTCATTTGCAATTAAAAAGAAAAGTGTCGTTTGAAAATCAAGGGTTTTGGTGACCAGGCTGGGCAACCATGAAATATGACATTTGTACTCTTACCTTCTCCCTTCCTCACCCCAGAGCCCCTCTATATAACTTTCAGGTTGCCTCTTAAGACCTGCTTTTCAGGTAGAAAGTGACTGGGACAGATTGTCAACCTTCAATGTGAGGTGTTTGTTTTTGTTTTAATCCAAACATGGGCCCCAGGGGGATGAACCCAGGGAAATGGCATTCAGTGGTGAAATTTGCAGCCCAGGAGCGCCAGGAAGAGGGAGGTGAAAAGAGATTCCTTGTAGGTTTCCCTCACATCTGAATCTTATCTGGTGGGGTGGACTGGATGGCAGGAGAGAGAGAATTGAGAAGGCAAAGGTGTTATTTGGATCTGGCCAGAGTTTTAGATAACATGTGGTAAGAGTTCAGATGATGAGGGATTGATTTATGCAGAAATATGTCTGGCGGGGCCCTGGGAGCCCGTATGAAGCATTTGCATCATGAGGGACACCTGTTGGTACTTCCCAACTCCAACTCTGTCTCCTCTTGAGTCAGGTCCGTTCACATGAGAATGGAAACAGGTGAGCTCAGCACACTGCAGCGGGTCCTTCAGAACCACTGAAGGAAAGGCCTACACGAAAATAGCATTGCTCTTCAGGGAGCTCTGAGATACACATAAAGAACCTGTAGCCACCCAGTTTCCTCTCGCATACCTAGCTCGTCACAGTAGGAGAAGCGCATTGGTGCGTGGGGTCCTTATTAGTAGGGGACAAATTGGGGGTGGCTTGTGGCCCACACTGGGACTGAGGGCCCCCCACAGGTGGAGAAAGCAGGGGGTGGGGGTGCCGACTCCGCCATCCCTCTTTCATGCATCCTGGGCTGACCCCATGGTGTGTTCCTCCGCAGAGCCCCAGTTCTCCAAGGAGCAGGAACTCTTTGCCAGCATCAACACCACGCGCGTGAGGCTGAACCTCATCGGCTGGAATGACGGTGGCTGTCCCATCACCTCCTTCACGCTTGAGTACAGGCCCTTTGGGACCACAGTGTGGACCACGGCTCAGCGGACATCTCTCTCCAAGTCGTACATTCTGTATGACCTGCAGGAAGCCACCTGGTATGAGCTGCAGATCCGGGTGTGCAACAGCGCCGGCTGTGCAGAGAAGCAGGCCCACTTCGCCACGCTCAACTACGACGGCAGTAAGCTGGCTGGTTCCGTAGCCCCCTGTCTGTGTCTCCGGGCACGTGCGCGTGCTCACTGTCACTTCCCCATCTGACATGCATCCTTGGCGCAGTGACCACTGCCCACAGATTCCATTAGGCTCTGGGCCCACTCCCTGCAGGGCTCCCTAGTTCCCTATACCCACGTGACCAGGGCTGTGATCCAGAAATAAGCGGCTGAGGGCCAATGGGTCGCTCATTAGGGAGTCTGGTGCAGGAGTGATTTTGCTTTGGGCTGCAAGATTCTTTACCAAGTGCTTCTGTTCCTTGTCAGTGACTGAATTAACACGGCTTTTGTTGTCTCCCACCCCTCCCCCACCCCATCCCAATCCACATAACAGCTTTCTGTTTTGCTCTCATTAAGCCCTTAAACTGCATGTGCAAAAACAGTTTTCCATGGTAAAGGAGCTATGTTACCGGTACTCTCTGAGCAGAAATAGAGACGCTGATAGAAATAGAACCATGTCGTAGGATATTAGTGCACGTACGTGCTAACACACACACACACACACACACACACACACACACACGAAGCTTGCATGGCCTTTTTTGAAAGTCAGGTGAGAGGTCTCGTGAGGTTTAGTTGACCAAAAATAAATGGTTAACTTTTATCCTTTTTTTTCTGCAACTACTAGTATCAAGGGTCGTATATTGGTAGCTGAACAAATGTCCAGCCCAGTGAAGCTGAAAGGTAGTGTGTCATTGGAGGCTGTGCCTTGGGAACTTGGGAAGTCCTGACGGCATGTTGACGATGCTTTCTGCAACCTGGCGGTGACTGTGACTCGGGCAGCAGCAGTCATGGTTTTAGAGGCTCTAATCACAAGGCGAAACCGGCTGCAATGTATCAGAATGTTTGGGGCTCCTGGCTTAGCTCCCCTCGGAGACTTCTGTCCAGTCTTCACTGATCAGACCAGACCACAGTGCTGGGTAACTTAGCCTAGAAAGTCTGTACCTGAGCAAGCACCCCAATACTTTATTCACCACGAGGCAGGCTAAGGGGTGTCCACTTCTCTGTTTATATGCTCTGGCAGGAACATCCGTGTAGTGAAGGTTATACTGTTCTAAGAAAAGAAGGTCCATGAACCCAAGAAACAATCAAAGAACCTAATGAGGTGATGTTGCCTGGGATCCTTATGTCGTTGCCTCCGGCAGGGTGGCCCCTAGAGCCGCTTCTTCCTGCTCTGGCACACTGTGTGAACCCAGCCTGAATCTCCTGTCCGAGGCCATTGCTTTACAAAGCCCTCCCCAGCCAGAGCCCTGGCTCGTCTCCAGCATTTCAGGCCGTGGGCCCGTGAATGTAAGAAGGTCCTTTGGTAGAAGCCCCCCTGGTATTGGTCACAGCAGCCTGGGGCCCCACCTCTGCGGTGCCCCATGGCCCTGGAGGCCTTGCCCAGCTCCTTCCTGTTCTCTTCTGGGGGTGATGCTTTCCTGACTTTCCAGCCCTCAGTTACCGGTGACATCATTCAAAGATATCCCCATCACAAAACATCCCACAGTCAGAGCAGCACTTCCAACTTGCTTTCTCCCCATTGTGGTTCAAGTTTTCAGTCTTCGGCACTGACCAAACACTTCACTTAGTATTCATGGGTTCCCTGAAGTCCTTTGCTGTCTGGTACCATTTGGGTAGGACGTAAATTTCTTACTTTAGATTACTGATTTGCATTAATTGGCCTTAATTAACCATTAATTTGCATTAATTAACCACACTGCGGCATGGAGCTTATCTATAACCTGAGCAGATGCTAGCCTACCTAGTGTGCCCATCGGTGATATGTTCACAGCTACTCATTTAATTGGAAACCACTCACGTGCAGAATGTGAAACTGGCTCTAACTCACAAAGTACTCTGCCGATTTTCAATGTTTGTCTTCTAACAATAAAAAATGTAATGTTCTCACCTTATCCAGGAGATTAAGTTATAATCATGAAAAAGTCTTGTGAGCTGCATTTTTCTGAAATTTGAAATGATTTTATGACACTAAGAAATAAGGATACATGTTTATATTTTCCTTGCAAAACATTATGTGTTTCTTTGGAACAATTTGATAGATATATAGCTTTAATATCTCTTTTGTCACATCTGCCTGAAGAGTTTTCTTCATTTTGGGAAAACAAACATTGACAATTAGCCTCATATCTATACCAATCCGATTTCAGTTCCTTCCATCTCTCTTTATTTGACTTTTCCTCTGCCATTTCCTTATAGCCAAACATTTCTGCTTGTCCTTGTGGTGTCTTGGTTTTGCAAGCTCATCTTCACCTGCATCCCTTATGTGCCCCTGACCTGGGCTCTGAGCATTTGCAGACTTGGGGTTCCAGCCAAAAGCACTATAAAGTTGGAAGAACACTCTTCTTCACCTTAACAGATTGCAAAGGGGCCTGGGGTTCTATTATCTCGACTCTACTGACTAAATTCAGGATAAAGATCATTTTTGCTCATGGGGAAATTATATGATTTGTGTACTATTTCTCCTAAATTTCTGGCTTCCTGGCCCTTGTTTTACGTGGAGAGTACAGTGAGATGGAGCATTTTACGTGATGGAGGTGCCGAAGTCCATGCCCCATAAAAAGCGGACATCTGTGTCTGAATCTCTGCCCCACTGTATTCAGCCCCTGCACAGAAGGCAGCTTACAATAGCTCAGAGTTGAGTCTGCTTAGGTGCTTCCTTAGAATTCTAAATAATCTGAATTTCATAGCACTGTTTAACAGTGTCCGGTCAATAAGTAGCTTGTTTTCACCTGGATGGTTCCCCTTCGAAAAGTTGTCTGTAGCTCTTATAACCTAAAATAAGAGTTTCTAAAGTGCATTTGGTCTTACCCCTGTGATAAAAAGCAAGTGAATAACCAAACACAAAAGGATTTTAAGCTTCTTTCAACCAGTGTATCTAGTACAGTCTCCCTGCAGATGCTCCTCTGTTCCCTTGCCAAACCTATTGTTCCTTTTTTGACGTGCAATTTTTCAAACAGCCTCTGTCAGTGCACTTTGGGTGACACTGAGTGCCAGGTAAATGCACGTGGCTTTTTTAAGCACCTGGCCTGGACATTATGCTTCTAGGTGCCCGCACTCAGCAGTACGCTGCAAAATGAAGCCTCTTTCAAAGAGATAACACTTTACCCCAGTGCACGTCTGGATCTGATGTGCTGTAGGGTAAGTCCGAAGGTGGGCAGGAAGAGGGGAGTGAGCCAGTAGGTAAATTAGCGAGGACCTAGAAAAAGCGTCCTTGTCATTTCCCATCATCTTGGACACCCTTGGATCACACGGCGTGATTGTTGTAACCCGCCATCCCTGAAATCTCTGTCGTGCTGTCTTCATTAATAGCCATCTAACATCATGGCCCTGCTTTCAGGTACAATCCCTCCGCTCATTAAGTCCGTTGTCCAAAGTGAAGAAGGGCTGACAACCAACGAGGGGCTCAAGATGCTGGTGACCATCTCCTGCATCTTGGTGGGTGTCCTGCTGCTGTTTGCACTCTTGCTGGTGGTGCGGAGAAGGAGGCGGGAGCAGAGGCTGAAGAGGCTGAGAGGTGAGTCCAGGCTCTGCCGTCCACCCACATGTGCCCACCGTCACTGGCCCGCCAGGTCCCCCAGCTACCTGATCCTGTGAAGTGCCTTCAGCAAGACCACAGAGCATTCGGGAAAAGCCAGACACATGTTACTGCTTGGTCCAGTGGAAGCTGAGTGAAAGTCAGCCTCTCACCTATCTCCTGAATCCTAGATGTCAGTAGGCAAAGGAAATTATTTTCTCGCGGGATTATCAACCCACTTTCTTTAATTTTCAGCCATTCCAGTATTGCCACCAGTTACGCTTCCTACCGTGTTTCCCCCAGAATAAGACCGGGTCTTGTATTAATTTTTGCTCCAAAAGGTGCATTAGGGCTTACGTTCAGGGGGTGTCATCCTGAAAAATCATGCTAGGGCTTATTTTCTGGTTAGGTCTTATTTTGGGGGAAACACTATATCAGATGTGCTATAGAAATGAAAACTATTGTATTGGCAGGAAGCAGAAATTGAGGGCTGATGGTACTGGTAAAGCATTGTGAGGTAGAAAATATATGCTTTTCCGAATTAGAAATCTGAGCTGGTGCAAGAGTTTCAGTCTAAGAAAAAATAATAGGAGATGGGAACGTAGGCCAGATGAGATCCATGGTTGCTGGGCACTGTTATTTAATGCCTGGCCCGGTAGGGTTCTGGCGACAAGGCTATTCCCAGCTCCTGGCCAAAAGCCATTACTTGCCCTTGCTCTGCAGTGTGAGGACAATGAGTTCTTTCATACATGAAACCCTGTGCAGGACGAGTGTGTCCGAGTCCTTTGCTTTTTACTGTCAGGGCATTTAACCAAGCTGCCTTTTGGTAAAACTACATATACACCTTGTTCGCATTTTGCTATCAGTGCAGTGTGGGGTAACGTCACGCAGCGGCCTGTATAGTCTTCAAAGTGACATTTTAGGAACAAATCTGGAAGCACCCCCCCAAAACATATCTGTGATGTCCCCAAACCTTGCGGATATATGTAGACAACATTGACGTCCTCAGTAAATACTCCATTTGATCCTGATCTAGTTAGAATAGCAGAACGTGGCGGCATTTCCACCTGTCTTCACTTCTCCGAAACGCTCCTCGTATGTGACTCTGGCACCTGTTACTATCATTTTGCGTCCACTTTGCCAACAAATTGAAATGTTTGAAGTCCATTGCACTCCATCTGTACACTTTAACTGTCCTTCCATTTACATCTTCTGCAGCCCGATAATTCAAATGCAACATCGATCTCGTTGAAATAGCCTCTCTAACTTGTTAACCACTTATCTTTTCATTTTACGGACCCTGCTCGAATGAATCCTATATCCTAACCCCATGCTAGGTGTTTGATGTACAAAGATGGAAAGAAAGAGCCTCTGAATTCTAGGTTTAGTGTAGAGGGGAGACATATCAGCATCTACCAGGAAAAGACCAAAAAAATGCCATGAATGCTCAAAGGAGGCTCCAAGCAAATTCTATGTAAGCACAAAAGAGAGAGTGATTAATCCCAACTGGGGAGAAAAGGAAAGGCCATCTGAGAACTGCATGAACTAGCACTAAAAAGATATACTGCTGCCTAATATGTTGAGAAGTTCATTGTAAAGTGAGGTATGTTGTATTTCATTCACAAGTGTTCACTGAAATACCAAAGGGACTTTTTTTTAACCCTTTCACAGAAAATAGAATCCCATAAACTGGACATCAGGGGCATTATTGAGGTACCGTAGATCGACCAATGGCGGGGGAGTTTGTCCTTATAGCATGTAGACAGCCTAGTTGCATTTAGAAGACAACGAATTGCCCAATATAGCATTGTTTTAAAACAACAGTAAAATCTTATTAATCATTTCTATTCGATTACAAGGGTTTGGCAGCAAATAGGTTAAACATCAAGGCAATCTTTCCCAGTGTTCTAGCACCCTCTGCCAAATTCACCTTTTCTTTTTCCCCCTACCCTTTGCTGCTTACTCCCTCCTTCCCAGCTACTGTTTTATGTTCCTGTTCTACTTACAACTTAAGTGCCCCAACCTCACTCATCCTTATAAAGAGCAAGGAAAGGAAGCTAAAGATTTTGCTGACGTTTACGGATGCATTTGGGTTAGACTGATGGTGGGCTCATGCCTCCTTTATTTTCATTCTGAACAGTTCCTGTAATTTAGCTATTGCTTTGCAAGGGCTCTGTCCGGAAGAGCTGCTGGAACTGGCATTTTTATTGTTGGCACCTCTACTTGTAGACACCCGCGTTTTGTAGTGGGTCTCGGTAAGGAAAGCAATACATCAGGGCAGAGAGCATGGTTTTTCATTCCCCGGAAACAGTTTTGTGTTCTTTGTGCGGGAGGAAAGATAGAGCCAACACCAAGGTTTCAGTGGGAAGAAAGTAACTGCTGTGGCAAAGAAGATGTATTCATGAGGGAAGCCGAGGAGCGATGAATTCCAGAGCAGAGGCTTGCACAGACAAAGGCATCTGCAGACTTGCATTTTGTCTATGCTTAATAAAGGCTTCTGAGTCAAGAGTCTGACAGGAGGGCAGTGAGAATACAGAGGGTCGGGTACCCAATTCCCTCTGCTTCCTAACAGCAAGTTTTCATGCGGACGCACTGAAACACATTCCATTCAACAAGCCATGGTTGGTTATCTACCATGGGCCAGATGTAACCTTTTTAAAACCCAATAGCAAAATCTTCTTATTAACCATTTCTATTTGATCACAAGAGTTGGATTAAGTCCTGGAGAGGAAAGATTATGAAGACTCCATCCCAGAAACATAGGCACTGACACTGTAGGGGCAGTGACTACAGGCTTACAAGGGACAGGCTCATCTTTCTAAAACTGTGGGAAGGGTGCCGTAGAAGGACAGAGTAAGTGACGAGGAGTCAGTGAAAGGCCAGGCCTGGTCCCAGAAAGGTCTTGGTCTTGTAGCCCTGCAGAGCCCCTGAAATGTTACTGAATGACATGGGAGGAAATTGCAGCCGCAGAGTTTAATGTAGTAAGTGCTTCTCTATTAAACAAGTTCATTAGTAGATCATTCAATTAGAACCTGACCCACATAAGGCACAGAATCTGTGCCTGGGTTAGAATGAGTTCAAATATGTTTCCAGGTTCTACAGAAAGACTTGTTTCACGTAATATTTTTATTGTCCAAAGCGAGGATGTTTTTAACAACCTTTCCATGTTGCCTGAGCAGCCACTGATCAGGATCAAAAATGGAAATAAGAAAATGTGAATTATTGAAAAAATATCGTAAGGGTTTCTAATGGACACTGTTAGTTACTACATAAGGTCAACTTCATGTTGCTGACCTTGTCTGATTGCTACAAACTGCCAAATGTTTATAAGCAGGATACGTTTTACCGTATAGACAAGCAACCTAGTTAGGTGAATACAATATAATATTCTTTTATATAAATTTTTTTTAAAAAAAAGAAAGAAAATGGGACTCAAGCAATCTAGCCAACCTATATTCTCCCTTCCTGAATACTTTACTAATTTTAGAGCAGAGCAAAGTCTAAATTGTCTGCAACTGCTACATTTTTTTAAAAATCTATCACCTTATCCAGGAGTTCAGAAGCCACATTTTGCTTTTGATGATGCCCTGATTTTTCCCCACTTCTAGATCCTTTGAAGTGCTAGGTTAGAGAATGAGTCACTGGCTGGGCCCATGATCCCAGCAGCCCTAACCTTATAAAAATTTGATTCCCGTGTCAAGTAATCAACGCCAGGACCCCTAAAAGCTTCCTCCTTTAGTAGGAGTTTACCCAAGAGCGTGCCAAGGGGCAACTGGCAGTGCTGAGCCAAAAAGCTACTTCCAAGACTTCAAATAAGCCAAAAATAAAAATCAATGGATGATACAAAATTTGGCCAGGCCTCTGCGTCAAAATGCCCTTATTCCCTGGAACAGGAACATATTTACTATTTTAAACATGGTTTGGAAAGGGTTAATCAAACTGGCCGGTTCAGAGGCCATTCCCTGGGAGAGTCTAGTCTGGTGGTTCTACAGGGGGACAGTTGAAGGGGTGAGCCCTGAGGTGTCGTCGTCATTGTCTGACTTCTGACATGCCATTGATCTGCTCTGCAAATGAGCTAAACACTCTCCTCGCTTAGAAGACCAAACGTTGGCTTGAACTTGAAACACCTAAAGGAAGAGGGGTGTGTACCTAGGAGACCGGCGGCAGGTAGACTTGGTGGGGGGGGACTTAAAGTGCATAAAGGTGGCCACAGCTCTTCCCCGTGTGTGCAGGAAGTACACAGTACTGTGAGTGAAGAAATTGGGAGTGTGCAGCCTGGAGATTTCATCGCCAAGCTACTAGATGCCCAAGTTGTGGTTTCCGTGGGAACAGAACCGCGGACTCTGAAACTCTTTCATTCTATGCTTTGGGTTGTCACCCTTCTTCCTTCATCCTTTTTTGCTTTCTCTTTTTTCCTTGTCTTGATTTCTTCATAAAATTACCCTCTGAAAACTCCAAACTTGTTATGGCATAACTAAGTAAAAAGGGGGTTCTGTGTTAGAGAGTGGGAAGCAAAGGAGCCTTGGGATGGTGGCAGGGCCAAGCCAAGGGCAGCCAGTGTCACGAGGACCAGAGAGGGGGGACAGCCAGCAGGGACAGCACTGGCATCAGCCCCAGAGCTTTGTCCTGCCTGGGGGGTCTGTTCTATCCATGTTTGTCCTATTAGCAGTTTGCTCAGATTCCAAGTATCTTTGGATTTCTTTTCGGGTACTTATTTTAAATCAGCGTCCGTTTGGACATGCTGATGGTTGGAAGTTTTATTTGTGATCTTATAAAAAGTGAAACTCAGACTTATAGCTCTTACAAAGTACCTCTTTAGGAGACCCATCCCAATTCCACAGAAAAGCAGGGGCTGCTGCGAGGGGGCTTGCAGATAAGCACTATTGATGGATGGTAAAGCTGGGTACTATCGGCCACCCCCAAAGCGGCTTTTTGTTGTTGTGGGTGTGTGCAAGTGACAGCCGAATGAAGGCACTGCCCTAAGCGTGTTCCATTTTACTTAACTAGAATTTTGGAAACAAAAATGTAGCCATGTGTCTGTGAATGAGATTCCTCTTTTTAAAAGATGCATTTGGGCATATAAATATGAGGTAACTCAGACTCTCGACACTAGCTCAGTGCAGTGACTGAGACTGGCTGTGCCCGGCCCCTGCAGCCATGTGGTCTGTGCCACCTGGTTGGTAAGGACCATCATGCCATGTGCAGACCCAAGATGGAAGCAACGGTCCACGGGAAGAACAAGGGGACTGGGGGACACCACTCTGAGATGCTCCTGATTTAACTGGGGGTGCCTATCCCCAAGCACTCACTGAACCATGTCTTTATCAGCAGAGTACAAACATCTTCCATTTTTTCACTCTTCTTCTTCTGTAACCCTTTATTATACACTGTCTGGTGTTAGCCTCTTCATAGCTGTGCAAATAGGTCGAGTATAAACCTGATATGATTATGCCCTATTTTGCTGACATGGAAATTGAAGGAAACTTTCCAAAAACATACGTCAGGGCAGAACTAGAAGGAGAGCCCAAGTCACCGTTGCCTACCGCCAGCTCTTCTCCCATGAAACTTCCTCAGACTTTGGAATATTGAAAAAGAAATCATCTGTCCCATCAATATTAAGTTAGGCTAAAAAGGTTTATCAATGAGACAGAGAATCAGAAGACGTATTAACACTGTATCAATGGCTACTTTATAGTTTTACTTTTGCCCATCAGCAATATCCAGTTTATTCCTTTTTTATTTCTATATTCACTGTCCCTCAGTCTTCCCCTAGTTTGCATATCTTCAACCTACTGCCGTCCTCTCCTCTTCCTTTTACCATGGAATTCTCGGAAGAGTGTTCTGTACTCAGCTCCACTGCTTCTCTGTGCCTCCTAAACCCTCCCGGTGTCACCTCTACCCCCACGGCTCAGGTGAAACTGCTGTCCTGAGGCAGATGACCGATTACCTTACGATCACAAATTCTCCTTTCAGGGATCCGTTTCTCCCCCTCTTGCTGCATGCAGAGTGTCAGCAAATGTTGTTTTTTAAAACTCCTTCCTTCCACATTTCAATATTCGTGGACCCTCCTGGTGCTATCTCCCCATCATTTCCCAACCCAAAAAATTGTGGGGGGAGCACAGAGCCAAGGGCGGACATGTAGGCGCAGCAAGGGGCTTTGGGAAAGGTGTCACAGAATCTAAATCGGAGATTGAGCCAAAATTTGTGGGGTGGAAAAAATGTGACAGGCGACATAAAAGGCTATTTGACTGTGTTGGTCAAGAAAAAGAACAAGGCTTGGGACAATGTTGTCATACTAACGGTGGCAGGTAGTGACATCTGCTCTGCTCTGATGTGCGTCAGGAAAAGTGCTAGTCAAGCCAGAAAATATGGAACAAGAATCATAAAAAAAGGAAGGGAAGAAGAAAGGGGGAGGGAATCTAGAAAAAGGGAAGGAGAAAGGAAGAGAGAGAGAGAGAGAGACAAGTGGAACACACATTGCTTGAAAAAATGGTCAGAGCTCCTGATTTTCTGAATTGATTCATTCTTTCAAAACCTACCAAGTTCTAGTCATTGTGGGGGGAGGGGAAAGTATGCTGCATAAAATCACATTCCCAGTCCCTAGGGGAGGCAAACCATATTTACAATGAACTGTTACACAATTTCCGAATGATAAGCAGGAAACTGTGGTCACCTATCGCTGCTATGACAACGCCCTGAAGGGAAGGTGTCATGGCGGCCTTGTCCCTAGACGCCGAAGGATAACATTTCAGGATTCTGCACAAAACTTCCAAACATAATCCCAAAACCTTTGAAAATAATCTTTGAATAAGCAAATTAGAGATGTTAGGAAATAGTTATATTTCATACCCCGTTTCAAAAACAGTACGTTCTAGAAATTATAGATTGAAATAAATCAGTTTAGTTTACAGAAAGGGTAGCCTGTGAGTGGTCAGGAAAGAATAGGGCTTACCGGAGGCCTGGATGACCCCGGTTTGCTTTGTCACAGGGCTGATTGATAAGGGAGCACCAGGCTGTTGCTGAAAAAAGGCAGGCTGAGCCGATTTTCAGGTGACACAAATCCAGGTGGGAAAGCCAACGTGTTAGAGGGAAGAATCCAGGTTGTAAGAGATTTTGAAAGGCTGAAACTAAGGAGATAAAATCTAACAGGGATCATTGTAAAGTCTTCTATAGACGTCTGAAAACTCATTTGCAACACATATAGTGAGCATTGTGTTCTCACTGGTGTGAGAGAAGAAGAATATCAGTTTCTGTGCTGTCTCATTTAATAAACGGCAGTAAAAAATTGTAGGTCTTTCATAGAAGAGAGTGCCAAGTAGAGAATTACCTAGAAATTATGCCATCTAAGGAGTGGTTGAGAAAATCAGAAAATTCAACCTGAAACGAGAAAGCGGGAGTCAAGCAGACATGGCAGCTACTTGGAAATACTCAAATGGCTTGTAATTGGTTCCAGAAGGTGCCAAAGGCCTTAGAGGAACAAAGTGATGGGGGCCTCTGCCGAGAATGCAAGAGTAAGACAGTCAGAGAGAGGGCTGGGGGCCAGAAGTAAGAGGAAACAGAGCTGGAAAGACAGCGTGGGGCCAGCATGCAAAGGCTGGGACTCTGTGCTGAGCAGTCTCCCTGGCAGGGAGGTCCCTGTGAGTTTCAAAGCATAGGTGTGACACAGTGATGGGTGCGTTTCAGATTCCTCACCCTTCCTGCAGTGTGGATGTCACTTAGGCAGCTGAGAGTCTAGAGTTGAGGAGGCCAGGAAGGGGTGGTTGACTAGTCCATGAGATTTGAATTAAGGAGAGAGACAAAAGCAAATGTCCCAAGGAGACAGGTTGAGGGGGGAGAGATCAACAGACTTGATGGGCAGGTCACTTCTGGGAGCGAGAGGTTGGGCACTGGACGTGCAGCAACACTACGGACCCCTGCCCTGGGGCATCCAACGGCCCCAGCTCATTTCAACATCTGTCTAAGACACAGGGTCGGGGGTCGAACATTTATTAGCAGGTTGATTTGAAAAGCCTTCAGTGCTCTTAAGACTATGATTCCAGGACTTTTAAACATTATCTTAGGTGGCCCCAGATTCTCTTCTCACCCCATACAGAGGTGTGTCCAAGCTGCTTCCATCTTCTCTTTCCACCGTCTCTACACAGACATGAACAAGACCCTGAGCCCCATCTCAGCCCTGACGTCTTTCCCAAACTTGATTCCAAATCTGCCATGAACAGCTTCGCCTAATGCCCGCCACCTTCCTTTAACATGTTAAAGTACTCCGATAGGTTGTAAGGCAAACACCTCCACCCAAACCCCTGCTTCCACGTCCTTCCAGATGCCCGTTCCTCTTTCTTGTTTTACCACACACAGCCCTGCGTGGTCCAGATCGTGCCGTTTCCCTGGACTCCCTGTGCCCTCTGCCTCCACTCCTGGCAGGTCCCTGGTTCCTGCAGATGTCCCCTGTCTGCTATAATGCCATCTCCTCCCTGATCCCCTATTCTCACTGCAGTCCTCTAACCCAGCTCTCACAGCCTCTCACCTTGCCCCCCGCCCCCATTCTGAGCACTGTAGGTCGCCTGATCTGTGCTGGTTTGCGGCATCCACACCCACCCACCACCACCTCTGCCCTCCTCTTCCACTCCTCCCCTGGGACCAGTTCAAAGCTTCCAGATTAGGACCAGTCACACAAAGTCACCTCCTCTCAGCTCCTCCTTCATGTCTTGACCATCCCCAGTTCACAAACACCCTTGGAAACATCACTGTCCTCCCAAACTGACGTACTCCTTGCTTCCCAAAGGAGCTCAGAATTTGAATGCACACTAATTCTGTGGCATGGAGCACTCTTCCCATCTAAGCCTGTGCTCCCTAAAACCCCCAGCTCCCTTTGAGGAGTAGGGAATCTTGCATCCTTCCAGACTGACCCAACCTGAGACAACATTCTCCTGGGATCGTCTCCCTCAGTCAGCGGGCACTAGCATCAGCTCCTCTGTGTGTCTCTGAAGATATGACACATCCCATTCTATGTATAAAGGGCCTTAAGGATAGTCATGAAAAAGGATTTTGAACACGTAGACATTGCTTATGAATTCCCGCTCAGCTGCAGCAAATGACTGAACATATCTGGGTGCCAGTTTCTTGGTTTCTGAATGAGGACAATAATTCCCAGGCAGAGACGGACATTACGGGGACAAGAGCTATCAGTCCTACAGTAAGTGGCACAATACACATTCCTAATACGTGCTCAGCTGTGATCCCAGCCCACCCCATGCCCACGCTCCAGGAGACATTTACACATGGTCCCTGAAAGGCAACTGTGCCACCCAGACCCCACACTGTGCTTAAAACTCCCCCAGCGCTTCTCACAGGTGAACTCACAAAAATGAGGATTCCCATCAATGTAACTTTCATCACATGAAATCAGAAGAAAGAAATAGTAGCTAACACAGAAAAAGAAAGGGATCTGCTGTAAGATGATGAGCGTAGGGGAAGTCTGGACCAAAATGCCTTTGGGCACCTAAACCTGTGGCCCAACATAACCTTGGCAAAGACGCCGTGGACAGGGAAACCCTGCAGTTAGAGCGCGTCAGTATTCGAAGGGAACTCTGTTCTCACCTGGGGCACACTGCAGTCCCCGAGCACGTGTGACAAAAATGACAGGAGAGAAAACTGACTACAGGAACCGTAAAAGAAAGGTGATGATGGGCGAAATGGGGAAAAGCAGGTTCATTCTGCAGGCCCTTGAGTCTGTGTTACCTACACATCGTGAGCTGAAGTGTTTGCATCTCGGAGGGCTTTTTCCCCTCTATTTTAGAGTACTGAACTAGCCAGTGCTCGGTTGTTACACATAACTAATTATCCCCACACTTCTGGTATTTTGCATCTATGTATATTTACTTTGCAAGTGTTAAATCATTCAGGAAGAGAAGAAATTCACCGTATTTACTCTATCTTTGCACATAAATATAAAGACATGAGCTGGGAAGTTAAATGCTGTTTTGATTGCTTTGCTTCACCGTATGGGTGGGAGAGAAGGGAGTTGTTTCCTCTCCCAGGCTGAATCCATCTGTGCACAAAACTGGGCCTGTTGGGAGGTCACAGTGGGAACTGGCATGGTCGACTTGAAAAACTGAGCTTTGGTTCCGGGGTGCTGGCCCATGTGTGGTTACATCCCTGGGATGTCCGCACCTCTCAGTAATACCATGTTTCCCCAAAAATAAGATTGTGTCTTACATTAATTTTTGCTCCATTAGGGTGTATTTTCAGGGGATGTCTTATTTTTTCATGTACAACAATCTACATTTATTCAAACACAGTCATGTCATCTTCTTCTGGAACATCGTCATAACATACTAAATGCATCCGTCGGGCTGAGATCTTAACTGGGGCTTATTTTTGGGGTCGGTCTTATTTTCAAGGAAACAGGGTAGCAGGCATCTCCCTGACATGAAAATGATTGCATTTAAATGTCAACCCCCAAAAGATGAAAGATGACATGAAATGTTCGCACCTATGTATTTCTACACTGTAGAGCCAGTCACACAGTCAGCTGAATACATTTCCAGAAAGTTCTGTTCATTGAACTACATTTGACATCAAGACTTTTTAGAGAGCAATGAAAGAAAAACAAAAAGAAGGCTTTTGTGTTGTAAGAAAGGAAACGGTCATTTTTGCCAGGACAACATTTGTAAAAAGAAATTATATTTTAAGGAGAATGAGAATTTCAAAGCAAAGTCACCAAAAAACTGGAATTGTTTTCCTACATCATTTTTAGGCAGGATTTCTTTTGTCAGGAGTGGTAATGATGTCTTGGTAAATAATGTCCTCAGAGAAAAAAAAAATACAGGAAAATATGTATTTCTGGTGTGACATAAACATCTAAGTTTCCAGACACAGTGACATGCCATTTATATAATTCTGTGACCTACCGAAGGGACTCACAAGTCTATATTAATACCTTTTCTAAGTGATCTATGGTTCCATAAGCTTTTTAATTTTTACATTTTCATAATAAAAATAGGAGAATTTGTATTACATAAATGAATTGCTTTCAAAATGTTAACTTTCTGACTACTGAAAATAAAGTTGGGCTTTCTAAAAGTAAACAGGTTGTAATAAATAAACAAATAAATAGGTTGTAATAAAACCATTAGTAGGGGTCTGAGAATTTTTATGGCCCCAGAATGTTATGTTCTTTTTGTAATTTAAAAAAGGAAAAAGAAAAAAGGGAAAAAGAAAAAGAAATTATATATATATATATATATATAAATTTAAACGTATGTATTTCCCATGTAGAAGGAATACACTAAACTTTTGGTTATTAGCAGCAGTATGGGTATACAATTACATTTCGAATGGCTATTGTCATCTAACTCTGCAGAGTATTTGTCATAAATGCCTAAGTGAATGTTAACGACTTGTTTATCGTGCACTAATATTAATTTTCTTTCCCCAGATGCAAAGAGTTTAGCTGAAATGCTCATGAGGTAAGAGCAAAACCTACCGTCCCAGATATCATGTGTAAAAGAACAATTTCCAACTTGCCTGAATGATTTTTTTAAATGACAGTCTGAAATTGATAACACATATTGTTTTTGACATACAATGTCCATTCTATGTACCAGAGTATCCATGTTGGATATATAAATAGCAAATAATATACTTGTATGCATGCCATAGGTAGCTTTGCTGTTAATTGGGCTCAACCAATAGAGTGTTTTCCATTCAACTGGAAATAAAAAGGCACATTATAGCTGAGTAGCTTTGGTTTTGCTTCCACCCACATATACCACCTTTGAGGTTAAGCCTTCTTCCAACAGTTAGCCAAGTGAAGGAAAATCACAAAAGAAATAGGTGGTGCCCTGCGCTCTCCCGAGGCAGTGGGCTGATCCAGAAAGATTCTGCTTGCCCTCAGCTCCCATGGCACCTTCAGTGCCTCTCTCCTAGGGCACTCACCAACTTCTGCTGCAAATCTCTAGTCACCGTCTGGTCTTGGAGGTGACAGCCTGATTCAGCATCATCATGTTAGCACCCAGCACTGTAGTTGCCCCACTCATAATTGCTGAGTAGATGAATGACTAGGGTTAGTTGAAAAAGTAAGTAAATGTTCACATCTATAGAAGACGCCCCAGTATTTGCTGTTTAAGCTTTTTATGTTGTCATGATCAAACCCAACATGGAAGCGGATAATCAGAGTCTAGAACCAGATAAGAAAAATGTCAGGGCCCCTGATGGTGAATTTGATGTCGCCATTTTAGGATGTCTAAAGTGGGAAGGAAAGAGGATGGGTTTGGGCTCTCATCCCACCTCAGCACAGTTGGCTTTAACTCCGTCCGCCATCTTTGCGTATACAATGAGTCCTTTTGTTCTTACTCACAGAGAGCCCGTGCCCCCTGTCACCAGTATCTTTAAAGACCTAAGGCAGAGGTCACCTACCATTGGCCCATGGATGACATTTCCCACAGCATCTCTGTTTGGTCACACTATGTTTTAAAACAATGTGGATTGTGGGTAAAGGACATGCAGAAATCACAGATCTGAAATATTTAGTGTGAGCAATTAGATGATCATTAGTGCCGTCTTCCATGATTAGGAAGATAGACGCACAGGGTATGGACTTTTTTTTTCCTCTTTTGCAGACAAGGGTTGAGGGATGTTAACGAGAATGAAAAGACTTGTATGGATCATGTTGAATTTCAGATGCTGTTTCAGCATCCAGGGAAAGTGTCAGATGGCTGGCAGCAGGCATCTGGGGCCTAGAGGAGAGCTCAGAGATGCCAAGGGCCTGGAGAGTATCTTCTTCATAATCACATCACGCTGGATCAAGCTTGCGTGAGAAGATTATGAAAACTGACCTGAAATGCTTTGAGTCCATGCTCTTGTGAAAGTCTATACTTGTTTACTAAGCAAGGATAAGGACGTTCTGTGGTCACATAGAAGCATCCAGACACGTATGCACTTGTGTCGAGCAAATCTGACAAAACACCTGGGGGTAAAAGACAAAGTCATTTGATTTATAATAACTCATTTACCTAGTAAAATAAATGTTCTCTTGTAGACTTAAAAATATTAATTAACTGATGCCATTTAGAAATCAAGAGATTTCACGTAAAATTTTGCCTTTCTGCCTTCTCTTAAAGTCAGCTCTGACCACCTGGGCATGGCCATTTGATAATGGCTGACTGGAGCTGCATCCAGCGCCCCCTTTAGACTGGGCATGACTTTTGTCAGCACAGCGGGACCCTGCCCAACCCACTTCACTGATTTTGTACTCTAGTCTGTTTCCTGTAGCGTTTCTGGCCACTTCCTCCTTCCCTCCCCAACTATAGATCATTCCTCGGCCCAAAGCCCATGACACCAGAGTCTGCGTTTTCTGACATGTTCAACATTTGTTTAGTTAGGATGATCTGGTATTAGTTCCTTTGAGGTCCTAGAATGCATCCCTCCCCCTTCTCATTAGCCCTGAGCAAGACGTTAGAAGCATCTTCTTTGTTAATAGGGCAATTACTGTGGTTGAAAGACCACCTGTTGATTTCCACAGGAATTAATAATGGTATTCCCAGATGACAGTTGCCAACATCAAATTAGAAATGATAAAACTAGTAATTACTCCCAATTTAGGCAGTTGAGATGGTTTTTCTCCAAAGGGTGAAAGTGATTGAAAAGGAAAAGAATTTCCAAGCTCCTCACGTAGGTGGATTCTTATGGGATTAATTTAGAAATAAAAGCGATGCTTTTAATCGTGAAGGGTCAATTCAATCTGAGTTTCGCAAGTTAACAGGCCAAGCAACAACAGACCTTGTCACTTACCTGTGAGTTTAGGGACAGCAAGATTTTGAATGTGGCCTGAAAAGTCTAGGCAAGTCATACCCCCTGGTGCAGACTACGAAATTGTCTTCTGGATCTTTGCTGCCATTCTCTGGGGAAGTTGAGGACTTAGCAAGCCGTGCAGTGAAAACATAGAACCATAGGATCTATACTCTCGGCCTAATGCGGTTCCACCTGGTTGGATGATTTTGGGTATGTCATTTCCCCTTTCTGTGTCTAACTTTCCTTATCTAAAAATAACACTTAGAAATTGTTCCTACTTTTATCATTCTGTGATCTTGGTGAAGGTAACGTGTATTTTCCAACCGTGTTCCACAAAAAAGTCTCTGCATGTTTCAGTGGGATTGGCTGTCCCAGGGCCAGGCAGGCAGATGCCACTGTCAGACAAACACAGACAACCGGAGTCCTCCAAGGATCTCCCACAGGGCGCCATCTCCCATCTCTGGGCTTCATGCTACTGGGCATTCATCCCTTTCACCCAAGCCAATCACCCTAGAGAAAGGAAAAAGGAAAGACTTCACCTACCGTGTCCAGATAGACAGGATTTACCTTTTATATGATTAGGCAAGAATAATTTTTTTAAAAAATACCCGCCTTCTGAGGTGTGAGATTGGCCTGCCCTGAGATGCTAACCAACATGTGATTGATGTCCGAGGACCAGTATTAGTAAGAGCTAGTTGTAAGCAGCAAAGCATTCAAACTGAGAGTTTAAGTTAGTTCAGCTTTGTCAATGTTCCTATTTGTATTCACGTAGTATAAAATATACCCACCCAACTATTACAATGAGACATGATCTTGGTAGACCTAGTTATTTTATACCTACAGAATGCTCCATATCATATTGGGGGGGGGGGGGCGGTGATGTGCAGACATCTTCACTAGCTTTTTTTTCTCCACAAATCTTAAGGAAGTAGTAAGACTTTGAAGAGTTGTAGCAACTTCAAGTAATTTATTGGCTAAGCCCAGAAATACCATCACTGTGAACCATCATCATCTCTCTGTCATTTTAATCAGACAACCAGATGGCAAATGGATGATGGACTATATTTCAATAATAACTAACTAATATATTTAGCATGAACCTATATTATATGAAAGATTCAATTTTGTTTTCACAGTGAAAACATTCAGAATCTTGTTCCAGGTAACAAATGAGATTTCTTTAAATAGCTTTTTTTTTTTTTTTTTTTTTGGCTTAGTTGCTGTTCTGATGATTGATTATTGTAATTTTGGAGACTCAGCCTTCATATAACAATAGATTATAAAATATGGCAGCAAAGATTAAGAAACAACTCAGTTGGGACCTAATAACCCTTTGAGAATGACAAGAATATTATTGCCCCAAAACAAAGCCTCTGGGACATGTCACCGAGCTCACACTTTACCCCTGAACAACATGAATTGTCAACAACCTTCAACACGCATTTATTGAGCACCTACTTTGGCCAAATACTGTTCTAAGTTCTAGGGATGTACAGGGAACAGAACAGATGAAAATATCCCTGTGGAACTTATATTCCAGTGGGAAAGACAAATAATATAGAAGTCGATTAAATAGATGCTATGGAGTATTAAGTGCTAAGGAGATAAAATTAAGCCGAGAGTGGGGAGAGGCAGTGTGAGGGCCACTCCGTAGAAGGGAGAGAGCCAGCCACCTGGGTACTGCGGTGGGGATGGGCGAGTGTGTTCTAAGCAAAGGGAACAGCAGGTGCAAAGGGAGGGGGGAAGAATTGGCCCCTGAATCTCAAAGTTAATTGGCCATTTTCTTTCCTCCCACGCAGGGTTTCACAGCAACAGTCCTCAGAGGAGGAGTTTACCTCCAGCTTTGATTGCTCTTGCTCATAAAGTCTAATCATGTTCTGAGTCTCTGGGCCACTTGCAGTGGTGCACGGCCGTCATTTAGCTGGCTTCCTGTGTCCATCTGACAGTGCGCCCCTTATTGTTAAGGATAGCCCGCGCTTGGGTTCATGGCTGGTTAGTAGAGCAGCTGCTGATGGCCTCATAACTATTCATGATGAGCAGAAGGAACTAGCTCACACTTCTATTTTTGGTGCAAGGACAAGCTCAAGTCCCCAGTGAAGTTTCTAAACAGATCTTTCAGATATTCACAGAGGAGTAGTTCCCATATGTTTCTGTGGAAATAGAGCTTGTCTAAGCATGACGTAACTGTAGCCCCCCAAGTCACCAAAATGTTCTTCATTTTATACAAGTATCTGAATCTGTGCTGTAAAAAACAACAAAATAAAGTGAGAACTTAGTTAAGGAAGTAATTTAAAAGAGTGTACAGACCGTGTGAAACATTCAGGCCGAAACGTTTGAGTCTGCGCACTGCATAATTAACATGATCTGGCTCCGTAACCCAATTACTCATCTGTAGGGTAGGAAATCTGGTTCAAAAGCAGGCCCCAGGTAGGAATGCTGCAGCTTGCAGAAGCTGTCACTTTCGTGGGCTGTTTTGTTTATACTCAAGTGGAAAAAAAAAAGGGCGATTATGAAACATTCAGAATATTCACACGGACTTCCCGTGCAAATGTCTAAAGGGCCCCGTGAGTGAACTTGACCTTCAGCCACGTGGTTCAAGAATGCCAGGTGGCTCCTAGACTTATTGGGGGCATCACTTCATAAATTACATAAGTGTCTAACCACTATGCTGTACACCTGAAACTAACATAAAATAACATTGAATATCAACTGTAATTGAGAAAATAAATGAATAAAGAGTGGATGAGTTCTCAGGGACAAGGAAGGATCTGAGACTCCTGGCAAGTGTTTGGTTAGAGCAAAAAGCCCCTTACAGCTAGTGTGGTTGGATGCCCCCTTTATTCTCCCTTAAATATCACTAACACAGTGATAAATCATCATGGAGGTACAAGGCTCCAGAAATCTTTCTCAAAGCAGATTTTGACAATTGTTGAGCTGGAATTATGGATGCCAGGGATTATTGCATTGATTGAATTATCTGAGTGACCACTGCTTCTTAGAGCGTGTTTCAGTGGACATTATTTTTAAAATCTGCCCAATTCTGGAAAGTCCAAGCACCTACGCTTCTAATATGGGTTTCTAATTAAAGCCTTTATCAATTTTTTTGTATTTTTGCATAACACGCAGATTTTTTTTTTTTTAACCACAAGCTGTAACTGAATTCGATTTTGCCATGCCATTTTACTACCTATTTTCGTTTAATTTCTGCAGACAGCTCACTCTAAGAATAATTTTCTGGTACACAAATTTTGAGATAAAATTCTTACAGTAATTGCTTCTTTTCTATGCTAAACTGCAATACGAGTTAGGAACACTAATGTCAGGGAAGTTAACAAGGCTTATGATTGGTTACTAGAACAAAAATAGAACCACTCCAGCTATAACTGCAAATCCGTTAGTAAAACCCCCTTCCAAAGCACAGCTGGCGCCCAGGCTTCCTCCCTGACCATCACTGGAACAGCTCCTATCTGACAAAGGAAAATGGTGTTGGTTTAAAACCCACTCTTTTTGTTTCACCTAACCTTCACACAAGAAATGGGACATTCCAAAGGTCCTATTGATAAATATAGAACCAATCTCTATTGACAGTTTGTACTTTCTGAACTTCACAATTGACTACTGAAATTTCATATGAACAAATACCATTGGAACGACGGGAACGTTCTCCTATCATGCACTTCTACCCCTGCCAAGAGATTCACATAGATAGTGTTAGATTATATTAGATAATACCTAATTATTATTGGGTAATAAACCACGTTAGGGTGTAAGCCTATGTTGGCATACTGCAACGCTGAACTGCATTTGTTAATTCATCCCCCCTGTTGTATCCGCAGTAAGAATACCCGGACTTCAGACACCTTGAGCAAGCAACAGCAGACCCTGAGAATGCACATTGACATACCCAGGGCTCAGCTTTTGATAGAAGAAAGGGACACGATGGAGACCATTGGTAAGGTGCCATGTTTGGGACTTGACACAACATGGCTGCTACAGCCATGCCCTCTCAGCCCAATTCTGGGAGGTGGGAAATGTTAGATATGGGAATGTCTTGAATGCTACCTGAGCAAAGAAGTTAGAAGGTAGAGAACTGTTATTGAGGAGAATAATAAGTACCAGCAAATGTGGAGGAAAATGAACTTACATATACCTCAGAGGTCACCCGACATAGGAGTTCCCCAACTCTGATCCACTTTGGGTTTTTCCTGGGGAGGCTATTGGTGCCGCTCCATAGAATGAACACCTGTAATCGAATAAGCCGGAAGGGCCACACACCAAAGCTCTGTCTTAGAAACCCAGTCTGTGCTCTCCTCCTCAACTCCAGTAAGGCCTTCTTTAAAGAAAATGTTTAAACTCTACGTAACACCTAACAAACTAATGTCTTGGCACAAGGCCTCTTTTCTCCACCCCCAGCACCCCATAAACATTCTGGAAGGTTTCTCCACAGTGCTTTTGGAGATTCCCCCAGTTTCTTTGTTCCACGATTGCAAAACAGACACCTGGAAAGCTTTTGAGACTTGTTTGCCCAGAACCCAAGTGTCTTAACTTCTTCTGGCCTCTTTCCATTCCAAGTCCACCATGCCACACTGGCCTGCCTAGATAGTTCTATTTACTCCAGAATCAGAGACTTCATATTTCCATGTAATAATGCTCAGGAGAATAGCTCACATTCACGAGAGTTCTCTAAACATCACATATTTCATGAGCACTTTACGTGCATTATTTAACTTAACCCTCCCAACCAATAGAGGAAAAAAGTGCTACTAGGTAACTGGAATGTGGAGAGGTTGCATAGCTTGAAGGTTACACAGATGTTAGGAGCAGAACCTGGCCAAGGCCCCCGCCAGCCACCTACTTGGCCTCCTCTGGCCACCTGCTTCCATATCAACAGGCTGCTTCACAGAACTCCTCGCCTTAGAAGTATCACTGAGTTTCCTAGTACCCATATAAACTCTTTGAGGCAGGTTGCCAGGGCTGCCAATTTTCAAACTTCACTCTGTGTTAGTTCTGGAAAGTGTTTGCTGGCACTCAGTCCCAGGGCAACCCTTTCCTATGCCTTGGCTAAAACTGCCCAACTCCTGGCATGTACCCTAGGTACCTCCTGCCAGGAAGGCAGTGGTAAGTGGCCAGGTTGGCAGGACATCTCCATTGCCCCTTGACCCCGCCATGCTTTTTTATGTTCTAGTAGAATAGCGGAGATGTCTTGACCTAATGGCTCATAAATTCTAAGGACTGGGCTGCCCTTGTTGGAGTCAAGTTTGCTCCGGGTGTACCAGCACTTACAGAAGGTTGGTCAAATCCAATTTGGCTTTCGACCAACCAACTTTGGTGAAATACTACCCTTCTTGTATGAGGGATCACTGCTCATCCTGAAACACAAGAATTTATGAGCTTACTCACATCAGAACAAGGCACCGTGTTTTGTTTCTCTTCATCTTTTCTTTGCAGTCGCATTTCTGGAATCTCTCTTATTGAACTCAATAGATTGGACACGAAAACTAAAATTTACTTTGACACATCAGCTTGAAAATCAAAATGTAACTCCTTTGACCTTATAACATGGATATGACATTTGCTAAATGCCCCTCGCTAGACTTGTTAATACTCCTACCTGTGGCTGGGAGAGATGAATCGCCTCCTAAACCAGAGGAAGATCTGCTCATGATTTCTGTACGGAATCGCGACCCTTAGCCAGAGATACATCACGTTCCCTGCAGGAGCCTCTGTTACCAAGAGTCATTTACCTCCTGGCGATACCTGACAGTTGGTCGATGGCATTTTCTAATTATTGGGGAAGTAGAAATGTGATGCTTTAAAATGCTCTGGGCTCAGGCTACAAGGATCCGAGATGAGAGTGCCATTAATTTCTACCCAGAATGAAATAGTCAGGCTCACACATTGACAGGCCCCTGAAATTTCCCATTAAAAGTTTGTAACCTAGCCTGGCAGATAATCTGCTCTGCTCCTAGCAGGGCTGCATGTTAGAAACCAAAACACCTCAGGATTATTCAGGAAAAACAAAGGTGGATGTCAGGCCTCTGATGCCGGATCCCATGGTGGGAAACCGTCTCTGTAGGAAGGCTGCCCTATTGGAGGGGCCAGTGCAGGCTGCAGGGCCAGCCCCCCAGCTCTTCTCCAGCCACAGCAACAACCTCCGCTGTGCCACACACTGGGATGCCAGCAGACACTTTGGCAGTCTTCCCGCTCCTTCTCTGCCAAGCAATTTTATTCTGAGTTCAAGAGTCTTTCCTCTCCTGCCAGAGCTTGAGTAATTGGGTTTTATAAGGTTCATTCTGTTCAGAGCCTTTTTTGGGCACAGAAGTCTAGCTGTGGTGTTTATGACTTTCACATTACTGTTCTGTGTCAAGGCACGCTATAGCTTGATCCCTGCTGACTGATAATTTTCCCTGCTTGAACATTGATGAAAAATCCATAATTCCTAACCAAAGTTTCCCTTGGAGTAAAAAAAGCTCTGAAGAAAGAGTGAAAAGTATCAGAACCAAGTAATGAAAAATCTTGACACAACCAAATAATGACACACAGCTCAACCAACTGTTCCCTTTCCAAGCACCAAAATGCTCCCAAGTCATCTGAACCCAGGCTCCTGCTTCTCGAACCTACCAGTGCCTACGCCAATAGGACTGGAAATCTGACAAGTGAGTCAGTCATTTTGAGAAGTCAATTAAGGGGTGCTCTAAAGTAATTAGAGCTCAGAAGAGGTGGGAAGAAAAGGAACATACCTCATACCCTTTAAAACACAGGAATCTGTAAGCTCTGAAGACTGGCCCTTCCCTTTTCTTCTCTGCACCGTTCAGCCCCAAACATTCGCTAAGTTCAGTGTGAGAGCTGGCCCCAGTATAGACCAATGCAGTGGGGTTTTTCTAGTACTCAAACAGAGCTTATTTCAAATGCAGCTGACGTCACTGGTGAGGTCCCTGGTGAGCTTTTGTCAAACACAGAATTCCCAAAGGGTATTAAACGGGCAGCTGCAAAACAAGCTGAATGAACAGACCAAGCCCAGGGGAGAGGAGCGACCCTTCTCTGTGGTCACTCCAAAGCTAACCCCTAAGGATAATCTATTTTTAGCATTCTATACCGGTTCTTGTACAGTGCTTGAATTTTTGTTTTGTTGTTTTAGATGCGGTTATAGTTATTATTTAGATTATTTTTGTTATTATTTAGGTTATTTCGATGATTATTGTTGCTATCAACAAGAACACAATTACTTCAGAGAGAAAAGGCCAGAGAGTTATTTAAAGGGGGATAAACATGTTTACTTTCTGGGTCCCTGCTGTTCTGTAGACGACCGCTCCACGGTATTGCTGACGGATGCTGACTTTGGAGAAGCCGCGAAACAGAAGTCGCTGACAGTGACGCACACCGTCCATTACCAGTCAGTGTCGCAGGCCACCGGGCCCTTAGTGGATGTTTCAGACGCTCGGCCAGGAACGAGTGAGTGGTCCAACAACCCCTAACCTGGGTGGGGTGATCAGTTGTGACAACACACTCACTGCTCCATCCGTAGCAACTGCAAATGTGGGGTCCTTCAGCCCTACGACTAAGAAACAAAGAGGGATGACAACACCGTTAACTGGGACGTTGTGATTTTGTTGTTTGATCTAAGCTGTTATTAAAATCGTGTCTGTGGGAGCCAATTAACTCTTGGCATTGGTTTATGATGAAAGTGCTAGAAATTTCAAGCCAAGTTCTTTTTTTGTTTTTTTTTTTTTTTTAGACAACACAGGAAAAGGAGAAGGTAATTAACATTAGTGTGTATCCACTGTGTGCCAAGACTGGGATAGAAAGATGATGTCATATCTTTTGCAATAACCCTGCAAGGTACTTACTTATACAGTTAAGTATTACAGCCTCTATTTCACAGATGAGGAAACGGCGTCTCAGAGCAGTTAGGTGAACAGCCCAAAGTTGTACACATCATATATAGTAAAACCAAGATTCAGCTGTCACTCTGTCTGTCCTTGAAGCTCGTGCTTTCATCCTGAATCCACACTGTTCGAGAAAAATAGAGTTCTGACTAATCTGGAGACTATGCTTTGTTTAGTTATGAATATATGCATCTATAATATATGGAAATTAATTAGTGCGATGCAATTAAATCCCCTAATGTGTATTTGAAGCTTATTAATTAGATATTCTTGTTCCTTCATAATTGAAATTGTCCCTAAATCTCTTTAAAGGCTGAGAAATTGATGTCCCGATTATTATCTTTCTGGAAGCTTTGATGTTTAGCTCTTAAATCTCTAACCACTCTCTTTGCAAAAATTTATATTCTTAGGGTGTTATAATTAGAAAAATAATGTTAAAAGCTATTTTTCATCACTTCTCTCTTGTAAGGCTTTTGTGATAATGCTCAGAGCTTCATGAAGCGAACTGGTTGATTCCTAAATAGCATTGTAATATTCAGGAAAACAGTTTTAGCAGTTACTGAAATTCATTTGAAAACCTGTTTTCAAGACCATGCCAAAGAAGTCTTTGATTTCTCCCTCCTGTCCAACCTCACCTTCCTTTGATGACATTAGTACATTCTGAAGACATAAGTGGGACATGAGTGAAAATCAGCTTTGCAAAGGAGTGTGTATGAATGAGAGCCTTGCTTTTAAAAATTGCTCCAGGGTCCTTGACATGCTCTCCAGCCACTGGTTTTCCATCATGATCTGCCTGTTCCTGTTTCTGGCCACTTCAGGGCTGCAGTGATAGGTTTCTGAGCCACTTATTACTGTTAAATCAGGGAAAGATTACATATCCCAGGGGACTTAGATCCATGGGTCCTTGCCTTCAGCAACCCTTGTACCAGTCAGCACAGAAGTTCATGGAGACATCTGCAGGTGAATAGGACAGAGGCAGAGGAAACAGGACACATGCCCCAGGTAGGCTCCCAATATTTTGTGTGTCAGAATCACGCAGGGTGCCTGTTTCAAATACCCAGTACAGGGCTCCAGCCCTGTGATTCTGACCCACCTGGTCTAGGGTAGGGCCCAGCAATCTGCATTACAACGGACTTCCTGTGCAATTCTGATGCTGGTGATCTGGACCCCTCCTCATTGAGAAATACTTCCCCTTAGACCTGTGTCACCTGTGTCATGCTTTTAGTGCAGCAGTGTAGGATCCCTCCAGCTTGCCATGCTCACAGCACGTCAGTTCTATCTGCCAGGTAAAAAGAACGTGCATTTCCACTTCCCTTTCAATGTTTGATGAGTGGAGAAATGCACAAAGGCGAGTGGTAAATAGTCAAAATGAGAGAGGAGACCATGAACCTAAAACACTGAGAACTTTCCAGATGGACGGGAACAGCCCCGAAATAATAGGAAGGTTGGTTTCATGGCATTGAAAATATTACCAGGGACATGAACCTGAGTCACGAGCAGAAACTAGAACCAGTGAGCGGTGAGTAGCAGGAAGAGGCACACGGGAAGGGCGTGTCCGTGTCTCACGGGGCTGTCACATTGTCAGCGGGGGTGGGGGCATAACTTTATAGATGGTCCAGTGCTCCGTGCTGGGGGGACATTGTGAGTGAGATGCAAAAAGCCAGTCATTTTATTTCAGTGGAGGAAGTTAGACATTAAACAGAGACCTAATGTGTTTTCCATTTATCACTGTGTACTAGGCAAAACTAGAACAGAAGGGTGGGAGGGGAGTCAGCAGGGGTGTGGGGGCACTGGGAGGGGCCACTTCAGGATGAGTCTTTTGGGAAGATCTCCGTGGAGAAGGGTCACAGCGAGGAATGGGGGAAGGGGAGGGAAAACTCCTAAGGAATGCTAGGGACAGAAGCTGTACTGGAATGGAGTGAGCTACAGGGAAGGTGGTAAGGGGTGAGCCGGAGAATCAGCCGGCCTGGCCTTGGACGGTGTCCTCGGCCTACGTCACACATCTGCATTTCATTCTGAGCATCTCGGGGTCTCACTTGGGGATCTGATCCCACTGAAATAACTACAGCTTACAGAACGGTACTTCTTCCTTCTGGGATGAACTTCATTAAGTAATGTTTTCAAATGTTAGGCAAGTTGACTCAAATTCTTGCATCAGTCTCTAGTTCAAAAAAAACAATAGTTATTCATTCAGCATCTGCAGAAACTTCTCTATTAGGAAAAGATATTTGGGATCATTTTTCATCAAATAGTCCCCCAAACCCACATTGTGAGGGAGGGACTAAGAGCATCTCATTTTTAGGAACTAGAAACAGTGGTTGACTGGCCCCTTACAGGATCACCGCAGGAGTCTAAAGCCAGGCACCTTCTGAATCCCAGTTCTCTGGTTGCTCCTTGAACCGCAGAGCTTATCACCTCTGCCCAGGTGTGACACCTGTGTCACCTCAGCCCCCTGGAGCAGGTTCTTCTCATTGCAGTCTGGCGTATGTGCTGAAACTCATTTAGCGTCTATTTCGTCAACTACAAAGAACATTATCATTCTATTCTAATTATGTTAAGGCTGTGTTGTCATTGTAGGAAGTCTTTATTTTTAAGGAGGACATTTAAAACCTGCTGTTTGCACACTAGGATGATAGCATCCTGGAACTTATGTGTCTCAGCTTTTTATGAGTTTGCCAAAGACTTGCAGCGAATTCTTATTACTAGGAGGGGAGAAATCGCAACAATTTGCTGTTTGTCTCTTTCAACCCGTGAAAACACATGTCCAGGCTGTGTCCACAGCCCTGCTTCTCTCCCTGTCTGTCCTGTGTGTTAGGGTCCACTTGAAAGCTGGGACTCGATTCATGTCCCCATCCTCAGCTGCAGATTCTACACCAGGAGGCCTTCAGTAAATACATTTAAATGCTGACCAACTTGTCAAGTTCTGAAATCAGAGTAAAGGGGATAGAAAAGAAAGGACGTTTTTTCTCTCTCCTTGTTCTCCATTTCTGGAGACATCTAATTGGCTGAGTGTATGTATCTCCTTCCCCAGTTAGAAGTGTCCCTTTTAATTTGTATAAAGTCTCTGCCCAGCACACTTTGTGGAGTCTTACCGATGAGATCATTTTCCAGAACTTAAATCAACTTTTTTACTTACAAAATCTGCAAGGGTATGAAGCCACGTGAAGTGATAAGTACTAGACTTGACCTGCTTTTTTGTTTGTTTGTTTGTTTGTTTGTCATACTTACCTGGAAGTTATCCCTTCATTCATTTGTGCAAAGAGGTTTACCCAGCATCCTGATATATGCAGGGCTGGACCTGGAAATGACAGGACACAGTTCCCATCCTTATGAGCTCTACGATTAGCTCAGCGCTTTTCTGCATCCCAAGCATTCTTGATCATCCAGTTTTCCGATTTTCAATGGGTAGTTTGTTCTGTCCGACCCTCTTAAGTTGAGTTTCTAGCCATCCCGATCAACCTACCAAATCTCTGCCACCATCTTTGCCCAACACAGGACGCGTTCCATCTTTTGCCAAGTGTTTGTTAGGAATCACGGGCTGGGCCCCAAGACTGATTGAGCCCTCCCCATACGCCCGCAGGACTCAGGCACGCTAACCTCCCCTACGGCTCACAAAGGTTCTACAGGTGGGCGATGTTATCACCCCAGCCTCAGAGGTGAGGGAAATGAGCACAGGCAGTGAGCTCACAGACAGCGAGCAATGAAACTGGATCAAACTCAAGCGACCCAACTTCGAAGCCCCCACTCTCAACCCTTCCATGTTGCTGCTAAGTAGAGATGAGGCTCCTCAAAGAACATCTAGAGACCACATAAATTTCACATATCTAGTAAGGAAGAAGAGTTTACGACATGTTGAGACTTTGGAAAAAAATACACACTCTGTCACCGAGAATGTTACTAGACACAGCGCTGAAGAAAAATACCTGATTGGATGAGGAGCCTCCAGTATATGACAGGCCCTTGACAGGTATTTGTTCTGTTCCTTAAGTGAAGAGAATGGGCCCATGAGTTGCCTCCTCTCTCTGCGACAACTGGGGAGTTCACCACCAAAAGCTGAGGCCTCAGCACAGCAGGGAATCAAAGCGATAAATACCATGATCACAGTGCACGTGACATGTTTCATAACCCTGTTATCCACCAAATCCTCTGTTATCCCAAATTCAGGATCGTTAAAATAATTTGATTCAACGGGCAGAAGCCAAATTCAGGTTCAGACCCGATGTTGAAAGGCCAAAAATTATTTTTATCACTTACCCTCTAATTCTGTTTAGCTGTTTAGCTTGTGTGATGCCTCCTCACTAAGTTCTATTTATATTAGAACGGTGAGGAGTCAAATAAAATACTTTCCATGCAGGGGCAGTACATTCGAACATTTATTTTGTTAGATTAGCTAGTAAGATATACAAAGAAGGCTACTGTGTGGAATCCAAGTAAAATTTTTATTTCAGCTGCTATCTCAAGAGCTGTCATACAGAAGAGTTCAGTTCAAGTACAAAACAGCTCCAAAAACCTGATTATTAGGAAAATGTGTCAACGGCCCCAGTATGCTACGTACTGAGACAATTTTGTCCAGAGCAGCATGGAAATGCAGGCTGTAGATTAAGGAAAGTAATATCATGGCCTATATTTCCAACATTATCAGGCCACTGGTAAGACTGTCCTCATCTAGAAAAAAAGGAAGAATGAACCACATGAACTTGAAAAGAGCTCCAGCTTTGAATAGAGGCTGACATGTGCATCTTGACTGTGGACCTTTCCACATAGGGTGATCTCAGTGAGAAAAGGGGCTGTGGGGGTGAAGGTCTCTGCTGCACCATTGGTGGGCAGGCTTGACAGGAGGAAACACCGGGGAGGGTTTAGGGGATTTGTGTCCTTGAAATGGGACTCTCAAGCTGACCCCCTCTCCCACAAGCGTTCATACCAGGAATAAGCCTGACTTACAGCTGTAGTTGCAAGAAACTTCAAGAAGAATAAAAATGAGAACCCTCAAAATTTATGTAAGGGACTGGGTAATTTTCTGGAAAAGATTCATTAGCATTTAAATAACAAGCCCCACTTATTGAAGCTCCACTTATCAGGTCGATAGCGCCTGGAAGACATTTAGCCTCCTACCCTTGAGAATGTTTTTCTCTCTCTCTCAGAACCTCTCTCCTAGCAGTTCAGTGGAGAAACACAATTATCATTCATACCTTGCTGTCCAGAGAGCTTGGCATTTTAGCATAACTCATTTACATTCTAATCAAGGGGGGAAAAAAATAAAATCTTCCGATAAAGTCTTCTGTGGGATTTTGCCAGTAAAGGATGAAATGTGTCTTAAAATCAATGCCCCAGAGAATATGCAGCAAGATGGAGCATTTTGATGACCCAGGAAATCTTAAAATATATCGATTTGGCTGCCATCTTAATACTTCTTTCCTGCAGTGTAGAATGATGGATTAGGTTCAAAGTCCAATAACTATAAACTTGCAAAGAGGAAAATCCTTCATTTGAAAAGAAAGTCACTTCACCACTTTCAAGTCTCTGCCTCCCGTGACCCAACAGGGAATTATAAACAAGCCAGTGTCATGCAAACACCATATTAAAGCATTCAGATGTCCAGGGTGAGGACATGTGTGGTCAAGTAATGGGCCCTCTCTGAACCAAAAAGGAACGTCTTGGGCTCCATTTTCATCACTCGATAGCTGAGCTGTGCAATTTCTCCTCTCTGAGCTTCTGTTGCCTCATCCATAACGTGGTCTTGGACTGTTTGTGTTCATCCAGGGACCTTTATGTGCCAGGGGTTAGAGTAGACTCTGCAGATGGACCCAAGGATGAACACCCAGCCCCTGTCTTGGAGAGACTTCAGGCTCTAGAACACATAAATAAGTCAGGGTAATAATGCCGCAGGTTGGCCCTCCCGGTTTTGTGCCTTTGAAACTGCTCCGTTGGTGTGAACAGTAAATATAGTCTGCTGTGTTCAGAAGTGGCCAGACCATTTTGAAAGATAACTGCATACAATTCCTCTTTGAGAAGCAGAGAATTCAAATGTGAAAAAGGCCCATCTAGGATCTTATGTTGCCTTTAGGCTGGAGCCCCAGGAAAAAACCTTTGCAGGTAACTGAGTCTCTCCGCTTTTCCAGAGAATTCCAGAAGAGGGAATGCTATAGTCCACTCTGGTGTCCAACGGTCTGTGCTCTTAGAACATCTTTTTTCTTAGCTCACCAAAGAGTCAAGCTAAGAACTCGGTTCACCTCACTGACTTGCTACCTTTGGTTCTGGATTTAGAGAAAGTGGAACCCACCGGTACCATCCCATGTATGCATAAACCTCTGTGCTTTGGAAGGTAGTAGACATGTGAAATCCAGATTCTCATTAACTATATATTCTCCAGATTGAATAGTCCAAGTCTTCATCAAAGTTCAAACAATTCCATTGAAGAGATAAGCTACCGCACGCAGAGAGCTAAGAGAGTGCTAGGATAAAACGGTATTGTCCCTCAGCTCTGGGAACTTGCACTTTAGTTCATGAGTAAAACAGTGGTACTCAAGGCAGGGAGTCAATATGAGGAAACAGTGTCATGGGGGACAGCTGTATTTGCTCCCTAGGCCTGCTACAACAACGGGCCACCAATGGGGTGGCTCAGAACGGAATGGTGTTGTGTCACAGTTCTGGAGGCCAGAATCAAGGTGTCAGCAAGGTCACACTCCCGCTGCAACCTGTAGAGGAGGTGCCTTCCTGCCTCTTCCTAGTTTCTTGTGGTTGCTGATGATCTTTGACATTCCTTGGCTGATAGCTACAGTCCTCCAGTCTCTGCCTTCATCGTCCTATGGCCTCCTTTCTGCCTGTGCTGTTTCCTCTTCTTATCAGGACACCAGTCATGTTGGATCAGGGCCCACCCTACTCCAGTGTGACGTCATCTTAACTAATGACATCTGCAGTGACCCTATTTCCAAATAAAGTCTCATTCTGAAGTCATGGAGGTTAAAATGTGGACATATCTTTTGTGGGGGACACAATTCAACCCATATCAACACCTCAATGTAGAAGAACTGTGGGAAGGAAACCAGGTTAGGGCATATCTGGCTGAGCTCCGGGGTATTCCAGAAAATGCAAATGTCAGACAGTTTAAGTGATGTGCTTTGGGTCATAAAACTATCAAGAGCCAAGAACAAGGCTCAAATTCATGACTCCTGAGCCCAATTCAAATGTCCTTTCCCTTACGGGGTTTACTGAGATGCTGAAGTATCACATGACCACCTCAGGCCGTGAGAGAGAAAGCAAGTGTTCTGGACAGGGATCCTCAGGGAAGGCTCCCTGGAGGGCTGCACCCACAGGATGGGTCGTAGGGTGGGTCAGAAGCACTGCACTCCACACCTTGACCACAGCTCACCACCCTTCTCTAGAGACCAAGCAGACTTTATTCTTGGCTCCTCACAGATCCTACCACCAGGAGGAACGCAAAGGCTGGGCCCACAGCAAGAAACCGGTACGCCAGCCAGTGGACCCTCAACAGGCCCCACCCCACCATTTCAGCACACACGCTTACCACAGACTGGAGGCTGCCGACGCCCAGGGCTGTGGGATCAATGGACAAGGAGAGTGACAGTTACAGCGTCAGCCCCTCCCAGGACACAGGTAGGGCCCGCGTGCCGCCTCCCCAACTCCGGGCACGAGGCTGGCCCACACCATGGGCTTACTCTCTTTCAAGGTCATATTCAAATTGTTCAGCCATTTATCTAACAGCTCCCAATACAACTGTGCTCTGACGATATCAGGGCCCAGTGAATTCTGCAGGATAGAACCAAAGGGCATCTGTTTTGCACGTGTCCTCTATACCACATGCATGCTGCTCTTTCCTTCCCGTTCCCACTCCCCTGACAGAAACACAGACATTTTTCAATTTTCACCCACACCATTGCAATGATTTCTGGTGGTGCTCTGAGGGCGTCTGACCCCCTACCATCTCCGGGATTAAGACGCTGCACTTCAAGTTATGTGACAAGGTCGGAGCACCCTCTATAGGGAACATAGGCTGATCCGCTTGACAATTAAGCAGGGGTTGATTAGAAGGTAAGTCATCTAGTCTATGCCACCAGCCACCAAGGTTTCGCTCCTGAGAGAAGCCGGGGCCTAAGAATAGCTCTGGGTTGCCTACCTCCCCCCAACCTGAAATTTTGAAAAGAAATTATATCTAAACCTAATAGCTGTAGGGAATTTTAATACTCGTGTTCTTTTGTTCTGGATGATATACTTCAAAAATAGTGTTCCAAAGGTGGAGCAACAGCATGTACTTTTATTTTTACGGCTATTATTTCTCTTTGAAGAGTCTCAGAGTTCCACAGAGGTGACTCAAAACTTTGAAACTAGTGGGCTTAAAATGCAAAGATTCTTCCGCCCAAGATGCACCCCTTTCTGCCTTTCTAGTCCCCATAAAGAGTGGCAGACCCAAAGAAAGAGTCTCAGGGATCAGAGGCCGTTCTGCAGAGTGGCCAATTTTCATGCAAACTCACAGCTCCATTTGGAATGCTCATCACATCTGCTTTGCTGAGCTGAGGCTGGAGGAGCTGAACTTCAGAGCTCAAGTCGTTCACTGCCAATTCAAAAGTCTCTATGGCATACATCAATATGCAAGTCCCAGGAGGGAGGGGAGCCCTGCAGGTCATTTGCACCGCCTTCCCGATTGTTTTAATGACAGCCAGATTTTGTAAGGAGGGGGTCCATTACTGCTTTATGGAAATGTCGCAGGCTGGAGGCATGTGACTACAGCAGTGACGTGGTGGAAAGAAAGTTCCCTGAGACCACTTGGCTAAGGCTTAGGAAGCCAGCCTCGAGGTGACAAAAGCGTCCCTTAGACAAAGACCAGGACTCCTGCTGCGTTGTCCAGTGACCTGGCAGAAACAGCCACAAGCCAAAGAGGGTCCTCCGTCTGTGCAAACTGAAAGTGATCGTTCGCCCGTCTTGTTTTCTCTGTTTCACGGCACAGATCGAGCGCGAAGCAGCATGGTCTCCACAGAAAGTGCCTCCTCCACTTACGAAGAACTGGCCAGGGCCTACGAGCACGCCAAGATGGAAGAACAACTGAGGCACGCCAAGTTTACCATCACCGAGTGCTTCATCTCAGACACATCATCTGAACAGTTGACGGCAGGGACAAATGAGTACACGGACAGTCTGACCTCCAGCACCCCTTCAGAATCGGGGATCTGCAGGTTCACTGCATCTCCCCCCAAACCTCAGGATGGAGGACGAGTGATGAACATGGCGGTTCCAAAGGCACATCGGCCAGGTAAGCCAAGCACCACGCGCACCACCTGTTAGGGAAGCTCGTCTTCCCGATTCATACTTGTCTGCCCTGAGAGCCCTTTTTGGTGTTTAGACTGGGCATTCTGTTTACTGACTGTGGCATAGTGAACCACCCCAAAGCAACTGGCTTACAACAACCATCACCTGTTTTGTATATGAATCAGAACTCTGGTCAGCGTTTCATGGGGACAGCTCATCTCTGTGCCAGCAGTGTCAGACAGGGAGGCAAAATTAGGGCTGCAGTAGCCACTGGCAAAGTGGCTCCCCCATCTGGAGAGTTGGTGCTGGCCATGTCCTCCTATGTGGGTTCCCCCACAGGTGGCTTGGGCTTCCCTATAACCTGGTGACTCTGTTCTAAGAGCCAGTATCCCAAGAGACAGTGCAAATAGCTCTTGTCTTAAGTCTGAGCCTGGAAACTGACACATCACTTCTGCCATATTCTATTGTTCAAGGAGTCACAGAGCCCAAGGAGCCCAGATTCTAGAGAGGGAGACTCCCCACCACTGGATGAAAGGAGTAACAAAAATACAGGAGCTGTGTTTTAAAACTGCTGCTCTGAGGGCTTCAAAGGAGAAGGGTCTTACAGTGCCCCAGCGTTTGGGACGTGGTTTGACTGTTACCCAACGTGACAGTGATGGGCCAATGTCACGTCCACTGTAGTTTGGCGTTTGCCTTTGGTGAGCGAGGTCTGGGCGTGCAGAGGGAGCTGCACACCAAGGCCTGCAGAGTCTGGCCGATCATGTAAATGAATGAATGGAGCAGGGCGAAGGGAGTGATGGAGGCCCGGACATTTCACGAGCTCAGTGACAGTCTAGAGAAAAATGACTTCAGCAAGCTCCTGCCAACTGATCCCAAGTGGAAGCGGGGCCTAGTATGAGCGAGTTTCCTAAGAGAAGCCAGAGATCTTGCTTTCATATGATACTCATTTCTTAAGTGTCGGCGAAGATATTTGCATTGTACAGGGCAAATAAAAACCATCTTTAGACTGAAGCCAAACTGTGGCAGCCAGCTGTAGTCATTCTCTGAAGAATCACTTTTTTTTAAAACCCTGCAATAGCTGCCTCTAGAGGTTCCTTCACGGACTGGCCTATCGCTTCTCGTTGAATCCAGTTTTATTTCTCTTTTTTCCATTTCCTGAACCACTATACTGCTTGTATTTCAAAAATTTATCTTCACTTTTAAATTGCTGTGATTCCCTTGGGTTTTATGGCATAAGGCCCAGCTGAAATGAGCCTTATAAATGCATAAAAATATATAAAATAGGAATTGTCTATCCAGCAACTAATCTTCCGAACAGAGTCAAGATCCATGCCAATGACCAATAAAGAATGATGGCTTCATTTATCTTCATGCTGGCTCTCTCCTCAGGGAGACGGTGAGCTGTTATTTGTGGGTATTTTTATTTCAAGTATTTTTTGTTGTTGTTGGAATTTGTATGCAAGTCAAATGCAGAAAAACGTAAGACAAATGTCATGACTTTCTGTGCCTGTCCAGTCTGAGGGTGAGAAAGAGAGGTGGGGAGAAAATGGGCCTTTGGGCATGTTCTCAGCCTTGCTGGGCTTCAGTTGCTGCATCTGTAAAATGGGCGTAGCAGTGCTACCCAGCAAGGGCTCGCTAGCCAATGTACATAGACGTCAATACTATGACACTGCCTCTTGAGAAAAGAAAAAAGCTTTTATTAGGTCAATGGGCAAGGAGACCGGAGGCAAGGCTCAACTCTGTCTCCCAGATCCAGGGTTTGGGGCAAGATTGAAAGGGTTTCAATACCAGACCTTCCTGAACGGCAGACCCTTTGTGTCGGAAAGGTTTCGGTGTTCAGGTTTCACTCATGTCCTGGGCCTGTGGTTCCGTGTGGGTGGGGCAGCAGTTAAGGGTTCACAAGTGTTTCTCATGAGTGCTGTACCTGAGGTTTGAACTTTGGTTCCGGGTCTTGTTAGAAACAGGACAGGAGCAATTTGAGCTGGTTCTGCGGTTACAACATCCGTGCCTACCATATGCGGTTTCTGTAAGTAAGTAGCACATACAGGTAACGTAGTTAAATGGCTGTTTGTGTTGTTGCCTTGTTGACAGTGTGGTTAGAATTCCCAGTGACGCCAGGGTGGTCTCCAGATGTGTTCCTGGCTCCCCTCGTCCTTCCTTCTTTGGTTCATTTTCCTTTAGTGGCCCTTGGCACCCGGGAAGGCATCACCTCTCATGTGTGTATCACCCAGCTAAGTACTTGATGCTCCCATCTAAGATCCCATTTTCCCCTCACAGAATGAGCTCCTGGGTTGTATGACTGTTCTATTTGTGCAGGCCTTAAATTAAGCAAAGGCTTGAGTTTCTTTCTGATGACTTGTTCTTATTGTTTATTGAAAAAAAGAAGGAATGTTTTTTAGGACATTGTTGCCTGGCTCCATCAGAGCAATGGAAAGATCACAACTAATTAAGTTCCTGTCATCTTGATATGCTATTTACACTGTAATGACTTTATAACTTCAGGTATGAATAGTTATTTTGAAATGCGAGTCCGAATGGCCACAGATTTTGTTTTGTCCACGCTAGATGACTATATTGTCAATGAATATTTGATATGCTTTTTAGAGAAAATATTTCATCCTTCTGGAAGCCTTTCTGTTGCTCCTTTATAATACAAATAATTTCAACACGGGGCACAAAACCCAAGATCACAATTTATTATTCTGCTGACTGGAGTCTATGTCAAAACCACCGTTCCTTGAGCTGTGTGCCGTGTTGTCTTGTGGTTCTACCTGGTATCAGTTAGCGTGTGTCTCTGGTTAGTCTTCGAAGTCTCTGGATATCTTTCTCCTCACCATCAGTTCCTCTTTTGATGGCCTTTTATTTCCCCACTTACAACCCCAAGCTTCTAAACTCTCTACAAATCAGGGTCAAGTTAAATGAACTTGGCCAAATCGTGGCTGCAGGAAGATAAGAAACATGTCTTACGTTTCCCTCCGAGTATCTAGCAGATATCAGGCAGCAGGGTGACAGTTCAAAAAATATTTTTAAATGATTTAGTGGAATACATACACTCCTAATGCTGTGTCTGGCGTATATAGTAGGTGCTTAATAAATGTTATTGAATGAATGAATATATCGTGGTTGTGACAATGACAAGGCTGGCCTATTGGTTAAAATATTATAATTGTTAGAAATTATTTGTAAAACATGAAAGGGCACTTACGTGCACTTCGTCTTCCAGTCTAACTCTAAATAAAGCGATTATTTTCTGTTCTTGTCAAAGGAATCTCTTCCTCGGATAAGGGAGTGTGGACAGCTCACACATGAGGCAGGCGTCAGAATCTAGTTTTGGACTTCTAACAATACCTGAATTTTGAATTTTCTACGCCATTTGTGTAATTGTTTTGTTTTGTTTCAATTTGGGATGGCTCTTCCCATCTTAAAAAACATAAAACAAAGCAAACAAACAAAACTCTTTATTTCCAGCTATTTTCCAGAAATAGCTGGAAAGTTCAACAGCTTCTTTTCGTCTTGGTCAAGGTAGCTTTCAATACTTTGATTACAATATCTAGTCTTGGTTTCAGGTCGCATCTTAAGCCAGTTTCTAACATTCTTGGGTTACTTCTACTTCTTTATTCATGATGTTTACCCTGTGCATTCAAGAGATGCCATTGCACAAAGCTCCTTAAATCAATTTAAAGCTTCAAATATGCGACCTAATACGGCCTGGCCCGCTGGCAGCGGGGGAGCGGGGGGCCCTTAGAGCTGCTCTCACACTCTGGGGCTCTGGACTTAAGCGTATGCGTGTCAGCCATTCTGTGATGAAAGCAGTAGACCTTTTCCAGCTGGAAATGGCCACTGCCTTCTGCCAACTTGTTGGTCCTCTGAAAAACCAGTTATATGAAGCAGTTCTTGGATTTTAATTTCAGGATCCAGTATTCCCCTCCCTCACGCTCTCCTGAGTGTGTGTGTTTAATTGAAGAGAAGAGTTGGAGAGTGAGAGGCAGGGCCCTTACCTGGAGGATGTGTGACCTCTGCTCAGGTTGCACCCTCCAACTATGTGTGCCCTTCTCCTTCTCAGTTCTCACTGTGGTCATGCTGCTTTCCTCTGTGTGGTTCTCATGTTGGTTCTTGGATCAAAAGTAGACTCCAGAGATCTGGACTGCCAAATAAGCGCCCCCCCAACCTCGCTCTGCCTGCATCTCTCTTGCCAGCTGAGGACTTGAGCTCTGCTCCTGGCAGGTAAACCGGCTCCCACCTCATGACCCAAGGTGTCACACTTCACTCCTCTCAGACAAGTACGTTCCCTCCTTCCCTTTCTCCTCTGAGTCGGGCAACTGGGGCCCCGTGCCCCGGGCTTGCATCTTCCTCTTCTGTTTTGCACATCACTAAAATTCAAGTTTGGGTTTTTTTTATTAGTTTCAGGTATACAAAACAATGTAATAGCTAGACATTCACACCCCTCACAAAGTGATAACCCCCCCTGTCCCAAGCTACTACCCCTCTGACATCGTATATACGTAGCTGTTACAACCCACTGACTCTATTCCCTATGCTGTACTCCACATCCCATGACTGTATATATATTAAAATTATAGCTGACATTCAGTATTATTCAGCTTCAGGTGTGGTACATTTATACAATGCAGTATTACTCTGTCATAAAGAAGAATGAAATCTTACCATTTTCAATGGTATGGATGGATCTAAAATTCAGTTTTGAGATTTCTAGCATGATGTTATTCCGAGAGTTGTGGAAAGAGTTTCCCTTCAAGTGCAAGTATCTTTAGTGCCTACACATGTGCATGTGTGCACACACAAACACACTCACACACATGCACACATACACATGTACATTCACACACATGCACACATATACCATGCCCATGTACACACATGTAAACATTCACAGCATCCCTGTGCATGCACGCGCACACACATGTGTACACACATTCACACACACCATGACCATGCACACACATACACATGTGTACACGCATGAACCATGCCTGTGCACACATACATGCACACACATACACATGTGTGCACATATTCACACACACACACCATGCCCGTAAACACATGTGCACATGCACATGTGCACACACATGTAAACACATTCACACACGTGCCGTGCCCATGCACACACGCACACCTGTGCACATGCACACACACATGCACACATGCACTTACACTGTTGTCCTGGCCTCCACTGTCATAGAGATGGCCCTGCTTCGTCCCTCCCAGCCTCTCCACTTCCTTTTCTTCTTTCAGCCCGTATTTGTTGAGCTCGCACTCAATAACTGACCCTGGTTTAGGAGCTGGGGATACAATGGTAGACAAGACCTCAGAGAGGGTAAAAGGGGTCCAATATATGGTGATGGAAGGAGAACTGACTCTGGGTGGTGAACACACAATGGTGAGAGATAGATGATGTGATACAGAATTGTACACCTGAAACCTATGTAACTTTACTAACCGATGTCACCCCAATAAATTTAATTTAAAAAAAGACCCCACTTTGAAGGAGCTCATCTCCCTGGGGAAGTCAGACACTAATCAGGTACATAAATGATATAGTTTCAGATCATGGCGAGTGCTGGGAAGGACAGAAATTCAGGGAAGGGGATAGAGTCCAGCAGGTGGTGTTTTGGAGAGGATGGTCAAGGAAGGCTTCCACGAGGCAGTGAGACACGAGCTGAGACCTAAATGATGGATGGGGCAGAGAGAGCCAGGCAGAGATCCTAAGGAAACAGTGGTCCAGAAAGAGGAGAGAAGATAAAGGCTGGGAGACTGGACTTAGTCTGGGAGCTGGAGTTCCCTCTGAGCTGCCAAACAGACAAACTTTCAAATACTCCCTAAGTTTAAGGTTGGAAGGACTGCGGGGCCATCAGCAACACCTCCACATACTGCTCTGCAGTCCCATTCAGGTGGACTTGGACATTCGACTGTGCTCTTCCTAGATCCCTGTTGAAAACCAAACCTCTCTGATGTGCCTTTGCAATTTCATCTACTGAGGGACCTCCTGGAATTTTAGCTTGGTGTCCCTCAGATGCAAAGTGATGGTAGGACTTGTTCTGAAGGGTCCCAAGCTTGAAACTCTAAGCCCACTTGCCTTCTGCACCCACGTGCTCCCCATCCTGCCACTGGTTACAAGTACCTGAGCCTGCTGACCTTTCCAAGCTCTGTCCAGGATGGTTACAGCTGCTGCTGTCTGTGTGTGTCCTCTAGTTCCCGAGGGTGTGATCTGTTCTGACTGCCCTTTCTCTGACTTCAGCGCCCCTTAGCTCCCTGTTCCTCTTGGGCGTCTTATTGGGGTTCAACTCTGGTTGTTGGGGAGCCCACAAGACATGGAAGGTGAGGAGAAGGCCGGTGCTTGACAGACCTGTGACGGAAAGGCAGGAGGGCTCCCTGTGTCCTGCTGAGTGAGCAGAAGGAAGCTTCTAGATTCCAGCGCTGCAGGTGACAGCAAAGGTTCTCACCACAGTGACAGCATCTCCTGAAAGGCCCTGTTAAAACACAAATGTGTTACATTCATGTATTAACCCATATTTATTGAATATCTTCTCTATAAAAAGTACTGTGCGAGGTGTCATCCACAGCATGAAAGTGTGAATATTTGAAACTACCACTTCCGACAGTCTCCTTAGTTGATCAGAATAGCATGTAGTATCACAGGCAGCAGACAGAATAGAACACAAAAGACGGATACGTGAGGAGGTCAAAGAAAAATCCAGCTTATGGAAGACAGCTACTACCCTCCTACACACACACACACACACACACACTCACATACACTCACACAAACACACATATGCACTCACTCAAACACATGCATACACTTACACACACATACCCTCACACACATACACACACACAGACTACACACACACACAGACTACACACACACACAGACGACACACAGCCCAGTGAGATGTCACGATGCATCAGGAGCAACCTGACGGTCCTGGGAACACACAATAGGTCAGACGACGACAGCCAAGACCATCGTCTTTCAGTGTTGTCCTATGTGGATACAGCTGGCGCCAAGTTCTAACGCGTGCTATTTCCCAAACTGGGAAGCAACAAGCCATGAATCCAAGTGATGAAGCCAACCCTGTCCCATTGAAATACCTCGCGTGGCTCCCCACTGCTTTCAGGACAAAGTCCTCCGAGGTTCTGAGAGGCCAGGCCCACCCTCCTCACCGGTCATCACCCCTGCTCTCCAGGCTCCAACCGCCTGCCCCCCTAAACTTCACAGACAGCTCTCTCCTGTGCCGGGAATGCCAGCATTTCCAGGCTCCCTCAGTCCTGAGGGATGACCCAAGCTTCCAGCCAGGGTTCCTCCCCGGTGACCATGGTATGTGGGTCCCCATGGGTCTCATGTGGGAGCTATCTTTGAACCTCATGGACCCTTTCCCACTGGGGGCTTCAAAGTCCCTGCTAACGAGTTCCAAGCTTGCCTAAAAGTTGGGGCAGATTTTCCAATGGTGCCTTTTGTTCAAAACCACTTTAGTTCAGCAGCCACAAACTCAAAGCCAGTATAGCTTTTAGACTTCACCAGTGAGTAGGAGGAGGGCCATATCGATGAGCTCTTAAAAATGCATGAAGCCTCTTAAGTACAAGCCAAGGATGGGAACAGAAGCCGGGTCTGTGGGCCTCTGATATCAATCTCACATTATTTATTTAGGGTTTTTCCTGGTTGCCATTTGGGAATGAGGATTCATTTACCAAGAGAGGTTGGTTTACAAGTTTTCATTACCATCCTGCACCATTAATTTTAAACTAAAATAGTGTTAGGTCTTACCTGCCTCTGGTATAAGCGGACTGCATGCTTCCCTTGTAACCAGCTCTGTGGTGCTGTATTGTCATGGCAAGTCTGGTCTGTGTGGCTTTTATTGAAATTGTCAGAACTCAAGCACTCTGTGCTGCTTACTTTTGCATTAATATCCAGCTCCATCGAAGCCTAGATATCAAACCTTGTTAGAAATTGTTGAAAGATCCTTTATCTGTGGCCCAGGGGAGATGTAGGCCCCAAGGGATTCTGAGTCACTTTCATTCCAAACGAATTTCTTGTGGAAGCCTATGCGTGTCTCAGAGTTGCAGACTAATAAAGAATTGCACAGACGGAGGCTGTCGCCAGGTGCCTGGCAATTCTAGGCTCTCCAAAAGGCATTCATTTGTCCCACACTTATCTCCAAAGTCCTACTACAGATGCGCTTAACCAGTTTTCACAGGTGAGAGAGTTCAGAGCAGGAGAAATCTTTCAGGCTTACAGGTACCCTTAGAAAGTGTGGTGCCCCCTCCATAAGAGCTAAAACCGGAAGGGGTCATAGAACCACTTAGAGGCAGAGGCAGGAGCTCGGCACAAAGCTTAGAACTCTCTAAGTGGAGCTTTTCCCATTGTTCTAAGCTCCTCAGCTCCCATCAGGTCGAGTTGGAGAAGGACCTCCTGGCCACTGTTGCCTGGGGCCTCCCCTCACTTTCTGCCATGAAGCCCTGAGGCCATAAACTCCTTGTGGGCTAGTTGAGGCTGAGGAGTATGAGTCCTTATTCTGATAGAATTCAGGGCTCTTCACGTGAAATTAAAGTGAAATAAGGATCCACTTGGAGTTCTGAACTTGGGCCACGTCACTAGCATTTCCCCACGGCAGAGTCCTGCTTCGTGGTGGGGATGTCCCGGGCATTGTAGTCTGTCTACAGCATCCCTGGGCTCTGTCTAGGAGCCAGTAGCCAGCCTCCCAACTGTGACACCCCAAAGTGTCTTCCTTCAGTCATAGCCACATGCCCCCAGGGGGCCAATCCCGCTCAGCTGAGGACCACTGCTCCCGATGTGACGTCTTTCCCAGGTGTGTGCATGGTGAACAGCAGGAGCTGTTGTCTGAGAATAGAATCGTGGAATGTACATCCATTACAGATTTTCAGCATCGATTCATTCTTGTTGTTTCAGTATTGATTTTTGCCATTCTTCTTCCAAGGCTAAAAGGCATTCAAACTTTGTGTGTGAGTCTGAATACATTGAGCAAGTTTGGGAAGCTTTGCTTTCCTCATGGGGTGGGAGAGTCTCCTGGTTTTCGACGAAAGCGAGGCGGGTTTAATATAGCAGCTTTCACAGAGTCGGCCAGCCATGGCCTGGAGGCCCCTTAGCGGGAGTGGCAAGCTTGGAGCACACACCTGTGATGGCTGTGGGACCACCAGGGCAGCTGTGCTGGTTCGGGGCTGGAGGCGAGGGGTTGTTATGGCAGCAGTGAGCAAAGCGGATAGGGACAGAGGGAGAAATCGATGCTGACTTATTTAGTCAGAACTTTTGGAAATATTAGTGGCACCAAAGTTCCCCAGAGGGCAGTGACAGGAGGATGAGAAATGGACCATTATGTCAAATAATAAAGCATAACTTGGAAATAATGGCGAAATTGCCCCTCATTTCTCAAGGCGTGAGTCAAAGCAATACGCGGTCTCCAGGCAGCAGGGTGAGGGTGCAGCTTGTGGTCTGGGAGGGCTGCAGGCTGATGAGGCAAGGTAATACGGAGGCCCCAGGGAGGGTGCGCCGTCACTGCCGGGCGAGGGGACAGAGCCCTCTGGTCATCTGTCATTTGTCACCTACATCTGTTCTCACAGTGCCGCCTCTCAGTGTCTCTCTCTCTCTCCACTCTTCTTTGCCACGTCCCACTACTCAGTTCACTGGTTTCCTTTTCTGTTCACCTTTCTCTATTTGTGGCTCTTTGTCTCTTGTTTTCGTTTCGCCCTGGTTCTGCGTCTCCATGTTTCTTCCGTGTGTATACGTGTGTATATGTGTAGTGTGTGTGTGTGTCCATCTCTGTGATCCTATTCCGTCTTTGTCTCTCTTTCCCTGTCTCTGCCCCCCCGCCCCGGTCTTTCCCGCTCTCCGCGTTTTCGCTCTCTCCTCACCGCTCCGCCTCTGTCCCTATCTCGCCCTCTCTCTCCGTCTCTGCTCTCCTCCCTTGTGCTCACCCTGTCCATCCATCTCAGCCCACCTGACCCCAGCCTGGTCCAGCATCCCAGCCCCTGCCCTCGGGTTCTCAGAGCACTTTCTTCCCAGCCTCCTTCCCCCCTTACCCTCACTCCTGCCTCTGACACATGGAACATCAGTGTCCTGAGGGTCACAACACAATGGGGTGCCTGTTGATGATGCACAAATGCGCGGTTAAAAGCCCAGAAGGGACTCCTTGGCCCGCTGTCACCGTGTTTGTATTCACGCTGAGTTTGGGAAGGCTGCTAACTAGGTTTAGTTAACCTGGAAGCTGCTAGAAATGCAGGCAGTTAGGTAAGCAGGGTGAGAGGAAGACGTGGGAGGGCGTGTTTGGGTCCCCAGATCCTTTCCCTCCAGCTTTCCGAATGTGAGCCGGGTCCTCCTGCCAACCTCTGCCCTCTTCTCCATGGCTCATCTTCCCCTCAGTGTGCTGTGTTCCCCTCTGATTTTCCTTCCACTGTCTCTTTCCATCACACACACACAGAAACACACACACCACACACATATTCACACGCATGCACACACAGACACATATATACACCCATGAACATGCACACATACATAGACACACAGAAATTCACACAGAGACATACAAAAACATACATAAACACATACATGCACACACACATATACGCATGCACACACACATGTACACACACATGTACACACACACACACTCTGATGCCATGTTGCTGTACAGCACTATGCACTCTCAGTTTTACTCCTTTTCTGGGCCTTTTATTTCATGGATGGATGTTTCAGCAGAAGGGAAACAACACTAGAAAAACAGACAGAGAGAGAGAAAGTGGAGAGGAAAGCTGGAGGGAAAGCAAGGGGGAGGAAGTTAAATCACAGACGATGTATGTCCTTGCTGAAAATAGGCGTGACCTCCACTGTCACTGTGTCACTGCAGACAGCCCTCAGGCCGGGCTTTGGTTCCACCCATGTGTGTGGATATCAGGGGACATGTGCGCCTGACAGAGGTGACTCCGGAGTTCAGAGCAAAAGATCTGAACTCCTGGGTCTCTGCTACTTCGAAACTCAGAGAGGATCCTGGGTGATTGGCTCCGGGCCCCGGTGCTACGGGAAGAGGTGCGGTGGGTCAGACAGAGTCCTTCCGAGAGGCTCTGCTCCCTCCTGGAGGAGACTCCAGGAGCGCCACTTCCAACCTTGTCCTGGGGGCCAGCTGGACAGGCGTCTGCCTCCCCAGGGAGCGGGAGAGCTAGGGGAAGGACTCTGGCTTGGCCTCGGTAGAAAAGGAAGGATGGGTGACACGTTAGCCCACCGAGGGGCTCCTATGGCTCAGAATACACGTTAGGGACCCCATAAAACACAAGCATGTTGGCTGCCGTCATTAGTCATTAAAGAGACATCCCCCTTTGATGGACGCAGAGACGTCCCCCTATAGTAGAATTATTCAGAGATACTTCGCGTGAAATCCCCAGCTCATCCCAACCAAGAGGAAAGAGCATCTGTATCTGTGTACTGTGGCTCCTGTAACAAATGACCAGAAAATAGATGGCCTAAAACAACACAAATATATTCTCTCACAGATCTGGAGGCCAGAAGCCCGAAATCAAAGGTGTCAGCAGGGCTGTGCCCCCTCCAGGAACTCTACAAAAGAATCCTTCCTGCCTCTTCTGGCTTCTGGTGGCCCCAGGCATCCCTCGCCTTGCGTCTGCATCCCTCCAGCCTCTGCCTCCTTCATGTGGCTTTCTCCCCTCTTCTCTGTCTCATATCTTGCTGCCTGTCCCTTATAAAGACACATATCTTTGGATTTACGGCTCACCTTAAATCTAGAGGATCTCATCTCAAGCTCCCTACCTTAATGAGGTCTGCAAAACTCTCCAAATAAGGTCACATTACGCATTCTGAGGATTAGGACATGGACATATCTTTTGGGTGAATACTAATCAACCCCCTAAAGACAGAAACCAAAGTATGAAAAAGAGTTCCTGGTTAACTTCCCTGGCAGATATCCAGCCCCGAACTTCAGCCAACCCTGAGAAGGAAGACATCTGACAGCACATTTTCACATCCATTTTCTAATTAAATCATCCCGTAACCCTAGGCGGTAGATTCTTCCATCAGTCCCATTTTATGAATGAGGAAACTGAGAATACATTTGTGCCAGTCAGATTAAATGCAGGCAAAGTCACCTAGACCTTCACTCTTTTTTTTTTGTTTTCCCAGACCTCTACTCTTAATCTCCACCGTTAGAATCATTTCATTTTTCCCATATGAAACAGGCAGATGAAGAGCAGGGAGGTTAAGAAAAGCAGGGGTGCCAATATCCAGATTGTCACCACAGTTCTCTGCTTCACTTCTCTCTCTCTCTCTGGAGTGATATGGGGGTTGCCTTGGTATCTGTAGGTGTCTGAAGAACATAGGAGGTGGACAGATGGTTAGAGAATGCATTTTCCCGAGTGGTCCTTGGACTAACTAGCACATGGGGTGGGATTTTAATGGACGCAAGTGTCTTTAATAAACGTAGCTCACTACCGATTCCTCTGGTGCTTCCTTCTGTGTAAGTGCATGAATTATTAAGAGAACTCATTTGCAGCATCACAGTGTTGAAAGAGCTACTTTGGGTGCTAATCAGAAAACACAGACTGTCGAAAGAGCTAATTAGAGCATCACACAACTTAATAATGCTTTGCCTGCAAGACTGGCTCACTCAGAGATGTTGGATGTTCAGAAATACGGGGCAGACATGCAGTGAGCAAACACGAGGAGCTGTTGCTTAGGAAGAAGTGGCATTCAGGATTTCCAGTTCTCACAGTCTTTTTCAGCTGCCCTGACCCTCTCGATCACTAGGGCTACAGTGGGAACCCCTACAGATGGGGCAGACATCATGGGCTTTGTGCCTTATTTCACACTCATTTGTTCCACGTAATCTGGGACCTGAGCATTGCTCAGGGACCAAGACGTGATTGCTTTTAAGGGGTTTAATAAGCCCTGTTCATTCATTGAGGAGCTGCTGGGACAGAAACTCATTCCCAAATCTGTGACAACACGTTAGAAAATTTCAAGTGTTCAAGGTTTAGTTGGGTCTCAGAAACAGCATGAGACAGACATTCTTGACCTACATTTTTAAAGAACCCTGGAGGGAAGTGAATTCCACATTTTGTCAAGTGTTTGGAAAAAAAGTGATAAAAAGTAGTCATGTAAATAAATGAAAGAGCAAATTAATGTAATCTGCTTATTAGGCTCTTAGTACTAAAACATAATCACTTTAAAAATTGGATATGTAAAAATCCACAAACTTCAAAATTTGGAAAATTAGAGTGTGTTGATTCATATATAAAATGTTCTTCACACTACAAAATAATTTTCCAGTTTAATTTTTAATGACAGCTGTTAATGCTTTCATGATATTTGTTTGCAAATAATTAACCTTCAATAGAGAAAAATGAAGAATACATTCACTACCATAAATGAAGATAAATAATTTTCAATGACATCATAAAAGGCATTCAGGACATGAAGATTCATTTTTAAAAATTAAATACTTCCATTTTTTAGGAACAAGTTTAATACGCATCACAAGATATTCCTGGACCTCAACGTTAGACTCTATACTGTCAGGCTTCATGCCACCATTTTTGCTAAGCCCAAACCCAGATACATCAAGCTACTCAAAGCCTTCTCACAAAAATGCCAAATTAGGTAACTTCTTTCCTAAGAGTGTTATGGCCAATTTATTGTCAAGGTTTTTATTATTATTGGGCTTTCCTTAGATCCAGTTCACTGTATGAAGCCAACTTTGAATTAGAGTAGCTTTGATTTCAAAGAGACAAATCCAAAGTGTCACTGGGCCATTTTAGTGGACTACGTGCTCCAGCTCCTAATGGAATTATGGAATTACTCACCATCACTTGGTGGGATAAAGATGTCCTTAAGAAACCAAGGGGAAAATGCTAAGTGGATTTTTGCATCATAAATACCAAGTGACATAACAATGTAATGCAAGGACATGGACATCAACTTGGTAAATTGCCCAAACATAAGGTTCCTCTTATTCTAGGGGGAAAGACTCCTTAGAAAAGGAATAGCATTTTGAAAATTCCTATGCTCATTTAAGTTGTATAAAATGTGTTTTTCAGTGGCTGTCTTTGTGGTGGTTCTAGTTCTCTTATACCACTGCGTAGTCTTTTTCTCCCCTTTCACGGGTTATTCCCTTTAGTGAGAAAACTTAAATTTTTGAAGGTTCTGGGGTTAAAGCTACTGTCTAAATGCACACAGCTTCCATTATTTTATTACTTTATGTCAACTAGCTAATGACAGCCTTGCTTGGGACAGGTGTTTCCTCAATCCTCCCCGCCTGTGCTACGAGCCCAAAGGGGCTGGCTGAAGAAGGAAAGCAGGGAATACTGTGCAAGTTAAGCGATGAGTTCTGCCTGAGGTTATTCAGATAACAATGCCCACTAGGTAGGTCCTCTTAGGTGTCCTCCAACCACATCAAGCTCAGCATGTCGGAAACCAAACCCATTACCTTTTCCCCCCAAAATATGATCTTCCTTCTAGACATCTCTTCACATGAATGGTTCCACTACCCACCGAGTGTCCTGTATTTGAAACCTGGGAGGGAGGCCTCTCTGACCCCTCCTTCCCTTCCACCAGTCCCACCTGTCATCAATTCTGAAGCCATTGTCCTCGGGCGCGTTTCCTATCTCAGTGTCACGGCCTCTTGCTTCCCAGTGCTGCCCTCTGAGCGCAGGCCGTCGTCCTACTCCCTCACCTACACATCCTCATACTGGGCGCTTGGTCTCAGGACTGCACGTCCCCAGCCCACTCTCTAAGCAGAGATGCCCGCCTGTTATGCCACAGAGGAGTTACAGACGAGCCAGGATGATGAGCTCCTCAGCCCCCAAGACGACCAGGAAGAGCCCCCTGCGTTCGTCCCAGCATGCTGCCCAGATACCCCTTGTCTGCGGGTGTCTTAAAGTGAGAAAGGGGGAGGCACCAAGCTACAGAACGAGCGTCGTCTGGTCCCAAACTGCCAGAGGTCAGAGCTAAGTTTAGTCCAGCACAGGCCTGCCTGGGGAATGTCGGTTGCAATGTATGTCTAATGCCTGGTCCCTCAGTGCGTGCATGCATTGTGGGGGGCCCACGAGACGTATGAAAGACTCGAAGCAGGGTCATGACGATGGGAATGAGAAAGACTGAAGAGCTATTTTTCCAGTAGAATTAACCTGGACAGGAAGGTGTGAATGGGGGCTGTGATTCCAAGCACTAATACCTGCCAGGTGGGGGCAACATTAAACAAGAGTGGGCCCACAGGAGAAAATTGCACTGGGGGCCAGGTTGGGAGCGGGGCTGGCCATCGCGAACTGGGTTTATAGACTGTAGCATTTAAAATTCAGTGTGGACGTTCATGTGAAAATGTCTAGCAAAGTATCTGAAATTCAATTTTAGGGCCCAGGAGAGGGCCAGATGGAAAGAACGGATGTGAGAGCTCTTCATAAAGAGATGACGCAAGCAGCTGAGCCCTCAAAGAGAAAGGGCTGAGCACAGGCCACTGGGAAAACCCTGTATTAGAGGATGGGTGGAGGGCAAGGATCCAGTAAAGGACAGTGACAAGTGGCTGCCAGAGCTGTAGGAAGAGATTGGGAGAGCAAAGTGCCATGGAAACTGAGCGTTCCAGAAACAAGATGATCAATGGCATCCTGTTATAGATGGTACAAGTTGGATGAGAACCAAGAAAACACAGAATGTGATGAGAGGTCATAGTTGACCTTCAAAAGAACGATTTCCACAGCTGATGGTGATGGCAGCTGTGCCACTTCAGATTTTCCAAACAGCAGACACCAAGATGGATTAGATATGCAAGAGATTTCGTGGGGAGATTTCTCGTGGAGAGTAAAGAAGCAGGGAGCAGGTAGGGAGAATCCACAGACCAAGACGCAGATCCGACACCTGTGAGAGGAGGGAGAGGAGGGTTAGTGCAGGAAGAACGTCCGACCTCAATGCTCTGATGGAGGCTGCAGGCAGGACGATGGGGAATGCCCAGCTGGGAGGACAGGTACCCTGGGCGTCCAAGGAGTGCAGCTGGAGACCCCAGCTGACGTCTCCCCACGGAGGGTTCTCTCGAAGGAGACCCTAGGGTGCCTTCCCGTGACCCCATAGAAGCCAAAGTGAGGGGTCTCAAGAAGGAAGTAGGAACACGAATACTCTGGTGTAAGCTTCTCTTTCCTCTACACACAGCACTCACTGAGACAGAAGACTCCAGAGTCTGGCAGGTAGGCAGAGCCTGGTAAGGCGCCACATGCTCTAGGATTTCCAGCAAAAGCATCAGAGAAACTCAGTGACTTCAGGGTCATACAGTTTGGGGGGATTGCCGAGACTAGATCCAGTGCTCATTGGTCTTTCCTTGTGGCCCCTGCCTCCTTCCTCAAGCCCAGGGCTGTCCCGAGCACTTCCACCCCACCTAAGGTCCCTTCTAGCGTGTTTTACACCTACTGTGTGCTGTCACCTTTGGTGGAGGTTTTTCTTTCCGTTGTGGGGTTTGGCAGAATCTTTTACCTCTAGTTCTCCAGTTAAAGCATGACATTGAGGAGCCTAAGTTTCTGAGCCATATAGAAGCCTCCTGTTCCTGGGCCCCATGGGAGAAGTGTGAGGGTGAATCCACGGGCCTTTGCAGGGAGGGGTTTGGAAAATCGCATCCAGGTGCAGTGACAGTCCCTGCTCTGAGCCCTGAATAGCCTGTCCTGCTCCCAGGGGCACTTAGCAGCCGGTTCGCCACATGAAGAAACCAACTCACTGCTCTGTGTTTCTTTGCAGGTGACCTCATACATTTGCCTCCATACCTTAGAATGGACTTCTTGTTAAACCGAAGTGGCCCAGGCACCAGCAGGGACCTGAGTTTAGGGCAAGCGTGCTTGGAGCCTCAGAAAAGCCGGACCCTGAAGCGCCCCACGGTCCTCGAGCCCATCCCCATGGAGGCGTCCTCCTCCACAGCATCCAACAGAGAGGGGCAGCAGTGGCAGCAGGGGGCCGTGGCCACATTACCTCAGCGAGAAGGGGCAGAGCTGGGACAGGCAGCGAAAATGAGCAGCTCCCAAGAGTCGCTGCTGGACTCCCGGGGCCATCTGAAGGGAAACAATCCGTACGCAAAATCGTACACCCTGGTATAACAAACAGCATGACTGGACAGCGGTTGTAAATACAATTTAAAAAAATTCAATCAAAGCTACCTTTTTTTTACGGAATTCCAATATTTATAATTAAAGAAAATTGCCAAAATATATTTAAAAAGAGAGAGAGAAAATACTGAAAGCACAGACAGTGCAAAGACTCTCCTGCTGTTTTTTCTGTCTGAGTGTCAGCTCCATCTGCCTGGGCATCTGATTTTTTGGGAAAGAAGTCCAGTTTTATGATCTTCACAGGCTATTGCATTTTTACTGATTTTCTACACAGTGCATGGGGGACTAATTACACCTTCTGACTGGAAGTTCTATCACACAAGACTCAAGTAAGAAAACAGGAAGAAAAATGACCCTCTTTGTGAATTTAAAAGGAACGCTGATTTGGGGCAATGGGGAAACTAGTCATGTTTGCACACTTTTCTTTCCCATTAGAAACTCGGTCCTCAGTCTGACCTTCTTCTGTTGTTAATTAGGACAAGTGCCATCAGTGAAGGGGAGGGGGGAGTCAATTTGGTTTTCTTTTTTGTTTATTTTTTAATTTAATGAGACACTCTTTGCATTTTGTCTAAGCGAAATAAAGAAGAAAAGGTTGTCTGCCTTTATTTCAATGTCTACTTCTCTCGTCTCCTACTGATTGCTGGGTTCTCCTTCCTACGGATGCTGGCGTTTGCAAACACCAGGGCTGAGCCCAGAACCCAATGTGATAACCAGAGAGGATACCCACACTCCGAACTCCCTGGGAATGGCTGGGAAGAGCCCAGAAGGTGCCGCTGGCCTCAGTCATGAGGGGCTGGCCAGGGATTCGAAGCCTCCCGGTGCTCTGCTCCTCGCCTCCAGAACAGCACCTGGCCCCCTAGCTGCACCAGAGGTCGGCACACTATGGCCTGCAGGCCAAATCCAGCTCACTGCTGTGTTTATAAATCAAGTTTGCTTGGAACAAAGCCACGTGCCTCATTCCCATTTTGTCTGTGGCTGTTTCATGCCCCAGTGGCAACACTGAGTAGTTACAGCAGCGATGGTGTGGCCTGCAAAGCCGAAAATGTTTACCATTTAGCCCGCTGCAGAAAATGTTTTCCAAGCCCTGTCTCGAGTCCCACGTGCAGCCCCAACTGGAGAAAGGAAGGGAGGACCAGGAGGCCTCCACATATCCTGCCCTCTGGGACCAGTCCTGTTGTGCTGTGACTGGTATCTAAATGTGCAGTAGGCCCTCTTAGTCTGTCTCCTCTAATCCATTCCTATGTACCCAGAGGAAACCAGTCAATGGTACATAACGTTCCTCTGAAATAAACTTTTTATTTTCCTTCCTCTCAGTTTAAATTATTTACCTTGGGGCTCATCCTCAGAGAGAAGTTACTCTTAAACAGTATGAACTGCGTTCTTCATTTATGACCCTTACATAGTGTGCTTTAGAAAGGGTATATAATCCTCCTGCAGCACCCACACCCCATTCCAAACACTCTTCCCTCAAAGGGAAAGACAACTAGGTCTCCATGTCAGGTTTGGCACTGAACAGAAAACATGATCTGCACAGTTGCCCAGGTAACAGACTGCACAAGTTCCTTCATCTCCCTTAATATTCTCTATAGGCTCCTCGTTAAGCCACCAGCATAGAATGGTGCCAGTTATTACCATCTGGGCACATGTTCAGACGTTTCTTTGCTTTCTCCCTCCTTCCCTCCTTCATTCCCTCCCTTTCTACCGTTTCCCCAAAAATAAGACGTAGCTGGACAATCAGCTCTAATGCATCTTTTGGAGCAAAAATTAATATAAGACCTGGTATATATTATATTATGTTATATATTATATAAGACCCGATATTATATTATATTATATTATATTATATTATATTATATTATATTATATTATATTATATTATATTATAATATTATATCATATTATATTTTATATTAAAGACCAGGTCTTATATTATAGTAAAATAAGACCTGCTCTTATATTAATTTTTGCTCCAAAAGACGCATTAGAGCTGATTGTCCAGCTAGGTCTTATTTTCGGGGAAACAGGTTGGACCCTCCTTGCCTCCTTCCTTCCCTCTTTTCCATTCTTTCTGGTTTCCATTTATTGTCCCACAGCTCCATATGCCTCCATTAAATGCAGTGACACCGAGTGGCTGCATTACTCCCAGGACCATGTCAAGAGCACCCATGGTGCTATCATTAGGTGACTCCATGGATGTGAGATGTGCATTTTTTTTTTCTGGCTACGGTTTCAGAATTTAATACATGTTGACAGCTGATTGTTTGCACCCTCAAAGACTGATTTCTTTATGCAAAAGAAATGAAATGCTACTTTCTGGGGGAAAAAATTAAAGCTCTATTTTTCTTCAATCTAAAACTTCTATATTCCCCGAACTTAGAAGTTTACCTTTTTTTTTTTTCTCTCAAGCTGTGCAAAAATAAAAAATTCTACATCATGTCTGCCTCTGGAATGGATTGCTTTCAAGAATCCTGCTTTGAAAATGCTCATTAAAATGGATTCAACATGTAAGCCCTGTATCAAACGGTCCACCTCCCTACCTCTCAGGTAGGGGCCTAGGATTTATGTCTACAAAGAAGTCTGCATCTGTAGATTAAAGGGGCACTGTATATTTAAAAGACCATATTGAGAATAATAATAATTAATTTTCCTCTGGACCTCTGCCTGTCTCTAATCTCATTTATAATATCTTTGAGTGGTCATCTTATTAGCATAAGGTCTGCAGCCAGATGGCCATATCTTAGAGTGGTGAAACAGAAAAATTCTTCATCCTCTGCCAATGACAATAGGTCAATGGACAATAGCTATTGGGTCAATAGACTGGGTTTCCTCCAAGGCATCTGCCTGGCTGGCAATCTGAAAAATGCCCACCTTCCTGAAGTGAACAAGGTCTTCTCTTAATGCATAGTCCGCTGCCAGCTCATAGAGCTGTGGGAACCCTAGTGGTTCCATTCAGTTCACATGTCTACCTGCCCACTTCCTTGTATCCGTGTCTGCCAGGACTACCCTGGAAGAGGGTGGAGAAGTGGGGGTGGGGAAAGATGGAAGAGTATGACATAAAGCGGTTACAGGCTAGACTGCACAAGCTCCAGTCCCATCATCTCTTGCTACCAATCTTCCTACTATTTTAAGATGCAGAAAAACTACATTTGCTTAAATTGCCCTTAAAATAAGCAGTAGATCACCACTCAGTTACGGTCCCTCTGACCTGAAACCTTGACTTCTGCATATGCCAAAAGCTTCATGAGATTTCTAAGGGAATAACTGAGGCCTTCCAGAGAAGGCCTGAACTCTTTAAATCTATTTCCAGCAATGGTAAACAGTGTGGCCAGCCTCCAGAGACTGGACTAGCATTGACACGCCAAGGACTAGTATATTATAGGTTTTTTTTGTCCTGAAAAGTTGAAAGGGAGCTAGTAGAATATCCATATTCAAACTATGTAAAGAATGTAGCTCTGAAGGTCTCTTGGGAAGACTGTCAATAGTCTAACCTTCAGGGGTCCTGAGCCCCATGTTTTCTCTCCACCCATTGACCTCAAAGGACCTGTCAAACACAGAGCCAGAGGGAAGAGCCTGGAGTGAAGGGAAGGTTTCTGTGGTTAGAAACCAAGATGCTGGGATGTCCAACAAGGACTTCATTTAAGAAAGTCTTCAGGCCTGTGTGAAACTGTTGGCTTGCTCTGGTGTGCCTATTTATTGGAGAAGAAGAATTCGTGATGGTAGAGCCCTTGAGTAGCCTAAAGAATTTCTGAGTCTGAGCACGGGCTGGGACAGTGTTAGATGGTAGCTAAGGACAAGTTCCTGGCCGAGCCCCTCACCCCAGTGAGTTAGGACTGAAGCACTCAGCATTATTTGGGTCACTCAAGTATCATCAAGCGTGGGAGTGGTGAAGAACCATTGACAGACAATCCTCCATGAATCTCTTGCATTTCTGTATGTCTTCTGAGCAGGGGAATTGGCTGATTCTGTTCTTCATGATCTTTTCAAGGATGTTTGTGCAACAGATAGCCTTGGAACAAAGAGATCTGTCTCACTGCTGGGCAAAAGGCACATTTGATCCCTGACCAGAATAATAAAAACAAGGTCTCACTGGGAGGCAAAGGTTGGCAGGTTTGTCAGCAGTTGCCACTTTCAAAGTTTGGGGTTTCCTAAACTATGCATTAGACACAGGTGTTGCACCTGTCACTCTTCCCTGTCGAGCGGGGCGGTGTCGGGCAGGCTCCTCCAGCTCCTCGGATCTTCACTCCAATCTCATCTCAGTGAAGCCCTCCCTGCACACGCATTTAGTACCACATTCTGCCTGCCCCCTGGCATTCCCGCTCCCCTGCGTCTTCCCTAGCTCTCTGTCCATGTCCTCGTCATCTCGAATTTAGTATATAAGTAACTTACTTATAATGGTTGTTTTTCATTATCTGTATTCTGTCAGTAGAATGTTAGCTCCATGAAGACAGACTTCTTTGTTTTGTTCACATGTGTCCCCAGTTCCTAGAACAGTACCTGGGCCCATAGTAAGCATCCTATAAATATTGTTTTAATTGGGAAAAAACGGTTTTTGGGTTTTCCAAGCACAGCGTTCCTCAGCTGCGACACAAACCCACTGTGTGTAGTGCCATCCAGGCTGCTCTGCATTCCCCGGGGGCTTTAGAGGCACAGGGGAACCAACAGGAACATAGTGCTCATGCTGACGGCTGAGCTGTAACAACATGCTTCGTCTCTGACCCGGGACTCTCACGTCTTCGGCCAGCATCCATGGCACTGTGGCAAGCCAGCTTACTGACTTTCATGTACAGTAAGGATCTGAGACCCTCCACGGTCCTTGATGGTAACAAGCTACACACGGGCAACACCAACTCTGTTCTCCTCTCTGTACCAGGACTAATTGCAGCTTAGGCTTCTGGGTGTGATCCACTCACATATTTTTTGCAGATTGATGGGAATATTGTTTTTGTTTGTTTCCTCTTTTCAGTCTTTCACTTTCAGAAAGAAAAAACTTAGAAAAATAGCTTTGAGCACATGGCAAGGGGTGCCTGTTTCGTCTCCCAAGAAAAGCTTGGCAAAGCCAGTAAGTTGTTTGTGTTCCAGAAACTTCAAACCAACTACAAGAAGAAAAGTCAGTGTTTATAATCTTTGGCATTGTGCCTGCCTAGAGAGAGTTGTGTTCTGCCTTAAAGAGATAACCCTTCCACGGAGAAAAGAACAACTGGGACACGGGACATACATGCATGTGTGTGTTGAGAAGAAAGTGCTCAGAGGTGTCTGCAGGGACAGCACGGCCTGAGGCAAGACCAACACCGAGCTGGTTGCCATGTCCGTCCTTTCGTCACAATCCGAGGGAAAGCAGCATTTCCAACCACACTACATGTGGGTAAGTTCTCGAACAGTTAATTCAGGGTTTGCCTCAGGCTCTCATCCTCTGACGTCCCCCTAAGAGCCAAGTGACTCACTGAATAGTGGGGAAATATTTGAGTGGTCTATTAAAAGATGCTTCCTGTTTCTAGATCCGAACGTCTAAGTGTCTTAGAAAGGTACAGCCTCTGTGATGGAGCGATGGTGATGGTGATGGTCCTGGGGTGCTGGTCCAGCATCCAACCCCCAGATCTGTGGGAAACGAGAGCCCTTGCCCTGAGTGAGAACACAGCCCTTCATGCAACCATGGTGCCCGCCCCCTTGGTAACATACAAATCAAGCACATCCCACATACCGTGCCAACAACCTTCCAGCATCTGTTTTCCATCCAAGGCGAGAGATCGCTCTGCCATTGCCCAGGAAGGTGACCTGACAACACACCCAAGAGATGCACTCTGCACATGCCAAGCACAGCACGAGCCGAGTAAAGACGCACACATTAGAATTTATGTTATTTCAAGGTAGGATTCGCACAACACTCTGTCTATTCCTCTGACTCTTTGGCCACAACCTAAGAGAACATTCGTGTTCCACTGGACTTCCAATTATCTTCTCTTAAAATTCTTTCACCATCTTTAGCTTCGTGGATCTTAGTGGATGACATTCAGCCCACTCATGTAGCAAGAGTTAACGCTCCACATCAAATGCTAATGTTTCCATTAAGAGGAGTAAGAGTCTTTTGCATGGGTACCAAGCATAATGAACATGCTCCCAAGGATTATCAGAGCACACAGGAAGGGGACATTCTAATGGCTCTGGAACTGACCGAAAACCCACCAGTGTGCCTTCTGGTCAAAGACTGTTCTTAAGATGTGTTTATCTTTCCTGCCCCATATGCCCACCTTGCCAAATACGAAAAATGTGTTTGTTTCATGATGTCGGGTCATAGGAGGATTTGGGGTTGGCAAGGCACATGGTGTAATAGCAAGACCACTGCACTGGAGATGCTCAGCTCTGGCACCAGCTCTTCTAGGAATTCACCAGGAAATCTCATGCCTGGTCATCTGCTTTGGACATTGGCAAACAGACCTGATTGGACCAAAAAGTTTCTAAGGCCCTTCCACTCAACAAGGATATGTTCCTTCTCAAGGTCCATCTCCCTGGGAAATATTTGAGCTCCTTAGAAGTGTGAGCACTGAGGGCTGCATTTCACTCATTTTTTGTACCCCTCCAGACCCAGAATAGGCATCAGCCCAAACTGGTAAGTGTTTTTAAGTGAGGCTCATGAAGTAAATGTAGTAGGTATGCAGGTGTTTGAGGGGATGTAAAAAGGATGCTCTAAATGTCCATGAAACCGGGGTCTAAGGTATTTTTTAAATAAATTTCTAAATTCAGCTAATTATTGTGTGTTTGTTCTTTATCCTGCAGTGGAGGCAGGGAGTACAGAAACAACCTGAGTATTTGAAGGTTTCAGGTTATGGAGAATTCCCTGCATAATGCATAACATCTCACATACTGACAGTGAAAGGATTGACCTTCCCTCAGGCCCTTCTAAATAAAAACTTCTCTTTAGGTAAGCTCTATCCCAATATCATATTTAGCAGATTTCTAAGTTTGTGCTGGTAACCCTTGAGTGGTACTCAGCAGAAAAGTGATTTTTGTTGTTGTTGCCGCCATCATTGGTAAAAAAGGCTGGTGGTCGCCCGCCCACTGCGCCTACCATAGCTCATGAGTCAGTAGGTACGTCATAATTCTCACTCTTGGAAACATAAACCAATGTTCTATAACTGGGGCTCCTGTAAGGCCAGCGTCTCTGAGGCTGACCCAGTTCTACAAAGGTCAGGCTGACCCTTCAGGACCCTCTCCAAACCCCACTCCATCTCTTCTCTACACTTTCATCAGACAGACAACCAAGAAAACAGAGGTTATCAAAAGATATGTCTTCCTTTTTCTGCATGCACCCCCAAACTCTCCTGAGCTACACCCTTCCTTACTCCTGCCCTCCCAGGACAGTAGGAAACGTGGTCCCTGCCTACTCACAACTCATTTCTCTCTCTGTACTCTGGATCTCAACCTCTCCCACTTTTACAAGAGCTCCACGCCTCACTCATATTTCCTCCCAGGTCCTTAGGTAAAGATATTCAAGTCTTTTCCATTAAGAAAAAAAGAAATCTTTCCTTCCACCCTCCACTCCCGCAGACAGTCCTATGTCTCCCCTTTCCTTCTCAACGCAGCATCTTGAAAAAGAGGACTCTGTGGCCCCAGCCCCTTACCACCTGTTTGCCCCTCGTCTACTGTCTCATCTGAAGTTGCTCTCCTTGGGGCCACAGTTGAGTTCCTTGTGGCCAGGTCCCAGGGGCCGTTGGCAGCCCTCACTTGGAGCAACCTCTTTGCAGCACTGGAGAAGTTGTCTTCTTCCTGGTTTCTGGTTCTTTAACTCTTTGGACTAATTCTTTTCAATTTCATTGGTAAGGTCCTCATTCACCAAAGCTCCTTCCAAATGTGGATGTTCCCAGAGTTCCACCCTCATTCTTGTGCATTTCTTTTTCACCCTGGACAATTTCAGCATTTCATCGGCTGTCAGAGGGGTAGTTACCATCTATAGTCTGCTGATTCTTGATTTGTATCTCCAGCCTGAACTTCTGCCCTGAGACCCCAGTCTGCATCCAACCGCGTCCTGGACATCGGCACGTGTATGGCCCATGCAAACCTCCAACTCAACCTACACAACACCCATGACTGTATATGTGATCCCACTGCTCCTGGCTCCTTCCTCCTGAATCCCTATCTCAGTGGATGGTTTTGCCGTCCCATCCAGAGCTCTCCTCACCCCTACATTCACTTGCCATGTCCTTTGTTCTCACATTTTCCCTCTGCTTCCTCATCCCTTTGCAGCGGCTCTGGCTCAGGTCCTTCATTCACATGGATTATTGCAACAACTTCCTGAAATAGGTCTTGGTATCTCCAATACTGCACACTTTCTAATCTCATTCTCTACACCAGTGCCATACTAGTTTTTCTAGCATGCAAGTCTCATTGTCATTTATTACTTAATATCTTTTAGTGGTTTTCCATTGCCTTACATAAAAAGTCCATACTCTTCAGCATGCCATATAAGACCATTCATGATCTGGCTCGTATCTAGTCTAGTTTGCCTATACTAGAGTACTCTTTTATCTCTCTCAACACTTCTTTATCCCCCACCTCTCTGTCTGTTTCTCTCTCTGGCTGTTTCTCTCTCTCTCTCTCTCTCTCTCTCTCTCTCTCTCTCTCTCTCTCTCTCTCTTTCTCTCCCTCTTTCACACACACACACACACCACACACACACACACACAAACACTCTTTCTCTGGGAAAAAAAAAAGTGTGACATTGGGTACATGCTGGTGCAATCTACTGGTCCCACTACATCCAGAAGCTACCAGAGAGCATGATAGTGGCATTTTGAAGACATAGAGAAGATGCTAGATTGGAGATGATGCCCTATGAGGTTGGAACGTTGTGTTTCAAGATGCAGCATATATATATATATATATATCTCAAACCAACAGCCATTACATGGGGATAAGTTCACAATGATAGAAACATGGATCCAGAAACAAAAGTTTGAACATCGAAGTGACTTTACTCACTATTGCCACCAATAACTCACCAGGAAATCTGTGATTTCATCCCCACAATATTAGGTTCTGTGTGTCCAGAGGCCCCAGTTACAAGCGGGGAGACATTTTCACCAGGCTACACAGCCAAAGTCAAACTAAACTTCAATCTACAGTTGCTTTCCAGTCATTTGGGTTCTTTCTAAAAGCAGACCAGCAGGTGAAACGAGGTATTCCCATCCTGGTAGCAGTAAATTGCTCTTGAGCAGCGTGAGGAAGTAGGGTTTCCACTTTAGGAGTGCAGGAAGAAACATACTTGGCACTTGGGTGATTCACTGGGTGTTCCCATGCCCGTTTTTAACTGTGCGTGGGCAGTAACAGCAACCATAGACCTACATAGGCACAGTCACCGGGGGTGCCTCTTCTCAGACAAGCCACCTAGACCAGCAGAAATGCTCGCCGATTGGGAAGGGAGTCTAGAATGGGTCCAGAGGAAAGAGAAGATGAATACCGGATACAGCCTTGGGACTACCTGCCTCAGCAGGGGCTATATTTTGTCCCACCAACTCTCCTCTTATAAAGTGTTCCACAGAAACTGAAATCAACCACAATCGTGAAGAAGCCATGACAGGATGGACTGAGCTGAGTGTGAGAAGGGAGTGAACTTCGGCAGGGCAAGGGGTGGACTCAAGTGGACATTGTTGGTGCTCCCCCCAGATCCCTCAAATCTCTGCTTTTCCCGGGTGCCCACACCCCAGCTGCTGTGTGATTCTCTCCTATTGGCAGCACCAACAACTTTCTTCAGTGCACTCCTCGAGCTACTGGGATTGCATTTCCCATAAGCACAGAAGCCAGAATGCCTGGGAGTGGACACCCCCCTGGAGAGACCTATGCCCATGACTGACAAGCAGGAGCCCGGAGCCCAGCTCTGTCACTGTGATGTGGACAGAACTCTGAGCTGCAGTTTACGCTCCAGAACTCCATACAGGATAAGCTGAAAGCTGAGACCTGGCCAGGTATCCCATCCTTACTTCTACCCTTTTCCAACTGTTCTCTCCCCACTCCCTTTTTGCTTTCTCCTTGTAGCACGTTAATAAATCATTTGCACATAAATACACATTTCTAGGGAGCCCTACCTAATGGAAGGTTTTACTCTTCATTCTGCCATATACCTATCTCAGTGCCTAATGCGTTAAATGTTCAACAAATATTTGACAATAAATAAATAAAACCATAGATAAATAAGAGTAGGCAGCATTGCAAATGTTAATAAATCTTTTCGCATTCTTCTCATTAAGGAATATTATTATTCTCCCTATTAATGTTAAGATTTCTTTGGGGCAATGTTCATTGAATCAATACCATTGGAACATCTCAATGGATGGTGCGAGTCCATCTTGGCCAGAAGTGAAGGGAAAATTTAAGCTCAAGTCCTCCTGAAATGCCAAATGCTCAGCTGCACTCTTGAGGGCACATGAGCCGGCTCTGGGGTGTCCGCTCTGCAGCTGCCCAGGAGCCCAGGGGAAGGCAAATGGGAACCGCATGAGAGCCCACTGTCATTGTGTCCAACAGACAGCGAGGTGGAGGCTTGTTCCCTCCCAGGCCCTGTCTCAGACGAAGGGCTGGAAGGACCCTGCTGGAGCAGGCTCTCGACAAAGGATCTTTCCATCAGGGCTGGTTGACAGGCTAGGGGAGAGGTAAATCCATCGGGACTTTGAAGGCAAGGACGAGGAAGTCATTTGGTTTCTTCAGCAGATGGGACTCAGCCAGCAAGCATCCAATTTGAGCACTATCTTTGATGCCAAATCCTTTCCAGGTTTATAACCTAATGCACATTACTATGTGGACTACCAGTAGGTCTTTCAAAGATAGAAGATGAGCTATTTATGGATCTTACAATGCGTGTGGCACCTTTAACACCATTTCCAGAAATTTGGGTTTCACTTCCTTTTCAGGCTCTTTTGTGATGGCTAGCTTTGTGCTTATTCATCCTCCCAGCTCCCTGCTAAGAGGGGCCCAGTGTTTTGAACACCTGGGGCAAGAGGTTGTTGACTTGAGCTGAGCACATTTCAAAAGGGAGCCAAAAAAAGATGGCATTTCACACAAAGGTTAATATGAGCTACTCTTTGGACCAAAAATAAATATGGCTTCATTAGAACCTGCCTCATTATACAGCTGGAAACCATTCTACCCCCTTGAGCATACAACACACCCGGGTCTTTTCGTCAAGCAATGAATTGAGACTTAACAGAACAGCTCAAAGAGAGCTTACTGGCTTTTCTTTAATCACTCCAAAGACTTTTGCACTGACTTACCCCTGTGCATTCATCCTGCAGGAAACTTAAAGTGATTAACAGTATGAGGTCTGCAGTCAAATAACTGGGTTTGGACCCGGGCTCTACCATGGATAAGCTTGTAACCTTGGCAAGTTACTCCCCAGGTACCAATTTCCTTAGCTGTAAAGCAGGGAAATTATTAGTGACTCCTTTTAAGGATGTTGTGAGTATGAAATGTGAGAATTAATGCATCTCAAAGCTCAGAACAGTGCCCGGCACATAATAGGTCCTCAATAAATGGCAATGATTGTGATTAGCTGCTCCTTTTGACCCATTTTTTAATGTCCCAGGTGCAGAATAACCTGCCAATGGATAATGTCCCAACAAGCATCTGTTTCAGTGGTGCCGAGCACTGTCTCAATGTCTGGGCTGCTAGGTTTGTATATACTGGCACAAGGTGATACTGCCCCAGGGACACTGGGTGAATGTCCATCCTCCTGGAATCAATCCCTACACCAACCCCTTGTATGTGACTCTGTTTATGCAGCTCCTTTCCAATTTTACATAATCTTTTCTGCTTACTTGAGCCAGTTTGGCTCATAAAGCTAATTACAGTAACAAATATTAAAGGAAGAGGAAGGGGGGAGCAGAGGGAGATAAGAAGGGGGCAATTAAAGCCACTTCTTAAAGGATAGTTGCCAAAAATGTATAAATAGTAATATTGATAACTCGAACTTTAAAATAAACGGTTCCATTATCATCCTGAAAAGCACCTGTTTACATTTTTGTTTCCTTTTTTTAAATTAAAATTTATTGGAGGTGACAATGGTCAGCAAAACTACATAGGTTTCAAGCATACAATTCTGTATTACATCATCTATATCTCACATTGTGTGCTCACCACCCAGAGTCAGTTCTCCTTCCATCACCATATATTTGACCCTCTTTACTCTCTTCTACCACCCTCCTCCCCCCGTTACCCTCTGGTTACTACTAAACGATTGTCTACGTCTTTGAGTTTTTGTTTCTTCATTTGTTTGTCTTGTTCCTTTGTTGCCTTCAGTTTTATATCCCACATATAAGGGAAGTCATATGGTTTAAAATTTTTAAATATTCATTAATGTCATGTAGCTACATGACCTTGTTTATTTCTGATTTATTAGACTTAATAAGAGTAATAAGTGCAAGTTCTTTTTTCTCAGATGTTATGTATTTTTAATAGCCAGCCTATATGGAGTAGCACTTGAGTAAATAAAAAAAAACAATCCACCTGGAACTGAGCGGTGTGTGGACGTAGAGGACATGGGATCCCTCACTTGGAAGTCATGCTTTCTTGCAGTCTCGACAGAGTCCTGCTGTTTCAAGCTTCCCATCCTTCAAGAGTTAGACAGGATTTATCCAGCTTACATATAAAATGTCACAGAGAGTTTAACTAAAACAATCTTTAACTGAACTTTATGAAATTGATAAGCTTCATTGAAAACAGCTGAATTCATAAACAGGCATGGAAACATGATGCAGACAGCTGTGCATATGTAGCAAGCTTGAAACGTTCCATGTTGTAGCAGACAGACCCTTAGGGAGCTCCCAACGGCCCCTGCCTCCTGATAATCATACCTCCATGTCATCCCCTTCCTTGGAGTGTGGGCAGGACCTGTGACTTTCTTCTCATAAAGAGGATGTGGTGAAGGTGACGGTGACTCACTCCCATCATTACGATGCATCAGTCCTCACTTTCACACCCCAGCTGGCCTTCAAAAGATAACGTGCCATGTTGTGGAAAGGACCACATGGCCGGTGACAGTGGGTGGCCACCACAAGCTGTGGGTAGCCTCGGGCAGCATTCAGCCTGTGGTCTTACAACTACACGGAAATGAATTACGCTGAACACCTGTATAGCCTGAAACCTGAGAGAGCGGGTTCTTCTCTTTGGAGCATTCAGATGTCATCAGCACCAGTCAGCACCTTCACTGCAGCCTGGTGAGACCCCAAAGCAGAGAGCCAGCTATGTCGTACCCAAAATCATAGCTCACAGAAACCGTGAGCTCATACATGTGTTGTTTCCAGCCGTGAAGCTTGTAGTTATTTGTTACGTGGCTATAAGTAACTAATCCACATATTAAATCAGTAACTAATACAGGTATTAAAAAGACTCTGATCTGTGTGAAGACATAACGGTTCTATTTCTCCATAACTTATCTCAGCCTCCACTTCAATGGATTGAAAATAAAAACTCAATTCAAGAAATTGGTCGTTTCCAATTTAGAACTCAGCCCATGGGAGTCCGTCATTATCCAAATGGAGGGTTCCCTTCTCCCTGCCTTGGTGACCATCTAAGTCTTGGGGAGAGGAGAGGAGGGGGACATACACAGGGTTCAGAACAGGCGGGCTGGGGCGAGGGCTGTCCCCCACCCTTGATGCTGCCTCCATCTCAGTGAAGCTGTCCCTCGTGGTCGTTAGGTATTCCATTGCTGACAGCCACTGCTGAGGTCCCGTGGCCCCTACCATGGCCCCTGCGTCCTATCGCCCTGACCTATGGGCCTCTGGTCTCCCTGAGGGCCTGCTCCTCACCGATACTCAAGACCTTGAGCCTGCCTTGGGACCTCTCCAGCTTAATGTCTTCCTCAACCTTAGGTCACCTGCCATCTCAAGGCCAAATATTCTGGCCCCATCCTAAAAGGCTTAAAGTGTTCTCAAACGACTGTGCAGATGGGGTTCAAGACTCGGCTGGAGTCTTGCCTCTTGAAAACTTTAACTCTTGCAGGAGGCAGACCGTGGATGAGGCTCTTCTCAGACAGCCCTGCCCCCCACCCGCAGCTCTGCTCTAACCTCATTGCCCCCTAAACACCTTGCCTGTCAAATCCTTATTTTCCTTTGCAAGTGGTCGGAAAGCTGCCCTTGCCTTGTATTCTGCCCTCTCCAGGACTTGGGCTTATTTTATACTCTCTGTGCTCTGCCTTCCAAGCTTTCATGTCAAAACTCACAAATCCTTTGTCTCTCAACAAAGCCTGGCCCTTGTAAATCAAAACTCCCTTGGTTTTTAGATTGTTACCTTTACAGAGACTTCCAAGAGTCAGATTGAAACTCAAAGTCAAGAATTTGACCTTTGTTTGAGACATTGTCATCTTACCCTTGAGGTCTGGGAGACAGAAAGCTGCCTGAACACCTGTGGAAAGGTAAGAGGAGGAAATGAGAGGAAAATAGCAAGATGACCCTCTGCCACATGTGGCCGTGTGTGACAAACTATGAGGGTGTAGAGGGAAGATTACACTCCCCCCGCCAAAAAAAAAAGATATGTTGAAGTCCTAACCTTGGTACCTGTGAATGTGACCTTATTTCAAGATAGACTCATTGCAACTGTAATCAAATTAAGATGAGCTCCTACTCCATTAGGGTGGGCCCTGCTCCAACATGACTGGTGTCCTTATAAGAGGAGAAGTGATCCAGACAGACAGGGAAACCAACTACGTGATGCCAGATACAGACATAGGAGCAGTACATCTCCAAGCCAAGAAACAGCAAAGATTGCCAGTATCCTCAGACGCCAGAAAGAAATAAGGAACAGATTCTCCCCCAGAGCCTCCAGAGGGAGCACGGGCCTGCCAACGCCTTAATTTTAGACTTCTAGCCTCCAAAATTATGAGAGAATAAATTCCTGTCGTTTGAAGCCACCCAGTTGGCATACGTTGTTATGACAGCCCTAGAAAATGAATACAGACAGCTAGGCAGGGACTGGTTACGACCATGAAACGACAGCCCTCTCCACCTCTCGTCTCCACCACCGAGCTCCAACGTCCATGAGCATGTCAGTTATTCCTCGGGTACAAGGGAGCAAAGCCCAGCTGAGCTTGGTTTAAGCAAGAAAGAGATTTGGTTGGCGCAAGCAGAAATGTGGGAATACACGTGATGAACGTCACAAGCAGGTGGATACAAGTACTCAGACAGTGTACAAGTGCAGCTGGATACAAGCGCTCTGTCACTTTGCAGCTTCGTCTTTTCTCCTCTTGTTCTTCACCCTTCAAAAGTTCCACTTGGGCTATCAATCCTGCCATTTTGTTCCGTCTTTGCTATTGTTTTCCAGCAATTATTCTTCCTCTTCCTCTGTCTAGCTAGTCAACGATGACAGTTTTTATCCTGAAAGCGCTGAGAGCTCATTCGGCCGGAGGCAAAGTTCACAGTGGTTCAGGCTGTGGAGCCAGCCTCTCTGCCAACCATCAGCTCGGTGTTCATGGGTGAGTTACGAACCTCTCTGTGCCTCAGTTGTGAAATGGAGATGATAAGAGTACCTCACAGTGTCGCTTTGAGAATGAAGTGGGTTGAAAGACATTTAGTTTGCACAATTACGTGGCTTTATGCACGTAACTGTGGAGAGCAGGGCCTGACACAAAGTAAGCCCTGTGTATGTGCCCCTATTTCTTGAAGCAGTGGCATGTTATGCAAAGTCCTTTTAAATTAATAATAAAACATTTCTAAACAAACCTGTGACATAGACTTGCCATGCCCAGAAGTTACACAAATGAAGAGAGTGGAGCTCGGAAAGGTTTCATATGGCAGCCAAGATCCCTACGCAGGCAGAATGGATAGCCATGATTCCAAAACAGGTTCCCATTTCTAAGTGCAGAGACTTCCCGCTGTACACTTATCTCTCCCTTTACTTTGCCTCTTTCTCCTCTGGCAACCAACATACCCAAGTCTCCCTCATCCTAAAAATACCCTTCCCCCCTCCCAGCTGGGATCCGACTGTCCCCTGCAGGCCCTCAAGCTTCCATCATCCGTCTCCACTTTTATGTACTAGAATCATAGAAGTAAGTGGCTGACTCAGCATTTCCACATTTCCAATCCTTGTTTACTTCATAACCCTTTGCAACCTTGTTTTCTTTCTGGCTTTCTCCCAAAAAAAAGCGTTCTTGAAGGTCAGCAAACAGTTCTTGAGCGCCAAATCGAATGGCCTTCCTAAGGCCCAGACTTCCTGACAGCTTAGTACAAGGGACCTCGTTATCCATCAGCTCTCCCTTTGAATCCTCTCCCAGGCTTGCCCCTACCCCACCTGGCTGCCATACAAAATCCTACAGAGAGAGTGGCTTGAACAACATTTATGTCTCATAGATCCGGAGGCTGGAAGTCCCGGACGCAGGTGCCCATGGATTCCATTCCTGGGAAGGCCTCGCTTCCTGGCTTGTGGACGGATGCTTCCTGACTGTGTCCTCACAAGCCCTTTCCCTGGTGAGTACACAGGGAGCTGGAATGGGGGAGCTCTGCCTTCTCTACTGCGTCTTAGAAGGGTGCTAATCCCACCATGAGGGGCCATCCCCACGACCTCATCTAAACCTAACACTTCCCAAAGGCCCCACCTCCAAATACCATCACACTGGTAGTTAGGGCTTCAGTACATGGATTTGGGGGGCAGCACAGACTTGTCTTTTCATTCTCTTAACAGTATCTTTTTTAAACTAGAAGTTTTTAACTCTAATAAAGTCTGAATTGTCAATTTTTTTCTTTCACATATTGTGATTTTCGTGTTGTATCAAAAGAAAACTTCTCATTCCAAACACACACACAAAAACAAAAACAAAAACAAAAAAAACCCAGTGCGCCCTTCCTTGTCTTCCCTCTGAGATTCCGAAGGGTTGAACGATGTGTCTGCCCGTCTGTCCCCACCGGCTCCATGGGCTTCTCCAGTTAGAACCAGGGGCTGCCCCTTCCCCAAAGCAAAGTCATCGGGTCAGTTGGAAAGAAAAAAGAAGGCTGTTGTGTTCTCACCATCTGAGGATTTTATTTCTTTTTAAAGCTCTAGCCCAAGGAAAAGATGGGAAGATTTTAAAAATACTTACTTCTCCTAAAAGAGAAAAATACTCTCTTTCAACCAGAAAAGAGAAAAGAAAGAGAAATAAATGCGTGCAAGTTCTCTGAGAAGAAGCCATGAACCCACCCCAGGACCGGCCACAGGGGAGGCGGCAAGGAAACCTCTGATATGTTTGAGGACCCAAGAGACCGGAGGAGGAGACCTGGGGACCCTGGGGACCAAGCCAAGTGGGCATCTGTGTGGCATGCTGAGACCAAGGGCACGAGGTGGGCTCACAGAGGCCCCTACCTCTGCTGGAGGACACCGGAATCCGATGGAGCCGCAATGGACGAGGCGTCACTGTCGGAAGGGTAGAGGCACTGGCCAGCCAGAGCCGAGGAACGCCAAGGGAGCACGGAGGCCAACGTGTGCAGACACCCAGCGAGGCCCAGTTCCTCCCCTGCTGAGATGCCACCATGTTAGTGCCTAGAATGGATGTGCGCCCCTCTGAAGAGACAGGGAGTGGGCAAAGGAGCCTGAACATTCATTGTGTCTACCATGCATTAGGGAGAGTGTGTTTCTGCTCCCTGAAGAACGGGCTTCCAAGGACAAAGTAAGTTACATGAGCCGTGCCATTCGGGAAGCTGATTAACAGTGCCTGCCAGTCTTTGTGTTGGGTACTGCTGCTAAAGGTTCACAGGGAGGCGGTGGGGATGGAAGGAGGAGGATCAACTGGGGGAGAGCGAGCGATGACAGGCAGGGCCCATGAGCTGGAACGGAACCCGTGAGAACAGACTGGAAAACGTGTGGCTCTCCGATTTGAACACTCCATCTTGACCTCCGTGGTCAGGGAGGCATCCCATCGTAGGCTTCTGGGAATGGTCATGCACACAGCACGCGACACTGGACAGATAAGACTGACAGCAGTTTGTTAGTCACATACACACACAGCCCAGGGGAAGAGGACACCACATGCCACGCAGGACCACATGCCAGGCAGTGCCCCGTGACGTTACACTTGGGCACGAGGCACCCAGCAGGCGCTGTGGGAGGCAGGCTCTGCAGTAACGAGCGGGTGAGGTGCCCCCTGGTTCCCACAGGAGGCTGCAGTTGGCTTGTTTGTGTCGTTCTGCAGTCTGGCAGGGCACTGAAGATTGCCACCAGCAGTGACCATGCCCCTGCCTGGCCCCCGTGATAGGACAGTGCTTTTGTCAGGAGACTTTATCTGAAGGAGCGTAACAGGGAAGAAACTGGCGGCGACGCCACCTCTGTGTACCCAGGTGCGCAGGCACACATGATTTAGACCGCATACCAGTCTCTTTCATCTCTAAGCCTCCAAGTTCAATGACAGGCTGTGGGGGTGTCCTGCAGAGAAGCTGGCATTCTTCGCCATGCAGCTAAGCCCGCCCCTGTCCAGGCATCGGAGAAGCAACGCAGGCATTCCGCGAGAGCTGGCCCAGCCGAGTTACCCGGGTGTGCCAGCAGCTGAGGACAACGTGCCCAAGCAGTGACAGTGCGTGCACACTGGCCTTGACCTCCCAAGGCTCATGGACCATGACTGCTGCTTCTCCTTCACCCTGGAAGCCTCACACAAATGCCCTGGGACCCATTCTCACTCCATCCCACACAGGAATTTGGGGGAACATAGTTCCAAGTTGACCAAGCCAATGGGGTGAAGCCACCACACAACCCCCACCTTTCTCCCAGGCCCAGAGCAAGTTCCATCTCTTCCAGGAGAGACTTTCTTGATTATCTCAACTGAAAATGGTCTCTTTCTCCTCTAACCTTCCAAAATGCCTTATCCTTCTCTAATGGTGTTCCTCATTTTCTGCTGCATAACTATTTGTGATTACTTTTATCTCCCTTAGTAATGATAATGAAGCCATTGCTTGCCAGGTCTCACCATATGTCACCTCTAATCCTCCCAATGGCCCAGAAAATAAGCAATCATCCCCATTTTCCAGGTGAAGAAACACTGCGCAGGGAAGGTGGCGGTGTTGCGGACAAACAAACTCCGACTTCCGATTCTGCCCCCAGGATCCTCACCCGGCTCTCAGCCACCTGGGGGCGGGACTGATCTTGATCTGTGTAACTTTCAGGACAACTAGTTCTGGAGCATGGACAGGATAAGAATGCCCTTTGGAACCATTCAAATCCTTTTCCTGTGTGCAAAGCCAAGAACCCATTTTTATAGGGACCAGAATCGCAATTGGTTAAAATCTCACATCGCCATGCAGTCGTCATTGGCAGACCCCTCCCTAGTTACACAGCTTCATACTATCCTGATGCTTCCCATGCATCTGGTCTGGGCCCACTGGCCATGCCTCAGGCTTCTGGTGCTGTATTCTGAGCACACAGCCCTTTGTCCCCTTGTTTGATGCTCACACCACCCCGGGGAAGGTTTTACATGTGAGGAAACTGAGGCTTGCAGATAGTCACTTATCCAAGGTCAGAGGTAATGGAGAATAGGAGCTGGGGCTTCCGCAGCCTCAGTTCCCGCCCGCATTGCGGGAGATGCTCTTGCTCCTAGCCCCCATCACAGGTGGGAGTGGGCTTCACTCCGCACCACCCGCCAGGTTCCAACTTCCACCAAGTCGCCCTTCTCTCCTCCAGACACGCCAGTTCCCCCCTTCAGGGGTGCCAACCCTGTCTGCTCTATGCCTTAACCGCCTGTCATTTCTGTCACTTCGTGCCCAGCCCACCCCACCCTGTCCCACCCCTGCGGTGGCCCATTTTCCACAGGAATGGGAAGAGCTCATTCTGTCCATGGGGCGTTGCTCCCAACCTTGCCCCTTCCGGCTCCTCCTTCACATTCCTAGGAAATCCATCCTCCTGGAACACAGATATCATCAACAGCTCCTCTACTGACAGTTTTGGTGACTTCCCCTTGCCCCTGGACATGGCCCTTGAGGCCCCCCTGACATGGCCTTCCCAACACCCAGATTCAACCCCCCACTTTGTGCCACGCTGCACTCTCCATGCTCCTCCTGCCATGGGGTCTTGAAGCTCATCCCTTCAGTGGGATCCCTTTGGTATGTCAGCTCTTCCCAGCCTTTGGAATTCCCTTCAGGTGTCACCCTCTGAGCCCAGACCTGGGCAGATACTCCCAAATACCCTGGGAAACCTCCAGCAAAGCCACGATCATCCTGAACTCTCGTGATCTATCTACTTGCCTCTCCTCTCAACAGATGGTGAGCATCTAGGACCAAGAAGCTCATCGTTTCATTTGGACACCCCCACTGGTCTAGTCCAGTGCCTGGTGCATAGGATGGTCTCAGTAAATGTTTGTGGAATAAAAATAATAACACAGCTGTTGCTGATTGAGTCCTTACAGCGGTCCAGGCACCTTCAAAACCCTTCCTAGACATCACCTTACGTGATCCTCCTGACAACTCCATGAGACAGTCATATTTATTTTACAGAGGCTGAAACGAAGGTGCAGAGAGCTGCAGTGACTTCTCCGACACTACAGACGAATGGCTGCGGCAGGAGCTGTGACTCCATGCTTTGCATTCCTAACCACCACACCGTTCCCTGAGCCGCCTGTGCAAGGCTACGGCAGATGGAAAGCTCTAGGATCCATGGCAAAGCAAGGGTTAACTTACTAAAATAAGCTGCCCGATAGGTTTGTTGAAGACAACAGGGTGCTATTTAATGAGGGAGCATTTTCAGGATTTGAATTATAGAAATTAGCCAGCTTGGTTTAGGTCCAGTTGTGAACTCAGGAGCGTCTCTTCAGCCTTGAAAAGAATCAACAGCTTCGTGAAGAAGGAAAAACAGTGCATGTTTAACAAAGAGCCCAGGGTTAATAGAAAGGATATTCACACCAATTTTACTGAGAACGGAATATTTGATCAAACAAAGGTTTCATGCAAGCAGGCTGATGCCCTCCAGAAATACTGCCCTCTCCTCACTTTAGGGGGATGCTTTTCTTCTGGGGTGACCAGCTTCCTCTTGCTGAAAAGGCTACTCACAGATACAGCCCTGTGGTCAATAGAGTCTTTTTTTGTTGTTAGTCCTTTTCTGAAAGTTTTAAAGGTTTATCATTAGAATGAAAGCAAATGTGATGCTATAAACAGTTTTAAGACCTCCCAGTAAGAGGGACGTTCTCCCATAATAGTGAGCAATGGCTAATTTTAATTAACGTTTCACTGCTAATGTTTCATGACTTTCAAGTAACTATTCAAGTTGATATTTTCAGCCAAAGGATGCTTTTGGGTTGAGGCCCAAATGAGTGATTTGTGAAAGACTTTCTTTGTCCAAATGCCTACAGTTTAACGAGAACTTTTAAGTTGTTTTACTTTTTATTTCTTTATACCTAGGCTCTTGGATTCATTAAGCTCTCTTAACGGCCGGCATGCCTTCTGTTTGCTCTTACAAGGACTCAGTGCTCCACATTTAAGGTGCTACCGTAACTCTCCACAGCAGATTCCCCACAGAGGCAGGGCTCACGGCAGCTTGAGTACAATGAGACATCACCCGAATGCCTCATCCTTGTTCCTTCAAATTCAAGTGAAAAGTGAGTATAGTTCAGAGGTGTCAACAAGGAGGCCTAAATGGAAGCCTTATGAAATACTCGGTAAAATATCGGTAAATACTCGGAAATATCGGTAAAATCAGTAATAATAACAAAGAAGCCAACTAATGGTACGTGAGAAATTATTGTATGTACAAGTTTCAGGTTTTCTTATATTTTTTCATGGGTGCAATTTTTTGGTTTGTTGTGCAAATGAAAGCCACCATTAGTGGGCACAAAAGCATCAATCAGCAACAGTCGTCCTGTATCCTCCCCCCACGCCTGGGCTACTGCAGACGGGAGACCTTTGATAATTGAGTACCCATATCCCCTCTCTACATATACAAAATGGTCTGGAACAAAAATCGTTGTGATGACACTGTGAGATCAGATGAGTTAACCAAAGTCACACACTGCTTCTAAGCAACCAAGTAGAGATTGGAACCCACAACTGGCTAACTCCAAATTTTGCTCTTGTCTGTTCAAAAATCTGAGTGGATTATAGAACTCAGCCACTGAAAGAATGAGGAGAAAGCAAGACTCACTCCTGGGAAGGACCCGTAGAGAATGGCAGCCGGTGTGTGAAGCCTGCACTGGGGGAAAATTTCACCTCTGTAAGTTCCTTTAAGGGACCTCTGCCTTAGCACAAATGCTAGTGGGAGTTTAATTCATGAAAACTCTGTACTTCAGTATCTTGAGCAATAGTTCCTGGCTGAATAAAGGCTTTGCGGCCATTTTTATATCAGCCAGAACACAAGTAGCTGCCCACACAATACGGTTCAGTGAAGGCTCCAGAAAGAGGAGCCAGGACATCACAGAACCAGATAAGGGGAAAGGAGCGAGCCAAGCAAGAATGGAACAGAGATGGAGTCACTCAGGTTTCCCTAGCACTTAGGGGAGAACAGATTGCACTCAGCACCAGAACCAGACTGTTCTTACGACCGCATAGGGCTTGGGGGTTTTATGTACATATTATAGCTAAATTTCCTGCTCATTAAACTATGTGTGCATTTTCAGTAGTACAGTTTGAGTCCTTCTCATTCATTGCCTCAGATGTCCCTACAAGACACCACTGAGAGATCCTTTCCAGAGAGACTAAGGAGGTTGTGGAATGGGAGACCGTTTACACATTCTGGATCTCAGAATAGATGGACCAGGGAAACCTCCCCTATTAGTGCAGCTGAATGGGGCCTGCCCTTGGCTGGAGTTGCCAAAGGCCATATATTTGTCATAAAATGAAAGGAAGGAAATGGGGGTATCTCTCAATCATGACTCTCTTCAAGCACATCGGAGTTGCCCAATAAAAAAGGATGAAAGGAAAACCAGAATAACCCAAGCTTCTAAAACTAAGTTCTGGCTCCTCTTCCCAATCAATCAAGAAATATTTTTAAGTACCTACTACATGTCCAGCACTGTCTAGTCAATGAAGAGGAGAATATAAATCTGGAAGATGTGGTTCTCACCCTCAAATATTTTACCATCTTGTCAGAGAAACAAGACAAATATATTTGATGAATAAACTAGGACAAGATACATAAAACTTAGTGCCAAATTATGTATCCAGGTAGAAGGGCCATAAAGTTCAGCCTAGTCATGGGAGGCCTCAAAGAGGTCTGAGAAGGAGGACAGATTGAGAGTGTGTGAGCAGAGGGTGTGTGAGGAGAACATGGTATGTGGAATGTCTTCTCATCCTTAAAATGAGGCTTGATCAGCCTTGTGGGACTTCTGTGAGAAGCAAACTTAAGTAGACAGTGTGTTTCCACTCAAAACTGATGATGAAGATAGAAACCATGGGGTTCACATGAGGACGACTATGCAATCAGACAATTCACCTGGAAACCTCCCTCCCGTCCTAAGCAGCCTGCTGGCTTCCCCATACCATCTCCACCCGCTGCTTCCCAGGGGCTTTCTGCAGGCTGGGAAGACAGGTCCATAGGCTCTTCCATGAACACAGCTACTGTGTCACTTCCCCTCACTTTCCCCAACCCAAGCAGGGCAGCACTCCTCCTCCATGATGACCACTGAGGAATACTCAAGATAGGGCACCTGGAAAAGCCTGAACCTCCACCCTCTGACGTTGCAAGAATCCGGGAATTCTCTGTGGGATGAGTGAACACTGCAATGTCATACTGGCTTGTGGAGACCCAGTCAAGAGGGCATCTATCACACAAGCAGTAAGAATATGAGTGTGGTACTTTCTATACTGGGAGCTGAGGCGGTAGAGATCTCTCCAGGGTCCTCCAAAGAACCACCGAGTATTTGGATTCTCAGCTTCAGAAGAGCACAGAAGGTCTGAGTGTCAGCCAGAGAGGCAACAATAACCGGTACAGATAACTGTAATTTCACCCAGTCAACCTAGGAAATGTTTGCTCCTTTTTTTTGTCAACCTCTCGACCTTTTCCTCAGAGGACCCAGTGCCTAGAAGAGAGCGAAGGAGGAGAAGGAAGATGAGAAGGAGGTGTGGCCTGCTCTGAGGGAGGGGAGACAGATGCAAATCAAACTTCAGAGTGATGTTTGCAGAGGAGAACTGAGTCTTGAGGACCAGAGTGAGACAGTTCTAAGAATTAAAGGGGCTGAGAAAGAAGTACAGGCTCTGTCCTGTAGGCAGGGAGCAGCTGCCTGGAGGAAGGAAGAGGTCATCCTCATGGCATTAGGAAGGGCAGACACTGGAAAAAAATAAAGCTACGGGGTTCCTGTTCATCATTCCAACGAGTTGACGCTTCACAAGCAACCAATTTCCTTGTAAATGTGAGTCAGTGAAGGTGTTCAAACTTCCAAGAGTTAGAATTTTAAACTTATACATAAACCTATTACTCAAGCTGAGTCCATACCTTCACAAGTGCTTCTTACCAAGAAATAGGAAAGAGTAACTCGCTAATGATTATTTTGATCATAGAAACATAAGACACGTGATTCATGAAGCTCTTTTCTTTTTATTCCTGCCATGGCCCTAAGACGTTCTAAGGTGACAACAAAAGCCATTTTTCCTCATTCACAGCAACCTTAATTTTAGTTGAGAGAAAATGCTCCAAAAATTGGTTGTTGTGGTGAACACTATGTTTAACTTACAAAGACATTAAACATATATGCAAAACGCCATATTTACATAAAACAGCATCCTGTAAACTCAACCACTTGCTACAAAACAGATTTCAGGACCTACCATTTCAGTTACTTTGATTGTGGGAGAATTACACGACTAGGGAAATCATTATAGCCCAAGTCTTCAGAAAGTCCCAGTTACCTATGAAAAATACCAACATAAAATTGTTATGATCTTTATAGTTATTTTTCAGTTATATTTTAGTTTTGATGCCTAAAGTTGCAATTTACTCAATAATGCCCCCAGCACCCTGAAAACATGACTCGGCATGTTCCAGGGCTCATTGTGAGCACCTACAATGTCATTCACAATAGATCCCAATACATTGCTCTAAGGGTCCTGCTTTTATTTCCAGCATGCAGGGAAGGGGGCGGTCTTTCTGGCGTGAACTTCCTTCTCATGACCTCCACTTCACAACTAGAGAAGCAAAGTAGAGGGAATCAAATTGCTTTGCCCAAGGTCCGGAAGCAAATGTATCAAAACATGAAACAGACATTCTCTTGGTCTTCTTGCCAGGGTGGCTTCTTAACATGGTGAGGATCATGAGGGCCCATCACCTTTATTCCTCCAAGGTTAAGAGCGTAAAGAAGCCATCAGAAAGTGTCTCCTCTCATTTGGCTGTGACTGTGAACAACAGTCACTCCTAAAAGTGGTAGAGTCGGTCACTACCCAAGTATTTAATGTTTTCTTTATGAAACTTTCCAACTCCCAATGAAATTTAAAGAACGTTGTTCACAAAACATCAGTGCTTCTTGCTTAACCATTTCATTTGAGTGTTGACCCTGCCCATACTCTCTCATTGCACCCTGAAGTGCAGGGAAACTGACACCTCTGCTGTGGGTCTGAGTGGGGCTGGCTTGGAGAAAGCTGGTGTTGACCAGTTCTGATGGCCATAGTCTTAGAGACCAACCAGCTTGGTAGCTGTCTTTTGGACAACTAAAGTAATTCCTACAAAACAAAACCCATTCCAAATTTTATTTCATTATCCCTATCCACAAAGGCACGTGAGCACTGCAAAGCCAACCTTAAAATCCCAGGGTCAGATAACTTTTTAATATTTCCTAGGACTTGACATTCTTGTAATAAAGCTTCTGAAAGCCAAGCATTGAATTGTGTCCTCAAAAAGATATGTTGAAGTCCCAACCCCGAACTTGTGAATGTGACCTGATTTGAACAGAGGGTCTTAGCTGATGTAATCAAGACAAGGTCACACTGGAGTAGGGTGGGCCCTGATTCCAATGACTGGTGTCCTTATGAGGAAAGCAAAATGTGGACATAGTGATACACAGGAGAATACCATGTGATGACAGGTAGAGACATTCTCTGCCAAAGATCAACAGATGCCACCAAAAGCTGGGAAGAGGCAATGAAAGGTTCCACCCAGAGTCCTGGAGGAAGCATGGCTCTCCCAATACCCTGACCTCAGACTTCCGAACTGTGAGAAGATATATTTCTGCTGTTCAAACTACCTTTTGTTGTACTTTGTTTCACCAGCCATAGGAAATTAATACAGGGCTGCATAGGCTCTGCGTTATTTTTTGTTTGTTTGTTTAATTTCACTCATTAAAAAGCACATATTTCAGAGGTTGCAAACCTCACGGACATGTCCATTTCTCCCTCGCTAAAGCTCCCAGATGGCAGGGAAAATGGGGTCCCGTTAACCCCTCGCTGCAGCCCCATACTTAGCCTTCTTCAGCTCAAGGCTGCAGTGGGTCCCATCTGGAAAAAGACATCCAGGCCCACCACACACCTGGATCCTGGCCACAGAGCACCCTGCACATCTGCCCGAAGCAGAACCACCCCAAGAATATCAGGGCTTTGAAAACCCAGCTTGTACATCAGGGCAGCAATGGATAATAAAAAGTACACCAAGCAGACTTCCTTGAAGCCCTTTCAGAGACGTGCGTGAGAGCTCATACACTGTAAGCTCAGTGACAGCTGCCTCCAAATTTGGTCACCCTCGATGGAGTATGGCTGCAAGTCTGAACACAAGGCTAAGAGTCAGCAGTGTTGGCATTTGTTTCATTCTCCGTGCTGCTGCACAGAGCAGCTCTCCATAAATCACCCTAGCCTGTCTGGACTCCAGGAACCCCAAAATAACTATGCCTGCCTCCCCAGTATGTGAAATGACCACATTATCACGAGGTGCCTGTGAAAAGCAAGGAGTCACCCTATAACTAACAGCATAGGGATCTGAGTTCCTAAGAAGTGTGGGAGAAGAAAGGCGTATTCTGAGTATCTGGTTCTTCTGAAACCCGTGCCTGTATTTCAAGTGAGCAGATGCTAAGGGGAGTAAAGATTCTGCACGTGACGTTGATGCTGAGCACTCCCCCTAGGACAACTGTTATTAATAGTCATGATTGATCTCCAGCTCTGTGACATCCTTCACACGGGCCAGATTCTGGCCTGCTGGGGACATCTGAGCATCCCTAAATCCTCGTTCAGAAAGCCAGGCCCTTGTAGCAATCTGGTTGGACAAGAAAAAATAAACCAATTAAAGCAACACCACTCTGAGATGACCTCAAAACGAAAGGGGCAGCTCTCCTGGAAAAATCTGTGAGGAAACGCTGATTTCATTTACGATTCCAAATAGCAGGAGACCAAAGGCGGTCAGATCAAAGACACAAATGTAAATCATCCCTGTTGGAGAGGAAGAGCTGGTAAAAGGAAGGCTTTTCCGGGGCTAAGTCCCAACAACCTGAGACAATCACAGATACAAGAACAACAGTCAGATGTCGTTATGGGTTGAACTGTGTGCTCCCCTAAAATGATATGTTGGAGTCCTAACGGCCAGGACTTCAGCATGAATGTTATTAGGAGATCAGGTCTTCACAGAGGTGACCGAGGTTAAGTGGGGTCATTAGGGTGGACTTAACGCAACAAGACTGCTGTCCTTAGAGAAGGGGAAATGGGGGCACAGAGACTTTCATAGAGAGAAGACGGTGTGCAGACACAAGGAGAAGACGGCCATCCAGAAGCCAAGGAGAGAGGACTGGAGCGTATTCTCCCTCATGGCCGCAGAAGGAACCGCCTGCCCACACCTTGATTTTGGACTTCTGGCCTCCAGAACTGTGAGATGATACGTTTCTGTTGAAGCCCCCAGACACTGGGGCACTCTGCTACCACAATTTGGCTTTGTTAGCAAACTCACGCAAAAACATCCTCTCCAAAACCCTCAATTCATTCCATTGACCACTATGATTTTCTGCCTTATGCTCTTAGTAGGAAAAACAGATCATGAGAAAATAAATGAACATCACTGGTTTACTCTTTTTATTTTTACCCACAGGCACTTACTCTACCAGGCACTGTCCTAAGCGCTCTGTGAATATTATCACGTATTCCACTGGTTACCTCTATGAGGCAGGTATCGGTATCATCATCTCTAGTCTAGTAAAGAATGTGGCATAAGGAACAGGAATTCTTAACTTTGCGGTGGGAGTGCATGAGGATACAGAAGAGCCCTGGGATTAAAAGCCTGCCTTTTGGCACCTGATAGACTGGAGTTCGAACCTCACCTCTGCTACCCATTCGCTATCACTTTGGCTACTTACCAATCTCACTACTCTTCCCGTTCTCCGTGTGCAAAGATAGGAGACACAGATAGTCATATCTCAGAAGACCCCTGCGATGATTACATAAAACCATTCAAGCAAAGCACTGAGAGCAATGCCAGGCACAGGGAAGCACTCAGGAAACTTAGCTACGTGAGGCAATGGAGCACCAGGGCCCTCTTGGAAAACCCGATGAAGTCAGTGTACCCTCGCCCCAGAAAAGTGCATGTGGACCTCCTGCTGCCATCCCTGGATTCTGAAAGTGCCCCTGGATCCAGGCTAAACAGTTCCAGTCTCCACCGAGGTGTCCTACAGGCATTTGGAAATTTGGAGTTCCAGAGACTAGTCAGGGCTCAAAAAGTGGACTTGGGAGCCATCAGAGTATATTTTTGTTTAATTATAGTTTATTGGGGTGACAATTGTTAGTAAAATGACATAGATTTCAGGTGTACAATTCTGTAATACATTATCTGTATCTCACATTGTGTGTTCACCACCCAGAGTCAGTTCTCTTTCTATCACTATGTATTAGACCCCATTTACCCTCTTCTAGAGCCCCCCCTTACCCTCTGGTAACCCCTAAATTATTGTCTATGTCTACGAGTTTTTGTTCCTTCATTTGTTTGTCTTGTTCTTTTGTTGTTTTCAGTTTTATATATGACAAAATAAAGAGGCAACCAACTGAATGGGAGAAGATTTTTGCAAACAGCACCTCCGATAAGGGGTTAATATCCAAAATACACAAGGAACACATACAACTCAACAATGAAAAAATCAAACAACCCAACTGAAAAATGGACAGAGGACCTGAAGAGACATTTCTCCAAAGAGGACATACAGATGGCAAATAGACATACAAAATAATGCTCAACATCACTAATCATCAGAGAAATGCAAATAAAAACCACATCAGCATATTTTTGTACAAATCTGTGGGACTGGAGATATCCCCAGGGAATGACAGAGAACAGGAAGTGCAGCGGGGAGGGGTTGCGGAGGTTAGCAAAGTGAAGAAGAAGCCCCAATAGAAGAGAATTGCAAACCTGGACCACTCGAATTTTAATCATAGCTGAGTCACGTCTTAGGAACACAGACCAACAGGACAAAAACTCATGTGCAGTCATTTCAAATTTCATTGAATTATACTTCACCATCAAATCATTCTGTCTTATTTAGAGGCTGAATTTTTTTTTAGCTTGTTTCTCCAGCTGTTCAATTTAAATTTGTCCCTTTGTGTCCTCTCTAAAAATTATATTTCCAAAACCAAAATCATGGTACACATTTAGAAATAAGATTATTTATATGATTTATAAATTTATTTATGAGACATTTTATAAGCATACAAAAATAGCATTTAGTTATCTACTTTTAGCAAATTGACTTTATTAGAAGCAACAAAATTACATGAAACCACAGGGACTCTGGAAAATCTCATGCATGTTTGGAGATGCTTGGGCAAATTCCAGTGCGTCATTGGTGGGCAGAGTGCAGCAGCCTCATACATGTTAGTTTCTCTTCCCTCCTTTTGACCTCAGCTTCAGGAAAAAAAGCAGGAGGAGGAAGGAAGGAGGAAAGGAAGGAAGGAAGGAAGGAAGGAAGGAAGGAAGGAAGGAAGGAAGGAAGGAAGGAAGGAAGGAAGGAAGGAAGGAAGGAAAGAAGGAAGGAAAAGAGAGGAAAGGAGGGAGGGAGGGAAAAAGGAGGGAGGAAGAAGAAGAAGAAGGGAGGAAGGAGGGAGGGAGGATGGGTGGGAGGAGGAGAGCAAAAGAAAGAGGGAGGAGGGAAAGAAGTAAGGAGAGAAGGAAGGAATAGAAAGATGATGGGGAAGACATGATGCTGAAGGCATGGGGGTAATGGCATCTGTGGACATGGACTTCCGACTCTCTTAGATGTTGGGATCTGTGGGCCTATCTTGCCACCAAATTTCAAGGTAGTTGGTGTCCATGGGTTTTTAGTTTTGTTACCCTACTTGTTCTATGTGTTCTTATGGGAATTAAGGGAGTTTTCAAAGTCATGCTGCTTATCCCCCTTCTTTCTCTTTGACGTTTTATTCAATAAACTTGTTAAAGATTGTTTGGTGATGAAAGCAGGTACCATTGTTAGTTAGAAATCTGCCCTTGGCCCATGCTGGTAAGCACCACAAGAAAATTTGCAGAAAATCTGGGGATATTTTGTAATCACTCTTTGCAGACCTACTGCGTCACCAATGGCTGAGAGGGACATGGTGTTGAAAGTCACAGACATCGATGGCTGAGTCCAAAACGAATGTGACTCTCAATGTGAAGTTAGGAGAAATTCCCGCTGTACGACATGTTATGTCGGTGTCATGATACTTTACACAATGGTGAATAATGAGTACCCCACCACCTGGAGCACAGGAACCCTGTCTTAATCATGTTTTCATCCCCAGCATACAACATAATCCCTGACACAAAGACTTTTTTTAATCTATTAAGTGAAAGAATGATGCATATGTTCTGAGTCACATCAGCTGAATCCTATGAAATGCTTTTCTTTGCTGCACAAAATCCAGGCTGCCTGTATTACGAGGAAAGAGGAAAGATGTGTGAAAACAAAGGTCTCTAATGGAATTATTTCTGTGATATCTTTAGAGGCACCACTGGCATTGGTAGCTGTGGAGGGGATCTTTTACACACTCTTTGGTTGAGTTACTTCCTTTTCAGATGTAAGATGAAAATGAACGTATTTCTGAGTCACATCAAAAATCACCCTCTCTCCCTCCCCAGTAATGGCTGATCAGGGCATCACTGTTAAATATTTTATGCCCAACAGCACATGGCCTACATAAAGGCCGTATTTATTCATGTCATTCTGCATTCAATACATATTTTTTCATCATCTACCATGTACAGGCAGGGAGAATATCACAGTGAACAACAGTTAGACACACAACTCAGATATTATAGAGAGAAGATAAATCAGTGAAATAGAAGCTAAATGTGACGAATATTTCACTGACCATGGCCTATGCCATCTGAAGAGATCTTCTCATAAGTATTAATAATATGAGAGCGTGGTGATATAAGAAAGCTAAGTATGTGGTCTTTGTCCCCAGTTCCAGGCACACAACTCCTAACAGCCTTGGACTCTCCCAAGTGATAAGAGTGTCTTTTGTGTGCTAAGGAGATGACTGGTGGTTGGGGGCCTCTACATGGCTTCAGGTTTGGACACCAGGAAGACCACAGCAAGGTTAGAGGGTTGGAACTTTCAGCCCCACCTCCACCATAAGAGAAAGAGAGGGTCTGGAGGTTGACTCAATCACCAATGGCCAATGATTTAATCAATCATGCCTATGTAATGCAGCTTCCGCAAACACCCCTAAACAATAAGGTTCCCAGAGCTTCTGGGTGGAGGAGCACGTCAAGATGCTGGAAAGATAACACGCCCAGAGGGCATGGAAGCTCCACGCATTGCATTCCTATACCTTGCTCCGAGCATCTTTTTTATCTGGCTGTTTCTGAGTGGTATTCTTTACAATACACCTGTCATTATAAGCAAAGCACTTTAAGTTCTGTGAGTCATTTTAGCAAATTGTCAAACCTGGATGGGAGAGGGATTGTGGGAACCCCCAATTTTGTAGCCAAGAATTGTGGGTATGGTATAATAAGAAATATAGTTGGTCTTTGTCCCAATTTTTGGCACAGAGTTCCTAAAAGCCTTGGAATTTCCTGAGTGATCAGAGTGTCTTTTGTTATTTTTTTGACCACCCCTAAGTTTGTGCTAATGAAGTGACTTAGGGTGAAAGCCTCAGATCGGGCTGGTCACCAGAAAGACTAAGAGATTAGAGGGCTGGCACTTTCAGTCCTACACACAGTCCTACACACAGACTTCCGGAAAAGGGGATGGAGATTGAGCTCTATGAAAACTCTCCAACAATAAGATTTGATGAACTTCTGGGTAGGTGGGCACATTCACACTGAGGTGCTGGGAGAGTGGCAAACCGGAGAGGGCATGGACGCTCCACACATACCTGGCCCTATGAATCTCTTCCTTTTGGCTGTTTCTGAGTTGTGTTCTTTATAATAAGCCAACAAACATAAATAAAGTGATTTCCTGAGTCCTTTGAGCCCTTCTAGTAAGTTACTAACCCAAGGAGAGGGTGATAGGTACCCACAGTTTATAGCTGGTCAGTCAGAAGTGTGGATAACCTGGATTTGGGATTGATTTCTGAAGTGGGGGCAGTCTTGTGGGGCTGAGCCCTTAACAGGTAGGGTGTGCGCTACCTCCAAGGAGCTAGTGTCAGAAATGAGTTGAATTGTAGGACACCCAGTTAGTGTCCAGAGTATTGGTTTTTGATGTTGGAAACCACCAATAACCAGAGTGGGTAACCTGGGGACACGAGTCTTGTAACCGGCATCTGATATGAAGGCAGATTTGTGGGACTGAGCCCTTAACCCTTGGGGTCTGACTGTAACTCTGGGTAGTTTGTGTCAGAATTGAATTAAATTGTAAGACAACAGCTGGTTTTCTCAGAAAACTGAAGAATTGCTTGGTGTGGAAAACCCCACACATTTGACGTCAGAAGTGTTGTGAGTAAAAATAGTACAAGCATCTTGGAGAAATGTGCATGTACTGATTCCAAAGTTGTGAATTTATAGGCAAAGTATGAAGACGTCGATCTCTACGTAACTGAATTTTACGTAGGAAAACTATTCGGGAGGAAATTACTACGCTCAAGTATATAAAATAGATTTCCATGTCTAGGATAGTCCAGTTTGCCATTAAGACCCTAGAACTTTGCTCTTCTCTTTTTATTTTTTCTTAAGGTACTTAAAGTGGCTTTTCAAGCTTCGTAGTGGTATAATTTTTCACTGATGGGTAGTACAATTTTCTAAGAGAACTAAATAGAAATAGCCCCTGAACGTGATCTGGTCCAATGTATAGACATTCAGATGCAAGGACACTGAGGCTCAGAGCAATAAGAGCCTCAGTCACTTTCGGCAAGTCACCAACCTAGTCAGTGGCATAACCAGACCCAAGACTCAGGTAGGCTGACTCTCCGTCCAAGTGGTCTTATTTAAGGCTATAACTCTCGGTTAAAAAGAAAAACAGAAAGCAGGGAACCCTCTAGGAATAGCTCACCCTACCCCTCAAAAAAATCCCTATTTTCAAACACGCTCTATAAGCAGAGACTATGATATCTAACATTGATTTTTAAGGAAGGCTGGTAGGTCAAGACATGATTTTTACAGCCCTGATTGGAGACTGCAAAATAAATAAGCCATCTTTTCTTTCTTGAGAATGCTTTCCTTTGCCTTGTCCAATTCTGCAAAAAGAAAAACATCTGTCCTCCTCAATCAGTTCTACCCATTTGGAAATCTACATACTTAATTGGGCTTAGGTGACAATAGTTCTCATGTACACAATAGTGACCTACAAGATTTACCATACCGTCTGCAAGACCTGTTCTTATATGAAGGGCCTAGTGGACATGTTATAAATACTCAGCTCTTTACACCTTATCTAAGCTTTTCATATTGGATTCCTGCATTGTTAACTGCGTAACAGTAGATGGAAAACAGGGCTTAATGGTTGGAATAAAACTGGCAAATGCCTTTGGAAGATATTTGGATTCTCAGCAAATATACAGGGTGGGTGTCCTCAGGCTGGTGCAAGAGAAAGAAAAAAAGGTGGTGTCCTTTAATTTCCTTCATGGATATGACAATTTGCTTCTTCTTCTCAAGAATCAGTGTGAATCGGTTGCCTATTAACAATGGCCAGCCTTGGAATTAATTCTTGGCTACTATGTACTTATTTCCTAAATGGAGAATACCTATTAGCATGAATATTCAATGACTTTGTGGGCTATTAAAACTCCATTTGTTCTACCGACAAAGCCCTGGATGATTTTGGAAGCATCCTCTTTCAAGTAGCATCTACAACAGAAACTTCTAGGTCTTCAAAGGCAGTCTTTTGAGCTCGCAATAAGGGACAGGATTATATCCATTTACTGGAAGAGTTATGCTGTTGAGCTGGGAATTTCATCTCTATTTCTTCTTGATTTCCCAGGATCATTAGACTTCTGAATTGTGTAATAGATTCCAACTTCATGAAGCAGTCAATGGAGGCTGGACCAATTTGTTTGTTTCCTGGGATTTAGTAAAACAGTCACTTGGAGATGGGTTGGGACTACCAGTGTGTTTCTCAAACTCTGCCAAGATTTTTATAGCTCAAAAAAATTACTTCTGCCAACAGAAGCTTCATGCTGTAATAGTCTTGAAGGAAATTCACTGCCTGCCGGTGAGTTCGGAATGTATATAGATTGAATAAGAAAAATTAAACTTGGAAACCCCTGGAGAAAGGGCACAGATTTCCCAAGTGGGCTGCAAGGCTGTAACCCCTGACTTCATCTTCCCTCTAACTAATGCAATCTGCCTACCTTGAGGGGAGCCTGCCCAGGAAAGGTGGGGAGAAAGTAAAAAGGAAAAGGGGCCCTGAGGCAGCCAGCAAGAAGGATTTTCCCCATCCTTTATGGCCAATCTGCGGACTAATAAAAGGTATGGGACTTTAATCCTTACTCTCAAGCAATTTTGAAGGTACATACGCATAATTATGAAGGTACATATGCATAATTATGAAGTAATGCTTAAAACTTTTTTTTTCAAAGAAGCATGCCATTATAATTTGGAATATGGCCATAATACCTGCTCCCATCCCTCCAGTGGACTCTTTCATCTTCTAAAATGCATGCAAGTAAACTAGTACTTTCTCAAGAATAACCATAGATGTTTTATGCTAAAACATCTCCAAGGAACTGGCCGCATGATGGCAGTGATACAATCACAGTTATGGCACTGAGCTCGGAGTTTATGCATGTTATTGCCTTACATTCAACCTGTGTAAAACATGTCACTCTCCATACTTAACAGATGAGGAACTGAGGCCAAGAAAAGTCAAGTGACTTTCCCCAGGTCAAGCGCAACGAGACAATGACTCAGTTGGTGCTTGAACTTCACTCAGTCTCTCTCCAAAGACAAGTCTCTTTTCTTGGCAAATATATTATAATGCCCTGAAAGAAGGAAAATAATAATACTATATTATTGTCATTTGGCTATTTCTTACTAGAGGAAATGGAAGCCAAGTGAATAAACACCAAACACATGAGCTCCATGGATATTGTGAGTGGGAAATGATCTTTTGGAGAGCACTACCTGCCTGCTACACTTTAACCCCAGGCAAGGATCCATCCATCACTAATGGGATGAATAGGAAACAGTAAAAACACTAGGGAACACTAGGTAGTAAGAGCCAAAAAACCAAAGATTCAAATTTTACCAAAATACAGATAAGCAAAGCCTGATGGTCACCACTAACTCCCTCACTTATCACCTATTTATTGAGCACCTGCTATGGGTCAAAAACTGAAAATAGGAACTGCGTATCCTATCGCCAACAGTAAACATGACAGACGAGGCCCCCGTCCTCATGCAGTCCCCATTCTCATGAGGAAGATGGGAAGCAAGAAAATGATTAAATATATACCTTGATTTCAGGTCATGCCAGAACTTTATGGCATCCCACTGGATCTCCTCGGCAGCCCAGCTAAGTGAGGAGTCCCAAAGCCAGAATGATGGAACCACAGAAAACTGCTATGGCTTCCAACGGGGCCAGCCATATTTATTGCTATCCAGGGATAGAAAAACTCTAGAATGTAGTAGAGGGAGTTTTGCATCCTCACAGGTTTTGTTCCAAAGCCTCCAGTTGTTCCTGTGCTTCCATGTTTCCCCTTTGTCGGGCTCATTCCCTGTGTTCTGCCATCTTGGTTCCTATGGTTTCCCCTCTGCTTCCCCAGCCTCACCTTGCTCTGTTGTCATTGTTGTGCTCTTCCTGAGTTCCATCACCTCACTTGTTCCTGTTGACCTTGACCCTCTTACTGGGGGAATGTGGGCTGCTCTGCCAGTCCCTTCCCTCCCACCAGAATCAACAGTAGGGCTGCCTGTGGGTCTGCAGTGGAAAAATCCTAACTTAAGGGGTGAGGAGAAGTCACCTCATACCACAAAGATTTCCCGCATTAACTCTTGAGGAAGCTAACATGCCATTATTGGAGACTAAATCTTTTGGATTTTTACTCAGAAAGTCCCCTGTTTTAAATGAGAAAATGTCTGAGTACTACTATCTAATTCAAGGATTTACCCCTGAGTGCCAATTTTTATGGGCAAATACTAAAAATTCCAGAGCTAAGCAGAGGTCCCTCTGGGACCTAAGCAGAGAATTTCAAAACAATACCTTGGGGGAAAGAAATTGTGTAGAGTCCACACGGTGTGAGGCTTCTGCTGGTACAAGCTTTGACTTTCTAACAAGCATCTCTTTGAAATTGAGTTACAACAGCATGGTGGTCTTTCTCTTTGCTGTGTACTGTGGTTTGAGAAGAGCAGGGGGGTGATTAGTGTCCCCTCCCCAAAATATATGTCCACTTGGAACCATGAGCGTCACCTTGTTTGGAAAAAAAAAAGTCTCTGCAAGTCTGATTAAGTTATGGATCTCAAGATAAGATTATTCTGGATTATCCAGGTGGACCCTAAATCCAATAATAGAAAGACAGAGAGAGATTATACAGACAGAAGAGGAGAAGGCCATGTGGCCACAGAGGCCGAGACTGGAGTGACATGGCCATGAGCCAAGGAACACCTAGAGCTACCAAAAGCTGGAAGAGTCAAGAAGAATCCTCCCCAGAGCCCTCAGAGGTATCATGGCTTTGCTGAAACCTTGATTTTGGACTTTTCCAGAACTGAGAGAATACATTTCTGAAGTTGTAAGCCATCCAATTTGATATCATTTGTTGTGGCAGCCTTAAGAAACTAACAGATGGGGTAAGAAGACACCTCTGGCCCCAACCATCTTCCCATCACGTCTTCAGGAAGCCTGGTGGAAGCATGTGTAACAAAGGTCACCTAGCTAACGTTTTTGTGTCACACACACACACACACACACACACACACACACACAGATTTAATAAGGCAAATGAGTTTTAAATGCAAAACCATGCTTTCCGTTTTCTCCAAGAACCTAATGTGCCTTTATGATTGTTACATATTTTTAATGACTCAAAAAAGCTATGAATCTTTCATATGCAAACGATGCCTTGAGCCCATGTGCAAGCTCCCTGGGAGGCATTTACTGAGGCTGTTGTTAGGTTTTCCTAATTAGATGCTCTCAAGTACAGATCTCCTACTTACGACACTCCTTTTATGTGAAACTATCCCACAAATTCACTTCAACTGGCATTTTTATTTATCCACAGATCAGCAGTGGAAGTTAGCTGAAATAATTTAAAGAAGGAGTTATGTGCTTCTGGCAAAAAAATAAAAATAAAAAATTTTAAAAATCAGCATTTCATGGCTCTTGGCGAGCTTGAGCCAAAAACACGTGGGGCTGCAGCAATTTCCTTTGGTTTGACGTTGACTATGCATGTTTTCACATGGCGGCAGGACCCTGAGGCATGGCATCCTGGGTCAGCAGTGCTTTGGTGGAGGGACTGGGGCACCAAGAGCAGATGTGTACCCGACTCAGTGGGTCATCCCAAGGGGAGGGAGGTATGGAGCTGTAGAGAAGCTGACGCTCTCCTGGCCAAGGTAGTGTGTGGGGGGGTGCTCAGGAAAGTGGTGGCCCCAGGCTGGAGGTGACCCTGAATGGCAGACATTCTAGGGTTCATGCTTTTGGACAGAGACGGGAGTGCTGGCCAAACCTCAGGCCATCTGTACGCATGGCCTTGGTGTATTCAAGAGGAAACCCAAAAAGTGAGAGTGAGATAACAAACTCTTCAAGACGCAGAATATTCTAGAAACCTACACAACCAAAGATTCTATCGGATATTTTTTTAAGACACATACTACAAAACTAAACCAATCTGAATATTTGCAAATCTGAATATATCTGAACATTTGCCAAATGAAAGAATGTCAGGTTGAAATTTGTGGCTTGACCGAGTAATATAAGGAAGTTAAAGTCTCCTTCAAGTCTAATGAAATAGCTGTGGAGCCACTCCTCCTAAATTATTCTGTTTGCTTTGGTAAGACCCAGGGGCAAGTGTTCTAGCTGCCAGACGGTTTACTATTGCATTCCAGGAAGACTCAGCCAGGGACATCCGGGAGAAAAACTCAATTGCACCGTAATTCCAACATGGATTTTCAGTGACCTGCAACACCAGACCCAACATTTATCCTTCTGCTTCTTTGGGCACTCTTTGTAAGTCTTTGTCAGTCTCAGAGGCTAATCCGTTTCCTTGAGTTATCTCAGCAGACTCCCTGACCTACAGAGAATTAACTTCTTCCTCAAAGCCCCAGAGATGCAGGAGAGAGGGCAGGGATGCTAAAAGAGGGAGCAAATACTTTGCTACTAACACAAAACCCTTATGTGCTATTACAAAGACGGAAATCGCGACTTCTAACTCTTTAAAGGCATGCTATTTAACAAATTAACTTTGAACTTGAATTTTGAGAGGTTGGCACACCATCAATTAAAAGGTCATCCACCCTGGCTATGCCAGTCTGCAGCGAATGTCTCCACTTAAAAGGCTTTCTCAGCATTTCAAATATTTTGTTTGCACCAGATAAAAGCTGCTTTAGAACACAAAGGTCATATTTTCAGTGATTTATCTTTTAAAAGGAGGCACACTGGGTGTCTTTTAAATGAAGCCACCCAGACAGATTGTGAGAACTCCTTTAAGTGACCAGTTGATGGACAGTGACATTGGGAGGACCCTCTCCCTAAACTGCTTTGGGCATAACCAGTAAAAAACTGCCATCTTTGATCATTACCAGGAAAATCTATTTGGGTTTCCTCCTCCCTTAACTGTAACAGTGACTTCGGGAGGACCTTCCCTAAACTGTAGTAAGTGCGTAATAGCGCCTACCTACGATTACCCACTTACCACACACTACTACGTGCCTGGCGGTTCCTGTGCCCGCTCTCTAATCTTCAGAGCAACCCTAGGAAACAGGTAGTGTTACCACCCATTCTACAGAGGAAGCAGTGAGATGTGGACGCATTGAATCACTTGCTTCATTGCAGACAGCAGACTCTTTTGTCTCCTCCACCTGGGCTCACCAGGCACAGGATTCCCACTAGAGCCACTGGGCTGTCGCCATGCACTAAAACCAAGTCTGGTGCAGACCCATCCAACTCAACTCGCTGGGTGCTGGATATTAACAAATAACAAAAGAATTCCAAAAAGAGTAACAATTAGCCCTTGGCCTCAAGGAACTCAAAAAACTTTGGAAAATTAGGACTTGGGCTATCACAGTTCATTGTATGTGTCAACTTGCCTGCGCCACCGGTTCTCAGGCATTTGATCAAACACTATTCTTGGTGTGTCTGTGAGGGTGTTTCTGGATGACACCAATGCTTGAATCCGTAGTCTAAGTATAGCAGATTATTTTCCTTAATGTGGGTGGGCCTCGTCCAATCAGGTGAAAGCCTGAATAGATCAAAAGGACTGTGTAAGAGGAAACGTCTCTCTCTGCCTGACTGTTGGAGCTGGGACATCAGCCTCTGCCTTCAGACTTGAACTTGACCAGAACTATTCGGCAATCCTGGTCTACAGCTTGCCGACTGTAGGTCTTGGGACTTCTCAGCCCCCATAACTGTGTGAGACAATATATCTACTATATACTATTGGTTTTGAAGAATCCTGACTAAATCAGGACTCCTCAATAACACAGTTATAATAATTGAGAAGAGGGATAAGATGCATGGTTTTCGGCTTTGTGATCGAATCATAGGAAAGGGCTTTGTGAAGAGAACGGTGCAAATTCAACTGTTGGTCCCAGTGGTTGTGAAAACATTGAAGTACCTTAGAACAGTGCCAGCCAGCGAGAATAACGAGCCCAGTTCTTACAGAAAGGAACTTACGCCTGCTGTACTCCCCAGCCTGTCTCAGGCAGTCAGCAGGTGAGGAGAAACTGGGAGCTTCCTTCCTGCACATGGAACTCCCTTTCAGGGAGATCTAACTGTGTGGTGGATGCAGGACGAGTAAGACGCAGCGGGGACCACGGGGGAGGGTCTGGCCGGTGAGCACGGCAGCCATCAGTCTGCAGCTGCGGACATGCAGCCTCTGGCGTGGTGAGGGGTTGGCTTCCAAGTCCTCACTCCTGGTGACTCTTCTGGTGTCTGATGCTGCATCCTCTGAGTCAGACAACAGCTCAAACCATGGGATCCCTTCCTGCCACAATGACACAGCAGAACCAGGACTTCAACTCACAGCTTTTGAATTTAAAAAGAAGCTTTGCAACTCACTGGAAAAACCATAACTTACAAGAAAGACTGTTTGGGTCACAGAACTCACAATCCTGCAGGACCCAGGAAAACACATTTTCACACCATAAACAATGGATGCGGGAGAACATAAGATAACGTGAGAGCCAGTTTTTCCTGCCCCGTGCGAGAATTCCTACAAGGTATGAATAAAAGAGAATGAGACTCTGACAGAATGTATGTCCTCAGGCTGCAGTGAAGGAGCACCCATACAAAAATGGCTGAAAGTTGGGTGTCAGTGGGTGTCCTGAGTCACGACCCCATGCCCAAGCTGGCCTACCCTCTGGAGCCAAGACCTGCAGGGAGGGGTGTGATGATTATGTGTCAACTTGGCCGGGCCATGGTGCTCAGTCATGTGGTCACACACCAGCCTAGATGGCACTGCAAAAGGGATTTTGTATGTATAAATAACATTTATACCAGTAGACTTCAGGTAAAGCAGATTGTCCTCCATGAAGTGGGTGGGCCTTATCCAATCAGTTGAAGGGATTAAGAGCAAAGATTGTGCTTCCCACAGAGGAAGGAATTCAGACTTGAGAACGCACCATAGAAATCCTGCCTGAGATTCCAGACTGCTGCCCTGTGCAACTTGCATTAGGACAGTTACACCAACTTTCTCCTGAATTTCCAGCCTGTTGGCCTGACCTACAGATTTCAGACTTGTCAGTCCTCACAATCACCCAATCACGTGAGCCAATTCCTTAACATGCATCTCTGTATTCCTTTGAAAAACCTCAACTAATTCAAGGGGGAAATGGAGAAGTTTCAGGTCACAGATACAGAGGTGGCCTGTGCCTTGCGTCTTACCTGGGGACCGACATTTGCAGCTTTTTAGCCACTCCGGGTGGTTTGATGCAGAAGAAGTGGTAGCTGGACAGCCCCACTAAGTTCCTCACAAGACAGAAAACGTTCCTTCCGTAACAAGCAAGGTTCTCCAGAGACACAGACAAACAGGACGCATAAAGCTATAGGATAGAAGAGATTTAGTATGAAAATTGGCTCACATGGTTATGGAGGCCGACAAGTCCCACAGTCTGCTGTCTCTAAGCTGGGAACCAGGAAAGCCTGTGGTGTAATTCAGTCTGAGGCTGAACCAGATTGGGAGGAGGTCACTAGTGTGAGTCCCAGAGTCCGAAGGCCAGAGAATCATGGGGGCCGATGTCAGAGCGCAAAAAAAGATGGATGTCCCAGATCAAGAAGAGAGAGAATTTGCTCTTCCTCTGCCTTTGGTTCTACATGGGCCCTCGGTGGACTGGATGGTGCCCGTCCACATGGGGAGGACAGATCTTTACTCAGTCTATTGACTCCAATGATAAGCTCTTCCTGAAACACCCTCACAGACACACCCGGAAATGATGTTTTACCAGCTGTCTGGGCATCAAGTTCACTCATAAAATTAACCACCATACCTGCCTTGCAGAGAATCACACAGGGGATGTCAAGGGGAGGACAGGGACCCCCGCCAAGGGCTCCAGGTAGAAAGATCTGGCTGGACCAGTGACCCCTGATTAGATGGCAATGTGCAGATCTCAGAAACTCACAAGAAGAGACAGTGACATCCAAAGACAAGATATCCCCTCCTACCCAGGCCATGGCACTTTCTAACGCTGCCATGCTTGAATGTACTCTCCACTATAAACTGTACTGGCAGTGCTTAGGTTTAATGAGTTAGGTCTCTTTCCACCGCCACCATCCAGTGGGGGCTTAGGATACATTCATGAAAGTGATGTTGCATTTTGGACACGTGGGATTGAGGCCTGAGATTCATGCTATCTGCAGAAACTTGCATACCAAGATAGTAAATCGTCGTTCAGGAAAGCTAAAAAAATATTCCTTGTCATAAGTCATGGTGTCTTTTAGCCTGGAGTCCATAAATTTGGGGGAGCCCTCAAGTCCAATAATTATATATCTTTTCCATCCTGCGTTTTCACTTGAAAGCTAACCTTTAAAAGCAGGAGCATATTCTGAAAGCCTAAACGCTCAAGTTTGCCTCTAGATTTATGGTATGATTAGACCAAAATGGCAGCATTTCACTTTTGTGTATCTCTCCAGGATTCAATAAAAGGTTTTTCCTTTTCAAAGGGGTCTACACAATACTTGAGTTTGAGAAACACTCTGGTACTGAACAGGGGGGATGACCCCAGGCAAAAGACGTTCTCACATACTGACCCACACACCTGTATCTGGTGAACTACTTCACCGTTAGTGATCATTTTGGAAATTAAAAGAATTGAAACACAAAATGTGTGCTGTGACTTATGAGGCCATATATAACTTTAATGTCCACTTTAATCCAATCCCAACACTGTAGGATTCAATGTTCTAAATGTTTTAATTGCAATGTGTGTATGCGTATGTGTGTATGTGTGTGTATGTGTGTATTTTGAAAGGAAAATGAAACTAAACGTCTAACATTAAAACTATAGCCTTTCAAACCCATTCCCTCCCCTTGCAAAACAAACAAATACTATTTATAGAAACAAATACAGTTTGTATAAACTGATGTTGCTGTTTTGGAAAAGACAACTCATTAATGGTGGGGTCCAAATGAAAATGAGTTCAAAACAGCTGGTGGGGCTGGAGGGTGTGCAGCAGAGACTCTATTCTGTTTCTTTTCTCTATTAAAGAGCCTGATCACTTTCTTACCCCAGATCTTGATTCTGGCTCGTGGCCTAGGGCAGTGAGTGTGTCACAGTCACTGGGGAGCAAAACGATTATTAAATTGAGTGCAGAGTCAATCAACCGTATATAATCAAAATTAAAATGCAGCTTCTAAATGCAATTTATCTCCCCAATGATATGCTTGTGTTGGAAGCACAGAAAACCTAATCTAAGATGCCTGGAAGTTTCTTAGTCAGAGGCAGAACAGAGACACTGTGACTTAAAGCAGTAGCAATACTTTAAAGGGTCGTTCATAAGACGGAGGTTGAATCATGTTCTTTTCCCCAATCTTCTGAATAGTCTCGCCTTTCCTAATAGAGTAGGAACCATTGCCTCTTCACAAGCTGTTTAAACACACTTTCAGAACAAGGTATGAATGAAAGATAATGAGACTGTAACAGAATTTATGGACCAATATAACTTCGACGCTCTCAGACTAGTCACCTTGAGTTTCTAGAAGCAGTTTCAGACTGAAGGCCACGGGACTGATGAATTACTTAGGGAGGTGACCATGGAAGCAAATAAACCTACTTCTCCAGAAGAGGTGACAAATGCTACAGATTGCTATGGGAGCCCACAGGAGGAGTCACAAAGGACCTCATGGGGTGCTGCTAATATTTGAGCTGAGTCATTAAGAATGTATAAGATTTTAGTTAATGAGAAAGAAATAAGATATTACAGAATCTAGAAAAGAAGGCAAGGGAATGATTAATGAGTCTCTTCCCTCTCAGACATTTAATAGACATTTGTTGAGAGCACATAGCGAGTTGATCACCGCACGCACACTCACAGATCAGAAGCACAGGATACACGTTTCTGAAAGACTCACAATCTGGTGCATTTTCTTAGCACCAGCAACTGGACTTGGGGCTGGATAATTCTTTATTGTGGAGGCCGTCTTGTGCATTATAAGATGCTTAGCAGTGTCCTGGCCACTACTCACTAGATGCCAGTAGCAGCCCCCAAAGAGTCACAACATAAAATATCCCCAGACATTGTCAGATTTCCTTGGGTGGGGGAGCGGAGCAAAATCCCCTTGGTTGACAATTAGTGCTCTCGGGGAGCATAATAGGGAGTTAGCAGATGATGCCGCAGAGTACGTCACGATGGAAACACACAGGAAGCACAGGGAAACCCCGCCCCCATCCTGCGCGACGTCTGACAGACAGGAGAAGGATGCCAGGTGCAAGGGTAACGTGGCCTGAGTCTTAAAGAATGAGTGGAGATCATGAAAATGAAATTTCAGGTCAAAAGATTGGTTTTAAGGTAATAATGGTCCAACACTATGGAGGTGTCTGATAAGCATTTGAAATCTTGCTCATTGCCCAAGGGAAAGGTAAAAGACTACAGCTAAAAAAATGTGGTCACTCAAACAGAAACGGAAATTAAAGCCCTGCCTTGTCATGAAATTGGGAGAGAACATCCAGGAACAAGAGAAAAGAGCACGGGAAGTAGCAAAAGATGTGCCAGAAAGGATACCTCGAGGGAAATGCCAAAGAAAAGAGCAGAAGAGGGAGTTTTTAACTGTGAAAGTGGCTGGATGTTTGGGTGTCGGGAACACTGAGAAGAAGCCTCTGGGGTTTGTCAAGAGGTCACTTGAGGACCTCACAGCAAGCTTTCCGGAAGCAGAGTGAGAAAAGTGAGAAATGAGGCCAAAGAAACTGTGACACTGGAGGGAAAGGGGTGTGGGAGGGTGGTTGGGGGAGGTGTCAGGGTTGAAAATAAACACAGATTTGTTTAGAAAAAGAAAGACATAAACCTGTTTGTAAGCTAAAGGAGAAGAACAGGAGCAAAGGGAGAGGCCAGGAACGGGCATGCACCTTCTGGAGTAGGGCCTCCGAAGACTCAGGAACAAGAGAACAAACGGGGACATTTCCTTTGAAAAGGAGGAGCGATTTGCTTCTGCCTCAGGGTGGGATGGAGTTATGGGAGGTCAACGCTCCCCCTGCAACAACCACAAAAAGTGGATAAATTACAAAACTGTATTTTTAAAGCATCAGAGAACTGTGGAAGCAAGAAGGACCAGGTAAGCTAAGATTCCAAACATGGGAAAGCCATTCTGAGGTGAAATGATGGTGGCCATCCACTCTTCTCCTAGGGGACTTTTTATTCCTGGTGGGAGCTGAGGATCAGGACGAGCAAAGGGCTTCTGTGGGGAGAAAGAGAAACAGCAAAGCTTCTAGAAGCAACTGAGGCTGCTGTGAACAAATTGGAGACAGGAGCGGCCTTGGGACATTTTCTCAGTTCTGGAAACATGCAGGAGACTGGGGAGGAAGGTCAAGAACTCAAAACGACACTGTGAATTCTCCTGCATTCTCTTGGTGCTTAAAAAACAAGGTCTGTCATGGGGTCTGCCTCCAACACAAGACATCTTCCCTGAAGACGTCTGCCAGCTTTTGAAGGATGCGTGTGGAGGTGCGGTGGTTTAAAATATGTTCACAAATGCTTTGATATCCTTCCTTTCAGTGAAGCTAAGTCCCCTTTCCTATAAGCGGGCTCTACTTAGTGACTGACTCACTTCTAAGGAAGAGAATATGGCGGACAGGATGGAGTGTGACTCCCAAGGTGACAAACACACAGTGACGTCCACCGCGCTCTTTCTCAAATCACTCATTCTGGAAAAAGCCACCTGCCATGTCATTAGGACACACGAGTGCCCTGTAGAGAGGCTATAGGCTGAAGAAATGAGGCCAACAGCCAGAGAGGAAAAAACAGCATAGGCGAACAGCCAAGTGACTGGGCCTGCATGCAGAGCTCCCAGCTCCAGGCCAGTCTTCGTCTTGATGGCAACGCCAGCAACATCTTGACTACAATTTCGTGAGAGACCAAATCAGCAAAATCACCCTGCTAAGCTGCTCCCAAACTCTTGACCCACGGACACTGAGATGATAATGTTTTTTCTTTTAAGCCTCAAAGTTTGGAGTAATTTGTTACACCGAAATAGAAAACTAATACACATGTGAAGTTGTAGAGCTACATTGAAAATCTCTGAAGGGCAGAAGTGAACTTTCTGGTCTTTCAAGACTGAGAGGACAACCTGCTGGGCTTTTAAGCAAAGCCTGAAATGGTGGAGAACCATATGTGAGCTGAGACTCACTGAAATTGCAGCTCAGCTCCCAACTTGCTCAATGCTGATCGCACTAAGGTGATCGGTCTCTCATTCTCTCTGCCTGGCACAGGAAAGAGCAAGTCTTGTTGGTGGAAGATAACAACAATGGGAGTCTCTACTGTTCTTTGATGCACACCATGAATTTTTAAAAATTAGATATGCAAAGAGGCAAGACCATATGACCAATAATCAGTAGAAAAAATATTCAATAGAAGTAGAAACACAGATAAGCTAGATATTGGAGATAGCAAACAAGGATTTTAACTTGATTAATGTTTCTTTAAATGAAGGAAAAGAATAATAATACAGACAAAAATATGAAGGATTTTGCCAAGGAGTCTAAGTTCATAATAATCAAATGAACATCTAAAATTGGAAAAAGTATAATATCAGTAGTTGAGATAGCAGTGGACAGGTTTAACAGCATACTGAACACAGAGCATAGTAGTAAATTGGAAGAAAAGCTAATAGAAACCACCCACATTGAGGAGAGGGAAAAATAGTGGGCAAAGAGTTAAGAGCATAAATGACATACAAAATACTCTCAGAAGGTCCAAGATAGATAGATAGATATTTGGTGTCCAAAGAGGAGAATAAAGAGGGAAAGTTGTCAAATAGATAATGACTGAGCACTTTCCCGTGATGCAAAAAAGAAGAGAGTTACTTTATCTTCTGAAATAGTAGCCAAAGAGAAGAGGATAGAGGCTGAAGAGGGATTCAGAAATGGAGGTGAGGGAGAGTTTGCACAGCCGTATCTTTTCAGGGAAGTAGGACACTGAGCATCTTGAGAGGATGAGGCCGTTTAAGGAAGTAAGTCTGCAACTTGAAGAGAAGAAGGAACAGATCAGCCACTGTGGGAATTAGCTACAATAAACAGAAAGAAATATGGAGTAGCAAGGAAGCCTCAGCTGAGGTTACATAAAATAATTTGGTGGTGAGAGTAATAACGTGAGTATCTTTCTCTCGTAGCTTCTAAAGTTTCAACATCAAAACTATAAAAACATGTACATATTTACACACACACACACGTACACATTCACACGCATATACATACACACATAGATACACACACTCACGCACATACAAGAATTTAATCAATGTTAGGTAAAAACAAAATGGATGTCAAGCAAATGCAAGCAGCTACTGAAATTAGGACACGAGAAAGAGCAGTTAAAATGGCTCATCATCTAATCCAGACCAATTGGGGAAACTAAGATAAGGAAAGATAGATGGATGCGGAAAACTAGGGTGAAGTTACAGGACTACTGGTCTGATAGAGAAACAGAACATTCAGAGTGAGACAGTGGAAGAAACCAAAGTTTGTAGCCATGATGAGGAATTCGCTCTCCTTGATGGCAGAATAACTCTGGGTGGTTATCACATCCAGAAAAAGGCCATGAATGACAGTTTCTGGAAAGAAATGGAAGTGAAGATTGTTGATGCCAAAAGGTTGAAAAACTGTGAAGCCAAAGTTACCTCATTTTCCTAAATCTGAGAAAAGAACCCAGGTCAGATCCTGCATTTCATCTCCTCTCAGTTTCCTAACATGAGCTAAAATACAGTGTTGTTTTTTTTTTTTTCTGGGATTTTCAGTTACGTTCTAGTTTTTAAGAAAAAATTCATTCTGTAAGCTTCCTTGCTGACATGTAGCAGGCTTTTTAAATGTCTACTCAAATTGTTAAAAATAAAAATATAGAAATAGCATCCTTTGAAAAGTCACCCTTGTATAAAATGCTTGCCTGTTTTCTTTTTGAGCCCCAGCTAAAGATAACATAAAAACTTACAGAATTTGAACTTCAAAAAAAACTCCACCTGATTCTTGAAATTCAAGGTGGAAAACACTAGGTCAGCACATTTCAAAAAAAGAAGCAAGTAAGAACATCCAACTCAACGTGACAGCTCAGCTTATCCATAAAACATCAGCTGGTAGAGGCAAGTTGTTGGGACAACTTAGAGAAAAGGTGACTTGGAAAATGCTGTGTAGTGACCATGACCCCACAGCCTCCCCTGTATCCTGACTTAACAGTTTCAAATGCTGCCTGTGATCTGTACCTAATAAGGATGACCTCTAGCTTGCGGAGGGAAGGTGATAACTTGAGAAAACTTCCTGTCGAAGTGTTCTGTGGATGCATGGTGGTACGGCGTTTGGAGAGTCAGTTATCAGAAGTTAGATGCCTCTCCGAATGGCTCTCCGTGATTTAAGCACACATTCATAGAAATGTCCTCATCCTCGGATAGATTGAACTCTGCAAACCTCACAAGTGTGGATTTTTTTTCCCATGAAACTCAGTTTTCTTACCCGTGAGCTTCTTTAAATTGCGTGCTTCGAAGCCAACACCTACCTTTAAAACCAAGGTCAGAGTCAGCAGGATCACATAATTTTTTAAAATACAATTTCTATTTAGTTTTATTCTACCATGTTCCATAACTCCCCAAGGTCAGACCTTGTTTTTCAAAAATCTATTGTGCAGTGTTTATTGAGAGGGCTAAAACTCGAAAGAAACTAATTTTTCATAAGCTTAACTTCATTTACATGATTTTGGTTTGCATTTTTAACTTTTAAAGACATTAATAAGCTTCTAGAAATAGTTTCCTAGAACAATAGCTAAGGGAACATGGCCAGTTTTTATCAGCAGGAAGCCTGACTACCCTTGGGCACACTTTTTCTTTTTTAGCATAATAAATTTATTGTACAAAATTTACTTTGTATTTGGGACTTAGCAATAGAGTGCCATAACAAATCCAGTTGACATTTCCTAATTTTACACCAAAGTGACTAATACAAGATTTACAGTATTTGAAATCATTGTTTTCTCACTGATAGGAGATAATTTGTTCTATTTTCCCTTTAAGTTTTTCTTTCCCCAATTTAGAGACTTGATGTAGCATAATTTCAAAAATATTCAAAAACAGTCACTCTTTCACCTCCAAAGTCTCAGTGAAAGTCTCAATAAAATCAGCAAATAATTCCAGAGAAACCATCTTCTAAATTATTGATAGCTTTGCAAGTGAAGCATTTTTTATGGTAGCCTTCCCCAATTAAACGTTTTGGTGATAAACGTGGGAATTAAAATCTCACAGCATTTTAGCTTACTAACAATTTTACTTTTGGGGTGAAAAGGTGGCAGAACCTGTTACACCGGTCCATTGTATCTTGACAGGTTGTTTCTATTTTCAGCAATAAGCACTTTAAATTTTCTCGAAGAACATCCTCCAGAGCTAGCTATAGAGGTACCTGGGAGAACTAAGTATTAGATCTTACATCTTTATATTTTATAAACTATGTTAATCACTCCCTCTTTAAAACCACTATTTGGGGGAGGGAGGTAGGAGATGAGGGTAAAGGGGATCAAATATATGGCGATGGAAGGAGAACTGACTCTGGGTGGTGAACACACAATGGGATTTATAGATGATGTATTACAGAATTGTACACCTGAAACCTATGTAACTTTACTAACCATTGTCACCCCAATAAACTTTAATTTAAAAAAACAATAAATCACTATTCTCACATAGTTGTACTCTGAGCCTGTCATGTTTGAGGGCTAAGCATGAGGACCCTGAACCCAGGGCTCAAGGGGTGTGGGAAATAAAGCAACACAGCACAGAAGGCGTGTCTTCCTTAAAGACTGACCCCATTGCCTGGTGGGTAATTTCCAGTGCAAACACTGGAGAGGAGAATGAACTTCTGGGTGAACTTTTAGGCCAGAACACCAGTTTTCAAAGACATTTTGGGCCTCTGGGATGATCATGTCATGGGCTGGACATGACATGAGATACAACTTCGAGTTTCTTCTCTGTGGTTTCAGAAAGGAAGTCAGTCCAATAAGAACAGCCGTGCAGGACTTAAGTTTCTCTCTGTGATGCAAAAACAGCCCCAAAGGATTCTATTACACGATGTTGATGCTGCTATTCCCCGAGGCAAACAGTCATTGACCCCTTTGTACAGGTGCCAGGTATTGAGCTGTGCCTGGGGCTCCACCATCCTCTCCCTCTGTTCTAGGCACTTAGCCAGCGTTCAAGGCCCGTTCAGGGTGCCCCATTCAAAATACAGCTGAACCAGAAGGTTTTTATTAATATTTAGATTCAATAATAATAATAAGTGGTGAGGAACTGTGACTATATCTGTACCACATAAGATCCTACCGTGTGCCCGTGCCAAGCCTGGGTGGTTTGATAGTGAGAAAAAGAAGGTAACCTGATTCATATCTTTAAATAATTAGTAATCTCAGTGTGCAGAAGGCTGTACATGAGACGACTGATGAACAATCTTAAAGATAAACAGAAGAAAAACATAACACGTCACAGTATATGCTAGACATATGCTAAGTACAGGCAAGCCAGCCAAGCTAGTTCATATAGAGGTACACCCAGGGCACAGTCCAGAAGTTGAATATGAGGAGAAAACCATGACTCAGACCTCAGCAAGGATGTAGGAGCCAGAGACCCCTAAGGAGCAGTGAGTAGAATACCCAGAAGAGAAGGAGAAAACCGAGTATACCAATCAGGGGGCCTATAGATCCACAGCTGGTTTTCCAGAGCAGAACCAGCCAGGACCTAGAATTCAAAGACTCCAGCAGGGCAAGCTGGCATTTCTGGCACTTCTGTATGCATCTTAACCTTCCTCTTCCAAGCATTTTGGCCACAGGCCTGAGGAGTGACCTGCAGTTGACAGGATGAGCCCTGGGGGTGGCCCAGCCCTTTCACCTGAGCTCTGTCTCTGTGTGTCCCAATGACGTGAGGGTGCCAGCACCTTCTCAGAACACAGAAAACCCCTCAACACCTGATTCTGGGCTTGAAGCACGTCCCCAATGGTTGAGATATGCTAACACTCTCCAGGTTTCTCCACATGACCTCTTTTTTGTACCCAGAGCACAATTGCTCTGGAAAATTTCTGACAGGATGTCCACAATTGTTAGGCTGCCATATCCTGCATAACAAAGTGGCACATTTAACATTAATAGATTTTCTATTTACATCATTTGCTGCTTAATGGTCTACTGTAGATAATCTTCAGAACTTTCAATATATCAGATTAGCTGTACTCCATTGGTTTCTAGCTTGTTCTTTCTGGGAAACATTTTTATAGACTCATTAGTCAATCAGCCAGTCCTGTGGAGGCAATGTGTTTTCTTTTTTTTTTTTCTTTTTTTTTTATTTATTTTTTTTTCTTTTTTTTTTATTTATTTTTTTTCTTTTTTTTATTTATTTTATTTTTTTTTTAATTTATTGGGGTGACAATTGTTAGTAAAATTACATAGATTTCAGGTGTGCAATTCTGTATCACAAGAGATAAGAAACACCCCCAACAGAAGAGCAGTGATTAAGGTGACTGTTTTCATTTCTTTCGGTTCCTGTAATAAATTACTACAAACTTAGTGGCTTAAAAACAAGAGAAACGTATTCACTCGCAGTTCTGGAGAAGTCCAAAGTCAAGGTATCGGCAGGACCATGCTCCTTCTGAAGGCTCCAGGGGAGGGTCCTTCCTGCCTCTTCCAGCTTCTGGTGGCTCCAGTGGCCTTTGACTCGTGACTGGAGGGATGGCTCCACTCTGTGCCTCTCTGACCACATGGCCTTCTCCTCTGCCTCATTCTCTTACAGACATTGGTCATTGGCTTTGGGGCCCACCCAGGTAATCACTATTATCTCATCTCAAGATCTTTAACTTAATTACATCTACAAAGACCCCTTTCCAAATAAGATCACACTCACAGGTTCTGGGGGTTAGGACGTGGACATATCTTTTTGGTGACTACCTGTCCCAGTCTCCCTGAGACTGAGGGGTTTCCCAAGATGTGGAATTTTTAGTGCCAACATGGAGACTAGATGGTGACCCTAACTCTGAGAAGCAGACTCCAGAGAACTAACACCCTCTGCAGAGTTAGGCAGTGGTTCTCAAAAGTGTGGTCCCACAGCAGCAAAGTCATCTGGGAATTGATTAGAAATGCCAATTCTTTGGCCCCACCCCAGACCTACTGAATCAGAAACTCTGAGGCTGAGGATCAGAAATCTAGTTTAACAACTGCTCCAGGTGATTCTAATATATACTAAAGTTTGAGAACCACGAGTGTAAGATTTGAGTGTTGGCCAAAAGAGAATAAAGGTTGGACAAAGGAAAAAAGCTAACTGGAACTGTGGCTCTCAGCTCTGGCAGCACCTTTGAGTCACATGAAAAGCTCTGTAACAATACCAGTGCCCAAGCCCTATAATTGGTCTGGGGTGGAACCCGAATGCCCATGTGCTTTAAAAGCTCCCCAGGTGATTATCGCGTGAGCCAGGGCCAAAAACCTAAACCACAGGACTTAATCCAGGGGCAGCATAATGAGTGAGTGAGAAAGTGTGGGTTTCAGAAGAGGTTGGACTCACACCTTCGTGCTCCAAGTCACAGAATTAACAAGACTATGCTTTCATTTTGAACTTGAAAAGAATGAAAGACCATATTTCTTTGGTCTAGCTACAGATGGACTATAAAATGTAATTTCAGGGTAATTTGGGAAACAGGAATATGTGAATAGTTGAGGTGTTAGAAAAGGTCCCACATTAAGACAGGGTAAGGAAAAGATTTCGCATGGAAGAAGGGGAGAAATCCTGACTCTTTCACGGAGCTGGGGGGCGATGTCCCACACTTGATGCGAGCCCACCAAGGAAGTGCAGCAGATTGATAGCAAGCTGACCTCTGCCAATGTATGTCAAGTCATTGTAGAGCTACTTTGGCTACCATCTCTTGTCCTTCCACATAATCTAAAATCAAAGGGTTATTTCTCTCAGATGTATTTTATTTGGAGTTTAAGCATTGAAAACCAGGAAGCTGGTGATGGAGATTTCGTAGCCAACTGATAGAAGCCATGGACATAAATAAGATTATCCTGGGGAGGAAAAATGAAGGCTGAGTGTAGAGCCTAAAGCAATTCTTCTGTTTGTTAGTATGTGGAAATAAGAGGAAAACCCAGTAGAGGGAAGAGAAGAAACCAGCAGAGAGAAGGAGCAGAGAAAAGAGGGCAGAGAAGCATGGGATTATCTCTAAGTGGGTGTAAAGCAAGATTGTCATCCGTGATGTGTGGAGTGATGCAAGTGAGGGCCAGTCCTCAAATGCCAGGTGGAAAACTGTTTTCAAGAAGTGTAGACAACTTTTAAAAAGAAATTTGGCTGTAAAGGGAAGGAGAGGAGTCCTAAGAAATATCAGGGTTGTGGGATGATTTTGTTTTTAAAGATAGAGTAGACCCAACCATATTTTTATGGGGAAAAGGAGGTTATGCTGAGAGAAAACCAGGGACTCAAGAAAAAGAGTAAAATTGTGCAGTGCCTTTCCTAAAGAGACTGGAAGGGGCTGATCCCACAGAGGGGTAATGGTGCAACTTTTCAAGGAAACAGATATTTCTTGAACAGAAATAAGAGAAGAGGTGGGGCTAATAAATATTGTCATAAGAGAAATGGAGTCAGGGTTTATGTTGGAATGGCTTCAGTCTGAGTAGGTACACAGGAGGGGAGATTATCCACTAAGAGTTTAAGGACAGCTGGCAGTAGGATGGGTGTTTAAGAAATTTAAAGGCTGTATGGCAGCTGCTGTGGAAAAGAAGCAGAGTTGACTCTGAAAGAAGGAATGAGTCCCAGGGAGGATGCACTGAGGCTCACTCAGGTGAGCATTGCGGTGACAGGTGTCACTGAAAAAAAGGGGCCATTGATTGAGATTCTGTGTAAGGGTGTTACATCCTGAGTTATCTTTCTCAACCTGGCAGATGGCTGTAGTTTATTCACTGAAGAGACTGAAACAGAGGGAGAGTATGTAGAGCTGAAATCAGAGTATAGACTGAAACATAAGAATTTAATAAAAGTTTACACAATCAATGGTGAGACTCTTCAACCCCTTTCCTCTTAAGTTTGGTGCAGATGGGCTGCCACACTTATACTGTCCCTCCTACACACTCACACTAGGGGGAGTTTAGGATTTCTCTTCAGCTCAGACAATGACCTACACATAGCAATGAAAAGATCCAGCCCAATTTATCTGCGTTGAATCTACCAGTCAACGAATTCTGCCGATAGATACTTTTTAATGCATATTAACTATGAACTGACAGCCAAGGACCAACAGATATTTGACAAAAAGGATCTAGCCTCACAGGATTTCTCAGTCTCTGCACTATGGACATTTTGGGCTAGATAATTCTGTTTGAGTTGAGGGCATCCTGTGCATTGTGAAATACTTAGCAACATCCCTGGCCTCTACCCACTACCAGGGGTAGCACCCCCATTCCAGTTGCAACAACCCAAAATATCGCCTGAGATTGCCAAATATCCCGGAAGGTAAAATCCTGCTCCTTTTCTTCCTCCCTTGACCACCTGCTCAGTTGAGCATCACCAACTTAGCATGAAAGGAAAGACAAATTCTAATAACAACAAATAGGGAAAAGAAAACTATTCAGCAGTAAGAAAAGAGGAAATAGGACCATTTGTGACAACATGGATTGATCTTGAGAGTATAATGCTAAGCGAAATAAGTCAGACAGAAAAAGCAGACAACCATATGATTTCACTGATATGTGGTATATAAACCAAAAACAACAAAAGAAGAAGACAAACAAATGAGAAACAAAAACTCATAGACACAGACAACAGTTTAGTGGTTACCAGAGGGTAAGGGGGAGGATGGTAGTAGATGAGGGTAAAGGGGATCAAATATATAATGGAAGGAGAACTGACTCTGGGTGGTGAACACACAATGGGATTTATAGATGATGTAATACAGAATTGTACACCTAAAATCTATGTAACTTTACTAACAATTGTCACCCCAATAAACTTTAATTAAAAAAAAAAAACAAGGATGACGCAAGGAGAATAATATATCTTTGGTGAAAGGAATGACACTTAATATACTGGTATGGGTAAATACTATTTTAATAAAACAAAAATATACTATTATTAAAAACAATTATACTCAGTCAACAACAACAACAAAAACAGATCTTGGAAACTAAATATATGAGATAAAAATGGAAACTGCAATAAAAGTATTCAAAGATAAAATTGAAAAGAATCTTCCAGCTAGTAAGATAAAATGAAAGCAAAATGAAAAATAGGAGAGAAAAATAAAATGAAAGGACCATTCCAGATAGCCAACCTCCAAACAATAGATGTTTTAGAAAGTGAGTTCAGAGAAAGATAGAAGGGAAAATAAATTAAGAAAATTGCCAAAAACTGAAGGGCATGAGACTACTTGGAAGGTTTGCTTTAAATATTTGGTACGAGAGGATGGAAGACACTTAACCTCAAATCATATCACTGTAAATTTTCAGGAAACTGGGATTAAAAAAAAAAAAAATCCCTAAAGGGCACAAACAAAAGACTGTAAATCAAAATGGTATTTGGTATCTCTTCAGCAAAATGAAGCCTATAACATAATAAAAACACCTTCAAAATCTTAAGAAACAATACCAAGTGTTGACAAGGATGTGGAGCGAATTAGTAGGATTCCCATACATTGCAGGTGGAAATGCACAATGACACAGCCACTTTAGAAAACAATTTGGCCATTTCTTATAAATCTTAATATAAACTTACCATATGTCCCAGAAATCCTACCCACTCACAGAAAAAGAAATGAAATGAAAACATATGTTCACACAAAGACCTGCGTGGATTTATTGAAGAATGATTAATAACATTCTAAAGCTGATACAAACCAAATGTCTATCAATTAGTTAAGGGATATATTGCAATATATTCATACTATGGGATACTTCTCAGCCATAAAAAGGAACAAAATATTAATACATGTAACAATATGGGTGAATCTCAAAAATATTATGGTAAATGGAAAAGGACAAATGCAAAGGTCTATAAACTGAATATGATCCCATTCATATGAAATTTGGGGAAAGACAAAACTATAGTGATACAAATCAACAAGTCAGAGCATTGGTAGCCTGAGGATTGACTGTAGGGGACCAAATTTTTAGAGTGATATAACTCTTCTATATCTTGTAGTAGTGGTTACACAATTATATAAAATTCACAAAATTATAAAATGATGTACTTTTAATGAATGAATTTTATTGTCTGTCAACAATGAATCAGTAAAGCTGGGGGAAAAAAACAATATAAGAAATCTGAAAATAATTAGTCACAACCTAGAATTTTATACCTAGCCAAGCGATCATTCAATTGTCAGAGTTAAGACAGACACATCTTCAAAAATGCACAGTCTCAAAAAATACACTTTCCAGATACTCTTTCTTTAGTCAAAATTCAAAGATATGTTCCATCAACATGAAAAAGTTAAGTAAGAAAAAAGAATATATAAAAGCCATAAGACAGGAACTCCAAAACAGGAGAGAGGTTAAGTGACTGTCTGCAGGCTAGATAGATAGGCACTCCAGGTTGAAAGCAATGCTGCAACCCTTTTAGAGCAAGATGATGGAGGAATATGTCAGAAAAAAATAATAATGATAATAATAAGGAAACTGTAGATTACTTGAGATATTTGAAAACAATGAGGACAGATACAATTTTAGTGGAAAGTTTGGCATTAAAATAGTGTTAAGTACATAAAACTTAAGCAGGAAAAAAAAATAGACCATTATAAACTCCAGGGAAAGAAAATGTAATGACAGTGCATTAAATGACTCAGCTCTGAATAATATTCACATGGACATAATAATGAAATTACCACAACTGATGGAAACATAAATATATTGACAGGAGAAGGGAAGTTTGAAAAGGACATAAATCTTCATATTTCATTTAGGAAGTGCATATATCATATCTGAAATTGAAATATTAAGAATTGTACTATATAAGCATGTTTCAAAAATGTAGAGGTAAATGCTCAAATAAACATCTGAAAAAGTTGAAAAATGTTTCCTTTGGGAGACACAATGTGCAGATGATAAGGGTGGGGCAGAGCATTGCTGTTTTGTTTTAAGCCTTATAGAACTATGTAACATTTTTTAAGTAAAATTTAACCAAAAATATGCAGGCAATGCATCAAGAGGGGAGGGGGATGTTTTCCCTGATAAATGGCTGAAACAGAGGCAGAAGCTAACAAGGAAATGAAGGTAAAATGAATACAGTTGGAGGGAATGAACAGAGAGATTCGAGACATAAGTCATGTGCCTGTGGATGAAGAGCGAAGTCAATAAATGATGGTGTTGTAGAGATGCGGAAGGGAGCAATGGAGGTGGCAGAGGGATTCAGCGCGCAGATCAGGACGTTTTGTTTTGAAAACCATCTTCATTAGTTTTCTGTTCCTCTGAGACTTTAGGTCAAGTCTCTAAACACCTAATTTTATTTCTCAAACAAATTGTTCTTTTTGTTCTATTCTATCTTAATTTCTCAGTAGAGTAAGAATCATAATAGTAAATGACAGTTATCAAGGCAATAGCTGTTATCGTCCAACTTTTAAAGAGTCATGTGACACTAAATAATTATATGCTGTAGCATTTTGCTGGAGACTCTTCCATCTGCAGATGAGTGTGCTCATCTTTAAATACCCTGGTCTATGATTCAAGATTAACTAAAAACTACAACACTCATGATGAACATGATTAAGAAAACAAAGCCTAAATCATTACCTGAATACCATGATTTAAGAATCTACTTCAAAGAACTGCAAAAGCATAGACAGGCTAAAAGCCATGAAGTCTAGAACACAACCAGTGGCTTTAAATATATCTTCAAACTGGAATCATAGTGCCCATCTAAAAGCCACTGTCAGGGTTAAGTGAGATAAAACATGAGAGTACTTAGAACAACACCTGGCACAGCATGTGTGCTTGATACTCCTGTCAGCAGCCATAACAGTAGTAGTAGTAGTGCTGTTTGTGGAGGTGATAGAGGTGGTAATGTTGGTGGTGGTAGTGGTGATGGTGGTGATGATGATGGAGGTGGTGAAGGTGGTGGCAATTGTGGAAGTGGTGATGGTGGTGATGATGGTGGTCTTGGTGGTGGTGATGTGGCAGTGTTAGTGATGGAAATGGTGGTAATGGTGGTTGTGGTTGTGGTGGTGGTGGTGATAGTGGTGATGGAGGTGGTGATGGTGGTGGTGATGGTGGTCTTGGTGGTGGTCATGTGGCAGTGTTGATGGTGGAAATGATGTTGGTAGTGTTGGCGGTGGTGGTGGTGGTGATGGTAGTGATGATGGTGGTGGAGATGGTGGTGGAGGTGATGGTGGTGAAGGTGATGATGATGGTGGTGGTGAAGGTGATGATGATGATGGTGGTGAAGGTGATGGTGGTGGTAGAGGTGATGGTGGTAATGGTGGTGATGATGATGGAGGTGGTGATGGTGGTCTTGGTGGTGGTGATGTGGCAGTGTTGATGATGGAAATGGTGGTAGTGGTGGCAGTTGGCACGGTAAGAAGTAGTTGTACAGTTGCACAGGTTCTTCTTCCACTCACCTGTGCTGTCTGCTTTTTTTTTCTGGTAGATAGTTTCTGCCCCTGTTTGATTGCTTGGGATTCAGTCACATAGTCACTTCTAACCATGAGGTAGGCTGTTAAGTGTAGACTGGCTATGTTCTAAAGGCAGGGAGAAGACAGGCTGGTGACCCGCTAGCCATGTCTGCCGGAGTGGCCATCTGTAGTCTGGCCTGGCCTTAACCTATCGCTTGAGGCTTCAGTTCCACAACACCACTGCAAGCTCCTATGCATTTCCTTAACTGGAATAGCAGCTATTCTCCCAGCAAACTGTTTTCTTGCCTCAGTGTCTGCCCCACCTGGAATGTCTCTTTCCTTGTCTCCACTCATTATAAAGTTCTATGCTTTCTTCAAGACCCGTACCTCTCCATAAAGTATTCTCTTGGTTAAAATTGATCTCACTCCCTTCCCATTCTTCATCTATCTGTCTGCCAAAGAACTTGACACATTTACTTTATTTGTGGGCATGTCTGGCACTTCCATTAAAAAGCAAGCTCCTTGCAGACAGATGGCCGTGTCTTAACACTGTGCCTAAACAAAGCAGACTGCAGGAACTATTTGTGCCTAATCATATCATTCGCTTTGTGTCCCTATGGAGTTGATACAATACCTCATACACAGCAGGTGCAAAGTGAAATGGTACTAACTCATGCCCTCAGGTGCACCCCCATCCATGGACTGACCACAGCTCTCTAGCTTATATACTGAAATATATTGTATTTGCAGAAACTGAGAGCAGGTTTGAGAGAACTTTTAGGAGACATGGATATCCTCTAACCATGCACTTGTCAAGGGCATACTGAGAAATGTTTTCTCTTACCTCAAAACCAAGCTGAGGAGAATTGTCTTTACTTATTTGTTCCTTTTTTTTTTCCTCTTCCCTTCCTGCCTCTCTCCCTTTTTTTAAATCCATCTCTTCCTTTTCTTACCCGTCTTCCAACCTCACTCCTCTCCTGGACTTTACTTCTTTAAAAACAATACTTTCTTTTGGTCTGCTACGACCAAAGACAGGTCTGGATCAATAATCAGCACAAGTACAAAATTACCCAAGCATCTTCTTCCCTCTTTGGACTTCTGCAAGCCAACAGAAAATTTTCCAGAACAGAAGGGAGAGCAGAGAGAAGAAAGGAACCCTGTTCCCATCTCCCCATGTGCCGTGAATCCAAGGCCTTCTTGCTCAGAAATGTGCTGTGTTGCTCTATTCAGACAAGGTAGTTTGGATCCACTTCAAACAAGCTGCTATCGATGTTTTGCAGCTTGATGTAGATTACACTAGAGCTACTGAAATGTAGTTTTATGAGCAGCCAAAATAGAAATAAATTTGCAGTATGCTCTCACTCAAAAGTCAAGGACTATGCTTGACATACACATATCAATCTCCACCAGCCAGTTTCTCTTCTTTGACAGATGAACTTGTCAACATACTTCAATAACTAATGACATCGGCATTGTTATTCCTGTCAATTAGTGTCACCCACTTACTGGATTAGAAGGTAAGAACTTTGGCTGTTTCATTGGCATCCACTGAGGTGTCCTTGAACAAGGCATTGTGGAGAAAAGAGCACTGAGACACTTTGCAGAGTGAAGGAAAAAATTGTTTCAGAGCAAAGGCAGCACCCAACAGGCACTTTGCTCCAGGCAGGTCAGTCCCCAGCAATGAGTAAAGGAAGTTCCCCTTGTGGGGAACGGTGATAGTTGTGACCCACAAGGACAAATAGCCAAGAGTCAGTGCAGTTAGAGGCCATGTCACACAGGAGCTAAAGGCACAAGCTCTGAAAATGGTCTGCTCAGATGAAAACAGTGGTTACACCATTTATAAATGACCTTGGGAAATCATTCAAAGGTCTCTGTGCCTCTGTTTACTTATCTGAAAATTGGATAACCTCAGAGATTACTTGCGAGGATGAAAATGATTAAAATGAGATTGTCCTTGCAACATCCTTAGCAGGGCATGTGGCACAGAGTAAGTGCTCCTCCAGCATCAGTCAATGCCAGAGACTGGCGAGGTGCCCACTACCTCCATTTCCTCCCTCTGGGCAAACAGGAAGACTACATTTCCCAGGCTCCCTTGTAATTAGGACTGTGCTATATGATCAGTTCTGGCCAGTGGAATGTAGGTGAACTTGTGTGCTACTCTAGGACTGACAATAAAACAAACCATGTGTAGTAGGTTGAATAGTGGCCCCCAAAAGATATATCCCAATCCTAATTCCCAGAATCTGTGAAACTGACCTTATCTGGAAAAAGAGAAATCTTTGCAGATGTATTAGGTTGGTACAAAAGTAATTGCGGTTTAAAAGGTTAACAGTAATTGCAAAAATCGCAATTACTTTTGCAGCAACCTAATAATTAAGTCAAGGATCTTGAGATAAGATAATCATGGGTTTAGGGTAGGCCCTAAATCAAATGACAGATGTCTTATAAGAGGAAAAAGAGAGAGAGAGAGAGAGAGAAGACACACAGATACACAGAGAAGAGGTCCACATGAATATGGAGGCAGAGATCGGAGTTATGTGTCTACAAGCCAAGGAAACTCAAGGATTGCCAGAAGCACAAAACACTAGGAGAGAGGCATGGAACAAATTCTCCCTCAGTATCTCTGGAAGAAACCAACCCTATTAACACCTTGATTTTGGATTTTGGCCTTCAGAATTGTGAGACAATAAATTTCTGTTGTTTTAAGCCACCTACTTTGTGATAATTTGTATGAAAGCCGTAAGAAACTCATACACCATCTAAACCCTCCAGCTCTTTCTCTCAAAAGCAAATGTCCTAAAGATAGCAGTCTCCCAAGAGATGGAGCCTGAATCCCTGAGTCACCCACTGGATGGAAAGCTGCCCAGGAGAGCTGCAAATACTCATCAGACTTTCTAGGAGTGAGAAATGCATTTTTTGTATAAGTCATTGAGAAGTGGAATTGTTTGCTACAGCTAGCATTAATTACCCTGAGTAATGTAACTATTATTATTAAGAGGTCTAAAGTCATAATCTAGATGAGACAGAAGGGAAGAGTCACCTGAATAGTAGGAAAGATGAAAAGAAGACGAGTCAAACAATTCTACCCCTTCATCCTCAATGTTATATTAAGTTCTGGATCTTTCTCATGGATAGGGTCCAGGATGGAATGACCTACACAAAGTCCTGCTATTCCCACATTATTCCTAAAACCTACTGTAGTTACTGTTGGCTCAGAGACTAAGTCAGACCACTTTTTACAAAACAGAGCTGTTTTGTAAAGTCCACAAACCTCATGGAGAGACACTGACCTAATTTCCTGGGGAGACCTCACATTGAGAATGAGTGTGGTCCCAGGTCAGAGGAAGCCAAGAGGCAAACCCCAGGACTGATTCCACACAGTTTAAAGCAAGTTGAAGATGATAAATCTTCTGGAAGATGATAGCTTGTCATATTGCCCATGAAGAAAACTGGGAAATCATAGCTTGGGGCTTAGATATTGGAGGAAAAGAGAAGAAATGAGACTCAGGAAACTGTGCAACTGGTCTCATCCCAAACTGAACTGATTTTAACTGGAATAGCTTTTCATAAATAGCACAGGTGCTGGGAAACAGGCTGGGCTCTGTGCAGGCCACAGGCTCAAGACTGCAGGCAGGACCGCTGAGGGCTTGTGTCCTCCAGAGAAGTATTGTCATGAGGTGTCTGGGAGGCCCCTGGGAAGCAATTACCCCTCAGGCTGAGAGCCTTGAAGTAACTAAGACTGGACCAAACACAAGGAGTTTTTCTCGGGGAGCAAGGGCCCTTTTGAGAATGGTCGGGAGGATAAGGGAGCCCAGGGAGCATCAACAAACAAGTGGACAAGCAGAAGAAGCAGAGAGAGTGAGCAGCAGGTAACATCAGGGGTGGGGAGGGATAGGCGTATTTATGTGTAGAGAACACCATCCCTGTTTAACTTGAGATACAGGAGCAGACCCAAGACGTCCTGCATATCCCAGAGACCTGAGCACCAGGTCATAACAAATCAATGAAGACAACTGTGTCTCTAAAGTGACCTGAAATTCATGTTCTGCTAACCTGAAACAGCAGAGGGCAGGTTTGTATGTGGTTCCCAAGGAGTCAAAAGGAAGGGCTTCATGGCTGAAGTTCCTTGGTCAAGCAGGTGAGGCTGATGCAGAAACGTGTGGTCCTTTTATGGACATTGTAATGTTCATTCTTGGAATATCCTTTCTCCTCCTTTCCACCTCGCCAGTCCTAGAAGCTTCTCACTTCCCAGTCTGACCATGGAGACCTCTCCATTTCTCCAGGACTCCCTTGTTTTTTCATGAACATCAGCTCCACACCCTGCACTGCTCTCTCACGCTCTTATTTGCCTTGTCATGTACTTGGGTATTACATCTCCCATTGGAATAAGCCTTCCAGGGGAACTAGAGGCCATGTCTCTCTCATTTTTGTGTCTACAGGACTTGGCCAGAGCCCGGCAAAGAGCAGATTGGTTACACTATCCTACTCCACCTTCCTTCAACCTACAGGCAAGATTTTCTTTCAAGAAAGGGCAGAAAACAACACTTGATGGATGAAAACTAAGTCAATTCTTGCCAAATTTAATCTTAAGAGGCTGATTTCTTAATAAAGGGAGGTTGTGAAAAATATGATGTAAACAAAACATATGGTCCATATGGTCCAGAATTCTTGGAACCTGGAGTTTAGCTAAAAACACCCACACATCTCCCTTGCCATATGTCTTGGGTTAGGTTCCCCCAAAGCAAACTTTGAGGCCAGGATTTGAATGTAAATGGTTTATGTGGGAGATCATTTAAGGAAGCAAGGGAAGGGGAGTGAGGACGTGCCATGGGAATGGAGCAAAGCTAAGAAAGAGTGCATCATCAAGCAGGTTACGGTGTGTACCCACAGGGCTGACCCCTGTAGGGAACTCTGGGAGGCAAGACAGAACCTAAGGAGGGCAGAACAACCGGGGAGAAGGGACACGTCCTGATACCAGGAGTTGCTGTCACGGCCCTGGAAGCGCTTCATCCAGACTCTCACACGTGACACAGGCCTCTTGTGAAAGCCACCATTATTTGGGGTGATGATTAAAGCAGCAGTTTAAATCCTTACTGCCACACCTCCTGCCCTCCCCTCTTTTGAAATTTGGACTAAAATGGTTGTGGAGTGACCCGTTATTTGTTTGCTCTGCTCTTCCTTCCACTTTCATGCCCAGGGCATTTTAGCAAAAGGTGGTGCCACCTGGCCCGGAAGAGGCCTCTCGAAGCCTGACTGGGGAAAGGCTCAGCCTCAGATCTCTGATGGAAATTGGGAAAGGGGCTGCATCAGCCCTGTTTGTGCGTTAAGCTTCCTTAAGAGACACATGGCCCTGAAGGACCCTGGGCTGGAGCCTGGCTGTGTGGCCATGGACAGGCCCTTCCATTTCTCTGAGCTTTGCTTTAGTTGTTGATAAAATGCAGGGGTGTATGAGATCCCTACAGCGGCTTGCCGCACTGAATGCTCTTTGATTTATCAACAAGAAGGCACGGGACAGAAAAGCCCGTGAGTGGAGCATCTCGCCTGAGGAGCAAGGAAGATGGGCTAGTTGCCTTCAAGCCCCATCAGCACTGAGCAGCAGTGAGCTGTCACTCCCAGTTGCCCTCCAAGCTGGCTGGGAGAAGCCCCTGGGGCCGCAGGTGGGGGGGTGAGAGTACCCAGGAACGGAGAGCTGGATTAAGAGCCCGGCAGCTGACAAGGGAGCAGATGAGAAAATGCCTGTGTTCTCTAAACAATAATACAAACGGAGCCTGTTTAAACTGGAGCCACAGCTGCCATCCCAGAGGAACCGCCCGCCGGGCTCCCTCCTCCAACCTCCCGAATGCTAAAACAGGGCAAAACAACCTTTGCCCTGGGCCTGAGCAACCTGTGTCCCTGGGGACCGTTTGCAAAGATAAGAAGAAAGCAGGTGTGATGACTGCTGGACTGATGACCACGGACTGGAAACGACAAACAGTGTTTAGAATGAGCATCACTGTGTGATGTCATCTGCACTATAGAACCGCCTTCCGTCTGGGGATGGAATCGTTCCCCTTCCCTCTCTCGCAGACAGACACCCCTCGCCTTTGTCTCCTCATCGGCACAGTATTTGGGTTTCTGCCTGAATTAATGGTTCCCAAATAGCTCTTCTTATTGATCTCAAATAAATGTGTGCTGCCTCTCACTTTGACAGGCTTCTTTGTTTTTAGGTCACAGTCCATTCAGACCCAGACCATCACAACAGCCACACCCACTCAGCCACCACAGCGCCCTGGAGGTCCCTCACCATTGCTTGCCCGCCTAAGAGGGTATCAAATTAATATCTCACTTCCTGCTGTGCCCCCCCCACCCTTCATCTCCACCAGGAGGGTGACAAAGATGCTCGTCTTCCTTCGCCCGGAGCTTAACTGCAGTGGTAGGACGGGGATGCCGCAGGAATGTTACACATGCTGCAGAGACGGACTCGCTCCCTCCCGCTCACGGCGCTGCAGTGACAAAGCCTTTCCCACCGCCGCTGTGTTATTGGCTTGGCTGCAGAGGCTGCTGGCTGGGTTGCAATCAAATCACACAAAAGAGCCTGTGCTCCACCTAAACCACTTGAAACGCTACAGTGACAGCGTTGCTGGCCCCAGGCCAGCCTCCAAGGCAGGACAGCTCATGGTGTGGGGCTTGCCCATGGTCGGGCAGTCACTGCAGCTGCAGAGGCCGTGAAGCTGCCAGCTGGCTTCAGCCTCAACACCTCCCTGTGGGAGGGGGTCCCCGTGAAACTGTGGGTGTGACGATGTTTTCATCTTCCATCCCTGCACACCTGACCTGGCGGCCCAGTCATCTGCCAGGCATGTCAATGGCTTCATCACTGGGCCACGATTTGGGACCCCAACCGATTTCTACTTGAGCCTTCTTATGTGTCTGCCCTGTCCTTATAGAGAGGGATAGTGTGCGCCACCCCCCACCTCCCCCCATTAAGGCCTCTCCATTAGCGAGGGTGCTAATAGTAACACATGCGTAACCGTGAAGTTTTAAGACCATACCAAGTGTGAAGGCACAAGAGACATGGCCCAGAAAATCCCACTTAGTTTCCTATGGCTGCTGTAACAAACTGCCACATAAGTAGCTTAAAATAAAACGAATGTACTGTTAGCGTTCTGAAGGTCTGAGTGCAAAATGAGTTTTAAGGAGTAAAACCAAGGTGTTGACAGGGCTGAGTTTTGTCATGCCATTTCTTCTGTATACAACATCTTTGGCTCCAGGGGAAAAGTGTTCCCTGCCTTTCCCAGCTTCTAGATGCCTCCTGTATTCTGTGGCTCACAGCCCCTTTCTCCAAGGACATCACTCTAACCTCTACTTTCGTGGTCATATCTTTTTCTGACACTGTCCTCCTGCCTTCCTCTTATAAGGACCCTGACATCACATTGGGCCCACCCCAGACAACCAACGTAATCGCCCCATTTCAAGGTCCTTAACTTTGTCCCCTCTGCAAAGTCCCCGGTGCCATGTAAGGAAACAGTCACAGGTTCAGGGGATTCGGAACGGGACACCTTCGGGGCCATTAGTCTATCTACCACCACCACTGTTGGAACTCAGAAGCAAGAGGACCCCATCAGGCCTTGAAGGGATGAGGGAGACCCTAGGGGGGTCACTGAAGACTGTAGAATGTTAACGGTGCTCTACGTGGATAAGAAATAGTGTCAGTTACAAGATACATTGGCATTCAATGCGTCATACTGGGTGACATAAGTGTCAAAAACTGTGGGCTCTCAAGTCAGACCCAGCTGAGAAATTAGACTTCATTCCTCACTAGCTGCATGAACTTGAGTTGTTCCTTATCCTCTCTGAGCCTTAGTTTCCTCATCTGGAAAATAGGAATAAAGTACCTACTTTATGGGGATAGTTAAGATTAAATGAAATAATAGACATAAAGTGCTCAGCCTGACACACAGAAAGGGCTCCATTCCCTCACTACCATTCAGGGGGACATATTATACCCACTCTACAGAGGGGGAGATTGAGGTCAGAGGAAGTTATGGTTCTCGCACAGAACACTGATTCTAATAACTTAGTCAGGGCCAAGCGACTCTGCTGCCCACAGGTCCAGGGTGGTCTGCTCCCCCAGGGAGGGTGTGGAGAGGAGGGGTGTTCCATACGGGAGACATGGCATGAAAAAACGGTGATGGTCAGGATCCTGGATTTGCAGTATTCGGTCACCTATTGTCCTCGAGGTCACCACAATCTTGGGGACTTTTAGGAGGGAGGTGGCCTAGAATTGTACCTGTGCCTTGGAACCCATCTGTCCTGGACTCCATCATATGTCTATCCATGAAAAAGGAGATGGCAGGAAAATCCACCACACAGCTGGCTTTCTAAGACCTTCTTTAGAAAAGAAAATGAAAAACTGAAGAGTCCAAGGCTGACTTTGAACTCTGACCAAATCAGGGCCTTTCTGGGCTGCTTACTGAATGAAAATATGGAATTTCTTTATGTCCCTGTGCCCTCAAATCTGTTGGGGGACGCACTTTCCGTAGAGTGCACGCAACAAACGTGGGCACGGATGTATTCGTTCATTCTCGCAGCAAGTGTGTACCGAGCAACTAAACTGCCCATTAAATGGATGTCCCAGACCTCGTGGAGCTGAGTGAAGGAGACAAGTATTAGTCAAAGAATCACATGAATGTGTGTGAAATTAAAGCTGTAACAAGTGCTATGGAGAATAGGACCTACTGTGTGTGGGGGTGGTGGTGGCAGAAACTGCGATGTGTTCACCAAAAGCTGTCTCGTCAGCATCCTGGGCACACAGGGAGTCTACATTGCCAGCTTCCCTTGACAATCGGTGTGGGCACATGCCTGCCTTCCAGCCAGTGGAACTGACCTCAGTCACTTCTGGGTCCAGCCCATCACAAACCTTTGATGTCATCCCACACGCGGACAATGGCCATGACTCAGAACACCAGTGTCAGGCCCCGCTGTGGGTCAGAAATACACTTGTGTTGGGTGCAGCCTCCAGGACGTGGGGGGTTCACATTTCACAGTAGTTAGCTTCATCTCAACTGCTCCGGGAAGTACCACGGCAGCTCAGAACTGGAGGATGATAGGAGTTAACCAGACGCCAAGGCAGAGGGGCAGACTCCAAAGAGCTGATGTGGCAGGGAGGCGAGCACATCCAAAGAGTGAAAAGATCCAGGGCGTGAGGAATGAGGCCACCAATCAGGGGTCACAGACCACAAGAGCACGGGGAAGTCATGGAAGGGTTCCCAGTTTGGGGCAGGAAGGCGTGGAAAAGATGACACGATCAGATTCACATTCTGAAAAGGTTACTCTGACTGCCACAGAGGAATGGACTAGAAAGAGGAAAGTGGTTGAAAGTGGAAACATCAGAGGGCTGACTGCGGGAATGATTCAGGAGTGGGATGGTCTGTCCTTATTTTTAGCTCCGTGGAGGCTTTTGGACCAGTCAATACTTAGAGAGTCGGCCACAAGCTCTCCTGTCTCAAGCTGGACACTCCAAGTGTGGCTTCCATATCATACTGATTGATTAGGGGACAGGGACACGGGTGGCCGTGGCTGCACCAGGGGGAAACATGCAGTCAGCGTGATATTTTCGAAGTTGATGAGGTTTACATGCGACACAGCAGGGAGACGAGGACATCTCCCATCTAATTGAATGCTGTGTGATTGCGCCTGCGTCAAGGTGTTTCTGTGCAGTAACGCACTCGACAGGTCCAACGCTCTGCCTGGGCGTAGACAAGACTATCATCTAACGGAAGTGCATTTCACAGATGGGCTAGGAAATGGTTCTTCCATTGTGGGGGCTTTAAGAAAGACCCCAACTGAAGCTCGGGAGCGCTAACAGAGAAACGCTTCTCCATCCTTCATGAGCAGTCATGACTCATGTGATGGCATCTTTTAAGACACTCAGGTGTCGGAGAGCTGGTAGCACGGATGCATAGAGATAATGAGAATGACTCGCCTTGGGGGGCCAAAATCTCCATGTTTAGATTGGCTTTGCAGGGCAAGGAGCAGAGAGAGAACAAGTCCAGCAGTTCCACTTTTGACATTTCCCTAGTCGTTTTATCCATAAAGCCTGATAGGACCCTGTCTTAACCCATCATGATTCCCGCTCTGTGGACCCTTACCTACCACCTAGGGAGGTCACATAAAACAGAGCAGGTTTTCACTCACTCTTCCGTTTTAGTCAATTAAGCATCTGTTAGCAACAGACCAAACTACATCCAAAAGGAGTCCACTGTCACAGCCACAAGGAAAACAGCCAGCATTAAAGCAGCAACAAAGAGCCAGGCAGTGGATGCAAATCCAAGCTGTGTAGCAAATCAGCTGGGCAGTGGATAGAGTCCAATGTGTTGTTTAGCCTGGTCACATTACCGTAAGTGACATTGGGAGAACTGGGAGCCCTGCTTCTGCAAAGGTGGATATTATGGGCTGAATGTCTGTGTCCCCCAAAATCCACATGGTGAAGCCCTGACCCCAGTGTGATGGTACAAGGATGTGAGGCCTTTGGGGGATACTTGGGTTTAGATGAGTCATGAAGGTGGACCCCTCATGATGGAATTGGGGCCCTTGAAAGAAGAGACACCAGAGCTCTTTCCACTTGTAAGGACACAGCAAGAAGGAGGCCATCTGTAAACCGAGAGGAGAGCCCTCATGGGGAACCAAATTTGCTGACACCTTGGTCTCACACTTCCATCCTGCAGAACTGTGAGAAATACATGTCTATTGTTTAAGCCACCCAGTCTATGGTGTTTTGTTAGAGCAGCCCAAGCTGACCAAGACACTGAGCAGTGCAGGCTGGCCAAGGGACCCCACCTCAATGATCTGTGCTTTGAATTAGAATCAAGTGAAATCTCCTACGCATGCCATTAAGATGAAGCTTTGTCTTAAACACAAATCCTAAATAAACTCTAGCCCTGAACTCTTTCTCTACAATCTTCTCTTACAATCATACTAATTCATCTAGGTTAATCTTCAGGATATATAAAATTTGTTCATTCAAAGGTACAAAAAAAGGACTGCAAGGCTTGAGAATAGATGACCCTTTGAAGTTAAAATCGGTCAACCCAAAATAGGTGACCTTTGAAAATGATGACCTCATGAGAAGGCCTGTCGCTGTCACTTGAGACTGAAACAATCCCTAAGCCTCCCTCAAAACACAAGGACGGACTATAAGGGAGACAAGACAAGAACGAACAAAGGAACTAAAAAGAGTGGAAGAGAAGAGAAAATTTGTGTTATTTGCAGATGATATTCCTGTCTATCTGGGAATCCTAAAGAATCCACCAAAAAATGATCAGATCATACATAGTTCAGTAAAATATTAGTTACAGAGTTAAATACACAGATATCAGTAGTTTTCCTAGATAATAGCAAAACCAACTAGAGAATGTTTTGGGGAAAGATTCTATTTAGAAGGACAAGAAAAACCATGAAATACCTAGAAATAGAACAAAAAGACCTATATGAAGAAAATTATACAACTTGACTGAAAGTCATAAAATGCTATAAAGACAAAAATATCAAGACATCAATTCTGTCCCCACTGTGCCCCAATTTATTGATAAATTGAATATAATTCTGCCTGCCCGTGGCATTCTGCTCCTTTCTGGGAGCCTTGGATATTCTATTCTTGGATGTCTGTGAGACCTGAATAATTCTCTCTTTTAGCTTGTGTGAGCCGGCTTCTGCTCCTTGCAACCATATGAATAAGTGAACCTCAGCTGTCTTCTCTCTCCTCTGGGCCCATATACCTTGACTCTCAAATCTTCTCATGCACCCTCCTTCATTTCTCTCCAAATTGGCTTTTGCAGCTTCCTACAAAAGAATAAAATAAAATTGGTTTGCTTTTTTTAAAAAATAGCTGGAATACAGCTTTAACCTGCCACAATACCAGCTTTGGCCCCAATTGAACAACTTCTTGCCATTTCCTGGCTCATTTCCCATGACCGTCAGTTCAGACTCACAAACAACGGACTCTAATTGGCTGAGTCCACCTCCCGGGACAGGCGCCCACCACTGACCCAGCTGGCTGGACCCCAGAGAAGCCAAGTCCCATGGAACTTCCGGTTGGATTGAGTCAGAAAGAAGGGTATTGGTGATAGAGGCAATGACTGGCTCTTTACCACATGGATCTGCCATTATTAATGGCTTCTAGTTATTAGACACCTGAGATAGGCACTCAGTTGTATTTAATCTAATTTTAAATTCCTAACATTTTTCTATCTACCTTGCCAAGTAGATTTCGTCATCTCCTTGATGGTAAGGAAACTGCCTGTTCTAGGTAGGTAAATTCTCTACAGTCACTTGGCCAACTGACCTGTAAGTCACAGGTGAATCCAGTACCAAGTCTCAAGTTGGGGTCCTGCTGCCCAAGTTGGGGTGGCACAGCCACGCCCCCCAGGCTGGGAGGTGGTAATAAATTGTGCCTCTGGTTCTGCAAATCTGAGCACCTCCTGCTCTTGGGCTTTGCCCACATACTCCTCTACCAACCAGCCACCCACCCTGCTTACCTGGTAACGCCCACCATCTCTCCATCAGTCACTCAGGTGGCTGTTCCTCAGGAATACCTGAGTGGTTCTCCAAGCCCGGATGAGCTGCCTTCCCTCTGTTCTGCCACAGCACCATTCTCTTCCCATTTTACCATCTGTTTGTATGAGCCTCTTCCCCACCAGCTTGCCACTACGTGAGGAGGGTCAGCCACAGCACCAAGTACATGTGCATAGTAGGATTACAGTAAATGTGTGTGAAAGAAAATTGAATTAGTGATGCTCCAACTTGCTGACACCCTGTGCAGCCCCACTCGGGCACACTCTGGGACATCCCCCGCCCCCCTGCCTTCTAGGATAAACACTGTAGCCCACGGGAATGCAAAGGCCCTCCAAAGCCTGGAGCCATGAAACACTTCTCCTTCCTCTGGCTCTACAAGGCTGCAGACAACGTTCCCAATGCCCATGCTGAGGGCACAGCTGGAGTCTTCCCCTTGCTGTGAGCGGGAGTTTGACACTCTCGGGAATCCACATGAGAAGCAAAACCTGAACTTCATCCTATGGCTCGGAGGAAGTCAGGTGTGCCCTTGTGCTGTGATTGGGATGAGAGACGTGCACCAGAACCCTTGAGGGGCTCCCCGAACTTCACAGGCCTCACCCCACTCTCCGCCTTCTGCACCAGTGGGCCATTGCCATGGAGGAAGGGCTTCCTGGCCCCTTGGAACATTGGAGAAGAACCATCCCCTAGGATTTCCTGCTTTGCATGGAGAGTCCCCCCTAGGGAGAACAATCTCACTGTAAAACCAGATCTGCTTCCAGGTGGGTCACAGCTAGGAGAGACCTGTATCAGCCATCAGAGCCCAGGAAGGGACACCTGCTTCCTTTATGAGAAACATTCGGAGGATGAGGGAACAGTGAGGGTGCTAGGAGGACAGAGGGATTTCATCTGAATTGTGCAAGCACTAGTTTTGTTCCCAACTTTCCTTCCATGAGTACTGAAGGGACTTCCCAAAAAAGACTACGTCACCATCCTTCGAATTTCTGTGGCATTTGTACCCACTCCCTATCTCAGGAGGCTTTCTATGGAGTGTCCCCTCAACCTGCTCTCCTCTTTTCAATGGGGACCTCAGGCCGACTGGAGCCCCGAGGAGCCCTGGCTGGTTCCTAATTCCAAAGCTATTCTAGTTAGTGCTTCTTTAATTAGAAACCAGTCAGAGGAAGCCCCGAGCTTCTCCCCCGCCCCTACCATCCCCTAACAGAGACTTGTCCAGGAGAAACCTCCTTACACAAAACAGTAAATACATCTTCAGGTGGATTTTTTGAAACAGTGAATCCTCCCAACCGTGCCAGTCCTGGTCCGTCTGTACCTCTGTGACCGCAGACGGGGCTCTGCCAGGGGAGAGGCATCACCCCCACCCCCTCTCATCAGCTTGCACGCTGGTTGCTTCCACCATACTTTACACCTGCACCCCCAGGCACACGTGTGTGAGCACACACACACACACACAGCACTGTCTCTCCTCTTTCCACCATCCTTCACACTCCTCCTGGATCCTTGGTTAAGGAGCTTGCAAAGGAAAGAAATCGTTTGCCCACAGTGGATCACTGTGCTGTCGTGAAGCACCTTGGGGGGCTGAGGTCGAAAGCAACTTCCACACAGATCCTCCCATGGCGAAGCTCAAACAGCAGTCAGACTTGGGGGCTAGGGACTCCTGCCACCTGGGGCCCAAAGGCAGGCACCTCCCTACACGACGGACCTCCCCTCACTGACTACGGAGCCCTTTGTGGTGAGCTGTGCAAAGCAATTTGCCTGTGAGGTATGCAGGGCAAGAGATAAGGTGAGAACGAAGCCAAACAGCTTCTCCAAACTGCAGGTCGAGGGACATAACCCTAACATGCAGCAAATCACAGTGGGCAGAGCTTGGCGAAGCAGAGGAGATGGGACAACCACCATCCCCTCGTGCCCGGCAGGTAAGTGGCCGAATGGCCGTCAATGGTGGCAGTGTCCCCTTCGAAGTTCTGAAAGTCACCTGCTGGGTTAACCCAGGTGACACATGCCAAACACAGATGTGTCACCCTCCCCACTGTGCTCCTGGGGAGTCAGAATTCCCCAGTGAAACTTCTGAATGTTTGGCATCCCAGGCCCCAGAGCTCTATTCCCATGACAGAAGAAAATGTATTGCGATCGCCGGTCAGTCGGCAGTTAGTGCTCTCCAAATGGGAATGGGTCTCTCATTCTCAGTAGAAAAACTCCTACCAGAGACGCCCTGTTTCAGCTCTAAACTTAAGGAAAGGAGAAAACAGCCATGGGCGTGAGATGTCTCCAACACTGGGGACTTTCCAGACCAATACAAAGGGAGAGACGAAGGCAGACACTTTAGTCACGCATCTCAACTCCATTTTATTACATCAAGGAGAGTAGCTGCAGGAGGAATGATACTGGGGATGAACACAGAGATTAAGCCACTCACAACTGCATTGTCTACACTTTCCTAAGAGGGTATAAATATCACGGGTCTCTGTACATGCATTGTGGGACTGCTGTGTGTGCAGAGTGTGCAGATGATTGCTCTCTACGGTGTTTTCTCTAATTTCTTGACAGATGGTGGTTGAACTTGGTGTCTTCTGGCAGACTAGGAAGGGGCTCTCCCGCTAGGACTGGGACCCCGCCTTCTTCTTCTGGAATTTTCTGAACTGAGACTGAATGGCCACCGCCGCACGTTCTGTCTCTGGTGCATCCATGTCAATGTCAAATTCTTCTTGAACTTTCTTCTGCCCATCTGTAGCAAGAAAAACACAGACATAAGGCCATCACTGAGCTGAAAGCAAGCAGGAAGGCAGACAGTGGCTCTGGCGCTGGAGGAGCAAAGCCTCCGGACCAGCATGTGGCGTGCACTCACCACCCACAGCACGACACCCAGTGTGCAAACTGAAGTCCAGCGGTGTGTGTCCTGACCCTCATCAGAACCACCCTCTTCTGGTCGCCTGCACCTTTCGCCTGCAGTTGTGACGAAACTCAAGGACATGGTCTCAACATCTCGGATAGTTTCTGTACTTGATTCTCTGTTTCTCATGGCCAAATTCTACACAGAGTGTTAAACATATTTGCTGCACTGTTACTTTGTCCTGGTTTCGCATGTAGATACAATTCAAATAGTGCCACAGGTGTGGACCCAGGGTAGCTGACACTTGCCACAGCTCTGAGTTAGTGACTGAGCTTCTGTGTATACTTCTACTGCCAGTGACAGTGGCTTATTGAACCAGGGCTCCTGTTTTTTATCATTGTCACAAACGAATGACACCGTTTGACCTTCACAGTGAGGCTGAACTTCCACCAGTCTTACATTTTGTGCCCACGAGGCAGGCTTAGGAATTCGTTGGCTCAGGCAGAAGGATTTAACTAATTCACACTGTAATGATGGTTGAAAACACGCTATAAGCCAAGTTGAAGTGAAAACACAAGCTGATTATCCCTTCGTGCCTTGCACCTTACTAAGCGCTGGCCAACTTTGAGCCAAAACTGAAAAACAAACAAATAAATAAAATCCTCTAGTTACAGAAGGGAGAATATTTAAAACTCCTCAGTCCAGTGAAAGCTAATCATAGGAACCAACAAAGACATCTTACAGAAAAAAAAACCGACTCAGGGACCCACGGCAGACTCAGGCTGCCCTGTTGAATAGCCACAGTGAGAAAGGTTCCGAGAGCAAGAGCGTGACGGTGACCTGCGTGCCTGGGCAGGGGCCAGACAGACTGCTTTTCTAAAAGGCTGTCTGGTGGTTCTAAGAGGCAGTCTGAGTTGAGATCCAGCTACTTTGTCTACAGATGAAGTGACAAATAGGCCCTCAAGTTAGCTCAAGGCAGAGCTGGAGACAAGACCCACCACTAGGTACCTGGGCCAAGAGACTCACTGCCACCTGGGTTTGCACCTGGAGCCCAGGAGTGTGAGGGACACATCCTGTGTGGGGACAGGGAAATTAGGAACATTACGGCAGGAGAGAAAGCCCCAGCCGGGGAAGAGGGACAGGGCTCTATTCCTGACTTTGTCACCAGGCAGTCTGAGTACATCACTAAGCTAAATGTGGTCCATTCATTCACTTCCTCTCTCAGTGACTTTGGACAGAAAAGTTCAGGCAGCATGAAGGGTGGAAAATACTGGGATGGTTGAGAAGTGAGGCAGGTGGTTCTCTCCTGCTTGCTCATTTTTTTTGTCTCTTAGGTAAGTAGTTAGATACATAGATGATAGATAGATAGATAGATAGATAGATAGATAGATAGATAGATAGATAGATAGATAGATGAGATAATAGACAGAGGGATGACAGGAATTCTTATCTATCTACTATATATATATGAATCAGCCCTCATTTCAGATCAATCTGGTTGCATGACTTTGCCTCTGCAGACCCTGGAGTAGCCTCCTCTCAATTTTCCTGGAGATTAAGCAGGTCCTCCTGAAGCCCTGAAATCTCACCTCTGTCTGGGAGGCGAGGACGCCAGCTTTGTGAGACTTGCTGGACTGATCGCTCCGTGACCTAAATCAGTAGAATTGTTTTCCTCTATCCCAGATGTGCTGCCAATGCCCGTAACAGCAGAGATTTTGAATGCATCCATGTCCAGGGCCTGTCTGGGGCCATCTATTGTAACCCGTGAGTGCCGCGGTGTTGAGAGACTAAGTGGGACGCCTCTTCACTGCATCAGGGCGCCATTCACACTTTAATCGACATCGCAGGCCAGGGGCCCTGTCTTCAGAGAATCTCCTAAGAGGTAGGACCATGGGGAGGGGTAGGAGGTTCCTGAAGTTCAAGCCAATACTTTAAAAATGTTTCGGGACCATTAGCACAGGAGCCTGACACTGGACAGCGAGTGTCTAGCGAACCTGAAATGTACATGGCTGCCACTCCTGTGCTCACAGCGATAAATCCCTTTGTACCAATAACATCTGCATAAGTGACGCCTCCAGAACTAAGAACTGTCATTTTTCATAGGATGACTTAGCGTCCCCAATCCTTTCCCTCCCAGAGGACTCCTTGCATCTACTGTATTGTGATCATAAAGGGGACAAATTAGTTCTGATTCAAAAAGAGATGAGAGATTTCTCTTCTAGTTTTAAATGCTGCTGCAACCTGAGATTTTTGAAGGGCCTGATTCATCTTTCCCCATTTAAAATAACAAGAAATAAAACAGCAATATTATTTTTTGACAAATGATAAATGAAAATGCAGAAAAATTCTGTATATTTAGGGGCTATGTAATGAGACAGCAAAGACAGGACATAAAAATAAATTTCATAATTATATCTTAAACTAATACCTTTAGTCAAAGATGATTTATAGATTCCTCCTCCCTTTGAAAAATATTACAGTGTTTAAAAGATAAGCCACTAATATTTCAGGAATTGTTACTTTGCGTTCGCTTTGTTGAGTCGAGCATTCCCTGGGGAAGGTCTGCCATTGTTACTCCTTCTGACCCGCCCAGGGATGTGCAAAGCAGAAGAGGGGGAGCCGGCTTGTGGTGGAGAAGGGACAACTAATTAGATTTGGTGGCACAGGGTTCAGTGCAAATGAGGTAAGGGCCTGGAGATGGCTCCCTGTGGTCCTGGGAGCTGGAAAAGCACAGCTCCGAGCACCCCAGACTCAGCAGAAGAGAAGGAACGAGCAAGAAGGGCATCCAGAGGGACCACAGCCAGGTACTGGCCCGCAGAGTCACTCTGCAGAGCCTCGGGCCCTGCAGAAATCCACGTCGCCGGCCAAGGCTTCCTGCTGTCACCTTGGTGACAGCAACAACAGTGGATGCAGGCTGGCCCCCTGACAGCCTCCCCTCCCATCACTCCAGGCCAGAGACAGGGTGCCCCTTGGAAGCACCAGTGATGCTTTCTGCTTCTGAGACCCGGAGAGGGGACCCCGGCCATGTCTTCTGGGAACAGGAAGGGTGCTGGGAGGGTGTTCTTTCTACAGGGCGTGCCCCCAGCCCTGCACCCCACATCTGGTTCTTCATGGGGCAGTCTACCTTCCTCTATTTCTTCCTCTCCTCCCTGGTCTATGGTCCATCGCCCCACTGAAGTGTGAGGTCCATGAGGGGAGGACATGATCTACCTGGTTCCAGCAGCTATGCAGAGCCTGGCACAGATAGGCATTCAATTAGTGACCATTGATTGCAAGTGAGTTCATTAATTCATGTGACAGGCAGCTGTCCAGTGCAGTCACCCTCCTTGGTAACCGCTTCACCTCCATGTGGGACAGGTTCCTCACCTCCACATCTACCACCTGGCCTCTGGACGGTGCCTTGGCAGAGCCTCCGTGGGGCCAGCTGAGGGGCACCGATCATGGACGACAAGGTGAAGAAGATGGTAGGTTCCTTCCCTACGTGGAAAATGTGGCCACATTGGAATGACATACGAAGGTATTGTTTAATGGGGGAGAGCGCAGGCAGTGGTCAGGGCCTGGGGGGCCAGCAGGCGGCATGGGTGTCAGGAGGTGGACACCTTCAGATACACAGCCTGAGAAACCCCCATAATGTGGGCGCTCAGGCCAGGGAGCTCTGGGTGGGCTTTCAACCCCTCCATACAAATCGGAGCCTGAAACCAGCACCGGGCAGGACACACACGAAAGGCAGGCCTGGAATCCGGCAGCCAGCGCCCCCCAGACGCCTCTGGGATGAGTCTGGCTCCCTCCCACACCTCTGATCCTCCCCCTCCTGATGAGGCAGGCGGCAGAAGCGGGGCTGTGGGTCCAGGTGAGCATGGATTTGGGGGTATCTCTGCCTGCTCTGTGACCCTCGGGATGGTGCATAGCTTCTCTAGGTCTCAGGTTGCTCATCTTGAAAATTAAGTGAAATCCTTTTTGAAAAACCTGCTCCACCCAGGCACAGGGTTATGTGCGGGTCAAGGCCATTTATAAATTAAACTACAGGCCCAGTGGTGTTGGGCAGGACATGTGGGAGCTGCAGAGCAGGTGAGGGGCACGTGGGCAGTCCCAGAGTGCCCCAGGCCTGGGGCCCACACCTGCTCAGTGCTGACACTCACGGAGGTTTGCCCCTAAGCCAGAGGGGAAGGGAGCACTGTCCAGCAGGGCCGGCCATGTGGCCATCAAACACAGCCATGGAAGGACACCGAGGGGTCAGGCCTCCCCAGCCTCGCCCTCACGGGAGGGCAGGGGTGTTTGCTGGGCTTGCAATAGGATGCCCTCCACTAAGGAGCACAAGGCATAATGACTCTACCTGCAGACCAGGGCAGCACACCACTTACAGGTCCTGTGAATATAAACCCGGGACATGCAAGAAGAGTGCCCCCCGTCTCCGTAGCTAGGAGGCGCTGAGAGCCAGCAGCCTCTGCCCAGCTTCTCCATAGGAGGGATGGTACACCTAAGCGAGCAGCGCTGGGAAACACGTACCACTGCCATTTCCGGACTGCTGTGCAGCCATTCTCCTCACCCTTCTCCTTGAGGCTTCATAAAGCTGTCTGCAGCTTGTATCTGCACTGGTGGGCTCTACCTAACATTTGTATTTAGGATTCCGCTGCCTGCAGTGGGCAGAACGCAAAGGCACTCTGTTCCCAACTGTGGCTTTTTGTCAGTCTGAGCAAACAAGCAGTATTTCAGGAGAACACTTTGTCAACGGTCCAGTAACACACAGTCGTTATTATTTGTATCCCTCTGGGGTTCTAGAATTTAATCATTTCTGTGTGTCCCTCTGTGAAGAAATTCTGAAGCTGAGCGGGAGAATGGTCAAGAGATGATTCATACCAATTAGCTGCTTTAATGTAAACAGGTAGCAACTGCCAGCTCCTCGGGAGAACGAGAGGAAACCCGACTTCCTGAGCACATGGCTCAGGAGCTGTGGGAAGGACCCCCTGAGTGCATTGTCCTGCATGCCTGGCTGGGCCAGGACCTGCCACCAGCCCTTCAGAGTCACTTAGACTCTGCCAGGTCCATTACCTGCGAGACCTTGTCTCAAAGACAGGAGGCAGTCTGAGGAACTGAGAATCAAAATCTATCAGGCTGACATTGTCCACCTCCCCCATTATCCATCTATCACATGTCCATCTACCTTCTCTCCCCACTTCTCTCTCGCAAAACAAAGAGCACAGCTGCAAAGCGGTTCCAAGCAATTAGACTTTTCTCCCTGGATAGAAACTTCATCAAACAACCAACACACAGCGCAGAGCTCTGCCGATGGCGCAGGCAGAATGAAGAAATGATGCTCCCGGAGGATCCAGTACTCCCACTGCCATGTCCTCCCACCAGGAAGGAACCCTGTCCCGTTCAGATTTACATTTTGCACTACTATAGATATTTCCTATGCTATTTTCCTGAATAACTGTCTTTTCCTCATAGAAACGGAGACAGGAAGTAGCCCTGCTGGTTTGTATTTTATTATGTCATAAGAGAAATGTTCAGGCAGTCCTTCTTAAAGATGTCATTGTAATAAGAGCCACCCTTTCTGAGCATTAAATAGATCCTCCTTCACAGACTTAAGTGGATTTTCTTTTACAGATCATTTGATGGCAAATGTAAAAGAAAGAATCATAAATATAAAAGGGAAGAACTACTACCAGCTGAAGACAATCCCAAATGAACATCACGAGTCTCTGACATGGTCATGAAAATCCATCAAATGGGAAAATGGTTTGACACACTGAAATCCCATTTGTGTGTATCTATTCCGACAAACACGGAATCTGGCACAAGAACAGTGATTACGAAATCAGTCCCACAGCCTATCATCCAGTTCTTACTGAGTAGCTGTGTTAGTCAGCAGGGCTGCCATTGCAAAGTACCTCAGGCTGGAGAACTTAAACAGCAGACACTTAGTCTCTGTCTGGCAGCTGGAAGTTCGAGACCGACATGTCAGTCGGTTTGGTTTCTCCTGAGGCCTCTCTCCTTGGTTTGCAGACGGCCGCCTTCTTGCTGTGTTCTCACATAGTCTGGTGTGTCCTCCTCTTCTCATAAGGACGCCAATCTTCATGACCTCGTTTTAACTGAATCACCTCTTTAAAGGTCCTGTGACCAAACACAGCCACATTCTGAGGGACTGGGGGGTTCAGGGTTTCAGCATATGAATTTGGGGTGACACAGTTCACCCCATAACAGCACCTAACCTAACTTGGGAACTCTGCAGATTTTAAAGTAGCTTTGTATCCTTTGTCTTGTCTGGCTGCTGCAACCGTTTATGAGAGCCGCAAGAAACGTCCATTGTCCCTGTTTTACAAAGGTGCAGAGATGACAACGTACATCACCCAAGATGTGCTGGTGAGGGCTGGCCAAGGGCTGATCCGGGATCCAGGACTTACTCCAAACCTTGTTTTTCGTCTGCAGTGCTGCATTTCTTTCAGCTCCTTAAACATAGGCCAAGATGATAACCTTCTGTGTGGACCAGTTCATGTGGTTCTGGGGGCAAAAAATCTCTTAAATGGTCCAAGTCTAAACACATCATACAGCCAAGCAGTTTGAAAAACTCTGCTTGTTTACAAGGTGGTCCCGGAGAACTGATACCGAGTGCCATCATTGGCGAATGGCCTGGAATGCCTCCTATGGGCCTCTCACTGTGCTAAGTGTTGGGGAGAGCAGAAAGCAAACCCAAGCCCCTGTCCTGCTGGGGAAAATGGAAAATAAAAAGGGACATGCAGAATAAGTGATGGAATTTCAGAAATTCCAAAAATAAAGCAAAGTGATGAGAAGCAGAGTGTGTGTGTGTGTGTTAAGGTAGTCAGGTAAGGCCTCAGGGAAGAAGACTGTGTGGGAAGAGAAGGCCTGTCCCCAAAGCCAGCCTGCGCCCTGCCTGCCCAGGGGAGGGGCTGCAGAAGCCCGACAATGAGAAACAACACTTTTTGAATAATTAGTCTTCACGTTTTGAAAAATTATTCTTGATTCATGCATTCACAATCTACGTGGCTGACGTCAAGTAATTAGCATAAATTCTTTAGAAATGAACAGGCATGCAGTCATCCGGAGCAAAACAGAGGTATTAATGGATCCTGAACATACGATGAAAAAAGTTTGAAACACGCATCATTCCAAAATATATCATATTAACCACCACGCTTGATCAAAGGAACTCAGATATATTTGTTTCTGAGTTTCCGATGATGTAAAATTATTGCCTAGAGGTACTGGCACTAAGTTATAAACATAGGGACTGGCATGCATGTGCACACGTACACACATAGCGGCTTTCGTTTACATATTCATAACTCTCCATATTTTAGGATTTATTTTATAGAAACAAATTACCTCCTGAGGCCTAATCCTGTAGATCAGAAATTTGCACATCAGCAGTAAATTGGGATATAATTGTCCTGAGTAGGAGTCTGCCTGATTAGGAGATGCAGCACAGAGCATACTATAAAAGGACCTACATTTTAGCTCTCCGTAAAGAAATAACAGTGATTTAACTTAAGTATGCCTTGCAAATGGGGTGCTCTAACGCCAAGGTTCTCGGAATGTCCTACTTTCTTTCAAAGTGTAATATTAACTTGAAAGAAATTAACATCTGTCAGTTGTATCGCCCTTGCCTTAAGCTAATTGACACAGCACTCGGGTTCCCCACCTCTTAGCTGGGGGGGTCCCCCTTGTCCTGCACCAGGGTCACCTATCAGCCAAGGAGAGCCCGTGTGGCTTCCTTCATAAGGACCCAAACCCAGGCCCATGAGGAAGGGAAAACAAAGAGACAAGTAAGGATTGGAATTTTTATCCCTTAAGCCTCAAATTGGATCAAAATATACTCAGAGAACAAGGCATTCAGTGTTAGAGAAAAGGTTAATCCTTCCCGAGAAAAGAAAATAATAAAACAAATTTATAGACCTAGTTTATAACAATGCTGGCATAGAGCATCCATTTTATGAAATGCCAATAAAAAAATAATAAAAAACAAAGACAACCTGTTCTTTTAAGAAGCTGGAAATTAAGCCTAAAGAGGACACAGTATCCTCAGCCAGTGGTTCCTGAGCTCAAATAGTCCCTCTGTCGCTGGGCAGAGGGTGGGTTCCAGCCAGCCAGCATGGGAGCTCCAGCTCCCAGAAATGTCTCCTTCCTGCCCACTGGTTGGGATTTATTGAACGGGGGCTGCTGGTGCAGAGAATTGCAATTTTCCAGGGCTTGGCTAAGCAGGGGAGATTAAAGAGCAGGGTCAGGCATTAGCAGCAGCAGGCAAGGGGGCTTTCTGCATCTAAACTGTTCTCACATCAAATAAAAACACAATTCCCACTTCTGCTACCTTTCCATTTACCAAGTTCACACCTTCTTTGGTACTTGCAGCTTTTCCTGAAAGAGTGAAATTCTCTTTTGTCCTAAAATAGAGGCACTCTGACCCCCCCAGACTCCCCCGCTCACACCAGGCTGTGGTTAATGCAAAGCCCGGTTTGCTGGGCTCAAGGCGATAGCTGACTGCCAGCTCCTCTGGGTCTGTGCTGCCCATACTGGGCTCCTCTGGTCCCTTACTCGATGCTCCTTGCTTTTATAACATGGCTCCCCCGCTGTGGCATTTACATTACAAGTGTGCGTGAATCTTTAGGAATCCATGGAAGAAATGAGCACGGATGAATCAGATTTTTTCCCCAAATACATTAAGAGAACAAAAAAAGACAATGGCTTTATTAATGACTTTCCATCCTTGGTGTAAGACTTCCAACCTATGATCCAATATGGTTGCTTGAGCACCAGCCCATGTTTTTTCTATTGAAAAGGCAAAATTGGTTCCTAGTTGTATTAGTCAGCTCAGGCCGCCATACCAAAGTCCCACGGGCTGGGTGACTTAAACAACAGAAATTTATTTCCACACAGTTCTGGGGGCTGGAAGCCCAAGATCAAGGTGTCAATAGGATTGGTTCCTTCTGAGACCTCTGTCCTCGACTTGTAGAGGGGTGTCTTCTTTCTGTGTCTTCACGTGGTCATCTGTGTGTGTGTGTCTATGTCCTAATCTCTTCTTCTAATAAAGACACCGGTCATATTAGCTCAGAGCCCAGCTTAAGGGCCTCATTTTAACTTAATCACCTCTTTAAAATCACCAAATAAAGACACATTCTGAAATATTGGGGGGAGGGGGATTAGGGCTTCAAGACATGTATTTTAGGGGGTGGACACGATTCAGTCTAGAACAATACACAAAAGGCCTACATTTTCTAGGGAAAAAAATAAAGACAGGCGATGAGGTATGAGGAGAAACAGCTTCACTTGGAAAGGCTCAAATTCAAGTTCCAACTGCTCAAGTTCGCTCAGAGATGCCTTTCCGAGGTTCAAACCTCCCCCTGGGTTTGCAGTGGGGATGATAATGAATCCAGGTTTGTTCCTCAAGGTGTTTACAGGGATGAGGAGAGAACGTGCACTTTCCTTTTCCCTCTCACTTTGAAAGGCCTTATTATTTTTAGGTTAACAACTACATGGTTTTTCTTCTGTCCAATTTCTGATATGATGCCATTTCTTTATAGCACTTACTACTTTAAAAATCTCAGTGTTTTACAGAAATATTTCCTGCATATTCGGAACCCTTGCCAACCATCACTCTCAGGCTTTCCTGCTGGGCCTTACCCATCCTCTCCTTGTAAGGTATCAGCGGCTCCTTCCACACGCTGACCCATCCAGCTTTTGAAAGTCTGAAACTTTCCGAGTGCTTGAAAACACAGGACACGAGTGTGAGCAAAGGGAGTCTCCCCGGAAGGCATTTCCCTCATCAAGTTGAAACCCACTCCCTTCACTCTGCTCCAGGCCCATTTCTTCCTTCCTGCCAAAGCTTCAGAATAGTTTTTCTTCTTTTTTAAATATATTCCCTGATTTTACCATTTCAGAGGATGGAACCTTCTCGGACTCATGATTCCCCTTGCTTCTAAACTTCAAAATACCAATTTTAAAGGATTAAACTCTGAAAATTTCACTGCCATAGAGAATTGCACAGAGTTCCCCAGTTTTCAACAGAAAGAAAAGTCAAGTGCCATCACAATTCACAATGCAATCACAGGACATCTTCAAGTCATCTCAAAGGAGCATTGGCTCATTTTATTAATATAAAAACCTGACTTGAGCACGTTGAGTTTCTAACTCACCTCAGTCCCTCATGCTGGAGGCTTTGGCTTTCAAGGGGAAAGGCAGGAGCTGGGGAAAATGGAAGGTACTCCAGGACTCGGTGAGGGAGGAGGAGAAAGACTGATAAGAGGAAAGGCCAGACAAGCCCGAGGGTTCTTGTGGGAGGATTAGTCAAGCTTCGTGAATGACAAGAAACACAAACAACAGTGTGGATTGAAAAAGTCATTGCGTGCACCCCAGAAAGGGAGAGCGAAGGAGCTGTTTTCAGACTTTGGGATTGCCCCTTTGCTCTCTGTGAGCTGCCAGATTGAAGATACCTTTCGTTTCTCCAGCAGAGCGCCTGCCCTCCCAGCCAGCGCTGGCAGGCGGCTCTGCATTCTTCCTGGACCCCAGCCGGCAGCTAAGCTGAGGGGCTGCACTGTCTCACCAGACACATTCCCATCTCTCAGAGCGATGCTTGAAAGGGGGTCTGAGAAACAAAACGAGAGCCGGGTCCGCACCAGGTCCAGCTGCAGCCAGGCTGATTCATGCTCGTTACTGTTCACAATCTCTAACTCCAGACTGCCACCCACCTTGGTTCCCCACCCGGTCACACATCTTGTGCTTCACTTCGCTCTCTACTCTTGCCATGTGTGACAAGAAAAAGAGGAGCAGAAATAGATGAGACTACATACATCCCCGACTTCCCATATGTTGAAATTCTCTTCATGCATTCTGAACGTGGTCAAGCGTTCCGTGTCAGAATGTCCTAGGGACACAGATGGGTCCTGCACAGAGGTGTGTGCCTCTGTTCGTAAACGTGTATTTGTGTGTAAACAAAGATTACACATTGGGTCTAGGACCTGCCGGCCTGTGGATTTAAACTCCACACACCCTGGTTTCCTGACACACAGCCTTGGTCTTGTACATCCCTTTCCGCATGTTTAAGGCAAAGACACATCACTTCTATTTGTGTGTCGTTTTGTTTTGCTTTGTTTGTTTTTTGTGTTTTTAATAACACCGCCTTAAGAGCTCATGACCAAGCACTTACTGATTTGTTGGGAACTGCTTTTTAGAGGTGAGTAATTTTAAGCTTTGAACTTTGCTATCCTCCTTGTCAGGAGGATGGGTTTACATATTTATGAAGAGAGAATAAGATCTAATGTGCAAGAAGGAATAAAGTTAGGTGGTTTCTGGACCAGGTCGCTGAACCATAGAGTGCTCCAGACTTAGCAGGGCTAGCTGACAGCAGAGTGTTGGTTTTAGTTTTTGCATTATTTAATACTGATGTTCTGACGGATTCCAAGAAGAAACGGAATAAGAATTGCTTTCCGAGGTAGTAGAAAAGTTGTGAAGCCCCAGAAGAACTCAGATGGGGGCTGTGCGTGGTCTGACGAGCCACTGTTTAACCAGTGTCTTTTATGTGACACGGTGACCGGAGAGCAAGGTGCCTGCCCTTTGTATAGGCCATCAAAGCCCCCCTATCCAGAAGTTCTTACAGACCGAAAATAAAGCAGAGTATTGTTATTTCAAGAATTCCAAAAACAGACATTTCCAGTGGCAGGCAACATGATCCCAAATTACTCAGTTGTGAAATCGTTTTTAAAAAATCATCATTTTTCAAAGGACCAACATTGAAATATCATCCCTTAAAGCATTCTATCAACAGAGGGAGTAGAAGCATTTCTGTCTAGATCAAAAATTTAAGAAATGACAAAGTATCCATTTTTGGTGGCAGTAGCTCAAGGGAGCATTAATAGAGGCTGATGTCAAGAAACTGATGGGGAAACCAATTTAGACAGAACATTAGAAAAATAAAATGTCTAACATCAGTCTATTAGAGAATGGAAGCGTTCCCCCAAAAGGTCGCATCTGACCTTTTGCTAAAGTCACGTTCAGTTGAGCTGAAGAAATATACACCAGGGATTATATTTTGCCAGGTTTGAATAGTCAGGATGACCTACTAGGCTACTTTCAGCCCAGATCTGTAATTGGCAAGATTTTATGGTTTAGTTCAGCTTTGAGATGTGTGAACAGAGTAAGACTGAACATTTGATATGAAGGTAGCTCCAAATGTCTTCTAAGTTCCAATTCTAGCCTTCTGCAAACTAATCAGGCTCATAATTTCAAAATTATCGTTCAACTCTTCTGTGCAGTGCCGTAATTTCAGGCGTCAACGGGCTGGGTTTAGAAAATTCAGGTGAGATATTTCAAGAAGCAGCTGTAACGCCACATTTAATTACCATGGGGCTGGAGAGGGTACATATCGGCACCTCATGCACAACTGCAATAAATGTGTGGCACCAGGTGGCATGGCCCAGGCCCACAAGTGAAATGGTTATAAAGTTTCAAAAGAGACTTGGAATACCTTTTGATTGCAACACTGGCATAACCATTTAATCTCATGGGTAAGCAGAGGATACAGGGTGCTGATAGCAGGCCCTTTATGGGTGCAGGTGTGTCTGTTTCAGCCCTGGGAGCAAACCCACCTTTTTTGTGTTCCTGCAGTGAGTTGACTGGTGCCTACGCCTGTCCTCACCTGGAGACCAGTACCTGGCCAGGCAGCCTCACTGCAAAACTGAATTTGCAGCACGGAAACGTCCAGGGAAATGAGCTCCCTTCTATGTTTGGAAGTCACTAGTCAGAAAAGCAGTTTGACCAGATAAAAGCCTCAATCTTCCCATTTTCACCCATGTTGTTGAAATGCTTATATGACCGTGTTTCCCCAAAAATAAGACCTAGCCGGACAATCAGCTATAATGCATCTTTTGGAGCAAAAATTAATATAAGACCTGGTCTTATTTTATTATAAGACAGGGTCATATAATATAATATAATGTAATATAATATAATATAATATAATATAATATAATATAATATAATATAATATAATATAAGTATAATACTGGGTCTTGTATTAATTTTTGCTCCAAAAGACGCATTACAGCTGATTGTCCAGCTAGGCCTTATTTTCGGGGAAACATGGTAGTTGTTATCACATGTTCACAGTCAGTGACAGTCCTATTCAGATTCTGTCCATTGTACCTTCTTTCCCCTCCACTAAGAAAGAGCACTGGATTTCTCCTTTGGACTCACAGGTCATATTCCCTCAATGCGGGCAGAAAATAAAATCAAAAGAAGTCAAACATCCTATAGGGTGTTGGGACAGATACAGCCACAGAATTATCCAGTGTCAAAATGACACGAAAGACAACATCATCCCAAATGAGGACAATTGGGACCTAAAGATATTAAAGGATTCACCGTGGGTTAACCGCAGGCCAATGGCCGAACCACAAGACAACAGGGACAAGAAACTCCGGGGACTCACCCTTCCCCCACCCTTCACAGCACACTGAGAATCAGACGTGGTTTCTGATCTGACCAGCCAAGCAGGCTCAGAGGCCCTGCAATCAGGGGGATGGCTAAAAGTAAAGATCCTAAAAGCCATCTACTAAAATACCGAAATGTGGCTGGAGAGGAGGTGGCATGGGGACAACTAACCCAGGGCTACACTCAGCAAAAATTTGGTGCTAACTATCTATTTTCTTCCAAAATGCCTAGGAAACGATTATTGAGTGTGACTACCTGGAGGAATATTTAGAGCACTTTTCGTGGCCAGAAAAGGCATTATAACCTACAACAGGCATCTCCCTGGGCCATTTACAAAGCACACTACAAAAACACCTTTTTTTATGGACTGTTGGGAAATTGAATTTTGGTTAAGTGCACATCAATTCAGACAGCCAACAGGACTATGTTTGCAGTGAAACTCGGAAACCCTAAAATCTAAGAAAGGTCGGCAGCAGGAAGACTCACTGTCTCATCGTAATTAGCGCAACTACTAGTGACTCGGGGGGAAGTGAGTTCTGCCGCGTGCAAAGGTTGGTCCTTCCTTTCGCACTGGGGTCCGTGAGCTAACTGTGAAGGTGGAGTGTGAAGGGGCGGTTATGCCTCTCACATCAGCCTCTGGCCGTGAAAGCATCTCTACCATCGGAGCAGACTGTGCTTTCTAAATGAATGCCGGAGCACCATTCAATTTTCAATTATCTTCAGGGTCTGAGACAGTGGAATGGTAGAGAGAGAAGAACATGCTTTAGACATATGGAAGAAGTCACTTGCCAAGCACACAAATAGCAGCAAGCTTTCATTTCACATAATTGTAAATCACCGGAAGGGGTGTTCTCCTAAACGTTGTGAAGGAGGCCATATCACCTTCTTCCCAGACCCCCTCCACTGCCTCCCACCTGGGTCTATGGAATCAATACATATTTCAGCTGGTCAAAGGTCAACTCAATTCCGGATCCCAACAGGAAAAAGGAAAGTGGCAGCTGGAACAGGACGACTGTGGCCAGTACCCAGAAGCCGCCCCCGCAGAAAGCTGGGAAGGAGCACCTACTGTTTAGTTAGGTTTTGGGGAGCGGGGGAGGGGTTCATCATCAAGGGAAATAATTCTTAAATGTCTTATCAATTCAAATCTAGTTATATGCACGTAATTAGCCTTCTCACTCATGACAAGCAGCAATTTCTGTAAAAAATAATAATAATAAGTACTCCACATTAATGCTGAAAAAAGCGAAATTTATAAATAATTACATTCTAAATTCAATGGTCCCAAATACTGGCTATGCTTCTTCCCTTTTGAACTTTCAATGTACGGCTTACGTTAGAGGGGCTCAAATCCTCATTTCTTTCTGGAGTATCCTCACTGAGGTGTTTGAGACAACAGTTCCCCTGGCTGTGTGATGAACGAAAGGAATGAAGATTTGGGTTCTGCTTCGCACTTAATTAAAAGAAGGAGATGATATTTCTCATAGTTTTTAAGCAGCTGATCTTGCAGTCACAAGTTTGAAGTTTAACTCAAAGCTCTAAATGAAAGCAAATCCACTCCCTGATGCCTCTCCTGGAGAGTGAAGGAAATTCTAGCGTCTTCTAGCTGAACCCCTGGCTGGGGACAGCTCGGAGCTACCTCCATCCCAGGTTAACGCCCAAGCCCCAGGCCAGGCAGCTGCTATTCCAGGTCTCTCAGGACACCTACAGTCTCTGGTGGGCCCCGTGGCCCCACCTTTCCTATGGCCACAGCAACTGCCTATGTGGCTTCCAGCCCCTAGTCACTGGAGGAGGCCTGCCCACATCTTACTCCTGTCGGTTCCTGGTGGGCCCAAACCCCAGGAGGCAGGAAGTTTGGGCCCCCTCCCTCCTGCTAATAACCTGACCTGCAGGGGGAAACGTGCCTGCTCCGCCCCCTGTTGACTTGGGCTCCACCAGACTTTCCCTTCAGTGCACAGCTCTGGATCCATTCTCACACACTCCCACCCGCCACCCCTGTCCTGGCTGCACTCGCATTAGGGACCCCGCTTCCATTTTTGGCCACCTCCCTTTTCTTCTGAGTAACACCTGGGGAGCTCGGGCTTAAACTGACGGCCTGGAACACACGTCAACCTTCACAGGGACAGCCTAATTGCTCTAAGAATGTCAAGTACATCATCTTTCAAAAATAGAGCTGACTGCTTCTCTTTCTTTAAAACTATTAGGCCAACCAATGACACTACACAGTTAAAGTAAAAGGATGACATGGATGGACTGCTTTTCTGACTTTCTTTTTCCTGAAACCAACCCAGAATTGGTATACAAAAATCATTCCCGCTGTGTCTTTGTAAAGCTGTGATCACTTATAGTATAATAGGCTGCATTTTTTCATCAGGGAAAACTGAGAAGGGCTGGGGGTGACCTGGTCCCAAGACCCTGCGAGGAAAGTGCATTGGCAAGACGCATGGCAATTTTTCAGCTCCTGCTGTCCTGACCCAATGTCCGCCCTCTTCCCGTTCTTCCCAGCCATTGTGCTGTAGTTTGGGTGGGTTGATCGAGTGCGTGGTCCGAGAGGCCATCAGAAGACAGAAAGAGAGAGATCTGGGTAGTTATGCCCTTGCCTCGTTCTCTGCTAGGGTTGCCAGATAAAATACACAGCGTTCAGTTAAATGTGAACTTCCGATAAACAACAAAAAAATGTTTAGTGTAAGTGTGCTCCAAATATTCCACGGGACATAGTTATACCATAATTTTTTTTTTTTTTGGCTTATCTGACGTGGAAATTTAACTGGATATCTCGTATTTTTATTTGCTAAATCTGGCAACCCTGAAAGTCTGCAAAATTGTCCAGAAGCTCAGGTATGTCCTTCGACAGAAGAACGCATCCCCGCCGGACGGTCCCCGCACACCGCACCCTCTCTGGATTCCAGTGCCTCCCTCCCGGCCCTGCCACTGCTGTTCTGAGGTCTACACCACTCTGTGTGTGTTTCCGTAAACCCTGGACACCTTTGCAAATGATCCCTTTGCAGGTAGGTCTCCTCAGGTTACTCAGGTGGCCTGTGCTCTCCATTTCCTCCCAGCACCATGACTGATCCATTCATCACGAAGCACTGCTGACTCCATTCTCCCAGCATCGCTCTTTTGAAATATTCCATCACCAGCTCTGATTACAATCTTAGGCACATATTTGGTGTCAACAAGTATTTCTGAATGAATGAATGAATGAATGAATGAATGAGCAAAACAAAGTTGGAGCCCATAGCGTTTTTACAGCATCGCTTTTCTGGTTATTAAAGACCTGAAAGTCTGCACTGTGAGGAGATTACATTCTAACCAACAAAGCACAGAAAGCTACCGAGGATGTACTGCCGGGAGGGGTGGAGTGAGAAGGGGAGGACCAACCGATGTGCTGGCAAGACGAGAGAGTTTTCAGTATATTCCAGGGAACCACTGCTGCAAAACGAATTACCCCAACACTTAGCAGCTTAAACACAAGAACTGAGTGTTGTCTCCCAAGGTCTATAGGTCGGTGGGCTCAGCTGGGCCCTTCTTACTGGAACCTTCCATGCAGTTGCAGCCAGATGGCCCGGGAAGCTGGGGTCACCTGGAGGATCTCTGCCTACCCGTGTGCCAGCCTGGCTGGGGTACCCGGCAGTCACTGGCAGGTTGGGCATCGATCCAGGGGCTGCTCCACGTGGCTAACTCAAGCTTCCTACGAGCATGATGGTTTCAAGGTAGTCGGACTTCTTAAGTGGCAACTGGCTTCTCCCACTGCAAACGCTCCCAGAGAGGAAAAGGAGAAGCCCCAGTTTCTTGAGGTCCAGGACCAGCAAGTCACATGCCTTCCTCTGCTGTGTGCTGTTGGTCTAAGGGGTCACAGCCTACTTGACGCAGGAGGGGGGACTCAGAACCCCCTCTCCATGGGCCAAAGACTTTGTAGTTATCTTTGATCCTCCATAAAGTAGGGTGCAAAACTAAAAATCATAGAAATTGACAACCAATATACAAAGTGGCCCAGAATATTCGCTAAGTCCATTAAAAAGTAAGGAAAAACGGAAAGAGCAGGGAAGTTTTATGCCCCTTGTTTGCGAAATTAGATTCAAATTAATTTTCACACCAAGGAGTTTCCAATTATCTATCTGCTTACACCAGGATAGCAGTTTAGAAAATGCTGGAAGAAAATGTATCATGAAATAAATAATGCATGTTTGTTTTTTTAAAAAAAGACGTTTGCATGTGGCACCCGTCACAAGCCAGCCTCACAGCAGGCAACGTGCACAGGGTCCCACACTCAGAAGGCCCAGGCTTGATTAATGCTCTCTGCCCAAGAAGTTTTTAACAAGGGCCATGTTTCCATTTTCCCACGGACCCTACAACTGATAGTTGGCCCTGTCCCTCAGAGAGGATAGAAAATGAGAGGAGGTGGCCATCAGAGAACAACTGGGAAGGAGATGGTTAGGCCTTGTCTTCCAGACCACATGACTGGGTGACACTGCTCCAATCTTGAGACAAAGTCCGTCTGATGTGTGGTGGCTCGAGGCATTTATCTGCTCTCCTGACTCCCCGGAAAAAGTGAGTGCGATGGCACCTGCCACTGTGGCAAAGCCAGTGATGCCACCAGTCTGCTAGACTAGGTCTCAGCTCAGGGCCAAAAAATCCACTGTCACATCTGGAATCCAGTGAAGAAGGTCATAATCACTTTGCAAAGGGAGAGATGGTTACTAGACTCACCGTGGTGATCACATAGTAAGATATATACAGGTCGAATCACTACGTTGTACCCCTGAAACTAATACAATATTGTATGCCAATTATACTTTAATAAGGAAATCTTTTAAGAAGATTCAGAGCCAGTCTATTCTCAGCTTGCCCACGTTAATGAAAAACAGTCAATTCCTAAACACAAGGAGCAGCCTGCTTAAGAGAGAATAAAAATTGTACCTGGAAAGAAATAGCACCAGTTCCTGAATGAATAGTCCAAATTGAGCTAAATCTTCACAATTAATTAGCATCGATCAGAAACTCCAGTGTTACTGATTGAGAATGCTGGAGGAAAGCAGTCAATAATGTTGAGTGGAATTCACATGAGCTCACGCCAGGTCCCTGGGCCCCCCCCAGGACCATATTCTAGAACCACTGGCAGAGAGCTTTCTTGTGAGATGCAGGGACACCCCTGCCCTTGGGTCTGAAGCAGGTTCAGTGGTGGTTCTAAGGGTGCCCCGGAGATGCTCACGGGGATACCAAGACTTCTTGTTCGCTGAGCAATAGTATAAAGCATTCATTATGAACACAAAAGGGACTCGAATCATTCTGATAGCTGTGTCAGTCACAAAGTGACCGTCATGCCAGAGCACCCCGTGAAAGGCGTACCCAATGAGCGCCTGATCAGGTAACTCTTGGCGCAGGGTGGAGTGTGACCATCTGACGGCTTTATGGGACTGCAGATGGGGACACCACACCCAGTCTTGAGCATAAGATCAGAGCTCACTGATGCTTCAACTGATGAGCTGACAGCCGCACCTGCACTCGTCCCAGACGGAGCCCTTGAAACCTCCCCTCCTGACCGTCTCACAAGCCTGACCCGATACCCGACGAAACACACACCAGCGCCTCGGGACTCTCTCTGGACACCGGACTCTCTCTCATCCTTTCCTAAGACTCTGTTCGCCTGGCCCAACCCTATTGCCTGCACACCTGTGTGACCCTCCTGTGTGAAACCGCTCCCTCCACTATTGGAGACTATGCTCTGGCCGGAGCCTTGGTTAATGCGCGTAGGAAACCGAGTAGTAGGACTAGATCCATGGCTTTATTCTCATAAAGTCTGACGTTGTGGAAAGACACACACGTGTGTGAGACTGCTACTTTGACAGTCGTGTCCTGCTCACGACAGCAATGCATGTAGGAGAGCAGGTCCAGCCTAAAAGAGAAATCCAGTTTCTGAAGACAATTCGTACTGTTTTATCAACTGAGAACATCCTTTCCCAAGGAGGCACACTGACATTTCTACAGGCTTTGTAATCACAGGTGAACCCCACTAATAGGAAACCTACAAACCTCAACCATCTTATCACGTAGCCCAGGCTGAAATGCAGGTTGGTCCTCTCTTCTGAAAAGCTGTTTGCTGTGCAAATTAATTCTATAAATAAAATTATGAATGTATCACCTACTTAAAAGTCAAGAATGTTTTCAAGCACTTGAGAAATATTATGTCCATATGGATAACTGATAAGCAGAATATGAAACTTTCTGTCTCCTGCTTGGGGCAGGACTCTAAAGGACAAAAGGATCATTATTTTCCTGGTACAACTTAGTTCACAGGCTTAAAAAGATCTTAAATGACAATTTTTTAGCATAATTTATATCTCAGTTTTTCACTAAAGCATATGGGCCTTCTCCATATGATGTGGAACAAAATTCTATCTTCAGTTAGTCTAAAGTTATCCAATGTTTAATCTGAAGATAGAATTTTGTTCCACATCATATGGAGAAGAAGAAGAAGAAGAAGAAGAAGAAGAAGAAGAAGAAGAAGAGGAAGAAGAAGAAGAAGAAGAAGAAGAAGAAGAAGAAGAAGAAGAAAGGAAAGAAGACAGAGAGGGAAGAAGGGAGGGAGGGAAGAAAAAGTATGGACACGCCCACAAATTATATATTGCTTCAATGTTTTAGTTTAAAAATTAACATGGCTGTCCCTGTAATTAGTTTGACATCACCTGTATTTGCGAGAGGCTAGTTAACTAAATTGATGAGATAACTACGCTGTTGAAACTCTGGTTCTCAGCATGGGCCAGCCGGAAGCCTGTTAACCTTATTCTGGTCCTTAGTCTGTTCCATGGACTCACACCACAGCCCACTCTAGCTGCCAGTTTACGACCTTAACCCCCGTCAAGAGGGAACTCAGGAGAGAGTATAAGTGGAGACAACCTGGTGTGTTTGGTCTGCTGGCCAGATAACCAAAGCTCTCCATCTCTGACTGATATGTCCGTGGGCAAATCACCTGACCTTCTGAGCAGCTTTGCCTGGCATGGCCTCCCTACCCACCCTCCAAGTCGGCAATGGAATCAAACAGGAGATTATGCGTGAGATTGACGGTTCTGCGTTCCTTGTCAGCACTAATTCCTAAAGCAATCTCCAGTCAACTCACTTGTTGGACAATATTACCCATTGACCAGGTTTGTGTGGAGACCCTGATGGTTTAAAGGTCTGGCTTAACAAGCAACTGCAATTTCATTCTTTCCCCGTCTGGATCACTGTCAGAAGCAACCTTGTGTACCCATTTGTCCATATCCTCCTCCTGGAACATGGATTCTTTACAGTGTGCCGAGCCAACAACACAAAGGACATCCCGCTCGTAGTATTTGAAAGCCGTATTAGTATTTCACCCACTGTTGTTTTGAATTTGTTTTTCTATTTGCTTCAAGTGTAGAAAAAGAAGGCGCGAAAAGCCAAGTGACCCCCGATGGAGAGCAGACCATTTGACTTTTCGCCATGAAAGCTTCATGTGTCTGTGGTATTCACGGCAGCTCTCGACACATCAACACGGTGAGTCCTGGGCTTCGTGGGGCCCAAGGTTTCGGTGAACTAGCAGGAAAGATTTCCAGCTTTCTGGCCTGGGAATCGGGGCACACCTTAGAGACCAGTCGCTTTAGGGAAGTGTTTTTCCCACAGCCAGGGGCAGCCCGTGAATATTTGAAACAGCACGTTTCTGATACATGTTGCCACTCAACACTCTTTGTCTTTGTGGCTTTTCGAAGAGGCTTAGCATAGGACCGTCAGTGCCCACTAGACTCCTACTGGAATCTAGGCTCGATTGGAAGGGAGCTTCACAAGGCCCTGGCCCCCGACGCCCGCACACACAGCCTATGGAAAAGCCACAAACAACTCTGTATTGCAGCTGCAGGCTCCTCTCGGTCGGCCCTCAGACTGCCATCTACCGCATCCCATGTCTGAAATAGAACGCAGTGATGTCAGCTGCTGTAGGCAGATACGTGGCACCATCCCCCTAGCCGTCCTAGAAACTGCATTTCTTCCTCTTGCCTTTCATCCCACGTTTCCCGTGCACAAGAGCATGAAGACCCAGGCAAAGCCTCCTGCCAGATGTGACCTTCTCTCTCGGTGTGATGGAGCGCTGTCAGCTTTTGTTCCTGGATCTACCCTCGGCTCCTTCTTACTCCAAGCTGATCTACTCTCCCACATGAGACCTCACTCCACACCCTTCCAAGGAGCAGTGATAGATGAAATATATCCTGGACAAAACCTGCCCAAGTCCATTCGTACTTATTGAAAGATCATCATGCACAAGAACAAACACAAAAGGAAAACGTTTGGTATCTGTTGGATGATCTGCAGTCAAAGGGGGCGGAAGGTGTGCGAAGTGTTTGGGGAATAAATAATGAATTGCATTCCTTATTTGAAAAATCACGCTCAGATTCACAGCAGTGTAGCTATCTGTCTATGAAAACAGGTCCTTCTCAGTTCATTTCTTTCTCCACCTATTTGATAGCAGAAAAATAAAATCACAATGTGTGTGTGTGTATGTGTCTCAAATCCAAAGGCGAGACAAACATCTATGGTTTTGGTTTTATTCAAAACAAGGAGAGGAGAAGAGTACCCAGCACAACAACGTTTATTCATTGTTAGCAATGACTAATCGGATCAAAGCAAATGAAATCGTATGTGTTTCTAGCATCTCCCCACACCTACTAGAAATTTCCCAAGCCACACTGTTTCCCAAAAAAGGGGTACACCTATTCAAGTATGGTGCTTGAGTGTTTGCTCAGCTTCTCATGCTTCAAAGAAATACAACTGCAGTCAGCCTCTTCGTAGGCTCAGAATAATACCTGCCTTCCGGGAATTTACCTATAGCCTGATCTGGAGCGGATTCTTTTACTAAAATCAGGTGTGCCTATGCCCTCCACCCCCAAAGACAGATCTTTTTGGAAATAAATGTATCACAGCTCACTAAGTCAAGAGAAATGCATTCCAGTTTTAGAAATTCAATTTAGCTTGGGTAAGCCTCCAAGCTCTGAAAGGAAGCTCCGTCAGAGGTTTATTATTCATAAATCTTTCCTTCGGATTGGAAATCTCCCAGCAGTCACTCTCCTTTCAGTATTTTTTTGACTTTTATATGTCAATAAAAATTTTTAACTCTTGGAGCATGAGGACACAGATGAAGATATCCAGCAAAATTACTGTCTTGCAAAAAAGTCGTTCAGTTGTCTCCAAACTGGTAATTGATGGTGAATAGTCTAGATTCAAATGGTTGTGTCTGTATCTATAAACGTGTTTGAATTTAATTCAGCAGATGAGTTGTAACTGGAGCTGCGAACTATTGTTTCACTCAACTAGGGCATTATATCAAGAAACAAATGAAGTTCTTGGCCTGAACTAATCAAATAATGAAGTACTTTGTTCACATGGGAATGAAAATCTCAGAACCACCAAGATCCTAATGACTTTATTTTTAATTAAAAAAATAATAACCCTAATATTTCTAAAAAACCTATCTCCATACTGCAGATGAGATGAGAAACATCTGGATTTGATGGGTTGTGTATTCAAAGGTTGGTTCCTGGAAAGTGAAGAGGCATGCTGGATGTATGTCTGACAATTAAGTTCTGACAATTAAGTTCGCAGACACATTCTAGAAAAAATCGTCCATACCTCATTGCTGAATATCACTACGGTCACTTTCAAAATATTCCCCTTGGGAAGCTATTCACCAACACCAACACCTAGTCCACCCTTGAAAGCAATTTTGGAACTCTTGTTTTGGAATGGCCATCAGAGCTATTACCCTTGATTTCCTGAATGTCATCAAAATGTCTTCCTTTCAATATTTCCTTTACCTTCGGGTAAAGAAAGAAGTCATTGGGTGCCAGACCAGGTGAATAGGGAAGCGTGTTCCAATAGTTTTTTATTTAATGGCTAAAAACTCCCTCACAGACAGTGCCATGTGAGCTGGTGCACTGTCACGCTGCAAGCGCCATGAATTGTTGGCAAAAAGTTCAGGTCCTCTAACTTTTTCATGCAGCCTTTTCAGCACTTCCAGATAGTAAACTTGGTTAACTATTTGTCCGGTTGGTACAAATGCATAATGAATAATCCCTCTGCCATCAAGAAAGGGTTAGCAACATCATTGCAACAAGTTTGCGAACTTAATTATCAGACCTTCTTAGAGTGATAAGTGTCATATTTCATGGGCATTCTGGATATGGAGTGAAAAAATATCATATTTCACATCAGTAAATACCATGGCAACAACAATAAATCTTGGAATTACAAGAATCTGGATTCCCAGCCAATAGCCCTCTTGAGAAAATATTTACTATAACAAAATTCCAACAGAGCCCAGGAATTTGGATCCCTCTGGAGTTTTAATGTATATGACTTGTGTCTTCTGTGATTTAAATTGCAATTTCAAGGATCTCATAATTCACTCCCATAGTCTTCATGCTTTAAGTGTTAAATGGAGACCTACACTACATTTATAACATTTTAAATGAAAACACTTTGACTTGTAGATAATTAATGAAATTTGGGATTAACTGACTACTTACAATTAACTGACTACTGTCCAAATCTCATACCATTTTGATGTTCTATGCTTCATATTTCTATTCTCACAGGACCCTGCTCCTTGAACACATGTAGGCAGTTTCATTTGTGTTAGTAGGAAATATACATTAAGATAAAAGATCTCTCTAGATACCTGTGATGACAGAGTAAAATAATTTGAATTTCAATGGAATATAATATTGGTTAAAACAAATATTCTTCTCATAGTATGAATTTAAGAATGAAAAATTAAGCAACTTCGATTTTTAGGAAAATGTGTTTTAGACCACTTCTAGAAGTCTTTACCCCAACTTTTGTTAGGTTGTTACTAATTTTGTCTGTTTATTTTTAGAGGCAAAAACACAAACTTAATATTATTATAAAAGTTCGTGTACATCATACATGAGCAGTTATGTTAATATGCATAATAATTCGAATTTATATAGCACCATTATTCTATAACTATCAAATAAAATCTCATTCTAAATACCCCTTTTTCTTCTCAGAAGTGAATATCCTCTGATATCTAGAATTATATAAAGAAGGGCTTTCCTCATAGCATCTTGAATTTTTCCTTTCAATTAATTTTTATACCTCCAGAAAAGACACACTCGGTTTTCACTAGAATGGCCCGATTTGGTGCTGAAAGAAATTCCATGCTTTGGAATGTCAGAAAGTAATAACTCCCGTTGGTGTAAAGCTCGGAGCATATAGCTGTGCTTCAAAGGGCGACAGGGTAAAGCTGAGTGGCAGAGGCATTGAACGCAGGGACCTAACTCTGTCAGGCACAGGACCCCCTGGACCTGATCTTCAGACTGCAGGCCGCCCACACATGATATGGGAGTGACGCTAGAGCAGCAGTTCTTACAGTGTGAACAAGGAACCCCAGGACGCCTCCCTCCTTTGAGGAAGCATTCAAAATCAAAATTACTTTTATAGCACTAAAATTTTTTTGTTGTTGTTGTTTTTATTTCATTTTTTGCTTTTTAAAATCTCATTCTCTCCTTAATGCACAGTGGAATTTTCCAGAGGCTACGTGGCCTGTGACATTACAACAGGTTGAAAGCAGCGGCAGTAGTCTTCTATTAAGCCAGATATTAAAGAGATTGGCAAAAATGTAAAACGTTGCTATTCTTTCACTAAATATTATTTTCTGTTTTGGAAAATATAGTTGCTTTTCGTATTTAAATGTTACTTACGCTAACATAGCATAGGTTTATCACTGTATTTTTAATGAGTGCACAAGTAAATCTTTCTAGAATTTCTCTGCTTCAATTTCTAATACGGGAAACATCAATAGATATAAACAACATAAACAAAAGTTTCTGGGGGTCTTCAAGAATTTTTAAGAATGGAAAGGAGGTGTGAGAGCAAAAGGAAGTTGGAGAACTGAGGCAGTAGCGTATCTTCAAGAAGGCTTTTGACTATACAACCCCATGATTCTAAGGTTGTGAGGTTCAACGGAAATGAACTCAATGAAGAGATGGATATGGGTCTATGCCGCAGGAAAATTGGGAAGCTCCTATGGCGCGGTCCCTCCTTCTCCAGCTCACACAGAGGAGACAAGAAGAGCCCTGGGCTTCATGAAAAGCTTGCAAAAGAACTTATTTCCTTCCCGTCCTCCCTGCCAGCTCTGATCAGGATATTCTTGAGCACCAAACCGTCTACTTACTGATATGATGACCTTTCAACCCAGAGGTCACCATGCTGACCCTACCTAATAGGATGGCCTGAAACAGGTGGGTAAGTCAGCAGGGTGCAGATGAGTGCAGTACAGAGGAACATTCTAGTACTTGGGTCTTGCTCAGGTCCTAGCTCAAACTCATGACGGAGCATCCAAAGTGGCTCTGAAGCCCCCAAGGCATTTTTGCTGCTCGTGTGTGAGACTGACATCATCTACAATTGGATGGACAGGCACCAGCCTATATCCCGTCCAGCTGCAGGCAGGACTAGTTTTACACAAAAGGTCCATTCACTTTATAATTCACTTTATAACAAAAAGTAAGAGCGCCCGGAATCTCACCTCCCCAGAACCCTAACTGCAATCCTGGGCACTTAGCGGGATTTTTCATTATTATAAGTCATCCTCCATCACAACCACTAAAATTGGGGAGCTGGGCTGACACCCGGCTCTGTCTCCTTCTAAGACCATATTCCTCCCGTTCCTGGCCACATCCCAGCTCCCCCACTCCCAGCCTCAGTTTCCCCATCCATAAAATATGATCATTCCTATAACTTAAGGCCAAGGTGGAGGCTGCAGTCACAGGCCACAATTTCTCCAGTCTCCACTACTACTGTTATTTGCTGGTCAGTCATTGATCCTGCACCTGCCCTGGGACCAGCACTATGTTCTGTGTACAGGGATGGCTGAAGCAGATTTTAAAACCTCCTTTAAGGAGCCAAGCACTTCACAGCTTTCAAAGCACTCATCTCATTTGATCTTATTTTATCCTCACAAAAACTCCAATGCTTGTCACCAACCCTAATGAAGAAAGCAGAGAACTATATTTGCATTGTCATTACCATGTTGCCCAAAATGGGAGTCTTGCTTTGGAGAGGAAACAGTTCTTATCACACTGCATTTAGCTAGCTCGGTTTTCTTTGTAAAACCAGACCACAGCACTCACTGAGAATTGCTGAACTCCACTGGAAGCCACAGTGCAGACATATGGAGCAAGCTGACTTCAGTGGAAGGTATGCTCCACACCTGCGATGTGCCCAAGGGGGTAGGTGCCAAAAAAGCAAGTCATTGGACTACTCGTGTCATCTTACCATTTTCGCCGGATGTCTTGTCTTTTCCATTGGTTGCCCCAGCACCTTGTCGCTAAAAACATAAAAAAAAGAAAGTTGTTACCAGATGTATTCAGAATTATTTTTGTCTCTTTTATTGTTTCCAATATCTCTTATATAATATCAAGTTCTATGTTACTTTAACTCAGATGGTTAAAACAAGGTACTCATGAGACGACGAAATGATCAACTCAAGAAAGGATCTACTAAAGTTGCACAGACTGCCTCCCTCATCCATAAAACGGACACCCAATAGGAGACTATTGTTGATGGAACATAATCTCATTGAAAACATGAGGGGAACAGCCAGAAGCTTGCGCCAACTATGAGAAGATCTCAACTGTCACCTTTGTCAACGGTGGCCATTACACTGCTATATTCTCATTCCAATCACCATGTCCAATGTCTTATTTTTAAATACATTTTAATCAACTGAAAAGATATTATGTTGCTACTCAGAGTTTCTCCTATCATGAGATATTTTTCTATCATCACTTATGCCTATCCTGTGCATTTTCATTGTACCAGGTTAACTACAAGTATGAATATTTTATGGTTAGGCTTAAATCTTTGAGTAAGATTCTTTGGGTGTGAGGTCGGGGGAGCTGTGTCAAATGCATTACATGTTTACACATATGACCGTGTTTCCTCAAAGCTTATCCTGCTACTGTCTTTAAATTATAATATGATGTTCTAGTCCACGGAGAGAGAAATATTTTTGTCAATCTAATTTTCTAGTAATTATTAGAAAATATGCTTTAAGTTGAGAAGGATTGAAGAGACTGCAAAGTCTCTAACTTTCAGGTGAAGAAAATTAAGCCAGGTAGGGAGCCTGATTTGTTCAAAGTCATGCAGCTAATTGGTGACACAGTCAAGACTGGAGACTGGACTTCCTTGTCCATAGGCTAGCGTCTTGCAGGAATTGTCATTGTTACATAACTATCTGAATGGGACTCTGGAAAGAGAGGCAGAGCACTGAGCAAGGAGAAAATCACAGTAGGTGACTCCCTCTGAGGGATAAAGCTGCCCTTAAAATTTCATTTGGGTCCAGAACTTCAACCTAAAGACAATATTAAAGAAATAATAATCAGTTCCCATTAGAGTTCAATGTCATTGTGAGAAATTCCCAGGTCCTTGGTCAATCCTTGATTAGGAAAATCTTGCTTTCAGGTTCTGATTAGTATAAATAAATAGGGGGAATGATAAAGACGTCAACAAAGTTAACCATCCCTGTGTATGCTTATTGCCTTGTGCAGATAGATGAGAACCCAAGAGAGACGAAGTCAAGTCTCCCATTTGCTACCAACCCTACCACACACACACACACACACACACACACACACACACACACACGTGCATACACTAAATCCCAGTCAATGTGAAATGCAAATACCCACCCGGGGTCAGGGAGATGCTCTGCCCCGATCTAAAAGGGGAAAACCACCGTTCTCTAGCAGGAAGTGACAGGAAAGTAGACAAGTTGGAAAGTTTACACAAATATGGGTCCCTTCTTCATATTAAGTTGGAACATCTTAAATGCTCAGAATGGTAGACCTTGCCCATGTTCCCATGGAGGGAGAAGTCTACAGTTCTTAGCCAAACATCAGCTGTTCTTCAACAAACTCCCTTTCGGTCCCCACATTATCGCAGCATTACTTAAAGCACTTACTTTGTAATATACGCCATCTTGATTTAAACCAAATTACTCAATTCTTAAAGATAATAGATTCGCAAGTTGAAATGCCTCTTTCTTCTTGCCTGTGCTTATTTTGATGTCTCTTCTTTTCAAACACAAAGCTGGTACATTCCCTGCACTCAGGGGAAATTGGACCACCGTCATAGAGGATCAAGCAGGTGGTGCAGCAGCTGCCAGCAGCTGAAATACTCCAGGGTTTAAATCCTCCACCCTTCTCTGCATAAATGCATAGATGGCTCATTGAAAACATCAAATTCCACAAAAAGATGAAGGGGAATGTTCTAGTTTAATAAAGTCAAATTAAATGGAATACAAGTACAAAATAGATGTACACTCAATTCCACTGTCTTTAAATATCTCAGACACTGACACTTTTCAAACGTCTTGAATACTTCATTTCATTTTTAAAAAAATCACTTTTTAGAAACCTCAGAAAAACCAAAATGAAATGTGCATGGGGGAGAGAAAGGGGTCATTTTTTCAGGATTTCTAAGACAGGGTTTTGTGTCAGGTCTCAACTGATGGAGGCAAAATGAAGCTGATAGATGTTACAAGGAGATGGTGTCTCAGATCAGAAAATGATCCTGACAAAAACAGAACTAGTCATTGAAAGCATCTCTTTTCAGAGGACTTTGAGACCTTGTGACATTTTTAAGGCAAGGCTGAGAGCAGCGGGAGAATCATCAAAGAGTTTTCCTGTTCCCTGGGTCTACAGTGCTCAACACATATGATTGTTTCATCAACAGGTGAGGTGGTTGACATTTCCCTGAATTGGTAAATGAAGAGTCTAGGTCAGGCTGGGTTTTGGGGGTGATCAAAGCCCACACATGCCAGGGCCCGACATGCCCCAAGTAGGCCAATTCTGACAACATCCCTGATGAGGTAGATACCATCCCTGTCCTCATCAGATCGTAGGCGAAGGCACAGACAAGAACGTGGTCAAGGTCATGCAGCTGGAAAGTGGCAGAGACATAACTCCAACCGAGAGATGCTGGCTCCGGAGTCCCGCCTTTGAACTACTGAGCCTGAGCGTCTCCCAATAACGCTAAGGTGAGGAGCAATGAGGCAGGGAGATTCCTGTGTGAAAGTCAGTGTGGCTTCATTAGCACATACAGGCTGAGAGTTCTGAGGACATGATTTATAGAAAGAAGCAGAATCAAACCAAAAGTCCAGGGATCAATTGTAGAATTGTTGTGAGATGTTTTGTTTGTTTGTTGTTTTGTTTTGTTTTGTTCTAAGTTTAAATAACACAAGAATTCATAGCTAGACTATGCTAAAATGGATGGATGGATGGATGGATGGATGGATGGATGGATGGATATCATTCTCCAAAGTTCAGTAGGAAAAAGTGCTACATTTTCCCACCACTTTTTCATAGAAGTTAGCACCCTGAGGAGAAGGATGCCTTTTCTCCCCACCCACTCTCATCCCCAAGTGAGAAAAGACCCAGCTTCCGCCAGCCATTAGCCCCAACCATGAGTTCAGCATCCTGAGAACCTGTGTTGCCTGCTGAACAGAAGTAGCCATACATCAAAAATATCATCGACTCTAACTGAACTAGTAAATAAGATGAAGTGTTACAGGGAAAAGGCATGGTGCACTGTCTTCATGGAAAGGCCCAGTATGAGATTCTAGAGGTCCAAGTTCTTTTCTAGAAATGTCAGCAATGGTCCAATGATACCGTGACTACCACCATTGCATCATTCACTTTACATACCCATCCACCTTCCTATAGTAGGATCTGCAGAGAGCAGGACAAATCCTGTCTGACCAAATACGCACAGCAACAATTACCAGGTTAAAGTAGATGTGTAGAATATACTGTCCACATTATAGAGAAAAACAAGCACAATTGAATTGACAGCATCCTGTACGTGGCAATCAATACCTTCCTATCAGCAGAAATTTGCTTCATTGTTTTCAGATTGATCTGGAGAGTCAGTTGTCATGGCCACTAAGGACATCCCTGGTTAATATACATGGACTTTTGCTTATTTTTTTCTTTGGAGCGGGAGCAAGTAGAGGCAAAAAAAAAAACAAAACACAAAACAAAAACAAAAACAGCATTGATTTGAACACCAACAAAACCAGAACTACGAGCTCTCATAATTCTGCTTTCAAGAGAATCTCACTGTGTTTCCTGCTATCTGCCCCTTGTCATGGCACTTGGCACAGATGTTCTCATTCAGGTCCTCTCCCGGTCACGTCCACCCTACTGACTTCACATGCATAAAACACCCCTGTTTGGGAGGCTCTGCAGCACCGGTCCCAGCCCAGACGCAGCACCTTCCTCCATATTCTCCTAAATGTCTGGAGGTTAACAGTCCCTTCGTTCTGCGGCCGTCTGAAATCAGAGACCCTGCTGCTCGAGCCAGCTCCGTGCCCATCCTCCTCGGGCACATGGGCATTCCCTCTCCAAACATATCCAGACAGCCTCCCTGTCATCATTTAAGGGACAGAGGGTCCTGCATGAGGGAGTTCTTCCATTCAATTTACCCTCATGATCACAAATAAGAAAACTCCTCGGCTCGCCGGAACACATACCTTTTCCTCAAAACTACCTCTTTCTATATTGTCCCCATTTTACAGTCAGGAAATGCTCAATACTCGTCTAAGGACTCAAGGCAAGAAGTCGAAATTACAGCATTAAAGTGACTTTCTTCTCCAGCACAGGCTGGGGCTTGCCCGTGTGCTGTGGAATGTGTTGAGTGGCTGTCAAGAAACCTGGGGAATGAGACAGAACCACTGCCAAAAGGGGACACCCAGGGGTCCTCAACCCTTAGACACGCACCAAGCAGCTCACATCTCAAGTCCTTCCTTGTGGTGTTAACGAACAAGACAGCATTTCAGAATTTAATAAACCTGCAATTAAAAGAAGGCTAAAAAAGAAGGTGCGTGATAGTTCCTTCTGATACTCTTGTATGCACTGATTATCTATACACAGGCAGGAGTAATATTAAAAGGCATAATTTTTGAAATAGTATTTCCTGACTGTCTTGTTGCAGCAAGGGCTACAGGAAAATAACAAAGAATATGTCTTAGTCTGCTTTCCCAGAAAGCAGAGCCTGAGACAAATGCTATTTGTGATACAAATGAACTGGGGGAGGGTGGGGGCTAGGAGGAGGAAGGAAGGATGAGAAGAGGGGAGACAGAGCTGATGCAAGAATGCATCCTCCAGCTGGCATTGCCAGCTGTAGCCAGATGCTGGTCTTGTGCCCTCTGAGGCTGTGCCATCTGCGTCTGAGGACAGAGCCCTGTGGGGAGAAGGCAAACAAGTTACCCACCAGCTCCTGCCTCTTTCTGGTCCAAGCCATGTGTCACAGAGCATTACTTCCTAATGCTTCTAGGCTGGGCTCTGTCTTGCACCTGACATCTGCCTGGGGACATGGAGGAAGTCCCAGCACAGGAGGTGGAGAGGTGGAGACAGTCGGCGTGGGCAGGAGGTGACATGCTGTTACTTTACACTTGCCTGAAATCTGCGGAGCCCACGCCAAGCTGGCCACCCACAAAGGTCCTTACTGATAGGTCTGGAGTTACACACGAGAGGTGTCTGACTCAGCACATAAATTTGGTTGGCTCACTCTTTTCAACCATGTTGCAAAATCATGGACAATCCTTTCACAGGAGATACTCTACTAGTGGAACAGGCCACATCAACTTTCTGGTAAGGTACCGGCTTTGGGTCCATTTCTGCCTGTACTTTGAGCTGAGAGTGGGTATTAAGGCTCGTCTGACTGCTTCCGTGCTACATCTAGGGGCTGTATGCACATCAGTAATCCTTAGGTCTCAGCAGTGTCGGCGTGAATAAAAAGTGAGCTGCCATGCTGCCCTTCACCAACAGACGCAAAAACAGCCCGCCAGTGTGTTCGTCGCAAAGTCTAGGCTGCCTGTCAAAATGACTGCCTCGATTACTTCTTAGCCGCCTCCCTCTTCTTCCTGGTGGGACGTATTACAAAAGCTGCTTGGAGTAGTCACCATTGGGTGAGGCATAACAGGGTAAGAACTCATGAATCGAGACAAGTACTGCATGGGATCACTCACATGTAGAATCTGTTTAAACAGAATAGAACGGAGGTCAGGGATGAGGGATGGGGGCGTGGGGAGAGGATGAGAAAAGGGCACAAGCTTTCAATTAGAAGATGAATAAGGTCAGAGCATCTAATGTAGAACTATAGCTGATAGCGTGTGTTGTAGAATTGATATTTGCTAAGAGAGCGGAACTTGAATCTTTCACAATGTACGTCTATCAAATCATCATGGTGTGTACTTCAAGTATGTTACAATTTGATTTTTCAATAAAGCTGAAAAATGATACTATTTTAATGCAATATTTTAGAAAATAAGGAGTACTGCAAAACGTCACAAGCAACAAATATCCACATTGGCCATCAGTATTAGTGGTATTTCCTTTTGCCTCAGGCTCCTGTGTGGCTCCACCAGGCACTGGACACATGTAGGTAAAAGAGCCAAGTAGAATAAGTAAAAGATTCAAGAAGCCAAGTGATTTCAAGGCTTCCAAAAATTATTCTAATACAGTCTTCGAAACCTTTTCGTTTGCAGCTCTCTCATGGGCCATGACTGTAGGCTATGAATTTGTACTGTCACTTTGAGAGTTTTTATTACACGATTTCTAGAATACAGTAATGAAGGGTCCCATCTTTCATACTTTGCCATTGCTACCCATAACATTGAGCGTGCCAGTCATATGTCATCGTGAAACTGAATTACCAAAACCTGCTTCTCATTAATGCATACTCAGATTATGTCTACTTGGAAAATCAGCCAGTAGGTATTATTTCATCTTTAGGGTGAAATACAAGTTCCCATTAAAGGATATTTATTTTTTGATTCCAGAAGTTTGAAGAGAATGAAATGTGAAATGAATTCCAGCATGTTAAATTTGGGGTACAGATGATATTCCAAGATTATTTTCTGAATCTACACCAATAGCACTTAAGTGGATAAATATATTCATGCTGAGAACTTCACTTGATATTTAATTTGATGAGCTGTGACTTGACTCGAAAGTACCCCTTCAAAAGCCCCTTAGGGTTGGGGAATAAAGAGCCTTCTGAAGAAGTAAGGGCCCCAAGTCACTCCCAGGGTCCCACCTACTCTCCACCCTTTCTCCTCCCATCTCCCCAAGAGACTCACTCATTTTGCCAGCAAGTATTGGAAGAAGTTCTATGCACCCACTTGCTTTGGCAACACTGGAGAAAAGATGGCAACCGTCCTGAAGCCAGACCCACAAAAAGACAAAGGACAAAGGGACCCCACAGACGCCGTTGGCTCACAGAGGCATTTCTTTTCAGCCCATTATCCAGCCATCAGGGAAAGAAGTGGAATGGGCTCCGCATAGTTCTAGGGTCCGCTTGTCAGTGCTACAGGACAAGGCAAACTGCTCAGTTAGAGGACTTTGGTCTCTCCCAGCCTAAGAAATAAAAGATTCTTTTGAAAAGCAGATTGTCAAAATTAAGGACAATCACCAATGTGCAAAACCATTGGCAGTGAAGTTCACGGATTCAGTGTCAAAGGCCCTGACTCAAAGCAGGGGTGTGTGTGGTGGGGGCGTTTCTCATGCCTGGACTAACTGTTTACTTTTCCATGAGCCAGGCACTGGGATGGGCTCCGAGGGTCCCCAGGAGAAGGGCATGTTCTCTGACTGGCTCACAACCTGGAGGGACAGACAGAGACTAAACCAACCATGTCAATACTATGGGGAAGAGCCTGACCCAAGATGGCTAACGTCAGGGCCATGCGCGAGGGGCCCCTAACTCACACTGGTGTGGGTGAGGGTCAAGGGGTCTGCCTCACCCTGAGAAAGGAGTGGGGATGGCATCGCCCCCTCCAGCTGTGATCGCTAGGGAAATCCCCATCGGAGTCTGTTCCCTCCCTCTGTGAAGAACAGATCATAACCTCTGGTTCCTACTGGCCACATGTAGGGACCTAGCACCTAGTAGGTGCGTTCTCCCACCTATCCATTCGTCACAGTGTTTTCCAGAAAAGGCATTATTGGGTGGCATTGAGTGAATGGCATCTCTGTGCCAAGAGAAGGGGAAGGACTTGTTTTAAGGAAGGACTTGTTTCAAGGTGCTTTCTAGCATTTTCCCTTCTGTTCCCAAACTCTGATCTCTGTGGATTGCAGAGATTTCGCAAAGAGAGAAAAATCCATCTCATGCCCACGGTGGCTTAGAAGCTCTTGTTAGCAAGTGCTACTTAATGCCACCTATCCCCGGTGATGCATTTTTTCTTAAGTAATTTTCCTCCATGGTGCTGTCTTCCTGTCGTGCTGCTGCATCCTGACATTCACATTTTTGATGGTTTCAGTGTTTATAGCATCCCTGAAATGGAAGCTTCGTGCCAAACAGTGCCTCCAATGGCTCACAAATAAGAGGAAAAACACAAAACTGTGTGTCTTTGGTGTAGACTGGTTCAGATGTTGCAAATTCTTTGAAAAATTAATACCTTGCACAGGAGAGGCAACAAGACGGAGACCTGTCTCCAAAGATCTCTTTCCATCCTTCCAAGCTTTAGTTCTGTGCTTTCTTTGGATCACCGTGTTTATAAAGAAACAAGAATGTGTGTTTCTATGGTTTTATATTTAATGTTTTATTGACGAAAGATCACGAGTCTCTTAGATGAAATATCAGCCTTTAAATAAACAGAAGAGTGAAACCACGTGACTGCACAGTGAAAAGGGATAAACAGCTGGGTCAGCCAGCGGGTCGCTGATGATTGCTTGGGCCCTTGTGACCACGCTGGTGGCTTCTCGGGAACATCAAAGCATGGCGATAAAGGCCTCTTCCAAATCAGAGTCCCCGAATTTTTCTGTAGATGAGACATTTATGCCAACATTTTCGTGATAAGGACAGAATAGATTTAATTTCTTGCCTCTCTTATTTTTAAATCATCTATAATTCTCCTGGTAACGTTCCGAAAATTGAGCATTAAAAACTCCACTAATTTAATCCCTAAGGTGTAGAAACTGATGTCAAAAGAGAGCTTCAGCAGTAAGGGTTTTCGTTTTTTAAAAAGTTGGTTTAAAAAAAAATGATGGCTTCAATGACAAGCCTTAACCTTCCTAACTCTTCCTCCCGCTGGCTCTCATCATCGAAAGTCCCAAAGGCTGGAATTCTGCCTCAGATGCCATATTCTGCTCCCAGCATTTTTATCCTGACCTTTATGGTTGTAGAAATCATTAGCACCGTTGCAGTATTGGGAGACCATTTATGAAAGGACCCACCTTTTTAGGGATTCATGTTTTGTCCTCTTGAGATTCAATTTATACTTTCTCCTACAGCCATATTTTTTAAATTAGTATTTTCTACTCTTCAAAAAGAATCTTCTTGGTGCCAATTTTCTTTTTAAATAACACTGTTTTCTACTTACAAACGGAGAATATGGTCATTATGAAAATTGGGGGAAATAAATGCACTGGGGGGAAGCACAAAACCGCGTGTCATCCAACCAGTCGGAGATAATCCTTGTTAACAGTCCATGTGGGGCAAAGCGAAGCATAGCAGAAAGGACCTTGCTGGCCCCGGGGCTCGTTCCTGGCTCGTGTGGCTCCTGGAGCCTCGGAGCCTTGCCATAACCCTCTCTCCCAGACACGGGTGAGCTGGTGGCAAAATGGAGTGTCAGTTTACAGAGCAGGACAGAAACCCATTTGAAGACTGGCGCCAAGGCTACTGTGCAGAAAAGAACGATCCCTACTCTCGAAATGCCCCTCTGCTATTTGAGACCTTAGAGTGATCTACGAGGACCAGTGGCTGGAACTGCCATCACGCTCTTGGTCATTTTCTTACACTGCTAATACTTCAGCTATTAGCACGTTTCGGGAATTGTCGCCATTTACGATTCAATTTATTTGAAAGCCTGTGTGATCGTGCTATTGTCAAGAGAGTGTAAATACTTCACATAACGATGGGGCTTAATTTTTATTTAGTGTGTGGTGGCAAAGGATGTAGGTTCTGTCACTCTGGGTGGAGAGAAGGGGACTGACTCTAAAGAGACAGAAAACAACTTACGGGGCTGATAGAACAGTCCAGAGCTCAACTGTGAGACCTCAAATGCGTCTCCACTCATCGACTATAAAACTGAAAAAGGTAACTGTCACTATGTATAAATTACACCTGAATTAAACTGATCCAGAAAAGAAAAGAAAGTGAAGAGTGTCCCAGAATCAGACTGTCCAGGTTCACCCAGCCCTGTCCCTTGGCAGCTGTGTGACCTGTGCAGGCCACTTAACGTCTCTGAGCCTCAGTTTCTGCTTCTGTAAAATGAGGATAACAATACACCTACCTCATCAGGTTGTGAGAATTGAATGAGATTAAAAACAGTCATGTTGCATGAATCAGGTCCCTACAAGGAAACTGACTGCGAAGTAATGACAAAAGAGATTTTAAAAGAGTTCTGCCCCTTTCTTTTTCATGGTCTTGACTTGCTAGTGAAAGGCCATCAGGCTCAGCCGTGTGAAGACCAGGAGAAGACTGGCTGTCAACATGGGGCCGAATGACACTGAACATGTGACGGGACTCCTCGCATGGTGGCCGCTTCATCTGCTCAGTTTCTTCTTCATGTAGGATTCACTTAAATTTAGTTAAACATGTATCTCACATGGCTGCTATGAGAATCCAAAGAGAAGAGCACTAGTATTTGCCATATTTTTTTTTCATAAAGTAAGCAACCTCTGTTAGTTACCAATTTCAGTCAAAGTTTCCTGGGCCTCTGATCCTGGCGTGGATATATTTTTTGTGTTTGGTGCAAATCACAGCTTGTGTTTTTTTCTAGAAAGAGAAGGTGCCAGAGGAGGGTGAATGATGACCGAAGGAGCGATGTGGAAGGGAGCTGGGAGAATTTCACGGCCCTGGTACAATGTGTGCACGTCTAACCCCCTCTACAGACTCTCACAAGTCTGAGGGTGAACAGAAGGCTGATGCACCAATACACGGCCGCCTCCATTCATCCCAGTTATAGCTGAACACACCTGCCTTCAGCTGCCTTTGGAAGCCCCGAGCGTCTGTAAGGTGCTAGAATGACCCATGAATGTAGCTGTCGTCACTCACTTTCCACATCTGAACTTCACGCAAAGAAGTGCTTCTCCGTCCACCTCACTTTCTTTTTTGTCCTTCCTTCGATTAGCCTCAGAATAAAGGTTGTTGGGTGGAAAGTCCAGATGCATTCTAGAACTGCTGCTGTGATTAAACAAAAGACAATCATAGGCTCTCAGACAAAGACACAGACAGCCAACGTTTATTATTTCTTACAGTGTACACGAAAGGTACCAGATTCAAGCAGGTCAAAAAAGGACAGAAGAAATTAGCTTTCTCTCTCCGTCCCCTAGATATGGCTGACCAGCCAAATGCCAAGAGAAAGGAAGGAGGTGAAAACTGTCAACAAAAAAATCCGTGTAAAGGCAGAAACTGAGATGTGCCTAAGAACTAACTCATTGAAGGATAAATCTGCCTTACATAGATGGTAAATGGAAAAACCAAAGATATGGCCAGTTTTCCAGAATTAAATGAAACCTATACTGCGTCACTGTGAAAACACCCAGCGTGCCTGTCCTCTCTAAAATCATGTGGTTTGGGGGGAACTTTTATATTTCAAAGGCCAAAGAAACCGACACGAGGTCAGAAAATCCATGCGTGGTTTCCCCAGATGACAGAAACCGTCCACAGAGAAAAACACACCTTTGCTTTGCTTTCAGCAGTAACACCAGCATTCCATTCCCCCATCCCTTCCCCAAAACGGCTCCTAAAATTCAGTGCTGGGTGTAATCAAACAAAAGCCAAATGAGGGCCAAGGACCACAGAATGAAGCTGTCCTCATGGCCGGGAGAATCTTACCCTGCCAGCCATCCATCCTGGACTCGGGATGGTCACTCACCACAGCCATGTGGCTGCACATGGTTGAGCCCGTCAGAATCTATGCCTCAGCTTCCTGACCAAGGGGACAAAACGGGGTGCAGGAGAAGAAAAAACACAAACAAAGCCACGGTGAGCTGAGCCAAGTCCACATTTAGTGCTGCGTGAATGATGATGATTCCAGGTTTGGCAAAAGTGTGTTCCTGTCTTTGCACCTGGACACCAGACTGTCTCTGCAAATGCAGACAGCTATGTTCTCTCAATAGCAAGAACCTAAACCCTTCTAGAGCAACAAGCCTATGAGGTGGATACAACAACTATTCCAACTGGATAAACACCACACTTGAGACAGGGAGGTTTAGTAGCAAGTCTAAGGACACAGAGCTGCTGAGGGGAGGGGGCGGAGATTGAACCTGGGCAGACTGGCTTGGGAGTCCACTCACTTCCTGGCCACAGCGAAAAACACTGGCTTGGAAGATGGATAGACTTGTCTTTGATGACCCCCTCTGCCACCAATAGCACAGACACTTTATGCCTCAGGCCCTCTGGTGGCAGAGTGGACGACATGCTTCTTGAGCCTCTTCATTGTGGAAACCCATGACATCATTCAAGATTCTGTGTGTGGAAATGCATGGACCATTTCAGACGAAAAGCTGGGGTGAACACACTTCACCCCACTCTGCCACCAAATCTGCAGATGTGTTTCCTGCACCTGTGAGAACAAGGCTCCAGGGCATGGCAGACAGCTCTCGCTTGGTAATCCCCTCTGCCCCGGGGTCCTGATTTATTTTTCGCACATTTAACTAGCTTTGTGGACTCCTGTCCTTACACTCCTCCTATGACAGCTAAAGCTCGTCCTCACACAGTGACTTCTTGTGATAAAGCGCAGATGTTGACTTGGCCCCGGTACTTCTCCAAGAGGGCGTATGCCGAGGCTTCAGAAGCTAGAGACTTTCTTTTTTGGTAATAAAGAAGCAGCCAGGTTTTTTTCCCCCACTCAACTCAAACAAAAATAGCTTCAGGACCTGGGAGAACTCTGAGGTTGTATACTTTTGGAAGAAAGGGGAATGCATTGTCCTAAATCAGCTGTCACAGCTCAAGAAGCGAATTAAGACACAGATTAGAAGACGGATAAAGGCTGTATGGACCATCTGATCAGCTGCTCCCTGGGCAGGTGAAAATTCTAGCAATCTCCCCTTTAAAACAAAATGCACACATCCCACCACCTCCACCAGCACCACCTACCAACTCGGTCTCACAGCTGTGCCTCCTTCATGATGGATATTTGCTCCATATTTTATGTTCAAATCCCTCCTAAATCCAGAACAACATAATTTGCTAGAAAACAACTCCTGCCATAATTTAGTGACAGGATGCTTTCTGGGGACGGGGCTGTTGCAAATGGCCGAAGCTCAACCCAAGCGCTTCCGTTCTGCACATGTTGCCACTTTCTACAATAAGAACTCTTTGCTTCCCAAGCACACAAGTTTCTTTAATAGAACAAGCCTGACACATCTGCCCTCAGTGTCCCCCGACATTGCACACTCAAAGGTGGCGACAGAAGACTTCCCTGTGGGAAAGCTCTCAGTACAAAACAGGCCACGGAAATGTTCATCTGCATTAAACAACCAACACTCAGTAAAGACGTTTGGGACCAGAATTGGGGGATTGTTTTCATATGGGGCTCATGGTTTAGCATTTATGTGGTCTTTAAAAGAGATATACTTTCCAAGTGTTTTTGAATCAATTGTATTACTCCATCTTCACAGAGGGTTACCTGGCATCACCAGCTTCTTGTTCAAGCATGCAGCTCAGTGGGCTTCTGCAGAGCCAGCCTGAAAGCTCCATCTGACTGGGGGGGAAAGACCCTCACACTGCCTGCCTCCATGTTCAGGCATGGGCCATTCCAAAAGCCTCCTCTTGGGGAGGGAAAAGAATACATCAAAAGCTCCAGACATTGCAAAGGTATAATGGAATTATGTTGCATCCGCTCTCTCTATAGATATAATACATATATCTTTTTTTTTCTTTCACTAAAAAGCAATCAGACAACTTCTGCCTTTCCCCAGGTATTCCAAAGGAAGATCAGCCTCAAGGCCACGTAACTCCTGCGGTCACACGGGGTCTCTGGCTTAGAAAGGCCCCGGGCTTGGTGTAATGCTCTGTCATCACTGTCTTGAAATTCTTAATGTTTACCACGGACCCCAGCACTTCTGTGTTTCACTGGGCCTCACAACTTGTTGCACTGGTCCTGTTCCCACTGCCCAATCGCAGGCTCACTGAGACTTCCCAGGCCTGTCTGAGCCACCGTCGCCTCAGAAGAGGTTTGTTGCAGGGTGGATGGAGTGAAGGATTACAGAACAGTTGCTTGCTTTTAAATTGCCTCATTTCTGAGATCTGCTTGACGCTTCAGTTTATGTCCTGCTTCCTTGTCACAATACTAAAGGGACAGAGAAGTGAGAGCAGGGTCCCCTGAGGGCACTGCTTGTAGCTCTAAAGTTACATTACTCTGCATTTATATTTTTGTCATGCATGAATTCAAAATCCTCATCCAAAATTCAACTGTGGGGGAGCTTTCACCTGAATTTCAGCCAAATCTGGTTCTCCGTAAGAACTCAGCAAAAAAATGATGACGGGGAAATTCACAAAATAGTGCCCCAAAAATGAAACAAATCTGCTTTGAAGATGGGAAAGATTAAATCTAGATGAAAAAAATAACAGTGAATTTGCAGGAGGTATTTGGTGGAAGTACTTGACAAATTGCTACATCTATTTTAAGACGTTATCTTCAAGTAGAGGTAAAATAGCCCACATTTCTAAGGTATAGAACATTGCCAGAAATAATATTTGCGACGTGGCACTGTATTATCTCGATATTTTGACAGGACTTATGCATATGTGAGAACAGAACTATAAATATAGGATGAGCCCATGCTTTGAACAAGCTCCAAAGAGAAAGAAATAATAATAATGGTTAAGAAGCCACCAGGGTCTCTGAGCTACAAAGCGTACAACGATATCCCGCCATAGACAAACACTAATACTCACACAGAAGGCATATCTAAATTCACTTAGGCATTTCTCACAATTAAAACATGGAATTTCCAAGATACAACAATACGCACAATTCCAAAAATCTTATTGACTGTCCTCATGCAATCTACTTCCAATGTACTGAATAGATTCTTTTTCATTTAACACTTTTAAATAAAGAAGTCGGTAGAACCCAAATATCCATTGAGGAGCATGGGAAATGTCTTACATGTTTAAAGCAATTTAGATCACTAGGCAGGAGTTAGAAATCAACTGTGGTGTCATAATAGACACACATCCATTCATCGACTTAAGGATTGCTAAATACTCATGGTGCTCTAAAAGTTATGGCTTTTAAGACTAACCATTATCTATGGTCGTTATTCTTCAATCAATATGTACTGAGCCCCTTATTTTGTAAGCATGGACTCCACTGGGAAGGTTTCCCTAAATACTTCCTTCTTCCCTTTCCCAGGCCTGCTGAATGACATTGACATTGGTTGACACCATGACTGGAGCTGCCCTCTGTGTGGACCCGGTAGCCCAGTTAGTTTTACGTGATTCTGTGTTTCCTGCTACCCTATAAGGTCTTTGAGGGGTAATGTCTTATTCATTCACCCAGAACAATATCCAACACATAATAGTTTCTCTGTCAATGTGAGTTCAACGGTATGTGCTGGGGACATAAAAAGGTGTAGAAGACTTAGTCCCTGTCTTTTAAAGTTTCATAATCTAGAAGGCGGAAAGAAACATGACTGACAAAATAAGTGATTACCAATTATACCCATAATGGTTTTGACGATAGAAAGGGCCATCATCCCCTGGGCAATTGTTTTCTAAGAGTTTTATTTGGGGGGTTCAGAATGCTCTTTCTTATTCAAACTGAGTCACGGAAGAGAAGACAAGGAATGAAGATGAAGGTGACCGGTGTAAACCCAAAGTCAAGGAAACTCTGCCAAGCAAGGCGGAAGAGAACTTTGTCAACAGGGACCTTCATGAGCACGTTCCCAGCAGCCATTCTACTGACATTCACCATTGTCCCCATGTGGGATTGGGAGGGGAGCGTGAGGGGCTCAGAGTAGAAACCGGAATCTCTAGAAATAAACTAGAAGACCTGGTAAAGGAAAGAATGACTTTGACAAGTTTTCTGTCGTTCTTTTTTTACTGAAAACTAATAAAAAAAATCAGGACAGTATTATTTTTAATATATTTCATGACCAAGTCTTAAATGGAATTGAGACGAGTGAAAAAAAAAAATGGGTTGCATACAGGATATGACAGAAAATGAGAAATTTAATAGGATAGGAAATGTGTAAGTGAGACCTAGAATGGCTTTTCCTCAAGAAGCTCTGTGATTTTGAACAAGATTAGCCTTTGGGCACTTGGTTTCCTATTTTAAAATGATAACTTTGAATGAAATGACAACTATGACCTCCTTTAATTCTCCGCATTCTGAGTAGGGCCCTAGAAACGACAGTCTTTCTCTAGATCAGCGGTCTTCAGGCCGCTGACTGCACCCCAGGGAGTGGCAGGGCTACCATGTTCAAATGCACAAGTATGCACAGCACCACCTTAGGGGGTGCCATTGACACAGGCAACAGTGTGAACAGCACCTCTGGGGTTGTAAGCTGCTTAGTTCTCACAACTGTGCATGGTAAAGAGAGCTTTAGAATTTCTGTTTATATCTGCTTAGGATCTGAGATCAATAAGAAAGAAATTGGGTTTTACCAACAGCTAATTGGGTTGATACTGACATCGTCACTTGGTGGGTAGGAAAAAGTGAGTCTCATGACCGAGGATCATCCAGGATGCCCTCACTCTTGCCTTGCTCTCAGAAGATCGCCAAATGCTGCATTGCAGTTCCTTGTGCTCCCTTAAGAGGATTTACAGATTGGGCAGTCCACCTTTAGCTAAACGAATCTCCCACATGGTCACACGCTACAGCTACAGTGTGGATGAACCTTGAGGACATTATGCGAAGTGAAATAAGCCAATCGCAGAAAGACAAATATTGTATAATTCCACTTAAATGAGGTAACTAGAGTGATCAAATTCATAAAAATACCAAGTAGCATGGTGGTTACCAGGGGACAGAAGGAGAGACAGAAGAAAGCTGTTGTTCAGTGGGTACAGAGTTTCACTTTTACAACATGAAAAAGTTCTGGAGATCTGGTTCACAATAATGTAAATACACTTAACACTACTGAATCTTACGTTTGAAAATGAGTAAGTGGTAAATTTTATGGTATGTGTTTTTTATCACGACAAAAAAATTAAAAAATAAATAAAATTTTTAAAAGCCCTGCATAAAATTTTCACAGACTGAAAACGATACTGCCAGCAAAAGAAATGACGGAATTGCTACCTCACCCTTCAACTGTTAGAAGGTCTTCCTGAGAACCACTAGGAGCTTAAAAACCAGTCACCAACGTAGGCTCAGAAGAAACGTAGTCACCAAGACTGTTTGAATTCTAGATTTGCATGCTTTTCCCTTAACAACTAACTTCCACACGGATGTATTGGGCCTTGAAATTTTGGCAAGGCTTATTCAAGCCATCATTATTAATAAGATATCTAAAATTACGGTTTATCTCATCATTCTCTTTTTAATATTTTTTGTATGTTCCAGAGCTATGCTTAATATATTAGCACATTAGCTCTTATACATAATTTAAAAATAATTTTTAAAAAAACGGATTGTGCATACATGCTCAAACGTTTCTTTCTTAAATATTTCTTTTTGTATGTTTTATAACTATACTTAACATATTAGCACACTAACACTAACACATTATTTTAAAATAAATTTTAAAAAGTTTGTTGTGCAGAAATGCTCAAAAGTATTTCCTGAAAGGGGACACTACCAAATACTTTGGAGAGCGCTATCTAGAGGATTGCTACACAAGGCCATTGTGGACACCTTTTCATTGCTCTGTCATGGATCTGCGAGACGGTGGATGAGATAGCTCCCCAAAAGTTAAGCTCTGAATGTCACTTTTTAAATACTCATGGATAAGTATTGTTAGAACAATGACAGCTAACTGTGGGAAAGTCAAAGAAGGAGACAGGGTAGTGATGGGCTCACTAGGGAGAGGACAGAATCATGTCACATCACCTTGAACTGTGTAGGGAGAAGATGTTCCTATAACAGAATGGTTTGAACTTTTGCTTGTTGCTAGCTCCATCTACAATCCTTTGAAATGGATGAAGAGAGACGATTTTGAAAAGGAGGCCCAACACCCTCGCCCATTTTGGATGTGAGCAGGTTTGTGTCACACTAGTGTCTACAGATGACTTCTCACCCCTCAGAGATAAAGGGACTGCTTACCCAGCATGTTCCAGCACGGTTACTCTCAGGCTCACAATTGGATCAATTCATGGTGTCAGGGATTTCTCTGCACATTAAACAAGTGTGGGGAAATGTGAAAAAGAAAAGCCTAGGCACAATTAGCCATTTGCTAGGCTCAAGAAAAAAAGCAATATTTTTCTAACAACCCCTCATGAAACAGTGGCTATTACTTAGTAAGGAAATTATGTGTGTAAGAATCTGAAATTTTAAAACACATATAATTTCTTCATTCATTTTTAAATATTGGAACTTAGTCATGTGATGGACAGAAAAGTGTATTGACTAAAACGAAAACCTTGGAAGGAAAGGGAGAACATTTTTTCTTATTTTATTTGTACGGTCTTATTTGGTGAAGACAAATAATAGTGAAAATGGTCAAGGGGTCCTGCTTTTAGGCTTTGTACAAAAAGAAAATAGTCACTTGGTTAGAATGTTGGCCCCGGCACAGGTGTGGTGTCACGGGGACAGATGACCATTCTTTTGTCGTACCACTCCACAATAGCTTGGGATTGTAACACCAGGAAAAGCATAATCTCAAGCCAACCCAGGTACAAATGTATCTAGCAAACTGTCATAAACGAGGATTTTAAAACTAACATTCAAAAGACACTCCACACCACTGGGTGAAATATTTCAGTGCTGGCAAAGTCCACAACTGCCCTCACACTGGGGGCAGAAACCTTCCAGAGAAAGGAACTCCCCTACCCTCCAACCTAGTTCCACTGTGGGATGAAAATGTCTCACTTGAATAGTTCCAACAGTTTACACTTTTTGGCTTCTTTCCCCTTAGATGTTCTGCAGGGGAGTTTTCCATTTGTGGATGATTACCTGCCTGCTTTATGATACTAATTTGTCTACCTTTTATTTATAAGGTGGCAGTTTAAGAGTAAAATAATAAAATAATGGCATTTAGTGGGTGATTGATTTTTCCTCTCGCAAGGTTATAAATATGGCCATGCATTTCCCTTTCAGAAATGAAATGAGAAGTAATTCAGTGAGATTCTGAATCATAAATTTAGGACTATTTGCAAGGTGCAAACAATATTCATGCAGATTGGTGCCTGGAATGTGTAATTTATGCTGAATTTCATGTAAAGCAGCCCAAAAATGAATGCTGGATTTATAGGCTTGGGCCATTGATGAGTGTGGCAAACTTGCTTGGCTTATGGCACAAGACAGTGATCTATAACACATTCTCTTATCCATACGCAAATGACATCTGTACCAAATCGAATGGAAAATACTTCTCTATTCATATGTATTCCTCACTTCATTCTGGTGACTGGGAGAAGAATGGTAAATAGCTTATGCCTGGGGATAGTAGAAAAGTAGAGACAGACCCAGTTAGCCTGCATGGGGGGTATGGACACACAGTTCAGTGTTGAACTTCCCAGGAGAACAAATGCAAATCAATCTCTCCTTTTTTTTTTTTTTTTAGCTATGAATTTTCACCTATTCCCGTTTTTAATATAAATTAATTTAAAATATTTAAATATGCAACTCTCATTAAAATATTTGTTCAAACTAACACGAGGATTCGTTTGTAACTAGGAATCCTAATGTTAAATACACCATTTGCTTTCTGAGGCTAGAGGCCAGACTCTGCAGTGTGGCTGACGGCAGCCGCACAGGCGCTCTCTTCCTAAGACCTGCTTCTACTCTTCCCGATCCCCTCTCGATGCACAAACCGGTGTTCTATTTCAACACAGCAAACTGTTTTCCAAGGTATTCATGGGCTCCGCCTGTCTCGTTCCAGTCCCTTCTGTTTGAATTTCATAGAACTTATCTGAAGTGGAAGGGTCTCAATGGAGACGAGCCTGAACTACAGGATTTTAGAATTCTCCCTCCCGCCTTCCCTCCACTCCCCTGTTTTCCTTGACATTTCCCCAAATGTCAAGAGCTCTTTCTGTTGAGATCCTTCCCAGTTTTTCTCATTTTTTTTGCCTGCCGTTTAAGCATTCATTTTGCATATACAACAAAGCACCCATTTCCAGCGTAAAAGGATTTCAATGGCAAACACAGGTTGCAAACGTGGAATGAAGAACAAAAGACAGAACTTTTCCTCTGAAAATATATTACAGCCACAAATCTCAACGTTTAGAAAATAGAGTGTCTGGTCCATTGGTCACATTCAGTGATAAATCCACCCCCTGAGGTCCATGTTTTCATCCGTTAACTGAGCATTACCAAGAGCCAAACCAGGCGCCAGGCCTCGTGGATGACATGAAGCTGGCCCCGTCTCGGAGAGTTCAGTCTAAGTAGGATAAGTCTAATAAACAAAATGCAACCCATAATACTTGCTATGGACTGGATGTTTGGGTTTTTCCCAAATTCATGTGCTGAAATCCAAATGCCCAAAGGTGATGGCATTAGGAGGTGGGGCCTTTGGGAGTTGAGTAGGTGGTGGGGGTGGAACCCCCCTAAGTGGGATCAGTGCCCTTACAAAGGAGACCCCACAGGGCTCCCTGGCCCCTTCCCCACGTGAGGTCACAGCGAGAGGTCTGTGACCCAGAAGAGAGCCCTCACCTGACCATGCTGCACCCTGGTCTTGGACTTCCAGGCTCCACAGCTGTGAGCAATAATGTCTGTTGTTTCGATACCACCCAGCTGTGGTATTTTGTTAGCACAGCCTGAACAGACTACGGCAATACTTTAACGGCATGATCTGTAATGCTGTGTTTTATAAAAATGTCAGGCAAATACAACATAAACCTATACCTGTGCATCTCCTAAAAACCTTCTTTCCCCCAGTAGGAAGCCCTTTCCATAAAGTCATTCTAAATTAATGAAAAGCCACACCCCGGGCTTGGGCTTATAATATTATTCATGTGTTCACATAGTTCAACGTGCTCTGTGGACGAAGAACACAGGACCAGAGACGAATTGTGAATGCCTTCCACCTAGGACGGCACCTCGAATAAAGCATGAGAGCAGAAATTAGAATTTTAAAAAATAATGCAGAGACTGTATTCATCATAAATTCAAGGCACTTTCCATTACCAAAAAAACCATGTTTCCTCGTCACCTTGGTCACACTAGTCCACTAGAGCTTTAATAAAATCAATTGTGACTCATTTATTCAATTTTTCTTTCTGAAGAAAGTAATACATCTTGCATTCTGTCATTCTTAAAATTCAAAAGAGAAAAACAGCACGAGTCCTTAGTGCCAGAGCATTTGTTAATGAAATGCAAGATGCGGAAACAAATTGTATGGCAATTCATTAAATTGTCAGTGCAGCAAACACGTTTTCACGCTGCATTGTGGCCTCTTCCCAGTTAAGAAAAGTCAAACTTCGAACCCAAGTTGTAACTAGTGTCGTTCTGGACCTAATATCTCCAGTTAGAAGACATAAAGTGTCTACCGTTGCGTGATCCAGAAAAACCATATGGATCTTGCTGGATCTTTCCATGTCTTTGCTGCAGAACACCCACAAATGAGGTTAAAATTACATAAGAAATTGAATTATCATTTCCCCTTCTGTCGCTAGGCCCTCAGGGCCAATTGCAAAATCCATACTTTGTTCAGTTACCCTCAGAATCTGCGCTTAACTGGTCTAAAATATACAGTTCCTTGCAAACCCAACCTATTAGCATGTGTGTCCATTCACTATTATATCATAAGGGGCACACACCTAGAATAATTCTCATTTTAGGTCTGTTTCATCTCACTACATGTCTCACCGACAGCTTACCTTGATGGCTAATTAGGTGCACCCCAAACCAGTGTCACATGGTATTTTGTAACAAAGGGCTACTTTTGACAAAAGAAAAACTGTGTCTTTTCTATTTCCCCACCCCAAGATTTAAGAGGGACGAGCCTCTCCTGGCAACCTCTGTCCAGGAAAATGCCATTCACTGCTTTCTTGTCTCTTTAGAGACTCAATGGATAAAGGCTGTAGCTTCTGTGTCTGTGCTAAGGGCAGACATGTGGGTCTAAAAATGTGCCCTCTAATGTCCTCGATGTGTCCAAACCATGCCTCTGACAGGCTGGGCCCTTTCCTTGTGACCAATGTCTGGAGAGAAAAAAGGCCCATAACCTTGGCACCGAGTTGCAACAACCCATCGAAGCCAATGAAAGAAAAACGCCCGTGACAGCGAAACCAAAGACTTTGGAAGCTGCTTTCACCAGGGTCTCAAGTCTAATTAATAGCTGTCAGCTGATGCATTATGCAACTGGGAATGCCCCCACCCCCTCACAAACAGGGCCATGGGGTGTCATTTGTAAATCAACTCCCCAAATGTTTGCCTTTATGCATTAAAATTTTGCTCCTGGCTCTTCTAAATAAGTTCTTTTGAAAAACAGCAACAGACACCTGAATGAGAAAATGGGACTAAGGGTCATTGTTCGGGGGCGGTGGGAGGGGGGACTCTTTTTTTCAAACCATATTGGGTGGCTAAACAAAGGAAACCTATTCTTCCCTCTTGTGCCTGGGAGTCCAGTGGGGAGGGAAGAGAAGCCATTTTGTAAAACTTCAACCTTGGTGGCCAGGATTTCTGACCCGGCTAGTACACCTGCCTTTTGATCCCTGCGAAATGATCTTCCCACTCATCTCACAGACTGCTCCAGGCACAGCTGACATACGTTAATACTGAAATGTAGACACCCCCACAAGCCACCTCCACTCTCTCACGGTGCCCTAAATTTGGACTTTACTTTCCTTGCTATCCTGGTGTTCTTTTAAATCACATGTCATTCCCCCAAAAAAGCGTTGTCACAGGCGATAAAGAAGATATTGCCTTGTAAAGTCACCCAGTTTAAATCCAGCTCCAGGTTTTCCCCCCATCCCCACCCACCCACCTTCCCCTTAAAGACTGGAAGAGCAGAGCCCACTGCAGGGAGCACGTGGCCCTTTGAGGGTCTCTCTGCCCCACCCTGCTCTGCTGGGGCATTGGCCCAAGGGGGCAGCTGTGAGCTCGGGAATTCTGCAGTGGGCACTGAACCTCAACAGCTAGAGCAGGAACTATTTGCCCACCAGACTCAAATAAATCCTGAAGTCAGAGTGAAGTCGGACAAAATCCTTTGCTGTGGCCCTGGCAGTAAGTTAGTTACACAAGTAAGTAAAGGATCATCTGAAATCCATCCCTGCCTGACAGTTATTAAAACTAAAAGCCACGTGTAATTCATCCAACTAAAGAGAAGCTTGGGGAGAAAGGCGCGGGGGATCCAGTTCTCTCCCCAGAAAGGAGCTTCTGTTCAACTTTATTAAATGTCTTAAGCAGATTTAAGTTTTAGGCAAAGGATAAGTTCCCATTCTCTAAGGAACACCCCAGAAATGTGGCGATCGGCCAGAGGGCTGGTCACCCAGCTGGTGGCAGCCGCAGGTGACCTGAAGGGGGTGAGGAGGTGGAGGAGGCAGGTGTAGGAGCTGGGGGTTTGGTGGCAGCGAAGGAAGGCAAAGGAGCCAGATGTGCATATTGTGGGGTGTTATCAGCATCAAAGGGACTAAGGCAGAGAGTTCCTGCAGTCGCCCATCAACTTGCCTACCGGAGTGCTGGGAGTGAGGCTGCAGAACTGCCCTAATTAAGTGTTCAGCAGAAACGAGGTTGTGACTCTAATCCTGGGGTGAGGGTGGGGACATGTGCTCTCTCCAGGGGGACCCACAATTAAGTGAGCAGCACTGAGCTGGGGCATTCTGGAAAGCGCTGGCCAGGAAGCCACCCAGGAGAAGACAAGGTGGCTAAGCCAGCGAGGAGAGCCTGCAGCAGGACCACCACTCCAGAAGAATCCCTGGTAGCTCACCTGATCCAAGAAAGGGGGCCCCAGGGCGATGTAGGTTTCTAAGAATGCTTCTATATTAAACTATTGTTTGTAAAAAGCTAACTGCACACAGCCATCCCTTTCTATTACAAGAGAGGTGAGCTGACAAAAATACAGAAGCTTCTGGGATTTCCATTGAGTCCAGCAGAAAGCCCCCCACCCAAGCGTGTAGGAAATGGCGGCCTGGTCCTCACTGCCCTCTCTCTCCTTTAGAGACCCCACCTCCTTTTCCTCACCTCCCATGCTCCTCCTCCTCTTTCTCCTCTGTTCAGAGTATCCCGCATGCATTTGGACATCCACCTGGTGGCCGGCCACCCCGCATTACAGCCCAAGTCCTGGCTTTGCCTTTCACCACCTGGAGGCCTTGAACCAGTTGACCTTGAATTTCTCTGTGCCTCAGTTTCCTCATCTGTCAAGTGGGAATAATACTGGCACCTACTCACAGAGTTGTTGGGAGGCTCAAATAAGGTAACACGAGTGGAGCGCTAGAAGCCCAGCTGGGTCAGTGGGAGCTGCTGGGGTGGTTATACCCTTGTTGGGAGGGTTTCAGTGTCCTCCCCACACTTGCCCTCTTCCTTGCTCAAGCCATTGGCTCCATCCCAAACCCCATTCCTAAATTTTATCAGACTTTGCCCACTCTTTCTTCCTGTCATGTTTATATCAAAAGTCACCCATCAGAGAGATAAAAGCAGTCAAGAGGTATTTTTATTTCCGAAGTTGTTCATTTTACTCTAGACTTCCAAAAAAAGGATCACCCATCTGCCAAGGAAAAAAAAAAAAAAACAGAGAAGATAAAAGATCTTAAAAAGTAATTATTTAAGTGCCGACCAAAAGGAAATGAAAACAGACTGTCTGGCTATGGAATCAAATTAGAGGGCGGTGCTGCACAACCCAAATCTGCCTCCGATGAAAGAAAGAGAATATGACCTTTTAAAAATAAAATGAGCTATCGGGTTGCCCCAACAAAATATATTCTGCATAAACATATTCAGAGAAGTGACTTTCAATGAAAAATTGTCGTTCGTCTTCTGTCAAAGTCTCTCCCATCTTTGAGCCACACACGGAGACACACAGTTTTTTTCATGGTTCGTGTGATTCGCATTTCCCTCACTGGTGCTCTGATTAAGTGCAGCCGTAGTTTGTACAGGCAGTGCTTCCCCGGGCCTGGGTGGGCAGTGACAGCCTTTCCCCACCGCCTTCCGCCCTTCAGAAGCTGGCTTTCCCCAGAGGGCCTGCCTGCTAGCTTTCTGAAAGGTGTTCAGTAAAGCAAACACACGCAGGAGCTAGCACACCTCTTTGTGAGAGACTCGAACAATCGGCTTTCTCGTCGAGGGCTAAAACCCAAAGCACTTTCCGAAGTCACAATTAAATCAGAGGCAAACAGTGCATCCCTTTCTCTTTCTAAGGCGCATTTTTACAAAGTTGCAAACTTAACCAGTTTCTGCACTTGCCATGCAAACTAAGCTATTACCACTCGGGCCTCAAAACAAACAGTTACAGGGCTGGCGTGCTCTTCAGCACACCGGGAAAGCCTTGGCGTTTTCTGAGGCTGGCTGTGCAGCCAGGTCCCTCCTCGCCCCGTTGCCTAGCAGCACCACTCACCTCGCTCATGATGCTTTAACAGCGCTGCTCCGTCCGGTCCAGCTGCTCAGCTCACACAGCACTGCCCAGGGCTCGCTACTCCACCGGTTCTGGATTTTCTCTTAAAAAGGGCTGCCCGGTGGCATCATGCCTCCCGCAAGCCAATGGGATTCATTCACCTGGCTGAAAGCCTGGCAGATATCTGAGAGCACAAAGGGCCACCTAGTGGAACAAAGAAGGAAGGCGTGCTAGGTCACTGCTCCAGATTCTGTCAGGGACAGAAGGGAAGGATCGCTTAAAAAAACAGCCAAAGTCAGGTACAAAGATCATCACAGGTTTGCACCGTTTGTTAGTTCAAGGGATTTAAACACCTGGAAACCACATTCTCAATGTCAGTGGAAAGAAGGTTTGTTTTCAAAGGAAGGGCAGTTCTGAAAGCACCAGTGTGCATTGCCTCCATCCCTCCACGTCTTCTGGGGACATGCAGCTCCCCTGCCCTGCCTTTTGTAGCACAAATCTCAGCTGTTACAGTTGAGTATTTTCACTCCTTCTCCACGACCCCAAATCCTTCAGCCTGCTCATAATGCAGGCACTTCATCCCTGGTTGAAGGACGTGAGCAGGACTGAGGAATGAACTCCGAGACTCATGCTATGATGACTCCCGGATCTTTGCGGGAGAGAGGAGAGGAGCTCCCGCAGCTTTGTCTCTGTTTGTCGTAACTTCGCCACCATTGGGAGATGCTGCTTTGAGCCTGGAATCTGCTAAAGGTCTGATCACCTCACCCTGTGCAGCCTCTCCATGAAGAGGTCCAACCCTCTTGCCCCATCCTGGACAAGTGAGACCCTGAAGTCTTCACGGCATCCGAGTGGACCCTTGACTTTCACAGGGGAGACTCCACAGACTGAGGAACGTGGCCAATGCACAGAAGTGAGATACATGTGGCTGCCTGTCTTCTTGGCCCATCGCTGGTCAGGATGACCTGTGCAACTTACCAGCTTCAACTGGTCCCATATTGGAGCGTAGCCTCAGCACGATAACAACAAGCCATGGTGGGTAGTAACTCCTCTGATGACCTCCTGCAGATACAGACACCTCCGAGGGATGGCTACCCAGCATCTCCTGTAGGTAAATCGATGAGAAATTGGGGAGTGGTTACAGTCCTCAGAGGCCTCACAGGGCTTCGCCCATCCCCTAACAGAGAGGCTCAGACCACAGCTCCCTGTGGAAACCAGTGCTAAGCACGGCCCCACCTCTGATTGTCCCCCACTGGCTTCTATATGGCCATCACATGGCGGCCTCGCCTTCAATTCCCGCCTCCACAGGCTCCTCCCTCTCTCACCCCACAGTATTTCCATCCCACCTCCATGCCTTCCTGCTCCAGGCTTTCTGTTCCCAGTGGCCACCCCACCTCTCCACCCCAACCGTCGCGGCAATTCTACTTCTCTCCCTGTTCTTTCCTCACTGTCCTCACTCACTGCCGGGGAGTGACCCGCCTGGACGGCTCCAGGCAGAGTCCCAGGATCTCTGCCTTGCTGCCACCCTGAGATAGAAATGTCCTGGTGGGACCTGTGAATATGTGAGTCACCTACTGTTTAAACCGACCAGTTGGACCCACAGCAGCTACTTCCTTGAGCTTGGAGCAGGAAGTAGGAAGTGGTGAGTGGAGAGCAGGTGCAAACATAAAGTTTGCCCAAAAGCTAATGCTGCTGCTCGAACTCAAGAGTCGGCAGCTCCATGAACTGTGTTCCCTGGGTGCCAGCACTGGGCCACCCTGGGCCTGGCCCTGCTGGCAGCTCTTTAGTTCCCAGAAGAGAGTGGATGAGCTCCGTGCCAAAGAACGAAAGCACAGCGAAAGGAGAGAACAGGAGTCTTTCTAGAGCAACATCAAAGAAGAAGCTGTCAATGTGGTTCTTCACTGAGTGTTCTAGCCAGAATGCATGTTTCAAGATGGAGCAAGGATGGAGAAAACCAACCTACAGTGTGAGCACTTGATTTGAAAGTTCAAACCTACCCCAGTGTGGGTTACAGCTGGGGATCCTGCTTTGTTCCTGGGACATTGAGAAATAACAGATTTTACTTCAGGACTAAGCACTTGGGGAAGGTGGAAGTTTTGGGGGCAGGGGGAAACTCAAGGAACACTGGTGTCCTATTCCCTGGCCAGTCTTGGGTGGGAGTTAATGGGTCTGGCAAGAAGATCCAAGTGTCCACTGGGGCCTTCTCCCCACACTACCCCACCTCCCCTCTGCAGAGAAGGGCCACCGCACCCCAACTCGAGTCAATCCTCTCCTCGCCCTAACTCAGCACTCCTCACTGTGACCTCCTCTCTTGGACTTCCAGTATTCCAGCCCCAGTCTCCACCCGTACAACCAAACTCCTCAGGGCCACCTCAGTGCGTGATGAAAAGGCCACACGTCCCCAGACGGCATGGTGAGCACAGGCTGCCCACAGAAGGCAGGCCAGTGGCCCTCGTCTCTGCCACGTGAACATGAGTGAACTGGATCACAAAGCGGCAAGAGGCACAAGACTCTATGGCTTATGGGAGCCAATCTTCTTCATTTATAGCCGCTTTACGTAGGAATTTGCTGATAGAAAGTCGGGAAGATTGGTACATTCGTTATAATAACTCATATTTCACAGCGCAACAGAATGAACTATATATATATTTAAATAGAGATATAGCGAGAGAGAGCTATATTTGGATATCCCGAACACAAGAATCATTTGCAAACTAACAAAGGATCTGCCTGCCAGGGCATCCTGCCAGCATCTTCCTTATCCTTTCATTTCCTCTTCCCTTCCCTGCCCCCAATTGCATGCATGGGGGACCCAGGCAGGATGCTTTCACGATTCCCCAGGGGGGTAGAAGTGGGAGAAGAGGAAAGGGAACAGGGTTCGTTTCACACAGGAGAAGTAGAACCACACTATCCTCGGGGACGCCTGTCTACTTGGGGACTTTGAGGACCCAGTGCTTGCAGATAGAGGATGAGATCTCCCAGTGGCAATGCTAACAGGGTCCCATGTGTGGTTTTGCAGGCTGTGCTCAGGCAGAGGGGACAAGTGGAGGGACACACAGAACCAGCCTATGCTCTGTTGGTCTGTTGGTCCGGCTCCAGTGCAGACATGAATTTTGTCATAATACAGATGCACATATAGATTTGCAACAGCTTGGGGTTTGGGGAACAGTGAACAGTTGCTGGAGTTTCCAAGGGGCAGGGCAGGATTGGTAGTGCCCAAGCTGGGCTGTGACACTGTGGAGTAGAGTGTGCAATTGTTTGGGACAAATCAGGGGGTTATAAAGGCTGTGGAGGAGAGGATGGGTGATGTTACAGGCTGAATGGTGTCCCCACCCCAATTCACATACAAGCACACCTCGTTTTATTACGTGTCACTTTGTTGTGCTTTGCAGACACTACGTTCTCTTCAACATTGAGGCAAAACCCTCCCTCAGCAAAAAGATTATGACTCACTGAAGACTCAGATGATGGTGAGCATTGTTTCGCTATGAAGTATTTTTAATTAAAGTGTGTACATTGTTTTTGTAGACGTGATGCTATTGCACACTCAATAGCCTACAAGAGAGCATAAATATAACTTTTACATGTACTGGGAAACCCCAAAATTCATGAGACTTGCTTTCTTGAGATATTTGCTTTATCGTGGTGGCCTGGAACCGAACGCACAGTATCTCTGAGGTCTGTCTGTATTGAAGTACTAAACCCAAGTACCTCACAATGTGACTGTATTTGGAAATAGGTTCTTAAAGGAGCTAACTAAGGTAAAATGAGGTTGTGTGGTGGGACCCTCATCCAGTGGGCCTGGTGTCCTTATAAAAAGAGGAACTCTAGACACAGACTCATTGTAGAAGGAAGACACTGTGAAGACTTAGGGAAAAGATGGCCATCTATACGCCAAGGACCGGAGCCTCAGGAGAAACCAACCCTGGTCTCAGACTTCCCGCTTCCAGACTCTAGAACTGTGAGAAAACACATTTCTGTTGTCTAAGCCACCCAGCCTGTGGGCCTCAGTTATCGCAGCTCGAGCAAACGCATACAGGTGACGGAGCAAGCACTGGAGAAGACTTTCGGGGAAAGCCTAGAGGGATCTTCAGGGGAATGTGATTGTGTTTGCCTTGTGGCCTTCAATTCAACCCAGGACGTCTTCAGTAAACCAGTTCTGTCCTGTGCGTGAGCTGTGGAGTGCTGTTGGTAGTGGGGACACAGCATCAGAGCCTGGCCGCAGAGGGGAAACCCCACTGCCGTGGTTACACACAGTGCCCACAGGTTACACACGACGCATGTGAGTGCACGCTCCACACGGTTCCATGGTTGCCTCTGGCACCGAATGCTCCTTCCATCATGTCCCAGCTGCAGGTGGGCCCTGGGCCCCCAACTCCCAGCCCCTTCCGTTCTCTTGGGGCAGTGGTGCCCCAACATGACCGGCGTCAGACCAAGATGTAAAGATGCCCTGGACCCCCGTCTTGGAATCCCAAAAGACAAGGATGGTAACTAGATGGTCTTTAAACCTTTCCATGTGGTTCTAATAAGCAGTCAGGCTTGACAGTCACGCTTGAAGCAATAAGACGCACACACACACATACCACTCACTCCTTCCACACTTTCCAGGCTCCCTCCTGCTTCCTGCCTAACCCCCTCTCCCGACCTCCTCTTTGGATCTGTGTGGCCATTGTCCCTTACACGTATGAATCTTATTTAAACAGCTTCAGCATGTCCCTCTCATACGACTTTCTTCATATCAAGCAAACACCATATTACATGGTAGATGGAGTCACCAATCAGAGCTTAGAACCTTAATCATTGATAAGAGCAATTGTTTTCCATATGACCTTGGCACAGTCTCTCCGCTCCTCAATGTCTCATTTCCCCCACTGGTAATATAGAAATATTAAATCCTCGCATCTGCCAACCTAAGCAAAAATATATACACTAAATATATTGAGCTAGGAAATAAATTTTGAAGGAACTTCCAGAGAATTAGATCTACAGCTTCATATATTAGATCTTAGGGAATGCTTCAACCTTGCTGAATTAAAATACAGGCATGTGGTTCTATAATTTATGAAAAAATATATACAATGTGGATAAATTATTTTCATCTTCTTGGAAGTGTGATCCTGCCTGAAGGTACAGAGTTGGACCAGGCCATCTTTCAAAATCCTCCCTTGGGGTTACTTATAGGGGCTTTTCGTCACACTAACAATAAATGTATCGTGTGTGTACAATTCCAGGGGATGCGGGGGCCATAACAAAAACCACCTCCTGCTTCGTTTCCCCACCTTTGCTTCTCTACTTCTTCATGTGCTGCCATGTGCACATGGAGCCCTCTCCTAATCTCTGAGCAGGGAAGGCTTCCGGATGGAGAAAGAACAGTCAGCCTCCTCGAACGGAGGCTTCCTGGCCCAATGTCAGTGGCCAGGCTCCCCCATCCCTTCTGCCTTCACTGCCCCCCACCCAGAAGCCAACTATAGCCCCTGGGTGTCTGTGCAGCCCTCACCCCTCACTCTCAGCATTCCCCACCCAAATGGGTGGGCCCAGGGATCTCCTATCTTTGCTTCTCCACCTTGTTTCCTGCTGTCTTGAATCTTAATCCTTCCTTCTAGCCCTCTGCCAACCTCTGGGTGTCATGTGGCCGGAGGCAGAAGCCACCCCATTTATATCTACAGATGTGGAACGTTCTGACAGCAATATTTATTGTAACAACTCATTCCAGTGTGTGTCCTTGTTTACACAAATCTTGTGTCTCAGCTCTTTGACTGTAAGCTTCATGACAGGGGTAAGGCCACCCCACTGTTCCCTCCACCATTGCCCGTGCCTGGCCCGGCACCCAGCACAGAGCCAGCTCCCCAAATGGCTTTCCAATAAGTAGTCTATCAGTCACTGACTGTGAAAGTTGCTATTTAAAGAAAACTCTTGTTTCTATAAAATTAGATTCACTTTCCAAACCCAACAGGTAAGAATCTTCTCCTTTGAAAACAAGAAAAAAATGATATTTCAAAAATCTCTGTGCCGTCAGAATTTAAGCAAACTTTTTAAAGTGTTAAAAAAAATATCTGGCAAAACAGACCTGTATGACTGTATGTTATTGTCTTTTTAAAGGAAAAATAGATTGATAGAAATAGTAGACTGTGGCCTTCCAAAGTTTTGTCACATAATGACACACTGCTGCCATTCTGCCCATTTTTTTGTCCCCACCCAACATATGTGTTGTCCCCATCGCCTCTGTACTTTAGGGGTCACACTTAACTGGCCACCCTGGGGAACAGATGTGTGCATTCCATTATTTCTTGAAGGTGTTGAAAATGTGTTATCTGTGAGCACTGATTCTCTCTTCCCATCCCCCTCTTTCTCTCTTTCCCTAAAATAACTTGTGTTTACATGTGCAACCTTCCATCCCACCTTGACACTCTTTTAAAATGCACCAGCCAGTAAGAGAGAAAGCGGGATGACAGAATAGGTAGGTCAAGTCTGTCTGTCACAGTTCTGTGGCTCTCTGCCTTGTCTCACCTTCCAATTTCAAGTGCTGCAGTCCTACCTGAGGCTGCTACTATTCTCAAGTTCTAAATTACTCTCTGTTTGTGGATGGAAAGGTCATCTTATGACCTGCAGTCCCTTTTAGCCCAATTAAGGATCCAAGTCTGTCCTCGGGATAAGGACTGCCTGGATTGCTCACAGAGCCTGCGTCACCCTTTGCCGCTCTCTCTCTTTGAGGAAAAGGTCAGTGGGCATTTGTATTCAAAGGGTCACATCTTCGCTGCTTCCATCCTGGGCCCATGCGGGGGCCTGCCAATGGGGCTCCGATCTCAGCTGCTATGACAGCTTTCAGCATTGTGCTTTGTTGAGTTCTGAATTACTTTCCCTTTGCCCACTTCCTACACAGGTGAGCTCCTCTAATTCACTGTCCAGCAACTGTTCCCCAAATTTCAGATAGATTGATTCTGCACAGCCAGCCCACTTGTCTGGTACTAGAGGCTGAATTGTGTCTCCCCCAAAATCATACATCGAAGACGCCCTAATCCCCAATGTGACTGTATCTAGAGAAAGGGCCTTTAAGGTGGTCATTAAGGTTAGATGAGGCCATCAGCGTGGGGCCCTAACCCAATAGGACCCATGTCCTTATAAGAAGAGATAGTGTGTACATAAAGCATCGCCTCTCGGTTAGAGTGGGGGCACGTGGGAACCCAGTACAAATGGGGTCCTGGCACAGGTTTGACAGAAAATGTCACTGGAAAGACATATTTGGCAACTGGCAGAGTCTCCACATTGGATCCATGGCCTGTGGCATAAGAGCTCTCACAGTGAGGAAGGCCAACTAGAAGCTCTGAAACTGCCCCCACCTAAGCTAGCCTGAAAATCAAAAACAATATCACATCCCAATGGAATAGCAGAGATTCGTGCTCCCCTTTAAGAGCTGAAGGATGTCGGGATGGTGGCTCCCAACTTCACTTAATTCACCAGACTGGTCTCCACAAAAGACAGACCATTGAGGAGGTAAGTAGAGTGGTGCAAACTCAACAAAATGGCAGCCCCAGCTGCAACTGCTCTGCCAGATATGGGACTTCTGCTAGAGAAGTTCGACATGGCCTCAAGCACATGGTACCACACGGTCACTGATCTGACAAGTATGTCCTCTTCCTGCATTACTAGGAAGAAGGGTCAGAGGGCTGAGCCCCTGATATGACACCATATCTCTAGGAGATCGTCCAGCACTTTGGTTGCAAGTTGACATCTTTACATCCCTTCCACCGTGGAAGAGACAGCAATTCTCCTTACCTGGAATTGGCACACATTCTGGTGAGAGTTTGATTTCCTGCCCGCGACTTCTGTCTATCCAAATCCCAGCACAACTGTTCAGGGCTTAACGTGTTTGACCCAATGACTCAGGATACTGCATGACATCACCTCGGGCCAAGGGTCCCATTTTATGTCAGTCAAGGTATGATGGAGGGTTAAAGTGAATTCACCATGTAGGTCTGGACAACGCAATGCGGGCGTTACCTTTACCGGGGGCACCAGGGAGACTAAGGTTTGCAAGAGCGAATCGCAGAAAGGAGGTTACACCTGTGAGAGCTCGGCAGAAGCTTCCCTTGAATCTTGGATGGAATACTGACTTATGCAAAAAGTACTCTCTAAAGCCTACGTGGAGGACACTTCCCAATGCTGGCGATCGAGCCCCTGAATCATTCCTGGAGGTTCCCCAGGATTGGAAATCATTCCTGTTCCAGCCAGCCAAAGCAGGGTGACCTCAACATACACAGGCATTGCACAGAGGCCTCATTGGGCCATGGCTTAGCACTGGGGTTAAATCAGTTTCAAAATACAGGCTGCTCTTGCCTTGCCATAACAAAGCCGTAGAGCAAGCCTCAAAAGACTCAGACTGATCCACAGGCGACTTAACTGCATGCCAGAAAAAGAATGCAATGCTCTTTAAAGGAATGCAATAGAATCTAGCACCCGACGATACGACATTCAGAAGGTCTGACATCCAACACTCACCAGGCATGCAAAAAAAGCAGGAAGCCATTGATTGCATAGGAACTAATCCCAGAGATGACGGAATTAGTACACTCTCTCTCCTATCCCCTCGCTCTACAATCCTATATCTGGGATTCTGCAGACCACATTTCAGGTTGGAGTGCCCCTCCCTTCCAGAACCCGTCAAGAGGAAGCACAGTAGGGATTCGGCTAGGCTGAAGGAGGAAGAAGAGGCGTGTTCCTTCCTGTTTCTGTCTTGCTTCCTATTTGATTCCTGTTCCCACTGCTGGCAGCACTTCTTTACTTCCACAGTAAAAATCCCTCCCAGTTGAATCTATTTGTGGTTTTTCCAACATTGGCAGAACCAGCCTTGCCACACTCTCCCTAGAGACAGCCGCACCAACCAAGCTGCACCCTGTCCTCAGAAATCTGAACTTTAACTCCTTGAGGTGACATCCTTCCTCCAGGCTTCTAAATTTTAACAATCCTGGTTCTTCCCTCTGTCCCCCAGCTCCAGCGTGGTAGCTGCTCCTGCAATTGCTACCTCTGTGATACCTTAGAGATCTCTTCTTGCCCCTTTGGTCAACCTGTCAACAACTTTACAGCTCATTATCAATGTTTACCTTAACTCCTGTCTGGGCAAAGATGGGTGTGGTTCTGCCCCCTGGTGAGCCTGCCTGTAAAGCCCTCTGGCTGCCTTATTTCTTTTAATGCTCACAAAATCAAATGAGATAGGTAATTTTATCAACCTCGAATTTCCAACTAAAGAACATGAGGTTCAGAGAAGGCAGTACTTAGCCCAGCCCCACAGGTAGGGACGCAGAAGGTTTGTTTTTAAAGACAGGCAGTGTGGCTGCACATTTTATGTGCAGCACATACGATAACATGCCTGGTCTCATTGCTGCTATGAAGGGAAATGTCACTCCGGAGATTCGTAACTACTACAGGGACAGTCTATGATCCCGCAAACATCTAGAGGACGGCCAGGTGGGTCACGTGGGAGGAAATGAGTCTTGCATCTCGGACAACGTCTGCTTGAGAAACCCCAAGTGATCTGGAGATAAAAATACCAGTGAAACAGGTGATTTCACTGTTGTCACCTACAATATTAACTTTCAATTCTCTAAATTCAAACAGTCCAGCTAGTTTTCCCTCAAGGAAAGTAGTTCGTATGGTAATAAAATTCAAGAGTTTGATCATGGTTTTCCTTGTTGGGTGTATTAACATGGCGCACACCTCTGTCTTGTTCTTTCTTGTTCCTTAATAGAGTCTCTTTCCTGGACTAGGGGTAATGATGGCCAAACAAACAGGGCAAAGACGTGTGTTTGTGTCTGTGTGTGTGTCTGTGTGTGTGTGTGTGTGTGTGTGTGTAAGGGGTGGGGCTGAAGAAAGGAGTCGACAGAAAGTAAACGACGTATTCTGAGCAGCTCCTTCTATTGCGCTACCTTGTATCACATCTGAATGGGTCATGGAAGAATGATGTATGCTTACCACTCTCGGCCTAATGCATATGCCAGTAGAATGCTGGGAAACTGTGCTAACATCCTTCAGAATGAAAGCAAACATGACGTCCAAAATTGATCTGCAAAACCTTGTCATTTTAGTTACTTCAAGATTGTAAAACATTAGCATAAAAAGTGGTAAGTTCATTCCATCTAATGTGATTCTGGCTGTAAATAATTCCAAATGCTAAATCATGCTGAAGACCTTAGTACCAGTATTGTAAAATTAGAACACATATCTCAGTCAGTTACACTCAGTGAACTAAAAGTGTTTAGAAAAATTTAATTCCCTAATTAAGCGGCTGAGGGGTGGGGGCTACAAGTTCCTTACCCCTTGGCGCATGGCCCTGCATCACTCCAACCTCTGCTTTTGCTGTCACAGCTTTTCTGACCTTCCTGCCTCCTTCTATCTTGTAAGGACCCTTGTGATTACATCGGGCCCCTTGGATATCCAGGGAAACCTTCCCCTATCAAAACCATTAACTGAATCTTATCTGCAAAACCCCTGTTGCTGTGAGGTAACATTCATATGTCCCAGGAATTAGGATGTGGCCATATTTGCAGAAGTCAAATTCAATAAATATTCTGCTGCCACACTGCCCATATCCACAGCTCAGGAATGAAAGGGCTCCCCACCCAGCCACTTCCCTGCTTTAATCTCTCTCTCTCTCTCTCTCTCTCTCTCTCTCTCTCTCTCTCTCTCTCTCTCTCTCTCTCCCTCACACACACACACACACACACACACACACACACACACACACTATCTATCATCATGAGATTTGGACCAGGAGAAATCTTGCCTGTATTCAACAGGCACTTCTCTCACTCACCCTCTCTCCCTCCCCTCTCACCCCGTGAAGAAAAATAAATGAAGTGCATTCAGACATGAATTCTCCAGATGGAGGCTTGGGGTAAATCCCAGGCCTCTGGTCCCAGGTCCAAAACACTACAAGTTGTCTAGGATGTTAATTCTTCACCTTGAAAGTCAACTCCAGCAAAAAGTTTCGGGAAATTCTCACACATTAAAGAATTTCTCTAAGTGTCTGAAGAGCTGAGAATCTATCCTGATTCTCATTCTGTAACAGGCAAAATCCATTTTTTTTCAGATAAATTAAGTGTATTATTTTTCATAATGATGAGATCTAATACTATAATTATAAAAATAAAAGAAGACTAGTGTAGCTGTCTACTGCTGTCACTATTCCTTTCAACATCTGAGGATAGAATTTTTTTCACATATAATTCTATTAGTTGACATGAAAAACATTATTTCCCAGTAGTTCAGTGGCTTTTATAAAGATAAAACTTTGAAGGTTATCTTCAAAAAAGCTGGAATTCTTAAGCAGTGGAAACCTGAATACAAGGAAAATAGCTGTCCTTATCGTCCATGAAAAATCCACAGGATAAAAGCATTCATAGGTAATAGTTATCTGAGTGGGAAGCCCCATGTTCTTACTTAGAAATGTAGCTCAATTAAAATACATTTCCATTTTATTAAAATTAGCTGCACAATACATAGGTGAATATTGGATAAAGTTCCAGACAAATAACAAGACCAATTTCAAAGAAGATTTCAAGGAAAAAGAAAATGTTATTAAATTGGGAAACCAAAAAATTTTTCTTTGGTAATCGTTTTCATTAATAATAGCTTCCAGTTTCATGGGCAATTTGCCTTTTTAATGATGGAAAATACACCTTAAACAATGAAAGCGAAGTTTTTCTACTCTGAAAATATTAACCTCCTGCGGAGTCAAATTAAGATGAGCATCTCTTCACATTTGCATGAAGTTTAACTTTGTTTTCTACAGAGCGAGTCTGAAACATGACTCACCTTTCACATTCTACCATGTTTGTGCAAAGCTAGAGCAGATAGAGTTCTCCTGCTTGGGCTTATTTTGGTTTCAAAAAACAGTAACCATTTCCCACTGGCTTAAGCCGAAGGGAAGAATTGATTGTAAGGCTGCCCCCTAGACTCCAAGGACAAGAGGGCAGGTGAGCAGTCAGGACACCAGGACTTGGACCTGGAGGCCCCTAGAGCACCAGGAAACACCGATGATTAGCCACTCCGCTTTCTTTGCAAACTGTCCCTCTCAGTAACTCAAAGCCACATGCAGATGGAAGATGGCCAACCACAAGCCCAAGTTCACACGTGTGGTTCCTACTACATGGGGTCTCCATGCATACATGTGGTCAGATTGCCCAGAAAATTAGTCCCACCTCTGGGGGGACTGACTTTGCCTGTGGCGTATGGTCCCATAACAGACTCATGGCCCAGGAGCCAGCCCTGGGCCTGGCAAGGCCAGCATGTCCTTGAAAGGGGGCTCGTTGGACAGACTGTCAGCTCTTCACAGAAAGAAACTCTCCCTCTTGAGGGCTCAAATCTTTGGTCCGAGGAAATCTGGGGTTCATTTGGTCCACGTTTCTGAAGATGAAGGAACTGGCATTTGAAGCACAGTGACTGATTGTCATGCAGGGTCTCTTCTCTGTCCTGCCCCCCACACAAGAATGCAGGACATGGTGAGGCCAGAAAGGAACACCCACGGAGCCATAGGTAGGGGAGTCACACCACTATAGTCTCGCTGGCGGCTGAGGTGGAGACACAGGAAGCAGGAGCCACACGATCCACAACCTGCCGTCCGCTTTCCTGCCAACCAACCTCACTTGCTAACTGCAATCCGCGCTTGCTCGCTCCGCCACAACAGTTATATTAGTGGCTAATGACTAACCAGTCACAGCTGACGGCCATCTAGTACCTGAGCCAGCACCTTTCCACGTGAGGCCGGGAGCCTGGAAACTGCTCTCTGGGACTCTGTCCCACACTGATCATCGGTAAGGACCACCCTCACCTTGCAGGATACTTAGCACCCCTGGTCCACCCAAAAAATGCCAAAAGAGCTCCCTTCCCAGTCACGGTGACACCGAACCAGCCCGGGTCGTTTGAAGTACCTCCTCAGACTTCAGCACCGCATCCTGTTGCAAAACCCTTGCAGCTCAATCACAGTGAAACACACAGGTGTGAGGTCAGCCCCAGAGCAAGGGGTGAAACAACACAAGCTGTGAGCACACGACAGCTGCCTCTGCCAGCCCACCGGCCACCAACCTTAAGCAAACAGCGGAACCTTCCTGAATCGTGATTCCTCAGCATCCAAAACATGAACTAATCGATGCCGTCCCCATACACTTACTGGATGAAGAAAACCGGGTATTGGGTTGGACAACAGGAAGTGTCTGGTTTTACAGGTCAAATAATTGAATATGTGTAGTTTCCCTGCGTTCACACCAACATTAGAGGGCTTTAGCACAGTGCCTGGCACACAACCAAAACAAAAATATGAATTGTCCAAAGAAGAGAATTCAACTTGGATTGTGCAAAGAACAATTTAAAAATGACTTCTAGGTAAGAACATTGTGTCCCCCCCCAGCGCCCCACCACCAACAACCCTGGACAGAATCAAGCACGTGCCATTCACAAAGGTATAAACAAGTGGGAAGAAAGGAACGTTTGGGGGAATTTCAGTTAAACACCGTCTGTGACAGCTCATGACAATTGGAAAGTCAAAAAGAAGGTACCGTCCCGATGGAGTCTCGGAGCAGGATGGCCATCTGTCCTCCGTTTATGGAAGGTACTGGAGAAAGCTATTCTCTAAGATGACTGCGATCATCCAAAAGACGAAACACAGCCTTCCACTCCTCTCCAGCAAGCAGGAAGTGGGGCTGGAATCGGCAGCTGAAGGGGCCGCGGACTTGGAGATGGTTTTCACTTTTAATTGTTTCAGCCTCACCGTTTGTATAATTTTGCATAAAAAAAGAACTTTTAAGTCAAGCTCCCCAAGTCCCTAACCTGTCACCTGCATACAAATGCAGCCCTCTGACCCTCCAACTGTCCAGCAGTCAGGAAAGCACAGAGAGTATTAACTGCCTGGGTATAAAGCATGAGAATGAATGTTCCTTGGCACTTTCCACTGGCAGTTCACTTTTAATTAAAAGCTGAAAAAGACATTAATTATCAGTTAACAAATTTCAATCTCTAATCAGACGAGGGAATTAATGTGTACCAAAAAAAGGGCTCGATAATTACTTCCTGCAGTTTAGAAAAAGGGTGATGATAAAAGTGTACACCTGCCCCGTTCTTCCCTTCTGGCTTCAGGAAACATGGATGATGTTTGCCCCTGTTTTCCAGGCTGAAGATTTAAAGGTCCTGTTACAAATAACCTTAGGCGGAAGGGCACCTAACCTGGGCGGAAGGGGAAGCTGTTGGCGCATCTTTGCAAGCTGGATTTTCTCCACACTCCAGAAGCTGCTGGAGCTCAAAGTAAATTCAACCCAGGAGGGAAAATTAGTGGTTCTCACCTCTCGTGACCTTACAGCTCTCACATGGGCAGAGCTCCCCAATGGAGAGCAATGCCTTTCTACTGCTCTTGTTCAGTTATTTATACCTTGTGATTCCCCGGCCCCAAACCTCCTTCTGAGAGAGTCCCCCACTTTTTTCCAGAATGGGCATTTTCTTTCCTCTCTTTCTTTCCTTGGAAGGAAAACTGAACAGGCAACTCTCGCTTAACAAGAGACAGTCAGCCACTGAAAATGGAAAGTAGAGGGTCAAAGACATTCTATTCCTCAGAGGAAGTCTTGCTCCCAGATGGCCAAGCCAGGTGGTGACCCTGCTGGGGGCCACCAACCCCATGAATGAATTAAGACCTGGGTTAAATATAGCAAGAAAAAAAATTGTTTTTTCACTTGGAAGACCCCGGTGTAGGCTGTGTTTTAGTTCCCCCACTGGACAGCAAGCACACTTGGAGGTCGCAGAACTGAAGAAAGGGGTGAGGAGGAAGATTTGCAAAAGTGAGGCAAGAGATAGCACTGACCCACTGTTGTCAAAAACCCTTTCTCTTCAGAATGAGGGGGAAACACATTCCAAACTGACCTGTGCTTCTGCGCACATGAGCTCCTGAATAGAACCAGAGAATCAAAATGGAATCAAAGTGGAAAAATGAAAACAAAAATGAAGAGTGGTACGTAGGATTCTGTGTGATGCTGTGGTCTTACTTTATTATATCCCCTAATACCTTACAAATGTGTGACTTGAAAATCACTGCCACTGCCCCAGTCACTGGGAAAACTTGGAGGAAATCCAATCTCATTGGAGCAGTGTCCTCTTCTGTGTGGCCAAAGAGAGACCCATTCACAGCCAGGGAGGAGGCACCTGAAATAGAAGCTGGGAAGAGGCTTCCCAGAAGCTTCTTCCTGGGAAGAAGCCAAAAGCTCCTGGGCGCAGTGATGCCAGGGCTTATTGTTTTGCACGGAACAATAACAAAGTCAGTAATAGGAGCGACATCCCTTTCATTGGGTGAGACCAACTGTGTTGTCTCAAAGAAGAAACAGCGCTCACCTTGGCCAGGTGACCCTGCTTTGCAGGTGAGGTAGGAAGGCTGGTCATGAGACTGAACTAGACGAAGGGCACAGCTAGAAATAGTACTGACTGTTCCACCTGGGGCCTCAGCAGCAGCGGGAGTCCCCATCAGCGCCCAACCCAACCTAGAGGTGCTCAGAATTCAAGATTCATGAAGGGACCACATTGGAGAAAACGCAATCCTCCTAAGGTCCCCATAATCGACCCTTCGGTAAAGAAACAATATGCCTCCATCTCCATGCAGGATGGGTCTAGAAAAATAAACTATGAACTAACCAAGAAAAAGACAGCAAAAGCCCCAGGACTTTGTCGGGATCTGATGAGAAGGTGTAGAGGCCCTCCTGACCACCACTGGCCCCCTTTATAAGATAAACCAATGCTTCTTCTAAGAAAAAAGGAGAGTTTCCTACATAACTGGAACGTCATTGTCACACCTAAGCATTTGCCATTAATAAAGAATATTATCGAATATACAGTCCATAGTCAAATGTCCCAGTCATCAGAGACCCCATCAAGGATCATGCAACGTATTTAGTCATCATGCCTCTTTAGTCTCTTTTTGCCTAGAACAGATCCCTTGCCTATGTTTCTGGTTTTGCATTTGTTTTCCTTTGTAACATAATTTTTAAGAGTCCAGGCCAGTTGTTTTGTAGAATGTCCTACAGTTTGAATTTGTCTGATTGTGTCCTCATTGTTAGATGCAGGTGAAACACTTTGGGCCAGAAGTTAAATATTTTACGCCCTTCCCTTTGCATCAGAGCAGGTGTCCCTGGTGTCAGCTTCTCCCCTGACCCTGATGTTGACACATGGCTGGGCTGGGAAGGGAAGTTTCCCCTTGAAATTAATGAATAACCCCGGGAGTGTAACTCTGAGACCGTGTCACTATCCTGTTCCCCAACAACGTTTCACCCCAGGATTTCACCTGACTCAGTTACAGTGAGAATTGCAAAATAATGATTTTCTAATACCATCATTTTCCATCGAATACTATCTCCTCCTTTTGTTTTGTTGTTTTGCACTTGCCCTGTGGATTTGAAGGAAGGAGAGATCTCTAGCTGGGGTGATAAAAGAAACCTCAGGAAGGAGCTGGCATTGGAGAAGTGGAAGGAAATTTAAAAAGCTGCTTTGGGCACCCTTATATGAGGAAACATACTTGCTGCAGAGCCAGCTACGGTGTCCTGGCTGGCCTCGGTGACAGCGGCACTCCTTTCTCCAGTCTTCTGCTGGTTTGTGTAGACACACACATGAGGAGCCATGTTGAGGAGAGGTGGGACAAGAATTGTGTCCACAATCAGGGCAACAGGTTGCTAGGCTCCTGGGGTCACAGGAGAAAGTCAGGCTCTGGCCCTCGTCCACTGACCTAGCAGGTCCTCTGAGCCTAGTACCCCCACGTCCCTCAGACACATAACTATACGGCACGTGTGCTGAACACAGCTTCCCAAAATATCGATGCTGAAGGTTTGGGGGAAATAGACATTTTTATATGAAAACAAGTAGGACTATGATCAGAATGCAAATCATAAACAAAATGTGAGACTAAAATATGAGATTTATATAAATGTTTTGTTTTTTTGATAACCCATTCTGGATTATCCCCCAGAACCCCAGGGATATGCGTCTTCTCTCTGTGCTTCAAAGACAACTAAGAGGAACATTTGAGAAACATTGTCCAAAGCCAGTGAAGCAATGAGTGGGCCCCAAATGTCAGATATCAGGGAAGAAAAACAGATAATGAGCAGACTTGATCATACAAAAGCAAATGACAAATTGACTGAATATTGATTTTTTTTTAAATCAATATATGGTCCCAGGAGGGAAGAATTACTAGCAATTAATCCTTAACCATTTTGTTTTTTATAATTCCCTTATTGGTAGAGAGGGCTCTAAAATGCTCTCCTTGTTCTTTTCCTACAGATAACTAGAACACTTCATGGAGTGTGTTAGTAAAGAGAAAACAGGCCCTAACATTCTTTTAGGGTTCAATTTTAGGGTTTTTATTTTAGGGTTCAAATTCTATATTTTGCAGAGAGAACACTAAAAAATCCAACCAAATAGAATAAGCATTGCAAAATCTTACCAGGATTTGGCATCTGGTTCATCATTTCATAAAATAGAGAGAAAAAAATCAATGCTTTAAATAGAACAAAATGAAGTCATTATTTTTATGGAATTTTTGAAAATCTAAACTCTAAGGGCTCAGATTTAATTAAGCCACCATAAAGTGAAAACCAACATAGCCTATAAGTGTAGATTTTTATGAAGTGGAAAGTATGCTAATTTTTATAATTACGAAGTGGGAGACTTCTCTGGGTCCGTCTGTCCATTTTAATTCTGGGCTCTCTTAAGTTTTTAGTTCATTGCCTCTTTGGAACCAAAGTCTCAGCAGCTGAAATTTTAATGATGTCAGAAAGCACACTCCACTCTCACCACTGTTTCTGCCTGGAGAGCATGTTAGGTTACAAACCGTGTACACGTGGAGGAGAGCAGTTCGCTCTAAGAACCCAGGGCCTCTAACGCAGCACGAGAAGCTGATCACCACGCTCCTTGGTCTTTCCCAATGGGGACATGTGTCAGGGCTGAGAGGTCTGCAAGGTGAACAGCTGAGTGTAAAGCTCCACCCTACCTCAAAATCCTTAAACCCCATCTAACCTGTGTCCTTCCTGCACTTTCTTTCCTAGTATTTATCAGTTTATAGTTATGTATTAATTTGTCTAAGGTATGTCTTCTCAACTAGACTGGAAGTTCCATGGTGCTGGGGGTCATGCTCCGTGTCTGTCCCTAAGTTCCCAGGACAAACATGTGCTGAATGAATGAATGAATGAATGCATGAATGAATGCATACATGAATGGCTTCCACATAGCCATCTTATCTGAGAGTTTTGCTCCTTGCCCGGGCTTTCGTTACTTGGTAATTGGCCTACAGCCCACCTGGACTTTTATTCAACCAAGTGGGTAAGCTCAAGATTCTGGCTTTCTTGGAAACTCAGTCACTGATCCAGCATACATTCTCTGAGCCCTTATCATGTCTCAAGCACTATGGCAAGAGCTGCAGATATAAAACCAAGGATGCAAACAAATGTGTGAACACACCAACCAAATCAAAGCCTGCAACAACCATTTCTTTTCAAGGGCAAGCATACTGATGCTTTCCTTTTTAAAACACAATATGAAAAGAGAGAGAAATTATAAATTTAGGAAGAAAACCAAAAGAAGTGGCCACCTTTAATCATCAGTATCCAGGCCCAGAGGAGAGCATGCTCTCTGATTTCACCCCCTGGAGCACCAAATTTGCCTCTCATCCAAACAGTAGACATTAATGGACATCCCCAAAATTTCTTATACGTAATTTCAGCAACCAACTAGCAAATGGCATTAATCTCGAATGCTAGCTCCTACTGATTAGGAGCTGTAGGTTGAAGCCACTACCAGGCTAAGTGGGAAAAGGCCACCATCAATTAGTGATGTCTGCCATGGTTACCATATGGCATATTTTTGTCAGTTCTGCCCTAGGACATGGACATTACTCTATGGAGATCAGAGGAGCATTTTCCAACCCTGCTTTAGCACAATTTGGGACATAAAATAGGTGGTCAAGAAAAATTTAATTAGGTTGATTAGTCTCCATTCTAGTGGTGTTCACTTGGTGAGTTTATGCCACACTTTCTATACCATTGTGCAGCTGAAGAGTCTATGGGAGGATAATGACTTTGGGGTGGAGACATTACCAATGGCCTTTGCTCTGATTCTAATTCATAATTATCTGATAGAGTAACATTCCTTTAAGTCTTCTGACTTATACAACAGAGCCCAAGACATTCCTGATTTAAGTTATACCCAAGAAGATTCCGCGTTTCCCCAGGATATGCAGCCCTTCCCACTTGGTTACGAACATTCATCTATTCATCTGCAAGTTCTGTACAGGCAAGGATAACTTCTAACTCACTTTTGTTTCATCAACCCCAAGAACAGTGCCTGCTACATAGCAGGTTCTTATTAACTGTTACTTCAATAAATGAACTGAAAATCTTATACCAAGAAGAGGGAAATGTTGGCTCAACAATACCAAGATCTGGATATTTGAACCATGGCTGACACTTCATATTTTAGAGTAGCAGAAAAACTAAGGCAAGACATCTCTGAGTTCGAAAGAAAAAGATAAATTCTGTTTAATATGAGGTAGAAAATAGGTATATTATCACTACGGCCTGCTATACGTTTTTTAATCAAAAATAGTACAAAATATTGTGATGTTTAAATATATAAAAAATAATTATGGGAAACTCAACAACAAAAAAAAACAAAGAATCAAATTTTAAAATGAGAAAAGAAATTGAATAGATATTTCTCCAAAGAAGATCTACAAATGACCAAAAACCACATGAAAAGATGCTCAATATCACTAATCATTAGGAAATGCAAATCAAAATCACAATGAGATACTACTTCAAACCCATTAAGGTGGGTGTTATTAAAAAGAAAGAAAGAAAGAAAGAAAGAAAGAAAGAAAGAAAGAAAGAAAGAAAGAAAGAAAGAAAGAAAGAAAGAAAGAAAGAAAGAAAGAAAGAAAGAAAGAAAGAGAAACAAGAAAGCATTGCTGAGGTTGTAGAGAAATTGAAACCCTTGCGCAATGTTAGTGGGCATGTAAAATGGTGCAGCTTCTGTGGAAATAGTATGCTGGTTCCTCAAAAAATTAAATTATCATATGACCCAGCAATCCCAATTGTGAGTGTGTACGCAAAGAACTGAAAGCAGGGGCTCAAACACATATTTGTGTTCATAAGAACCAAAAGGTGGAAACAACCCAAATGTCCATTTACGGATGAATAGATTTTAAAAATGTGGTCTATACATACAATGCAATATTTTTCAGCCTTAAAAAAGGAAGGAAATAATCCATAAGATCCAAAATGGTGGAGTAAATATTGTGCCTACTTTCTTCTATGAACACATTAAAATTACACTAAATTATAGAACAATCAACCTAGAAAACGATCTGAAGTCTAGCTAAACAGAAGTTTTATAACTCAGGACATAAAGAAGAAGCCATGTCGTGACTGGTAGGAGAAGTGGAGACGCAAAATGAGCCGGCCCCAAACCTCCGTGTGGCGGTTGAGAATCAGGAGTGATTTCTCAGCCACATAGGTTCCACCCAGAGGAGGGAGGGAGGGAAGTCCCACACCAGCCACCCCAGCCTGGAGAACTGGTGGTGGGAAGAGGAGCCCCCACGACACCTGGCTGTAAAAACCAGTGGGGATTCTGATGCTGAGGTGGGACAGAAGGCTGCGGGAAACCCAGGCGTCCTCTTAAACAACCCATTCACAGACTCACTCACTCGCAGGCACTCACCTTGGGCTCCGGCAGAGGGACAGTGGCTCAGAGGCATATGAGGGGACAGACTGAGGTGTGTGGCTACAGTGAGAGAACTGGAGGACAGTCAGCATTTTCCCTGTGTTGGAGCCTTCTCCCACACAGCTAGCAGGCCGGCGCCATCTTTCCTGTGTTGAGCCCGCCCCCTATGCTTACGGTCAAATCTGAGTCTGATTGGTCTGGTGAGCTATACGCTATTGATTCACTGGGACCCCACCCCACCCAACTCCCCCAACACCAGAGACACTTTCTCGGAGCACTCAGTTCCACCCATGTTGCACTCTTTCTTGGAAAACTATCAGAGTCCACATTCCCCAGGTAGGCGGCAATTGGCCTCAGTGTGCTCTGAGACTTTCCCTGAGTAGCTGCAGGCTCAGCACTGGCACCAAACCAGAGTCTATGTTAACCTGGTGACCACAACTCTTCCCACTCTGGTAACTCCCTGAGACCTTTGCCTCACCCAACTTTCTTACCGCATGAGGCTTTGTCAGTGGCTGCATCTTAAGGGAGCTGGCAAGGGTTGACTGGCTTTTTGCAGAGGTACCCGAGGCCTGGTACTTGTGGCAGCCATCCTCAGCTCACAGTGTGGCCTCTCCCATGTGCTTCCAACTTTAGCCCATGCAGTGAACAAACATGGGTCATTTTGTAGCTGTAATCAGTCAATGAGTGACCTGGGCATGCACCGGAGCCCCTCCCAAGAAGCCCCAGAACCAGTATACTTGGAGGTTGGCTTCAGACCACAGCAGAGCACCACCCAATTAGCCCCTTAAGTGGCACACCCAAAGGGCAGTCTCAACAGGCACCAGAGCACTGGGGTGAATCTTACTCAGTGGGGTAAGCCCTCTGCACAGCAGCCCATAAGCTGTGGATTTGGCCAAACCCCACAGCCAATCAGCCTTAGGGCCAATGCCACCCACTGATGTGCCAATAGCAATCAAGGCTCAACTATAACAGGAGGGCACACATGAGGGACATTCCTAGAGAACCCGGAACAAGTGACCGGACCGACTGCCAGGCCCCACAGGGCACCTACTGCATTAGGCCACCTGGCCAAGACTGGAAGACATAGCAGATCTACCCAATACATAAAAACAAGCACAGAGAGGCAGCCAAAATGAGCAAACAAAGAAATGAAAGAATAGAAGGAAACTGCAGAATAAAAACTAAATGAAATGAAGGCAAGCAACCTACCAGATATAAGTTCAAAACACTAGTTATAAGGATGCTCAAGGAACTTAGTGAGAACTTCAGCAGAGAGATAGCAAGCATAAAAAAGGATATTGAAACCATAAAAAGAACCAGTCAGAAGTGAAGAATACAATAACTGAAATAAAGAATGCACTAGAAGGAATCACCAGCAGACTGAAGCAGAGGATCGAATCAGCGATTTGGAAGACAAGGTAATAGAAAACACCCACTTGGAACAGCAAAAAGAAAAAAGAGTCAGAAAAGCTGAGGATAGTTTAAGAGACCTCTGGGACATCAAGCATAACAACATTCACATCATATGGGGTACCAGAAGGGTACATCATAGGGGTACCAGAAGGAGAAAAGAGAAAGCAAGGGATTGAGAATCTATTTGAAGAATTAATGACAAAGCTTTCCTATCCTGGAGAAGGAAATAGACATATAAGCCCAGGAAGCAGAGAGAGTCCCAAACAAGATGAACCCAAACAGGCCCACACCAAGACACATTACAATTAAAATGGCAAAGGTTAAAGACAAAGAGAGAATCCTAAAAGCAGCAAGAGAAAAGCAACTAGTAACTTATAAGGGAGCTCCCATAAGATTGTTAGCTGATTTTTCAACAGAAACTTTGCAGGCCAAAAGGGATTGGCACAAAATATTTAATGTGATGAAAAGCAAGGACCTATAACCAGCAAGGTTACCATTTAAAATTAAAGGACAGATAAAGAACATCCCGGACAAGAAAAAGCGAAAGGAGTTTATCACCACCAAACCAATATTACAAGGCATGTTAGAGAGACTTCTTTAAGATGGAAAAATATATATATATCAAAATTACGAATAAAATGGCAATAATTACATATCTTTCAATAATTACTTTCAATGTAAATGGATTAAATGCTCCAATCAAAAGACAGAGGGTGGCTGAATGGATAAGAAAACATAACCCTTACATATGCTGCCTATTAGAGACCTACTTCAGATCGAAAGACATACAGAGATGAAAAGAGAAGGGATGGAAAAGTTATTTCATGAAAATGGAAATGAAAAAACAAAAACAAAATCTGGGGTAGCAATACTTATACCAGATAAAATAGACTTTAAAACAAAGGCTATAACAAGAGACAAAGAAGGACCCAGTAATCCCACTTCAGGATATTTATCCAAAGAAACCCAAAACACTACTTTGAGGGGATGTGTGCATTGCAGCATTGTTTACAATGGCCAAGATGTGGAGGCAGCTTAGCATTGATGGAAGAATAGCTAAAGAGGAGGTATTATATAAAGAGATACATATCTATAGATAGATGATAGATGAGAGAGAGAGAGAATGAGAGAGAGAGAGAGAGAGAGAGAGAGAGAGAGAGAGAGAGAGAGAGAGAGAGAGAGAATGGAATATTGCTTGGCCAGGGAAGGGAATGGGTTCTTGCCGTCTGCAGCGGCCTGGCTGGACCTGGAGCGTACTGTGCTGAGTGGAGTGTCAGGCAGAGAAAGACAGACACAATGTGATTTCGCTTATATACAGAATCTAAAGAACAAAATAAACAAACAAACAAACAACAGAAAACTCATAGACACAAAAAACATTTTGAGGGTTGCCAGATGCAGGGGAGGTGATTGTGGGTGTGGGTGAGCAAAGGGGAAGGGATTAAGAAGTACACGTTGGTTGTTACCCAGTAGTTATGGGAACGTAGGGTATAGCATTAGAAATAGAGTCAATAGTATTGTAATAACTACATAGTGTGTCAGATGGGCACTAGATTTGTTGGGGTGATAGTTGGGAGGGGGATGGGGAACACGGTGAAAAAGGTGAAAGGATTAATAAGTACAAATTAGTAGTTACCAAATAGTCATGGGGATGTAAATTGCAGCATAGGGAATGTAGTCAATGATATGGTAATAACTACGTGTAGTGCCAGGTGGGTTCTAGTCTAGGCAGGCGAATCTCTTGTTAAATTATATAAATGTCTAACCACTACGCGGTACGCTGGAAATTAATATAAAATAATATTGAATTTCAACTGTCATTGAAAAATTAAAAAGTGGGGAGAAAGTGAAGAGGAATAAGAGGCCCAAATTTCCAGGTATAAAACAAATGAGTCATGGGGATGTCACGTACAGCATGGGGAATAGAGTCAATAATAGTGTGGTAGCGTGGGACGGTGTCAGCTGGTTGCTGGACTTATCATGGTGATCACTTCTTTAGTTATATAAATGTGGAGTAATTATGGTGTATCTTTGAAACTAATAAATACTGTATGTTAACTATATTTTTAATAAAAATCTTTCAAAAGTTAGGAAGAAAATTCTGACACGTGCTCCAACATGAGAAAGCCCTGAATACATCATACTAAGTGAAATACACCAGACACAAAGGACAATGTTATATCATTCCACTTCTATGAGCTACTTTGAGTGGTCGAATTCATAGACAGAAAAATCAAATGGTGGTTGCCAGTAGCTGGGAGAGCAGGGAATGGGGACTTTAACGGCATAGGTCAGTTTGGGAAGAGGGAAATGTTTTGGAGATGGATGTTGGTGACGTCTGTACAACAAAATGAATATGCTCGGTGCCACTGTACTTCATGCCACTTGAAAAGTATTAAAGCGGTAAACTTTGTGTCATGCCTATTTCACCACAATAAAATAAATTTTAAAAAACAAAAACTGCACACGCCCTTAGGATTACACTTTTTCACCTTTACGGAATTTATCCTACATATTTATTCACAAACACAGGAAACTACATATGTATAAAGTTATCTGTTGCAGCATTCTTTATAATAACAAAATACTGGAAGCCATCTAATGGGCATCATGAGAGGACCACCTAAATAAATTATCATTCCAAGCATACAATGGAAAATTTTGCAGCTGTAAAAATGAATCAAGCTGCTCTCTATAGACTCACATGGAAAATTTTCCAAGATAAATAATTGAGTGAAAAAAGCAAGGTGCAGAGCAGAGCATACAGTATGCTACGATTTGTTTTAAAATGGGAGGAGAGTGTGTCCTTGAATTGCCTGTAATGCACAAACTTCTCCTGGAAGATACTCAAGAAAATCATAAACAATGTTGCCTCTGAGGCAGAGAAATGCCAGCAGGGGACGAAGGGGGCTTTTTACGAATGCCCTGTTTAATTTTTGATTTGAGATCATGTGAATTCCTCCACGCTCCTTATCTCTCATTCTGCTCCAACCACAACGGTCTTCTTCCAATTTCTAAAACACACCAAGCCCCTCCTTTCCTCAGAGCTTGTACCCTTATGATGTCCTTTCCCTTGGATCCTTGCTGTTTCCACAGATACTCACCCGGTTGGCTGTCTCGTTTCATTTGGGTCAGTGCTCACATGGCACATCCAGGGGCAGGACTTCCATGTCGGTCCTACGTATAATTGTGCCATGTCCCACTCATGCCTCCTCTATTCCTTCCCTGCTATATCATTCTTGATAGCACTTATTAGTACTGGAAATGGATAGTATGGATACACATTCCTTTGCTAGTTTATTACCTGTCTCGGCCACTAGAAAAGAAGCTTCTTTGAGGGCCCCCCAAAAGTTGTCAGGTATGTTGCTATTTTGTGCATTGCTGGCTAGAACAGCTCCTGGCATGTAATAGGGGTTCCGTATATTTTTGTTGACTGATTGAGTGAAGGGCAGAATGTGGCTCGAGCATCTGAGTCTATGGTTCAATGAACCCCTCTCTTCCACACCTCAGGTGCTAAGAGAGGGACTGGAGAAAGATGCTCTCAATTTTCTACATGATTCCTTCTTTATCAGACAGATCAACACGTCCGTGGGTTCACTTGATAGGGGGTGTCTGTAGAGCTATGGAGGGCACTGGTGCTGGATTGGGCTGGCACATTGCGCATATTCCAACACAGTGGAATCAGAGTTTAGGGGCCAAGTCAAACGGGGAGCATCTGACAGGACTGGTCAGCTGCTGCCTCATGGCTCAGAGGTCATGGCATTTTGCTTGCTCTTTTGGTATTCTGCTGACTCCACACAATTTTTTAGAATAATGATGGCTGGAAGAAGGTTTTCCCCTCCTCCCATTTACAAAATGAGCTAGTACCATGCTGTCACAGCCTGTGGTTAGGTCACCGAGCATAACTTTCCAATTAAGTCATGCATTTGGCATCTCTCATTTCTGATGAAATCGCTGAAGTGCTGAGAAATCAGGGCATGTGATGTTCAATAAAACTTATTCACAGAACAACTCTTTCACCCAGGAAAGAAATTTCAGCAGGTGTGCCTCTGGCTCTATACAACCAGCAGGACTCCTCCGGCTCACTGTCCACTTCCTCCCTTCCGTGCCAATTCAGGACCCAATGGGCACAGCAGGACTCAAGCTTCTGTAGACTACTTTGTTTACATCACAAGCTTTCTTGTAGTTTTTACCAAACATTTTTTTTTAACCACAACTGCAAAATAGAAATTTACATTTATTTACCTGTTTAAGAAATAGTTAATTTGTTCCAGTCAATTTCCTCTGCTGGTGCCCTCTTCCTGGATGAAGCAGCATTTTGGAGTGGATGTTGACTTTAGTATTTCTGTCTGCAGCAATCTACAACTTCAGGGTCATATGGAGCTGCACACCAGACATGCCTGTGATAGATAATGACACGTCATAACATTTATTGGAGCTTACTATGTGCCAGGCTCCGTGTTAAGAACAGCACTTTATATGTACAGTCCTTCCTCCTCCATTCTCTTTTCACTTCGGTCCAGCTTCTATCCCAGACACAGCAGGGAATCAATGTCTGATTCCACTGTGTTGGAATATGCGCAATGTGCCAGCCCAATCCAGCACCAGTGCCCTCCATAGCTCTACAGAGACCCCTCACCAAGTGAACCCACGGACGTGTTGATCTGTCTGATAAAGAAGGAATCATGTAGAAAATTGAGGGCATCTTTCTCCAGTCCCTCTCTAAGCACCTGAGGTGTGGAAGAGATGGGTTCACTGAACCATGGATTCAGATACTCGAGCCACATTCTGCCCTTCACTCAATCAGCCAACAAAAATACATGGAACCCCTATTACATGCCAGGAGCTGTTCTAGCCAGCAATGCACAAAATAGCAACATACCTGACAACTTTTGGGGGGCCCTCAGGAAGCTTCTTTTCTAGTGGTGGAGACAGGTAATAAACTAGCAAAGGAATGTGTATACATACTATCCATTTCCAGTACTAATAAGTGCTATCAAGAATGATATAGCAGGGAAGGAATAGAGGGGGAATGAGTGGGACATGGCACAATTGTACGTAGGACCAACATGGGAGTCCTGCCCGTGGATGTGCCATGTTAGCACTGACCCAAATGAAACGAGACAGCCAACCTGGTGAATATCTGTGGAAAGAGCAAGGATCCAAGGGAAAGGACATCATAAGGGTACAAGCTCTGAGGCAAGGAGGGGCTTGGTGTGTTATAGAAATTGGAAGAAGACCGTTGTGGTTGGAGCAGAATGAGAGACAAGGAGCGTGGAGGAATCCAAGATCGTCAAGTTACATGAACACCAGTTGCGTAGAGACCTGTGAGCCATGATAAAACATTTGGATTTTCTTCTAAATGTGTTGAGAAAGCTTCAGAGCAGAAGAATGGCATGATCTGGTTTATATTTTAAAATATTACTTCAATTATTTTGTGGAGTAGAAGCAATTGGGAGACTATTGCCGGTGAGAGGTGATGGTGCCTTTGACAGGGTGAAGGTGACGGAGGTTGTAGTTTTCTGTTGCTGCTGTGACAAGTTACCACAAACTCAGTGCCTGAAAGCAACAGTAACTTACTACCTTAGAGTTCTATAGGTCAGGGGTCCAGGACAGCCTCATGATGCTAAAAACAAGGTGTTGGCAGGGCTGCAGTCCTCTCTGAAGGGGAAGAACGTGTTTCCTGTTCATCTGAGTTGTGAGAACTCAGTTCCTGGCTACAGGACCAAGTCTCTCTTTTCTTGCAGGCTGCAAAATGAGGGCTGTTCCCAGCTTCTAGAGGCTGCCACATTCCTTGACTCATAATCTCTTTTATCTTCAAAGCTAGCAATAGGGGTTGAGTTCTTGTCCCGTCATATCTCTCTAATCCATCTTTCTTCCTTTCTCTTCCACTAAGAATACATGTTATTAGATTGGGTCACCCAGATAATCTAGGATAATCTCCCATCTAAGATCTGTAACCGTAATTACATCTACCAGTCCCTGTTGCCATGTAAAGTGACATTCAGAGGTTCTGGGGATTAACTCATGGGCATCTTTGGGGACCATTATTTTGCCATTTACAGAGATGGTGACAATAGTTCGATTCCAGATATACTTGAAGGATATTTCCCAGAAGACAATTGATGAATGATGTGAAGAAGAGAACCAAAACCCCACGGCCTGACTTTGGGTAGCGCCATCTACTGAGGTAGAGAGTGACGGGGTTTGGAGAGAAATCTAGTATTGATATGTAGATTGAAGGTGTCTATTCAACGGCTAAGTGAAATTCCAAGTAAACTGGATAACAACTCTGGAGTTTAAGGGAAAGGTCAAGGATGAATATAAAAATGTGGAACTGTCAGCTTACGTGTGGTTTTTAAAGCCATGAGGCAAAGTGAAATGTGAACCCACCTAAGGAGAGACTGTAGATAGAGAAGAGAATCAAAAACTCAGTCCAAAGTGAACCAACGTTTAGACTCACAAGAAAAGGAGAATCCTAAAACACAAACAAACAAAAACTTAGAGAAGTTAGTGAAATAGAAGGGGGAGAATGGAGCTTCATGGAATCCAAAGGACAAATTTCAAGGAAGAAGTGATCAAGTGTTCCAAATGCCGCCCATGGGTCAAGCAAGATGAAGAATGGAATGAGTCCAACCGACAAGATGGCAGTGGTTGGTGACTTTGATGGTCTTAATGTGGAGAATAAAAGCTTGATTGGAATTGAAAGGTGAGGTAGTTGGAACCGTGATTTGGAGCAACTTTTGTGAGGAGTTTTGCTATAAAGAACAGCAAATTGGGTTGGTGTCTGGAGGAGGATGAGAAATCAAACCAGGACAGTGTTTGGTAGGGAAGCATGTTTGCTGATGGAAATGATCCAGGAGAGAAGGAAACACTGATGAGTCTGGGAAGCCACCTGGAGGTGGGGTCTGGGGCATTGACACAGCAGTTCCCTTACCACAGAAGGAGGCAGATTGCCTGCGTCGGACACAGACTGTAGCTAAGCTGGCAATTTGGTGGGGAAAATATAAAGTTGTTCTCTTTTGATTGTTCAGAGAAATAAAACAAGATCATTAATTGGGAATGATTATTACTCAGCAAATATTTCCTCCCTTCCCCTGCCATGTCCGTCTGAGAAGTGGACTTCCCCACTCCATTGTAGAGGGGCTTGGCCTTGTCACTTATTTTGGCCAATGGAGGTGAGGGGGAAACAGGGAATTAAAATGACCTGGCCCATCATGGCCTGGTCTTTGTGCTACTGTTTTTGCCATGAGAAGAATGTGTAGCCACCGGCTGGTACCAGAATAATGAAAGACACATGGAACAAGCAATCTTGCCTGATCCATAGAGCTAGAAGCATGATCACAAATGCTTGCTGTTGTATTCCACTAGGATTTTGTAGGTGCTTGTTCCACAGCAAAAACTTGCTGATACAGAAGAATATTGGCAGGTTTGAGGAGAAAATATGAAATAATAATCTCTGGATGAGAGAGGAAGAATTGAGCAGAGAAAGTCTCAGAACATCTGGGCAGTGCTGGAGAACTACACAAGGTTGTGTCATCAATTCAAAATGGCACCAATGAGCGCTGTTGGCAATTGTTTCTAGCTGCTTTCAGTTGCTTGGAAGCAGGTGTGAAATAGTCAGAAAATGTAATCTAGCCAAGACAGGAGGTTTGCCAAGCAAAGTCAAAAGGGGCAAAGGAGCTGAGGGTGTTTGCAAGGGAGTGATTAAATTCAAAAACCATGAATGCTAAACTAGGTTTAAAAAAAGAAGAGCCAACCTGAAAGAGTAATGATCAGTGAAAAAGAAGGGGGCTCAATAAATTGGTGGTCCCACTGTAGAGTAAGAGTAGACGGACTAGAGTAACGATAAAAAGTGGGGAGTCTGAAACAATTATGTTTAGAATTAAAATGTGAGAGGTCTAAAGATGACCAAAAGAGCAGGTGGTGAGATGAAGTAGAGAAAAACTTGGGTGTGAGCAGTGAGGAAATGAAGGAATTGAGAAGTCCAAGGTTGGTGGTGTGACCTGAGTATTGAATCAGCCAGAACAGTGTTGAAGACAATATTGCTCAGTAGTTATATTTGTTTATATTAAGTTGAATGTAGACGTGAGTTTCCAGACCAAGGACAAATTACTACTTACCACACTCCTTCCCCTACACGCCTATTCTTGCCCCTGGGGTAATGAACTACATCAGATGTCACACTACACACACTGCATTCCACAAATGAAAATATGAATCTGGATGGTTATATTGTATGGCTTGCATGGTCGATCTCCTCCATTTTTGAAAAAGGGAACTAAAACTTGTCTCCTGTCTAAGAAAAACCAGAGTTGGACAGCAGTTAAAATGGTAAAACAGATTTTATTCAGCTCAATTGCAATAGAGGAAGAAAGACCTCAGTATAGAACCAGCATGGACAAGCGGGAATGATGGCCAAGGAACAGGGTGGGGTCAATGAATGGAAAATTAGAGGAAACATTGCTAAACCGACCTTGCAGGATCCTTGCTGAGGGTAGGCCAGGGTGATCAGACATCACCTGGAGGATGATGGAGGATGGGAAACCTGATCAGATATTAAAGATGATCAGATATCAAGGGTGGAGGGTTTTGATTAAACTGACTTAGCAGGGTTCTTGCTAAAACTAGATTTTATAAAGAAGTATACAAATGGGCCTAGGAGAAGGTTCAGGAACCTAACTACTAGTTGGTCAAGCAAAGAGTTTTTGTCACTCACTAGTGTAAATAAATTCTCCTTGGAAATGATCCTGAGTTCTTACCCTTTGGAATGTAAATAAATGACTTTAAGAGGAAGAGAGGATTAGTCTCTCCAGCTTCAAAACCCTGGGATGGCCCCTGGTCTCGTCCCCACCTGGAAATGTAAACACACACTTCCAGGAAGGTGAATCTCTCTGGAAAGTCTCCCATGACCTATCACCTTTTAACTTCCAAGGCTTGTTCTTTTAGCTCAGTTCCCAAGTTTCAATCAATTTGCTCAGAAAACTCTGTGCAGAAACATAAAAGTATTTTCTCCCCATTTCCCCAGATAATAAGAATGAACTGAGTGTCCAAATCTTCAATGAACAAGAAGTGACCAAAAGACGAGCTGAGGGCTGTGAAAGTCAGTGTGATGCGATGACTAATTGTATGTGTCCACTTGACGGGGCCACAGGGCACCCCATATTTGATTAAACACTATTCTGGGTGTGTCTGTGAGGGTGTTTCTGGACGAGATTAACATCTGAACTGATAGACTTAGTAAAGTATATCGTGCTCAGGTCACCAGTGACCAGTTTCTACTACCAGGAATGGGAGGTGAAACTCAACACTGTGGTTACATAATGGAAGATGAGTCATAGTCAACATTCTCTGAAGATAATCTGGGCATTCAAAAACTTTCCCTCAGAAGATCCCCAGGAACCCGTCACCCACAAATTATGGAAGATCCAGTCCAAGGGTAGGTCCTTCAGAATCTTCCCCACCTTCTCCATTCTGGGTTCCACCCTACTCGCCTCACTACACCACTGTCTGCTGCCTGAGGTGCTCTGGGGCTACACTCTGATTCCTGGTAATGTTTCTTCCTCTTCCGGTGACTTCTCTCCCTCCCCATAGCGGCCTTCCTCCCTCACATAGTGAATCAGTACAAAAGCCACCACCTCACCGTATTTGTCCAACTCTCCTTGGCCTTCTCCACTTCACACACCATCTCTCTTCATTCATTTATTCAACATGATTACGAGCCCACCTTCAGACAATTCTTTCTAAATTGCCTAAAGCACGTGTCCTTCTCTGGAAAGTGTACCCAATGTGCTGTTGCTCACAGTTCCATCTCCAAGTCATCTTTGGGGTTCCAGTCCACTCATCTTCGATTCCTTCTCTTAGCATTGGCTCTTTCTAAATGTGAGTAGCCTTTGATACTCATCTCTCCCAAAGACCTCACTACAACATGAAAACAATAGAAAACCCTCCCAGCCCCGCTCCCATAACTAACATGAAATCTCATAACCGAACTCACTACCTTGTTACTTGGTAATGAGGCTAACAACTCGATTCTGAAAACATTCATTTAAATGTTTTCACGGTTGACTCTACATTACTTAGTCTCTCACCTCAACAGTCTGTTCTACATTTTAATCTTTTAAGAAGGCATAAATCACAGCTTTATATTATGGAGTGTCACATTCAGACAGATGTTATTATTTTTATCCTAATGATGAAAAAAAAAAGCCAAGAGCACATTGGTGCTTTTCTAAAACATGGCGCACTCTCACTACAATTTGCCATTGATCTTTGAAGCTTAGAATTGTGCATTTTCTGGAGGACAGATCTAAATTTTGTGTTTTGCTGGTCGTTATTGTACCTGCCCACATTTGCTCTGGAAAAATAAATGAGTTTAGAGCATGTTACACTCGTTAATTTTTAAGTCCAGTTACTCCTTTAGGCCTCTTGAGAAACACTTGCATATCAGTGACAATGAAAGAATGCTGGTCACCACCCCCACTCCAGCTTCTTCATTAATTTGTTTCCTTATAATCATAATCAAAGAGCAGCTGCAAGGACTGCACATGTCCTCAGCAGTTTGCCCCTAAAGCAGAAAGACTTCAAGTAGTCAACTCTTGGTACCAGAAGTTGTATCAATCACATCAGAGACTTTTCAAGTCCTCCTCTTCTCTTCCTCCCCTGACCTTAGCATCAAATGGGAAGAGGAAAAAGGAGGTGAACCTCCCTGTGGCAGGTGCCACCTCCTCCACCTGCTGTCCACAGATGTGGTGAGAGTTCGGGACGAGCACAGACCCTGCAGCACCCCACCTCAGGCAGCCACCGTGGGTCTTTCTTCATCTGTGCTCCAGGGTCTTGTCAATAGTTGGGATGGAGGGAAGGAGGACGTCAAGGTCCCCAGGCAAAGGGAATGAGGCAGGTGGGTAAGCACTGCAGCCTCCTGGCTCCATGTGGCCCTCTCTGGGAGCCTCCCATACTCCTCGCAGGAGCCCCTGCCCTGTCTTGATCGATCATTGTCACGGCAGCACACACCCCATTGGCTCTCTATACTCTACTGATAACACGCATACCCATATGTTGGCTTTCCCTCCCTCTCTGCCCCACTCTCCCTACTCTCAACTCCTCTTCCTGGACACCATCTTTGGTCGGCAAGGAGACTCGAACTAACCACCCCTCCCCCATCAATTTTGCTACTCGTGTAGTCAGGAAGCTGAGTGAGGAAGTAACTGAATTTATGAATTTCAGTGACAATTTTGGGTCATCTGAAAATGTCTTTAATTCCTCAAAAAGTCCTGACCTATACGTATGTTGGCTGCAACGTAGCCAGTCTTTGAAGAAATATAAAGTAGACAGACATGAGAAACAAAGATGCTCCTCTCTTTTAGATAGTAGCTCATATGAAAACTTGAATGTAAGTCCAGGAGGATATTGTCCTTGCAAATAGCAGTCAAAACAACACCTTGACAAAACCAATAAGTTGAAAATTCTGTTCAGACCGTATCTTAGTCTTTGTGTCCTAAAAAACCTTGGAAAATCAATACATGTTTATTGACTGACTCTCAAGCTTCGATTGAAGAAAGCAAATAAAAGTTCTGAAATAAATGTGGCCATCCATCGCCGTGACACTGTTGTGTCCCCAGAACACTGTATCCCAGAATGAATCATGGGTCTCTCTCAGAAGTCAGGTCATCCAACAATGCTACATCTCTAGCTCTTCATGTGTGATTGTTTTATAATTTTCATAGTGTTTGTTGACTCACATAACATAAAATCTTTTATTGAAGTTTTCCATTCTACATTTCAAATGAACACAAGTCATGTCATAGCAGCAAGTATGTAAATAACACTCCTTGTGTATTAAGATACATAAAAACAGACTGGGAAAATGTCTGTGTCAGAACATTTTAGGGTTTAAGCATGAATTTCTCTAACTTGGGATTTGGGGTTTAGAGTTTTTGTTTTGGTCATTTTTATTATGTGTGTGTTTCCTGGAGAGAGAGAGAGAGAGAGAGGTCAGATCTGGGGGGAGCAGGGTTGTCGCTGTGTGACGGATATAAATGATAAATGTCTAACTATTGCATTGTTTTGTGCACCTGAAACTAATAAAAAAAAATGTTAAAAAAAAAAAGAAAAAGAATCGGGGGACTACCTTATTATTGATAAGCTTAGATTATTGGTAATCCATGACTTTGAATTATGGGATACCAGTGCTAAGATCTGACATGTATCTTCATAAATTATTTAAAAGAGGGGTTGCATCTTACATTTAAAGATGGCGAAAGTCCATTCAGAAGAAGTAGGCATACAGTAGTTTATGTAAACAGCCAGGAAAAGGGCAGGTGGCTTTAAAAACAGACAAGGACATTTTTATAGAAGCAGTGCATTTATGTATGTGGCAGCTGCTCTGCTTCCCTCAGCAGCTGGGTCTGGACTCGTGCCTTGGAGACTGAGAATCTCCCTGCTTCCTTTCCCACCAGCTCAAGGCTGCTGCTTTGCGCGTAGGGTGAGGCATTAGAGTGGGGCTTCCTGCTTCCCCCACACACTCCCTGCCCACCCCGCCCCTGCAGTGGTACCTAATATTGTCTGCAGGTCTGCACCACCAGTGCCGAACCCCAGCCTTTCTGGAGAGCCCCCCTGAAGTGGGTCATAGACTAGAGTTCATGAGTGAGGGTGAGTTTCTTTGTGTCTGGTGTTCCCGGGGTCTGTCTGCTGCCATGTGAGTCATTCTAGGCCTGTGGCAATTAGTTGAAACTTTAGCGGATTTCTTTGAAACACTTTAATGTTCTGCTCTAGTGCTGCTCCTGCCTTTTCTGGGGGAAGGGTCTCTCCTCCTTAGGTTTCACGCTACTCGATCAAGCTACTTTCACACCCTTGATCTGAGCAATCTAATAATGATGGGTTCCAGAAAAGCTATGAATTTGTAGTTTCACTGGCTTTTTCACATGGAAGTCTGAGTGACATTCATTCCAGCTCTCCAGGTCCCAGGCAGAAGTGAACTGCGTGTCCCTTTCTCAGTGGCAAGTCTTCGGCATGTAAATGCCGCATTCAGCACCAGTAAAAAATGCATTTTGCAAGGACAATGTCAAGCACTGCCCTGCAATTACCGGGAAGCTCTGATGTCGCTGAGAATTCTCCATGGCTCAAACCTTGTCAAGAAATTTGTAAACATCCAGTTAAGAGAACAACAGATGGAAGGAAAGGAAACTGATATGTAAACATGCGAATTTGGGGATTCCTCTCTTCCCTCTGCCAAACCTCCTTTGAAAGTCAAACGTGATGCTGTGGAAAGGGAAATGCAGGACTATTTCGAAGCTCAGGGGACATTCACAGGCACTTAGGCGAAAGGCTCTAACCCTTTCCAAGGACACAGTATCTTAAATGACAACTATTTTGCGCTGCCCATTTTACTATTCTAAAATTAAATTCATAGATAATGTAACTGACTGAAAGACTGAAATTTAAAGACACGAAACTCCCACATCCTGCTGTACACAGGATATAAAGATGACATAAAAGGGGAGATGTTTAGAAGATAGCAAAGCAGTGCCCAGTAGGTTCCACCAGAAGCCACCTGACGTGCTGTATCCCAAGCCCCACCTACAGTCACCAGGAACGCAGGGCTCTACGACGTCCAGATGTATCCCTGGGTGTCCTGGGAGCATCTCAAACACTGCAAGCGGCAAGGCTACTGGCGATGGCGTTTTCCAAAATGGCAAACAACTCGTGATGAAGCGTTTCACAAAACCACATTGAATCTTCCTTTAATATTCAAGGGAGTGGCATTCACAGAAAATTCAGAGTAGCTTGCATGCATGACAATCATATTTTATGTTTTCTTCATTGCAAAATATTTATAGTGAGACTAGGCACAGGTAAACAGATTTATCACTCCATAAATGTCTGATGGGCCATGTGAAAGTTTCACAAGCTTTTCCCAAGTACTGTAGGACATGTAGGCACCTGACCTCTACTGAAAGTCACGGGCACCTGTAAGTCACTAAGAAATTCAAGCACTCGCCCACACCCATTAGGAGAAGAGCCACACCTTTCACCAATGAGGCTATGGCTCAGAGGAGTCAGATGACATACCCAAAGTCACACAACAAGTCAGCAGGGAGCCCAGGGGCTTCTTTCTAGTCTCTTTCTTCTGCATCATCCTTGTGGGGGCCGCCAGACTCCAAAAACAGGAAGTCCAACTCTATAATGATCCACCCCCTAACCAAAAAAATCATGAAGTCACCTTATTCACGTGGGGACTTGTGTCCCCTTGGCTTGAGATACTGTGGCACCAGCTGAGCCAACGAGTGGAAAGTGACCCCTGACATACATTAGTCAACAGGCCTTGACAGCCTAGGGACTCTGAAAACAGTGTGAATGACTGCATAAAGCAAAATCAATTTTCATGTGCTCTCACTGCCTTTGGAATAAATCCTTCCTGCAAGTGTTTATTGGCCATGCTGAATGTACCTGCCCTGATCGAAGTAACGCCGGAGCCACAGACGGAAGAAGGCGAACATGGAACCTGCCTCCATCACGGAATTTAATGGGAAAACAGGCATTTCATGATGAATTACCTAAACAATTATGTCATTAGTTATCGGCATAAGGAAGAGGAAATCTAAGATACCATATTAATAAAGGCACAAACCAACAGGGAGGGAGTCAGAGTGACACATCATGCTCTGAGTGATACAGAATAAAGGATTCATTATAGGAATCTGAAGTCACACAATCGCAGGAGATGCTGGGTAGTAAGAGCCCAGAAAGGGAGGATGGAAGGATCAGATAAGAGTCACTAACGAGGAACTGGACAGAAGCTGATGAGAAGGCGAGTGGCATCCTGCGTCCAGGATGGGCCTGCAGTCCCCACCGTAAGCAAGAAGAGTTGGACGTGAAGCTCGAGTCAGAAGCGACACAAACTCGGACCTGGGAAGAAAAACTAGGACCCCCGACTTTCTCTCAGCTCGCTTGACCCCAAAGACACAGGTGACCAGCTGGCACCCTTCCCCATGGAGTTGCACACGCCCCTGCCCAGAACCCAGAGAAGCAAGAGCAGGTGCTGTGTGAGCTGGGGTTGCTGCAGCCCCAGCAGCTGCCACGCAGCAAGGCAGCCAGCAGATCAGCGTCAGGACCTGCGAGCTTGGGGATATTTCTCTGTGGCTGGCTTCCACCCAGAACCATAAAAGGAAGAGTAGCTACTTCACATAGTCCAAAACCATCCAACCGGCTTCACCAAGGAGACTCCAAAGGATCAGTTGGAGCTGGACAAAGTGAAGAGACAAGGGGTAAATGTTTGGAGCAAGTGCAAAGGCCCTGGGGTGGCCCGGACCATGGGCCCCCTGGGGAACTTTCTGCATAGCGGTGACTGGAGTACAATTTGTGGAGAGCAGTCCTGGCCAGAGGGCTTGGGAATAGACACAGCCAGGCCTCGTGGGCCATGATAGGATTTGAGATTTTATCCTACAAGGGGCGGAGATCCAGAGATGTCACCCAGCACAGAGAATGGACAGAGCACCGCTTTGAAGTCAGAAAGACTTGGGGTCAGGAGCAACCACAGGCTCGTGACCTCACTTTGGTGCAATGGAGATAAAAGAACATCACAGGGTTCAGTGAGGATTAAGGGAAATCATCCATAAAATTGCCTGTGTGCGGGAGACCAGAGTCTGCATTTTTTCTGTAAAGGGCCAGACAGTAAATATCTCAGGCTTGGTGGGCCAGACAGCCTCTGTGACCACCGCTCAACTCTGTCCTCGTGACATGAAAGCAGCCACGGGCAAAACATAAATAACTATTGGCCAGGTTCCCACAAACCTTTCCTTGTGGACACTGACATTTGAATTTCACATAATTTTCACGCCATGAAATATTCTTCTTTTGATTTTTTTTTTCCAACCACTTAAAAATGTAAAAGCCATTTTTGGTTTGTGGGTCACGTACAAGAAAGCAGCAGGCTGGGTTCGGCTCATGGGTTAAAGTTTGCTGAGCCCTGTGGTAGACACAAAACAAATGTGTCTCTCTTCCTTTGCTCACATGCACACACGCACGAACACACACACACACACACAAACCACACATACACAAGAGCACACATACATGTGCCACACAACTGTGAGGAGAGAGAAGACAAGTGCGGATTTTTCCGTTGCCTGCTCCTGCCCTTTGAGCCTGACTACATTTCACCTAATCCAGTCCAATTTGCATTTTTTGAGGGAAAAAAACAAAAAAACTAAATCAACTGTGGTTTTGTTTAATTAGTTTTTGATTTCGACTATAATTTGCCATTATTTGAACTGCCTTGGGCTTTATTAGCCATGAAATGGAAGCATAACATTACTAATAGTTCCCAAATTAAGTTACCCTATGAAATATCATACATTCTTAAGGTTTCTGAAAAGAAATGTAATCGATACACTCTGTGCCATGTTTTCCCCACAGATTTTACTGGAACCCTCTACATTTTCTGCTTTGTCAAGCCAGTATGATTAGGAGGCTGGGCGTGAATCTCTCCGTCCGAAGCCACTGGTTGGGCGATAATTTTCACAAATGTTCCACCAGTCTGCAGGTCCGGAACCTCGTTGTATTTTTAGAAATAACGGGATACACCCAACAAAAGTGAGAAGACAACTGTAGCGTTGCTTTCTGTTCAAGACCCAGCCTGCTGCCTCCGACCCTGCGTTTTGTCCAGGGCCAGGCTAAGAGGCTGGAGTGCCTGCTTCATGAATGTTGGAGAGTGAGTGACCCCAGAGTCCATGGCTGGTGGCCAGATTCACAGGCCGTGCTGGGTGAGAATTAAATATTTACCATCTGCAGGGGGTGCAGCTCCCTCCTGACGCTGTCAGGACCACGGATGTCTGCAGGTGTTCAGAGGGGAACAGCCTTGTCCTAACAGCTGGGCCATGTCAGAGGAGGACAGGCAGGGTGTGTGTGTGTATGTGCAAAGGTTAGTGCCAGGAGGGACTTTAGGGGTCCGCCATCGAATCCCTCTGTTCTACTAGTGTGTCACTGAAGATGTGACCTACTCAGTTCAATGCAGCCAAATTCCTTTTCTCCAACAGGTATCCTCGTAACCCAAATGGGTTCATCCTTACGGAAAGGAAAAAGTGGGATGCTACTAGGCAAAACGTCTCTCCCCAGGACTTCACAAACACACTCTCCATTCCTTGATTTCTGTTTCCTGAATGTTGCCCGATCCTCCTGGCCGGGGAGCTCCTGCCTGCCCTTCCACATCTATGTTCCGCCCTCCCCCATCCCATATGGATAGGCTCCCCAGACCTCTGGCTCAGGTTGGGGTTGGAGAAGAGGACGCATGATCAGGAGAGTGAGGGGATGGACTGAGAGGCCAGAGCCTTTGTCACTCCGACTCCCTCCCTGCCAGGTCTCTATGGCCTGGCTGTGTCCCTTCACATGAGGCCCAGCAGTTGTCAGGCTCCCTTTCCTCTCCCTGTCCCGTCAGCCCTGTGGATGGTAACAGCTCCTCAGGGTCCTGCCCCAGGCCTGCTGGGCCACCCATATATCCTATCCCGTCCATTCCACCTGCCCCCTGAACCCTTCCTTATTCTCTGGCTTCTCACCTATTTCTCTCTCTCTGAACTCTTCACATTCTCAGCTATTCCACAGAGAGCGCTATCCCTTTTACGCGGGAGGGAGGGTTCTTTCCCAACGACGTCATGAGCACCTAAATGGCAGGTTTCACATACTGACACAGCATCGCCTTTATGCTCTGTGACATCCAATCACCTTTTAGGTCATCAAACTCCAAGGAACTGGCAAGCCACCTTTAATACCCCTGATGGTTTTCCAAGGTCAGGGCCATGCAGGGAAAAGGAAGTCCTTCTATTCGAGCTCTCCAATTATCTTCAATGTGTTGGTGTTACCACTTAAGTCCTACTCCACGTAAATTATGGAAGACCTTGACTTCACGGGGCAGACTCGGAATCTGACAGAGTAACCACGTCCAAGACCGAGAAGGATGAGCTGGTAGGTCTCCCCAGCTAGGCTTTTATGACATGAGACCTTGAGAGATGTTTATTTAAGTAAATCTGCAGCCTCATCACCGTTCAGTAGCAGAGAGCCATATCTACCTTCCTAAGAAACCCCCTTGGCCGTGACCTTTGGGGATTGACTGCTCTCACCAGTCCCCTGAGCCTGCGCCAGCTCTCCACACTGCAGAGTGCGAGATGAATTGACCACATCAGCAAAACAGCACTTTCAGTCGCGAGCTGCCTTGGGGTTTGCAGGATTCCTAAATAGAAACTGGCAAACGCACAGACATAACACTGAGAGAAAACACGGATTATGTGCTTGTATAAAAAAGCCCAGTCCGGACACATCAAGGTCATTTTCAAGTAGCTAGCTTCTAGCTCAGCACTGTCCAACTGACCTGTCCACGGCCATGAAACCTGTAATCGATACTGTCCAATATGGTAGCCAATAGCCAATGTGGCGATTGAACACTTGACGTGTAGCTGGTGCGATTGAGAAGATGAATCTTATATTTTATTTAATTTCTCATAGTTCAAATATAAATAGCCACATGTGGCTATGGTGTTGGACAGCGCCACTCTTGATAGTTGTTTTCAAATAACTTACCTACCTCTTGTGAAATAAAAACTGGCCGGGATCCCTTTGAGAAGCCTGTGGAATAAGTTACTATAACACCTTTTCATTAGTGACACAGGAAAGCTTCCCACAGTCTGATAAATGAAAAAATATTTTGAGAGTGATTCAACAAGCACATACTAAGTTGGAGAAATTTCTATGAAAATTATTTGGCATTGTTCTCCTGAGTTCAAAATTTAAACTTCAATTATATTCTATATGCAACCCCCCACTGACTCATAAAATAACAACAGAAATATGATTCTTATAGCCGGCAGGTGGCAAATATTCCTAATTCAATATCTTTCTCAATATTGACTTGTTTGATACCAATATTTACTAAGCACCTACCGAATGTCAGATTCTGTAAAGGTTACAAAAAGCATAAATGACCTGATGTTTGCCTTGTCTTGGGATCTGAGTTCTGTGGTGGCTTGAGGAGAGTAAATTATTAAGTGAAGAATGTGAAGTTCACTCATCGAACAGCTCTGTCCAAAGTGTTTCTTGTACTTTCTTTCTCCTTGACTTGTACCCATTCAAGGATGGTGGTGAGAGACAGAATCACACTGGCAGGGAATAAAGAAGTTATTATATTATAATAAACAAGAGTCTCATTTTGAAGCAGGTACATTGGCAATTTTTTCCATAAAACGGGACTCGTAGGAAGGTGATATAGCAATGGATTTTTGAAATTTTGCATTTTAGTGCTACTCCAAAGAGAATAGGCAGCCCGCTCCCTCACTTTTGGGACACAATCTTAGAAGAGATGACTTTTTTTTTTTTCAGGATCTTCCAAACCATGGTGATATGCAAACAATTTGACATCCCGTAAGGCACGATCACCACCCAATCAGCATACGTACTATCTGGGCACCAACCAATCAGAGTGGATACCTGCCATAGCCCCGTGTTGTCCAGCAAATACCCCTGGAGTCAGCTGCTGATTCACAGGAGGGGGGTGCAAGGTAGGGGCTGAAGAGCATAAAGCATTTTATAAATAATGCTTGTGTAGAGACTTATGAGTGTTGAGCAATGAGAAACATTATCTTCAGGAATTTGTGTCTTTCACTTAGTAACTTGAAGGAATTCACTAACATCTTCACACATTTTAAAGTCAAATTCTACTTTGGCAATAGCATGGTTTGGCATGAGGGATGCTCAGAGCAGTTGCTAAGTACTAACCATTGCGAAATCTGTACCAAACAGTCCAGAGCTCAGCCAAACCATAGCCCTGCCTCTAGCTCAAATATGAAGGGATGGAGTGGGTGGTGGAATCCACTGAGACCTACGTGGAAAAAATACATATTTGGAAAAGGCAACAATTTCATTCTTATTAACAACATTTATATTAACTTTAAATGGGACAAATGCACAATAGTTAAAGACTAACGTGAAGAGGAGACTTTTTTTTTTTTTTTTTACAGACATCTCCTGTTTTGCTTCTTGGAAAATGCTTGATTCCTGGGGATGTGCAAAAAAGGTGAAAGGGATTGAGAAGTACAAGTTGCCAGTTATAAAAATAGTCACAAGAATGTAAAGTAAAGTACAGCATAGGGCATATAGTCAATAATATTGTAATAACTATGTACAGTGTCAGATGGGTACTAGACTTATTGGGGTGATCACTTCATAAGCTATATAAATGTCTAATCACTACATTGTATACCTGAAACTAAAATAACGTTTTATGTCAAGTGTAACTGAAAAATAAAATTAAAAATAAAAGAGATTTAAAGACAGAGTAATCAAATGCAATGTATGAACCCTGACTTGGATCCTAAACCAAAAAAAAAAAAAAAATCAACTGCAAAAAAATAACAAGACAATGAGGAAAATTATGAAACTGAATCACTGTTTGGTGATGTTAAAGAATTTTTTTCAATTTAAAAAAAAGAGAAAAGAAAATGCTTGATTCCTAAACATTATGATTCTGTAAACTGCCACATGAACAGTGAAGAGTTACAAAAGGCAATACAAGCTTTTTGGTATTTTTTCTTTTATTTATAAAGCACACATTACCCATTTCCAGTTTTGTCACGGTGTTTGTGATATTGTGATATGTGAGGTACAAAGCATAATCCATGACAGTAAGCCTGATAAGAGGGCAGATAAAAATGAGTGTCTTCATATAAATATCCAACAATGAGATATTTAGCCAGGTGAACAACAGCTGTAGGATTTAATCTTATTTTTAACCTGAGTTCTGATTTTTCCAGGCAACTTTAGATGTCTGATGGATCCTAATTTGTATCCTCTTTTCTCACTGTTAATATACAATAATGCCCACATATTAAACATACATAAATATAATCTTCATATGATTTAAGATAATAAAACACTTTTAAAGTTATGGTAGCTTCTAGACTTATCTACCATTTATCGGGTTAATAAGCAGGAGTGTGCAGTGATTAGAAACATCATGAAGAATTCGCAGCTTTTACTTTGCAACTTTATGAAATTCACTGGCACCTTGAAACATATGAACAGTTCAGTTCTACTTTGGAAGCTGGGAAAATCGATTCTCTCTCTGACTGTACAATATCCATTCCGATGATTCCAGCATGGCTTCCTCCAGGTAAGCTGACATTGTCTTACGATAACAGAGAAGAATGTTGACCTCGTCGCGACGGAAGTCACCAGTTAAGTGCAACGTAGAGCCCAAGGGACATCTTTACTATACTAACGTCACATTCCTGACCTTCTTAGGACTGGCCGTGTAAAAGGTAACATGTGGGCGACTGGATGAGGCGGGCCGATGGTGATCAGGCCCCTGGTAACAAAGGGAAAAGGGCTGATTTAATCGGTTGAGATCACTGTACAAGGCACACTTGAGAAGAAAGCTGCGCTCATCAGATAAGATCAAATGAGGCTGCAGAGAGAAACAAAAATGGCAACACACGTCCTTCCTTGAGTTAAGTCTTTTCAATAACACACACTCTAGAAGCTCCCAAGGTCAGGACCTAAAGAGTGATCCAACTCAAGGAACCAATATTTGTATGAAGGCAACTTACTGCAATGATGCGGTGTTTTGTCTTTCAATTTTCCTATGGAAATTCTAGGTTTTGGAGAAAAATATAAAATATGTCTAACCTCCTTTGATACGACACAGTTATTTATCCCTCTAAAGGAAGGGGTAAAACTGAAGACCTGACTCCCTCTGTCTCCCTGGACAGTGGGTGCTGCGGGCTCCCATCAGGAATTCTTGCCATCTCGTTCTGAAGTATAATTGCACACAAGCCATGCCCTCCTTGGGAGTGGCCGAGGCCTGTCTAAGAGTATCGCCCCATTAAAATGCATTCAACACACTTTCCTGCCAGTCCTGACAATGCCAGCTCAGATCCCAGCGCACTGAAGTGACATAGCTAGGCACCATAAAAGATTTACCTGGCCATAGAATGGTAGTAAGTCTTGAAAATACAGTCCCTCTGGCTCCTGGTCTTAATTTATTGACTCCCAACCCCACAGAACTAGATTGCTGATGGGATACCCTCGGCAACGTGCTATAAGAACTGTGCTTCTGCTACAACTACCCCTGAGATTTTTGCTGCCGCTTGCCTTTTGTTTTCACTGCCAGGTTGCACAAATGCATTGTTGTTTTCTAAATTAATCAAGAGTTTATTTATGTAGATCTCAATAGAGGAGGGACTGATGGAGAAGACTTGATCCCCAAAGTTTCAAGTTTTTCATATGCTCATCCCCCAAAACTGGCAGACTCGGGAGAGAAAGAGACAGAGAAGACTAAAATAACCAGAAAAATAGACGGACAGTAAACTGAGGCCTGGAAAGAAGAGAGGGTAAAAAGGGCTGTCTGTTTTAAATATTCACTGAGCTGCAAAACATCTGCAAACCTCATGGCTTTGTATAAAAATAAAAGGTGTTTGCCTTTCTCATCAACTGTAAACATTTTTAGTAGGAATTTCTAATTGCATTCATTAGTTTTGTCCTAATGTGTTTCACGGGCAGTTACACCTGAGTTAACTGTATTTCACCAACAGAAAGTCTTGTCTGCAAAATAATTGTCAGTGTTAGAGCCTAACTGTAGATTCGGTCATAACAGACATAATCAGGGAGGAAAAGTGTCATTTTGCTATGTGTCCATTTTGAAAAACAAGCTTTTTTTTTCCTTCTGAAACTTCCTGTAACTTAATATATGATCTGGGGTCTCTACAGTGTTTGGTTCCTAAGACCAATGGATAACTTCTATCCTTTAAAAGTTTAAGAAAGCCATATCTAAAACCCTATTTCTTTCATTCATATTGAATGTGTGTGCCTTAGGACCCATCTAAACACAGGAGGTTTCTGAAAGTGTTTGTTCCCCAACAATGTGAATTGTGTCAAGACTCTTCCTCTTGACACGCATCACACCACCCCACAAGCAGCTCAAATTCTCCTCTGTGCTTTTCGGCAAGCTCAGTGCTGTGGGGTCATGCAGTACACGTCATTCCAAATGCACAGTTGTAAGAAAACACCCAGATCTCCGAGATGACTTTCCCCTAGAAACAATGCTACACATCTGTGTTAGGTTTTCATGCTGGACCATAAAACACTTTCCTCCAAGAGGATCACCTGGGACACGTAGTCAAAATGCCCATTCTGTGGCCCGATATCCCAGAGATTCTGACCCAGAAAGTGTGGAAGAGGCTCAGGAGATTGCATTTTAACCTGCACCCAAAGAGCTTCTCTGGATTGAGAACCACGGCCAAACAGGCAGAGTACGCAGGTAAACGTATGTATGGGTGCTGGATGCATCTCCATGTGCAGCAAGCATTCTTTGGGATCTGAGAGACAAGAAACACATCCAGCATTTCTGCTGGTTGGTGGCAGAAGAAAGGACGGCTCCATCTAGACACTTACTGGGGAGTGGGCTGAGAGGTGGGGGTGAGCAAGGGAGGGAGCCCCACGCAGCCAGGGGGTGCCTCTTCTCATGGTATATGAACCAGTGTCACCAGATGGACCTGACCTATGCCTGCCACCAACCCCCTGTAGCTTCTGACCATGGTGGCTGACTTTCTACAGGGCAAACCTCCAGCCCACAGCCTATCCCCAAGGACTCTGTCCCAGAGACAAGCCTTCACCCCTTCTGACGTTTCCTAAAGACTATCAGCACTGAAAGCATTAGGAGATAACTAGGGAACTGAAAAAAGGGGTTCCCCACAAAATTGCATCTTGGCGTTCTCCACGGCAGTGTGGGCTTCTGGCTTTCTGAACTTAATCAAAAGGATGTCGAAGGAGCAAGAGTTACGGGAGGCTGGTACAGCAGCAAATGGGGTTTTCTACCCCTTCCTACAGTATTAAAATTTCAGTTTCCTGTTTTAGTAACTGTTAAGTGCAGAATGTAATAAAAACCATGCTTGGTGATGCTCGATGAAGATGCAGCACATAGAGGCTCATACAGCCTGGAGATGGAGAAACAGCCTGGAGATGGAGAAACACCCTGTCCAGGGGTGGACAGGGTGGACAGGTGGCACTGAAGGCAAAGATGAGAATAAGCAGAAACGCTGCTGCCTCCAGAGGGCCGTGCTCAGCCCTGAGCTGGCTGTGGTCATGTACTCAAGGGCTCCGTGTCTGCAGCCCCCTCTCCTTGTAGAGGAGCCCACATGACTCTGGCAAGAGTACAGGCACCATCAACCCGGGGCAGGGGACCAGTACATCCCCTCTCCAGGGTACTTAGCCCAGGAACCATGAATGCCTGGGGACTCTGAGCAAATTATAATTACCAGGCGGCGTGAAATTACAAAGTAGACAAGTTGATCTTTGGCAGCATTTGTTCCACTTCCATCTCACTATGAGGTGGCCAATAACCCTTAAAGCCGCCACATGTCAGAGCCACTCCAGGCTGTTCTACAACACAGGCGCTCAAGTTGCCTGCCTGTCTACTGAGCCAGGAGGTCCGTAAGTGGGGACAAAGAATCCAAGCCTCCCAAAGGCCACTAAGATGAGTCCCATGTGCAGCCCCCGACTCTTCAGCCTTCCCCTTCCTTGTATCATGTTTGAACCAAGACCCTTGAAGAAAACCAAACTGCCCAAGACCACAAAGGAGTGAAATGGAAATTGACAGGAAATCATGTACGTTTCTTCAAGGACCCAAAACACAATGCTATTTTTATGTTGCATATTCATCTGTGCTGGTCTAACAATATTTCTGGCCATGACTGGATTAGGATTATCCGCAAAGGGTCCCTGGCTACATGCACGCATGCTCCTTGCATCGCCTTGCTCGTGACAGCATAATGCTGGGTATTGAAGTTATTCTCCACTTCAATGAAGTACTGCTTAATGAGCACCCAGTGATGTCGTGCTGACTCTGGGTCGTCACTGGCCACCCATTAGTTAAGACTGTCTGAAAATGCTGCGGGCCGGTAAGACCAGCAGGGGAAGCAGAGGGGAAGGCCACTTCAAAGACAGGACAAGCGCAGACACAGCAGTCGCTGTACTGTTGACGAAACCAAGATGGCTCTGCTCTGGGACCTAGTAACCTGGAGCAGGAGCTTTCGCTGCTGTTGCACACGCCTTGTCTCCACAGACAGGACATGTGTCTGACCCACCCGCTCCGCAGGGATGAACACTGGCAAGTGTTTTTGCTGCAGGCTGACCCCACAGCTTGAGAGCTCTCATTTTAATCCACAGGCTTTTTAGGACCCGATCCTAGCACAGATTTTCTGCAAAACAGTGTAATCTGTAGTCAACAACCCTGAACTCTAACAAGCCAGCTTCTGGGGCAGGAGTCCTGCAGGGCACTTCTCTGGGCCCACGAGGCCCATGTGCATGGAAATCCCCCCACAGCAGCCATGCAGGTAACAAAGTAGCAAATTGGAGTCCCACAGAGGCACGCGGAAAGGAGGCCAATAGGAAAGGACAGCGGAAGGGGCTCTCAGAAGCTCTCAGCTTCCTCTCCTGGGCCCTTGAGGGAGCAAGGCTCACTGCAGAATGGAGAGAGGGGAAGAGAAAAGCGAGCGCAGATGGCATTGGCCTTGCACTGTGACCTAGTGAGTTCTGAGGAAGGTCCTCATCAACCTGCAGAGCAAGAACGTGGCGCTACACACCAGAGCTGCAGACCTGGCCTAGGAAGTTCTAAAAGGAAGCTCTCTGCTAAGGGTCACCTTGACTTGCTTCTATAAGATGGGGCTTGGCCACCTGGCAGCTCTCAAGTGGCTGGTTGACCATGTGCAGGACTATGTCCTCTTCGGGCAGAGGGCACAGAAGGAGCAACCATCCCCCTAGGCCAGACCCTTTCCTTTACTGTCCATCTTGTTCCTCCCTTCTTTACATGCTTTATGGGACGTGTAGCCCGAGGTATATCTCGCTTCCACGTTCTCCAAATGGGCAACCTGCAGACAGTGCCTGGGCTCATACTTGCAAAGTCATCCTCTGGTTAATGATCAAAGATGGACCTATTCAGAACTGTGCTTGTCCTAAGTCCCCCACTCTAAGTAGAAAAATCCAGCCATTTAAAACCCCTGTGTCTGTTTCTAGCCCAAGCAAAGCAGTCCATCTTCTTTGCATCCCACTCGTTCCTTGAAGACACCGACTCTCTGGGCCGAGATGCACGGCTCCCGTAGGAGCCTTGCAAACACTTCAAGAAACACAGGTGTGTGTGTCACTGTTCTTTTTCCACCAATAGATTATTTAGCTGGCTACATGTTTAAGTAGCAGAAACTTCTTAAATTTCTCTCCCCGTGTATTTTCAAAACAACACTTCAAGCTTAAGAAGCAACTACTCAGAGCTCCAAAACTTCATTCTCCATTCTTGCATCCAAATACATCTAGAGTTCCCCTTTTTCCTCATTTATACTTCAAGGGGAATCGTCTGACATGAGCCCCTTCTGACTCGTCTCCCTGCCTACCCCATCCTCCCCACCCCAGACCTGAGCTCTTTGGCTTATCTAGTGGAAAGACACGCCACAGGAAAAGGTAACCATAGAAAAACCACGGAAACATTGGGGACCGTAAATGTATTCTTGGGTGACCACGTTTGGCCCTGGGTAGGAGGGCCCCTCCATCGGCCCCGCACCCCCCATTGAAAAGCAACATTCTTCACGACCTGGTGATAACTCCCTCTCACCAGCCACTTCTTAGTCAAGAGACTGAGCCTTTGGAAGGGGACCGCTTGCATCTCTGTAATCACCCCTCCCAGTATCAGTTACATGCATCAGAAGACATGTGCCCAAGAGAGCAGCCATGATGGGAAGACATCTACCTCTCCATTTTCCTGATACCCAGCCTGAGGAAGTAGATTAACTCGTGCCAGGAACTCACAATTTGTCACACAGGCCCAAGTGCTTTCGTGCCGTAGGCCCTTCCTATGTCTTCCCACCTGACTACGTTGGTTGCTGCTAATAGCCTCACTCGGGTCCCCCTTATACATGGTTGAGCAATCGTCAAAGCTCCCTGTCCCCCCAAGGCCTGGGAGGTACACAGGGCTGGCAAGATGTATGGGTTGAGCTGAATCCCAGCTGCAGGGAGGATATTGTAGCCTTGAGCTGCCTGGAAAGTCAAGTGAGTATCTACAGAGAGAGAGAGAGTGAAGGGATGGGGGAGGCACACTGTCTGCAGTAGGAACGGTGACCCCTGGGCACAACCAAGCCACGACCACCAGATCTGACTCAATCCATGAGTCTGGCTTTTCCAGAAGCTAAAAGGGGAGAACAGCCATTCTTACTGGGAACACCATCGTAGAATCACAAAAAAAGTCCTTCTTATTTAAAGTTGCATTTGTACAAGCCACAAAGTGGTGCTGGTTATATATATTTTGCTTACTATGATTTGGGTTATAAAGAATCGCGTTTTCTGTATATAAACTCTAATTCGTTCACGTATGACAACCAACGTTGACTCTGTGCCCAAAGAAAAATTAACATGCTGTGCCCTCATGGTTCCTAACTGACTGTTTTCTTTAAGTTTGTGTCATTTGGAAGGACAGCACCTGTCAGAATTTGCCTAACAACCAGCCACATCTACACCTTGTCCCCCACCCAGGAACTCTAGTCTTGTCCACCCAAGTGCACTCTCGACACGTCCCTGATGACATCTCACAGATACTTCAAGATCTACAAGTCCCAGTGAAACTTCTGCTCTTTCCCCCCAAACCTGCTACAATGGGCAAGAGATACCACACGTCGTTGCCCGTTCCCTCCAGGCTCACCAGTGGACACGGAAACGAGCCAAGGCCACATTCTTCCATCACGCACACAAAACAAGCACTGTTTTCTAATCACCCACCACAGGGCAAGGGTTTTTAAACGGCCAGAAAAAAGTTCAAAAAGAGGAAAAATGTCTAAATCACCTGATGAGGGTGCCCACTGCTGCGTTCTTCTGGAACACTGGATTCATTAGATTTTGGAGGGAGAGAAGCAGCCTCTGCAACAGAAGAACAATTGTAGAGTGACATGTGACATATAAACCAAGCTACACAGTCCAACAATTCTGACTTATGAAGAAATACGTTTGCTTTTATGTAATATTTTACCCCCAGCATAAAATAATCCTTAATCATAAACAGTTTTTTTTAAGTTCCCTTAAAATTGCATACTTCTAGAATTTTAGTTTTTTAATGAAATACAGCATGGCAAACTGACTCAATATCAATTCCTTTCTTGACATGTTAGTCTCATTTAGAGACTAGATAAAGCCACAGCTTTAAAGACTGACCAATGAAAATACACACAGGGCAAAGAGGGGAAAAGGCAGCCAGGGGGTGTGGTATGGGCCATGATTCTGTTCCAAATACTTGATTAATTACTCAACATACTAATGAATAAATATTTGCTCACAAGAAATTTTGCAACAAGCTGAGAGCACATTATCACAGGGAACCGTTAATGCTTTGTGGGATACTTTAAAATCCAAAGCATGCAATTTGGAACATCCATGGGAGGCAGCCGTGGCAAAATGGGGAGAATGGGGCTGCTGAGAATTAAGTTCTAATTTTAGAGGGGAAAAAAAACATGTTTTCATACCTCTCAGTAAGAATCGATTAACTAAAAATCTTTCTGTCAAATTTGTTTTGCCAGGCAACTAGTTAGGACCAGGTCTCCCTCCCCGGCTGCTAAGGAGTAATTTGTACACCTTTCTCTCACATCTGCCTGCCTGCCTTCCAAAAGGGTCTCGGTTCAAATCCTACCCCTGCTGCTTACTAGTGACCATGCCCTACTACTGAGAAGCCCCCTCATTAGGGCTGTATCCTCTCAGGATAAGACATGTAGATGATACAAAAAGAGTTTTCAAAATTTAGTCTTTCAACATTCTCCCACAACCTATGAAGTTGAATAGGAACAGATTTCTGAGCTGAGCTAGTTCGAATCTAGTTGAAGTTCTGGGGAAGTTCCCCTCGATATGTTAAAGTGCCTCCTCACACACATTAGTTAAGGCAGAAGGCTTTCAAGAAAGAGAAAGCATGAAAAAAATGTATTTTTAAAAACACAAATTTCCACATCTGTTTATTTTAAACTTTAGACAAATAGGTAGATTTGTACTGCTAATCTAATCCAAGAATATTTCTAGTTCTGGATTTTCTCCTTCTTATAAAAGTTACCCCCAAAACAACATCCACCAATGGCTACGTCAACTGCCTTGTGAAGCTGGTGGTTGGTTAGCCAGCTCTCCTCCCCAAAATTCTCCCTTCCAGGTCTTTCTACTGCCGCATCTGTCTACTCACTTGTGGTCTTTGGCTCATCTGATCTGTATCCATAGTTTTCATTTCCGTTTTTTAACTTTGTCTCTAAAGTTTCTTTGTTTGTCTTCACATTTGCAGATTTCCTAGAATTAGACCATTTTTAAAAACCACATGTTAATGGACAATGGATGTTTACTCCACACCGCTCCGCCCAGAGCATTCTTACACGTTCAATTTAGCACAGGCCACAGCTCGGTCACTGGCTTCCAGAGGATTCTAAGCCTCGGGATGGACACTCACCTCCACCCGCATGGCTGGGCAGGCGGCCCACGTGCTCACACACTCATTATGGGCAGAGTTGGAACTTTATCCTGAGAGATCCATGGACTCCACAACCAGTCAGTACTCAACTCAGAGACCAGTGACCAAATAAAGCAGGGTTGGAAAGATACAGCCCACAGGCCAAATCCAGCCCACCGTCTATTTTTCTAAATAAAGCTTTATTGGAACACAGCCACAGCTGCCTGCTTCCATGTTGTCTATGGCTGCTTTCACGTTACAGAAGCAGAGGTGAGTAGTTGTGACACCGCAAAGCCGAAACTATTTACTATCTGACCCTTCATAGAAAAAGTGTGACAACCTTCCAAATAGAGCATAAATTGGTGCAGCTTCCCAGAAACAGGAAGTTTGGCAATGCATATCCAAGATTTTTAAATATTCATGCTTTAGCACTAAGAATTTATTATAGGGAGATAAGGGTACGTCCAAAGATTTACTTGAAAGGGTGTTCATTCATAGCTGTCTACAATAGCAGAAACTACAAACAACCCAAATGCCCAACCATAGGAGACTAGTAAAATAAATGACAATACATCTCTACAATGGAATTCCATGCCACCTGTAAAAATTACCATGCATGAGAATTCTCATGCACTGATGGAGAAGTGTAAGCTGGTACACCTACTGTGGAAAACAGCGTGGCAGTATCATCTAAAGTAAAGCATATACCTACCCTATGAGCCAGCTTTCACTAGTAGATATATACCCAACAGAACACACGGTGCATGTCACCAAAAGACAGAATACTCAGTGCAGTAGAATTCAGCACAGCCCCAACCTCAAAACTATCCAAATGCCCATTTAAAGTAAAATGGAAACGTAAATTGCATATATGCCCCCAATGTAGTATTATATAATAATAAACTATCTGTTCTACAGTCAACAGTCAAGGTCTGTCTGACAACGGGATCAGGAAGCCCATGAGTGATGGGACACCATATGATTCCGTTTGTATAAAGTTTATATGAATCCAGTCTCTGGGGATGTGGAGACAGATGTCAGCAATGTGAATTTTGAAGGAGGACAACAATCTGATGGGGGGCGGAGGGGCTTTTTGGGGGCGCTGGGGTGTTCTAGTTCCGCAGGTGGGCAGTCAAGGTCCAGGCACATAAGCTTTGTGAAAATTAATCAAGCTACACACCTATAATTTGTGTGCTTTTCTGTATTTATGTTATATCACAATAAGAGCCTGCGTTAAGGAAAAGAAACACACATGGTATAGGCTAGTATTTCTTACCAGAAATCATCTTCAGAACAATGTCAAGGGAGGACAGGAAGCTATAACATGTATTTATTATAACACAAATGTCACAAAATGCGTATGTGTGTATCTATGTGTGTCCATGTGAACACACATGCGTATAAGTATATACAGACTTCAATAACTATCATTACTTCTGGACAACAGAATTATAAGTAATTTTAAAAACATTTCTTATACCTATCTTCACTTTTAATTTTTCCTATAATAAACATTGCTCCTATACGGAAAAAAAAATTTCTGCAAAGTCTGCGAGCAGCTGGAGTTAGCACTGTTGCCCCAGGGGGAGGGGGAAGCAGAGAAGTACGGGGATCCCCGGGAGTCGCCCCATCTTTCCTTCCCGGCCTAAAACACTAAGGTCTAAGAGCAGAAGCTGCAATGGGCTGAGGCCCAGGCCCTGAGCAGGGGGCCTCGTTCACATTCTGACCTGTCAGCCCCGCTCTAGACGGGAGATACTGGGCACGTTGCTTAACTTCTCTGTACCCTGTTTCCTCACCTACAAAATGGAAAAACAGCCTCATCAAATCATTGTGAGAAAAGTAAGTGAGATGAAACCTCCACCGAGCGTAGAAAGCTCCACCTCCAGCGCGCGGCACGCATGTCAGGGACTCCGTGCCTGCTATGATCACCGCTGTGTCGTGATCACTATTGCTGCTGGTATTATTACTACGATGCCCTACCCTTTGCCTTGCATAGCTGTTGAGTCCTTTGCACTACATGTTAAAATCACCTAAAACCCCGAAGCATAGAAATGAAAGATGTGACACAGTAACGGTGAACTGAAGAATCCACGCTGCCATCCTGCTCAGGGCGGGACAGCAATCTAGAGAAACGCCAGCACAATTCTCGGGGTCAGGTGTCCTCCCTCTCCTCTTGCCCTAAGTCACACCCCAAAGGGAGGGTGTTTCCAGATTGCTGCTTTGTGGTGTCCTCAGAGGCGGCCACCTCTCTCAAAACACATTATCACTGGAATCAGAGGGACAGCGGGTAGTATCCTTACACAATGACTGCACTCATCTTAACGCACCACATGCAGCCCAAAGGTATTTTAAAACCACAGCGTTTCAAAGATGAAAACTAACAAAGACTGGCAACTAGATGTGGTTTTGTTATAATACCCCCACAAATCCACTGCCAAGTGAAAAATCCCTCCCCTTAGTACATTTATAATTATGTAAATATTGCAGATATTTAAGCTGGTTCTTTATTACTGTAATCCTTGACATAGTAACCTTAAAAGTGCTGGCAGCTACTTCTGGAGGCCTGTGGGAATGGCAGGAATTTGTCAGTCCCCGCCCCTCTTACACGTACAAGCAGTGAACGCTACCTAATTTGTCTGACTGGTCATTTTCCGGTGCCTTAAGCCATCCAGCTGGTCTCCCTGTTTTCTACCACCCCAGAAATTCTGCCTGGCTCTTCAATATCCTTGAAATGGCCCCTGAGTCCCTGGCCTTGATTCAAAGGAGGAGGGAGAACAGTCACGGTACGTAGTGTCCTCTTGTGGAAAAAGTTGCAAATACCAGACACCAAGTAGAAAACTCTCCGTTTTCCTACGTGAGCCAGGGCAAGTCAAATGTAGACACATACTACATTCTACAATTCACGTTGCCATATGAGTTTGTGATTGGCATATGTGTTTTTAGAGTTGCCCATTTTCCATACTTAATTTTGAGTAACATAATCCTAAAATCCCAGTTATGTGTGTGGGGTGTGTGTGTGGGTATGTGTGTGTTGGTGTTGTTTGTTTTCATTTGTTTGTTTTTGTTTTCAGAAAATTGATGTAATTTCAAACTTACCTTATTTCACTTTGATAATCAGATTCTACAAAAAAAAAAGAATAAAATCACATCAGCAAAGTCAGGATAGTTATTGTCAAAAAATGAAATCTCATTGATTTTTATAGATCCCCTAATTTTAATTCATTACTGAGTATTGGTGACCCATTAGGTATCGTTAAGTTCTCCCACACAGAATTATGAAGTGACTCCCTAGCATAAGAAAAGTGGAATTCATTATTTGCTATCATACATATAAATAACCCCTGGGTGCCTAAAATATGGTAGGTACCTAAAAGTACTTAGTGAATATTGAATTTGACTAGCGAGATTAAAAAGACACCATTCACCATGAAGGGGTGCTCTGCATCCCCATCCCTGGTGTCATTCACTCAGTATTTACCATGTGCTGGCCTCATGTCAGCGCTGTGCCAGGTATTATCTCATTTAACCGTTACCACAATCCAAGAGGCAGGTGTTAGCATTACCATATTTTTAACATATAAGGAATTACACTGTTAAGCACTGTACTTTAATTCTTGAAGGTACATGTTCAACTAATATGTACCAATGGTATCAACTCATACAGTTGTGTTCACCCCCAAAGGCTACCATTAAGTAGCTGTGTCTTCAACCAGTGGGATCTTGGACTGGAGGAAACACAGAACTTGAAAATGGGGGGGTAACTGAGCCACACATAGCTGTCTGTCTCAAAAGCCAGCTCTGCAACGCTGCTTTCCAGTCTAGGCCTTCTAGCCATCACGCTGCGCGAGATCTAAAAAGCATTCATGTTCCTGATTTTGTAGATAATGTTCCCACTTATTTTCAGTTCTAATCACATCTGTTGATTCACACCCCAAATTGAACCTCAAACGCAATCTTATTTGAATTGAAGGAGCGAGACTGTCTGGTCCCCCGCTGGTAAGAGGGGAGTATCGCTGGTGTTCCCCTAAGGGCTGGGCTGTAGGATATGGGCTCTTGGTCCCTCTGCTCTAGAGGCTGTGATTCCAAGGCCTCCAGGCCACACTGAGTGGGGTCCTCCGTCAGTCCCCTCTCCAGGCACCGCAGAGCAAAGCGCCAGAAAATACTATTGAAAAAACTTGACGTTTAATATTTTTACACATGGAAATAATTATCATGGGGAAATCCAGGTCTTCGCTGGATTATTTACATTTACGTCAATGTGTAGGGTCCATTGTGAGTTGCACCTATAGAGGCGGGTGCTGTAAGTAGGTTGTCACAGGCCCTGTTCATAGCCCTTACCTGGACCTGCTACAAAGCAGGGGACAAAAACAGCTCATTCTTACATGGGTCTTCCATCTCAAAGTTAAATAAATGATAAACTCTAGGACGGATCACAGAAACATTTAATACATCAGTTAACTTAATTCTCACAGCCAATCTATAGAATAATACTTATTCCCATTTTGTAAACGAGGAAGCTAAGACTCAGAGAATCATGCTTCTGCCCATCCTACGTGGGCCGCCAACATCGCGAACCTTCTTACTAGGCCAGTGCAGAACAGAAACAGACAAAAGCCTAAGGGGCACAGAGTCCAAATGACTAGAATGTTTTCCAGCTATGCCACAATAGCTAACTCTGAAAATAATCATCTTGAAGCACTGAATAATCCCAGTCACTTCTGAATTAAAATTGAAGTTATCCAATAGTTTTCATTTAAAATCCAGTCTATTTTATTTGAGTAATCCATCTGTGGCAGATAGGGTAACGCCCAGGTGAACACAAATTCCCATCAAATCTGGACTAACAAGGAGTTCACGACTGTTCACTTTCTCTTTCCTAGGGAATAAAGTTACATCACAGAACTAATTCTGTGATCCCCGATCACAAACCCAATCCATGAAGGCGCTAAGGCTAGGCCATCAGCCTAGTCAAGGGCAGACCCTGCACATTACATGGAATCTCTCATTAAGAGAGCTATTTCGTGTAAAAGAGTTACTTAACACAGTAGCTGCACACACACAAAGTGCTCAGCGAATGGCAGTTAGTGTTAATAAAATTAAAAACACAATTAAACTGGCATGTTTAATTAGGCTAACATCCAAATTCTGATTTTAAGAAAAATAATTGAACTGTAGAAAATATTCAAATAGAAGCAAGTGAAGGTTTTACAAGAGAAAGATGAGGATGGAAACATAGTCAGCACTTGGAAAGGCCTGAGCCATCCATGTGCCAAAGATCCTTCGGTTTCTGAAGTCACAAACTGCTAAACTTTATAACAACCCCCACCCCCCATTGTTGAGGAGACCATCCCAGTGTTGAGCCTGGCCCCCAAACAAGGCCACCACTTTCATGTCTTGAAGTATCTCAAAAGACCTCATTCAGAAGACATGTAATTATTTTTATTAATTTTATTTGTCCTATTTTTGTTAATAGAAGCTTGTTTTTTTCTTTCTACCACTACGTCAACATTCACCTACAAAGGGAGATTTGGAATTCCATAAAATAGGAACCAGTCTTTTAGTGTGCTCACATAGACAGGTATTATTCTAGAACAAAACATAGCATCTAAATGACAATCACAATAGCCTTATGCCCTTGCAAATAAGCCCAAAAATCCAATAGTCAGTGTGTTTGATGAGAAAGGTGCCACCTCATCACCGGCTTTTCTAGAAGGGCTGAATCAGGCCCCAAGGGAATGGCTTCTTTCCTTTAAAAAGTCCTCTGTCTCTGCGAATTTCACACATTTCCTTTCAAGGACTCAGAAAGCCAATGCATCTTTTGAAAGAGCTCACGAGCTCATGAACTTCAACTGCTTGGGCCAGAAGTTCAAAAACGTGTACAAATCCATATGAACCAAAAAGTTACCTTTCTTCTCTCTCCCGGAGACACAACAGCAGCAGAATATTATAATCAGAACAATGATCAGGATCAAAAGCAGTGAAAATGAGACTGCCAGCAGGACTATAGCCCAGGTAGGCAGTGATGTACCTGATTCATCAATATCGCCTAGAAGGTCGAAAGAGAAACAGAAAGATTTTAGTGATGCTTGCCCCTGTCTCGGGTTCTGCCACAAGTTCTGCCACACTATAAGTTAGATGATGGCTTCCAAATAAGACTATAATAATATTATAAGTATTATAAGTGTTCAGCCTGGTACTGCTCGCTGTCATAGCCCTACATCCTCTCTGCGTACTAGAATTTCATTCCTCCGCAGTATTTCCCATTGCAATGCTTCTTGCTGTCAATCAAACCTCCTGACTAACACAACCCAAGCACTCGCTGGTTAACGCCTCCCCCAGGCCTGAGAGGTACATAAGCTCCCCACTTGCAAAGTGTTGACCATCCTCACCATCCTGCGACACCTTTTACTTAGTCAAGAAACACTTATTGACAGCTACGGCTGGACCAGACTGGAAGATGGACATCTGGTGCTCGCTTCCATGACCCCACACGCCGAGAGTCCAGAGCCCAAAGGAAATCAGGACAAATTGAGAAAGGGTCACTCCTGAAGGAACTTGGTGCCAAGGCTTCATTCACTCCACTGCCACCCAGTCCCCACCCGCAGAATTCATTTCTCATCTTGTAAGTTGCTCTTCCCATGGCTCTTCAGGAACCACCTTCCTTAGAGTCCACTTTGCCCTCTTGATTTTGTCCAGGCCTCACGGAGTTGGGAGAGAGAAAGTTGGAGGGAGGAAGTAAAAGGAGGGTGGGGAAAGACAGAAGGACAGAAGAAAAGCCATTTTGATTTATTACAGCCATGTCTTCGCCAGAGCTGTCCAATACACGTCATGTGGTTATCTAAATTCGGGTTTAAATTAATTAAAATTTATGTAATTAAATACTCAGCACCTCAGTCATGCTGGCCACCTTTCAAGCGCTCAAGTGACAGATGTAAAATATCGCCTTCATCACGGAGAGAACTGTTGGACAGCGCCGCCTAGCCGCGCGCTGTGGGAACTGCACGGATGTTCCGAAGAGCCCTTATCACCTCCCCCTAGGGAACCGCCTTGAAGTCAAACCACATGTCAGCAGATCTGTTTAAACGAGAATTGCTATTCAGTGAAGTCTTCCACTTAGTGCCCTCCGTGCCTGGGTGGTATCTCAGTGGAAATGAACGCTATTTTATTAGATGCTAGTCATTAGAGAATATTAAAACAACAGACTTCCTATGAAGTAAGATTAGATTTGCTTTTAAAACAACGGCCTTCCTGCACTTTGGAACCAGAGTGTTTATAATGGAAAAACAGCTCTCGGATGTTCTTCCTAAGAGGCTTCCTTGCAAACTGACCGTGAAATCGTAGGTTGCTATCCCTGTGTCAAAGTTAAACGTTCAGAATTAGTTGTAGGAGTGGGTAGAGACGGCCACTCGCGCTCTGGTGCTTACAATCATCAGCCACCTGTATGCTGACTCATGCACAAGCAAACAATCCACAGACTTACCTCAAAGCGAGCTAGAAGTCAAAGAACTCTGTGCTTTGAAGAATTATACAATCCAAAATATTAGTCTTCTGCCCTTTGTGCAAAGCTTCTCTGCATTTCCTGTGATGGATTTTTAAAATTTCCTTTTTTTTAACATCGCACATTCACTGCCATCTTAAATGTCTATGAAATCAACTGCTGTCACTTCCATTGCCTCTTATACAGCTGCACTATCAAAATTATATTTAGTCCCCTCAAGGTCAAGAACTGAATCTGATTTTTTTTAAACCCCAGCCACCTGACACATATTGGGCACCTTGGATGGATGGATGGATGGATGGATCTCCACATCACCCATCATTTTTCTAGGATGAGCTGGGACAGATAGAGATAGGAAAAGAGTTACCAAAAAAGGTGGAGACTGCCGGGGACAGAATTCTACCCTTCGCAAGACACGCATCCTTAGTCCCAGAATTAGAGCATTAAAACAAGCCAGTCCCCTCACATCCAGAGAGCAATACGGCTTATGCCCTTGCTCCACAGAGAGTAGAATCCCAAGAGTCACCTGGAATGTTTGTTGCACGTGTAGATTCAGAGCCCACCCCCAGTGGTACCAAGTCAGGGGGTCTGGAATGGTACCCAGGCGATTCTGATGCAGGTGGTTGGTGAACCACCGTTTGAGAATCCCTGGGGTGCAGCCAAAATGTAAACACTGCCCAAGCAACCTGCCACATTACAGGAGGTTCCCATTGCTGTCCCTCTCACAGATGTGATAATAAAATTGTTCAGTCCAAAGCTGCACTTATGATATTCACAATCTGGAGTTTAAAATCAGACCATTGTGTGGAAGCCTCTTGACTGACAAAGAGCTTTGGGCTTCATGTCAATGGAACGAGTGAAATGTCATGGCCACTATTTACTTTAGCCTCTGGCTCACTCACCTGTAACAATTCTAGCCCCCCAGGCTGTTCAGAGACTCAAGAGATGTATGCAAAAGTGCTGAGAACACTGTCAGGTACAATGCACATGTCTGAGAGTGCTATAATCATCCTAAATTCAGTCTGATGAACTTTTTACACATTGAAGATTGTACAAAGTAGAAGCTTTCATAATGAGGGAGCCAGTTGGGGTTAAACATTAAGGTCTGGCTCAAGATTCAAGAGATAATCTTGAAATTCATACTGGAAAAAGTCAACACACTTGTTGACTTACTCACATACCCTCTATCAGGGTGTTTTCCTCCGCTGCTGGAGAAAACTAGAAGCATGCCTTGCTTCTGTCAACCCAGTCTTGACATGACAACCTTTATCTTGACACGACAACCTTTGTCTTGACAAAACAACATTTGTCTTGACACAGTCTAGCACAGAGACAGTCTGTTACCCTCAGGAAAGAACTGTTTAAAGAAAGGGAAGGGCCACTTCGCTGGGGTGGTGACCGAATCAAGGAAGAAAGCAGGTGGTCTCGTGACCTCACTCACTCTGTACCTTAATTCCACCACCAGGTTCATCCAAGTGCTGCCTGCACTTACCTACAAGCACCAAACTCTCACTAAAACGGCAACTGATATCAGGAAACACAGGGCTCATTCTTTCGCTTCCTATTTTCTGTGACCACGCTCCACTGGGGGTCAAGGCACCCCCAAGTTTCACACCTAAGTGAGACTTATGCCCTCGCTCTGCTCTAGTGGAGCCCAAAGAAAAGCGTGGTGTGTGCACGTGGGGAGATGTAATTTGGTACCAGAGCTACACAGAAAAACCTTTCTTATTGTAATCATAGTTTTAATTTGTCATATATGACATATATATGTACACATACATGCATATATATCATAGATAGTCTTGTTTAGTATGAAGCTAATTTTTTAAATGAGTACATTTACAGTGATTAAAATAAAAATCAATAATAGTCATATGTTGGTAAATCAAAAACCATGACAGGGGACAGAAAATGCCAAATCTTGGAATGAGCTCATCCATCGTCCAACCCGTTCAGCGTGCAGGTAAGACACTGGGACGAAGAGACTCAGTAAGCTCACAAGATGCTCAGAACAGGAAAATCTGGGGGCCTGACTCATGTCTACCCATTCTGCCAAGTTGGGTCTCCAATTTGGGGGAGATACAGCCCAGGTCTTGCAGGAAATAGGGAGTCTGGGAGGACGCTTATCCCTGACCTGTGCCTCGCTGAAGGGTGTGGGCGTGATGACTCAAGGTGACGGGCAGACTCACTGGAGAGGATGAGTAAACTAGACCTGAGTAACCCACAAATCGTGACTAAGGAAAATTAGCTCCCAGGTCAGCACTGCTTGCCTTCCTCCCTATATCCCTTCACACAGCTGTGTGCACGTTAGGGCTGAGTTTCCAAATTTACTGTGTGACTTCAGTCTCAGCTTGGGGACTGTCCTTTTCCCATCTGTGAAGAAAAGGAAAAGAGTATTTCCCAGATGCTCTCCCAGGAAAACTCGGAGTTTTGAAAGGGCACATACCATTTCTTAAAACCAACTGGATTAATACAAAATGTCACCACCAACACGTGCAAAGCATGCTTGTGTGCTGACAGAAGGGACACTGGAGCTCTCTGAATCCATAAAACACACGATGACCATCACTCTCTCTCCTGTCCTGTGTGCTCTGAGACAGCGGCAGTCCTAAGTGATTTCGGTGTCTTAACCTGCTTACTTCTCACACCAACAACAACCCTATAAGGAAGATATTATTATTTTCTCAGTTTCACCGAGAGAAAACTGAGGCAGAGAGGTTAAGTAACTTGCCCAAAGTCACACAGTGAGTAAGTAGGTAAGATGTCATCTGAGTCCAGGCTGTCTGGGGTCCAAGTCTGGGTGGATAGTAGCACCTGATGAGGCTGGGTCTGGAGGTGGGCTTTGGGCTTTTCCAGTTCAGTAGCTCCTAATCATGACTGCCCAGTAGAGCAATCTGGGGGCTCTTTAAAAATGCTAATTCCCAGGCTCCATGCAGACCGATTAAATCAAAATCTCTGAGGTGGGACCTTACGTGTTAAAGTTCCCTGGAGACCGATGGGCAGCCAGGAGAATGAATGTGTGCCCTGTTCTTCTCCCACTCGGTTTACAGGCAGGAAAACTGAGCCCAAAGGTCAGTGACTTGCCGAAAGTGGCACAGCTAGCACCAGAGCAACGACCCAGGACTGTCACTGCCGCCACTCTTATCGGCCCTTGAAATTGCCACTTGTCACAAAACTAAGATTAGGACCAGGAGTCACTATACTCTGCAAGGTGCTTGTGGGTTCTACAATGATGGCTTTGTTTTAACATGTCACAGCCCGTACACTTAAGTAAGTGCTCAGAACAGCAGAGATATCCATCCAGATGGGCAGATGGGGTGGCGGTGTTTATCTCCAGGCAGGCCGGAGAGGGGCTTTGAGTTGTATGTGTGTCTGCAGTGCTGGAAGCTTGGATTACTTCTGGAATTGAGAGAAAACCGATTTTTTAAAAAACATCAGCTTAGCCCTTGCAACATGTTTTTCTCTAAAGAACTGGTAAGTGCTTCATGCAACTTTTTGGCCTAATTATGCTTCCTAAGGTGCCATGGCCATGATTTAAAGGTATATTCTAGAAATGAATACAAATTCCTTGTACTTTTAGGAAATGGGTGGCAAGACTGATGTTTATTGGATGCCTAAAAAAGCCGGAGCAGACACAGCTTCATTCATTCTGGGCTGTCCGTGAACCTGGTATGGGCTCTCCTTGAAACCTTCTGGCCACCAGCAGTAATGAGGTCTTCAACTACTAAAGCTTACAAAAAACACACAACACACAGCCAGCCACCAGCTGCTCTGGGTCTTGGTAAATAATCTAGAAACAAATTAGCCTTTTCCAAATGAATCCGATCAAGTAAGGCTCTTTGCAACGCACCCACTGCGCTCTCTCCTCTGTGACGCTGTCAGGACTCCAGCTGCTGTAATTATGGCTGCTCACTTCACTAGTGCTTGTCTAAAAAGAATTCGGCTGAATTATACCTGGTCAAGGGAAACTAAGGGCCCCTTGTCCTTCCCCAACAAAAGAAGAACTTTGCAAGTCAGCTAATCTCCAAAATCCAATGGTATGGGCATCGTTAATCAGGCCAGAGGTCTTTGCCGCATTATTACCTTGCTAAGATATGTTGTTTAAACAGTCGATTTCATTCCATTTGGTGTTCATGAACTTTTTTTAAATCTTCCCTTAACCGCACTTTATCATAGTTAAATAGCTTAAAGCAAGCGAGGTTGGCTCCTTGGAGAAATGGCTGATTCCAGACTGCAACAGGAGAAGTGCTAAGGGACTTCGGAACATCTTACTGGGCCAAGTGCTCAAAAACTAACAGGGACATGTCAAAAGGACATCAGGGCCAGCTGGAAGGGATTCCTACTGGCCAAATCTGGAGCAATCTGAGCATCAAAATGAATAACAATGAAAGCAAATTATAATGAAGTGAATAAAAGTGAGTCCATACTACAACTATTAAAAGAAAAAAAGGAAGAACAGAAGAGGGAATTCTCTTCTTTATAGAAGAATGCTAACTAATAAATAAAGAAAAATTATGGAACTAGGAAATCACTCTTTTACAACCACCATAAAAATAATTGATTCAGGCAATGATATCGATAAAAGCAAAAGTTATGAGGTGAGAGTCTATTGAGAATATGATATTCATGCAATATTCATATATTACATATTAATTACAAAGGCAAAAGATTTCTTTACAACAAAGCAATTCGGGCATGCCACTTTGACCAAATGGTCAAACTTATTTCCAGGTATAGGGAAAATTGGTATCATGTGCCCACATGACATGACCCATGTCTTGCCAAAAATATTTAGCATAAATCAAAGTGTGTTGGAAAACATCAGACAAATCCATATTAAAGGGCATCTTGCAAAAATGGTCTGGACCCGTCAAAAATGTTTATATCAGGAAAGACAAAAATGGGGGGTGGGTGACCACTGGAGATTAAAGGAAACTGAAGAAGACCTGACAGCCAAAGGCAATGCATGGTCTTTGACTGGATATTGATTTGAGAAAAGATAATAGCTATAAAGGAGAAATGGGGAAATTTAAGTATCGACTGTATAGTATATGATAGTATTGTATCGATGTTAAATTTCCTGACTGCCAACTGAGTCGGAGTTTTGTAGAATGGCCTTGAATTATGATACACATGCTGACATATTTAGGGGTAAAGTGTCATAAAGTCTCCAACTAACTTTCAAATGTGTCAGCCAAAAAGAAAGAAAGGAAGAAAGATAAGAGAAAATGTGAGAGAGAGAGTGAGAAGCAAACATGATAAAAGGTTAACATTTGTTGTATCTAGGTAAAGGTACGTTTGGTATTGATTGTACTATTCTTACAACTTTTCTGAAGGTTTTTAATTGTTCAAAATAATAAGCTAGTTGAATTCTAGTTTCATCTTCTTATGTAGTCTTGCTGAGGAATAAGCTAAATTCCTTTGAATTTAACAAGCTAAACTAAATTAACCTTGACTTAAAATCAAGAAAACACAGATTTCTACATCCCTTACCCTCAAAAGCACGGATAGTTACACCAGAACCAGGTCAAAGATCTGGCAGCTTTGGGTCTCCGTCCCCTTTTTTGTTGTCAACACCAGCTGGAGCTGCTCCCTGTGAATGGGGCACACTGTCTGGTCCCCTCTGCTCCATCTGCTACCTGACACATGTATTCACTTATGCTTTCATTTCTGCTGTCTGCCTGGTCTCCGGGGCGTCTGAGCTGGAGATGACAAACAAGGGCCTAATGGCCAGGGCGCAAGCTTATATGGCACAAAACTGGGTATCAATTCCAGCAGTGCAAGCACAGAGCCACTAGTGCTGACCACAGGTTGGGCTCTGAATGGCTTTTTACAGGTTCACGGAGACACCATCTCCTATGGGTTGAATTCTGTCCCTCCAAAGTTCATATGTTAAAGTACTAACTCCTAGTATCTCAAAATATGGCCTGACTTTGGGAATAGGAGTATTGAAGGTGTAATTTAGATGAAGTCATGCTGGTTAAGGTGGGCCCTAATTCAATAGGACTGATATTCCTATAAGAAAAGGAAATTAGGACACACACACGCACAGAAAGAAGGCCACACGAAGATGAAGGCAGAGATCAGAATGATGTGTCTACAAGCCAAGGAACACCAAAGATGGCCGGCAACCACCAGAAGCTCCGGGAGAGGCCTGGAACTGATGCCCTTTCCTGGACCTCAAAAGGAATCACCCTGCTGATACCTTGACCTTGGACAACCAGCCCCGGAACTGTGAAAGAATACATTTCTGTTGTTTAAGCCACCCAATTTGTGGTACTGTTTCGGCAGCCCCAGGACACTCCTGCACCGTCCAGTGGCTGCTCACACCGTGGAGGTACAGTTGACAGGAGAGCAGATTCTGGAGACAGATCTGCAGGATCACCTCTGACCACTTACTACCTCTCTGGACATGGGCCAATTCCAAACAACACTGTGTCCCTGTCACCTACCTCTACAGCAGGAATAGTAACAGTATTCCTTCAGAGGGCCATTGTGCAGGTTCCTCGGGTTAATATTTGAGAAGTTTAACACAATGTCCTTACTTGGTAAGTGCTACGCAGTGCTTACTATTGTTGTTGCTGCTGTCGTTATTACTGTATCATCATCTGGCTTTGGCTCAGCTTTGTTCTGAACTTTGAAAGATCTTAAGTGAAGGTGTTTTCATAGTGCTAAAAGCTTTGGACCAAGAGAGAAGCAATTCCTGGCTTCTCGGCCCTTCCACCCCTTCCAGCTGCATGACCTGAATTAAGCATGGCACTTGTCTCAACCTCCTTTCTTTCCTGTTTTGTAAATTGAAGGTCTGAAAGTCAGTCTCCAGGCCCGAACCCCCGTGTTTTCTAGTTGGCCCAGGCTGGCTCCAGCGTCAGGCAGACTCTGAGGGTCTATGAAGCTGTGTGGTTAGAGTTTCTGGTATGCCACGGGCCCTACAGTGGATTCCCTTTGGGGTCTAAACTTGAAACTTATGTCATTTAGTCACATTAAAAAAATATACGTAGACTTGGTACTTTCAAATACACTGTGGATTTCCTGGGTAAAAAATAAAACATTATAATTCCACCATGACTGGAAGGAATCCGAGAAGACCTGTGTACCCTCCTCAGATGTCGGGAGAGCTTGCTTCATATTGGCCCAGGAATGAGATCAAACCAGAACAGTTGGGGAAAGTTAGAGAAAAACGTTGGATTCAAGTATTTACCTCTTTACTTGATGCTGCTTTATGCTAATGATTGTAAAGATTCTTAATGATTTTCACATGTAAGTAAGAAAAGACGATGTGATTTTAAAAGCAAGTTAAATAGCAGGGTCATTACGCGGACACTACGAGTATTTTTGTCTCCGTTACCATTCCTACCAGAAACGAAGATCCCCTTATGATTTTCCTCGGCCCTGAGATCAGGCAGCAAGACACAGACAACATAAGCATGCAACAATAATTTACATAAAGCAAAAAGTCTTCACTTACCCAAGGGAGACGGAAGCACAGTAAGATTTACAGTTACAGACTCGGGGACCTGCAGCCCCTTCATGGTAGCCACACAGGTCAAAGTTCCATTGCCCTGAGGCGTCAGAGTCAGGACACTCACTGCACTTTGAAGGTCATCAGGCTCCGGAACGGAGTAACAGCTTGAATGACTGGCCGGAACACCGACCTCCCAGGAGAGAGCTGGGAGTGGGGTCCAGCCCACAGCGTGGCAAGTCACATTACAAGGTTCATCCTCAGTGACTACAAGACTGTTATTGGGAATGCTCAACTTCCCCACAACTGAAGAAGAAAAGAGAAACATTCTAAGGAATGACCATGTCTCTCCATTCCAGGTTTTCTTCATTTTCTCTTCAAATCACATTGCATGAGAGCTACCACCGCAAACCCAAAGTGGCTGTATCTGTAACGGGAAACCTTAATTCAGATCATGTCTGTGTCTTTGTTTGTTCACAGAAGAAGATGAGATTGCTCACCAGAGAACACATACTTCCAGAAAAATAAATAAAAATCAGGATTTAGGGGAACGTAAGTCATATGGAAAAGAGATGGCAAATGTGCCTGTCATGGGAGCTACACAGTCTCTGAAGGGAGTTGTACAGTTGTCCTGGGCTGTCCTGGCAGCCAAAGCCAAAAGGGAAATAAACTTCACATTCATTGTAAGGAGAACACATCTCAGACTCATGGGAAGTCCCGTTGGTCAAGTAGATTCTCTTTTTTTTTTTGGTGGGAGGGAGAGGAAAGAGGGTCACATTTTTAAATGTAACTTCCTATGATATGATTTAAAATATTTTTCTAGGTACAAATTAAATCAAAATTAAATCCAATATAATTAAAGAAATAACTACCCTCAATCGGGTATCAGAATATATTACTGAGATAAATTATTTAGAAGTTTTCATTAAGGACCCACTTGCATGTGCTAGCGTTCACACTAGAAATAACCCATCTGAAAATAATGCCATCGTGGACCAAAATTACTAGAATAACCTGAAGATTGGCCCCGGTAAAGACACAGCCTTCTTGAAACATAGATACACTGAAACGTTCCAATTAAAATATTCAAAACACACAGCTGCATAATATAATGGGAAGAACACTGGACTAAGAATCAAACAGCTACTGTCAATCCTGGCTTTGCCACAAAATGGCCATCACCTTGGACAAGTAACTAAAATGTTCAGGCTACGTTTTACCTGTCGAATTAGATGATTTGACGAGATCAGGGGTTTTCAATCATTATTCTTTCCATACCTTATAAAATCACTGAGGATTCCAAAGACCTTTTGTTTATGTGGGTTATATCTATCAATACTAACCATATTTGAAATTAGAATTAAATATTTGTTTATTTTAAAATACTTATTCAAAAATAAAAATAACCCATTATATGTTAATATAGATTAACATATTTTTATGAAAAAAACCCTATATTTTAAACCAACATAAATTAGTAAAAAGAGCGATATTGTTTTATATTTATGCAAATCTCTTTGACGTTCAGCTGGATTTTCGTATCTCCTGTATTCAGTCTGTTGCAACATATTGCTTTGTTGGAAGTTTATAAAGAAACTCTGACTTCACACAGATATATAGTTGAAATAGTGAGCAGCACTTCACAGATAAGCATGCATATTCTTTGATACTATACCAACACTGACAAGAAGTGGTTTCTTAAAAGTTAGTTGCACTGTAGAATCTGAAACCTATAAAGGGTATTTCACTGTTACAGTAAAATCCATTGCTATATCTGGGACTTTGAATGGCTCTTTCACCCCTAACGTGAGTCACTTGGAAAACGCCGGTCCACTGAGTAATGCACCTCCCCAGCGTATAGCGGAAAACTCCCCTTTCTCATGAGAACAATGGGAAAGACGACTAACATCTTAATATTATTGTGAAAACAGTCGTGACCTCACAGACCACCTTGAAAGGGTGTAGGAGACACCCTGGGAGTTCCCAGACTAGCCTGAACTGGATCACCTCTGAAAGCAATTCTTACTCTAATTGGAAATACTAGATTTCCAATTATTGCTTTCCTGAATACTCTCTTCGAGTAAGTAATGTACCTTTGCTAATTCAAGGACTACTGTGAATGCAACAATGAGAGGGGAACAGATTTTTCCCTTAAGGTTAAAGGGTTTCATCTTTGTTCTTTCTGGTTCATTCATTATTCCGTTTGGTGGAGAAGTTTAAGATGACAGAAACCTGAAGAGATAGTATTGCCTCAGTTGATGACAGAAGAAAGTGGCTCTCAAAACACAAAGGTCTAGAGTTTGGTGTGATTAATTGGCGTATTGAGCAAAAACAACGGACAAATGCAACAACCAGAAGCATTTCCTTTTTCTGTATATATTTGCAATTCAGCTTTTCCCATTGGCTTTCACAAAAGTTATCCAAGTAGCATGACAAACATTTTATATAAGGTGATTCGGGATGACTCAATATGGAGTTACGTAAGTTCTCTTTAGTTTTCTCTTGCTGATAAAATAAAACAATCTCTGGATAATACACTTGCAAAATAAATTGGATGTTTCTTCTTCTTTCAAGATTCTTTTCCCTTTAAAGACTCTATTGTTCATAGCACATTTGCTCCTCTAAGAATAAAGTGCAATTCAGAAGAATGGAACCAGAGTAAAACAACAGAGTTCCATCCTGTTCTACTGGTTCCTTACACAGGAACTTGGGGAAGACTAACTTCTTTAGACATGTGTTCTTCCATCTGTCTTAAAACCAAAAACTACAGTAGTGACTAACATATACAAATGCATGTCTGAAGACACTGTAGAGATGTGTAGCTTTGGGAAAAGATGCTATAAAACCACATGAATTTATGAATTGGTGCATGATAAACATAGCACTAATAAGTCATGCGTTTGATCCTGTTTCTTTGATCCAGGAATGCCCTCCTCCTCTCTCGCTTCTCCATTCTGCCATTCTGAGACACTTTCTCCTGGAAGACATTGCTGATCCTTTCACCTCCCTTCCCAGTTGGAACTTGAGCTTATCTCCCTGCCATGGCGCTTGCCAGCATCTACACTGCGCCACTGTTATTCACACACTTGCCTTATTCCTGCATCTTGTAACATTCTAGAGGGCAGGACTGTGCCTTGTTCTATTCACCTCTGTGTCCCCCTTAAGTGCCTATGTAGCACAATGGCGTGCTCCTATTGCGGATGCAATGTGCATATATAATAGCAAGTGACTCTCTGAGATTGCAATGACTTAGGTGCTGGAGACTTTACATAGACCTACTCATCTGATCTCACAACAGCCCTATGAAACTAGGGCACAGGGTCAGTTAGTAACATGTCCACCATCGCAGCGTCACTCAGTAAGAAAGCTGGCACGGGAACCCAGCAGTTGGGCTCCCACGTCTGCCCTGTTAACCTCTAGACCACTCTGGTTTTGGAGTCTTGAAGCCATCCTGAGTCATTTTGTCATCTGACCCTCACAGTGAGCCTGTGAAGTGGGCAGAGGAATCTTGTCCCATTCTGAAGATGAAGAAATTGAGCCAATTCAGGGGCCACCATGGTGGGTAACTGATGAAAGTAAAACCAGAATGCATATTTTGATTCCTTTTCCTGTGTTCTTTCCCTTATACCACAAATTATTTTCATGAGAATTGGGTCATGCAAATGAGGCCAGTAACCCAGGTAGCCTCACAAAATCACTTAGTTAGAAAATATCCTTGTACCCCTAATTAAATCACATAAAATTAAAGATACACAAAAGTAAAGACAAGACAATTTGGCTGAGTAAAAAACCAGACAAGTACAAATTTCTTACAACAGACATGCGTCTGCACCAAATGTTACCAAATTTGGCTTGATAGCAACATGAATGCAGACCAAATCTTTGGGAATTTCTCCTAGCCAAGCCAATAAATAGACATGAGAAAAACTTCAAAGACATAATGTGTCTGTTGTAAAAAATGCTGCCATGGGATTCAGGAGCTCTGCTAGCTCCAACGCATCTGTAAGTAGCATATAATAACATTTTTAAGGAATGCAAAGTGTTTAAATTTTGACAAAGATGTTCTGAATCCTTGTGAAGCGCCCTTTAATTTTTTTCACTATGTAGTATGATTTACAGCACCTCAAAGCAAATTCTGAGAATGAAAAACAAGTTATCCATTGTTATAAATTTTTACTCTTTTCTTTTTCCCTAAAAAATTTGTTGTATGTTTAGTGAACACACATCTTTGACTGTAAGAACCATTGGGGGCAGGGAAGACTAATAGATTGGGGAAATTCATCTGGAAGAAGGAAAAAGTTAAAGCATGATTAAAAGTTGATAAATGATGCAAGGGAAAGAGATAGTCAAGTATGTGAAAAACTAGAGAAAGAATAATGATTGTCAACTCTCTTTAAATCATAGACAAGTGATGGCAACTGGTCCCAGAGGACTTTCAGGATCTATTTCCAGAAAAGCTATTATGTACTGAAATGGATCAGATGAGAAAGTGATAAAACCTGTCCTTAAGATTCCTAATTATACAAAGGAAAGGAAAGATGGAAGGAGAGGTGGAGAAAAGCAGAAAGAAAGGAAGCAGAAAGAGCATGGGTGAGGAAGAGAGGAGAAAAACAAATAAAACAACACTTATCAGTTCAGACTAATTCTAAGCATAACACCAACTGAAGGTAGACCCCATACGTCATCATACGAGTATATGACAGGAACTTCAAAAGGTCCCTTCCATTCCTCTGACATTTAACCCAGTGGACTCCAAACACTCCTCTTCAGAGCTACCTGCATACCCACCTTGCACAGAAAGGAAAGCAGATCCCTCCCGGTCACTGTTCTGGAGGCTGCATTTGATTTGCCCTGCATCGCTGAACTGCACATCGTGGATTATCATCTCAGAGACAAAGTTACTGCCCTCTTCGTAACTCTCAGAGGTAAAGCGGTTGTTGGTGATGATGGGCTCCTTGGGCGTGACGCTCAGGACCACTGTGCTGTTCAGAGCCCACATGATGAGCCTCCAGCCCTGTGAGACGGTGCAGTTGAAGCGAGCCTCCCAGCCCACCAGCACCGTTGCATTCTTGGGTCCTTCTATGATTTGGTAGCTGGATCCAGAAACTGGAAAACAATCAGTGTTTTGAGGTGGTAAGCGAATCTCAACTGTAGGGTTTAATCCTTCTGCATACAAGTTGTGACCCCTGGGTGACCGTCCAATGGCTCTGACTCCATGTCTTATTGGTCCCACACCAGGCCCACAGTCACTCAGGAGCTTCCAGTGGACAGGAAGGCACCCCATCCCTCCTTTCCACACCCCTCCTCTTAATCCACAGTCCACAGCACTCCCAGCAGGATTGGGAATGCAGGGAGCAATCCTTCTCCTCTACTCCCTGGGGATGTTTCCTTAAGAACTTGGCCCAGAGAGCCACCACTAGCCCAGCTCCATTACTTCAGGCAAGTTTTTCAGCCTCATTGTGAAATGAGCCTTTTCCTCCTGGTAAAATGGGGAGGACCTTTGATTTCCACCCCTGAGGAGATCCCAAGGCTCCGAGGGGAAAGTAGAGTAACTTGTCTTCACAAAGAGGATGGGACCCTGGCATGCTGTGATCATGGCCCAGGCATGTCCCTGCACTCTGAGAGCCCCCAGATGGGGTGCTTAGGACAGGTCTGGGATGGAGGATGACCAAGATTGAGAGAGAAGGAATACAGCGGGACAGAGATGAAGGTTGGGTCCTAGAGCAAGAGGAAAGTCACTCTCCAAGTATCAAAAAAGATGGTTCCATCATTGAGGCCATGCCCCCCCTCCTAAGGACTAGAAGAGATGCAGGTGGGGAGATATAGAGAGAGGGAAAATGGGTAGAGGGATGTAGGGGAGTGGGATGGAATACAAGGAATCAAGGAGTACATTTGGCAGCCTCGTAGATCGTGTCAGTCTAGTGTTGCGTTTAAAACTCCAGCAGGTGGCAAGTAGTTCTAGAGCGTCAGACCACAGACTGCAGAGCGAGCGTCCTGGCTCACTGAGCAAGTTGTCTTCACTTCTCCTTCCCCACTCCCCACAGCTGCAAAACAGGGACACGAGAACCATCGCAACTTGTCCCAAGAACCACCCGGGATGATCCATGGAAAGCCTTTCACATGACCCTCAAGCACTCGGCAAACAATCACGTGACCTGCAAGAAGGAATTATGTTGACCTACAAGATGAGCCAAGAAAGTCATAGATTGAAGTAAAATTGTTTCCTGCACACTTTTCACAATGTTCTGCCTTCCACTCACCAGATGCACTCTGACACTGGTTTGGGGTTTTTTTTTGGTATTTTTTTTTTTAGCTATTTTTAGCCCATATACTTTTTTTTTTAATTTATTGGGGTGACAATTGTTAGTAAAATTACATAGATTTCAGGTGTACAATTCTGTATTACATCATCTATAAATCCCATTGTGTGTTCACCACCCAGAGTCAGTTCTCCTTCCATCACCATATATTTGATCCCCCTTGCCCTCATCTCCCACCCCTCTCCCCCTTACCCTCTGGTACTCTGACACTGGTTTTAACTGGAATGACAATTCTAGCTGGTCTTCCAGATGGAGGGCATCAACGGCTCTCCAGCTTGCATGAGTTCAATCATGATCTCTTGCGAGGAAACGTGTTCTGCATCTCAAGAACTCACAAAATCTTTTGGCCACTTAGGACTGATTTTCTTATCACCTCAGAAGAGCAAATTGGCAGCCAGAGCTTTCCCAGACTTTCCCATGCTTATAATAACAATTCGAAATAGAACTCGCATAGCAACGGATAGTCTTAAAGACCACTTAGTCTCATCTTTCACCACCCATGTTTTAACGCTGAGGAAATGAAGACCAGCCATATCTCAGGATTTGTGACCACAGTGGTGGCACCAGGACCCAAACTCAGACCTTCCTACTCTGCATTTCCCCTCCTTCCCATGCTTTCCCCTCTGACCTCACTCAGGGTTTAGAGCAAAAAGACGCCCTGGCAGACCACACACCTGCCACATCAGTCACAGTGCGAGGGTTCCGGCTGCATCCGGGGTGGTATGATCCATCCCTGTAGACAGACCAGGCAGCCTGCCATGTACATTGAGTGCCCCCAAATAATGGCAGCCCCCACCATTTCCTTCCAATGTTCTAAGGTCAAGTTGTAAGGTAGGTTCTCAAAGAATCTCTTTACAGCCCTTAAGGTTTCTAGGGAGGAAGCACACGGCTGGACACACGTTAACACAGTAACACTTCACCTGAGTCTCCAGAACGCACTGCAGGGCAAGTCAATGGGAGAGAATGAATGCTGCACAGATGGGGCCCTGGCGGCCAGCAGGGCTGTGCAGTAAAGCAGCCAAGGTCAAGAACGGGGCCCCAGAGAGGCAGACCTGAGGGAAGGTCAGCACTAACTGAGGCTAATCCTGTGTTTGGGTAAACTTGATCACTATTTCTTGCTTTGCCTCTGGGCATGAGAGCCAAAGAGAGAAAGTGTGACCTAAATAACGACTCAGACAGGGCCCTCTCCCTTACCCCCGGGCCGGTCCCCCTGATCCCAGGATCCCTTTGGTCTGGGATTTTATTGTTTTAAAGAGACTGAGGAAGGGAAGTCAGAAATGGTTCCCCAGGAAAGCACAGCTGCTGTGCCAACTGGGCTTTCCTGGAGCCCTGAACTACACCTTGAGAAGGACCGAAGAAAAGAAGGACCAAAGAATAGCCAAATCCACACCCCGCAGAAAGAAACACAGACATGCTTTCATACTCCACACTGTGATAACAGTCTTCCCGCTCCTGACTCAGGCCGGTGGGAGCTACCTGGACAAAGTCCAGAGGGCTGGGTGTGGGGGGGGGAGCAAGGATGGGTGAGGCCCAGGCTTGCCCTGAGAGCCGCTCAATCTAAGCAGCTTCAACAGAATAAGCAGGGTTCTTTCACTGCCAGGCACGAAGTAGATTATTTCACTCTGGGACACAGTTCATGGAAGCCGGTCTTTAAATACCCTGTGGAATGCACGTGTGATCATGAAGACACAGGCTACTCACCTTACTTGGCAGCTGGGGAGGTGACATAGAAGGAGGAAGGGACCTGTACCAAATGGAAACTCTCTAAGCTTGAACTTGACCTTTACTTGAAACTGGAGGCACCGAATCCCGAGCACTGTATTGCCCAGATAATGCCACCTGCGATCTTTCCTCCCAACATAAGTAAACTCCCTCCAGCCCCAGTTCGTGACTCAGAAGGTGCATTTCTGGTCATGTGAGGTCTTCGATCTCCCTCCTCTCTCTCCTGTATCCTATCAGCTGGTGGTGTGCGTGACCCTGCCACACCCAGAACAAATATGAGAAACTGCACACAACACCTTTCATCAGTCACCTATCTCAACACAAAGTCTCCCTTTCCCCTTTGCTCTCCCTTTCGCTTTGTAGAGCAAAGAGACAAATCCAGGGCAGAGCTATGGAAAAGATCAATGTCTCCCTCCCAGAAACCTCCTGCAGCCACCAGCCACAGTGGTCACTCAACAGCAGGTCTGCCCTTGGAGGGGTTTATCCACTTGCAAGCTTTTTATTCTGCCACCCTTCAATTCCCAAATCCACATCTCCAGCCTGCCCTCCTGCTTTCTCTCCTGCCCCAGGGACCCGACCGCACCAGGCATCTCAGGCTGCCTCCCAGGGTTGAAAAGCTTCTTCTACTTGCCACATCCTACCATCTGCAGAACCGAAACACTCATACAGTAGCACGTTTGCTCCTTCCGTGACGCCCACCTGTCCTCTATAAATTAATCCTGAACATAAGTCCCATTCTTCTGCAATGGCTTTTTCTTGGCTCCCTGAAACAGCAGCCGCTTGCCTCCCTGATGTGGCTTCCCTTGCTGCACCTGTAGACCCCTCACCTTCTCCCATCGCTTTTCACATTGAAAATGAATAGAAAAGCAGACAATTAAAAGTCAGAAGGGAGAAAAGGAAATAACGTGAAGAGCAGTAAGAGGCAGCTCTGAAGGAGGAAGTAGGAGTCCCAAACCCTCAGGGGCTGGGATGGCAGAAGGAAACTGAGAAGTGAGGGAGGGGTCCCAAGGCAGTTCTGAGCTGCCTGCTGAGTCCTGCTGATATGGCAGGAGGTGCGAGCGTCACCACTGTGTCACTGCCCAAAACTGCTCTCCACATGGTAGCCGGGGGGATCTTCTCAGCACACCAGTGTGATCAGGGACCTTCCCCGATGTCCCACCTCCACACCTCAGACTTTGTTTCAGTATCTTCATCATTTAGGGTAAAGACCAGATAATCCTTGATCACATGATCATATCTGAAGACCCTTATTTAGTCTCACATCAACTTCATTTTACCCCAAGCCCACCCTCAGGCCACCAGACTGTCTTTAATGGATTAAACTCCAACTCTTTCTGGGCCCAGGGCCTTTGCACAGGTGGAGACCAGCCTCGCCTGCCAGTCTCACTCCTCAGCTCCCGCCCGAGAGTCTCCTCCTCAGAGAGTCTTCCAAGACCACCCGACTTATGTTAAATTATCCTATAACGGGCTTTTGAGTCAGTGAAGTGTTTGTCACAGAGGTGATTTTATACTGGTTTTTCCATCAGTTAATGCCTGTTTCCCGTACTAGGCTCTAAACTCTTTGTTAGCAAGGACCATGCCTGCTTTTGCTCATCACTGCATCCCAATGCCTGCAACTAAATGACACACAACAGGCCCTCAGTGACTATTCACCGAGTGAATAAATAAGATGGTTGAGTTCCATATTCCATTACACAGGGGACTAGGAAGAGAGGAGAGGGCTGGCAGGAACACATTGGGGGCTGGGTTGCCCTCAGCTATTCAAAGCCAAGTCTACAAATGAAGGTGTCTCTATCCAAGACTTTCCAAGATGATGCATCGGAGGGGCTCCGTCTTTTACAATGGATCCTATCCCCCAGGGGGCTCTAGAATTAGCCTGTAATACTCTCCCTTCTGGAATAGCCATCTCCAGGCCTCAACCAAAGCCATCCCCACCTTCAAAATAGAACTTCAGGAAAAACGACTCAGAACAACTATAGACCCAGAGGTCAACAGTTTCCTGCTAAACCACTGGAAGAGATTATTTGCAACTGTGGCTGAAATTGCCTCTTTGGAGCCTAAAATGTGTGCTGAGTGTGGTTTGTCCCACTACGCACGCTACACTCTGCAGAGTCGGGATGGTGTTTTCCTCTCCACTCTACAAGCAAAGGTTTATGAAGCACCTACGTAATGCCTCGCACTGAGTGCTCTCGGGCAGGGGCTAATTACATGTTAGGCTCAAGTACATGTTAACACACAGCCTGGCACCCACAGACCTAACATGTAAATAACCCAAAGCCAAAATGCGCAAACGGTCCTCACTGCACGTAACATGCTCTGAGAGTCCCTATTCCAGTTCATTCGTTTTTATGTTGTTAGTGCTGTCATGGCCAGAGTATTAAGAAACATTATCTAGCCATCAGAAATAGAGTTCATATGTGTATAAAGTACAAGACCAGCAAAACAGATGTACGCAGTTAGAAGTCAGAATAACGGTCCCTTTGAGGGAGAGGGATGAGAGGGACTCAAAGGGAGCGTTTGTGGGGTGTTCTTGGTCTCACTGTTGATACACGAAAGTGCTCAGCTTCTGGAAACTCATCATCACGACTGTGCACGTTTCTGTACGCATATTATTGTCCAGTGCAATTCCCTAAAACCACCACAGCGAGAAGTACAGGACGACTACTCTGAGGAGTTTAAAATCTAGCTGGGAAAACAAGACAAATACACCTGAAGCAATGAAATCAGGACAAAACAGAGTCAAAACAGAGCTGGGGATACAAACTCCAGATACCCTAAAGACCCCTAGGTCCACACACTTCATGTCCTGCGAGGCAGAGTCTGATAACGAGACCCTGGCCTGGGACAGCCCAGAGGACATTCCGACAGACACCTGGGAGAGTTCCAGGACAAGGAAGGGCTGTTGGAGGAATGAAGGTGTCTAAAGCCCTCACCCTGTCAATATGGAAACTGAGATTATCACCTCAAAAGATGCAAGGTCAGGGTGCTTCAGGGAGGAGGAGATGCTTGAGTCAGCCTTCCTTGAAGACCAGAAAGAAATGGAAGAGGGACGGGACATTTTAACAAGAGCAATGACATGGAGAGGTACCGAAGGTAAACAGCCAGGAGGCGAGAACCCTGATGAAGGGGACCGGTGGGGTCAGAGGCACCGGAAGAACCCCTCCTGGAGTGGAGTTGACATAGCAGGAAACGGACCCCGCTGTGGGAATGGGACATGGTGGGAAGTGCCTAAGGAAGAAGCTTCAGGCAGCCGTGTGCACCGGTGGCCTCTGGGTTCCCTTCCGCCCACTCCAAGGGGATGCCCGGGACACTCCACCAAGCCCACGTGATCCCTACCTGCTAGCCCAGCCAGGACGACCAGTGTGGCCAGAATGCCTCTCCAGCAGCCCTCCATCTCCGCATGTTCGTCCTCACCCTGGGAAAACAAAGCAGGCAGGTAACAGTCTGGCCGTGAGGAGCGTTTGCAGTCGGAGCCACATGGAGTCCCCACCAGATCCATGTGTCCCAGGACGGATACGTCAGTTTGTCAGCGTGGTCGGCGGCACCAGCCTCACCTGGGAACTTGGTAGAAGGGTAAGCGCTGCCCCCCCCCCCCAGACCTGCTGAGTCAGAGACTCCAGAGCTGAGCCCCACAGCCTGTCTAAACGGTGTTCCAATTCTGGTACCTTCTCTAGTAGAGTCACTGTGGCATGTGATCTGATGCCCAAAGCCAGGTAGAAACCATGGGATGCAGATGGCAAGATGGTATACCATTACTGCTGACGTGCGAACACTGACCAAAATGTAGCAGCCTGGGCTTACTGCATGCATTTTGGTCATGACGCTTTCATCACTGAGAAAAAAATAATCCTGCCTACAACAAGTTTACATTTTGAAGGGAAACAGTCAACAAAACAATGAAGAAACTGGACTGCTATCTGTCACCATGTACCAAAATTAATTCAAAAATGGATCAAAGACCTAAGCATAAGACCTGAAACAATAAACTGCATAGAAGAAAACATAGGTACTAAACTTATGGACCTTGGGTTCAAAGAGCATTTTATAAATTTGACTCCAAAGACAAAGGAAGTAAAAGCTAAAATAAATGAATCGGACTATATCAAACTTAAAAGCTTCTGCACAGCAAAAGAAACCATCAACAAAATAAAGAGGCAACCAACTGAATGGGAGAAGATTTTTGCAAACAGTGCCTCTGATGAGGGGCTAATATCCAAAATATACAAGGAACTCATACAACTCAACAACAAAAAAACAAACAACCCAATTGAAAAATGGGCAGAGGACCTGAAGAGACATTTCTCCAAAGAGGACATACAAATGCCAAATAGACATATGAAAAAATGCTCAACATCACTAATCATCAGAGAAATGCAAATAAAAACCACAATGAGATATCACCTCACCCCAGTCAGAATGGCTATCATCAACAAGACAAATGGTAACAAGTGTTGGAGAGGCTGTGGAGAAAAAGGAACCCTCATACACTGTTGGAGGGAATGCAGACTGGTGCAGCCGCTATGGAAGGCAGTGTGGAGGTTCCTCAAAAAATCACGAATAGAATTACCAAATGACCCAGCAATTCCTCTCCTGGGTATCTACCCAAAAAATCTGAAAACATTTATCCATAAAGACAAGTGTTCTCCAATGTTCATTGCAGCTTTATTTACAGTGGCCAAGACATGGAAACAACCAAAATGTCCTTCGATAGATGAATGGATAAAGAAGTTGTGGTATATACACAATGGAATACTATTCAGCGGTAAGAAAAGATGAAATAGGAACACTTTTGACAACATAGATGGATCTTGAGATTATAATGCTAAGTGAAATAAGTCAGACAGAAAAAGTAGAGAACCATATGATTTCACTGATATGTGGTATATAAAACTGAAAACAAAAGAACAAGGCAAACAAATGAAGGAACAAAAACCCATAGACATAGACAATATTTTCGGGTTACCAGAGGGTAAGGGGGGCTCTAGAAGAGGGTAAATCAGGTTTAATATATGGTGATGGAAAGAGAACTGACTCTGGGTTGTGAACACACAATGTGAGATATAGATAATGTATTACAGAATTGTACACCTGAAATCTATGTAACTTTACTAATAATTGTCACCCCAATAAAGTCTAATTTAAAGAAACAATGAAGAAATAGATCATAAGCCTATTAGCAGGCAGCAAGAGGTATAGCGAAAACTACCACAGGGGAAGGTGTATGAGGGAGTTTGTGCAGGGGGTGGCTGGTTATCACCTCAAATAGAGAGCTCAGAGAAAGGCTCCCTGAGAAGGTGTCCTCTGAACAGCAAAGCAGGTGTGGTGACACCATGTGGATACCTGCAGAAGAGATTTCCAGGCAGAGGAGCAGTAGGTGCAAAGGCCCTGGGGTGGGGCCATGCCTGGCACATTCGAGGAAATGCAGAGAGGGCTCTGGGGTTGGGGCAGAGGTAGGGGAGGTCAAGGGTATGTCAGCCCCTTGGCAGCACGCGGGGATCATGTCCTGTACATCTCTTGGCCCTTCCTTCCAATCCCTTTGCTGTTTGATAAACCTCCCCTCCCCTGCATTTTTTCTTTTCTTTTTCTTTTTTCCTTCTCTCCAAGATAGGCCTATCCAAAGCAGTCACCAGCACGGCTTAGTCCCACGGGAGCAGTTAGTGCTAAGTCACCCACTGAACATATCACGAACTGTCTCAAAAAGTAACTCCTCAACCTCAAGAAAGGGTCTCTTCATTTGAAACGATCTTCAACCACTGATGTGTGGAGCACAGTGACCCACGGGCAGCTTCCACCGTCACTCTGGCATCACACAGACTTCACAGCCCTGTGTCGGGATAATCCACCCCCATTCCTCCACAATGTGGGGTGCCGAGTTCCATCAGAGCCCCATGGCAGGATTCTTGTAATGTGCTGATGTACCAGCCCAGGGTTCAAATCCTCTTCCTGGAATGAGCACTGGGAAGTACCTGCCACAACACAGTTTGTGGGACACGCCCCCCCACAAGTTACTGGGCACAACAGCGCGGAGGCATGAAGGATTGCAGAGGCTCGGGCTGAGACCCTGTGTTTCACTTGGTCACAGCCCAGGAGAAGGAGCATGGGTTTCCACCCCTCTGTTCTCTGGTGTCTCTGGACAGCATAGGCAGCCTGTGTACTACACCATCAGGGCCGTGTCCAGACGTGGGGTTCAGAGTGTCTGAGCTGCAATGCTGTGCGAGTGTGGGACCCGACCCCTTAAAATAATCCAAAACAGACTCGACAAATCTCCAAAAATATGCCTCACCAACAAGCTGTACAGCAGCTGCACACAAACTGAACTGAAATTACAGCCTTCTAAGATCGAGTCAAGATCCCCAGTTATGAAGCCCCAAATAAATCATTTATTAATTTTCAAGGTTCAATGAAGACAATCCACAAGTCAATCTCTCCACCAGTCTTCTAGAATGCTAGACCCCAGCAGAGGATGAAAAAGAAACAGAGTTGTTGAGCCATAAATTGTGATACATGCCACCGAAAGCAATAAATGTGAAGTGTGGACACAGCGTTATCGAAACCGTGGCAATCACTGAAGGTTCATTAGGAGACATTTGGAGTCACTGATAAGCACGTTGAGTCAGCCTGCACACTAAGAACTGATGACTTAGTAAGTGCTTTATTCTGCCACCGTCCTCACACACCTTTCTCGCTCATTCTCTGTAGGAGAGAATGACTCCATTTCTAATGAGCGGGGCAGAACCCAGGTGGCTCTGGGACATGAGCTACAGAAACCCAGTTGCAAGATGATTACAGCCATGGATTCACGAGGCGACAGCATCTGAAGGAAGGAACTGTCGAAAAGCTGATTTCAAGCTTTAACTGAAATCAGACAAGTCCCTTTAATTAAATGAGGACCTACGACGGGTAAATTGCAAGTTACTATCTCTGTGGAGTAGTTTGACGGGCCCCTGCATTTTAACTTCTCATTCATTTCACTGTGGAAGACGTGACTCGCCTACTTTTAGTTGAAAAACTGCAAAGTCTTCCTAAAATCTTAAGTCTTATTAAATTGTATGAAATAGACAGGATTTAACACCCCCAACTAATTCCTTAATGCCCCCGAGAAAGCCAAATCACTGGGATCAGTCTGGACCCACCAAGACAGTCACCTCAGGAAGAAAATTGCTGAATTGGATAATCTCACTTAATTACCCACACACACAAACGCTTATTTCTGGACTCTTGGAAATCGCTTGATATCAGAACCTCCAAAGGAGGCTGTCCTGCTTTCGGCAGCAGCTGGCACCCCAAGCCCAAAAAGGAAGAAGTGCTTCTCACAATTAGTGAGAGGGGTTCACTGCAAACTACATGCCAAAATGAGAAGACACCAGCGCCCCCACAGCCCCAGTCCCCCAGCTCTGGGCATCCCTATGTTGGGCGGTGCCCAGGCACTGCCTGCCAGACTTAGGGCAGTCTTGGAACTTCCAGAGACTTCAGCAATTCTCCCTTCCATATAGCCATCTCATTAGGCATTTAATCTAATGGCATTTAAAAGTTTGTCCATGAACACCGTGAGTCACAGTAATTTTCCAGCCGTGGAATCCTGACCTCCCAAATTCCAGCCAAGTCTTAGCTTTCAACGCATCCCTGAGAACAGCTCACTGTGAAAGGGACTCGCTTGATTAGAAATCGTCTCAAATTCCTACACTCTCAGAGCAGCCCGCTGTTTTAATTTTTAACTTTGTGGAAGTTGGGAACCAGAGTTATGTTTTCATCGTCCGACACTTTCCCCAGGAGAACAGCTAGAGTCAGTCCCGCTCATAGGAGCCCCAGTACCTGTGGAGAAATCCACTCGATAAACACCTGTCAGGGGAGCCATCCTGGAGCCATCTCACCTCCGGCAGGTAGGTCTTCTCTTCAGGGCTTCAGGGAAGGTTCTCTGTTTCCAAACGGCTTCTTGGCTTCCGTCCTCTCTCCACACAAACACAAGAACAAATTCTGTCCGGCCACGAGAGAATCCTGACCCAACCTCAGTAGTTAACAGGAAGTTCCTCACGAAATGCTTCTGTCACGTCACAGACCAGGCTGTAAACACAGAGGTGGCCTCCACCAGCCACAGGCCCTCAGTCCCTGAAGGTGTGCGTGTTCCTGTGTGTTTCCTGTTAATCATTAGCCGGCCCCAAAGAGCAGCCCAGGAAATCCGGCCGGGGACAGGGCATGCCAGAGCCTCAGGGCCAGGACTGTCCTCCTGCTCTGTGTCCAGTCCCTCTTCCTCCTCAGGGCCTTTCTCAGGTCCTGCAGCGCCAAGACCCGGCTGGGCCCGGCCATCGTCTTCCACCAGTGGGAGGCGGCAGGCCCGTCCTGTCCTTGGACAGCCGCCTGGCCAACCTTGTTCCCGCTGGCCTCTGGCACAGGCCCGGGGGCTGGTGAAGCCGGTTCTTTCTCCCAGTCAGGCACTTCCACATGCACAAGAACAGGTTCTTTTGTGAAAGGGGAAAAAAAAAGACCCAAGGGTGAGGTGCTCTGGAATGTGGCCACCTTGAGCTGTGAATCACAGTTTCCTGTGCAGCGTTTGCACAGAACTGTGGAGAGGTTTTCTGCGGGCCTCCCATGCCCACACCCAACCCCTCAGAAGTAAACAAAGGACCTTGGCTTTTCCGAGTACTGTACCAATTTCTGGAAAACACCGTTCCCCCCAATCCTGACGCAGAGCACCCTATAGAACTGTGCTAGTTTGTATGGCTCTCGTTCAATGTCTGGCTTGTCTCCCCAGTACATTTTCATCTTGTCAGGGGACTCAGGGTCAAGGCTGTCTACACAGAATAGGCACCAACAGAAAGTGCAGATCATATATTTAGACCCCGAAATAAGTAAATAAGGGGAAGTGCTATTCCTTCCCATTGAAGGGGATCAGGATATGCCACTCCGAAATAACCACTTTGGCATAAACATTATTTTAAGCTGAAGACATCTGCAATTCAACAGATGCCAAAATGAAGGGGAAAAAAAGCACCTTAGCTTCCCTTTTTGACTAAAAGCAGCAATTTGGGGAAATGAGGCTGCAATAAATTCCCCTTCGGGGTGGATCTACTCCCAGAAGAGAGAACACAAATAAAGCCAACTCCAGCGCTCACTCCAACAGCACATACACTAAAATTGGAACTATACAGAGATTAGCGTGCCCCCCGAGCAAGGATAAATTCATGAAGCATTCCATATTTTCTTCATAAATTATATAAATGTCTAACCACTACACTGTACACCTGAAACTAATAAAAATAATATTGAATGTCAACTAATGATAGTCACGGGGATATAAAGTACAGCACAGGGAATACAGTCAATAATATTGTAATAACTATGTACAGCGTCAGATGGGTACTAGACTTATTGGGGTTATGACTATGTGAGGTGTGTATATATATATATGTCTGATCACTATGTTGTTTTGTACACCTGAAACTAATAAAAACAGAACACAGAAAACCTACTCCGAATCCCTTCTCCAAGGAGTTTATGAGCCAGAAGATGGAAAGACCACTTGTACCTGTACAGACAAACATTACCACAAACTCTCTTTTCTCCCATCTGTCCTCCTAAAAATCTATTCATCTTTCCTAAAGAGACCTATTTGTTCTTCCCATGTGAAGCTTTTTCCCCCCCTTCCTTTCCCCTACGAACTCAGGTATAGAAGCCTTTAACCACTTAGTGAGCCAGTTATTTCCTTTGTCGGCTCCCAGGTACATGCAAAATAAACCTTTTTCTCTCATTAATCTGTCTTTTGTCACTTTAATTCATAGGTCCCAGCCACCGAACATAAGAGGGTAGAGGGGAAAAAAATTTAATTGCTTTCAAAGCCTTGTGCTTGGAGCCCATCAGAAAAATGGTGAGAAAAACAGATCGACTCGGGGAGTCAATGTATTGGTCCAATAATCTCACAAATGTACACAGGGTCATAGTATCTTATTCATGTGTCCCTGAAGGCATAGCATAATTCAAAACTTAAATAATTTCAGAACAATGAGCCACAGGAGTGAAAATCTAAGGCCAATATAGCTCATTTTTGCCCTGACGTGCTTATTTATTTCCTCAGCTTCAGTCTGAATATTTAGAATATTGGTCAGCACTGGGAGTCACAGGGACTGGCCTTCAGGGCACAATATCACATCTGACTCTCCCCGCAAAGATTTCCAGCCCCAGCTTTAGCCTCAGCACTTCGACCAAAGAATATTGTTAGAGTTTCCAGAAATCTTTGTTATAGTAACAATGAGTGTGTAGGGGGGGAATAACAAACTTTTCCTCTACGCTCCTCAGTTTTGTGGCTTGGGCCCTGAAAATTAAACTGACAAAAGACGGATTAATGAGAGAAAATCAGAGATTAACGAGACTTTATTCCCATGTGCTGCACTCATACATGTAGGAGAAAACCAGCGAAGAGTAACTCAAAGGGGTAGACAGAACTCGGGCTTATGTAGCATCTTAATAAGACAATAACTCTATAGAGAAGTGACAAGACAAAGTAAAAGGACTTAGGCTTTTTGGGGTGACAAACTACAGGAAGGTGAATATATGGGGAGACTGACGGAAGATAAGAGCTGCTTTGGGAAGGCTTGTCATGTAGATTCTGATAAGAGTCTCCATTTACAATCCTTTTGCCCTTCCTGATACAAAAGAGGGGAGGGCAGAGAGTTTGTTTGTTGTTGACTGTTTCCCAATTATTTTCAGCTTAAATAGTCCTCAATGCAAAGTGGCATATTTGGGAGTGACATGTTCTGACCCCCGACAAGTGCCCTAACAGCAATACATATATAGTAAGAGGAACCACTCAGAAGTTCGGTACCAAGTGCAGGGTACACCCTGCTGGCCCGGGTCCCAGGGGATCGTGTCCACCACACACAGTGAGGCACCACCCCAGGCAAGCGTGGAAACACTATTTACAAGTCATTGGAAATGCAGCTCTGAAACTGTGAGGTCTTACGAGGCTACTTGTGGTTTTGGTGGGGTTTTTTTTTTTTTTTTTTTTTTTGGAATTTGGGAGATTTGCATTATTTCAAAGTTTGAGCATAAAGAAAGATTTGGCTAATATTTTTAGCCTATGCTATTTTAAAAATCACAAAGTTCAAATTTACATAAAACATATTCACACTGTAACTTCAGTTGTGATAAAGGCTGTGAAGGAAGCTTTGAAGAAAGGGTGGAGGGGGGTGGTTCCCTGAGCAAACCGGGTATGCTCTCAGCTGGGGGGTAGGCATGTTGGAGTGAACTGGTTAGGGAGGTGCAGTGCCAGAGGGCTGGAGAGCCACCTCCTGGGGCAGAGGGAACAATGTGCATGGAGGCGGCACCCAAGCAGCTCGGGTGGTAGGAGGCCTGCTGTGCCTGAGGAAGCTGAGGAGGTTTGGGGGACCTGAATGCAAGGAGGTGGGAGAAAGGGGTCTTAGATGAGCCCAGAGAGGAGGCAGGGTCCAGACCAAGAGGGGTCAAGAGGTTGGTTTTTATCTTCAGATATAAAAAGGAACGTCAGGAAAAGTGGTTAAAAAAAGCTTTGAAATGGGCAAAGAAGGTTATGGGGTTTTCTGATTTAATAGGACCTGAGCTGTCTTTGAGCTGTTGAAAACTCTGTTTGTGATGGTTAATTGTGATGGCCAACTCGACTGGGTCACGGGATGCCCTGGTATCTGCTGAAACATTATTTCTGGGTGTATCTGTGAAGGTGTCTCCAGAAGATGCTACTATCTGAATCAGTAAACTGAGTAAAGCAGATTACCCTCCGTAGTGTTGCTGGGTCTCACCGAATCTCTGAGGGCCTGAATAGAACAGAAAGGTGAAAGGGGCAAATTCTCTCTGCCCGACTGTTGGCTGGGACGTCACTCGTCTGCTGCTCTTGGGCGCTGGATCTCCTGGTTCTCGGGCCTTTGGACTCAGACTGGAACTTACGCCATCAGCCCTTCAGTGCTCAGGGCTTCAGACTTGGACTGAAACCCACCACCAGCCCTCCTGGGTCTTCACCTTGCAGATGGCAGAATCATGGGACTTCTCAGCCTCCAGGAACTGTGAGCCAACTTCTCATAATAAATATGTATCTCCTGTATATCTCTGGATAACCCCGACTAATTCAAAGTTGTAAGAAACTGATAGTAATACAAATGATTCTAGTACATAGAAATGCAAATGAACTGTGTCTGGTGAACTTGATTTTTGCCCTGCTTCTCTGTGGGGCTGCTTGGGCTTCCTCACAATGTGGCAATTGGGTGGCAAGGAGAGCTGCTCCATCAGACAGAAGATGAAAGCTGCTCATCTTTTAAAGCCTGGACTTAGAAATGGGCATAAGAAACTACAACAAATGTAATGGCTGAAAGCAATACTCATTTATTATCTCACAGTTCTGTAGGTCAGATGTTTAGGCTGGTTTGGCTGGGTTCTCTGCTAAAATCAGGCCCAGGTCCGTATCTGGAGGCTCTGGGAACAAATCCACTGCCAAATTCATTCATTTGGTGAGATGAACTCATTTGCTTTTATGGTCCTAGGACTGAGGTCCCCGTTTGTTTGCTGCCTGTCAGCCAAGAGCTGTGCTCAGTTTATAAAGGTCACCCACATTCCTAGGCACTTGGTCCCTTCCATCTACACCACTAGCTGTCCTGGTCACGTGGCCCCTTCCATCTTCACTACCAACTCTCCTGGGCACGTGGCCCCCTCCATCTTCACCACCAACTCTCCTGGGCACGTGGCCCCCTCCATCTTCACCACCAGCTGTCCTGGGCACGTGGCCCCTTCCATCTTCACCACCAGCTGTCCTGGGCACGTGGCCCCCTCCATCTTCACCACCAGCTGTCCTGGGCACGTGGCCCCTTCTATCTCCTAAGCCAGCAGCGGTGCATCAAATCCTCCTTTTGCTTTCAATGTCTGACTTCCCCTAGCACTGTCAGCTAGAGAAAACTTCTTGTTTTTAAAAGGCTTGTGGGTTAGATAAGGCCCACTTGAATAATCTCCTTTTTGTCCCATAACATAACATATTCATGGGTTCCACTGACACTCAGAGTGGTGGGGGTCTGTAAGGATGGGGGTCATTGGGATGCTTTTAGAATTCTTCCTTCTGCAGTCACTCCCACTGTATTTTGCTGGCCAAGGAGTCACGGAGTCCAGATTCAGGAAGAGGGGACTTAGCTAGACCCCTCCATGGAGCAATGCCAAAGAATGTGGGGGCATGATTTAAAACCACCACATCCTCAAATCCTTTTGGTTGTGAGGAGAGGACGTGAAGGAATGGAAGGAGAGGACATGTGTTTACAAAGGCCTCCTAGACAAGCAGGCTCGCAGCCCGGGATCTGGGGTGTCAGCTGTCAGCTGTCCTCCAGGTGACAAGAGGCCACTGGAAGACAGAGGCAGAGACTGAAATTATGCTACAATAAACTAAGAACGTTTGGGCTACCAGATGCTGGAAGAAGCTAGGAAGGGTTGTCCCCTACAGGTTTCTGAAGAAGCAGAATCCTGCCGACACTTTGATTTCTTACTTCTGGACTCCAGAACTGTGAGGCAATTAATTCTCTAAGGCACTTAGCCTGTGGTTCTTTGTTCCGTAGCCCTTAGACACCAAGACACGAGTGTTAGCTGAACTTACTACGTTCTCTAGTTGCTTTCCACCAGCCACTGAAAATGCTGCCATTCAGTCAACTTTTGCTGCTCCTATGTCTCTCATGTCCCCACTCTTATTCACCTAGTGTATTTCCTTCAAAATTGAAGTCAGAGTCAGTGGGTTGTTTGGGGTTCTTACAATATCCCATGGAGATCTGTATTTCAAGTCCTGGACTGACAATATTACTTTCACTTCCCTTCTTTGTTTAAGTACCTGTTTATTTTGTGGATTCTCCTGGCCAGGATCTGCTGGGTGATCATACAAGGACGTCTACATTCCCCATTTGCTGTGCTCTTGTCATTCTATGGACCACATTGGCTATTTCTAGCTACTAATGAAATTTACCTTTGGGGTGTCCCTCTTCGGAATTCAGGGATGACAATGTGTTCATCTTTGTATTCCCAACAAGGCTTGATATGCTGCCACACACAAAGGAGTCCCCATGAGAAGCTGCTGGCATGTCCCAATACCCATTTCTCCATATTCTAATGACCAAAACCCCACGATGCCCCACTCTCCCTACTTGTAGCTGCTCATGGCCGTGTGCCTGAATTCTGATCAATGGGATGTGCATGACTAGGTCCTCCCCTTAAAGAGAGGCCTGTTCTCCTCTGTCCCTTTTGTACCTTCCTACTGGCTGGAGAGTAGAAGTGGTTATGAGCTACCGTAAGCCATACCACATAACGTCGGTAGGCAGGGGAGTTCTGCTCATCTTGCTCACTCAGACACCTGGGTTGATGGAAGCTCCATCTTAAATCTGCTGCATTTGGGACAGAAATGTGACAAGTCATGTGTTGGCTCTAAAAGCCCCTCCTCCATAAGTAGCACATCTTTTCTCCTTATATTTCAAGGTCCAAATCAAACCACATGGCAACACCTCACATCAGAGGGAGCAGGAAAGTGCGTGTGCTTAGAAGGTGAGACACCCCACATTTGGTGAACAGCATTGCTGACATCACGTGGAGTTCAGCGGTTGTCATGGTTTCCAAAGCTGTCGTGGCCGCTCTCCTGTCCCGGCTGTAAGAGCTAACAAGGTGCCCTTCACGCTCTTTCTTCTACACCTGCTCTTGGCAGAGTCTCTTGCCAGCTTCCTTTACCATTTACAGTGTTTCCTAAAAACAGCCCTTTGTCTATTTCAGAGCAAAGTCCAGCCGATCATCTGCTGTTGTAAATAAAGTTTTATTGGGACACAGCCATGCTCCTTAATTCACATGCTGTCTGTGGCTACTTTTGTGATGCAACAGCAGAGTTGAGTATTTGTGACAGAGACATATAGACCACAAAGCTAAAAAGATTTACTATCTGACCCTTTACAGAGAAAGTTTGCTGACCTTTGCTCTATAAATTCAGACTTTTTAAAATGAGTGCGACCTTTCATTCATTTCATTTCTAAGGAAATAGCCAGAAATATGCACATAGTTTATATAAAAGAATGTATAGTAGGACAGTGTTTATGATAGATGATGGATGGATAGATAGATAGATGATAGGTAGGTAGGTAGATTAGATTAGATAGAGAGGTAGGTAGGTAGGTAGGTAGGTAGATAGATAGATAGATAGATAGATAGATAGATAGATAGATAGATAGATAGATAGATAGCAGGTAGATAGATAGATGATAAATAAATGACAGAGTTTTTTGTGTCAACTTGGATAGGTCACCACCCCCAGTTATTCAATTAAACACTAATCTAGGTGTTGCTGAGAAGGCATTTTGTCGATGTGAATGACATCTATAATCAATTAGATTTTTTAAAAGCTTCTCTGTTCTTATTTGTATATTTCACGGTTGCTACAATGCACACACTTTGTGAACTGAGAAAGCAAGGCAATTACTCTAAAAACGCTCAGCTCCTTCCAGCTCCTCAGCAGCACCCACACACCCCCTGGAGACACGTTCAACACACATCTGAATATCCCAGCAGCATCATCCCCCGAAGTCACAACAACAGAAGCCCTTTAAACTAGTCTGATTGGCTTGCTGTTCATTTGCTTGTTTATTTTCCCACATCACTTTGATTCCCTTTTGGTCCTTAGGACACTTCCCAGAGTGTTCTGAGAATAAGTGTCCCTGTTCCCCACTGGTAAGTGTCATCTGGTTGGGCAGTGGGACAAAAGCATGTTATTCATATTTAATGCTGCCTCATTAGAGCCAGGACCTGACCCTATCAGGAAACCAGTGTGGTCCATATGGGGAAGGATGTGGTTAAGCACCTGGTTATTTTAATCATAAATCAAAACCTCATGGAGTTAGATTTTTTAATTTGGAATTAATGATACTATCAAGTATGTGATTATTTGAAACTATTTTGAATTAAATTAACAATGCAAATAAAATACCAGGGTTTATCTGTAGAGGGTATAATTTTTAAAGGACTTCATTTAATCAATTATTGGCAGGCAAATCCTAATTACATACAACAAACAATAAAATTTTGAATGGTGTTCCAGCATGAGATAGCATATGTACTTGAAAGAAAACTAACTTACTGAATTAAATCCATTTTGGAAACAGAACTTCCACCTTCAAATGGGCCTACCTTATAATTCCTACCCATTTGAGGGCTTGTCATAGGTGGAAAGTGGAGTGATCTCTTTCCCTCTACCAGGCACTGAATGGGGGCTGTGTCTACAGTCTCATTTAATTAGCTCAACAGTTGTGAGAAGTGGCTATTATTATACCCATTTTACAGAGACTAAAACTGAGGCTCTAAACATTCATTATACTGCCAAGAATCACACCATCCATAAGCCAGAGTTTTGCCTCTGACTCCAAAGTCTCCCATGTTCTTCCCACTCTACTGTGCTGTCTCTTAATTAGAATATTTATGATAAAGTTGTGAAACTGAATGAAAGAAACCTCATCTGAAATGGAGTCAGGATACCAGAAGGAGGAGCTGTCACACTGGGCCTGAGTCTGAGCCGCCACCTTCTAGAAGGCATGTTTTGAGGCATCTCCTGGTCCACAAACCCTCCTTAGGAAACCTACCCTCCAACCTATAAAAGTGGGGCTCTGGCAGCCAATTTTTAATTAGTGACCTGCCCCTCTGCCCACAACAGCAGGTGGTGGTAGGGACACCTGACCATGGTGGATGATCAGAGTCCATCCCCTGGGAACGTAGAATTGGGACCCAAGACACTAATTAGTCTCTGGTGGTCACCTAAGGAGGGGATGAAAACTTGGGAGCTTACAGGGTCCTGACAGGAGGAATGAGGAAGATGAGAAGGGGGGGCGGGGAGGACACAGAACCACAAAGAGAAGCAGGGACCCTGTGGCCTCAATAGCACCAGCTCCCAATTCTGGAACCCTGCTGCCCACACGAGATCATTTTCCAGTTCTGAGAGGCCCTGAAACTTCCATACGCGCCCAGCAGCCCCAGCAGCCCCTCCGCCGCCCTGTCTGCATGACACTATCAGCATTGTCACCCTTGACGACATCCAGCATGTGGCTCAGGAACCACAGGCCCCACCCACGGGGTCATCCCTCATGGTCAATATGGAGAGATGCTGTGTTGCCATTAAGTTACCCAGAAGCAGGTTTCTTTGGAGACTATTTCCTCAGGATGTCTCCCCCATCCGTGAACTACTGGATCATGCTGTCTATCTCCCTAAATGTCAGAGCTCCCCATAGGAGGACCCTCCCACCTGAGCTGTAAGGCTCGGGCTGTCACACAGGCCCCTCCGGGCTGGCTTCCTGCATTAGCCCTGCCCTGCAGGCATGAAGTGTCTGCTACAGTCTTGCTTTGGGGACATGCCTGCCATTCCAGTCTTCCTGGATGTTCCCTCTGTGAGACTCCAGGGGTCTAGTGCCCAGAAGATGGAGTACCCAGGTAACTGTGCCTGTCCTCCGAGGTCTGTCGCCATCTAGTGGCCAGGCAGAGCTAGTGAAGAAATCGTGCCCAGAAAGAAGGTGATCCTGTGGCATTCTCCTGGGTGGAGCAGCATTATCCACGGGCCCCCACAAGAATCAGAGGACCCTTAAAGATGAGTGGAGTCAGAAGCAACATAAGTCAGAGAGCAGGAGGCTTCCATTGTCTGCTGGCAAGCCACAGTGAAAAACTCAAGGCTGACCCTAGGGGACACCCACGTTTGCTTGGCCCACCACTCTCCCTTCCTCAGGGAGCTGCCTTCCCACCATTCTACCATGACTGGTGTAGACTGGCCATTTCCTCCTGTGACTTTGCTCATCAGGCCACAGCAGACTGGCCCAGAGATGGGCACCAACTAAGAGGGTCCTGAGAGTTTCCCCCGGAGTTATGAACAGGAGACCCAAAGGATACGGCCAGTCCTTTTCCGGGGCGGGACATATGAAATGCCGAAGGCCTGGAGGCTGTGTGCACTGGAACTGATCTTCACCAGACATAAGGGACTTGGGTGGGGGTGGGGAGAAGCAGGAAGGGGTGCAGATGTCAGGCTCCAGCTGTGCCTAAAGCCCAGCCCTAGTTCTGTCCTTGATGTCTGGGAGTCACCCTGGTATCCTTATAATAAGTTGCTCACTTTTGTTAAAATGATGCACACTGGATTTCTGGCACCAGCAACTAACCAAACTTGGTCCCAGAAGTTGGTGGTTTAAGCTCAGGCCCAGATCACAACAGCAGACTGGCCTGCAGTCATGACTGGGCTGCCCACAGACATTGGTCCCTTGCTGGGAGGAGGCAGGGGGACTGTCCTTAGTGTATGCACATTCTCTGTGACACCCTGTTGGTTGGTGAGCATTAGAATCCTCTTAGGAATCCCCAGGCTCCTTCCACACCCACGTCACTGAGCTCTGTATGTGCTGCTCCAGGCTTTATGCCCACTGCACAGCACCCACATTTCCATCCTAACATTTCTATATCACCATGTGAAAATCTCAAGTCTTCCGGCACCTTTCAGCACCTGAGTCTAGTTCTTCCTATGGCCCACTGCGCTTTCTGCCCTAAAATTCTGTGAAGTTCACTAAATGAAAACAAATTGTGCTGTTAATAATTACAGTCCATACCTTCATACACTACACAGTAACACCTACAGATATAGTTGGAAGTAGAAGTACAATTAAATAGCTCAGGCTTCTGCTCCCTACCCAAATGTGTGCTTCTCGGTCAGGAATGGATCGTAGTCACCAGAGGTAAGCCATGCAGTTAAGAGCCTGAGCTTCGTTCTAAGTAAGATCTGGTTTCAAACATCAGTTCTGTCCTCACTATCAGTATGATCTTAAGTAAGTTACTTAACCTTTCCAAGCTAGAGTCACCAGATTCAAGAGAAAAAACAAACAAAAACTGACCATCCAATTAAAGTTGAATTTCAGATAAATAACAAATAATCTTTTAGTATAAATACGTTTCAAATATTGCATGGGATATACTTATACTAAAAATTATTCATTGCTTATCTGAATATTTTGGACATACTTTTACTAAAAAAAAGGAAAAGTTTTTGATTATCTGAGATGAACTAGACACTCTAAATTTTATCTGGAAAAGCTTCAAGCACCATGTCTTCATCAGTAAAATGAGGATAATATTAAACTTACCTCTCATGTGTTTACTGTCTTATTTTATGAAAGAATGCATGGAAAACATTGTGCATCATAAATGTTCAATATATTATCAATATTATTCTTGTATCTAGTATAGGTTTGCCTTTGACAGTCTTACTTTATGCCTGTTGCCCCTGAGAAATTATTAATAGTTTCCCTTTTTACATTCCAAACTACCCAACTTCGGATAATATATTACATTTTCATCCCAGGTACATGGATAAAATGCTTCTATTATATACAATTATCTGTGTGTAGGTTGAAATGTTCTCCTTATTTTCAACCACCAGATGGCACTGCAGAGCGAGAAACTGAATAAAAATTGTACATAAAATTTTACTTTAGTAACATCCCTAAGTTGGTTCCCTCCCCACCCACAATACACACACACACACACACACACACACACACATTTCATTTTATTCAATGAGATTGGATGACTCAGTAATTCTATGAATGCTCACCCTAAAGCTAGAATACAAAAAAAGGCTGTAAATAATTCTAATTATAAAACCTATGAATGATTATCCTCCAACCATATTTTCTCTTGAATAAAATGAAACTGTTTCTCTACTTTCATAATTCAGACTAAAATCAGCCAGAACATTCCTTGTACTCTACAAGACCAGGGATCTATTTTCTTATTTGCTTACAATGTATCTTTAGTATCTAGAATAATACCAGGCATAGATAAGTGCTCAATGGATAAAGAATGAATGAATGAGCTGATTATTAAGAAGATAAATATATGGTCCTCTGTAGCTTGGACTGAAACTTTCTAAAAGTTGGAATAATGTGGCTCAACTGAAAAGTTGGAATAATGTGGAATATGTATTTACATTTAGAAAGAGGCCTTTACAGCACCAGAGATTATCAACTGTATGTCTTAAAAGGGAGAATCAAATGCTCTTCTTGGGAAAAAGAGGTCAACTAGAATAAAATGCTAAAATCTTCACCAGCTCCATTTCTGCTGACTCCCCTCGATATGAAAATAAAGGGTTTTATTTTCCACTTCCAACAGAAAGGAAAACACATTCGAGGGAGATCCTAAGACCCAGTGTTCAGGAGACAGCATGCACCAAGCAACAAACTGGTCAAAGATAAAAATATTTTTTCCTGTACAGTGCACCAAGAAGAACATGAAATAACTTACTTTTCTATTAATAAATAAGTTCTATTAATAAATAAGACACACCAAAAAAAAGCACCTCAAAAAATGTCCATCAGCAAAACAGAAGAAGTATTTCAAACATTGAGTCCTATTTGCCTTTTGAAATTTAACAAAAAAAGAAATTTTACATGATAATCAAATGTGTGGGGGTGAGCTTATTATTTACTACAAATTGGTCCAAGTGATGCAACTGGTAGACTTGAGTGGACGCCATGATGTGTTGGCCATCGCTTACCCTCAGTTCAGGGCACTCATGCCTTCAGATGCCAGGGTGTTTCCTGCTATAACTCACAGCTGAGTTCCTCTTCAACTGTGTCCTTGGCCAAAGAGAGCTACCTTACCCAAGATTCATCCCCTCCCTAGTGGTAGCCCACATCCAGTGACTCATGGGTGCTGGGATGCAAAGGCCTGGCTCCCTTATTTTAATTCAAGACATCTCTGAAATGTCATCCAAGTGTCAGAGTTCTCCAAGAGATTCATAGGTGTTGCTCCTGGGACCCCCTCACCCCATCCCCAATCACCACTTGCACTAAAAATCTCCATCTCAGAATCTGTCCCCTGGGGATCATAACCTATAACCAGGTCTAAAGTCTAGACTTTGGAGAGACGGCAGATGAAGGAACATGAAAATCAAAGTTCAGGCTCAGGCCCAAGACACATTCTCTCAATCCTATTAGCCAGTGAATAAACTAAAATGTTTGATGTCTGTCTGACTCTACATTTGTTTTTTAGTCATTCAAAATAAAGACGGGAAATGCATCTTAGAAATCCCAACCACACCTGATTCCCCCATTTACTCATTGAGCTCATCCAAAACAATGATATAATAATCATCTAGAACCCATTTGGTTGTTATAAAATGGTATCGTCAGTATAAATTATTTGGCACAGTGCCTGGCACCTAGCTAGAGCTCTCGAAGTGTCAGTGTCCCCAATCCACAAAACTCAGGTGAGTCACCAATGTAATATTCCTTATTTTTATGTGTTTGTTATGTCTACATTTAATTTCTGTCTCAAGCTCTCCCCCATCCCCTCCTAGCAGAATATTCATTGACAATTTAGGGTCCACTCAGCTATGTTTGGGTAAACTCCATCAACTCCTTCCTCCCTCATCCCAGAGTGGCATCCAGTTTCCATGGATCTTAGCATCTTGGATGAGTAGGAGCGCCTGGTGCTACAGATGAGTATCATCTGCTAAGGCTGGCATCTCTGAGACATACGATGCCTAGCTGGGTCTTGGCCGGCATCATCCTGAAGTTGCTGCATTCCCTCTGGTCTCTGATGGTTTGGACTTTGTGCTTCTCCATCGCAGACTCACTGGTTAAGAGAGTAGGCATCCAAGCTGGTCCTGCATTTGTGTCTGAGCTCTGCTGTTTTCTAACTGGGAATTTTTGGCCATGCTTTTGAACTTCCTAAGTTTTAGACTTCTCATGGGTAGAGAGTTCCTCCTCATAGGTTGTGTGGATGAAAGAGACAATAAAGGAAGTCAACCAGCCCTGAGGGATAGCCAGGGCTCACCACGTGTCAGCCACTATTGCGTCCTGAGCATCTATCCATCCCAAGGCAGGTGCTCAACAACATTCATTTTCTGCACGGAATGGACATGAATCTTGGACAGACTGGGGGCTGACTGTAGTAAGCTGAATAACGGCCCCCACCCCAAGATGTTCATACTCTACACCTCTGGCCACCCAAGGCAACCACTACTCTACTCTTGGTCACTGTAGGTGAGATTAGTCTTTTCTAGAACTTATATCAATAGAATTATATATTATAGTATTAACACTTCTGTGCCTGGCTTCTTTTGCTCAGCATCATGGGTTTGAGGTTTATCCATGTTGCATGTATCAGTAGTTTGTTTCTTTTTCATTGTTGAATAGTGTTGCATGTATGAATATGTCAAAATTTATTTATTTTCCTATTGATGGACGTTTGGGTTATTTCTAGTTTGAGCTACTATAAATAAAAACTGCTATGAACATTCATATCCAAGTCTTTGTGTGAGCAGATAAATGCTATTTAAATTTGAGAAAACTGAACAACAGAAGTAAATTCATTAGCAAGTTACCCACACTTAAGTTGGATTCACATGGGAAGATTATACACCTTATAAATACAATAACCCTTATAGAATATAATGAGTGTGTCTGTAAATATTCAAGTACAGTCAAAGCTCTCACTCACACAATTCAGAGTGAAGTCACATCAACCTGGATTATAGAATAATGAAAAAAGAAATCCAGCTTTAACAGTTTCTAGGTGTATAAAATAATTGAGATTATTTGCCTAGCGAGGTGTTTCTAGGGAAAGACCCAGTGATATTTATTTAAATATTCAATTATACTCTATTGTCATTTACCTTGGACACTTAATCACTTAAACCTTCTCCCCGGGATCTCGATTACACTGTCAATTTGCTTAGCAAACACTTCCTTCAGAGTATAACAGGAAACAGGTAACATTGAGGTATAAAAGATCCCAAGTTAATGAGGCCCAATGAATGAAGTGGTAACTTTGGCTGAGCATAATCAGGATCTCACCAGCTCAGCCCATGAGGACGGGCAAGCTTCCACAATCCAAGCAAGTGGGTGGGATTGGGGGAGGTGAGGATCCACAGAGGGGACGAACCTCCCCCATCCCCCAACACTGCGAGCCAGTTCCTTTTAGTACAGATGCTCCCTAGTGGGAGAATTCTGAGATGGACTCCAGCCTAAGGAAATAGCATGTTAATGATTAAAGGTAGTAATAATTCACAGTAATTCTGAACATTTCAGGTCAGCCTGGCGTGAGTGATCAAACGTAACTGCCAGAAAAATGGGCCTATTAAATTCCCCCTAAAAAGAAATTGAAGTGTATCATAATCTGTATTATAGAAAAGAAAGAAAATAGGAAAGTGGTAGAGCTTTGGCCAAGACTTTTGGGGAGTTCAGAGTAAAGGAAAGCCACTATCCTATGACGAAATCCACTCTGCCTCCTAGCCATTCCCCCAGGGGTAGATCTAGTCATAAAAAGCCTTTAATCTAGAGACGTGTGTTTTCAGGCTCATTCTTAAGAAAATGATTTTAATAAGAACCCTGATGTGCTCTTTGGGACACTGAGTCCCAGGGCTGTGCAGCCAGCATTTAGGACTCCCACAGGCCAATGGTGTGCATCTCTGTTGGAAGCTTGAAATCAATATTTGTGGGAGTATTTACACCACAGAAACTGGCAAATGCATAAATCAGGTGCCCCGCTCCCAAGCATTTACCAGCACACCATAGCCATTGATGCTATGTGGCTGGTTGACCACTCCATATCCAGAGCTCGGCTGAGAGTAAGTCCTCAGAAATTATTTAATGCATGTAAGAGGCTTATAAGAGGTTAAAGGAAAATGAACTGCAGAAAATAAAATACTTGCTAATTACCATATTGCCGTTGAGTGTGCACACCTTGTTCTTAATGCATTAGCTTAAAGCAAATTAGTTTAAGAACTCTTTCTTTCAATTACCCAGAGGTCTGGGAGAGGATTTTACGGAAATTATTGAAGGGGAGGAGAATATGCCAGCCCAAAATATGCCTCTTTGGCATATTGATTATTTTGATTTAAAGTAACTTGAGAAATAGCCAATTCAAGAAGCACACTCTGACGATCTTTTGTCTCCCTGAAGACAGGAGATAAATCTCCCATGTGAAAGGTGCCCTCCCTGTACCAGGAGGGTAGGAGGCATCACCAGAGACAGGGAATTTAGGGCTGAGAAGTCTGTATAAACAAAACTTGTTACTTCTTCACCAATTTACTACCCCAAGCCCAAACCCCTTTGTCTTGTCAATTTTTCACAAATTTACTATTTCTTTGTCTAAAAGGTATAAAACCTTCCTGCTTTGGTCACATCTTTGAGTCTCAGATTTTTATAGGGCTCTTGTACATATGATATTAAATCTGTTTTTCTCCTGTAAATCTGTATTGTGTTGATTCAGTTATTAGACCAGCCAAATAACCTAGAAGGGAAGAAGGGAAAATTTTTCCACCCCTACATTAGGGATATCAGGCTTTCTTTTTTGGTAACAAAAATAGAAAACTTGACAAATAATAGCTTTAACAAGAAAAAAAAAAACTTATTTTTCTCATGTAACGTAAAGTTTACTGGTAAATAATCCAAGGCCAATGCAACCAATCAGTAGCCAAAAAGAATAAAACACTACATAAGAAGAACCAAATTAAACCAAAGAATATGAAAATATAATACCCAAATTAAAATTAAATGGATAAATTTGACAGCATATCAAACTATTAGAAGAAAGAATTAGTGATCTAGAAGCTATATTAAAGATATTATTCAGAATTTTATACAGAGACAAAAAGATAAAAATTACCTTAAGAAAAAAGGATAGTGTGATATAATTTAACAGCTGGTTAAGTAGAGCAGAGAGAGAACAGCAGAGACAATATTTTAAAAGATATTAGCCAATAATATCCAAAATTTAATGAAAGACACCAATCCACAAACTTCAGAAGTCTAATGATTTCCAAAGAGGATAGATAAAATTAAATCTATACTCATGGTGAAATTGCACAATACCAGACAAGGGGAAAAAAATCTTAAAACAAAGAAATAACACACTGGTAACCGCCTCCTAGCAGCAACAGTGGAAGTCAAAATGCGGTTGGAATGAAATCTTCAATGCAGAAAAACCTGCTGACTTATATCCTATATCTAGTGAAACTTTAAAAGCAGAGGGGAAGTGATCTTGGGTGGAGGGTCTAAAAAGGGTAGAGATAAGTAAACATTGACAATAATATAATAACAACTGATGAGAGAATTAAGATATATGACAAATTTAACATATGTCAGAAGGGAAATAAATATAACTAACATGTTTAAGCTTTGCATTATCCAAGAGGAGAGTAAAAGTATTGGTCAATTCTAGATTTTGATCAAATAAGTATCAGTGTTGTGGTTTTTAGGGTTATCATTAAAACATAATCAGAATTCATAATTTCCAAACTGTTAGAGAAAAAAATAATTAATCAAACCCTAAAGAAAGCAATCTAGGAAATAAAAAGAACACAGCATAGGTGTAAAAATAAAAAGCTCAAAATAATATGGAAATCCAACTACATCAGTAATTGTATTAAAGGCAAACAAATTAAATGTTCCAGTTAAATGGCAAAAACAACTGATTAAAAAAAAATCTAATTCTGTGCTAGTCACAAAAGATACATACGGATACACTAGGGTTAAACATCAAAGGATGAGAAAAACACATTATGCAACAAGCAAGCAAAATCAACTAAAGACTCTAAAACAAAAAATATTACTTGAGTTAAAATGATGCAAAGCACATAGACCAGGATGATACAAGTGTTAATTTGTACATATCTAATAACTTGACCTCAAAATATATGTAGCCAGATCCAAAGCCGGGGAGGGTACAAAATGACGGATTAGGTAAATGTTATGCCTACTGCATCCCAGGATCACACCAAAATTACAAATAAATTATAGAACAATTATAGAACAATCAACCTCAAGAATCATCTGAAGACTAGTTGAACAGGACCCCTATAACTAAGAATATAAAGAAGGGGCCACATCAAGACTGGTAGGAGGGGTGGAGATGCAAAACAGGTTGACCCCAAACCCAGAGATAGTGACTGAACACTGAGAGGGACAACTCAGAGCAGGAGGTCAGTCCTGAAGAGTGAGGGGTCCCAGCCCCACACTGGGTTCTCCAGCCCACGGGTCCTGCGCTGGGAAGAAGAGTTCCCACATCTGGCAGTGAAAAGCAGCAAGGACTCTGTGTCTCAGTGAGATGGAAGGCAGATGGAAGCCCAGATGCCCTGTTATAGAGCCCACCCACAGACTCACTCACTTGCAAACACTCACCTGGTCTCTTGTGGAGGGGCTGCAACTTGAGAGGCTCCAGAGACATACAGGGAAAGACTGAGTTGTTTGGCTTTTAGGCGAAGGCTGGAGGGACAGGAGCCATTATCCCTGTGTGGAGACTGACTGACGTGTAGCTAACAGGAGGGTGCCATCTTCTCTATGTTGAACCCTCCCCCAAAGGGCCAAATCTGAGACCTCAGTGGTCTAGTAAAATCTGTACATGCGCACCACTTTGGTGACTCCCTGGGACCCCGCTCTGCCCTGCCCAGCTAGTGCTGCATTGCCAAGGGCACTCTCAACACTGGGTCAGCCAGCCGGGCCCAAGCACCTAAGGAGGCTCTTTCAATAACTGAGCCTTCCAGGCAGCCGGCAGGTGGCAATAGGCCTAGGGAGCTCTGGACCTTTAGCTAAGCTGCCTCAGGCCCAATACTGGTGGCAGCTGGCCTCAGTTCACAGTGAGGCCACCCCCACACACCTTCAGGTCAAGCACAGGAACCAGCCAATCACATATAGCTTTGTGGCTCCTACCACATAGCCACAGGTCGGTAACAGGCAGGGCTGAAATTGGCCCACACGGGAACCCCACTAGGAGACACCAGAAACAACACACCCAGAGGCCAGCTTCAGACCACACCAGAGCACTAACTGGTTAGCCTCACAAGCCGCACACCCAAATGGGGGTCTCATGGCACAAGAACAGGGGTGAAACCTCCTGAGGGGTCAACCTCCACACAGCAGCTCATACACTGTGGGCATTGCCAATCCTCACAGTCAGTCAGCCTGGGAGTCAATCCCACCCACTGACATGCCAAAAGCAATCAAGGCTCAACTACAACAGGAGAACACACACAGCACATACAAGGGACACTCCTGGAACACACGCACAGGAGATCAGGGAGACTGCGCCATTGGATCACACAGGACACATACTACGTAAGGCCACCAGCAAAGACTGAGAGACATAGGAGATCTACCTAATCCATAGAAGCAAACACAGAGTGGCAGCCAGAATGAAGAAACAAACAAACAAACAAAAATGTACCAAATAAAAGAACAGGAGAAACCTCCAGAAATGGAACTAAATGAAATGGAGGCAAGCAACCTACTAGAGACAAAGTTTAAAACACTGATTATAAGAATGCTTAAAGAACTTAGTGAGAATTTCAACAAAGAGATAGTAAGCATAAAGAAGGACACAGAAACCATAAAAAAGAACCAGTCAAAAATAAAGGATACAATACTGGAAATGAAGAATACACTAAAAGGAATCAAAGGCAGATTAGATGAAGCAGAGGATCGAATCAGTGATTTAGAAGACAAGGTAGCAGAAAACACCCAATCGAAACAACAAAATGAAAAAAGAATTGAAAAAAAAGAAGCTGAAGGTATCATACTACCTGATATCAAATTATACTACAAGGCCAAAGTAATCAAAACACCATGGTATTGGCATAAAAATAAAACAAATAAATAAATAGAATAGAGAGCCCAGAAATAAATCCATGCCTATGTAGTCATTTAATCAATGACAAAGGAAGCAAGAATTTACATTAAGGTAAAGAAAAGACAAAAAAAAAAAAAAAAAGAAAAGAAACACAGTCTATTCAATAAATGGTGCTGGGAAAACTGGACAGATACACACAAAACAATGAAACTGGACCACCTTCTTATGCCATATACAAGAATAAACTTAAAATGAATTAAAGATTTAAATGTAAGACCCAAAACCATAAAACTCCTAGAAGAAAATATAGGAAGCAAACTCTCAGTTATTATCTTTCATAACATTTTTACTGATATATCCCCTTGGGCAAAGGAAACAAAACAAATAATAAACAAATGGGACTACATCAAACTATTAATAAAAAGTTTTGCACAGCAAAAGAAACCATCAACAAAACGAAAAGACATCCTACTGAATGGGAGAAGATATTTGCCAATGATACACCTGATAAGGGGTTAATATCCAAAATTTATAAAAAAACTCATACAACTCAACAACAAAAAAACAAACAATCCAATTGAAAAATGGGCAAAGCACCTGAATAGACATTTCTCCAAAGAGGACAAACAGATGGCCAACAGACATATGAAAAGATGCTCAACATCACTAATTATCAGAGAAATGCAAATAAAAATCACAATGAGATACCACCTCACACCTGTCAGAATGGCTATCATCAATAAATCAACAAACAACAAGTGTTGGTGAGGATGTGGAGAAAAGGGAACTGTTGTGTACTATTGGTGGAATTGCAAATTAGTACAGCATTATGGAAAACGGATGTTCCTTGAAAAAATTAAAACTAGAACTACCTTAGATGCAGCAATTCCACTCCTGGGTATTTATCTAACCCTAAGTTTACTGCAGCGTTATTTACAATAGCCAACATACAGAAACAACCAAAATGCCCATCAATAGATGATTGGATAAAGAAATTGTGGTACATTTATACAATGGAGAATTACTCTGCCATAAAAAAAGAATGAGATTGTACCATTTGCAACAACATGGATGGACCTAGAGGGTATAATGCTAAGTGAAATAAGTCAGACTGAGAAAGACAACTACCGTATGATCTCACTTATATGTGAAATCTAAAGAATAGAATAAAGGAACAAACAACAGAAATAGACTCATAGATACAGAGAACAAACTGATGGCTGCTAGATAGGAGGGGGTTGCAGGGATGGGTGAGAAAGGTGAAGGGATTAGGAGGTACAAATTGGTAATTCTAAAATAGTCACAGGGATGTGAGATACAGTATGGGGATTACAGTCAATAATGTAAAAACTATGTATGGTGCCAGATGGGTTCTAGACTTATTGTGGGGGAATCACTTCTAGAATATATAAATGCTTAAACACTGCGCTGTACACCTGAAACTAATATAAAATAATATTGAATGTCAACTAGAATTTAAGATCATATATATATGTGTATATATATATATATATATATATATATATATATAGAGAGAGAGAGAGAGAGAGAGAGAGAGAGAGAGAGACGGGATGTAAAGTACAGCATAGGGAATATAGTCAGTGGTATTGTAACAGCTACGTACAGTGTCAGAGGGCTAGTAGACTTGTTGGGGTTATCACATGTGAGGGGTGTAAATGTCTAATCATTATGCTGTTTTATACACCTGAAACTGGTTATATATATATATATATATATATATATATATACACACACACACACACACATACACACACACACACACACACACACCATATATACATATAGAGGATGCCAAAAAATGTATACACATTTTAAGAAAGGAAAAAACTATTTTAAAATTGTGATACTCAACATATACCGATAACAAAAGATAAATACAAGCCATGTTTGACTTCTGCAACTGTGGTTCCCTGAAAATAAGACCTAGCCAGGCCATCAGCTTTAATGCATCTTTTGGAGCAAAAATTAGTATAAGACCCCGTCTTATTTTAATATAATATTAAAATAATTATCTTATCTTATATAAGACCCGGTCGTATATTAATTTTTGCTCCAAAAGATGCATTACAGTTGATGGTCCGGCTAGGTCTTATTTTCGGGGAAACACAGAATTACAAGAGGTGTTCAAAGTGATTACCATCAGCATCCAGACACTTCTGATTAGAGCAAACTACTGTTTGAGCAATGTTGACTAAAATGTCCACTTGTACACATTTTTTTTGCACCCCCAGTATATATATCTAAATCCACAATCGTGGCCAGAGAATTTTAACATTCTCTGTCAGTAATTGATACAATAGGCAGGCAAAAAAAAAAGGTAAAATTGAATGTTATGAATAACAAATATGATCTAATGGATATATCTGGAAAATCTTCATATGTTAGGTAATAAAGAAACACATTTATAAATTAGATAATATTTTGAACTGAAAGTTTATAAAAATATTAGATTTCAAAACATGTGGGCTGCAACTAAAGCTGTATTTAGGAAGAAATATATGTATAGCCTTAACTACATATATTTGAAAGTAAGAAAGGCTAGAAATTAATGAGCTAAGAATCCATCTCAAGGAGTAAGAAAAGGAACAGCAAATAAAACTCAAAGAAAGTAGAAGATGAGTCAAAAGGTATAACACAATACAACAGAAGCATTTGCTACATGTTCTTGGCCTCATTATAAATTGAGGAAACGCCAATTAAAACTTCAAGGAAATGTTGTTACACACTCATCTCCTGGTAAACACTAAAAGAAACTGGCAGTAGTAAATTCTATGGAGGATTCAAACCAATGAGATCTCTCAGACTGTTTGTAGAACTAAATTAGTACAAATAATCTGAAAATCAATTTTATATTTTCTATTAAAGTTGAAAATATATTTACCAGATGACCCAGCAATTCCACATTAGGAATACATACTCTAGAGAAATTATTGTATATGGGCAGTAGAAGACATAACCAAGAGTGTTGCTAATAGCACATTGCTCTTAACAGCCAATAGATGAAAACAACCCAAATGTCCATCAACGATAGAGGGTCAGTTTGGTATATTCACACAATGGGATACGTTACAGCCATCTAGATAAACTACAGCTATAAAGCTGAAAAACGAAAGAACGGACAAACTCTACCATGTTGTTTAGGAAAGTGTACATAAGCAGTGGAATTATAAAGACAGTTGAAACATTGATTATCAAAAGAATTGAGAGTTATTTCTTCAGGCAACGGACAAAAGAAGCTTCTAGCATGCTAGTTCACCCAGTACAGTTTCATATGTTCACCTTATAACTAGTCATTAAATTCTACATAAGTTTCATGTTTGGTGTATATTTCACCTTTTTTAATGTGAAAAAGTAGATAAAAGACAAAGAAAATATACTGAAAACTGAATAATAGTTAAGTCTGGGGAGTATTTAGCATGCATTTTATAAGTAGAAATAAAACCCAAGAAACGTCATTTATTTTAAAAAGTTAATGAATAATCTATATTGAATGAATGATAAAATATCTGAAGACGACAGTGTCTGAAGATATGTCAGTTACCGTGTTTCCCTGAAAATAAGACCTAGCCAGACGATCAGCTCTAACACGCCTTTTGGAGCAAAAATTAATATAGGACCCAGTCTTATTTTAATTTAATATAAGACCGGGTCTAATATAATATAATAATATGATTATAATGTAATATAATAATATAATTATAACATAATGTAATGATATAATTATAACATAATGTAATGATATAATTATAATATAATATAATTATAACATAATGTAATAATATAATTATAATATAATGTAATGATATAATTATAATATAATGTAGTAATATAATTATAATACAATATAATAATATAATTATAATATAATATAATATAATATAATATAATATAATATAATATAATATATAAATAAAAGACCAGGTCTTATATTAATTTTTGCTCCAAAAGAGGCATTAGAGCTGATGGTCCGGCTAGGTCATTTTCCAGGAAACATGGTAGTTACCCATCAGAAGTAAACAATAACCTCTCGACTTTTTCGTCTCTAGAGGGCAGTATCAGCCCTAGACCAGTGGTTCTCAGGTCTCCTGCATGTTAGTCAACTGGGGAGCTTTTAGAACTCCCAATGCCCAGGATGTAGCCAGACCCATCAATTCAGAATCTCTCAGGAGAGACCCAAGCATCAGTATTTTTACAGTTCTTGGCTGATTATAAAGTCCAGCCTGGGCTGTGAACCACTCTCTAGATTAACATAATCATGGGGATGTACCTTCTTTTCAATATCCTTTAAATTATTATGCGTGCGTCAAGGCTCCTCCTTGGCCAGTTTTTCCACAATTACTGGGGAGAGCAGGAAAGATTAACAAGCAGTATCTGTATAATTAAAAGTGTTCCTGTGCCTAAGGAAAAGGCTGCGAGCTTTATGTAATCAAATACCTATCACAAAAAAATACATAGGTTTAACCATTGCCCCTTCATATTCTCATTTAGCTCTGAAGTTTGTCTAACATGATGTGCTGCACTGTGGCTTTTAACAATCTCACCTTTCTTGGTTTGCATTGCTCGCCAAGAGGCCGAGCTTTCTGCAGCGCTGGTATTCAGTTGAACTGTGAAAATCCAAGAAAAGCCCTGTGAAAGTCAACCGGTTAATGTGGAAATGGTTTTGTGTGGCGGGGCTGAGAATGGGAAGGATGAGTAGTAAGAATTTCAGTATGTGGGAAGACCGCTTAAAACCAATTTAATTCAAACTTTGATGGCCAACATTGGGGTTAAATGTACACCTTTTCCCTAAAATTTCCAAGTCTTCATTAATTTGTTTAGAAGCTCTAAGATAAGATTGTGAGATGTCATTATATCATGCAATTATGGTCATTACACTTGGGCATACACAATAGCATAATCTGTAGAAAACCGCTTTAATGCTAAAACTATTGTGTTGCACTGAACATGTTGCTCCTAAGGCTCAAATGGCTCAAATAATGTTAAATATAATGTAATACATGGCAAATTGGGGGATAATTTAAATTCTTCATATTTGCCATGTTTCCTGTTTTCTAGTATCTTTTTTTAAGTTCTTTTGTAATTTTTATTAAACCTTTCGGCATAACATTGGTTAATAACATTATATAAGTTTCAGGTGTACAACTTCATAATACATCATCTGTATATTCCATATGTGCTCACCACCCAAAGCCTAGTCTCCTTCTGTCACCTTGTATTTGAACCGCTTTACCCTCTTCATCCTCCACCCGTCCCCTTCCCTTCTAGTAACCACCATTCTGTTGTCTGTATCTATGAGTTTGTTATTTTTGTTTGCATGTTTGTTTTGTTTGTTTATTTGTTGCTCTTTGTTTTAGATCCCACATATGAGTGAAATCATATGGTTCTGGTCCTTTTCCATCTGACTTATTTCACTTAGCACGATACCCTCAAGATCCATCATTGTCACAAATGGCAATGTCTCATCTTTATATGGCTGAGTAGTATTCCATTGTATACATGTACCACATCTTCTTTATAAAACAGTGTCTACAAATAATTTTTAAAAACCAAATAGCACAAAGGTTATGTAAGGAAAAAGGAAGCCCCTCTCCACCCCCAACTGCCAGTGTTGCTCTGGGGGAGCAAACACTCTTAGCAGTTCCCAGGGTGTGTGTCCAGAGATGGACTGGGAAGGAAATTGTTTTCAACTCCATTTCCAAGTCCAATCAAGCTATCAACACCAATGTGGGCCAACTGAGCAAGATATGAAAGCAATAATAGCACATAGCAAGATATCAAAAATTTTACCATTTATGCACCCTTTATCTGGAAACTACAAAAGGGTGTTTTCCACCAACGTAAGAGGATAAACCAAAGACATTGATTCCAGGAAATGGGATCCAGGATGCCAGCTGTATAGCAAGCCTGGGGAGTGAGCCAGCCAGCTCTGACGAGGGTGTGAAGAGCTCAGGAGAGAAGGCTCCAATAAAAGTTACATCAGGAAACTGGTCCATTACCTTTGGTCGTGTGGCAAACAGAATTGACAGGCAGTTGAATGAGGAGGGAAGAATTACTGATGGCTACATATATAAACGAAGCAAAGGAAAATGCACAAATATTAATTCCAGTGGGGTAGGAGAAATTTTCACAGAAAAAACAAAAACGTAACCACAGCACAGTACTTTTCCTAGTAGTTAATGATATTTACATGGTCATACATAACAAATAGAAAATAAAGATGCAACCAAAAATTGGGATATAATGAATGAGAAGGTGAGGGAGGTGAAGTAGCGGCAGAAGGTGTGAGGTACCTCAATCACGATCTGAGGTAACAGGAAGTCGATAGAAACTGTCTGAAGTGACCTAACAAGACATAGCAGTAGAAGATTATTTAGGAATATTGACACAACTGCCCGAATAAACCACAGAAAAGATCAGGCCTGAGGAGGACGGGAGAGGGCAAAGACTGCTGTTTTCATGACTTAGTCTTATAGTACCAGTGACTTTTCACACTCTGCACACGCATCATTTTGATAAAAATAACTACGTAATTCTGTTAAGTCTGCCTAAAGGAAAGTTCATGTAAATGTAAAAATAGAAAAGATACTGCTCGTCTTCCAGAGTAGTTCACATTCCAATTTCAGAGCTACCAATTTCTGTGGCTTCTTCTGCACACAGCTCTCAGTGACACAGTTGGAAGGGCTAGAGAGAAAGTCATTGTATTAATCAGGATACGATATGTGATGATGAATCAAAACAAAAGAAACTCTGAAATTTCAGTGGCTTCCCACAATAGACGCTCACGAGAAGTGTGGTGGAGGTCATGGACCACTGTCAACTGGAGTAGAGAAGGGAACAGATGGACAAGACACCCTGGCTCATCACTGCCTTCTGTCTTGGGTCCTTGGCTCGAAGGAGTTGACTCCAAACTAATCGCAAGGGAAGCTGAGAAATCGACAAGAGTTTGCAGGTTACGAGGTGAGCGCTAACACACTCTGCTGATAACAACCTGCCAAAGCATCATGTGTAAAAGGGCAAACAGGAGAGGAAAGAGACGTGCTAAGAAAAGCGGCAATGGAACAGGTGCCTGAACCTTACCTGCCTTCCCAGGAAATAGGGAGGTAACCCCTCTGTCCACCTCGCAGAATCGTCTTAAGCAAAAGGAGCATGTGCTTTGTAAACCATTGACAGTACACAACCTCAAGGTGGTAAATTATCTGTAGGTAGCCATCTGTGCCCTTTGCCAAACCCACATTCTGCAAACACATTTAAGTTGGTATGTTACATTATTGTTGGGAGAAAATTTCCTTATCATTTATTTTGTTTTTAAAGGATTTAACTAAGAGTTGTAAATTGGCTGATTGAAAAGATTTCCTGGAGTGACACAAAGGGTCGTGGATCCCCTGCCTCTTCTTGTGCCCTCTGCCCCTGACTGGGGTCAGTAGGCTTGAGGCCATCCTCGGTAAAGGGATGATTAATACATCGTCATTCTCATCAACAAGCACGGCTTCTTTAATTACAATCGTCAGTTATACCGCTGGTAACATAAATCTCTAATGTACTTTCTTATCTTCCTCAGCCAGTTATATTTTTTGTCCCATCGTTATAATTCTCAAAAGCTACAAATATTGCTTAGCCACTCTTCATTTTAGTCTGTCAAGCCATGTTTTAAGGGCAATACAGGCCTCTCATAAGAAAGTAAAATATATTAGTGTCAGACTGTAGAGAAAATATATTCAATTGAACCGACTACACACTCCTGCTCACTGTGATAGTCCAAGATTTTGTAGAGGAAACACACACACTGTTTTATACTAATCTGCTAATTTAAATGTGCCCTCAGATACTAGTAACAAAGAGTACTTCTGTGGTTCACTGAGACCTAAACCACTTCCAAACTGGAGCTCTACCATATCAACAAGTGGCCTCAAAACTTACTACGAGGAGCGGGGTGGGCATTTAGCTCAGTTGGTTAGAGCATGGTGCTAATAACACCAAGGTTGTTCATTCAATCCCTGCATCGGCCACTGTGAGCTGCGCCCTCCTTAAAAAAAAAAAAAAAAAAAAGTCAATTGTCACCCCAATAAATTAAAAAAAAAAAAAAACCTCACTACTAGAAGCAAAGGAAAAGCCTGGAGTACTCACACCTGTTCTTCTATGCTTCGACCCAGAAGCCACATCTGACAGTTCTGTTTACAGTCTATTGGTTAGAACTGGTCATGTGACCTCAACCGAATAGCAGGGGAGATGCCATCTTCTGTTGTACCAGGAAGAGGAATCTTAAATGGAATTCGGTAATTCTTTTTCTATCTTAACGGGTAAACACAAAGGCCCACTGGGAACTCATAGCCAGAGTTCATACGTTGATGTGAGAGCTCAGAAGGGTGGGTTTCAGGGAAGAAATCCCAAAGCAACTGACTGTAAAGATACCTTTAATTTTATACCCCATGTATCTTGTGTTTATTGAAACAGAATGGATTCACACTTATCTTTGTCTTAATAAACAGAGCATTCTGAGCACAATTAAGCTTTTTTTTGGTGGTTACAAAAGCAGCTTGGTGCAGTGCAATATAAAAAAGGCTGGGTCCCATCTCCATCCTGCCAATTAACTAAAAAAACTGGAAGCAAGTCACAATCCTGCTGCGTCTCAATTAACTTCTTCTGCTGCAAAAGGGAGAAAATATATTTGTTCTGCCCAAATCAAACGCTGTTGTGTATGAAAGTGTTTTCTAATGGTACAGAGCTATTTTTAATTGATTGGGTTTGGGTTGTTTTGTTTGTTGGTTGGGTTTTTTTTGTTTTGTTTTGTTTTTTAGCAATTAGCTTCTTTTTCTATAACTCACCATGTTACAGTTTTGCTTTGAAAATAAGACAATAAATTAGGCAAACAAAATTTCACCCTGCAATGGTTCCTCCTTCTGTTTAATACTTTAAATGCAATCTACATAATAGTGAGTTTACACATCTACATTTTGCTCCTCGGTGTAACATATTAGGCAAAAATACAATCGGCATCTATGTGGATCATTTTCAACTGAAAGTTTTGTTTTTGCTCCAAGCCTAATTGGTGGTACCGCTGGCTTATAAACACTGTCTAAAGAATACAATGAAAGGAAATTTCCTCAGGTGCTTTTTTTGTTTTTTTACTTTTCATTATGGGAAGTATCTAACATACACTGTAGTATGCAGACTAATGCCCTCCCTGTCGTACGTTACACAGAAAGAGGAACTGAGGCTGCAGATGGAATGAAGGTCACGGATCATCCTGAGATGGGGACATGATCCTGGGTTAACCCAGTGAACTCAAAATAATTACAAGGGGCCATAAAAGCAGAAAACATTTCCTCGCAGATGAGAACCAGAGAGATGGCAGCATGAGAAGGACTCAACCCGCCCTGGAGGATTTGAAGACGAAGGAAGAGTCACAAGCCGAGGAACAGACAGCTTCTGGAAGATGAAAAGACAAGAAAACAGTCTCCCCTCGAGCCCCCAGGGAGGAACGCGGCTCTGCTCTGCTGGCACCATGATCGTGGCCCAGGAAGACCCAGGTTGGAATTCTGACCTACACAACTATGAGATAATAAACTTCCACTGTGTCAGAGAGCTACGTTTCTGGTTATTTCTCACAACACTTACAGAAAACTAATATATATGTGAAAGTAGAGAGAACAGTGTAACAACCTCCCATGTACTCATTAGCCAACTTCAATAATTATCAACTCATCTTTTTTCATAGACATACCCACCCGCTTCCTCCCAATTACATCAAATTATTTTGAAGCAAATCCCAGACATCTTTCAATACTTAAATATTCCAGTATGTGTCTGTAAAAGACCAGGACTCTTCTTTTAAACATAACCATAATAGCATCTAAAATTTAATGATAATTCCATAATATTATTAAATATACAGTGTGGGTTCACATTTCCCCCGATTAGATCAGAAATGTTTTATTAGAGTTTATGTGTGTGAATCAGAAGACAAAAAAAAAAAAAGCCATAATTGCAATTGATCAAAACGCTACTTCATTCTCTCTTAATCCATAATATCCTCCCCACCCCACCCTTTTTTCTCCTTACAGTGTATTTGTGGAAGAAACCGAGTTCTGTGTCCTGTAAAGTGTCCCACCAGCTGGGACTTCACTGTCTGCTAGCCTGTGTCGTTAGTCAAGATATCCGTCTGTCCCCTATGTTTCCCACGCATTGGTAGTTGGATAAAGAGGTTTGATCCAATTCAGTATTGTTTGGAGGTTTTTTTACAAGAATAACTCATAGGTGTATTGTTCAATTCTAACAGAAGGCCCATAAAATCTGGTTGTCTCTCTTTTTTGTGATTATATATAGCCATTTAAAATTATTGCTTTGATCCATCACTTGAAAATTAAGGGTTGCAAAATGGCAACATTCACAGCCTATCATTCCTTATTTATTACCTTCAATACAGCTTTAAAAAGAAACTCCTCCTCATCAAATATGTCATCATCATGCCTTAGGCCCAGATGGCAAATATTATAGCTCTGCGGTCCACACAGTCTCTGCAACCACTCAGCTCTACTGAGTAAAAGCTGCCCCCTCCCCCAACTGCCACTCTAAATGGATCTATTGGCTTCTCAGAGTGATGGCTGATGATACCTTCCTTCTCTAATCCTCCAGGTCTGCCTTTCCAACCGCCTCTTACCCATTCCTCCCAGTCTCATTTCCTCCAGTGCAACCCTGCTCCCATCTTGGTTCTGCTTCCTTGCTCGACAGCTATAACCAAAGTACAACATACCTTTAGTAAAAGGGCCCAGCCACCACCCCCCACCCAGAGAAAGGAGACGTGCTGTGGGAAGCGCCTGCTCACCTGCACTTTATTTAGGTTTGGAACTAAGCCTGTGTTCAGGACCTACGTCTGTCTCCTAAGTGCCCTCAACTCGGTTTAAACCTCTCAGTTCTCATCTGGGAACTGAACGGACTCCAGTTAGCACCCTGCCTACTGGTTGCTGAGGACATAGTGAAGATTACACATGTAAAGACGAGGTGGGGAGAGAATGGAGGCAGATTCCTAAGATGGCAAAGTAGATACATGCTGTGCTCACCTCGTCCCATGAACACATTAAAATTACAACTAAATTATAGAACAATCAACCTGGAGAACCATCTGAAGTGTGGCTGAACAGAAGTTTCATAACTAAGGATATAAAGAAGCCACATTGAGTCTGGCAGGAGGGGTGGAGACGCAAAACGGCCAGCCCCAAATCTCCATGTGGTGGGTGAAAATGGGAAGATATCTTGGTCACAGAGTTTCCCCCCAGAGGAGCAAGGGAGCCCAGCCTCACACCAGGCTCTCCAGCCCAGAGTACTGGCGTGGGGAAGAGGAGCCCCCAAAACATCTGGCTGTGAAAAACAGTGGGGATTCTGACCATCTGGGTGGGATGGAAGGCTGCGGGAAACCCAGACATCCTCTTAAAAGGCCCGCACACAGATTCACTTGCAGGCACTCACCTTGGGCTCCAGCGGAGGGATGGTGATTCAGGGGGCATCGGAGATATACAGGGGACAGACTGAGGTGTGTCGTTTCAGGTAAGGGTTGGAAGATAGTCACCCTTTTCCCTGAGTGGGGTTCTCATCCCATGCAGCTGACAGGCAGACGCCATCTTTCCAATGTTGAGCCCGCCCCCTATGCTTACGGTCAAATCTGAATCTGATTGGCCTGGTGAGCACTGGGGCTCCACCCTGATGACTCAGGTGGGACCCCGCCCCACCCAACTCCGTACTGCAGGAGGCTTTATCAGAGGCTGAACCTTACCAGAGCCGGCAACCTGCAACAGGCAGCAGCAGGCCTTGGTGTGTCCTGGAATTCATTTTGTGGAGCTACCTCAGGCCCAGTTCTGGTGGCTGCCATCCTCGGTTCACAGCGTGGCCTCTCCCACACGCCTCCAGGTCCAGCATAGGCAGTGACCAACTGTGGATCGCTTTGTAGCTCCTACCAGGTAGTTCCCAACCAGTCACAGGCAGTGGGTGACCTAGGCCTACTCAGAAGACCTTCCCAAGAGGCCCCAGAACCAACATACTTGGAGGTTGGCTTCAGACCACAGCAGAGCACCATCTAATTAGCCTCACAAGTGGCACACACAATGGGAGGTCTCAACAGGCACCAGAGCCCACTGGGGGGAATCCCACTCCATGTGGTGAGCCCTCCACACAGCAGCCCATAAGCTGTGGATGTGACCAAACCCCACAGCCAGTCAGCCTGAGAGTTAATCCCATGCACTGATGTGCCAATAGCAACCAAGGCTCAAACATAACATGAGGGCACAGACACCCCATACAAGGGACATTCCTGAAGCACCCACTGCAGTGACCAGGGAGACCATGTCACTGCGCCCCACAGGGCACCCACTACATTAGGCCACCCGGCCAAGATTAGAAGACATAGCAGATCTACCTAATACACAGAAACAAATATAGAGGCAGCCAAAATGAGGAAACAAAGAAATACATCCCAAATAAAAGAACAGGAGAAAACTCCAGAAAAAGAACTAAATGAAATGAAGGCAAGCAACCTACCTGAGACAGAGTTCAAAACAACGGTTATTAGGATGCTCAAGGAACTTAGTGAGAACTTCAATAGAGAGATAGCAAGCATTTAAAAAAAGGACATAGAAGCCATAAAAAAGAACCAGTCAGAAGTGAAAAATACAATAACCGAAATGAAGAATGTACTACAAAGAATCACCAGCAGACTAGATGAAGCAGAGGATTGAATCTGCTATTTGGAAGATAAGGTAGAAGAAAACACCCAATCAGAACAGCAAAAGGAAAAAAGAATTTTAAAAAATGAAAATAGTTTATTTAAGAGAACTCTGGGACAGCATCAAGTGTAACAACATTTGCATCATAGGGGTAACCAGAAGGAGAAGAGAGAGAGCAAGGGATTCAGAACCCATTTGAAGAACTAATGATGGAAAACTATCCTGACCTGGAAAAGAAAATAGACATACAAGTCCAGGGAGCACAGACACTCCCAAACAAGGTGAACCCAAACAGGCCCACCCCAAGACACATAATTAAAATGAGAAAGGTTAAAGACAAAGAGAGAATCCTAAAAGCAGCAAGAGAAAGGCAACTTAGTAACTTATAAGACAGCCCTCATAAAATTGTCAGCTGATTTCTCAACAGAAACTTGGCAGGCCTCAGGGATTGAGGAGGAGATGCCATTCAGCCCATAATAGCTCCCTCCTGTCACCTCATTCCTTTGCTCTACACCATAGTATACGTGTAAACCTCTATTGTCTCTCTCCTCCATAAACTTGGCACTTAAAGCAGTGCTTCTCACACAGGAAGCCATTTTTCTGCACAAATGAATAAGCTTATCATTTGTGAGAGCCAAGCCAGAACGTGCTTGATTTTATGAGCTGGAGGGTGGGCCTGGGTTTCCAATAACCGGGCTGAAAGGCAGTGGGACTGCTGTGTGGAGCTCCGAAAAGGGAGAGGAAAAAGATCAGCGACACCCCTTCCTGCATCCAGGGTCTTAGAATGGATGTGAGATCCTGGGTGCTGGTGTGCTCTGCAGGTGGCATGACAGGCATTTAGCAATCGGGCTTAAGTTCATCCCTTTGTCTTCGTCTAAGGAGACAAAAAAAAAAAGAGTTGCCTGAGTTAGGATGCTTTTAATGATGAGAGAAACTTTCTCCAAATAGTTTTAATCCAAGGGGCAATTTGTTGGCCCACCTGGCTGACGAGGTTCCTGGGGATCCTACAGGATTGGAGGGGGAGCTAGTCTGTAAGTGGAGAGGATCCCCAGGACTCCCTGGCAGTCAGTCTCTCCCCTGCTTTTGCTTGCAGATACCCTTGCTGTATTCCACTGTATCAGGTCCTCTCCCTGTGACAGAGACCATGGACTCTGCAGTAACAGCCTGCAGCAAGAGCAGGATCAATCCCTATGAAGCTCTCTGATTGGTTGGTTTGTGTCACATGCCCATGCCTTGGTCAATCGTGTTGCTGATGGAAGAGCTTGGTTGGCCATTCCTGAGTTGTGGCCCATTCCTGTGGCTCTAGGGGTATAGACAGTGATTAATACAGTATCTTTAGAACCTCCTGAGTTAAAGATGGGCTACTTTGTCCTAAGGACACAATGCTGCCCAGCGTCCACCAGAGATTGTTAGGCAAAGCTCTGCAAACCAAAGGAATAAAGCTGTAATTGTGAAATGACAGAGAATAGTGTGTTCATCTTTGGGAGAAGAACCTCTCTTCCACACACCTCTTAACACATACTTCTTAAGTAGCTGTCTATTTTTTCTGCCCATAGTCCATTTAAGTCCTGACTAGCTTAAATGAACGGCTGATAAGCATTTAGAAATTGGTGTAGCTACATTATTTCATTAAGCTCATGCAGGTGTACTGCCCTGGGAAGCAGAACTATAAGGTGGGTATAGAAAGGGTCACTTAGGTAGAAAATCACAGTGGTAACACACCCATGACTCTTTAGAGTTCTGGGACACTTTAGTCAGCATGTCCATGCGTCCCGGCCTTGTCTATGGACCATGATCAAACATGCTTCTCACCAAGCATCTGCGGCCACTCCCAACCCTCAGATGACAGAAGTTTCTGTTTATTCTATGTTTGCTTAAACAGCATTAAGGTCCTGAAGACTTTTGGCGGACAGTGGCCCTACTCAGTAATTGCTGGGAAGAGTTAAGTGAGGTAATATGTGTAATTGTATAAACCAATAGATAAGTATTAGCTAGAACCATATAAAATTGCTGATATTATATTGTTCACTTTCTACCTACAAAAATGGCTCACCTAATGTAAAGAATTGTAGGAAAATAGGGGACTGGTAGTAAAATAGGCAACTTTATCATTTTTTGGCAGGACAGGTAAGAATGGAATTTTGGATAAATGGCAACTAAAACTGGCAAAAGTTGAGGGCTAGAAAGAGGTGATATCGATTGTACTAGGTTTGCATTTGGCTTGTGCAAATTGTTATTTATATGAAGGCTTCAGAATGTGACTGTATTTGGAGGTAAGGTCAAATGAGGTCACTGGGATGGGCCCTACTCCAATCTGACTGGTGTCCTTATAAGAAGAGATTAGAACTCAGACAGACACACAGAGGGATGACCACATGAAGACATAGGAAAAGATGATCACGTACAAGTCAAGGAGAACGGCCTCAGAAGGAACCAGCCTGGCTGACACCTTGATCTTGGATTTCCAGCTTCCAGAACTGAGAACAAATACATTTCTGTTAAATCACTCAGCCTGTGGTATTCTGTATGGCAGCCCAAATTGACTAAGACACATGGAAACGTAATTTGACTTAGAGCAAGTGTCAATGAAAGGAAGAGCAGTCTGAGCTCTTAGCCTTGGAGTGCTCCAGAATGCTGGCTGGCAGGGTTAGAAAGGGGTGGGTGGGGTGGGGCCAGCAAAGGAAACCAGGAGGTGAGGTGAGAGGAAATACAGCAAGATGTGGTGTCCCAGAAGCCAGGGGACGGGAGTCTTAGGAAGGAGGCTAGGCTCTGGGATATCAGATGGCACTAGGGCTCCAGCAAGATGCAGCTGCCAGCCAGATGGAGAGCACTGGAGATTCCACCAGAATGATTACTGTGCAGGGACGAGGTGAGGAGAAAATGGGAGCTGAGGAGGAGTGGCAACAAGAAGGCTGTTCTTTGGAGAAGTTTTAGTGTTAAAGGAAGAGAAAGAGAAAGGCAAATGAAGGAGGTCTAGAAAGTTGTCTCTGAGTGGGAAGTGAGAGAGCATGTTTGTGTGCTGTGAGAATGTTCTAGAAGGGAGGGAGCAACTGGAACTGCAGATAGGGTGGGAGGAGAGAGTGATGGGAGTGGAGTCTGTGAGGGGAAGCAGAATGACAGGTGGGGAGGATGGTCATTGAGGGGACCACAGAGGGAGGACAAGGCCTGGCTGGAGGGTGGGGAAGAGTAGGCCTTTGATCCTCAGAAGACATTCCACTCTCCGCCCATCTCCGGGCATCCCACACCCCCCGCCCCTGACACACATCCCTACACCCCCTGCCTCTCTCCTCCAACTTCTCTTTTATTTCTGAGACAGGCTGGGGATGCAGCCTGCAAAGAGCGTAGGTGGACAGCGATTTCCAGGTCCGCAGTATCACAAGAATTATGGCAAATACACGCTAACATCAAAGAAAACACATCGGTTTCAATCACTTTATTTCCATTTAAGTGACACTTTGAAAGATCAAGGATCCATTCTACACCTCAGAGATAAATCAGCGTGGAGATTCTAAACCGTATCAATCCACAAGGCTTGATTTCTTAAACTTAAATGACAGCTTTTAAAAAATATAAATATACCTGAGAGAAAGAAAATGCTCTGGGCATATAATTTCTGACAGGATACCTCGGCCCTCCCCACTCACCGAGACCCTGCCCCGCTAAGGACCCTCCAAGAGTTAGGGCCCCACGTCTTTGTTTCCAAAATCCAAGTGAAACAAGAAATCACCATCTTTTACAAAGTCAGCACGTCAAGGTTGTTCAGCATATTTTTCTAAACATATAAAATCAAAGTCAAATTTTAAAAATATTTTCCCAAGCACAAAATATAGAAATCATATAGAATAAAATAAAAAATTGTCCAGTTTATACCATACGTTGCCCAATTTTCAGGAAGAGCCCAAGTTTATGTCTATCTACAGTTTAGAACTGACGTAAGTGCAGTTATGCTATTTTAATAATTTAATTTTTATTAGATCATGTACCATTATTAATAAATCATAATATATATGCCCACTCTCACAATATGATAAGAGTCTAGCAGATCCCACTAAAATACAGGGAGACAACATTTTCAAATACCAATCGGTAACATATAAATTTACTTTTATTTCTTGTCTTTCAGGAAAAACAAAATTTGACCACAAAGTCTCCTCCATTGGCATTAAACAATTTCCAGTCATGCTGGATTTTTCTTGATGTCTTATTTGACCAGGTATAAAATAAGTCAATTCGCCCTCATTGGATATTTCCCAAAGCAGAATTTAACTAAGTGTGTCATCACCTCTTTGGTTTATCTCTAGGGACTAAAAGACTGGATGCTTGAGACCACTGACTTCCCCGAACTATGTGTGTGGCAGGAGCAACAGGCCAGGCTGTGGAAAAGCCACACTGGCACCCTAGCTCTGTATGCATCAGGCACCAATTTCTTAAACCAGAGAACGGAAGTAGTAGAACAAACAGACCTCGCAAAACAATGTGACACCAAAAAGTACATTTGGCTGTGGAATTCATTTTTCCACTTACATATTTAAGGTTGATTATATCTGATAAGGAAGAAATTGGGTTTTTTTTTAATTAAAAACTAATTTGTTGTTTGTCAGTACTCCAGTCGGCAAACCCAAGGACGCATTCTTGCTTCCTCACCTCTGTGCCCATCCAGCCCTTCACGGCTCTCTGCCCCACACGGGACGGGTGGCTTCACCACTCATCGCCAGGGCCAATCTGAGAGCAGGGGCCCCTTCCTGGTAGTCATATTTGCAAAGCAGGAAAATAGAGAAGAATCCATGCTTCTAAGTGTCCAGGGGCCACAAGCTTCAGATCCTTCCATCTATATTCAAACAGAGAATGTAAGCATGTTTCCTCTCCCACAGACATAATTAAGAGTTTATTTCAAATACATCTCAGCCCATGATAAATTTTCCTGCTGTTCACATACAGATTTTTGAATCATGTGGAACTAAACAGAAACAAAAATAGGTGGCAATAACAATCTATAAAAGAGGTTCAGGAATTGATGTTTGAAGGGAATTCAGAGTTCACTACATCGACTCCAGCCCACCCTTTTGCCTGAAAACCTGTTTGGGGAAATCACCTTGAAACCCAATAGATATTTATCAAGTATCTCCTCTCCACCAGGCACCCCACCAGGGATCCAAAAAGAGAGAAGAGGAAGCCTGACAAAAGTTCACGATCTCCTGGGAAATTGCTAAGATGTCAGTCCTGATGTGACAAGTGCTGAAAATTAATTCTTTGCAAAAAATCATGAGAAAACAAATACTTCCAAATGGGAGACACAGAGAAAAGATATGTATCTTCTAATCCATTTTTCAAAGGAGGAGGCACAGCAGCTGTTATATTAACTCAGACTTCTGAATTATGCCATCTATCACAGTCTGGAGAATCTTCGTGTGGGGAGTCCATGAGAATCACCCAGGCCCGGCCTAGCTCCTTTCAGCCTGTGGACCAAGGCTATGTGTGCAGATGACTAAACAGCGGTGCCCGCACAGCTCTTGCTTGGAAGAAACACAGCCATATTCAATAGGCTATTTGATATCTTCCACTTTATTTCACTCTGTTTTATTCTGTTTGGAAGTTGGCATTCGGGAAAATCTCTGAATAATGTGACTGCTGCCCATCGCTGCAGCCCGTGTTTCCTCCACACCACAGGTGGCATGTGTCACATACCTGCTGTGTAATAAGTGTGTGACTGTGCAAAAGTGAGAATAAATGAGATCTCTCAAGCTCCATGCTGTCATCGCAATGGCTGAGGAGAGCCCTGGGGGCGCCTGTTCTTTTACATCCTATGTAAGCAAACGTGGCCTTGCTCTTCTTACTGCCCGTCACAGGCTCTTGGGTAGAGCAAAAAACTTTCAGAAACCAGCTGCCACTGAGTATAGTGCCTCTAGTCAGAACCTCGGAACACACACATACACACACACAAACACACACACACACACACACTCCACATATATACACGACACGACACACAGAGCACATTTCTCACACACACTCCACACTCACACACCATACCCCCCCACACACACACACACACACTGATAGAAGCCACATGTCTAGTGTTGAACCCACATTCTTTTGAGAGATGGCCTGTTTTGCAAGGGCTATAGGGAGAGAACAGTGGAAAGTGGGCTGGATTGGACTGGAGGGGTTCCTGTTCTGAAGCCAGACACTCAGCTGAAACATCAGAAGGAAACATGAGTGACCTCAAGATGAGGCTGACAGGGACAGGACAGGTTGGAGGACTCAGCTAAACAGGACGTTCCTGGGAACGCCGCAGATGACAAAGGGCTGAGTCCCAGGTCAGAAAGGACCAGGAAGGAGCAGCTGGAGATGTGTGTCAACACAGAAAAGAAGTGGCAACACATAGGAAAAGGGACAAGATGGCAGACCCCTTGGGCTGGGTCAGCCCTGAGCTTCCTGTGGAAGACTCGAGGTGCCTTGCCCATCTTTGGGCACCATGGGAGGACTCACCAACCTTGCTCTAGGGAAGGGCAAGACATTGAAGGCAAAGGGGCTGGGTCTCTGCCATGTCTGAGCCCCTGGGGCAAGTCACTGAGTCACTCTGAACCTCAGCCTTCTCAACTCAAAACCATGGGGCTGATTACAATAAGAATCGCTGCCTCAAACGGCTGTCATGAAGATTCAATGGGAAAGAAAGTGTGGAAATGATTTATGATGTGTGTCCACAGAGAAGGCACTGAATAAACCCTTCCTCCTTCGATTGCCAAGAGGACAAATGCCCTAGTCACCATTGCGAGATTGCATATTTGCCCAGCTAAAGCTCTCTTTGCCAAGAACCTCAGTTTGACCCTCATTCCTGACAGCTCATAAAAAGCATTGAGCATAACTACCCAATAAATAAACAAATAAAAGAGCAAAGTACTGATGTGAGCTTTCTGAGGCAGATTTCTAACCCTGGAGATGCTGCAAACTGAAGGACTTATCAAAGTCACTCCATTTTCCTGAGCCTTGGTTTTCTCATCTATAAAAAGGAGGCTGTTTTTTAAACTGAAGATGATCTCTAAGGCACATTCCAGCTCCATTTTTTTTTTTTACCAGTTCAGATTTTTTCATACATTCTACATTAACCAAATCTAGAACACTGTGGTCTGCAATTCTGAAGAACACCACAGGTATAAGAATTTCTCCAAGAGTTCCGAGGAAGATTCAAAGGAGAGAAAGGAACTGAACTGATTCAAGAACTGAAACAAAGTCTTAAAGACTCAGCCCAGAGATTTCTTGATTCACACACAGATCACTAAACATATGCCATCACAGTATGCGAGAAAACTCACAGCCTACACATTGGTCATCATCACGGCACCCAATTACTGAGCGATCTACACTCACTGTCTTAACCAACCCAGTAACCCTGTGAGGTGGGAACTACTGTGGTCCCATTTTTCGGATAAGAAAACTGAGGTCAAAGAACATTGGTAACTTGCTTATGGGAGTGACGGAGGGAGGTAAAATTCAAATGCAGGCAGCCCGACCACATGCAAGAGGATCAAAGAACTCACGTGAAAATAATTAATTTCATTTTAAAAGTCCATTTTGGTACTTCTGTCAGCCTCTGGGGACTAGAGCAGTGCTGGGGTGCCCAGCAGGAGTTGGGTCAACAATCTGACCTCTGGAACAGCCCACAGCTCATGGATAGGACAGGGTGCCCAGGGGCAATCACTCAGCTTCCTTGTATCTCTGAGTTTCTTAATCAGATCTGCTTTTGTGGGGGGGAAAAACGCTGGATGTAAAGTGGAGAACAGGCTGAGAGGCAGTATGTTCAGATCCGTGAAACTAATTAAGAGGACATGGCCTGAGTCCAGTTGAACCAAGATGGTGACCTGGACTGAGGTTACAATGACAGACCTGGGAGAAGAGGTCAAATCCACAGGCACTGGCAACCATCAGACATGGCAGGGCCATGAGGGAGCGGAAAACCGCAGGATGATTTCTGGCCTGCAGAACTGGATGGGCAGGTGGACAGTGACAACATTTCCTGAGACCGGAAGCACTGGGGAAAGACCGGGCTTGGGGGTGTGGAGGTGGTTTTAGATATCCTGCTTTCCATGCACCTTCAGGGTGTCCCAGAGAAGTTAACCAGGCTGTTGAATTGAGGTACAAAGCTCAAGGAGAGGAGATGTGCGAGTTTTTGTTGGGTTTGGATTTTTCTGTCCTTTCTTTTTATACAAGTGCTATGTGGCTTTCAGACAAGTAAGAATTAAGTACATTTAATTTTTTAAAAAATCAAAACAGTACGGCACCGTGTCAGGTTGAGGGTTAGGAAATCTGAGAGCTGAGATGAAGCATAAATTCTCAAAATCTTGGTTTTTATACCTAACTAAACAGACCAGGTCTCTGCAGCCTCTTTAAATTCTACTTTCACTTGAAACTGTTTCACATTTTCTTGCAGTTGTTATCATGTGTAGAAATGAGGAACGTGATCCCCAGGCCATTCATGCTTTGACAGCAGCAAAAAAAAAAAAAAAGGAGCAAGATATAATCGTGGGGTTTCCCAGCACCATGTTCCAAGTGAGAATGTGAGGACAAGGTGGTTAACCTCAGAGCATAAGAAGAAGTAAAACCGCCTGAATTTTCATGCAACATGAATAGACAGTGTCAAGAAAAAACAACGTGTGGGAGACATGAAAGGGTACATGAAGATTTCTAAGAATGAAATGACTGTGAGGCATGAAAGGAGGGCAGGAGTATTAGAAGAATTTCATTAGACCTGCGGACAAAAGTACCATCTACGAGAAGTAGCTGTAGTATTAGGATTTCCACCCATCTAAGATGTAATTCATCTTAGATGTCTATGAGACTGGGTAGCGAAGGGACGGTGTACAGTAATTAAATAAAAGGCAGGAACTGCACTTTATAAAATGAAATGCCCTGCAATTTCTGTTTGCTGTCATGTTAAAGTGGTTCATTCCCTTCCATAGTGTGCAAATAGTTTTAGTTCAAGTAGAACGTATTCAATTAAACTTCAGTCTTCTATTATTAACCACAGTCCTTGAAATCTATACAGCAGGCTTGTTTATCAGAGAAACCGTCTCCTAACCCAGGCCAGGCTTTCAGCAATGAATCCCTTCAGTGGGGTCAGAGCGGACTCAGAAAGTGACACCCTTCCTGGGTAACTGAGGACCATCTACATGCTTCATGTGTGGACTGGCCAGGTCTCAGGACACCAAGTCCCAAGTCCAGAATTCACTCACACAGCTCAAGAGAGCTGACATTGCTTCGTGGCTCTGGTTTGGAAAAATAAACTCGAATGTTGGCATAGTGTGGGTTTTGGTGTCCCAAGAATGCATACGTATGTAGTTATTCATATACAGAAGACAATTGGACTGAAAAGTCACTTTCATGATCCCACATATATTTCCTGACAACTTGGTTTGTGGTTGTCATTCTCCTAAGACTAAAAGTTGGATACAGTTGAGGGAAACAGGCTCATTTCTATAATCATCAAAACAGGAGAAGGTTGTAGATGAGAACAGATGGGCTGTGTGGGAGGCTGGGGACAGGCGCATGGAGGGCATTACAGGATTTTATCTGCTTCTCAGTGTGCGAGGTTTACCATTATAGAAAGGGGGGCGGGGCATGAGGTCAAGAAGCACTGCTGTACAGCACTTCCAGGTTTTCAGGTCACAGTTTTCAGTAAAAACATACCCGTTTTCCCATTTACTGGTTCATCTGGAACCATAGTGAAGGCTATGCTTTATAAATCCTTCCCCTTTCACATGACGTTCACCTATTCCCCTCTAAAACCAAGGTCATTGAAGTTCCATTCGGCAGATATTTATTGAGTACCTACTATGTGGCAGGAGCTGTGCTAAGAGTGTGAGTGCATCAGTGAAGAAAACACAGATCCATTCCTTCACAAGGCTGCTGTTCAAGTGGAATCAAATGTAAACAACAAACACAGTAGATTTATGCTAGACATTCTATACTTTGTTAGACGATGGGAAAAGCGTAACAAGGTAAGGGGAGGTGGGTGGCACCATGAGTTGTGATTTCCTATGAGAGGGTTAAGGCAATAAACTGGCCAAAGACTTGAAGGAGGCAAAGGAATGGGCTACGAGCGTATCTGTGGAAAGGGTGATCCTGGCAGAGGGAACAGCCAGTACAAAGGCCCTGAGGGGGGTGGAGCGTTTCTGGGATGTTCTAGGAATAACGTGAAGGCCGGTGCAGCTGGAAGAGTGTCACTGTTCAGGGAAGCCAAGTGCGCAAGGGGAGAAGGGGTGAGGTCCAGAGCAGCAGGGCAGACAGTGATACTGAAGGTGTGGCTCTTCCAAGAAGATGGGAAGCCACTGGACAGTGGCTTCACTGGACAGTTTTGAACAGAGAAGTGAGATGCTATGATCTATGTTTTCAAAGAGCATTCTGCGTGCTCTTTGGGGAACAGACCAAAGAGATGCAGTGATGGAAGCCAAGAGGCCAGGTAGAAGCTACTGCAGCAACACAGGTGAGAGGTGACAGGAGCTCGGACGAGGTGGCAGCAGTGGACACAGTGGGAAGTGGTCAGTGCCTGGGTATAATTTGAAAGGACAGCCAACAGTGTCTGTGGAGGCCTCGGCTGAGGGAGGAGGCAGGGTGGCTGCAAGAGTGGAGTGTCCATCACCTGAGGTAGTGAAGGCTGCAGGTCAAGCGGATAAGGAGTGAGGGAGCGGCCATCAGAAGTTCAGTTTTGGATTTGCTCTTTATGCAACGTCAGGTAGCGCAGTGGAATGTGCAAGACAGAAAAGCAAGAGCGAGTTCTGAGCTGCAGATTTACAGGGCACTATCAACACGATGCGGGCCATTTAAAACCCTGAGGTGGGATGAGACCCCCCAGAGCACAGAATGGAGCCAGGGAAGAAAGGGGGGCTGAGGCTGGGCCTGAGCACTCCCACATTAGAAGTCAGAGCAAAGACATGGACAAGCAAAGGAGACAGGAAAGGCGTGACCAGCAAAGCCAGAGAGAGCTGGGCCAGGAAGCAGGAAGACCAGCTGTGCTCAGCCCAGAGGAGGACTGGGCTCTGAGCGTGGACCCAGCAATGCAGGTCATCAGTGACCTCAATAACAGCCATCTGGGGGAGTGGGGCCCCAAAATCTGAACAGAGGGGATTTCAGAAAGGAGAGGAATTTCAGACGACAAACCTAAAACTCCCCTTAGGGGTTGAAGTGCAAAAATGGTGCAGAAACAGGGCAGTGAAGGGAAAGCGGGTATCAAAGGAAGGTGGCTGATGTTTTTTTAGATAGGAAATGGTAGCACGCAAGCGTACTTGTGGGGCCATCCAGCAGAGAGGGGGAAATGGACAGCAAGGGTGAACATGAAGATGGGCAGGTGTCTCACTTTGCACGAGGTAAACAGAGCTAGGAATCAAATCCAAAAGTGGAGAGGCTGGGAGTCACCACGGGAGCCTCCGAGTGACTCCTTCCTCCAGTCCCAGTGGAAGGCAGGATATCGGGGTTCAGACGCTAGGGGTAGGCATGTGTGGTGGCGGGACACTGAGGAAGTACCCGGAGATGCAGCCTGAGCAGCCAACACAGTGAGCTTCTGCGTCCTCGAGGACACTGCGAGAGGATCAGGTGACAGCCTGGGGGACCACAGGCCTGAGTGTTACCAACACACAGTGCCCTCGACAGCTGGGGCTCACAACATATTTCTGCGACTTTGTTATGTGACCTCAACCTAGCGATTCACCCTCTCTCGCCACCTCAGTTTCCTCATCTGCAAAGCAGGGATCCTGGCAGTAACCTCCCAGTAGAGCTATTGTGAGCATTTAAGGAGGTAATACATGTACAGGCCTTATCTCAGACCTGGCAAACAGCATTTGTTATCACCAGCATTCCTGTCTGGGTGCCTGTGGGTGAAGCCACCGTACCACCAGCCTGCCTCCTCTCCAGCCCCATTCTGAAACCAGTATTTGGTGCCAATGTAAAAGCATGGCTTTGCCTCCGAATTCATGCTTTCCCAGTTTCTGACTCTCACGAACAAGGCAAGATGGCGTAACGGAACAACCTGAGCTGGAACCTGCATTCCCCAACAAGCTGTGATGTCCTGGGCAAGTATCTGGGTCTCTTGCAGCTTTATTTTCCTCCTACATGAAGGCAGGACTGAATGAGCAATTAGGTCCAAGTTCTATAGCCAGGAAATAAGGTATCCCTAGAGGAAAACATTCTTCACTATATAAAGAAATAGAGTGGGGGAAACGTGTGTTTGACAGAAAATCCTTTAAGGAGATACTGAGGCTGTATGTGGAGGCTTGCCTGTGCTCTTGGGCCCCTGTGGCCGTGGACTGCAGGCTGATGCTGAGAAGACCGGACCCTGAGCCAGTCACGCAGATACCGCTGGCTTGACTGGCCTCAGCCACATCTCCCCCACCTGTCCCGGGAGCCATATGGACGTGCATATCAGACAAAGGGGACATCTAAGCACAGACCCAGCACTACTGCCAGACCAACAGCTTCACCCTCAAAACCTACCATTATCTTCTGGATCAGAGGCAGCTCATCCTATGGGACCAAGGGACATGGCTACGAAAAAATCTGGGCTTCAAACAACACACAAAGTCCCTAATGTTCCCACCTGAGCAGGAGGTTTTTCTGAACATGACCCAACATGTTCAGGACTGCCAGGATAAGGAAACACACCTGCAAAGAAGCAGCTCAACCCAGACATGAAAAGTGCTGCACAAAATAGGATGCCAGACCTCGTTTTGCAATTTCACATCACCATGACCATTTTGCAGCAAGTATCTCTTCCTGAGTTCGGGTCAGAACTTAGTCCAACATTTCTAAATCACGCAGCTATGTGAGGACTCTGCCTTGAGTGCTGGTAAAATTAAGTCCAGTAGAGTACAAAATAAGAACCACACACTCCTGTGACCAGGAGCAAGACGGCCTTGCGTGGAATGTTCCAGTGGATGAAGGGCAAAGACCCTTGCTAAGATGCGCCTCTTTTTCACACCATCCTGCAGAACAGGCTCAGACAATCCTCCAGGGAGAAGAAAACTGAAGATTAAACTCCCCACCACAAAACTCACTTGTCTGTTAGCCACACAAGAAATTCAAAGATGAGCTTGGGTCCAGCTTGGGAAGTGGACATAAGAGGACCGACCTCCCTTGGCCAGGGCTCACTTTGGCGCTCAGTGTCCGAGGGAGTCCTCTGAAGGACTTGACTTCAATCCACCTGAGTTCCCAGAAAAGCTCCCAGAATCCTCCACAGACCTCACCTTGTACCCCGGTGCCCTCCAATTTGAACTCAGAGACCTACAGGAGACCGAGGGCATCTGAAGCAAACAGACGGGATGCCGCAGCTGGCTCAGAGGAGATGCCATGCTCTTGGGGAGCATGTGTGTCCAAGCAGTGTGTCCAAGAAGTCTGTGTGCCGGGCCAGGCTTTGCAGTGATTTCCGAGCAAAACGTATAAAAATCGATTTGTCTGGAGCTGGCCACTTCTCGGGGGGCTGAGCTGCAGCCACTGCAGACATCTTCTGGGATGGGCTCTGCTATGAGCGGAGTGTCGTGCTGCTTGCTAATGGGGACTCAGTGTCCAGCCAGATCCATCACAGAAATGAAGGGAGGTGTGGGGTGGTGTGTTCACCCCCGTCTTCCCATTAAAGAGCACAAGGGTTGGGAGCTGTGAAGGAGGGAACTCCTGAAATAGACTGAAGGGTGCCAGCAGCAAGCCTGCCCTCCAAGCCTCTTCACCATTGTTCTCTCCCAAGGGAGGGGCGGACCAAGTCAGGGACATTGGCTGGATTCTGACAGCCCTGGATTTTCCTCCCTGCTCCAGTGTTTGTTGGCTGTGAGTCTTGGGAGAGATTCCTGTACCTCGCTAAGCCACTGTTTCCTCCTGTGTAAATGAGGATGATAACACCCACCACCTCACATGATGCTAGCCCCTGAAATGAGAAAGCGTAGGTGTAAATCAAACACCCAGTGCAACAGTGGAGGTACTTATGAGATGGAATCTATTATTGCTTGAGGGCACTAAGTGGAAATTCATCCGCGGTTTCATCTGAGCTCACGTTCTAGTTTAGGTCTGATCCCTACCGGAGGTCATCCTCACCGTCCTTCATCCCTCTCTCTCTCTCCCTCCCTCCCTACCCCTAACGATTCTCAGCAATGCCATCCAAAGGTCTTTCCAAAACCATCACCGTGGGTTGTCTGAAGTGTGTCCAGATGTTCCCCGAGCCTCTCTCACTCAGCTGGACACTCTTCTCCCACAGAATTTTCCAGAGCCTGCCAGTAGCTCACCATCTCCTGAGGCTTGATAAAATGGCAGGCCACAATCTTCTTAAAACGGCAGGTAGAAAAGCTCAACCCGTTCGGGAAGAAGGTCTGCTTGGAGTGGAGTTCCTCCAGTCTGATTTTCAGTTTTGCCAGGCAGAGCCCCATGAAGACATCTTCTAGTTTAATGAAGGGGATGCTTTCAGAAACATTATACACCTGACTCGCAACATCACTGGAAAAAACATAGCCCGTGCCAGAGCAAAAAGGTGGGTACTTGTCCCACGGATATTCATATTTGCTGACAAACCACTTATTGTACTTTGACCTAATCGGAAATTCGTTCATCTTTAAGAAGCCGGTGAAAAACCTAGTGGTCCTGTTCTTCTTCAGCAGTAGTTCGGTCAGATAGTAGACATTGACAAACATGTCGGAGTCTGTTTTCATCACGAATGCCGCCTGAGGACAGAAGTGGTGGATCCACTCTATACCCATCATGGTCTTCAGAGTCAGGTTGAAATAAACATCCACGAAGTCCTTCTGGATGATGTCGCGATGTTGCTGGACCTCCTGGACCACCGCTCTCTCCACGTCCTTATTGGGGCTGAGCCCCAGGAGGAAGAATGTTTTTATCCGTTTTCCTCTCACAACCTTTTCTCTTCCCCACGTGTTCCGGATGGCCAGGCGAGCAAGCATCTGTGTGTGGGATGAGGTCACCAGCACTACCAGGAAAGGGGGATTCTGCCGGCAGTCCACATCGGGGAGCTGGAGGAACTTCCCGTTTTCTTTCTTGAGAACAAATGGCTCTTCTTTAAAAAGAGACAGATTGTTCATGCTGAAATACAAACAAAGGGCTCCCAGAACAAAAAAGGAAATATATATCAATCTTATCTTCACGTAGGCCATCTGAAAGGAACAGAATCAAATGGTTAGACTTTAAGGGCAGGAAGGCATGGTAGCTTTACCCTGGGAGGCTGGGAAGGGGGAGGAGACCCACGTTTCATGGCTCGTGTTTCAGAAACGCTGGAATCTCACTGCACACAGATGGATGCCGCGGTTCAACAGTGAGGCACAGACTGTTGCCGGTGTCATTCACTCCACGCGACACAATCAGGACCACAGGGAACAGACACTGGTCCTGGCCCCCAGGCTAGCCAGCCCTTCGCCGGGGAGAGTCTCACATTGCTTATCTCGGAGGATACGGGACTATATCTCTCATGAGCTCCTGCTAGCTCTGCCCTTCTTTCAGCTAGAAAACCTACAAGACCAGAAACCACGTGTTCTAGATCTAACTGTATGGACCACCTGCACTGTTTTCTGATGGAATGAAGCACCATTTTATCACTCCCAGGAAGAAAAAGACCAGTTTTCTAATTTACACAGGCACCCTGGAATTCCGCCCCTGCTGGACATGGTGGTTGTGTTGTTTTCTTAGGTTACTTTTTTAAATCTCCTGTCTGATTCTTCCATTGTTTGACCACCCGTCTCTGTCACTCTCAACAAATCCAGGATGATCCACGTTAACGTTATAACATTAAAAACGCAAAGAACTCACTGTTTCCTGGGCAGGATGAACCTCTGGTTTGAAGACTAAGCCACAGGGTAGATTCCAAGAGGAAATTCGTTCCAAAGAGTCGTCAGCATATGTCGTTTTCTCTCTCTCAGGTTCTGGACTTGTTTTGTTTACCAAAAATGATGATCCTCTTCCTCAGGAATCACACTCTAGGGAGAAAACAGAAAGAATAGCATCATTCAAATCACTCACGCCTCATCAGCAGCTCTTCACCATTTGCTGTGCCTGAGTGTTTCTGTAGTGCCACCTACCTGTGTAAACTTGAGGGGCTATTAGAGCCCCACCCCAGCCTCACTTTTCTTATCTGTAAAATAGGTACGATCAAGGCAAATTCCACCATGTGGTTCACGACAATAACAGCATGCAAATGTCTCATTCTGGCCTAAAAGACTAGGACAGCACCCAGAGCTTTGTACACTCCAACTTCTCATACCAATATTGACTTTCTCTACAGAACAGAGGGTGGCTGATGCTTAAAGAATTTAAAATGTAAGAAATCCATCAATTCTCAACTGAGTGCGTGTCTTCAGAATGTCAGCCTAAGCGAGACAGAGAGCAGAGGGGCCAGAAAGAAAAGCAACTCACAGAGTGAAACGGAGAAAGGATTGGTTATTTTGATAGCAAAAGAAGACCTCAAAATTTCATTAGATTAAAATTATGTTCCAAATATAGTCAAACAGCTTCAGAAAAGAGATGAAATGATGATGGAACTTTCCAGAACTAGCTGACTCTCCAGAGGCCGAGTCAGTCCAGCTCCTATTCCTCTGGGCCCCTGAGGACCTCCTGTGCAGCTGGAACCCCACCGCCTTCAGTCACTGCAGGAGTCCAAGCCAGTGCCTGCAGGACGCTGGGGATTCTATTTCCTCCCTTCTTCTTTTGTGAGATTATTTATTTGCAGGGCTAGGATGTGTAGTTTATTTCAGCGGAGGAAGGGGTGAGAGGAACCAAATTGCATTTCCCCCACAGTATATTTTAGAGAGAAACATAAAAACCCAATGGAAGGGAAAGATGGTATTGCTCTATTTTGCTTCTTCTCTCCAACAAATTTGCTCTTCTTCAGCAGGTTGCCTCAATGGTAAACCTTAGCTCGCATCCCCCCAGTGCACCTTTCTTCACAAGGATCTCAGTCCCCAGGGATAGTTGCGTGGCTCACTGCCTGCATTGTTTTCACACCAAGTGGCACCCAGGACGCAGAGCAAATGGCAGGGCCCCAACTGGCCAAAGCTCCCTGCCATCACTTTTTTTCATGTACAGTTGGAACACGCTTCTTGCCGACAATGGAGTGACCAAGAAACAAACTCTCCAAAAGATACACCTCGCAATCCCTATTTGAAAGCATCTGCATCTTTGGTGGAGTCTATATTGGATGCCATAAGGACCCAGCATCCAGCTTCCCACTGGAGATGCATCCAGGAGGTCACCCGGCACCAACAGGGGACGGAGCCTGGAACAGCACATTTTTAGAAAGGGCTGGGGTGTGTCCCGGGTTCTGGTCCTCAGAGGCCATCAGGAGGCAGGAGCCCTTCGCCTAAAGCAAGCCCACCTGACCTGGGACAGGGCCATGAACCGGCACCACTGCTATGGAAGCCCCACCTCCTATGCACACCTGGAGCAGGCTATGTGGCCCGGCCAACCAGTAAGTAATGGAACCACTGTTTATTCAGCATGTTCTGCATTCCAGGCTTTGCTCTTTTAACCTGTGAGCAATACACACACAGACCCAGAGCCTTGAAACTGGAGTAGATACGCACTGCGCATGAATTATAGATCAAGGCAAACCAGAAGGTGGCAGGCCCTCCCTCCCTTCTTGTCGGCCTCCCCCCTCCACGGGCTCCTCTGCAAGTATCTTGGCTGCCGCTTCAGGTCCAGGCTGGGGCCACTGTGCCCCACTGGGGCCGCAGTGCCCAGAAAACCAGGGGTACACCCTCTGAAAACCCCCAGAGGGTTGTGCACAGGTGAGATGCTGGGTACATCTGAATTACTGTGGAAAAAATAATAGCACAAAGTGACAGCCTTCAGGGCGGGGAAATGCTGTCTGTGGGGAACCTGAAAGTCAGAGTCCTAACTGCCTCCCAGTCATATGGAAGGTCTCTCCCCAGGCCAGTGGGCAGGACCTCTGACCTCAAGTTACAGGACCTAAAAACAAAGGGTTCACAAGTCCACATGCCCGAGGGCTAGAAAGCCAAAGGGATGGTCTGGAAAGTTAACTTCAAGGGGGCTGGTGGGGAGGACCTCCTGGATCTGAACGGAAAGGTGTGGAGTGGGTGGTGATGGTCAAGTTCAACCTTGAGGCCAGAGGGAGCACCCAGGCCAAGGAACACAACCAGGGGCATGTCCCCAGGGGCCTGTGGCCCTGGGTGGACAGAGAACTGGCCAGGTGCCACGCCAGTTAGGTGGGCCATGAGAATATGGTATTTGACTTTGTTCTTGAAGGCGGGTGTGATGCGGCAGGTGGGAACAGGGAGGGGATTCCAGACCACAGCAACTCAGGCAGTGTGGTGGGCAATCCAGAGGGCTGGCATTCACCTTTGACACTGCTCCAGAGCCACTGTCACACATCTTGGAAGACTTGCCATCCCACAGGCCATAGAAAATAGAACAGCGTCCTGGGAAATGCAGCGAGGATGATATTTGGAATCTCTGAACCCAAACAACCCAGAGATTCTCAAACTCAGTGGGTGTAAGAATCACCCAGCACACTGGTTAAAATGCAGGTTCAAAGGTTCCATCCCACAAAGAGTCTGATACAGCAAGTCTGGAGCCCAAGAATCAGCATTTACATGTCCTGCATGATTATACTCTAGGCTGGTTCCTTTGAAAACACCAGAGGGAACCACATGTACAGAGTCAACCAAATGGGCACTGCATCATAAACGGGTAAGGTCAAAGACCCCAGGCCACCCCCTCCACTCTAATTTTTAAGTGGACTAGTTGTAGAGACTGAAAATATCCCTTCCCCTGGGGGAGGGGGAGAGGGAGGAGAGCAAGAGGAGAGTAGATGAGGGTCAAGGAGTGAATTCCTGGGTCTGGCCTGGAGCCAGAGATGAGCAACGCCTCCGCACCGCAAACTCCACACCAACACTGCCTGGCCCAGGGTCTGGAGGCTAAGCCTGGGCCTTCTAAGGAAAACCATTTATCAGGTGGTTATTCCATGAGACTAACGAAGCTTTGCTTCAAGACCACTCACTTACCTCCACTGTTTTCTTTTTCTGAAAGAGGATTGCCCCCCGCTCCCAACTGTGTAAGCTTCAGACACCATGAAACCTGGCTCGACTCCTGGGCTCTCTTACTCTGGAGAATCCTGACGAATGCATGCTGGGAGCCCCTCTGTCTCCTGAGCAGCCTGTCACTGATACTTATGTTGTTGAGGGGACAAAGGAATTCTTCTGGAAGCGTGTAGAAGAGATGCCAGCTCATGAAGAGGAATAAAGGGCCACCCCACCTAAGGAAGATAGCAGGAGTAAGAACCTCAAGAATCCCAGCACAGGTTTCTCAACAGGATGAAAGAGTGGGTAGAGAGGCATGAGGCAGAGAACAACCACATCGTGTGATTGGGTTTGAACCCAGATGAGTCCCCAAACAGGCTGGCGGCCTGGACAAATATGAATAGACGTTGTCTACAAACACTGTCCATCCAAGCTTTTCGCAAAGTTCAACACTTTCCTTTACTGGAGAAGCAAGATGATGTGCCTTTTAACTATGTAAGAAAACTGGCATTATGATAGGAAATAGATGAATGGGAGCCCAGAAATAGACCTACACACATATGGTCCCTGATAAATGACAAATGCATCACAACAATTTAGTGGAGAATGAGTGATCTTTCAATCAAAAGTGCTGCATCAATTTGATATCCACATGGGGAGAAGTATCTGACCCCTACCTCACACCATATACAGAGATCAAATCCAGGTGGACTGCATACCTAAAGGTGAAAGGTACAACAAGAAAGCTTCTGGAAGAAAAGGTTTCTAATCTTGATCTAGGCACTTATTTTTAAACAGGACACAAAAACACACAATAAAAGGGAAGAATAAAAAAAAATGGGACTTCAAAAGATACTATCAATTCCCTATGCTATACTCCACATCCCGTGACTATATATAGAGAGAGAGTACAGCACAGGGAATTGATGATATCTTTTGAAGTTCCATTTTTTTATTTTTCCCTTTTATAGAGTCAATGGAATTGTAATAGATATATACGATGTCAGAGGTACAATAGATTAGGGGAGGGGGTTATCACTTTGTGAGGGGTGATATGTCTAACTATTACACTGTTTTGTACACCTGAAACTAATAAGAAAAAGATACCATCAAGAGAGTCCACAGGAGACTAGGAGACTATATTTGCCACATATAATTGCCATACATATATTTGAGAAAGGACTATTATCCAGAATAAATCAGTAACTTCTGTGAGTCAACAAGAAAAGGACCATAAAAACACAATTTAAAAAAAATGAATTGCGAACAGATATGTCACAAAAGATATCCAAATGGCCAAAAAAAAACCAAGGAAGCACAATATCATTTGTCACTAAGGAAATGCAAACAAAACCACCCTGAAATACCTCTGCCACCCATTAGAAAAATCGACATGAAGTGGGTGGCGATGTTACATGCTACAAGCACTCTGGACAGCTGTATTTACTTTGGCAGTATCTACTACAGTAAAAGACATGTGCTGTGACCCAGCAAACCGCTCCCAGGCACAGAGCCAATAGAAATGATTACTTACATCCACCAAGAGTCACGGCCAAGAATGTTCACAGCACATTGCTCATAACCAAAAACTGTGATATCCAATCAGGAGATTGACACCACACCACAATTTGAACAGGGCAAGTGTAACGTAAAGAATCATTCACTCTAGTAAGGAATTCCAGAGATGAGAGATTAGCAGTCAGAAGTCAAGAGAACTCTAAAGAATATGGCAAAAGCAGACATAAGGGGCAGCCAAGCTCTCCCCTCCTCACCCCCCGCCCCGCAACCCAGGGCTGAATCAGGACCTCCTTGGCCGGGGCAGAGCACGGCATGGCCCGAGAACAGAGAAGTCACCGTGGGCCCAGAGCTATTTTCACAGAGTAGCCAAAAAGAGGGAATTTGGAGCTAAGAGGCAATAAATTGATAAATGGCACAAATGTAAACAAGAAATTTCCTTCGACAGCAGAATGGATAAATGAAATACTCCACAGCCAATAAAAATTACTAACTTTTGATACACCCATTACGTAGTCATCTGACAGACATGTGTTGAGTGAAAAGAGCCAGACATGAAAGAGTATGTACTGAACGGATATATGGCGTGCAAAATCAGGCAAAACGTATCAATGATAACAGAAGTCAGAAAAGCAGTGACCTCTGGTTGGGGGATTATTAACCAAAAGAGGGCACAAGGACCGTTCTTGACAGCTGGATATATTCTATTCTTGAGCTGGGTGGTAGTCACATGGGTGTAGATATATGTCAAAATTCACTGAGTCCTACAGCGAAGATTTGTGCGTTTTGCTATATGTAAGTTACACCATGTGGATATTTTCAAATAATTTTAATTAAAAATAAGTCTCTAAAAAAGTGATATCTTCTGTGGAAGTACCCAAATTTGTTTCACCACACATCTGATTTTTTTTTTCACAATGCATTTCATGGGCCAGGGTATAACAGAACAGACCCCTGTTCTGTGTCGTAATTTATAAAGGCAACTCAGTGACGACTCAGAGGGGTTAATGCCATTGGAAGAAATGTTTAATGTGATTTATAGTTTTCTTAAAAACAAGAAGCACAGGTCACCATACAGGGCCAGAGAAGGGACATCAGGTTTGGGTCAGGAAGGAGAAGCAGGAGCGCGAGAGAGGACCAGGCCATGGCTTTTCCTGAGCACTTTTGTGGATATGGCGACACAGGGCAGGTTGACAGCTTGGAACTGGCTACTTGGAATAACTGTCTCAGGCTTTGGGCTGTGAGGTGGCCCCTAGTTGCCTGACCCTGGCCCTGGGATGATTAAGGCAGAGGAATATTGTCTCCTGGGGTGGAAGGCCCAGGGAGAGGACAGGTGCCTCTGGATTGGCTAGCTGTCATATTTCAGACACGGTGCTTTGGATCACTAAGAACTGACTAGCCCTGGGAGGGGCAGTCTCTCCCCCACCAGAAAGGTTTTTAAAGATGCCAAAACATCATAATGTACAGAAAATTAAAGACAGGAAATAAAGTCTGGGGCCTGTTTTTTCTGCATGCTCTAAAGCAGTGATGGCTGCTTTCACATATCTTGTTGGCCAGATATGGAAAGCAGGCTCCTTGATCAAAGTGGGCGGCTTCTCTGATGATTCTACAATATTTCATTAATTGTCAAGTCAGCACCTACTCTGCTTTCCATCATAAATCAGCGTAAGGTGCTATACAGCAGGAAAAAAACAAAGTCCCCCTTTGTTAAATTCAGGTAGCCTGCTAAGATGGAAAGGTGGGGTGGGGGTGGGAGGTTGGAAACAGAAGGTCTTGTCCACATCCAGCTCAGTGGTGTAATTTGGCACAAGGTGCATAAATGCTCCAGATTAGCATCCTCGTCTCTAGCTGGGGTAATCACGCCTGCCTCACAGGGAGACCGGAGAGCACCGTATGCGTGGCAGTAAGTATTTGCCATGACTTCCTATCAAAGTATGACCTTTAGTAGTTTGGGTGGCACAAGTAATGTCAACTCAGTCTCCCCTTCAAGTTCCACCCTCCTAGAGCATTCTGTCTGCATGCTCCCGGTCCCAGACAAGCGAGTACACAGTCCACAGGATGACTCGAACCCCAAGGAGAACGGGAAGGGAGGCCTGCAAGTTGCTCTGAGAGCCTCCCTCCTTCCTGGCTGGTGGCTCATATCCCAGGCCACACCTGCAGAGAGCTCGAGGGCACCTGTAGAGAAAACCCAGCCTCGGAAGCACCCGGGGGGCACCTGGGGGGAATCTGGAGAGAGCACACGGGGGGGGGGAGGGGCACCTGGGAGGATCTAGAGCAAGATCCTGGGGGGTACCTAGGGAGCACCTGGGGGGATCTGGAGAGAGAACACAGCCTGGGGGCACCTAGGGGGGCCGTGGGGGGACCTGGAGAGAGAACAGCCTGGGGGACACCAGAGAAGAACAGTGACCTTCTCTTGCAGAGGCAGCGAACCAGAACAGAAAAGGACCTCCTCCAGTTTGCGATGGAAGTAAGTTCTTCCTGAAGACAGTTAAGAAGACATATTTTTATATCATGGATATTTTGAACACAGTTCATGAAACAAAACACATAGGATTACAAAGGAAATCAGCTATGTTGAAATAAATTTATCAATATATTTTTCAAAGTGTGCCAGCATGCACTTCTTCATCCCTGTATCTAACAATGACTTCTGGCTCCACGTCTAGTGACAACCTTAATTCTGCAGGCAGCATGAGCTCTGTCCATATTTGGCAATGACCACAACTACTATTGTGATGTGAAAATGCCAGTAACTTTCTCTGGAGACAAAGTCACAGGCTCCACTACTATGCGGGTCAGCACCTGTCAGGGGCTGCATTGTGTCCCCCCCATATTCACATGTTGGGGAGTCCTAACCCCCAGGACCTCAGAATGCGATTTGGAGATCAGGAATTTACCACGTTACAGTGAGATTGTTAGGGTGGGTCAAAATCCAGTTAGGAAACGGGGAGAACACCACGTGACAATGAAGGCAGAGGTCGTGGTGCTACATTTACAAGCCAAGGGACACCAAAGATGGCCAGCAACCACCAGACGCAGGGAGAGACCTGAGACAGATTCTCCCTCTCAGCCTCAGGAGGAACCCACGCTGCCCCTACCTTGATCTCAGACTTCTGGCCTCCAAACTACGAGACAGTAAGTATCCTGGGGTTAAGCCCCTCAGTGTGTGGTACTTTGCAGCCCTAGGAAACGAATGCATTGCCCGTCATCATAACGTATTTTGCTAAAGGTTCGTGAAAATAAGAATGCAATTTTTTTTCCCATCCGAGGTATGAGACCCCAGTTCATTAGTCCTGCTCTGGTATGCAGGGTCTCCTATAGGTCCACATACCTGGTGGTCACATTTCAAAACTACCATATTTTGCCATGTAGAATACGCACTTTTTTTGCCCAAATTTGTGAGGGAAAAATAAGATGCGAATTATACATGGGTAGTACTAACCCTGTATTTACATACATGTTTTTAATTCTTTTATTTATACTTATGAGTTAAAAGTGTAACTCTAGAAATCAATAATGATAACCTTATGCAAAATAATACCCTGGAATATGATAATTAGTTTTGTTGAACTTATAAAGAACTTGCGACGACAAAGAGCTCTTGATCTGTGATCCATAAACATCATAAATTTGTTACTGGTACATAAAATTTCTTGTATCTTATATTTTCTTGTGTTTTGTAATTGTCACAGAAAATTTCTTGTACCATGCTATGTTTTTAAAAATGCTAAAATTCCTTTATAATACAAAAAACAAGTACCTACATGTAAACAAATAAAAATTCAAATTAAAAAATTAAAACAAAATATTTTTTTCCCCTGAAAATTTGGGCTAAAAACATAGGTGCACATTATACACGCGGGTGCATTATACACAGCAAAATACGGTAATGATGGCAGCAATTCGCGGGGAGGGAAGACAGAATAGTGGATATCCAAAGGCACTGGATGAGGTCACCCCCATGTGTCCAGTCACTCTAAGAATGTCTGTTGTTCTTGTTTTTATCTTCTGAGCTAGGGCCTAGGAGACAAGGCTGGGGTCGAGTGGAACATTTATGAGCTGCACATTTTCACCCCTCTTTTTGGTAAAATACATATTTTTTTATTCCTATGAAAAAAGTGGTGATAGTGCTGACAATTTTTTAAGTTTTCCTACTTAACAAAATACACCGTCAACTCTATTTCAACCCTTCTCCCACTTAAGAAATGTCATACCCTCTATTCTACTCCCAGTGGCAGCTCAAAGGAGGCCCAACAGGAGGCGTCCTTTGGCTGTGACCATTCGCACCAGCTGCCCTGGGGTCTGCACGCAGAGGTGTTTAGAGGCGCCTAGCGAGAAGCGGATTCCAGTGCCCCGACCCAGTGAGGAACGGTTCCTTTCCCTGCCTTTCACATCATCCTCACCTCATCAGCTAGGCCAAGATCTGTGAACAGCACTCTCATTCATCACTCACCTTTCATGATGGCTGTGGCGGTAGGAAATTTTATTAGTGAAGTTTCCTCTCCTCAGCATGGCCTCAGGGGCATCCTGTGCCCATTCTTTATGGCTGACCAGCTAAGACAGGAACGCATCCTGTTGGAAGAACTTCCAGTGTGGCCATGGTTGTCACAAAGGGGCTAGCACTGCACCCTCGTCCCAGGCCCCTTTGCTGCCTCAGGAAACCTCTTCCGAATGATTCCTCTGTGGCAGGTGGGGCCCAGGGGCCCAGGGGCCCAGGGTTCAAAGATAAGGAAGACAAATATTTGAGGGGTCACAATCCTCAGAACACGCAGAGCAATAAGCAGGTACAACACAGCAAGGAAGTGTGTGAGCCTGACAAAGGCATTTCTGACCAAACCGCAGCCAGGCTCCTCTGAACCCATTCTCCGCTAGGCCTCAACCTCTGGACTTCCGTGTCCATCTACGCATTGCCCAATTCTAGCAAGAATCCTGCTTAGTGGGTTTAGTCAGAATCTCCCCAGCCCCCTAGTGTTTCCTGGATCTTGTTTCCAGCCATTTCCCACCCACTGACCACCCCCCACCCTGCCCTTTTGTTATACAGCCCTCCTGCCCTTCCATTGTCTGGAGTGGAGCCCAGGTCTACACTGAGACCTCATTTCCCCTACTGCAATAGTTCCTGAACAAAATCTGTTTTTGTTGCTTTCTCCACCATCCAGCTCTAGTTTTTCTTTGACGGGGCAGAAGAGAGAATGGAGATCCCACTTGGTGGTGTTCAGGAAAGATGCCCCCGGAAGGCCCACCAGCAGAGGCAGGAAGTCCGGAAGGGCCTAGTGGGTTCCAGAAACAGGGCAGTGTGTAAAGGGAAGGTGTGGAGGTGAGGTTAGAAGCAAGCAGGGTGAGCTGAGCATGGCCTTGAAGAGCACGTGAGGAGTTTGGCCTTTTTGGACATCATCAGGGGCTCTGCAGGCCTTCTCCAGGCTTTGCACACTGATGAGTCAGGGGTCCTCTCTCCCCTATCCATAACACAACAGAGGAGCCTCTGGTGACAGCCCTCTTCCTGGCTTGCAACAGCCAATTTCTCAGTGTTTTCCATGACCTACCTGTGATGTTGGGTGTTTCTGCCAAAGCTTTCTTCTTATAACCACCACGGTCCTTTGCTTCCATGCTGTGCCCATCTGGTTCTCCTCCCATCTCCCAGACTTTTCACTCTCATTGCCCTTTTTGGCTCTCCTTCCTTGTCTTACTCCTAAAATCCAGGTGTGCCCCTGACCCTCTCTTCTGATGGACATCGTCTCCCTAATCCACTTCCATGATTTACACAAAACTCATGTTGTCCTTCCACATTTTTTGCCTAAGTCCAAATCCAAATGCCACTTCGACATCCCACAGACATCTTAAATTCCATTCTTCCTTTCGGGCTGAAGAGCCTCAGAAGCCACGCCATGCCACAAACACCAGGCCCATGCCTACTGCCACTGTTTTATCTCACAGACTCGAGACTTAACCACCTCCACTCCAGCCTTCATGCTGTCAATCAGAACTCTGCAAAACCACAGGTCTAATACTGTCATTCCAACGTTAAAAACTTTCCAGTGGCCATTTGTCACCTCCACAGTGCACCCTACACTCCTGCCAAAAGATGGTTTAAAGTTCCATGAATGTGCCCTTTTGTTTCAGACTTCCACATTGCTTTCTGTCCAGAATGCCCGTGGTCTACCTAGTGAACTCCTTTGAATCCCTTCAGATTCAGCTCAGACTTTACCCCGTCAATGAAGTGTCCCTGACCTCTCCCAGACAAGCAGGCTTAGGCATTCCCCTGCTTGATACCATAATTCCTTCTATATACCTTTACCATAGCACGACCAGATTACAGTTATTTGATTATATGCCTTCTACTTTAATGTAAGTGACTTGGGACAGGAAATATTTATTTCATATTTATTTAAATCTGAATACCTCATACGATACTTTTCACATAATGGATGGTCAGTAAACTTTTACTGGATGCGTAAATATTTACTCTTATGGGTTTAATTGTGTTCCCCCCAAATTCATATGAAGTCCTAACCCCCAGGATGTCAGAATGTGACCTCATTTTGAAATCAGGTCACTGCAGATGTAATTAGTTAAGAGGAGGTCATACCGGAGTAGGGTGAGCCCTAATTCAATAGGACTGGTCTCCTTATGAAAAGATGAAATTTGGACACAGACACAGATACACAAAATATATAAAGATGAAGGCAGAGATCGGGGTGATGCTTCTAGAAGCCAAGGAACACCAAAGACTGCAAGCAAAGCACCAGAAGCTCAGGGAGAGGCATGGAACAGATTCTCCCTCACAGACTCACAACCAACCCTGCTGACACCTTGATCTCCTATTTCTAGCCTACTCACAGTGAGACAACACATTTCTTTTGCTTGAGCCACTCAGTGTGTGGTACTTTCTTATGGTAGCCTTACAACACTTCAACAATTACTAAGTGAATAAATGAATGAAATTACTCAAGGCAGTTATTACCTGAATATCTGCAGTGTGTCTTCTCTTGTGTGCTTTGCTAAGCGACAAAATACAATAGCAGTATTAGATGGAAGTCTGCTCACAGCAAATTTTCATTTAGTTGTCAGTACCTGCTTCCTCCTCTCACTATGAACAGTTTGAAAGGGAAAAAATTTCCCCCACATAGTTTTTTCCCACTGGATTTTTATTTCTGTTTGGAGAAAACTCTACCGGCAGGAACAGTTATCCAAGAGCAGACGAATGGTTACATTAAAGATTCGAAAACAGCTGGGGGACTATTTCCATTGAGCTGTGTCCCACCCACTCTTTGGTATTTCTGCCCATCTTACCTCCCAGGGACTGTGTCCTCTGCTCTGGCCACCTCTAGGCAATCCCAGCTTTCAAGTGAATCTATGTAAACCACCTCTCCTGAAATAGGAAAAGAAAATATTAACATGCAAACAGCATCTCCTAGTCAAAGGCCAGTTACTTCCTGTGTCTTTCTCTGTTTCTCACTTGAAAACCCAGCACAGACACCACAAATCCCTGGATGAAGCCAGAATGTCTGAGAGGGAAATTTCACTGACCCGGGTCACCAACACCCAAGTAATCAACGAATGAGACCCTGTCATGGGAATGTTGGAGAGTGTGGCTAAGATTGTCACAGGGAGTATTAACAGAACCAAGACACAGCTGCTCAGAAGACTCTCCCTCCAACATTCGGATTTCCTATGTAATCTGCTTCCAGTTTATTCACATTCACTTCACTCCAAGTCTGACTAAAAGTACACAGCTTTCACTAAAGATAACTTTGGCAGGAAAACCACAGATTTTAATGTGAACCGGTTCACAGTGAAAATATGGCACTTCCTAAAAGCTCATTAAAATTGTTAAACTTTGACGGGTTTGTTAGAGAGTTCTACTGTTCCTCTTAACAACACCTCTTCGTTTTTTCACTGCTATCTGGCTTTGAGTGCTAGTTGTTACAGTACAGGCTGAGAATATTTTCCTTAAAAAACCAAAACTGGCAATGTGCCCTAAAAATTTTATTGAGACTATATAGTCTATATTAACAATAAAAAGAACAAAACATATCAGTTGGAGAAACAAGAACTCAAAGTTAGACTAAGTGACGAAGTGACGTCTAAGCACTGATTTCATAGCCTCATCATTTTCATTTTAAACCAGCATTTCCATTATTATAACTGCATGTACTTCTGATTAGCAATGTAACTGTATGCAGACTTAAAGTGAAAACAACAGACCCTCACCCTGGCCATCAAGCAATAAAAGTAGTAATTAACATTATGTTTAATCAAGATCATCAAAAATCCGAAACACTTAGAAATAAAGAAAATTAACTATGAGGTCAAAGGAGACATTAAATGTGCAACAACAGATTATTTATAAAACAGAATAAATGAGAACACTAAATATTATTTTTCAGGATGTAGTCAAAGTTCCCTTCAGAGGTAAATGTGTAGCCTTAAGTATTTTCATTATTAAACAAAAAAAAAGAAAGAAAAGCACTAAGCTCTCAAAGAATTTAGACAACAAACGAAAATTATAGAAAAGAGCAGAAATAATAAAACTAAAAGCAGGATTGAATTTATCCAAATATTAAAATTAAATATCACTGATACACACACACACACACACACACACACACACACACACACACTGTCTTTAAAATGGACTAAGTTCTAGCATATCTAATAAATATAGAAAGGGGGACAGAAAAAAAATAAAATGGGAAATGCTATATATAGAAAATAATCAAGATGTTAAGAGTTCAGTGTTTGGAACCCAAGGGAGCTAGAGCAGATCTTAAGTCAGACACTTGTTAGTTGTGAGACTCTGGGCATACTTACTTTCTTAAGACAGTTTTCTCTATAAATGAGAAATGGAAAACTTGTAAAATGAGAAAACAATGCTAACTACGACCTAAAGTTTTTGTGAAAGTCAAATAAGTACTTCATGGTACCAGGAACCAGTAAGCACTCAGGCAATATTCTAGATAATTCCTAAGACTTTTAGATGTTAGTCTGCTTGATTCATAAGGCCCTACAATCCCTTCTGACATCTGCTCAGTATACAATCACTTGACATGGTCCCATTTAATGTACTGTACAGTGACACTTTTGACTTCATCTTCAAAATAATGCAATTCATAGAAATTGGAGAAAGGTCAAATTCTTCCATATTGGAAGTGGAATTGACATGACTGTGTATGAGCTGGTGAGGGGACAGGTGTCAAGAAGTGGTTTGACAAGGGTCAAAATGTCCTCCAAAAAATATGTCCTTACAGCACAGACATTTCTCCACAGAAGATACTTAGATGGCCAATAAACTCACGAAAATATGCTCAACACACCAATCATTAGGGAAATGCAAATCAAAACCACAATGTGATACCACGTCACACCCACTAGGATAGCTAGTATAGAAATAGAATTTTTAACTACAAGTGTTAGCAAATAAGTGGAGAAATTGGAACCTACCCTGTGCCTTGCTGGTGGGAATGTAAAACGGTGCAATGCTGTGGAAAACGTTCCTCAAAAAATAAAACACAGAATTACCATATGATTGAGTTATTCCACTTCTGAGTATATATCCAAAAGAAATGAAAGCAGGGACTCGAACAAATATTTGTGCACCCATGTTCATAACATTATTCACAATAGTGAAAGATGGAAACAACCCAAATGTCCATCAACAGACAAATGAATAAATAAAATGTGGTCTGTCCACACAATGGAATACTACTCAGCCTTAAAAAGTAAGAAATTCTGACACATGCTACAACATGGATGAACTTTGAAGACATTATGCTGAGTGAAATAAGCCAGTCACAAAATGACAAATACTCACACTACATGATTCCACTTACATGAGGTACCCACAGTGATCAAGTCCATAGAGACAGAAAGTAGAATGGTGGTTGCCAGGGGCTGGGCAACTTTGGGGAGAAGTGCCTGATAATGGGTACAAGGTTTCCTTTTGGAATGATGACAAGTTTCTACAACTAGACAGTAGGGATAACTGACAATGTTGTGAATACATTAAATGTCATAGAGTTGTAACTAAAATGGTCAATTTAATTTATGTGTATTTTATCACAATAATAAAAAAGAAATTGGAGTTCAATGAATTATAAACAGTATGGGTAAAATTTATGATGTTGATATTATACTCTAATAAAACTATTAATTAAAAAAAAAGAAAGACAAGAATTAAGGGTTGAAGCAAGCTGAGATCAGAGCTAAAGAGAACATAAAGTCCTTTCTGTCAGTGTAGGTCAGATTTTCCAAAACTGCCCCACCAGACATCAAGAAGACCTGTATGTGTTTGGGGGCAGTGGGCTGGGGCATGAGAGTGAGCTGGGATTGTAAATTGGGGAACCATTGGATTAAACAAAATTAAACAGGCTTCTTTACTGCAGGACTTTTTGGAAACTTTATGAAGTTAACAGGCAGAGTGAATCTCAAAAATAAGATTAGTGGGCAGGGTTGCCCAAGTTTGATTCTAGAACACTTTGTGAGACACACATCCCACAGACTAATGAAGAAGTCAAACAGGTAAAGATTCACTGAGTAGGGTTATGGCTGGGTCAGCAGGAAAGCGAGAGCCACCAGGCTTAATGAATCTCAATGTGTAGGGACCATCCACATGAAAAATGCCTTTCTAACCTCATAACTCTTCTCTAACCATTCAAATCTCCCACTGTTGTTTGGCATGGTCAGTTTTCATTAGCCTGAAAAAGCACTTCCACTTTACCTGATGGAATAACACGTGCAAACACTTTGCTTTTGCATCCCACAGGTTGCTACAGACGATCCAAGAAAGAGCTTTAATTAGACAAATGTTAATAGCCTGCACCACAAGTCAGCAAAAGAGGAAACTGAAAAAAATGCATGCGTGATATTAGACATAAGTGCCACACCATAAGTCCAAATTGGGAAGTGTAGGTCTGTCAAAGAATAACTCAGAGAAACCTATTTATTTTGCATGTAATTTAGTTATCTTTCATGTGAATGATTTTCTGCCACGGGAGAATCAGCTGGTAAACTGACTCTTAGAGCAGAAGCAAAAACAAGATTTACAAGACAGTGAGGATGAGGAGAAAAACTACAGTCTTGGAGTAACTGATCTTTTTGCACATTTTGCGGGGGGGGGGGGCGAGGAAGAGGGACAACCTAATTATTTAATAACTACCAAAGAGGGAATTTGGGCATTTCATCCTTGAGAAAGCCAAATAAACGTATCCAAAAATCAAATTTCAGTTATTTGTGGGTTGCCCAGAAAACTTTGAGAGTTAGCTGTGGAGCATTTGTAACAGGCTGTATCTATAAAATGTCAACCCATCTTTCATCTACACCTCAACTTTAGTAAGGCCAGCACTCTACCATTTATTTGTCTAATTCAAGTTTCTCAATTCCTTAGTTCATGTCCAATTATAATATAAACTTGTTTCTCTCCATGATACCAAACCCCTAAGCATTGTTCTAGACTTCACATAAAACTGGGACACTGAACATCCACTCCGATCTACAACTGATGGTTTGAACAATATTAGCAACCATTATTTTGTAAATGTGTAGTAAGGTATCAGGACATTTGTTTCTCTACTTTGTCCACCTTGAAATGAAACAGTAAATTCAAGCTGGCCAAATATATACAAGCAACATTCAAATGAAGGAACACAACTCTTGGCTTACTCCTTGAAAGTGGTGGCCAAGGAAAAACTCTGAAAACACCAGAACTTTACACATACCTTTTACATGAGAGATGGAAGCAGAGAAAAGGTAAGGAACTAAAATTCTCAAAAGTCTTACTGTCTCCCTTTCCAAACTGGAGAAAAATGAACAGAGGTGGTAAGTAGGAAACTTGAGGGAAATGACCCTCTACAGTGCAATGAGATTAAACCTCTGGCTTGCCTTTCCATGTTTCAGGGAGAAAAAAAGGACTACTAAAAAGAGAACAATTATCTTCCCCCAGAGATAACTGTCTCCAACAACAACTAGGACTTATCAGTAACACAAGGAGACGTAGCAGATAGGTTAAGAGAGCCAACTTAATCTTACAAGAGTTCCTGAACAAAAGAATAGAGAAAATAGCAGAGAAAAAATATGAGAAGAAATAGCAGCTGGGAATTTTCAATAATTGAAGATATGAATCCTCAAATCAAAACTGCCTCTTAAGTATCCAGCATGACAAAGATAAGTCTACACCTCAACACATCACTGTGAAACTGAACATCAAGGATCAGAAGAAAGCCTCAAAAGCTATCCGAGAGAAAGAAAAATTAGCTACAAAAGCCTGAAAATTAGACTGACAGAAATTTCTCATGACTGATAATATGTCAGAAGATAATGGAGTGTTATACAAAATGCTGGAGGGAAATAATTGCCAATCTAGAATATTATACCCAGTTAAACTAACATGCAAAAGTAAAGCCATAATTAAGACATTTTCAAACACATAAATAGTAAGATAGTTTTACCAGCCATTACCCTCACTAAAAGAGGGTACTAATGGCTGCACTTCAGCAAGGTGTACAAACCAGAATCTATGTCAGGGGATATAGGGCACAACAATAAGCATAGAAATTGACCAGTTATGTGATTAAATTTAGTTAATTTATGTCTATAAAAATAACTAAATTTTCGTGTTTAAAAGTTAAATCCAAACACTAGGCAACAGTTACAAAATAAAGGAGAGATGTTGTTTAATATCTCAAGTGTGTTAAAGTTCTTGTCATGATAGCAAGAATAACAGAAATACTGAAAAACTTTAAATTATACATGGATAAAACACATGACTCAAAATTAATGATAATCACTAAAAGAATGGAAATAAAATCTGTAGCTTGCAAACCAGCAAATAGAGAAAATGGGAACACAGGAAACCTTCCCAGTTCAACAGGAGACAAAAAGTGAAGAAAAAAATAACTAAAAAAAAAAAAAAAAATTGGTAAAAACATATAAGATTATAGAATTAAGTCCAAGTACCTCAGAAATCACACTTATTATGAATGGATTAAAAATAAAATGTTATTTAAAAACAAAATTTGTAAGATTGGCCAAAAAAAATCTATCTATATGCAGATTCAAATGACACACCCAAAATAAAGGTACAAAGACAAAACGGAAAGATACTTTCAAGTAGCAGGGAGGGGGTGGCTATAAGATCGCTAGTTACAGCTATGTGAGACAAAAGAGAATTCAAGCCAAAACCATCAATATGACACAGCAATTCACCATATAATTTTATAATACAGAGCCTTGATAAACTTGTAAGCCTTTCACAACGTCACCTCAAAACATATAACACAAAAACTGACAGTATTACAAAGATAAATTGTATTTTTACACATTCTTCTCAGAAAGTATAGCACAAGCCAACCAAAAAACAGTAACAATAATGAATTGATGAAGAAAACTAATAAACTTTGTTTATGTAGACAAATAGAAAATAAACATTCTTTTTAATTGCACATGTGCCAATTATAGGAACTAAAACTCAACATAAAACCATAATGAGAAAAAAAAATGTATGTTTTGAAACTTTTAAATATATACATGAAATAATTTATGAATTAAAAAGAGAAAGACAATGGATATTTTAAGGTAAATAACAGTAAAATAACAACTGGTCAAAACCTGTGGAATGCAATTAAGAATTACTTAGGAATAAATTTATAGATAAAAAAAGATTCATAATAAATTATGTAATTCAAGAAAAAAGACAATAAAGTAAATATTAAAAAGGAAAAAAGGGAGAAATGAGGATATAAATAGCAAAGAAGTAGAAAAAAAAATGAAACAGAGAATAAAACAAAGAAGATATCTACATACTTAAAAACTGTTTATTAGAAAAACTAAAAAAGTAAAGCTTTAGCAAAATTTAACCAAAAAAGAGAAAGGGGCACAGGTAAATCATATTAAAAATTAAAAGGGTCCACAACCACAGAAAAATTAAAAAATTAAATCATAATAGATTATGAACAATTTTATGCTAATAAATTTCAAAACTATGAATAACAAAGTTCACTGAAGAAGAAATAGAACCTGAATAAACAAACAATTAAAGACATTGAGTCTGTAATTTAAATTCTACCTGTCCCCACCCTTAATAACAACAGCAAAACAAAATATAGGGGTCCACTTTACTAAATGTTAAAGAAACAAAATAAATCTTTCTTTTGTACAAGCTGTTTCAGAAAAACAGAAAAAATTCCAACTTCAGACAGGGATAGTAAAAGAAAAAGAAAATTGTGAACTATCTCCTTCAATTATAAATGTAAAGTTCCTAAATAACATATTTTTATTAATATGCTGTAGCAGGGGCCAGCCCGCTGGCTCAAGTGGTTGGAGTGCCGTGCTCCTAATGCTGAGGTCACCGGTTCAATTCCCACATGGGCCAGTGAGCTGCGCCCTCTACAGATAAGATTGTGAACAACAGCTCTCCCTGGAGCTGGGCTGCCATGAGCAGCCAGAGTTTGGCGTGGGCTGCTGTGTGCTGCTGTGGGCTACCGTGTGCTGCTGTGGGCTACTGTGTGCTGCTGTGAGTGGCCGGTGGCCAGTGTAAGTGGCTGGCAGCCAGCGTGAGCAGCCAGCAGACGGCGAGAGCTGCCATGAGCTGCTGTGAGCAGCCGACCAATGACTGGCGACTGACTGCCTTAACCAGGGGGAGTGCAAGGCTCATAGTACCAGCTCATGGGCCAGGGAGCTGTGTCCTACACAACTAGACTGAGAAACAAAGGCTTGAACTGGAGTGGGGTGGGGGGAGGTAAAAGAAAGGAGGGGGAAATATATTGTAGGAGTAAATTAAAGGAGAAAACAAATACATAATTATCTCAAAAGATACAACCAAAAAAAAAGTAAAATAAAATTCTTAACAAAGGGAACTGTCTTAATTTGACAAAGTGTATTCAAACACCTAACACAAACAACATACTTAATACTGAAACCTAAAAGAATTCCCATTAAAGTCAACATCAAGACAACAATGTCTATTATCACTAGTTTTATTAAACACTGGACTAACGGTCACAGCCAATGCAATAAGACCAGAATAGATGAGATATAAGAATTGGGAGAAAGGAAATTACGCTACTCATATTTAAAAACAATATTGTATCAGACCAAATAGTCTAGGTTATTAGACTATTTAACAGCGTAAAAATTTATCTTAATCTCAGATCTTAACACTGCAAAAGTTTATTATCACATAAACAAAGTCCACTGCTGACCCAGGCTACTTTTGAAGGCAGCTGTCCTTCAAATATTAATAATTTTATGGTATTTTGATCTGATGACATGTTCATATCACTATGTGCTTACACAAACACAGCAAAGAGAGCTGGAAAATGAAGCACCTGCAATTAAATCTCTCAGCCTTCATCACTTAAGCTCCCATTTCATTGGTCAGAAAAAGTCTTATGCCCATGCCTAACTTCAAAAGTTTAGGGAAATAAAATATGCTAGAAAGACAGATAACCAAAATATCTAATATAATTGTCTATGTAAAACATTCAAGAGAATCTACACATAAACTCTTGAAATCAATAAAAAAATTTATCAAGTTTCTGTAGTCTTATTACTAAAAATATATATCTTCAACCTAATCGTAAGAAAATATCAGGCAAATCCAAATTGAGACACATTCTACAAAATATCATCCCTGGAGTCTTCCAAAATGTCAAGTTCATGAAAGACAAAGAAAAACTGAAGAACTATTACAAAGTAAAGATAAATAATGAGACATGGCAACCAAATACAATATGAGATTCTGACTGGGATCCAGAACCAGAAAAATGACATTAGCGGGGAGGGGAGTGGGGGGGTGAGGGGGGAAGGCAAAATTCAACTGAGATCCGAGGATTAATTAAGAGTACTATGTCAATGTTAATTTCCTGATCTCAGTAATTGAATTATTAATATTAACATCTTACATAACTACGTAAAAAGGAAGCTGGGTGAAATCTATAGAGGAACTCTCTGAACAATTTTTGCAACTTTTCCATAAACCTAGAATTATTTCAAAATAAAGATTTTAAAGTCAGCAACAAAAATTTCATTCACAAAAGCACCAAAACTATAAAAAAGGTATCAAGGACTAACCCTAACTAAAGATGTACAAGACTTCTTTAAATAACATTCAATGAACAACATAAAAATATAATAAAGAACAAATAACAGAGATGTAAACTATGTATAGACGTACCATGTTCATAGATAGAAAGATGCAATATCATAAATATGATACCATTTCTCCTCATAGCTAAAAGATCTGGAAAAATGACTTAAAAGAATAAGGCGGGGAATCTTTCCCTTCCTGAGTAAGACATATAAAGACAGAGCAATTAAAGAACTGTGGTATTTGGGCAGAAACAAATACAACCATGACAAAATAGAACAGAAATCCCCCCCAAAAAACCCATAAATTTCTGAACGAAGCATAACAAATAAACCTAAAATTCATATGTAGAACAAAAGACTGAAAATAGCTAAATCCATTATAAAGAAAAACAAGGTGGGAAAACTTGCTCAATATATCATGACTTATTAAAAGGCCATACTAATTAAGTCAATGAGGTATATGTGAGATACAGACAAATGCACCAAAGTTATGAACTGAACTGTGTCCCCCAAAAATAGTTCTAACCCCAATGTGATTATATTTGAAGGTCGGACTTTTAGGATGTAATTAAGATTAAATATGTCATAAGAGTGGGGTTCTAATCCAATAAGATTGATGGCTTTATAAGAAGAGGAAGAGAAATCTCACTCTTTCTCTCTTTTTCTGTCCTGTGAGGACTCAGCCAGAATGCTGCCAACTGCAAGCAAGGAAGAGAGTTCTCAACATAACCCAACCATGCTGAAACCCTGATCTCTCACTTCCAGCCCCCAGACTGTAAGAAAATAAATTTATCTTATTTAAGCCACCCAGTCTGTGGTACTTTGTTATGGCAGCCTGAACAGACCAAGACAACCAATAAACAAGAACAGACAGTCCAAAAATCGATCTACACATTTATGCCCGAAATGGTGTTACAAATCACCAGGGAAAGGATTGACTGTTGAATTAATGATCTGGGACTACTGACTATTCATATGGAAAAATTAAATTTGAATCCCCAGCTCACAACATACCAAAAATAGATCCAAGGAAGATTAAAAACCTGAAAGTGAAAAGCGAAAACTTGAAAACTTTTAGAAGAAAATATGAGACTATCTTTAAAACGTTAAAGTAGGAGGAAATTTCTTAAGACAGAAGAAAACAAACACAATAAATGAAAATTTGTTACATTTGACAAAATTAAAAATGAAAAAATACTGATCAACGGAATGTAAAAAAGCAAGCCACAGACTAGTAGTAGATATTTGCAATGCATATTACTAAAATGAGGATCTAGACTTTCTAAATGAACTTCTATAAATCAGTAAGAAAAAGATTCCCCCAAATGAATAATAAGTAAAAGATATGACAGGCCATTCACAGAAGAATGATCATATATATATATATATATATATATATATATATATATATATATATACACAATTATAGATAGATAGATAAATATGGATAGATGGATAGATAGATACAGATATAGATATATATAATTGTATTTACATACATATATGAAAAGATGTTGTACTAGAATCAGGCAAATGCACATTTAAGCAATGAGATACTATTTCATACCCAACATATTAATACAAATTTAAATCCAATAATTCTAAGTGCTAATGATGTTGTGGAGAAACAGACACTGAGCAACTGAGTTGCACAGTCAGCACAGATGTACACTGGTACAACTAGCTTGGAAAGCATTCTTCAGTATCTAGGAAAGACGGAGATATACATGTCCTTACCCAATTATTCTTTTCTAGATACATACTCTAAAAGAAAACCACATGGGTGTCCAATGAAGTAGAGCTGAATGTCTCAACATAGATAAATTTCAAAAACACAATGAATGAAAAAGAGTTATAGTATGAAGATGGCAGAGTTCATAAATGCTGTACATGCTTGCCACATCCCACAACCCCGTCAAAATTACAACTACGTAAACTGCACAACCACCATCATTGAGAATCACCTGAAGTCTAGCTGAACAGAAGTCCTGCAATTAAGGACATACAGAAGAAGCCATGTCAAGACTGGTCCCTCAGAGATTCACAAACCCTAAACAAGGAGCATCTGACTTCGGTTTGCCCCGTACCTCTTACTAAGCAACCCCAAGCACAACACTAACAGCAGCCAGCCTCTGTTCACAGCTTGGCCTCTCCTAGGCACCTCTAAGCACCATGTAGGTGGTTGCCATCTGTGAATTACTTTGTGGCTCATGCCAGGTGGCCGCAGGCAGGGAACAGGCTATAGCTGAACTTGGCCTATGGCGGAGCCCCTCACAACAGGCCCCAGGACCAGCACACCTGATGACCCAGACCACTCTAGAGCACTGCAAGGCCACCTCCACAAATGACACACCCAAAGTGGGCAGGCACCAGAGACCGGTTAAAGTGGATCCTACTCCATAGGGTCAGCCTCTGTACCACAGCTGCTCCACTGTAGTCATAACCAGTCCTTACAACCGAACAGCCTGAGGGTCAGGTCTTCCCATTAATGTGCAAATAGCAACCAAGGCTCAACTACAACAGGAGGGCACACACAACCCATACAAGAGGCACAACTGGAGCACTCAGCTCAGGTGACCAGGGAGACTGTGCCACTGGGCCCTACAGAACACTAACTACAAAAGGCCATTCTACTAAGACCAGGAGGCATAACAGCCCTACCTAATACACAGAAACAAACATGGGGAGGTAGCCAAAATGGGGAGACAAAAAAAAAAAAAATGTCCCAAATGAAAGAACAGAACAAAGCTCTAGAAATAGAACTAAACAAAATGGAGACAAACAATCTACCAAATGCAGAGTTCAAAATACTGCTTATAAGAATGCTCAGTGATCTCAGGTAGAACTTCAACAAAGAGATCAGAAACATAAAAATGGAGATAGAAAACATAAAAAAGAACGAATCAGAAATGAAGATTACAATAACTGATATAAAGAATGTATTAGGTGGAATCAATAGATTTGATGAAGCAGAGAATAAAATCAGTGATTTGGAGAATGATAGCAGAAAACACCAATTGGAACAGCAAAAGGAAAAAAGAATACCAAAAAAATGAGGATAGTTTAAGGGGACTCTGGGACAACATCAAGTGTAGCAACATTCACAACATTGGGGTAGCAGAAGGAAAAGAGAGAGAAAGCAAGAAATTGAAAACCCATTTGAAGAAATAATGACAGAAATTTCCCTAATCTGGCAAAGGAAATAGACATACAAGCCCAGGAAGGGCAGAGTCCCAAACAAGATGAACCCAGAGAGGCCCACACCAAGACACATCATAATAAAAATGCCAGAGGTTAAAGATAGAGAGAATCTTAAAAGCAGCAAGAGAAAAGTAGTTAGTTAACCTACGAGGAAGTTCCCATAAGACTGTCAGCCGATTTCTCAACAGAAAATGTGCAGGACTGAAGGAATTGGTACAAAATATTCAAAATGATGAAAAGCAAGTACCTACAACCAAGATTACTATACCCAGCAAAACTATCTTTAGAATTGAAGGAGAGATAAAGAGCTTCCCCGACAAGAAAAGGGTGATGAAGGAGTCCATCACCATCAAATCAGTATTACAAAGAAATGTTAAAGGGACATTTTCAAGAAGAAAAAAGATCAAAAATAAGAATAATAAAATGGCAATAACTACATATCTATCCACAATTACTTTCAATGTAAATGAATTAAATGCTCCAATCAAAAGACATAGGGTAGCTGAATGGATAAGAAAACAAGACCCTTACATATGCTGTCTACAAGAGTACCCACTTCAGATCAAAAGACACACACAGACTGAAAGTAAAAGGATGGGGAAAAGATATTTCATGAAAAGGGAAACAAAAAGAAAATAAAAGTGGAGACAAAATAGACTTTAAAACAAAGGCTATAACAAGAGGCAAAGAAGGACCCAGTAATCCCACTTCTGGGTATTTATATGAAGAAACCCAAAACACTACTTCAAAAGGACATGTGCTCATTGCAGCATTGTTTACAATGGCCAAGATACAGAGGCGATCTGGGTGTCCATGAATGGATGAATGGATAAAGAAGAGATGGTACATATATACAGTAGAATATTAATCAGCCATAAAAAAGAATGAAATCTTGCTATCTGCAACAATATGGCTGGACCTACAGAGTATTGCGCTGAGTGGAGTAAATCACACAGAGAAAGACAAATGCCATACAATCTCATGTATACATGGAATCTAAAGAACAAACTAAACAAACAAACAAAACAGAAACAAACTCATAGATACAGGGAACATTTTGATGGCTGCCAGTTGGGAGGGATGTTGGGAGGATGGGTAAAAAAAGGGAAGGAATTAAGAGGTACAAATTAGTAGTTACCAAATAGGCATGGGTATGTAAAGTACAACATAGGGAATATAGTCAATAATATTATAATAACTATGTATAGTGCCAGGTGGGTACTAAATTTACCCAGGTGATCACTTTGTAAGTTATATAAATGTCTAATCATTATGTTGTACATCTGAAACTAATATAATATTGTATGTAAACTGTAAATGAAAAGTAAAAACTTATTTTTAAAAAAGACTTGTAGTATAATAGAACAATACAAAACCATTTTAGAAAGCTTGAAAATGGTAGATAATACCATATTAAATCTAGATACTCACCTATATAGTAGTGATGTAAAAACATGCACGAGAAAGATAACAGTTCAAGAGAGTGAGCAGGGAAGAAAGACGATCCAGAGGATTAGGGCTGGGGATGTGGAGGGGCCTCAATGATGTTTTAACATTGAATTACAGTTTAAATTTGAAGCAAGTATGGAAAAATGTTAGAGCTCAACAGAGCTGGGTTATGGACACACACATCATGTCTGCTGTTCTCTAACTCTTCTGAGAGTTTAGAAAGTTAGAAATACTTTATAACTTGAAAAAGGAAATGTGATGCCTCTAAGCTACGTCCTGAATTTGGAGGCAACCTGAAACCTGAGTGTACCCTGAAAGCAACTTGTAACAAAATTACAAGAAAAATGAATAGAGACTAAAGCAACCAATCATAATTATCCACCATCCCAGCTCCATCTCTCCCTCCTTCACATCCACAGAAAAGCAGACAAAACATGATATTCAATTTACAAAGTGAAGTTCTGAGAAGAAATCAAATACATTTCGCATAAGAGATGCAATCAAGGACAATACACTCAGATTCTATCTGAAGGTACAGCTGAACCTGCCCTTGTTAAATATACTTGACATAAAAAGAAAAAACAGCAGAGCAAACATGCACAGCTACTACAGAAAGGAAGGGGGAGACAAAGGGAAGGGAATGTGTGAAAGAAAAGTGAAGAAGCCAGTCTGGAAGAAAACATACTCCCACAAGTGGGTTAGAAACTGTCACCTAGGTCCTGGTGACACTCCGTGAGCACAAGATAAATACGCTGCATGGCTGCTTCTCCCTCCCTGACTCCATCCCCAGATGGGACGTTTTTAAGCCTTGAGGTTGATTTGTATGTTTCATTAGAAACTGGAATGATTCCTACTTCTAAACAATGATTATGAAAGCTGTCTATGTATTACCATGTGTTTGAAGCTTTAAAAATGTTGACCACAGTCTAAGTAAGCTACCAAAAAAAAAAATCATTGTTACAATAAACGATTTGCTGCTACAAAAAAATTAAGAACATGAAATCAGTGAAATAAGAAAGGAAACGTGAAACGACAAGGCAAAAGAATGAGATTAAAAAGGGAACTGCTGAGTTCAGGACAGACACTGATAGCCAAACCACCTCCACAAAATAATAAACAAATTAGAAATAGCAGAAACGAATAGACAGAGCTGTAAACTTAAATAATAATACCCAGGAATGGCTTCAGATAATTATAGAGAGCCAGAGGTTAAATAAATGAGGTAGGGGCCAAAATTTAAACAACAAATTAAACATCGTGCTCCTGAGAGTCATTTTATTCCAGCAATTCTGCTGTTGCTCAGAATAGTTTTGGCACATTTTTCCCCTCAATTACTCCTAACACCAGGAATTTTTTTAATTCAATAAAAGAAAATGAGGATTTTTTTAACTTTATTTTCATATCTCATTCTTGATCCAAAACAATCTTATTCAGTATGGTAAGGGACTTGGCACATAATAGACAAATAATAATAACAGCTAATAATAACAGCTATAACTTACGTAGCACTTATGACACACTGGCACTGTTCTAAAGCTCTATATATTCAAGAACCATTTAATCCTCATACCACCCCTATCATTTTCCCTAATTTCAACTGAGACATAGAGAAGTTAAGTAACTTGCCCAAGGTCACACAACAAGTACCTGACAGAGCTGGGATGTGAACCCAGGCACAAACTCTTTTATCTCCACATGAATATTTATTGAATGAGTAAACAGAGGATCAGCTACTTTGTTTACCCAACTTGGTCCCAGATGACTTTCTGGTTCTTGTTCTTCTATTGAGGATATGGGGAAACGTTCAAACTGAGATGGAAATTTCTGGTAGATTAGTTTTTCAAATGAGTCTCATTACACAATACTCAAATCACCTAATTCTGGTTTTCAACTAAAGGCCATTTAGTTGCAAAAATCTCTATAAATCATATTAGTCACCCCTCTACCTTTCCCTCTGCAGACACGGGCTCAGGTAACTCTCACTCCCTTCATAGGCAAAGAAAAGTCTTGTCAAAACATTGCAGCATTAGTTACAATAGCCAAGACATGGGAGCCACCTAAGTGCCCTTCCGTAGACGAATGGTTAAGAAAGATGTCATACATATATACAATGGAATATTACTCAGCCATTAAAAAAGATAACATATTGCCATTTGTAATACAACAACAGGGTATTAGGCTAAGTGAAATAAGAGAGATGGAGAAGGACAAAATCATATGATTTCACTCATGTGGACTGTGAAACAAAAAAAGTAACAAATGAACTAACAAAACAAAACAAAACAAAAATAAACTCAGAGATAGACAACAGACTTGGGGTTACCAGAAGGGAAGAAGGGCTTGGGGGAGGGTGAATTGGGGTAAGGGGGTCAAATATATGGTAACAGATGGAAACTAGACTTTTGGTGGTGAGTATGCAATAGTCTATATAGGTATCGAATTATAATGTTGTATACCTGAAATTTATATGTTACTAACCAATGTTACCTCAATAAATTTAATTTTTAAAAAAATCTGCAGGAGGCCAGCCACAAAGCTTGAAGGAACCCTGTCTTCAGACCAAGGGCAAAGAAGAGCCTAGAATTCAGAGGGTGGGAGGAGCCCTCACCCATTCAAGGGGCTTTCATGGGGACAGGGAGGGGCAACAGAGGCAGGTGGGAAGCAGGAGAAATGTCAACGGGACACCACAGGAGGTTACGGACCTGGGGCCATCCGGGGGCTCTAATGGAGGAGGGGGACAGTTAAAAATGAGGCTGTGAGCTCGCACCTGTTGACAAGTTATATTCAAGGGGACAGGGATGTGTTAGTTCAAGGTCTTTTGGGTTCATCTAGTCAGCATCCCAGGCAGCTGGGTAGAGAGGCTCACAAGGGCCAAGCAGTATCTCATAGCCACTGGCGCCAGGATGCAGGACCAGGTTCTAGCCCTGGCGGAAAACCAAGTAGAAACCTGATCAGAAGCCCAGTCAAGTGGACAAACATGCTAGGGAGGCAAAGGCTTCCCCTGGGATACCAGTGCCTGGCTCGGAGCCCAAGGCCAACTCCATGCCCAGGCAGGAGGCATGGAGCCCCTGAATCCCTTCCAGGATCGGTCTGAACTGGCCTGAGTCTGCAGCAGATGGAGCAGGACTAAGGAAGAAGGGCTGCGTCACTGTGCCCTGATAAAAGGATGAAGTTGTCACCCGTCCGAGGAAGCCTGACCCCACATGTAGGAGCTGATCAAATCAGACATTAATGGTGGTCCTTATATATTCAAAGTACCTACTCAGAAACCCTACAAAAGAAAGGGCACCCTGTCTGGAAAAATCTTTGCAAAGATAGTATTGTCCTTGTCAATTTTTTGAGGTAACAGCTTAGTGAAATATATTTATACCCTTGAGTTGCATTTCCAGGAGCTAAATGTCAATGGACCTCACACTGAGATCCTCTCTGCTCATGTCAGATTTTAATTATTTTTTTAATTTACCTAACAAAGGAACTATATAAGATGAACTGACTTGAAAAGAGAAAGAAAAAATGAGATAGAAAACAGGTCATAACAGATAGGCAGCCATTCCTTAAAAGAAAGATGAGACAGAGAGAGATGATATACAGATACAGATATTTTTTACCATTCTGTACATTACATCCCCAGGACTTACTTATCTTATAACTGGAAGTTTCTACCTTTTGACCACCTTCACCCATTTTGCCAAACGCCCCGCCCCCCAACTCTGGCAATCATGAATCTGAGTTGTTTTGTTTTGTTAGATTCCACACATATAAGTGAGATCATACAGTATTTGTCTTTGTCTGACTTTTTTCACTAAAAGGAAGATATCAAGCGCTCTCTCTTTGAAACAATTTACATATTACATGTACCTGTTTAAGAAGAAACACCATGAAAGATGGGCATATACAAGACTATATAACTGAACTGAAATATTACTTATAAGGATGGGCAGAACCAACATGCATTTACCCACCAATGTGACTCCAGGGATTTTCTGTCTATAAGATACTCCACACAGCAGCCATTCCCCACCCCCAGCACTCATTGTAATATGACACTTCCCCAGATCTCTATCTCCATTAAATTCTACTCCATCGCATGAAGCAAGGGCAGAACTAGTCATGGATGGAGAATCAGAGATGGGAGCTAACGTTAATATTTACAAAAGGTGATTTTTTTTTTTAAAGTTTGTCATGCTAATATAAAGGAAGAGTGAAAAATAACTTCACAACATGTCATTACTGCAGATTTGCAAGGGCTTTCTATGACTGGAAGCTATATTTATCCCCAACAAGTCAGAAACCTAAACAAACAAACAAACAAAAAAAGTAAAAGAGACACAGGATTAAAAAAAAAAAGCGGGGGGTCCTGCCCGGTAGCTCAGGCGGTTAGAGCTCCAGCTCCTAACTCCGAAGGCTGCCGGTTCGATTCCCACATGGGCCAGTGGGCTCTCAACCACAAGGTTGTCAGTTCAATTTGTTGAGTCCCGCAAGGGATGGTGGGCAGCGCCCCCTGCAACTAGCAATGGCAACTGGACCTGGAGCTGAGCTGCGTCCTCCACAACTAAGACTGAAAGGACAACAACTTGACTTGGAAAAAAGTCCTGGAAGTACACACTGTTCCCCAATAAAGTCCTGTTCCCTTTCCCCAATAAAATGTTAAAAAAAAAAAAGTGGGATGCAATATTTACCAGGCATATTTACCACGCATATTTCGCACACATACACACACAGCTGGTACAGATATTGCCCAAAATGTTGATTACAAAATCGTAAGGCACCTCGCTGCACTTAGGAATGACCTACAGACTTCCTTCTCATCCTTTCCACAAAGTCAAGACTCTACTGACACTCCTCCCTTCATAAAAAGATGTCATTTCACCATATTGCCTGTCAGCCCCTTCACTACTCCCACGCTCTTCAGGGAACTATCTGTACAGAGCGCCCAGGAGCCGGGGTGTTTTCAGATTGGGTTATTCATTTTAACTGTGAGATAGATGTTAAACCCCTATTCTTATGTTTGCTCTGTGCGCACAGAGCTATACAACTTCTTCCGTATGTGGTATGAGTAGGGATAACACTTCATAAATGAATTTACTGTTATCAATAGCAAAAAAAGAAAAAACAATACATAAAAATCCAATTAAAAATGGGGGAGGACTGGAACATTTTTCCAGAGAACACAGGAAAAGGGCCAGCAGATACATGAAAAGAGGCTCAACATCACTAATCACCAGGGAAATGCAAATTCAAAAACACAACAGGATATCACCAGACAAGAGGTAACAAATGCTGACAAGGAGATGGAGAAAAGGGAACCCTTGTGCACTGTTGGTGGGAATGTAAATTGGTGCAGCCACTATAGAAAACAGTATGGACGTTCCTCAAGAAATTAAAAATAGAACTACCTTATGATCCAGTACTCTCATTTCTGGGTATATAATTCAAAGGAAATGAAAACATTATCTGAAAGAGATTTCTGTACTCCCGTGTTCATTGCAGCATTAAGGATAACAGCCAAGGTTATAGAAACAAGCTAAATGTCTGTGGATGCATAGATAGATCAAGAAAAGGTGGTGTCTGCATACAATGCATCATGCAGCCTTAAAAAAGAAAGGAAACTTGCAGATTCCTATACCCTGGATGAAGCCACAGGGTACCACGCTAAGGGACATGAGCCATACATCCAAAGACAAATAAATACTCTACTGTATCACTTATCTGTGGAATCAAAACAAAAGTCAAACCCATAGAAACAGAGTAGAAAAGTGGTTGCCAGGGGCTGGGGATGAGGAACATAGGGAGAAGTCCCCAGGATCTAAGGTAGAACATGGAGACCACAGTTGATAACACTGTGTTGTATAACTGAAATTTGCTGAGAGTAGAACTGGAATTTTCTTACCAAAAAGAATAATTAATAAATAAAATGAATAGACTGTTGGTCTGTAACCATTTTCTCTTCCTTAATATTGAAAAAAAAAAAAAGAAAAGGAAAAAAAGAAAAAAGGAGGACAAGTCTGCAGTACGCGGTCTTGGGAAGTCATCAGTGGTCAAAAGCGCTCCCGGCTACTGGCGTCCCGGCGCCCGCTCCTTCCTCGGCCCCGCACCGCCCCCACCCCAGCGCCCCCGCTACCCCAAGCTCTCGCCCCCCACCACCAGCCCTGCTTCGCCCGCACGCACTTCCTCTGGGCCCCGCGCCCTTCCATCCCCGGCCCCCGGCGCCTGCACCTCCCACGTCCCCCACGTCCTCCGCACTCTCCGGAGCCCCTGCCCTCCGGCGCCCCCAGCACCCGCACTTCCTCTGGGCCCCGCATCCCTCCTGTCCCGCGCCCTCGGGCCCCTACGCCGAGCGCCCTCACCTCCTGGCCCTCGCCCTGCGTCCCGCTCTCCCGCAGGGGTTCGGCCGTGCTGCAGCCGCGCGAGCTCGGAGCCACACCGGGGCCAGCAGAGCCCGGCCAGCGGCGGGTCCTTGGAGGAGCTTGGTCCAGGCTGAGCGCTGCTTTCCCCTCCGCACAGCACTTCGCGGATGGGAGGAGCGGTGTGGCGATGCGCACAGGAAATCTGATAGGTGAGGAGGCTGGCGGCGGGGCGGGACACGCGGGGCGCGCGGCTGGGGGTCTGGGGGGCTGGGTGTTCGCCCCGAATCCCAGCCCCCGCCCGGCAAAGGGCTGCTGGAAGGGGCAGGACCCCCGCGCAGGGGGAGGTGTCGGGAACTGTGCGGCGTTCAACCTCCGTGGCCCTGAGGGGAAGAGCATCTTTCCCTGAGCACCAGACACTAGTGGGGGTGGAATTTGTTCATATCCCTTTAGGTGGATTCTTTGAGTTCACCTCTGCCCTCCCAGGGGACGGTCCCAGAGTTAACTCTGAAAACACTGTCTACACCGGTAAGGCAGCGCTGCCCTGTGTTCCCCAAATCCCACATGCCTCCAGGAAGAACAGCCCCCCACGCTTTCAGAAAAGAGATGCTTTTTCATAGCAAACGGTTTGGTTATGAGCGGTGAGTCATGGTCAGGTTAGGGAATGGGGAGTTATGGGGCCTGTTTAATCCTTAGGACAACGGAATGAAGTCGTTGCTATTCCTATTCCCATTTCAGGGATGAGGAAACTGAGACACAGAGAAGTTGAAAGGGACGAGTAGTGAGATAGACGAGATGTTGCCAGTGGGACCCCAGCTTTACCAAAAAGAATAATTAATAAATAAAATGAATAGACTGTTGGTCTGTAACCATTTTCTCTTCCTTAATATTGAAAAAAAAAAAGAAAAGGAAAAAAAGAAAAAAGGAGGACAAGTCTGGCGGGAAAAATATACAAATGTTTATGTACAAAAAATATATATAATATATATTATGTATATTATACATACATGTGTATTTTTTTAAGAGTTGGTAACATATCATTGATCAGCTGATCAGTAGTTGTCAGCACTGGCTGCACAGTAAAATCGCCTGGAAATTTTTGAAAATCCCTAGTTCTCAGGCTTTGCCACAAGCCACATGAATCAGACTTCTCCCCCTGACCTCACATCTCCAATAGCTTCAGAAAAACGCCAGGCCTTATTTCCCCATGGTTAGCACGTGATCCTTCCTGGACAAAGATGAAATGAGGTAATGTGGGGAAGGGGTGAAGAAAACCCCCAAATATTTAGTGAGATGGACTGCTGAAGCTTAAAAGATGCAGAATCGGTTGAGAGTTTCCCAGAAAGAAAGAGGCCTCCAGAAGGAGCAGAAGCTGTGGGTTGGAGGGAGGGGCGCAGGAGTTAGGACCGAAGAGCAGGGGAGCATTCCCTCGCTAGGCAGCCTGGATGGTTACACTCCCCAGCGCTTCTGCATGTGTGCAGGCTTTTAGGCAGCACGATTCCTGAGGTGACCAAATAGGCCTGGCACCACCGACTGAGCGCTGTTGGCCCGCACAGCCAGGCAGGATGCAGCCTCACAGCCATTTGATGGGGCTGGCATCAGCCCAGAGGTGCATAAGGTAAAGGCTGCTCTCCCTCCACACCTCTGCCCTCTCCCTCCCTGCCTACCATCCCCTCTGTCAGCCACAGACACCTTAGCTCAAATGTCTCACCTGACTAGCTTTGGGTATCCCAAGGGACTGCAACACAGGGCAGGTGTTTTTTAATCGAGACGAAGGAAGGAAGCAAGGAAAGTGCAGGACCCAGCGATTGGTGTCAGTGGAGGACAGAACTGAGAGGTGGAGGGGTCGTGTCCCAGCAGGGCCTCTGCACAGAGAAGATGCTCCAGCTGAGACTGGAATGATAGAAAGGCCCAGGAAGGTAAGGAGAGAGCCTTCCAGGCAGAGGGGAGGCCCTGAGCCAGGAATCTGCCTGCCCACGGCTATTTCCAGTATTACCGTGTGGAAAATGGGCTAACAGAGCAGGGCAGACCAGATAGGGCAGTGTGCACAAATCACATAGCCTTGGACACACCTGTCACACGTAAATGAAAGCTCAGTTCCTGCATCTGAGCTCCGTCTGCAGCCTGTGGTTGGCCTTTGTGAAGCTGCCTGCGAAAGGAGCCCACCAGTGGCCTGCTCTGTCCCCTGCCCTGCGGCTGGATCTCACCTGTGGGCCGTGCAAACTGCTCCCTTGAGAGGCTGCACTTCAGCCCATATGTCCCCCACCCTCATCCCACACCAATTCCAGAGCATGAGACCCGTGACTGCCAGTCAAACAGCCAGGCTTCCAGGTTGCCGAGACCCTAAACAGCGGCTCCCAAACTCAGCACAACTGATATTTTGGGTCAGACAGTTCTTTGTTGGGGGAACTGTCATGTGTGGTGAAGGATGTTTAGCAGGATCCATGGCCTCTACCCAGATGCCAGGAGCACACCACACACACACACACACACACACACACACACACACAGAGTTGTCTCCAGACATTGCCACATGTCCTGAGGGCAGGAAAATTGACCCCTGTAGAGAATCTCTGCTCTAATAGGAAGGGATGAGACCCAGCACCCCACAAATAGCAGCAGAACACGTTTGATCAGTGATGGCCCCATGGAAGAGGGCAGTTTCTCAGACTGGATGGTCATATCTACTACAGAATGGGCCCCTGGCCAAACAAAAGCCTTCTTGTGCTTCTTAAACTGGCCAGAATCATTCCCATCTGAGGATCTGTGCTCTTCCTCTTCTCTTTTCTGGAATGTTCCTCTCCCAGATATTCACGCAACTCTCCCTGGCTTCCCCCAAATCTCGCTCAGAGACTACCGCCCGGGACTACTCACCTGAATACTGTCACATGCACGCAGCCTCCCGCCCTTGGTTCTACTTTGCTGCCTGACATCGCCAAGTCCGTTTGTCCCTCTGTGTGCCCTGTGGCCCCTTCCAGTATGGGACCTCAGGGCACACCAGCATGTCTCCAGCAGAAGGCTCGGCCTGGTTCAACAATATTTGTTAAATAAATAAGTGAAGGCACAAACAAACAAATGGCAGGGATCTGTGCGGTGTCTGGAGGGAACGGAGAAAGCAGGAAGCTCTTTTATGCTGTTGAGGGGCGTCTCGGGGAGTTATGGGGGGCAGGGGAAGATCCTCCCCAACTTATCCATGCTGCTGATAGGGGGCGGGGATGCGTACTTCTCCCTCATCCCCCAGAGGTCAGAGCCCAGCCAGCAGGAAATCCTGCACTTCTGATGGAAGGACCTGGGTAGACCCAGCCTCTGTGGCTGAGACAGTCCCAGGGACCCTCGTACAAATTTAGAGAACTGATCAGAGGTTTTTGAGACCTGGAAAATGGTGTTCCCAGGGAAGCCACTACCCTAATTAGAATAAATGTGTCAGAAAGGATTTTCAGGTCCATAGCAGTTTTCTGAAACATTAAACAAAGCTGTCGTGGGGCAAGGTGAGGGCTGTGGGAGCTGAGATTCTGCACTCAGAGGAAAGGGCTGCTGCATAGCAGCTGGTGTACACGCCCAGGATATGGCTAATAGTCCTGGGGCCCCGTCAGGGGGACATCCTGCTCACAAGGCCCACAAAAGCCTGTCCTACCTGGGCTGACCCCACCCCCCCACAAAGAGGCTGGCTATTCCCCACCTGAGTCAGGGCTGCAGAGTGTAATTATAATCCCCACCCCTTGAGGGGCCAAGGAACTATTGGTGACAGCCAGGAGGGCCCGTGGTTAGGACACAGCAAGACTGTGGCCAGTCATTCCCTACAAATTGGGGAGCCTGGGGCCCCTCATTCCTCTAAGTAGATGGGACCATGCCTTCCCAGACAATGAAGGAATTCGCACTGTGAGTGGGACCAGAAAGGGCAGTCTATACTGGTTTCAGGAGAATCAGATTAGGGAGGAAGCCTGCGGTGCTTACTGGACTCCCATAATCTTGGAAAAAATAGAGTAGAGGCCTCAGGCCTCAGGGCTCAGGTCACTGCCAAAGTCTAGTGAACAATATATAAACTTGCGTCAGTAAGGTTCGCATTTCGTATTTTCCTGTACGCATTTTCTTTCATTAGTCCAGAATAATGCAAGTTTGTGGCACATGAAAAACCCAATGAGTCTTAGAAAACGACTTCTCAGCTGTCGGGGTGGCTATTTATATTAAATTCTCAGCATAAGGTTCTATCATTCACCCAGGGGTATGCCCACTCAGCATCACCACTGAGGCCCTGAGGATCTAAAGCTAAGCAGCCTCTAAAATAGATGTTCCTCCTGAATCTTAAGGCTAGACACTCCAAGCCAGGGTGGGAGATGGGGAGGTAGGGGTACAAACAGCCTGGGCAGCCTGGTTTTGCAGCCTCTGGCTCTGCTGTGACTGGGCTGCCAGGTCAGCTTCCTAGGCTACACAGCGAGCATGGTGACAGAATCATCCTGAGGATTTCAGATAGCACCACCAGCGCCACCAAAGGCTGGGATGCTCCTGGGACGCTCTGTGCTTTCAGTGTGATAATACTTAACAATTCTGAGTCAGTTTTTGTTGTTACTCCATGTTTCCTTGTCATATTAGGGAGCCACACCCTTACCCCAACAATGTCTTTTGGGCACTCTCAAGAAACCCGTTCTTAGAGGGCCACCTCATTCTTGTCTGAGAAGCTTTCTACCTGGTACTAAATGATTTCTTTGAGGCATTGAAAATCAGCTTCACACTCAGATTTTTCTATGATTGAGGAGACTTTTACGTGCCCTGAGCTCTGCAAACAGCTCCTAGAGAAGCACATTGAAGAGAAGGTCCACTCCAGAGACCATTTGCAAGAGAAGACATTTGTTTAAAGTGCAAAAATTCTGGAGCCTTGGCTCGATACATTCATCATCCTTTGAGGAGGGCACATTAAAAAGATAAAAGTCATTGTCTTTCTCCTTCAGGGACACCCAGTGGCATAGAGAGACCAACTGGTCAAAAACAGACCATGTTAGGAGTTGGACCTGGACGAGAATGTTAACAGAAGTTTAACAAAATGCGCTAGGCATACAAAGGCAGAGCCAGGTGGTTCTAACTGGGGGCTGGACTTCATCGGTTGTATTCCATCTTTTTTGAGCATTAGAAACTCTTTTGTCAATGGATGTGTATGGGCCTCCAATATTCCAAAATGAGTTAGATCAGAGCTGTTCTGTTGGGGCGGTGGAGTGGGGAGCCTCCAACCCACTCGACACCCCTCTTCCTTCCACTCCTCCAGAGACATCATCTTACACCCCTAGGACTATGCCTTATGCTGCTTCAACTTCTCCAGACTGAGGATGGGAAACTTAGAACTGGAAGGAAACGAAATATTAATCAGCGGTGTGCTTACTTGCAGCTCCCCTCTACGCAGTGGAGTCACAGTCAAACCACAAGCTACAGAGAGGTTTTTGAGGACCTCTTCTGTCACGGAACACTATAGCTTTCAAAGCACTTTTTATGTAAGCAGTCTCACTCAAGCTTCTGAAAGCCCCACTGGGCAGAGTGCACGGGAGGTGTTATTATTTCTCAGATGAAACTGAGGCCCAGTGGAGACTAACAGCATGGGCTCCAAAGCCACTTACCAGTGCTGTGACCTCTTGTCCACTCAGGGTCCCGAATCCACAATGGAGATGGCAGGAAAGGTGCTTTGAACTGTGCCTGGCACATCGTGAGCCCTCAGTACATGCCAGCTCTAATGGTTCGGCAAATTATATCGCTAGGAAGTGGAGCGGGGTCGGGGGGCAGAGGGGTGGGGAGGGGCGAGGACCAGGACCCAGGCTCTGAGTCCCCCCTTGGAACCTTCTGAAACCCTGCTATTCCAGTGTCCTTTATGTGGTTGTTTGAGTGCCCACAGAAGGGCTTCTGCTCACCAAAATAAATTTAAAAGTGTTAGCAATGCTTGGCGAATAAATGAATAATATTGTGACGTGAAGACTCTATTTTCCAGAAATTTTCATTACTGGTTTTACTGAATAAAGTCTGGGAGAAAGAACTGGTCATGCTTAGTTTAGGAAAACTTACTTAAGTGTCATTTTTCGAAGTAAAATTATTATTGTTATTAAAACTCTGTATCAATCATTATTCTGAATGGTTTTTACAAGCATTAACTCACTTATTTCTCACTATAGTTTTGTGAGGTCGGTGCTATTTTGTCCCCATTTTACAGATGAAAACACTGAGCTACAAAGAGTCCAATAATTGGCCCAATTATAAAGCAATTTCCTGCCAACCAGAAATAACCAAATGTTATAATGTGTGTATGTTACTTTGTTAGCCCACCTAATTCCTCCCACAGATTTTTATCATAAATGTTATGAATCTAAAATCTACAGTGGGGGGGAAGAATTAAGGATACAGTGCTCCTCACTTCAGCCTGAAGCGAATGGGGAGCTGGCAGAAGTTAGCAAAGGAGAAAACCCATAAAGTTGTAATTAGCCTACTTTTGGCTGAGGCGAAACATCCGGGAATAGGGTGGGTGGAGAGCAATGAGGAAAATTAATTAGAGTCCAGGTAAAAGGAGGAAAAGGAAGATTAATGCAAAAAGGGGAAGATGCTCTCTAGATGTCCGGGAACAGCCCTGCAGTCCATTACCTGGGGTTCTTCCACTGGCCTTCCTCTTCCATGGACCCAAGAACATGACTTTTAAAGGTTCTCATGGTTTGTGTGGGCTAGGGCAGCATTTACAAAAGTCTGTCCCGTGGATGGTAAAAATGTATTTAAAAAAACAAAAGATAGAGTCCAAGGTCTCATGTGCAAACAACTTTGGGAGGCCCTGTCTGTACAGTATGTTTAGTTTTACTGAGATATAATTTCCTCATAATACTGTAGAAGTTTAAGGCGTACAACATAATGATTAGATATATGTATGTGTTGGGCAGTGAGCCACAATAACTTTAGTTAATATCCATCACCTTACATAGTTGCCATTTTTTCGTTGTCATGAGAACTTTCAGGATCTATTTTCTTGGCAACTTTCAAATATACAGAGCAGTATTGTTAACTATAGTCATCGTGTTGTACACGACTGTACAGCATTGCGGGTTTTTTAAGTGCAGGACTTCTCAGAGCCTTTATTGTGAATTGTGAAGGTTTAAGAGAGGCATAAGGAATGCAGCCTTTTCTAAACTTATCTACTAATCAACCCATTTTCCAAAGAGCACGTTGTAGGATTAATGTTCCAAAAGCGCCACTTTGGATAATGGTGTTCTGAAGCCACATGCCACTTCCGTGCATGAGCACAGAGGAGGGGAAGCTTGCTGAGGCACCTCCAGAAGTGAACTTCAGTTTTGGATATTTGTGGAATCACGCCACACCATCCCCAAAGTCCACAGGGCACAAAATAACTGCTGTGTTTGGAAACAAATTTGAATGTTTTAAGAAAAGCCAAGTGTTTATGGAATGTTTTTCAAGCAGGATCCCTCTCGCCCCAGAGCCAGGAAAACATGCCTTTCTCAGCACTTTCTGCCTTGCTGTGCACCACCAACCCCCCAACCCCCAGGCAGCTGAGGAAGGACGGAGTTCTCAGATGCCTTCTCCAAGAAAATGCGAGTGGGAAAGCAGGAGGCTCCAAATCGACTCATTTGGATGAGAACCAGGCCCTAGAAATTTGGCTGCCTCCCCGCTTATAGAAGGCCCAGGCATGAAAACACCAACACCAGCCAACATTCCTGCCAGGAACAGAGATGTGTGAGCAGGCCTCCCCAGGCCGTGTCACCCCTCCGCCCGGCTGCGTCTCCTCGAGCCCGGACATAGTGGGGACGGCTGGGACCACGGCGTGGCCTCTCTGTAAAGTTCCACTGTCTGTCTGTTCTCTAACAATCGCCACTGATCACAAGACTGGGAGGTAGGTGGGCAGGGGATGAGACGCTGAGAAGGCAGATGAGACATCTGAGAGGGAGGACGGAGCCGAGCGGTCGTCATTATTGACTCACAGGCTTACCGACCAGCCGGCCGGACGCCTCCCGTCGTCGTTCTGGGTCTGCAGCGTCACGGTCCAGCCCGACATCCAGGTAGAAGCCTGAGGTCCCTCTTCTCTCCCTCACTGAATCCGACCGATGCTCTCTTCGCCGCCTATGAAGTCAGCTCCGCCTTCCACCCCAGACCAGGCCTCACTATATCCGCACTGCATGATAGCCTCCTTCTAAGCGCCACTCCTGGAAGAATCCGACTTAATTAAATCGGGCCCTTGCTTGAAAGCCCTGGTGACTCCCAGCCAGATGCATGCGCACCCTGAAAGACCAGTCATAATTTGGCCTCCACTGCTCACCTGGTCTCAACACTGTCCAGGTGTTACACAGCCCCGCACATCAGCCGTGCTGACAGTCTGCCACTTGTGACGCACCACTCTGCCATTATTTATTCTTTTCCTTCCTACTTTTCCCTTCCCCAGGTACCTAGAAAACTACTTATTCATCAAAACCCACATCAAATGCCACCTTCTCTTCCCTGCTCAGACTTGATGACTTCATCCTCCTGCCATGTTTGTCCCTGCCCTGGAAGCAGCCCTCACCACCTGGCTCCGCTGGGGCTGGTGTTTATTGGCTCATGTGTCTGTCACTTCATTTGGGGCCAGAGACCTCATACCACGATTTTATGCCCCAAATCTCACATAATGTTACCATGTAAGTAGTAAAGAGTGCCTGAGTGAACATTGATCTTATTTTACAGCATAAGAAAATGGTTTGTGTTTAATGTCTAGGTTTTCCAGTCTCTAAACGGAACCCTGTAAATTTCACTACATCTATATTTTTAGTGATAATAGTAGATGCTCTGAAGTGGGTAAAAAGTTCCCCATTGGTAAAAGAAGTTGCCATTCAACAATTTACAAGGCCAGTTCTTCCTGGTAGGGTTCTATGGAACAAGCAAGGACAAGACCTTCTTTGTCATAGCCTTTATACTCGACCAGCTTCAAGAGCTCTTGAAACACTCATTTTTTTTTTTTTTATTGGGTGTCCTGTGCAATCACACTTAGCTCCCACCCCAGGTGACCTGCCCTGTTGAATCGAAATTGAGTGTTAAAATCCCAACTACAAATTCCTCATGGCTTTGTCATCTCAGCCAGTCATTCCCCCCAAACTGATTATGCATTATTAATCAAAATCATAAAACTTAAGATTTCCAGCCACAACAGTGGATAGGTAAATGCTGTGTTTGCCTCCTTTCAGGACCACATCAATTACAACTAAACTACGGAACAACCATCATTGAGAATGACCTGAAGACTAGCTGAACAGAAGTCCTATAATTGAGGACATACAGAAGAGGCCACCTCAAGACTGGTAGGAGGAGTAGAGACACAGAACAGGCTAGTTCCACACCCACATGTGACCATTAAGAATTGGGAAGAATAGTTCAGCTGTGGAGGTCTCTCCTGAGAAGTGAGGGGTCCCAGTCCTACAACAGGCTCCCTAACCCTGGGTTCCAGTACTGGGAAGAGAAGTCCCCATATCAGAGGGTGAACCAGCAGAGGTTCTGGCTGAGTGAAACGGAGGACAGCTAGAGTCCCAGGTGCTCCTCTTAAAGGGCTTACGCGTGGACTTACTCGCTGACAGACTCACTTTCTCTGAGCTCCAGCTCAAAAGGCACCAGGGACATAAGGGAAGGTTCTGAATTCTCTGGCACACAACTCTCACAAGCGATATACCTGGAGCACCCGACTCAGGTGACCAGGGAAGCTGTACCATTGGGCCCCACCGGACACCTACTACATAAGGCCACTCTACTAAGACTTGGAGATATACTAGCTCTACTTAATATATAGAAACAAACCCAGGGAGACAGCCAAAATGAGGAGACAAAGAAACATGTCCCAAATAAAAAAACATAATTAAGCTCCAGAAAAAGAACTAGCCAAAATGGAGACAAGCAATCTATCAGATGCAGAGTTCCAAACACTGGTTATAAGGATGCTCAATGAACTGAGGGAGAACATCAACAAAGATAGAAATCATAAAAATGGAGATAGAAAACATAAAAAAGAACCAGTCAAAAATGAAGAATATGATCACTGAAATACAGAATACATTAGAGGGCATCAGCAGTAGGTTAGAAGTAGCAAAGGACTGAATCAGCGAGTTGGAAGATAAGGTAGCAGGAAACACCCAATCAGAATAGCAGAAAGAAAAAATAATACCAAAAAAGTGAGGTAGTTTAAGGGGCCTCTAGGACAACATCAAGCATACCAACATTTGCATCACAGGGGTAACAGAAGGAGAAAAGAGAGAGCAAGGAATTGAAAACCTGTGTGAAGAAATAAGGACCATAAACTTCCCTCCTCTGGCAAAGGAAATAGATATACAAGTCCAGGAAGGGCAGAGAGTCCCAAACAAAATAAGCCCAAAGAGGCCCACACCAAGACACAGCATAATTAAAATGCCAAAGGTTAAAGACAAAGAGAGAATCTTAAAAGCAGCAGGTAAAAAGCAGTTAGTTACCTACAAGGGAGCCCCCATAAGACTGTCCATTGATTTCTCAACAGAAACTTTGCAGGCAAGAAGGGATTGGCAGGAAACATTCTGAGTGATGAAAAGCAATGACATACAACCAAGATTACCTAGCAAAGCTATCATTTAGAATCGAAGGAGAGATAAAGAACTTCCCAGACAAGAAAAAGCTAAAGGAGTTCATCACTACCAAACCATTATTACAAGGAATCTTAGAGGGACTTCTTTAAGAAGAAGAAAAAATTATCAACAATAAGAATAATAAAATGGCAATAACTACATATCTATCAATAATTACTTTCAATGTAAGTGGATGAAATGTTCCAATCAAAATATAGGGTGGCTGAATGGATAAGAAAACAAGACCCTTACATATGCTTTCTATAAGAGACTCACTTCAAATCAAAAGACACACACAAACTGAAAGTAAAGGGACGGGAATAGATATTTCACAAAAATGGAAACAAACAAACAAAAAAAGTAGGGCAGCAATACTTATACCAGACCCCAAAAATAGACTTTAAAACAAAGGCTATAATGAGACAAAGAAGGACCCAGTAATCCCACCTCTGGGTATTTATTCAAAGGAAAAAAAAATGCTACTTTGATGGGACATGTGCATTTATACGTTCACTGCAACATTGTTCACAATGGCCAAGATGTGGAGGCAGCCTGGGTGTCCGTGAATGGATAAACGGATAAAGAGGAGGTGGTACATATATATACAATGGGATATTACTCAGCCATAAAAAAAGAATAAAAACTTGCCATCTGCAGCAACATGAATGGACCTAGAGGGTATTGTGCTGAGTGGAGTAAGTCAGACAGAGAAAGACCAATGTCATATGATTTCACTTATAAGTGGAATCTAAAGAACAAAATAAAGAAACAAACAAAACAGAAACAAACTCAGACACAGAGAACATTTTGATGGTTGCCGGCTGAGAGTGGGGTTAGGGATGTGGATGAAAAGGGGGAAGGGATTAAGAAGTACAAGTTCATAGTTACAAAATAGTCATGGGGATGTAAAGTACAGCATAGGGAATATAGTTGATAATATTGTAATAACTATGTATGGTGTCAGATGGGTATTAGATTTATCAGGGTGATCACCTCATAAGTTATATAAATGTCTAATCACTATGTTGTACACTTGAAACTAATATAATATTGTATGTCAACTATAATTGAAAAATAAAACAATTATTTTTTTAATATCGTAAAACTGAAAGTGGTGTCTGCAAACTGTGTTTTTTTCTGGTTCCCTTGTTCAACACTAATCCACAGGAGCCATTGGGTGCCCAGTACAGTGCTAGACACTAAGAAAAATAGGACTTCTCTTCACATTTTTGCTGCCCACACTCACCACATAGTCCTACAACTAGGACAACCCACAGGTCAAAGATGAAAGAAAAAAAAAAAACAGAAAAAAAAACAGAAAAGTCACCCTCTAAAGGTGACTGCTCTACACTTTGACCTCTCTCCTGAATCTGCCTGCTGTTTTTACTTTACAGAGGCATCAGGTAATTGCTGTTTGTGTTTTGCCCAGAGTTGTTAGCTGTAATCTATGGAGGAGAAAGTCGACTCCAGATTGGCCAGCTCTGGAAATAGGTGTCTTAGGTCATTTTAGATAAAGCAATACAGCGTCTTCCTTAGTAAGGATTCATATTCCTAACTGTTGTAATGTTAGCTTCCATCGTGTTAATGTTAAATGCTGATTTTCACTCTTACTAGTGAGGATACCAAGACAACAACTGTTTTTAGTTTGGTCGCCAATCTTTTCTGAGAAGTCATTTTAATATTGTTTTCCCAAATTCAGGCCCCACATTTAGAAACATGAAGCTGTTGAGATGTTTTTGACACCTAAGATATCTTTCAAGTTTCCTGGAGAGCTATTAGGTAAACACGAATATTGGCTCTTTTGCCTTCTGAAAGGAGATATAACAAAAACAATTGAGTTTGTTCGGCATTCTCCAGATTTTAATTAAGTCAAAACTATCATGAGAGCTCTTTTGTTTATCAAACCCAGAATATAAGAAAAACCTAACAAATTAAAAGAGAAATTTAGTTTTCCTAGATTAATTTTTTGGAAGTTATTTGTTGTTAATATATGAGTGGTTATGTCTTAGTGATTATATACTTCCCAGGTTGAGAAGAGGAATACTCATGTTCACGTACAAAAACTGACACATTCACTGTCGACCAATGGACTTGTTTTAAGAAAGATTTTGTTTCTACATTTAATTACCCTACTCCATGAAGGATAATCATAATACTTTTATATTTTAAGATAAAGAGCTGGAGATCTATCTATAATATGTTCCGACATTAACTATTGATGATATCCTTGTAAATGTATATATATATAGATTTAAATTTATACATATACATATATTGATTGAGTGTGTATATTATCAGTAATACAGTTTACATGGTGGAAAGTTTGTGAACTTAATTGTCCAACCGTGTGTGTGTGTATCACCTTACATTTACATTTAATTTGATCACCACTGTTCAGTCATGAAATTTCAATTTCCAGCTTTTCTGACCATCCTAATTCTATGGCAAATCATAATCAAATGATAGCGTAAACCTGAAAGTGAGATCATTTGCCTTTTCTTTCTGTGGCCATTCCATCATCCCAGGAAGTAGGAGGACCAAGAGGAAAAATTGTAAAGGCTTCATCTCCACTTACAGCATCACTTGTCTAGGAATTATCAAAACCGACAGTTGTTTCCAGACCAGTGAACAACGGGTCTTCTTTTGACCCACTGGGTACACACTTATGGGCTGATCCCTCCCTACCCAGAGGGCAGCTTTCAATACTTAATTATCATAACCTCAAACTCCTCCTTTCCAGCAATTAAAAAAACCTGACTTTTTCCACCTGCACACAATAGACTCTAGAGCACAGGTGCTCAATCAGGCATGACACTGAGACAGCAAGGATAATCCAGGACTGAGCTGGCAAAACGAGAACATCCCGAGCCCATTTCCATCATCCCCTGGACAGCCTTCAGTTCTGAAGGCTAAAGGCTCTGTTCTGATGCAAGTCCATTCATCCAACCGAGGTCCCTCAGACATCAGCCTCTGGGCTGCCCAGCAGCTGAGCCGCTTATCCCTCCAGTGCTGGCCTGATCCTCTGTCCTTGAAGACGGCCCCCCAGCTGTGGCCCTGTCAGGGCCAGAAGCCAGCCTATCTCCCCCATGCCCGCACTGTCTGGGAACCCCATCTGCCTGGTCATCCCAGGACTGACTTAATCCACAGCAGTGCTCGGCCAGAAACACAACAGGACAGATTGCCTCCAGGCAAACAGAATTACACAAAAGCAAATCATATCCCTTTTTTGATAAAGCACAGGAAATATTGAATGGCATCATTTAGATAAAGACTTGTCAAATAGAGAAAGGAGATTAAATAGAAAAAGGCACTAATAAAATGGAAGAGCCATATAAAATCCATCTAAAGGCAAGTCACTTCCATATACAAGCTCGTAACCTTGGGCAAGCCCAGAGCTCAGTGAAAATGCACCTGGCACACAGTGTCCCTCAGCAAGTGTTGGATGAACAAGCGAGCGAGTGAGGGAGTGAGTGAAGGAGTGAGTAGAAGATGGGCTGAGATCCAGAACAGAAGGTGTTAAAACATAGTAAAGACGTATTTAAGTCCTTCATTGCTAATTGAAATTATTAAGGTTAGCCATGACATACAGAGTTCAAGCCAAAAGAGGCAAAGTATGTGGTTTTCTCCAAGAAAGGCAGAGTAAGTCTCCACTCTCCTGAGCTCAGGGTCTATACAGTTATGCAAGGCTGGGGTCTTTGAGGGTCTTGGATGAAAAACCAAGTTCAGGGATTTCCACATATTTAGTAAGAGGACTGGTTGCTTTTTTTTTTTCTTAATATAAAAAGATGCCCTGGGTTCCCCCACATGATGACATCTGTTGCCTGAGAAGATAAACACTGATTTAAAAAAAAAAAAAAAGCCTCAAATTTTAAATAATTTTGTTTCATAACAGTTTCTCCACATTTGAACAACAGAGGACACAAGGGATCAAGACTGTGTATCCGAGATATGCCCAAAGCTGGGGCCCACGTGGTTTCAGTCCCTCACAAAACTCTGCTTCTCGGGAGTTTGGAAAACCACTGAAGTGGAAATATCCTGGCCTCTAAGTCCACGTCATGTTTGAAGCAATATGCTGCCTCATAAAAGCTGTATGCCTGTGAGCAAGTTACATACACTCTCTGAGTCTTGGCTCCTTGGGGGCATTACCCATGCCCATATAGGTTTACTGTGAAGAGTAACTCAGACAACGTAAGCAAAACACCTGGCATACAGTAGGCACTCAGTGAAGGTTAGTGCCCTTCCTCCAAACATGAGAGTCCCATTCAAATTCATATCCAATCATGAAAACCCACGACAAGAGGGTCAATATGACATTGAATATTCTATATCAAAACAATTATTAGATAAATGGAGTTTTCTCTATTACCTTTTTTTCTCTATACAGTTGACCCTTGAATTACACAGGTTTAAACTACATGGCTCCACTTATACATAGATTTTTTTTCAATAAATACAGTAAATGTATTTTCTCTTCCTTGTGGTTTTCTTAATATTTTCTTTTCTCCAGCTCACTTTATTATAAGAATTGAAGTATAAAATATATATAACATACAAAATGTGTTAATCGAGGATATATATTATCAGTAAAGCTTCCAGTCAACAGTAGGTAGGCTATTAAGACTGGGGGAGATCAAAAGTTATACATGAATTTTTGACAATATGGGGGACAGCACCCCAACCCCTGCATGGTTCAAGGGTCAACTATACTTTGGAAATTATGCTTTCTCGTTTTATTCTTTGGGTGGTTATTCTTAGAATTAGAGTAGGTATACATGACATAAGACCAAAGTTAATCAACTGTCTCTCGTCCTAGTATGCAACACAGGCTGCACAATGTGGAGTCCAGTCCCCCAACTGCCACGCCCTACAGCGATGTCCTCGTGCGTCTCACCATCCCTGTATTTAGAGCCCAAAACTCGTCATCATTATTTTTGTTTCATTTAGTCCATGCTTTTTTTTGTTTTTTTTTCAGTAGTCCTTTTCAATGAAGGTCTACTTCTTTCCTTTTAATTTTTCTGAAAATGTCTTCATTTTGCATTCACTCTTCAATGATTCCTAGCTAGGTATTGAATTCTAGGTTGAAGTTATTTTCTCTCAACTATTTGAGAATGTTCCTGTGTGGTGTGAGAGTTGTAAGCACAGGCTCTGTGTTCAGAACCCCTGGAATCCAGCCCTGGCTTTGCCAGTCACCAGCTCTAAGACCTTGGCACAGGACTCCGAGTCTCTGGGCTCAGCTCCCTCATTGGTTTCATGGGGATAAAACGAGTCCTACCTTACAGGGTCGTTGTAAAGACTGAATGAGATAATTAATGTACAACGCTTAAAAAATAATAATGCCACCTTAAAAAACAATAATGCCAAATAAGGTTACCTATTGTTTTTATTATTACTATATTGTCTTCTGACTTTTATTGCTGTTAGAAGTCTGATGATGTCTAATTTGTTCTTTTGTATGTAACTGACTTTGTTCCCTGGTTACCTTTAGGATTTTTGTCTTGGGTATTTGGTAGTTTCATTTCTATGTATCAAGTTGTTGTTCATTCATCCTACTTAGGTTTTATCAGGCTTCCTGAATCTAAGGATTTGTTTCTTTTCATGAGATTTGGAAATTCTCAGCCATTATTTCTTTAAATATTGTCTCTATTTTTGCAAGCTCAACCTTGCATATAGAAACATCTTTGTTGTATGTTACCCAGTATTTCTAGGTTTTTCTTTTGAATAGAAGAATTTTCAGTGTATGTGCACATCATTGACAGAATTAGAAACCCTGGTCTGTGCATTTTTTTTTTAAATTTAACATTAAATTTTAAAATAACACCAAAGAACTCTTTAGAGCCCTAAACTACTTATTGAAACCATAGAATTTAAATACACTAAATACAATGACATTACTTTTATAATAATGCTAAGTTAATCATTGAAAGCTAGGAAATGTTTGAATTTAAATTTCCTCTGACTGATGCTCAAAGGAAGTTCAAAAACCTTATTGAGCCAGCATCCTCTTTCCAAAAACTTAACCGCCTACAAACCCCTTACTAAGGCCAATGAGTAAAAGAAGATCCTCTCATGTGTTTCCCTTCGAAGATCACCAATGTGCCCATCTGCCGTCTGTGAGCTAATTAAGCATTATGACTTTATTCCATTAAATAGACCAACACTAAACTTATATAAGTATTCAGAATACTTGATAGCACATTATATACTTGCTAACTTTTTTTTGCCTAAATTCATACCCAAAATCAATTTTTCCCTATATGTTTTCTTTTAACTTAACTCTTTGCTGGGAAAACGGGAGTGCATTCTTTTCTAAGTTAAATTTTTCTTTGTGTAATCATGTTCCTTAGACTTTTTCATTTCTGACTGGTATTCTTTAAGTCTGGACTTTGTTGAAATCATTAAACCATAGAATGAGGTCCCAGATGGCAGGGACTAGTTTTTATTCAGCCCTATATCCTTAGCCTTGCAGTATGTGCTCTTTAAATATTTGTTGAATAAATGAAAGAAGCTAAGCTTTACCAAATTAACTCCCCTCCCAAATCTGTAATTTTTTTAATGTTGCATCTCAGTAATCCAAACTCTGCCTAAATACCTCCAGTGCAAAGAACTCTCAACAATGTACAGAAGTCTACTCCACTCATCACTAGACCTGTCAACCACTAGACCCAGTTGTTTATTTGGTTTGGTTTTTATTTTTTTTTTTACTATTTTTTTTTGTTTCAGTTACTCTACTTCCTCCACCTATTCTACCTGGGTCCCGGTTGATTCTTCTGTAGTGATGCTCTGTAGGATATACATGATTCTGTATGATAACCTGTAAACATACCTCTCCCTTATCTTGTAATAGATCTTTATAGCGGGACAGGATCTTGGCTTGGGTCCTGGAAATCCTCAGTTTTTAGGATTTCACCAGTGGATTTGAATGTTATTGGTTCATGGGCTATCACTAATCTGGCCTCCAAATTTCTTATCTCCTCAGTTAAATGTTACTCATCCTCTTAACCAGTTCTATAAAAATGATGGCTTCCAATTGCCCATTTCTGGACGTGGTCCAATCTGAACATTCCTTCTAAAAAAAATGTCACACATATAAATAGATACGATACTCTAAGTGTGACCTGTCCCTGACAATGATGGGCCCAGTTAGACACCACTTTTCTATCAACGTGGCCTGCGCTTTTCCATGGCTCCAAGAGTCATCCTGTTTTTAACTCATTATAAGTTAAGTCTCCAGTTCTTTCTTATAGGCATGGCACATGCAATTGGGGAGTTGGGGAGGGAAGACAATAAATAAGAGAGTAAATACATTTACTCTTAAGTTTTGTATTAGTGCTTGGCAAATGTTCCAGTATTTAGCGAAATGTTTTAATCCTGAGTCCCCAATGGGAATTTCCATTTGGCCTTTTGTGATGTGCAAATTTAGTTCACATGTATTCTGTTTAGTCACTCAACAAATACGTACTGATGACCCACGATGTACAAGTCATTAGCTAAGGTCTCATGTGGGACATGAATTTCTACAAGATACAGTGACAGTTTGCAGGGACCTGAATTCTCATAAGCACATCTACTAAGTCTTCATCTGCATGATTAACAACAAAAACCCAGCCCAGGATCAAGACTTGTGACCCAAGAATACAGTGCTTTACCTCAATGCCATGCCCTTCATCAACTCTGTTTGAAGACCGGCCTTCATCAGTTAAGAAGCCACTTTCTAGTCTCTAGCCTCATATTACCTCATTTTTCCACCTTGTCACAGAATATTTCTATGAGAAGCTTCATCAAGTGTTTTAATGAGATTAAAACATGCATGAAATATCCCTAATGAAAAACAAGGAGAAAAATGAGGCTAATTTGTTATGTTTTTGTTCATCACGAACCTCAGCTGGCATTCAGTGTTCATTATTCCCTTTTGTAAATGTTCAGGAACCATCTGCTTCACACACCATTCTAGAAGCTACCAAGGACTGACTTGAAGTTTACCAGCCTGGAGAGTCTCCATTTTCCCTTTTTTCTGAAGGGAACTGACACGAGTCTGGTCCCAGTCCCATTCCCAGGACTGAATCCTCAAAGGTGCCTGGCAGGAGCTCTGGGATGTGGCTTGTCTGGAGCTGAAGCGTCTATTCACCATTTAAATGCTTGTTAGATTTTCTGACTGTTCTCTCCGCTCCCTGATGTCTACTTCCCTTTATATACTGTTCTGCTCTTTCCAACCAGAAGACCCTCTTGGCAGACCAGAGACTGAGTGATTCGGTTGGCTTTCCTCCTTCTATGGCACAACAGCACCTTCCTCACAGAAGGTCTTCAACTTCTTGGTCCCCTCACCCTCTCCTTACAGGTCCCTGCCACAGTTTTCTTCTATGTGGATGCACATCTCTCTCTCCATCCTCTGTACATTATTGCTCAAGGCTGTACAGCCTCTGTCTTCCCTAGCTGCCTTTCCATCTGGTGCTTTTTGTGAGTCCTGAATCATCATTTTCTTTTTTCAAGCCTTCTATTCCTGAGGAGTAAATACCCCCTTTAAGAGTCTATAGTTGGATCCCTGAATTTTAAGATCTTTTTTAAAATAAAGTGAACAGAAAAATCCAGAGAGTAAGGAAAGTTGTGTGCAAACAAGACATTAAATCAAGCAGATGCCAAGACAATTATTTGAAAAGTTTGAGGCCAATGAAAAGATCATATTCAAAATTCCTAAACAAGAACATCAAAGTAGGAAGCCACTTCCATTATCATCAGGATATAAAAAGGGATACATTTGGGGATGAAAGCAAAGCAGCACATGATTTTTCCCACACTCGCACTAAAAACATCAAAAGTACACATGCTTGCTGTGACATAATGCAAGCATTCCAGAGCCAAACCAAGTTCTACAAATGTCCCAACCACCAAGGCGCAGAGACAGACAGAGGTGACAAAACAGTCCCGGATATGCCATCCCTGAGACAGGAGGGTTTCTTTGCTACAGACTTTATTGAATCTGAATACTTAAACGAGGTTTTATGGCAGAGAGATCAGAAGCATCGGATTTAGTAATGTCTGGCAAAGAGGATGTTCTCAACCAAAAGTGACAAAACCATTTCTAAATAAGCCATTCAGTCCTCAGGGCACTTACCCAAGGTGAAATTCTGAAGCAGTTGCTCATGACATTGTTTTAGGAGCCACCCTCCCTAGGGCACAGAGGCTGGCAGCTTAGCCCCATCCAAACACATCAACTGAGGGGCATGCATCTTGCCCTGTCCGAAAGGATTCCCCATTCCTTACACATAAATAAAATGAGACTATACAAATGTACATGTATATGCATATGTACAGGTATACGTTTATATACGTAAGTATATATCCTTCTTTCTTGCCATCATACTTGTCTTGAACCATGAGGTTTCCTAAATCGCTCTGGATCTGTCAGTCATCCTATTTTAATGTTCTAGGGCTGCCATAACAAAGTACCACAGACTGCATGGCTTAAACTGAAATGTGTTGTCTCCCAGTTCCAGAGACTAGAGGTCTGAAATCAAGGTGTGGGCAGGGCTGGTTCCTTCTGAGGCTGGGCGGAAGGATCTGACCCCCTCTCCTTGGCTTCAGGTGGCTGTCCTCATGCTCACATGGCGTTCTCCCCGTCTGCAAGGACACCAGTCGTATTGGATCAGAAGACCCCATAATGACCCCATTTAAACTTGGTTAAAACACTGTCTCCCAAAACAATCACTTTCTGAGACACTAGGAGTCAGGACTTCAATTTATAAATTTGGGGCAACAAAATTCAACTCGGAGCACAGCCCACCTCCAGCCTCAGCCCCAAAAGTCATTTTAATCTGGAAGAAGCAGGTCTTCAGTATCAAAAGACAAAATCAGCTGAAAAGAACCAAGGCTCCAAAGACTATGGCCTTATGGAAGGGCATAGTTCTTATGGAAAGCCGGGTGCTAGCTGGCTGGGTATCTATGAAAGACCAGCCTTTTCCCAGGGAAGTCAGAAACACAGGAGGTATGATGAGAAGGACGACAAACAGAAAAGGGAAGAGAAGCACAGCAGAGGAAAGTACCCCTAGTGGGATGAGAGCTGTAGATGGAGCGGCTGAGTGCCTGTTCAGCACATCGGTTCAGTCCTGCTCTGGAAATGATGTCAGGAGTGCCCATCTGGAAGCCGGGGAACCCTGATAACAGACAAGAGGAACTCTACACAGGGTCCACCCAGACCTGTACAAGCGCCCGGAGTCCTTAACTCCACATTTCACCCCTGCCATGTCACAGATATGACCTGCCAACTAGACTGCTGTGTAGAGCAGATCATTCACTGCCGTGAGGGCCATTGTTCCCTTACATACTGTACACATAGATGAGGATGTTGCATGCAACCCAAGCGTTGGTCCCAATCCTATCAGCCACCATTTCTTTACTGAGCTCCTGTTCTGTGCCAAGCACTGTGTTACATACTTTACTTAAGTGTAGCTGTGAGTCTAAGTGGAGCTCGAGTGCAGACGGAGTGTGGGGCTAGGTATTTCTTCCACCCCACCCTGACATCCATTTTCATAAGCTGATTGCGGTAAGGTGACATTGGGGTTAAAGGAGGAGGGAGGACGTGGGGCTCGGGCCCTAGGGAAGAGACTTGGAGGGAACCAGGAAAAGAGAACGGCAGAATGTGGGAACCCTGCCCATCTCTGGGTCTCCTTCAGAAAGTAGTGTTATAAGTAAGAGGCAAAGGGATGTTTTGATTAAGACTTTATGGGGCTCAGGGATAAATTTCTCCCTATGTGTGGAACCCATAGCCACATCCAGTGGGGGCCTGTGAAGGTCAGCAGATCAGCTGCCCAGCCCTGCCTTTCCCTTAGGATCTTCTAAAATTTCACTTTCCCAAACTTGGATTAACAGTGTATTTTGCAGGTATCTTTTGAACCTGTTTTTCTTTCATACCCCCAAAGTATTTTGTCTCTGGTGACAAAGTTTTGAGACTTATAAATAACTACAAATTTTGATTTAATCAGTTATGGATTATTGAAGCACATCAATTCCTAAATTCCTCAGTAGGCATTGCAAGAGGAGGGGGAGTGTCTCTGTGCTACATCTGGCCACCAGGAGAGTTCTCCCATGATGCCCTTTGAAAGCTTGTAACCACACCTATTTAACGAGGAGCTGCATTATGAAAGAAAGCACTTAAAATGCTTGGCTTGGTACCAATATTTACAATATTGTTTTAAAATTTGCCTCTCCATATTTCAAAAATCCATTCCTATCCCTTTTAAATCACTATAATTTACTTGAGACTTGCAACCTGGGAGACTATTTCAGGTGCAAGAGTGCCTTACTGTCTTCTGCGCATTATTTCTATAAAGTCACATAGTCATTAATTTTGCTTTTTCTCCAAGAAAAAGGTCTTTTTCAAAAATATAATTTCTCAAGCAGTATATATAGTTCATGGTTCTCTTTCTCCTGCCAGTGCAAAAAAAAAAAAATGTTATGATTGGTATAAACTTGCTAAGTGAATTAAATCAATGCACAAATTGTATGTGCTGCCATGTTATATAGAAACCTGCCTGAGTGTGAGGGGAACCCACTCATCATCATGCAACAGAGCAGTGGAGCTGCCCAAACAGAGAAGTTTGGCTCAGAGCATAAAACATTCATTTTATAATCCACTCACTGGGTTCCAGAATAGTTCATAGCTCAATTTCTTTGTTATTGGTGTGTGCTCTCTGCCATCTGCAAACAGGCCAGCCATGTGCCCAAGGACCAATTTCTACTTGTTTCCATTTCTTGCACTGGAGAGTTCTTCTCACCTTTCACCCAAAATTAAAATACACGTGGCCATCAAGTGGTTTTAAAGTCTTTACATATTTTGTTTTTTCAGGATGCATTTATAAACAATAAATATAAACCATACTTGAGAAAATCCTAAACTTAGCCCAAATCATTCCCTCATTTCTCACCAATGTTTAGAGTTCTTCCCCCCACCTCCTCCTCTCCCACCCCTTTACAACCTCTCCCTACAAAATGTGCACCTAAGCAGCCAGATTATGAGGGACTCTGAAGGAACTAAACTGTTTAAAAGGAAAATTAGAGCAACTTTCCCCACTCATCTTCATCTTTTGTCAAAGTCAGAGTGCACTGTTCTTCTCTGATTCCCAGATTGGAGTTGTGAGATGTTTTCTGTAAGGACATTGCATCATTCTTTCTGTGGCTTCCTCAGTTCTTGAGAAAACCACAGCTACACCTCCTGTACTTTAGCCAGAAGAAATGTTTTTAGAAGTTAATTAGTGATCAAACTAGGCAACAGACATTTTAGGTATAGTTTAAAATAAAATGAACATAAATAGAAATCAAAAAAAGAAAAATGCTACATCAAGATGACCAGAAATTCAGAGGGCAAGCATGAGAAAGGAGAAAATAAAATTATACTACGATATTTTTAACAAATGTTACAGACAACTTGTAGACTCTGTATGAGCTCATAACATCTAAGTTTACATAATGTTTAGACCACAGTCTGATCCAGCTTTTTTCCCTTTTCTGCCAGTTACCAAAATCTGCACATCATTTGGGTCCAAAGAACAAAATTTTTATATTCTGCCTGTTGTAAAATCTGGGAGAGCTTAGGAAATATAGTACTTCACCAGACGTCATCAAAATGGCGGCGTGCGGTGAGCCTCTGTAAATCTCGCCTGGAATTTACAACTAATCGAACAACTGTAACTCCACAAAGGATTCCCTGCACAGCAGACAGGCAAGACGAAGAGGCCCACTACTGAATTCACCTAGAGGTGGGCAAATCGCGCAAGAGGTGGGGGGGAGTGAGGGAGGGGAGAAGTGCGGAGACGGAGCCCCACGGGCGCAGGACGCAGACCTAGCTCAGTGCTCAGAGCTCGCTGTATCCCGGAACTACCGCAGCTGCGGGAGAGGGAAGAACTCAGACTGCTAGGGCTCCGTTTATGGCCCATAGGGCTGAGGGGACAGCATATGACACGGCTGAACCCAATGCTCATGGCAGAGACCTCGGAGCAAAGACTGAGGGAAGAAAGCTGAAAATAGTGGTTTAAGCCCTCACTGCGGAGCAGAGAACGGAAGCCTTAGGCACTGAGACTAACCGCCCCTCCCTACTCTCCCAGAGCTCGCCCCGCCCCCATGTGCCCACTGGTAGAAGCGGAACAGTAGCAGTCTCAGATCAAAAGAACAGAATATTTGCTGTTCTGAGAACTGTGGACCGCAGACACAGATTTGCAGCCCAACTAGTTCTGGCAAATGGGAGGGAGCTGTGGAAGCAGGACCGGCTGTGGTGGTGGTCGCCACCATTGCTCTGGTCCACCTCTCACAATTGACCCTGCCCCTGGCCCCACCTATCTGAGGGGATCTCTGCAGGAGTAAACAGAACTGCTGAAACATACGGGCTCTAAATCTGGTGCAGGAAGAGCTTTGGAACTTCAAAAGCTCTCTGCATACCCACATGGACACTGCGCCCTGTGACCCAGGCGAACTATTAACAGAGGAGTAGCCCATCTCCCAGGGAATCCCGCCATTGTGTGAGAAGCTGGAATAGTGCACAGAAAACATAGCACTACCGTGTGAGAGAGAAAAAAACGCTGCAGTCGGAGAGAAAATAAAACATTCTACCAACAAGTACTGGAAAACAAAAGAAAGACCTCTTCCTATCAACCTGTTGCAGAAGCCTCTCCTATAGATGTCTAGGAAGAGAAATAATAAATCAGTAATTTCCATGAATAACCAAGGCAACAAGACAGCTCAGAAAGAAAGCGAAAAGTCTCCAGAAAAGGAACTTAAAGATATGGAAATATGTGACTTAAATGACAGAGAATTCAAGATTGCAGTTCTGAAAAAACTCAACGAGATGCAAGAAAACACAGAAAGGCAGTTTAATGAACTCAGAAACACAATCAAAGAACAACATGAGCATTTTACGAAAGAGATTAAAATTTTAAAAAAGAACGAAATAGAATTTCTGGAGATTAAGTACTCAATAGAAAAAATTAAGAATGAAATAGCCAGCTTAGGTAGTAGAGTTGACCAGATGGAGGAAAGAATCAGTGATTCTTCAATAAATTGAAGATAGAAACCTGGAAATTACACAGATGGAAGAAGAAAGAGACTTGAGACTTAAAAGAAATGAAAGAACTCTACAAGAAGTTTCTGACTCCATCAGAAAGAGCAATATAAGAATAATGGGCATACCAGAAGGAGAAGAAAGAGAGAAGGGAACATAGAATATATTCAAACAAATTGTCAATGAGAACTTCCCAAACATGTGGACAGAACTGGATCCTCGAATCCAAGAAGCAAATAGATCACCTAATTATCTCAATCCCAACAGGCCTTCTCCAAGGCACATTGTATTGAAGCTGTATAAAATCAACGACAAAGAAAGAATCCTCAAGGCAGCCAGGGAAAAGAAGACAGTAACCTACAAAGGAAAGCCCATTAGATTATCATCAGATTTTTCAGCAGAAACTCTACAAGCCAGGAGGGAGTGGAACCAAATATTCAAACTATTGAAAGAGAGAAATTATGAGCCAAGAATAATGTATCCAGCAAAGATATCCTTTAGATATGAAGGAGGAAGAAAGACCTTTCCAGACATACAGAAGCTGAGGGAATTTTCTAACACACGACCTGCACTACAAGAAATACTAAACGAGGCTCTTCGACCATCATCAACAGGGACAATTTGTGGCAACCAAAACGTAAAAAGAGGGAGAGTAAAGACCTGAACTGGAATATGGGAATCGACAAGGTAAGCGTGCTGAAGAAAACGGAATATATCAAACTTTCTTTTACATAAACTTAAGGGTAACCACTCAAAAAAAAAATCCAGAACTGAAATATATACTGTAATAAAAGAAGAAACAAAGGGAAACATCATAGAATACCACCACACAGAAATAATAGACAACAACAAAAAGGCAAAGAAACAATGGAGATTCAGCCTTACCAGAAAACTAAAGATAGAATGACAGGAAATTCTCACATATCAATAATCACCCTAAATGTAAATGGACTGAACTCACCAATAAAAAGGCACAGAATAGCAGATTGGATCAAAAAACTAAACCCAACCATATGCTGTCTCCAAGAGACACATCTCAGCTACAAGGACAAGCATAGACTCAAAGTGAAGGGTGGAAATTGACACTCCAAGCAAATGGTATCCAGAGAAAATCAGGTGTAGCCATACTGATATCAGATGAAACAGACTTCAGGGTGGAAAAGGTAACAAGAGACAAAGATGGACATTTCATAATGGTAAAGGGGGCTATACAACAAGAAGACATAACAGTCATCAATATTTATGCCCCCAATCAGGGAGCACAGAAATATACCAAGCAACTACTAACAGAACTAAAGGGAGAAATTGACCAAAACACAATTATACTAGGGGACTTAAATACATCATTGACAGCTATGGATAGATCATCCAAACAGAAACTAAATAATGAAATAGCAGCCCTAAATGACACATCAGATGAAAGGACATAACTGACATATATAGAGCACTTCATCCTAAAACATCAGACTGTACATTTTTTTCTAGTGTACGTGGAACATTCTCAAGGATAGACCATATATTGGGACATAAAACTAGCCTCAGCAAATTTAAGAAGATTGAAATCATACCAAGCATATTCTCTGATCACAAGGCTTTGAAATTGGATATCAACTGCAAAAAGAAAGCAGGAAAAAACACAAATACATGGAGATTAAACAACATACTTTTAAAGAACGACCAGGTCAAAGAAGAAATTAGAGGAGAGATCAAAAGATACATAGAAACAAATGACAATGAAAATACATCCTACCAAAATTTTGGGGATGCAGCAAAAGCAGTTTTAAGAGGGAAATTTATATCATTACAGGCCTATCTCAAGAAGCAAGAAAAATCCCAAATAAATAACCTCATGTTACACCTTAAAGAACTAGAAAAAGAAGAACAAATGAAACCCAAGGTCAGCAGAAGAAAGGAAATAACAAAAATCAGAGCAGAACTAAATGAAATAGAGAACAAAAAGACAATAGAAAAAATTAATGTGACAAAGAGCTGGTTCTTTGAAAAGATTAACAAAATTGACAACCCCTTGGCTAGACTCACTAAGATAAAAAGAGAGAAGACACTAATTAACAAAATCAGAAATGAAAAAGGGCAAGTTATCACGGACACCACAGAAATACAAAGGATCATCCAAGAATACTATGAAGGACTATATGCCACCAAATTCAATCACCTAGAAGAAATGGACAAGTTCTTAGAAACATATAGCCTTCCTAGGCTGAACCATGAAGAACTGGAAAATCTAAACAGACCAATCACCAGTAACAAAATTGAATCAGTCATCAAAAACCTTCCCAAAAGCAAAAGTCCAAGACCAGATGGCTTCACTAGTGAATTCTACCAAACCTTCAAAGAGGATCTAATACCAATCCTGCTCAAACTCTTCCAAAAAATTGAAGAAGAGACAGTACTCCCTCACTCATTTTATGAGGCCAACATTGCCCTGATACCAAAACCTGGTAAGGACAACACAAGAAAACTACAGACCAATATCTCTGATGAATACAGATGCAAAAATCCTAAACAAAATTCTAGCAAATCGAATACAACAATGCATTAAAAACATTATTCATCACGACCAAGTGGGGTTCATCCCCGAGGCACAAGGATGGTTCAACATGAACAAATCCATCAATGTGATATATCACATAAACAAAATAAAGGACAAAAATCATATATCAATTGATGCAGAAAAAGCATTTGACAAGATACAACATCCATTTATGATTAAAACACTTAATAAAATAGGTATAGAAGGAAAATAGTTTAACATAATAAAGGTCATATATGACAAACCCTCAGCTAATATCATAATTAATGGTGAAAAACTGAAGCCCTTTGCTCTACGTTCAGGAACATGACAGCGCTGTACCCGATCACCTCTGCTTTTCAACATAGTGTGGGAAGTCCTCGCCAGAGGAATCAGGCAAGACAAAGAAATAAAAGGCATCCAAATTGGGAATGAAGAAGTTAAATTGTGACTCTTTACAGATGATATGAAATTATACATAGAAAACCCTAAAGACTCCACCAAAACGCTATTAGAAACAATGAACAAATACAGTAAAGTTGCTGGCTACAAAATCAATGTACAAAAGTCCACTGCATTCCTATATACTAACAATGAAATCTCAGAAAAAAATGTTAAAAAAAATAATTCCTTTTGCAATTGCAACAAAAAGAATAAAATACCTAGGAATAAACATAACCAAGGATGTGAAAGACCTATATGATGAAAACTATAAGACATTTTTAAAAGAAATTGAAGAACGCACAGAGAAATCGAAAGACATTCCATGCTCATGGATTGGAAGAATCAACATAGTTAAAATGGCTGTCTTACCCAAAGCAATATACAGATTTAATACAATCCCCATCAAAATCCCAATGGCATTTTTTTAAAGAAATAGAACAAAAAAATCATCAAATTTGTATGGAACCACAAAAGACCCCAAATAGCCAAAGCAATCCTAAGAAAAAAGAACAATTCTGGAGGTATCACACTCCCTGACTTTAGCTTGTACTACAGGGCAACAATAATCAAAACAGCATGGTATTAGCAGAAAAACAGACACATAGACCAATGGAATAGAATTGAGAACACAGAAATAAACCCACATAAATATGGACAGATAATCTTTGACAAAGAAGCAAAAAAACATACAATGCAGAAAAGACAGCCTCTTCATAAATTCTGCTGGCAGAATTGGAAAGCCACAAGCAAAAGAATGAAACTGGACTGCTGTCTGTCACCATGTACCAAAATTAATTCAAAATGGATCAAAGACTTAAGCATAAGACCTGAAACAATAAACTGCATAGAAGAAAACATAGGTACTAAACTTATGGACCTTGGATTCCAAGAGTATTTTATGAATTTGACTCCAAAGACAAGGGAAGTAAAAGCTGAAATAAATGAATCGGACTATATCAAACTTAAAAGCTTCTGCACAGCCAAAGAAACCATCGACAAAATAAAGAGGCAAGCAACTGAATGGGAGATTTTTGCAAACAGTGCCTCCGATAAGGGGCTAATATCCAAAATATACAAGGAACTCATACAATTCAACAACAAAAAACAAAAACAAAAATTCAATTGAAAAATGGGCAGAAGACCTGGAGAGACATTTCTCCAAAGAGGACATACAAGTGGCAAATAAACATATAAAAAAATGCTCAACATCACTAATCATCAGAGAAATGCAAATAAAAATCACAATGAGATATCACCTCACCCAGTTAGAATGGCTATCATCAACAAGACAAATGGTAACAAGTGTTGGAGAGGCTGTGGAGAAAAAGGAACCCTCATACACTGTTGGAGGGAATGCAGATTGGTGCAGCTGCTAAGGAAGGCAATGTGGAGGTTCCTCAAAAAATTATGAATAGAATTACCATATGACCCAGCAATCCCTCTCCTGGGTATCTACCCAAAAAATATGAAAATATTTATCCCTAAAGACAAGTGTACTCCAATGTTCATTGCAGTTTTATTTACTGTAGCCAAGACATGGAAACAACCAAAATATCCTTCAATAGATGAATGGATAAAGAAGGTGTGGTATATATACACAATGGAATACTATTCGGTGGTAAGAAAAGATGAAATAGGACCATTTGTGGCAACATGGATGGATCTTGAGATTATAATGCTAAGCGAAATAAGTCATACAGAAAAAGTAGAGAACCATATGATTTCACTGATATGTGGTATATACAACTGAAAACAACAAGAGAACAAGACAAGCAACTGAAAGAACAAAAACTCATAGACATAGACAATAGTTTAGGGGTTACCAGAGGGTAAGGGGGGAGGGCGGAACGGGGCTCTAGAAGAGCGTAAACGGGGTCTAATATATCGTAACGGAAAGAGAACTGACTCTGGGTGGTGAACACACAATGTGAGATACAGATAATGTATTACAGAACTGTACACCTGAAATCTATGTAACTTTACTTAGAATTGTAACCCCGATAAACTTTAAAGAAAAAAAGAAAGTACTGCTTGTATACATCCTGCACAAAAAGAATGAAAACACTTGGGCCTATGCATATTCTGGGACTGTTTTACCAGGACCAATCCTGCCTTAGAACTGCTGAGGACTTTCGTTTCCTCGTTATTGGAAGGAAATATGAAGCACAGCTGAGACAATTATAACTCTATTCTGAAGGTGAAACGATAGTCCTGGTTTGGCCTGTGTTTTATTCCCAAACTCTCCTGCAGGCCTCACCTGAATTGTCCCTAGGGAATCAGGGCTGGGGGTGGGTAGCTTTGTGGGTCTATCACAAGGTTTACTGTGTTCTGCTTCTCAAGGTTCTGAGTCTGTAACTTGTGAAATACAACTTGCAAAGTGCCTTTCTAGGCGGAAGTACCATTAAAATTCATTATCTTCTCCTCTGAGAATCAGGAAGAGATGCTGGCACCCACGTGGAGAAGGGCCTCATTTACAAACCTGTCTGGGCCAGGAGAGGGTGATTTGTGCAGGCCGGCAAGGAACCCCAGCATGCCAGGCTGTCACTGCAGGGTAACAGGAAAGGGGCTGAACAATGGAGGGAGGAAAGAGGCAGGCAAGTGTTCTCGCAGTAGATGGTGAGGGTGGAAGGATGTGGTCATGGAGAGAGAGGAAAGAAAGATGAATGGAGCCTGAGTCAGTCATAGGCTAAAGCAAACAGGAAGGTTTTAAACTGAGATTTGAGGAGAGGAAGTGGTTCTGAGCAAGGGAGGGAGAGAGTTCCAGAGATCTGTCTTGGAAAAGAGCTACTCTTCATTTTTTGGATAGTCCTCCTCATGTGAATATTTCTTGGTGGCACTGACAAATGAACCAATTTTTTATCTTATTATAATTTTTTTAAATCACAACTGGCTCCAACTTTTCCCTAGAACTTGAATCAAAAAGGATTGAGACTTTAGGTTTGAAAACATTCAGTGGATTCATTTGTGTTAAATTGCTCTGCTGCCTGCTGCTCTTAGCAAACACTCGGGGCCACCCAGATGCAGAAAGCACAGGGAGTGGCGTTGCCTGTTCAATCAAGGTCATCTCTCTGATAACATGTCCACTGCACCTCATGTCCAGGGAACATGATCCCAGGAGAGCTCGGCATCTTTCTAAATTGCCAGGTGTGGAATTAAGATTGGCTAATTCCCCAGTGGGCAAGAGGAGCTGTGTATGATGGAAGGAAAAAAGATGGATGGGGCCGCAGGGCTGGAGGGCTAGAGTAAGTTCACATGAAAAAGACAAGGATATTTTGCCTGGCATTTCCATGGAAAGCATGAAACACAGATCCAACAAATAAAGAGCAATGTGCCTTCTATGAATTAATCCTAAGACAGTTCTAGCAGCCAAAAAATAAAGACAAACTTCATTTAAAGAACTTAAAAACAGTAACTCTTTCCAGTTCCTTGGGGAAGTCCCCTTCCCAGGACAGTTTATCAGAAAATGTCCATATTATGAAAGATAATAAAAGTGCTCTGGGTTTCAATAACTAGGAAGGAAGGAAGGAAGGAAGGAAGGAAGGAAGGAAGGAAGGAAGGAAGGAAGGAAGGAAGGAAGGAAGGAAGGAAGGAAGAGGCTACTGCAACTAAGGAACCAAATTTTTATTTATTCTTAATTTTAATTGATTTAAATATAAGTAGGCATGTGTGACTAGTGGCTACCATATTGGAGAACAGTGGTCTATGGTATTATGAACCATAAGAACGAGGGGTTTAGGTGAAGGTGCAGGAAACAATGATTGGAAGAGAGGGGTTCAAGGAACAAGAAAGCTCCTTGTTAGATGAATTAGTTACATGTATTGAAATCATAAAGAATTAAGGATGGAGAAGTGATGGAGACAGTGGCAGTGAACCAGGAGCCCAAAAGCATTGAGAAATAAGGGGAAGTGACCCAGAATCTATCATAGGATGATTGCAATGAGAGAGAGAGAGAGAGAGAGAGAGAGAGAGAGAGAGAGAGAGAGAGAGATGGTTTGACAACATCAGATTCAGAGCTGAGGACTTTAGAGAGGTCTGAAGGGCAAAAAGGAGCAGGAGGACTACCTGCCCCACCTCTGGCCCAGCAGAGTGTATTCCAGAGTGTGCAATGGAACAGCATATGGAATTGGGGAAGAACGGGAAATGCAGAACATACAAGCCATGTTCACACACCTATGGATGCTAGGAATGAGGAGAGCAGGGATGACCTGGGGTTCCAGGACATCTCACAGTGATTGACACAAATGGGCTACAAGACACACGCAGATGAGTCATGGTGGACACTGGTTAGTGCGTATTGAGGCTGTGGGGGTTGGAGGTGGGCAGAGGTAAAAGATCCAGTTCCTTCTGCCTCCACGGGCAGGGATACTGGGAGAGCATCCAAAGCCCCCCAGAGTCTGCTGAACCCCATTTTGATGGGTTATGGAGACTAGGAGAGGTATGCTCCCATTCCAGGGGCAAAAATACCCTATTTGAAGCGCTCAGGGTTCACTCTTAACCCTTGTCCAAGGGTGTGAAGAACTCAAGAGGCCATGAAAGATGTCTTTTAGAAGGGAAAACATTCAAAGATGTCATTCTCCCCACACTAAACTTTAAACACAGTACATTCGCAATGAAAATTCCAGGTGGGTGTTTTGAGGAACTCAATATTACTTTATTTTAAAATATATATGGAGAGGACGGCCAGATGGCTCAGTTGGTTGGAGCACAAGCTCTTAACAACAGAGTTGTGGGTTCGATTCCCACATAGGCCAGTGAGCTGCACCCTCCACAACTACCGTGTTTCCCCAAAAATAAGACCTAACCAGACCATCAGCTCTAATGTGTCTTTTGGAGCAAAAATTAATATAAGACCTGGCCTTATTTTAATATAATATGAGATCCGATCTTTAAATAATATAATACCAGGTCTTTATAATGTAAGGTAATACAATATAATATAACATAACATAATATAATATAATACAATATAACATAATACCTGGTCTTATATAATATAATATAGTATAAGACCGGGTCTTATATTAATTTTTGCTCCAAAAGACGCATTAGAGCTGATGGTCCGGCTAGGTCTTATTTTCAGGGAAACTTGGTAGATTGAAGACAACAAGCTGCCACTGAGCTGCTGGAGGGGCAGCCAGATGGCTCAATTGGTTAGAGCATAAGCTCTCAACAACAAGGTTGCTGGTTCAATTCCCACATGGGATGGTGGGCTGTGCCCCCTGCAACTAAAGATTGAAACAGCGACTGGACTTGCAGCTGAGCTGCACCGTTCACAACTAGATTGAAGGACAACAACTTGGAGCTAATGGGTCCTGGAGAAACACACTATTCCCCAACATTCTCCAATAAAAATAAAAAAATTTTAAATAAAAGGAAAAAGATATATAGAGAGAAAGAAAGATCTATAAATGATAAATGAACTTTAAAAGGCCAAGTGAAGTAGTGGGCTTGTCCTAGTGGACAAAAAGACATATTTCAAGGTTATAGCAATAAAAAGCAGTGTGCCATTGGGACAAAAGTAGAAAATATATCAGGGAGACAGAATAGAAAGTGCAGAGCAAAACCCACATCTATATGGAAATTTAATATCCGATAAAGGTGGTGGCAAAAATCATAAAGGAAAAAACAGATTGTTTAGTAAATAGTACTGGGGAAATTCTAAGTATATCAAGCAAGATAAAATCGAATCTTTACCCAACACCTAAATAATAGTGAGTTCCAGAAGGATTTAATACCTACATGAGAAATGTAAAACTATGAAGTTAATAAGATATATAAGGGAATACCTTTATGATCCACAGGTAGGTTACGACTTATTAAAACTTTAAATGTAGAAAAAAACCATTAAGTTTGATTACATGAAAATGAAGGACTTTTGTTTGGAAAAAGGTCAGTGCAAAGATAATAGATGACAATGGGAGATTTTGCATAAAACCATTTTGAATAAAACCAACAAGCTATTAAAATGTAGAACAAGAAACGTCTTCAAGTCAACAAGAAAATTTCAACAACACTAACAGAAAAACGGATGGAAGCATTTACAGGGAAGAGGCCGGGAAAGGTGACCTGCATTGGAAAATGTGCTCAGGGCCATTACTAACCAGAGAAATGCAAACTAATACCACAGAAAATCACTTTACACCTATTAGCCTGGCACAAATTCAAAAGCTGACTGATGGCAAGGACTGGCAGGGATGTGGGGGCACTGGGACCCCCATGCAGGCTCGGCTGGTAGGAGTGAAAGCTGGGGGGGCCATTCTGGAGTACAGTCTACTCAAATCAAGCCAATCATCCTTATGACCCCAACAATTCTGATATTAGGTATAAAAATTTTTACACAGCGCGTGGTGGAGATTTGCTTTATAATATTTATTGCAATAAGCCAATCACAAAAAGTACAAATACTATGATCCCACATATATGAGGTCCCCAGAGGAGTCAAATTCATAAGAGACAGGAAGTAGAATGGTGGGTGCCAGGGGCTGCAGGGGAAGGGAATGGGGCATTAGTGTTTAATGGGGACAGAGTTTCAGTTGGGGAAAATGGAAAGTTCTGGAAATAGATGGTGGTGATGGCTGCACAACATGAATGTGTTTAGTCCTGCTGGATTATACTTAAAAATGGTAAAACAGTAAATTTTGTTATATGTATTTGCCCAAAACAAAAAATAGAAAAAAAAAGTTTAAAGAAAGGCAAAGTTGGCTAATTCACATTAAAATTGCCCTATATCTCCTTTTTAAAAAGAAAATAGTATTCACTGCAGCTTTACTTGTAGCATCCGCGGGTGGAAGGCAACCCTGCCATACCTGAGCTCCTACGCATATACCAATGTTATAAAGTAGTGCTGATCTCTTCCTGTCACAGAACAAAGCACATCACAGAGATTGTCTCATTTAATGCTCACAGCATTCAAAAGGGGGCTGTTATTTCTGTTCCCATTTTAGAACTCAAGAACTCTAAAAAGAGGTTAAGTAATTCACCCCAAATCTCATACCTGGAAAATAAGAAAACCAGAATCAGACCACAAAATGTAGGATTTTTTTTTTACCATTATACCTTCCAATATAGCTATTGTCATCAATGAAAATGAACTGGAATTCAGATACATTTTTATCGTCACCAAAATTTCCAAACTAAGCACTCCTCTTTCTTTAGAATTCAAAATTAAACCTCTTCTCAGGCTCAACACGTCCCATCCCAGAGATTTTATTAAGTTGGTGTCTATTTCCTCTTCAACTCATAACACACTGATTATCTTAGTTGACAATAAACTCCCTAAATCTTGTGACTAAAGTGGACAACCTTAGAAATCATGCATGATGACAAAATGCTACTTTTAAACCTGCTTCATTTCTAAGTACGTAACTGAGGACGAAACCAGCTGAGGCAGTATCTAATGCAAGCGTAATATTCTAATAGGGGACCTTATTTTAAAACAAACTCTGTAGAAAGGATGGCTTTTATAACCCCACTGAGACATCAAGACAGCTTTGGTGACTGTGCACTTTGTCCATAAAATGAGACAACAGTTAAAGAACGCATCCTATCTGGATGATAAGCAATAAATGCACTCCTGTGGGAACATGTCACATGAAGCAAAGAATCCTTTAGGACAGGAGCCCCAATTACATGGGGTTTGCTGACATTTTTCACTCATCTTCTCATAAAATAATTAATGGAGCGAAGATTAAGACTCACATTTTTCCCTCTCGGGTCCTCGGGCTGAAGATTTTCCATAGCCACTGTCACAACCGGTGGCTCTCCTGGGCCCACTTAACACAGAAAAGGCTTTGTTAGAGGATTTAGCCTCCTGGCCTGAGCGCCTTGAGCTCCGACAGCCACTTCACTGTGGCAGTGCTGTTGCCATAGTTACCAAGCCCTCCCAGGGTGCTTTCCAGGTTACAGACATTGCTGGAAAACAGAGGAGTTCCTTGGTTTCTATTTGCACGGTTTCTCTTGGTTTTATTATTAGATTTTTAAAAACCATCGTGACCCTCTGATGTCCAAACATCATGCATGTCGGTTCTGGTGTTCGAGAGCATAGTATGGCCTTACCAACAGCCATGCCCACAGCTTGGCTTGCCAAATGGGATTTGTGCCTGTACATAAATGTCTTCATGTTATGTCTATGTCACGTCTGGGTGGGGCTTCCTGCCAGGGAATCTCACGACGAGTTACCTCAATAAGGAAAAAAATACACTTCTGTTCAAACATATATTACTGATATAATAAAGTAAAAAAAATAGTGGCCAACTAAAAGCCATAATTTATGTTTTTTATAATTTTTTGTAAATTATAATTTACAAATTCTTTTCCAGGAATCAGATTACTCAAGGTGAGGCACAGATGTACCATATTGGGCACTACAGGAAAGCCAAGGTCTGCAGGGTCATCAGCATCACTCAAGTATGCTGATGGTGTCGAGTTTGGGGGGGTTGAGTTCTCAGGGAGAGCCCACTAGAAGCCAGCCCCACACACCAACCATGGTGAGTGCAGTACTGCACAAAGACAGGACCTCTCCATGTGGGCATGGAATCTCGGCCGTCGTTATGAAGTCAGATAACCCCGTCTACACACAAAACAATACCAGAGCCAGTTATTTACCTTGGAATTTTACAAAACCCTACAACAAGGCCTGAGGACAACATGCACCCATGCTTAGAAAGAAAACTAGGTGCTTTTTCTACATGAGTAAGACTTAGAGTTGAGGGGGCTTCAAGGAGCTGGGCCCATCATAGTTAAGAGCACCGGCTTGGAAGCCAGGCTGATCTGGGATAAATCCCAGCCCCTTGTAGGGAGAACTCATGGTCACTCTCCTTGTGGCAACATGGGAAGGATAATACCAACTGTGCGACTTAATGAGATACTGCAGGTGACGTGCTTGACACAACACTGGGAACACTAAACATTCAATGAGTTGTAATTGTAATAACAATGAGAAGAAAGAGAGAAAGGAGGAGGAAACGGAGAAAGGAAAAATGACAAGAAGTGCTGCGTCCAGTGCAGACAGGAGGGCTGGGGCTGAGGAGGAAGGGTGGGAGATTAAGAAAAACACAGAGACAGGAAAGTTGGGATCAGGAGGTCCACTGTCCACAGATGGCAGAGCAGTGGCACTGTTTTTATTTCTCACACGGTTTTTATAGTCTTAGAACAATTGCCTACACAAGCTAGTATTAGTAGAACAAGCAATTATCAGAAGAACAAACTGTTCTGTGAATATGCAAATTTGTATGTCTATGGCTGTAATTGTGTTACCTTGTTCTTTCTGGGGGAAGGTGTTGAGGTGAGGCCTCCCTTGAGTGACCTTGCAGGCTATAAGGTCCTTGTCAGCATATATCCTGCTCACCACATCTCCCCCTTCTCTTTTTGGTGTAAGCTGTGGTCTATGAGTCTCGCATATCATATCAGAAAATATATTTAAACCAATCACCCTTGTCTGTTGAAAGTGTCATGAATGTAATAGTTACTGTTGCATGTACCTTTCCAGGGGACAAAACCTTTATGTTGAAACTTACTGAAAAGAATAGATGGAGAACTGATGTTATGACATCAAGAATTACATCATTGAATATAGCCCCAGAGGCAGAAGCTCTCCTAGCCATGGGGAAAGTGGGGAACTACGCCCAACTCTATCAACACCGTGAGTAATTAGATGACCCCTATGCGACTGTGCCTGTCTTAGGTTGTTCCTTCCTTGAGGAATCTTACCCGTCATTGACTAACCAGCCATTTTGGGGGGGGTCGAGTTCTCCAGATGGCCCCTATGCGGCTGTGCCTGTCTTAGGTTGTTCCTTCCTTGAGGAATCTTACCCGTCATTGACTAACCAGCCATTTTTTGGGGGGATCGAGTTCTCCAGATGGCCCCTATGCGGCTGTGCCTGTCTTAGGTTGTTCCTTCCTTGAGGAATCTTACCCGTCATTGACTAACCAGCCATCCTTTGGGGCCAAACAGGGAGACAAGGTGTAAGCACAAAGGTGAAGTAAAATCCCCAAAAGGATCAATCTCACACTTTTCTTTCTTATTAGGAGGGTTAGGCACGAGACTCTCTCTGCTGAGTATTTGTAAGGTTTTATGCCCTGTGGCTGTATTTGTGTTATCTTGTTCTTTCTGGGGGAAGATGCTAAGGTGAGGCCTCCTTGGATGACCTTGCAGGCTATAAGGACCTTGTCAGCTTACATCCTGCTCTCCACAAGAAGAAGAGAAAGAAAAGAGAAGGAAGAGAAAAAACAGATGAGGCAGGGAGGAAGGAGGAGAAGGCAGAGGAGGAAATACATGTAGGAGAAGAATGGCCAGCCCTGAGGTGGAAGAAGAGGAGACAAAGGGAAAGAATCAGAAGGAGGAGGAGCGGCAGGATTATTTACAATGTCGTGTCACGTATGAACAGAGATGGAGAAAATGAGTCTTGGCCCCAAGTTATGGAGTGACTAGGGTTCAAATCCTGACTCTAACATGCATATATTCATGACTCCTGAAAGATCTCTGTTCCAGAATTTACCATTTGGCCTTCTCTTCAGACCACATAGGTTCACTGTTTTGCTTACATAAGGTGTGATCAAACAGTACGGTGAATGTTTAAATTTTAAAATATTTATTACAGTAAAAGACACATGGCCTTAATCCCTCCCAAAATACTCCCCCTCTCTTTGAACATTATCCCATCATTCTTGCCACTTTCTGAAGCAGTTCTGGAAGTCCTCTTTCATGAGTGTCTTTAGTTGCACTATCGTGGCTGCCTTGAGATCCTGAATTGATTCAAAATGTTTACCTTACGTGGTCATTTTGCTTTTGGGGAAGAGGCAGAAGTCACACATTGCCAGATCCAGTGAATAAGGTGGGTGAGGACACACCATAATGTTTTTGTTTTTGTTTTTTTGACAGAAATTGCTGTACCAGATGCAATGTGTGACACAGAGCCTTTCCATTGTGATAAAAAAATATGGTATGTGCTGCTGCCCAGTGCCATCCAACAGAAAGGCAGGGATCTTCAATATGTGAAGCAATGCTTTGAACCTTACTAACAATGTGTGACAAGTTTCAACTTGTACAGTGCTGTCAGTTGAGTATGAGCTAAGATTGAGAGAAGGTGTGTTTTAAAGTGTGCCGTAAATTATCTTCCATCATGACACCACTCCATGTCACACATTGTTTCTGGTATATGGTGATTTTTGTCAAATAAAAACATTATGGTATGTCTTCATCCACCTTCTTCAGCGGATCTGGCATGCGACTTCTGGCTCTTCCTCAAAGTCAAAATGAGTCAGGATATTGAGGCAGCTACAACAGCACAATAAAAGATACTCACAAAAGGGGACTTCCAGAACTGCTTCAGAAAATGGCAAGAATGATGGGATAGGTGTGTTCGAAGTGAGGGGGAGTATCTTGAGGGGAATTAATGGCAATTTGTCTTTTACTGTAATAAACTTTTTTTCTTTAAACATTCACTGAATTGTTTGATCACACCTTGTAGTTTGACGAAAGGAAAGAAATCCACCCAAACCACCATCCACTTAAACAGGAACATTAGGTAGGAGACAAAACAAGGCTCCTCCTGGAGGTGGGTTTGGAAATTCTCAGTGTCCCTTGCCCATTTTCTCTCCTGTCTCTACAGAACAGTCATTCTGTTCCAACATCTTCTCCAAAGTATAGTCAAGAAGGAGGCCTCAGAGTCTGGGTCATTACTCAGAATTACTTGGGACCACTTAACCACCATCCTTATAAAGTTGGCTCCTCCAAGTGCTACCAAGCAACAAGGGGCAGTAAAATAGGATATTGGCCGGACTTCAAGGCACAGGAAACATAGGAGGTCATCTGCTGCCTTTGGCAACATGTGTTGCCTCTAGAACTCGGCCTGGGTAAAAATTACAAGAGAAACAGGCTCAGGAAAAAATGGTGTCCTGATTTTAATCTTTTACTGAGACATTTCCCCAGAATATTTTAAGCAAAGCACTGGGGTTATTTCCCTGATTCCAAGAGCAGGGTAGCTGTGCCATTTTAGGAAATTAGAGGGGCAGATCCAACTATGTGTGTGTATGTGCATGTAAGCTAAGCATATGAAATACAATTCATGAATTGTTAGAGAACAACTCTCACTTTTCACACACATCAAACACATTATTCAATAAAGATACATACTGGCCAAAATAATAAAGAACTGTATACATTCAAAGCCACCAACATAACTTGAACAAGTCTAAAAGTATACAGAGAAATAATGTCTGGGTCTTGGCCATCTCAGTGAAAAGCTCATAACTTAGTTCGATCATTTTACAGTATGCCTGAAATAATTAACACCTAACATTACGACCACTAGGTGACACGGTCACTTGGGTCTGCCCAGAATCTTCATGGACTTCAGATTCTCATAGACTTGGCTTGCTCTCACTAGCTGTTGTCACTGCTTTTCAGACCAAACTCCTCAATGCCTGGCCACCCCGAGTGCTGGGTACTGCTTCATAAATGATCTCCATGCCCATGCCAGTTGTATGCCCAGATACTTTTGTGTTCCCAAAACAAGGCATTTCAGGATTCTTTTGGTTCCCAAGACCTAGGATCTAGGGCTACTTACCCTTCAGGTATATTAACCATGTCTTACTTCCTGTGGTCTGATGCTTTGACATCTGGGGCCTTGCTGACCCTGGGAAGACTGCCCGAGAACCCCAGGGTTAGCCAACTCCTAAATATAGTGAACAACAAGCATGCTTTTCACATGCAAACCAATTAGTACAGATCCCACACACTTGACCACTTTCTGTCATATTCCAGCCCACTATTCCCTGCTCTAATCACGCTAGGGCCAAGTACCAGACAGTTGGGAACGGTCCCTATGCCCCAGAGTTCACTGAAATTATTCAAACTAGCCCATTCTAAGCCTCCTCACCCTGCCTAAGCTGTTCCTTCCCACAGAAACCACGATCAAGTCTCCTGCCCACAGATTTCCCTTTGCTTCTGCCTCCTGACCCACCCTCATACTCCCCGTGTGTCCCCCCCACACACACATGGTGTGATGTGCCCCCTCCTTTGGGAACAGTGAGTAACAATCTATAATTTCAATGGCAATTGTCTCCTGATCTGGTGGCCTTACTGAATCTCAAATTTTCTATTAATACACTATATTTTAAAACATCAGGCAACCAAAGTTTTCCTGGAGGGACGAGAGAGTAAAGGATTGAATGTTCATTTCTGGAACCACACAGCTGTGGGCAAGGTGACCCCCAAAGGGAGTCTTCAGTTATTCACTGAGAGAATGGAGTCTTACATCTTACAAAGTCATAAGTCTGCACCAAGGTTTTCAATCCAAACTAAATTTCACTAAGTCTTTTTAACTCATAGTAATGTATAATAATACAAATGTGTCTTCATTTTATTCTTTCCTTAAATGAGCAAACATCTTCTTATCATCTGTATGAAATGACATCCTCATGCCAGCTTCAGTGTATACACAACTAGTCAATCACTCAACACAGATTTGAGTACCTACTGTATGCACTATTCCAGGTCCAATGGTACAACAGTGAAGACAAAAGACAAAAATCTCTCATCACATGGAGTTTATCATCCAGCGGGGTAAAACAGAGAGTAAGCTAAATAAATAAATACTTGGTAGGAATTAGCAAGAAAATAAAGCAGGTAAGGGAGATAATGAGTGCCGTTATCTCCCAGGAGGACAGGGGGTTCAGACTATTTTGTATCATTATCAACGTATCATTCAGATACCATAAAATTCACTCAACTGTCCAACCCTATGATTTCTAGTGTGTTCACAGAGTGGTACAGTCATCCCCACTCTCTACTTCTAGGATATTTTCACTACCCATGCCCCAGCACCCCCCTTCCCAAGAAAACATCCCCATTTAGCAGTCACTCCACAGTACCCCCTGTCCCCACCCCTGGAAATCACTAATCTACTTTCTGTCTCTGGATTTGCCAATTATGGACATTTCCTATAAACAGAATCCTACAATATGTGTCCTTCTCTCAATTAGCCTAATGTTTTTAAGGTTCACCCATGTGTCAGTCCTCTATTCCATTATGGATGAATAATATCCACTGCATGGCTACCCTATAATTTGTTCGTCCACTCACCAGTTGATTGAACATTTGGGTTGGTTCCATTTGGGGGCTATTGTGAATAATGTTGCTGTGAAACTTTGTGTACAAGTTTTTGTGTGGACATAAGTTTTCATGTTCCTTGGGGATAAACCTATGAGTGGAATTGCTGGGTAATATGGTGACTCTATGTTTAATTTCAGGGAAAAGAGCTCCACTTTAAATCAAGTAGTCAAAGGAAGCCTTACAGATAAGATGACATTGACAAGATGATACAGGAAGGAGGTGACCTAAATAAGCCATATATGGAGATGGGGCAGGGGGTGGGGGCATGCCAGGCTGAGAACAGCAAGATCAAAGGTAAGAATATACCTCGTGTGTCTGAGGACAGCTAAGTACACTTGTGCAGTTGAACAAAACACAACAAGGAGGAGACCACATGTTGACCTACAAAGCTAACCACTGATTTAGAAACATCACACTTAAGTGGCAGCCTGTTAATCATTTCATAGTAAATCAGGCTATATAGTCTAGCCTCCTGAACTTAACTTCTTAATTCAATTGATCCATAAAGATTTCATTCCATTTCTTCTATGAGGCTGTCATCTCCTGACAAGTTGCATAAAGGAATATACAGAATGTAAGTGCACAATGATTATATAATGAAGACTAAATTATAGAGGTGTCTCTGTGTCCAGGGGTAGCATGTGTAGGTACACTGCTGCCTCTGTCAGATAAAGGAAGGTGAACCAGAAAGACTATCACTAAGTTCCATTATTGCCCACCCCTTTTCAGCCCTAGCAAAGTTAAGTCCATAAAGTTTCAGGAACAGCTATATGATCACAAGTACCAATAGGCACAAATGGATCACCTCTTCTTCCTGCATTGATCAAATAGGAGAAGTAAAGAGTGAGTAAATGGGTTTGACCATTTGCTTCTTCTGGAAGTCTTGATTGCCGTGGCCACCTTTGATTTCACCAGGATGGTCCTGAGTTTATGATTTAAGAAGGCAATGTGAATTCTAAAGAAAGACTATATGAACTGCTAAGAGAAGCCAACTGGACACAGAAGAGAGTGGGGAGACGTCAGGGGAGGCTGCCTGAAGAACTAAAGTCTCAGCTGAAACATGAAGGATGAGATCCTTCTGGGTATGAAATGAGCAAAAGCATTCCAGGAATGAGAATAGCAGAAACTATTCTCAGGCTGAGAGGCAAGAGAGAATGGAGAAGACAAAAACAGGAATTAACTATGGCTTGAGCGTGATGGGGAAATACAGAGAAAAGACCAACACTGGAAAACACAGCCTCGTCATGTGGATCCTATTGGACATGCAGAGGAGTCTGGACTTCGTGCTAAAAGCAACAGGCAGGAAATGAAGGCTTCCAAGTAGTGAAGTGACATGATAAGGTTTGATGTGGCCGAACGTGGGTAAGACTGGAGGAGAAGTAGTCAGGTAAAATTCCCAGTTCTCTCCATGACATTGAAGGAAGCATCCAGGATCACCTAACTGTGCCACATTTGGCTATCCCAGCTCTGCCACCAACTCTGTTAAATATGAAAGACATAAACACTCATGGCAACAACAAATACACCTGAGTGAGCCAAACGTGACGCTCACAATCAGACCAGTCCAAATTCAGCCACATTTATACGCAAGTGCTACAATTGTTTCAAAGATGACCCATATTAAAAGGGTTTATTTACCTTCCTTTCCCTGATGAGTCTTTTTTTAACTTAAAAATTGTTTCAATCAAATGAATGAAATTATGTCACTTCTCTTAAGAGGCAAAGCAACTCTAACACATTCATGTACACATGCACATGTTATGTCCACACATAAACATACAATCATTGCAATTTTTCTCTCCACTAAACGAACATTTCACCAAGGTAATATTTTCCCTTGGAAAATTCCCAGTGGGGAGCAGATTTCCTTCTATGAATGAAACAGGACTTTGAGCCAAATTTAATTAGCCCTTCAAGGCAGCTAACCTTAGCTGACATCAAGAGTACACTGGGAACATGAAATGTCGTGGTGTGGAATTAAGCCCTGGTCCTTCACAAAAGGTGAAAGCATTCACACAAGACTCTACAAAGTGGGAAAGAAAAAAGGTTTTATTAAAGTTCAGAAGAGAGAATTACTGGCAGACTCCTTTGTCAGGGTAGAGCCTGACAGGCAGCTGAACTTCACTTCAGGTTAGCTCTTTCTTATATAGGAAAAGGGGAGTCAGTCAGGCAGGTTTGAAGGCTGATATCCTTCCTGGGGTCTGATCTGTTTGAAGACGATGCTATCTCTGGACTTTACACTAGGATTCTGCCATCGTGGCGTGGGATTTTACCAGAAAATATTGCAAGGAGTTGTAACTTGGATTCCAGGGTCTGGGCACCTGAAGATTAAGAAATTGTTTTTTCCCAGGTTAGGATATTGTTAATTAACAAGGCATGGGTTTACATGAGAAAGGGAACAAACAGGTCTTCAATCAGTGAGGGGAGAAGCAAAGAGAAAACAGATTAATATCAGGGTGGATCAAACTGCAAACAAACTAAGTCTAATTACAGGTAGCTAGATAGCGAGCTATGCAATGAGTCAAACTGCAAACTAGCTAAGTCTAACTGTCTTATTGACTCCCTGAATTTTACCCTTACAGGAAAGAGGACTCTTAGTCCTCTAATATACTATTTTTTTCATAAGGAAATAAAACCTTATCTGCATTTGCATCTTTGAAAAACATCTTCCATCATTGTCACTTACGAAAACAAATCTTTCCATTTCTTAGGTTTATTTTTAGTTTCTTCCTTTGGCTTCCCCAAGATAAATCAAAGAAACTTTTAACCAAGAATAGATGTCCACAGAGAAAGGACTCTGACATGAAAATGATCACAATCTTTTGGAAACCATATCCACCATCTGTAAGCATTTCTCTGTGTGACTGAAGGAAGAACCAGTGGCTCAGCGCACTGCCATCAAGAGAACTGCGCACTTGAGCTGGAAGATTCCTGCTCAGTGTTTCTATCTCCTGGTATTATTTTCTTCAGACACACACCACAAAACCCATCCATTTTCCCATCTTCACTTCCTGACAGTTTTAGAATGAGGGCTGCTATTGGTTTTGCCCTTAAGCAATGTATGTTATTTCGATTCAAAAATACAATCTTATCAAGGAAAAGAATGGCTGGGCACAACAGCAATCTCTATACTTGTCATTAATGATTTAAAACCAAAGATTGGAACCCCAAGAAATCACAGGGTTTCTGCCCAGAGAAGCTGCATTTCTTTGCATTGAGTTGATTTGATGTGTACGGCGCGCCATAACTGTCAACTTCCCTCCAGCTGCATAAGCAGGAAGAGTAAAGACCATACACGCAAAACCCCAGTATAAGTTTGCTTTTCATTTGTAAAGCCTGTTCTTTCTTTACTTCCTACTCTTTTAAATCAATTAGGGAAAGAACCTCTGGCCAAAAAAATGAAGACAGAAAGCCATGCAGCTGAAATCAGTGTCTCCAGAGTCAGTCTGATGCAACAGAAGCAGCTCTTTTGGAATTACCGCTGCAGCCTCAGACATCTCAATGTAGCACTCAGCATTAAATGAATCCACAAGAGTCCGACTGAAATACAGTGGCCAGCACAGAGGGAGCACTTGATGTGAGGTCTTTGCACCTATTCACTCATTTATCCCTGGAAACACTGTCAAGTAGATGCTATCTTACCCATTTTACAGATGAGAAAACTGAGGCATAAAAGAGTTGTGAGATTTGCAATAACTTGCCAAACATCACAAGAAGCAGCAGAACCAGCCGGCCCGGTGGTTTAGTTAGAGCCACCATGCTCCTAACTCCAAAGGCTGCAGGTTCGATTCCCCCATGGGCCAGCGGGTTCTCAATGACAAGGTTGCCGGTTCAACTCCTTGAGTCCCACAAGGGATGGTGAGCAGCGGTCCCTGCAACTAAGATTGAACACAGCACCTTAAGCTGAGCTGCCTCAGTTGGTTGGAGTGCGTCCTCTCAACCACAAGGTTGCCGGTTCGACTCCCGCAAGGGATGGTGAGCTGTGTCCACTGCAACTAGCAACGGCAACTGGACCTGGGGCTGAGCTGCGCCCTCCACAACTAAGAATGAAAGGACAACAACTTGAAGCTGAATGGCACCCTCCACAACTAAGATTGAAAGGACAACAACTTGACTTGGAAAAAACAGTGCTGGAAGTACAAACTGTTCCCCAATAAAAAGTCCTGTTCCCCTTCCCCAATAAAATCTTTAAAAAAAAAAACAAAACAAAAAAAGCAGCAGCAGAACCAAAAATCAAAAGTGAAGCTGCCTGACCCCCAAATACTTGCCCACAATTGCCAGACTGTGATGTCTGCCTATGCTTTGGCATCAGGAAAATGTGGAAATAGACTTTAACCGAACTGTTTGTCCTTGAAGTATGTGTATGAATCATGAAGGCAGAACACAATGGTTTGTTGGGTTTTTTAATACTGAAAAGTGTGGTAAGAATTTGATTGGCCTGATATCTGAAAATCTCCGTTTGGGAAGTAACTTTTAGCCAGGAGTTACATTCAAACTATTTAATAACGTCATGTTGTGGGGACCAACCGGTAGGAATGGACATGGCGAAGGCATTGGAGCAGGACCCTGGAGGCCCCTTGTGAAGATGAGGGCTGACCCTTTAGAGGCTGGAGTGTGAGGCAGTGGAGAGCAGGGCGTCCCAGGGAGGAGCCAGCGCAGCAGACTATTGACTGAGTGCCACAGAAGTGTCCCAACGTTTTGCTCATCGATTTGGCCAAACCAGTGCATCCCAGCATAGGTCAACACCTTCCACCCACTCTGTCCTTACTGCAGTGTTGTCTGCCACCCCGACCTTTGGTAGCAACTGCTCGCCTGCATTGCACACCCACTCGGAGGAGATGAGTGGATATAAAACTTTAAAAAACACTGGATTCCCACAAAGTTCTCTTTTTCTCCAAAAGGTTCCCACCGCTCAAGAAAAAGGCTCCAGACTAGCCTATGGGCTTCGTGGAAATGTTGTTTATGGTGAGTCGACATAACAAGACCCAGATAATTAGTCCAAACTTTCACAAGTTCCCAATTAATAATTAGTTCAGTGGCAAAGGTTGATAACAGGGAAAATGTATGTAAATTGTTAAAATCCAGATGATGATTTTCTGATTTTTAACAGTCATGATATGACAAAATGGTCAGTGTTCTCAGAGTTACGGGCTGACTCTCAGACTTCACTGTAGCAGGATCTGACCTACATCAGTGGCCAGAAAGGCTCTGCCGACCCTGCAGACGCCGTCTGGAGAATTTAAAAATTCTTCCACAAATGAAATCACCCTAGCTGTTTGGATAGGCAGCCAAAAATAGTAGTAGCCAATAAACCTGACTTTCGGAGTCAAACAGTGAGTCTGAATCCTACTTCTACAACTCACTAGTGTGGTGATCCTAGAGAGGCTACGGACTTTTCTGAACCTCTCTTTTTCCTCACTAGAAATACAATTCTGTAAAAATAACACTTAGGTCTTATGGTCATCGGAAGGATTAAATAAGACAATGTATGAAAAATCTTTTAAAGAGTATCTGGCACATAGTAAACAGTAAGTATCAGTTTCCTTTTCTGACCACGAAATTCATTTCACACTTATGCTCAAGGTGCTGTGCTTCAGGTCACAAAGATGAATGACATGTGCATTCTGTCCCCCAAAACCTGCAATCTCAATTCTACTACTTGGAGTCCCAGTGAAGATGGCACAGCAGGTAAACACTGTGCTCACCTCCTCTCACCACCACAACAAAATTACAACTAAATTACAAAACAACTATCACTGAGAAGCACCTGCAATCTAGCTGAACTGAAATTCTACAACTAAGGACATACAAAAGAAGCCATCTTGAGACTGGTAGGAGATGCAGAGATGTGGAACGGACCTGTTTGTGATTGTTGAAAATTGGGAGGGCTATCTCAGCAACATACATCCCCCCACCCCAGAGGAGCAAGGGGTCCCGGCGCCACACCAGGCTACCTAGCCCAGGGTCCCAGGGCCAGAGAGAGAAGCCCCCATAACTTCTGGTTGTGAAAACCAGCAGAGATTGTGGATGAGTGAGACAAAAGGCAGCTGCATTCCCAGGTGCTCCTCTTAACGAGACTGCGCACGGACTTAGGTATGGAATCACTGGCTCTGAGCTCCAGCACTAGGGCAGCAGCTGGAGAGGAAACAGGGACACATGGGGGACTGAGTTGTCTGGCTTCAAGATGGGGGCTGGTGGGGTAGCTTTCTCTCGGACTGAGGAGCTGGCAGAAGCCATTGTTCCTTTGTTGAGCCCTGCCCCTCCCGGCGTGCAGATGCAGGTGGCCACCATATCTGAGTCTCCATCAAGCTGGCATTCATTTACCACACCCAAGTGATTCTGAGACCCTGCTCCTCCTAACTTTTGGGCACACCCAAGCCGCTTCCAGTGACTTTTTCGTACAAACCACCCACCTTGGCTCATGATGCAGACTTTCCTAAGGTCTCTCAAAGGTTTGAGGAACCCAAACAATCAGCATCTGACTTGAGCATGTCCCTGTACCTCTGGCAGAGCTACCGGCCATCCTTAGTGGCTTGGCCTCTCAAGGCACTTCCAAGCACAGAAGGGGTGGTGGCCATCTGTGTTTTGCTTTGTGTCTCCTGCCTCCTCTGTAGGGTCAGAACCACAACTCCTCCACTGTAGTCATGGCCAGTCCTCACAACCAATGAGCCCAAGGGTCAATCCCTTTCAATGACATGCCAACAGTAACTAAGGCTCAACTACAAAAGGAGGGCACACACAACACACACTGGGACACATCTTAAATGCATGGCTCAAGTGACAAGGAATACTGCACCACTGAGCCCCACACATTCCAACTCCAAAAGGCCACTCTACTAAGACTGGGACATATAGCAGCCCTACCTAATACATAGAAACAAACACAGGGAGGCAAGTGAAAAGCAGTTCGTTATGTACAAGGGAGCCCCAGTAAGACTGTCTACTGATTTCTCAACAGAAACTTTGCAGGCAAGAGGGACTGGCAGGAAATAATCTGAGTGATGAAAAGCAACAACATACAACCAAGATTGCTCTACCCAGCAAAGCTATCATTTAGAATAGAAGGACAGATAAGGAACTTCCCAGACAAGAAAAACCTGAAGGAGTTCATCACCACCAAACCAATATTGCAAGGAATCTTAGAGAGATTTCTTTAAGAGGGGAGGGGGGTTAAGGATGGGTGAAAGGGGGAGGGATTAAGTACAAATTGGTTGTTACACAGTAGTCGAGGGGATGTAGGGTATAGCATAAGGAATATAGTCCATAATATTGTGATAACTAAGTATAGTGCCAGATAGGTACTAGATCTATCAGGTAATAGATGGGAATGGGTTTAGGGGCAGGGTGAAAAAGGGAAAAGTATTAAGAAATACAAACTGGTAGTTAATACAGTATGGGGAATATAATCAACAGTGTTGTAAAGATCATGTAAGGTGCCAGATGGGCACTGGACTTATCAGGGGGATCACGTCATAGACTGTGTAGATGCCTGACCAATGTGCTACACACCTGAAGCTGAAGTAGCATAATATTGAATGTCACCTATAAATATAAATATAAATATAGTCACTACATACATATATATAGTCACTACATACATATATATAGTCACGGGCTGCAGAGCACAACATAGGGAAGACAGTCGATGGTGTTATAACAGCTATATAAGATGTCAAGGGGGTAGTAGCTTGGGAGAGGGGGGTTATCACCTTATGAGGGGTTCAAATGTCCAACTATTATGTTGCTTTGTACACTGGAAACTAAGAAGAAAAAAATCTTTAAAAAGAATGAAATCTTGCCACCTGCAACAACATGGATGGACCTAGAGGGTATAGTGCTGAGTGGAGTAAGTCAGGCAGAGAAAGACCAATGTCATATGATTTCACCTATAAGTGGAATTTAAGGAACAAACTAAACAAACAAAGAAAACAGAAAGGAACGCATAGATACAGAGAACATTTTGATGGTTGCCAGATGGGAGAGGAGTTGGGGGTGGGTGAAAAAGAGGAAGGGATTAAGAAGTAGAAATTGGTTGTTACACAGTAGTTACAGTGATGTAGGGTACAGCATAAGGAATAGAGTCAATAATATTGTAGTAACTATGTATGGTGTCAGAGGGGCACTAGATCTACTGGGGTGATAGGTGGGAGGGGCTTGGGGCGTGGTGAAAAAGGTGAAGGGATTAAGAAATACAAATTGGTAGTTACAAAATAGTCATGGGGATGTAAAGCATAGGGAATATAATCAGTAATATGGTAATAACTAGGCACAGTGCCAAGTGGTTGAGGGGATCACTGTATACATATATATCATTTTCTAACCACCATGCTGTACACCCGTAATTAGTGTGAAATAATATGGAATGTCAATAAAATAAAATAAAATGCAGACAAATATATAAATTCTACTATTTGGTATTTACTCAAAAGAAATAAAAACATCTGTGCACAAAAAGACTTGTCCACAAGGGTTCATGGAAGCTTTAGTTCAAAACAGCCAAACACTGGAAATGACTCAAGCGTCTATCAACAGACGTGTAAATAAACAAACTCTGATAATCCCCTACTGAGCGACGAAAAAGAACAAACTGCTGACTCCAGCACCAAGGAATGAGTGTCCAAATCATTTTGAGAAGAGAGAGAAGTCAGACAGAAAAAGAGTAAATAGTTGTTTTACTCACTTATATAAAGTTCTAGAAAGGGAAATGTATAGTGTCAGAAAACAGTAGTGGTTGCCTGGCGGTGAGTGGAGAGGAGGGTTCACTGCCAAGGAGCACAAGAAAACTTTATGGGTTGATAGAAATGTTCTGGATCTTGATGGGGTGTCCCCCAAACGTGTCAATATACACATTTGTCAGAATTCATCAAACTGTACACTTAAAATATGTGCCATGGTATAAGAAGAAATATATATCTTTGTCTCCAGTTCCCGGCACAGAATTCCTAAAACCGGTGGAATTTCCTGAGTGGTAAGACTGTCTTTTGTTATTTACAATGAGCGCCTCTGGATCATGAGATGAGTCACAAGGGGTAGAGAGGATTTAAATAGCTTTTAGGTTGGTGCAAAAGTGATTGCATTGGCAAATATCTTCTCCCATTCAGTAGGATCCGTTTTTGTTTTATTGATGTTTTGCTTTCCTGTGAAAAACCTTTTTAGTTTGATATAATTCCACATGTTTATTTTTTCTCTTACTTCCCTTGCTCGAGGGGATATATCAGTAAAAATCTTACTCCTGGTGATGTCTGTAAAGTTTCTTCCTACAATTTCTTCTAGGAATTTTATAGTTTCAGATTTTACATTTAAGTCTTTAATACATTTTGAATTTATTCTTGTATATGGTGTAAGGAGGTGGTACAACTTCATTTTTTTGCATGTGTCTGTCCAGGTTTCCCAGCACCAATTATTGAATAGACTGTCTTTACCCCACCGTACATTCTTGCTTCTATTGTTGTAGATTAAATGAACATATAGGCGTGGATTTATTTCTGGGCTCTCTATTCTGTTCCATTAATGCAACCAAAATGCCCATCGGTAGATGACTGGATTAAGAAACTGTGGTACATTTATACAACGGAGTATTACACAGCCATAAAGAAGAATGAAATCTTACCATTTGCAACAATATGGATGGACCTGGAGAACACTATGTTAGGTGAAATAAGTCAGACAGAGAAAGACAAATACGATATGATCTCACTTATATGTGGAATCTAAAGAAAAGAACAAATGAATGAACTAATCAGAAACAGTCTGAGAGACAGGAAAAACTGAGGGTTGCTAGATGGGACGGGGGCAGGGGATGGGGATAAGGGAGAAGGTGAGGGGATTAGAAAGCAGTCAGTAACCACAAGATGGCCACGGGGATACAAAAGTCAATTTGGGGAATACAATCAATAATGTTGTAAAGATTTTGTAGGGTATGCGATGGACACTTGTCTCATTAGGGAGACCACCTCAGGGATGATGTAGATGCCTGATCACTGCACTGTACACCTGAAGCTGAAGCTGAACAATGAATGTCAACTACAATTTTATATATATATATATATATATATATATATATATATATATATATATATATATATTTACAAGAAGCGGAGTACAGCATTAGGAATAAAGACAGTGTGAATGTCATGGCTCTGTGCGATGTCAGAGGGGTAGTGGATGGGGGAAGAGGGGTTGTCACTATGTGAGGGATACAAATGATAAATGTCTAACTATTACATTGTTTTGTGCACCTGAAACCAGTAAAAAAAAAAAAAGTTGAAAAAAAAGTAATTTCAGTTTTTGCAATTATCTTTAACCTTTTAAACCACAATTACTTTTGTACCAACCTAATAGTTGCCAAAAAAAACTGACCATGATTAGAAGGTTAGAACTTTCAGGAAGAAGTAAAACTGTCATTATTTGCAGATGACATGATACTACATAGAGAGAACCCCAAAGATTCCACCAAAAAACTATTAGAACTGATAAATGAATTTAGTAAAGTAGCAGGATACAAAATTAATATTCAGAAATCAGTTGCATTTTTATTCAGCTATTAACAAACTATCAGAAAGAGAAATTTAAAAAACAATCCCATGTAGAAGTGCATAAAAAAAAATACCTAGCAATAAATTTAACCAAGAAGGTAAAAGACTTGTACGGAAAAAATTATAAGACATTGAAGAAAGAAATTGAAGAAGATACAAATAAATGGAAATGTATACTGTGCTCACAGATAGGAAGAATTAACATCATTAAAATGTCCATACCACCCAAAGCAATCTCTGTCAAGTACAACGGCATTTTTCACAGAACTAGAACAAATAATCCTAAAATTTTTATGGAAGCATAAAAGACCCTGCATATCCATGGCGACCTTGAGAAAGAAGAACAAAGTTATAGGCATCACACTCTCTGATATCAAACTTTACTACAAGACTATAGTAATCAAAAGACTGTGGTACTGGCATAAAAATAGACATATAGATGAATAGAATAGAATAGAATAGAATAGAATAGAATAGAATAGAATAGAATAGAATAGAATAGGAGAGCCCAGAAATAAACCCGAGCCTATATGGTCAAGTAATCTACAACAAAGGGGGCAAGAATATACAATGGGGTAAAGACAGTCTATTCAGTAAATGGTACTGGGAAAACTGGACAGATAATGCAAAAAAATGAAACTGGACCACCTTCTTATTCCGTATACAAGAATAAACTCAAAACGGATTAAAGACTTAAATGTACGACCTGAAATCATAAAATTCCTAGAAGAAAACATAGGCAGTAAACTTTCTGACATTGCTCTCAGTAATATTTTTTTCTGATATGTCTCCTTGGGCAAGGGAAACAAAAGGAAAAATAAACAAATGGGACTACATCAAACTGAAAAATTTTTGCACAGCAAAGGAAATCATCAACAAAATGAAAAGACAACTGACTGAATGGGAGGAGATATTTGCCAGTGATAAATCTGATAACAGGTTAATATCCAAAATTTATAATGAACTCATACAAGTCAACACGAAAAAACAAACAATCCAATTAAAAAATGGGCGGAGGACCTGAACAGCCACTTCTCCAATAAGGACATACAGATGGCCAATAGACATATGAAAAGATGCTCAATGTCACCAATCACCAGAGAAATGCAAATTAAAACCACAGTAAGATATCATCTCACACCTATCACAGTGGCTATCATCAACAAATCAATAAACAAGTGCTGGCGAGGATGTGGAGAAAAGGAAACCCTCGTGCACTGTTGGTAGAATTAAAAATTGGTGAAGTCACTGTGGAAAACAATTTGGACGTTCCTCAAAAAATTAAAAATAGAGTTTCCATCTGACCTAGCAATTCCACTTCTGGGTATTTATCCGAAGAAACACAAAATACTAATTTGAAGAGATATGTGCACCCCTTTGTTCCCTGCAGCACTATTTACAATAGCCAAGATATGGCCTAAGTGTCCATCAATAGATGATTGGATAAAGAGGTGGGACATTTATACCCCCAGTAATAATGGAATATTACTCAGCCATAAAAAGAAATCTTACCATTTGCAACAATATGGATGGACCTAGAGAATATTATGCTAAGTGAAATAAGTCAGACAGAGAAAGACAAGTACTATATGATCTCACTTATCTGTGGAATCTGAAGAACAAAATAAACAACAACAGAAACAGACTCATAGATGCAGAGAGTAAACTGATGGTTGCCAGATGGGAGGGGGATTGACGGGATGGGTGAGAAAGGTTGAAGGGATTAAGAAGTACAGATTGGCAGTTACAAAATAGTCACAGGGACGTAAAGTAAGCATAGGGAATATAGTCAATAATATTGCAATAACTATGTATGGTGCCAGGTGGGTACTAGACTAATCAGGCAGAATCACTGCATAAATTACATAAATCTCTAACCACTGTGCTGTACACCTGAGACTAATATAAAATAATATTAAACTGTAATTTAAAAATTAAAAAAAAAACTTTAATGTTAGAACTTTTAGCCCACCCCACCTCACCCCCACCTCCAGGCAAGGGAGAAGAGCTGGAGCTTGAGTTCAAGCACCAATTGCCAATGATGTAATCAGTCATGCCTGTGTAATCAAACCTTGATAAAAACAATTCAATAAGATGAATTTGGGGGAGATTTCTGGTTGCTGAACACACAATGCCATGAGAGTGATGCCATGAGAATGGTGTACCCCCCTCCTGCACAGGGGCCAAAGCCTCCACACGTGGGACCCTTCTGGACCTTGCCCTGTCTACCTGTTCATCTGGCTGCTCATTTGTATCTTACAGAATAGATTGTAATCAAAAGTAGTATGCTTCCCTAAGTCCTGTGAGTTGTTCTAGTGAGTTGTCACTGGAGGGCGGGTCATGAGAACCCCAGGATTTGTAGTCCACCAGACAGACATGCAAAAATCCTGGGACCCCACTTGCAGTGGCATCTGAAGGGGGGCAGTCTTATGGAGCTGAGCCCCTCACCTATATAGGATCTGAGCTAACTCTGGGAGATGGTGTCAGAATTCACCTGTAAGACATCCAGTGGGCATCAGAAAATTGGAGAACTGGTTGGCGCTGGGACAACAGCACAGGTACATATTATTGCAAAAATTAAACCTCAATGAAGTTGATTTAAAAAGAAAAACCTGCAACCATGCACAGGATTTTCAAACTGTACTCTGAATTGAATCACTTTGTCGGGGAGGAGGGTCAAAGTCCCAGTAAATACACTGAGAGCAGCTCACCTTCCATCTGATTTTTATACTGGAGGTCCATTTGAACAAAGAGATCCATGACTTGAGGGGAAAAAAAAAAAGTTTGCTTTTGAAAACCACTGATCAGGAGGAGAGAGCTGTCATCATGCGAGAGGCTAGTTAAAATGCGCTGCGTGGTCCGAGTACGGAGTAAATACTTTACGGTGGGAATACTGAGGAAAGCATGACGACGATGTGACATCAAGCTGGGCCTTAACATGTAGGTAAGATGTAGGCATACGGGCATTCCAGCTCAAACAAGCAGAGATTTTGAGAGCACCGACGGCAGCCCTGGGAGCACATGACATCCTGAGAAGCCACATTTCACCCCAACAAGGAGCACCTCCATTTGCCTGCGAATCTGCCATTTGGGCTCATCAGGGACAGATTTCTCGCTCCCCTTCCACCCACAAACTGGAGGCTACAATCACCTGAAAGCTCACTCACACATCTGCTTGGGCTGGGCTGTCGGCCAGAACCCCACACGCAGCCTCTCCAAGTGGCCTGGGTTCCTCACAACATGGCCCCTGGGACCCAAGGGCCAGCATTCAAGGGGAGAAAGCCAGGAGGGTGCTGCATCCCCTTTTCTAACCTGCACTGGGAGACCATATAGCATCACTTCTGCCACATTCTCGTTATTAGAAATAAGTCACTAGGGCCAACCGATTTTCCAAGGAAGAGAAATGGGACAGCACTTTACCTTAGGAGTACCACAGAATTTGTGGGCTTGTTGGAAGAGCCCCACATGTGCGAAGAAACTCCCTCTAAACGATATGGGATAGGAAACAAGTTCAAGGACAATGAGTTCCAGAGACACTGTGGAAGGTGAGTTAACAGGGCACAAGGCCGGTAAAGAGGAGTCAAAGAGTAAAGAACTGGTCAAGAACGCCTCAAAGAGGCGTTCCGGTCCAGACGGCACAATAGGTAAATGCTGTGCTCACCTCCTCTCACAACCACATCAAAATTACAACAAAACTACGAAACAACCGTCCCTGAGAATTACCTGAAATCTAGCTGAACTGTGTGTGACCATTAAAACTCGGGAGGGATATCTCAGCCACATAGGTCTCCCCAGAGGAGCAAGGGGTCCCAGCCCACACCAGATTCCGCAACCCGAGGTTCCAGTGCCGGGAAGAGAAGTCCCCATAATTTCTGGCTGTGAAAACCAGCGGAGATTGTGAATGAGTGGGACGGAGGGTGGCTGGAGTTCCAGCCGCTCCTCTTCAAAGGACCGTGCGTGGACTTACCGGCAGAATCACTGGCTCTGACCTCCAGCGCTGGGGCAGCAGCTGGAAAGGCAACAGGAACACATAGAGGCGAGGGGTGAGAACTGAGTTGTCTGGCTTCCAGATGGGGGCTGAACGGGCAGCTTTCTCCCACACTGAGGAGCTGGCAGAAGCCACTGTTTCTTTCTTGAGCCTTCCCCGCTCCTGGTGTGCAGACACAGGTGGGTACTATATCTGAGCCTCCATCAAGATGGCTAACACTGTTCCTTCACCACGCCCAGGTGATTCGGAGACCCCTCCCCATCTAACTTTCGGGCACACCCAAGCCACTTCCAGTGGCTTTTTTGTACAAACCACCCACCTTGGCTCATGCTGCAGACGTTCCTCGGGTCTATCAAAAATTTGCAGAACCGAGACAAGCAGCATCTGGATTGGGCATGTCCTGTACCTCTGGCTGAGCAGCCCTAAGCCCGGCACTAGCAGCAGCCGGCCTCAGTTCAGGACTTAGCCTCTGTCATGCAGGGCGGCATGTGAAGTCTCTGGTTCCACTCCCCACATAAGAACGCAGGATAAGGCTATGCCAAAAAGAAACACCCACGGAGCCATAGACAGGGGAGTCATACCACTATAGTCTCGCTGGCGGCACTATAGTCTCACTGGAGGCTGGATCCACACTGTCCGTAACCCGACATCCTAACTGCAATCTGCAATTGCCAGCCACCATCTTCTTGCTAGCCCTCCATTTGCTGCTAGCATAGCTACGCCAGTTACATTAGTGGCCAATGGCTCACTGGTTACAGCTGACGGCCAACTAGCCACAGCTGATGGCCATCCAATCACAGTTGATGGCCATTTACTACCTGAGCCAGCACCTTTCCATGTGAGGCTGAGAGCCTGGAAACTGCACTCCTGGCTCTGTCCCCATACTCCATCCCTATAGAGTCTCACCTCACAATCTACGCGACAAGCATCTTCCGTGAGGGGCCCTGTGTGAGGAGCCTGGAGGTGAATGCAATATCCTGGACACGGCCAGGCTCTCTGGGCACAGCCAGGGTTTCTCAGGGCACCACCAGTCCTTCTGGGCACAGCCAGACTTCCTGGGCTTCTTAGGGTACACCAATCTCTCCGGGCACAGCCAGGCCTCTCAGGGCACTGCCACTCTCTCTGGGCACAGCCAGACTTCCTGGACTCAGCCAGGGCTCTCAGGGCACTGCCACTCTCTCTGGGCCTCTCAGGGTACCGTGCTGGAACAACAGCGACTCACAGTCAAGGTGCTTACATATTCTCGATGGCTGCCGGTCAAGACACAAAAGCAAATATCTGCCAGTTCCACTACATGGTGGTATGTTCCCAAACAAACAGTCAAGTGATCCATTAAATTAGGGATGGAAGGCAATTCTCCATAGTCCATAGTCATTCGCCAGGGCTGTCCTGGGGGTGAGGGACGACCTTGACCTCACCCTCATCTCCTAGAGAGGACTCAGCAAGCGTTTCCTCCTGGGACTACAAGTCCTGCATCCGGGCTGCCTCAGCAAGTACTTCCCAGCCCCCCCGAAGGTCGGGGCCGCAACGACCTTCACTTTCTCCGGCCAATGCTGGTTGGAGAACCGTCCATGTCTTCCCACCCCTCCACGGGGATCCAGCTGCTCCTCCTGGTCTTCCTGAGACTGAGTGTTCATACGTACAAACTGCTCCACCACCCTTCAGAAAGTTTTGGCCGGCACCGTACCCTGCTCGCGAAACTGAGCTTTCATACGTATAAACTGCTCCATTACCTTCCGGAGAGTTTCGGCAGACACCACACCCTGCTCGCTGCACCATTTGTCATGCAGGGTGGCATGCAGAGTCTCTGGTCCCGCTCCCCACATAAGAACGCAGGATATGGCTAGGCCAAAAAGGAACACCCACGAAGCCATAAATAGGGGAGTCATACTACTATATTCTTGCCGGCGGCACTATAGTCTCACTGGAGGCTGGATCCACATTATCCGCAACCCGCCATCCTAACTGCAATCCGTACTTGCCAGCCACCGTCTTCTTGCTAGCCCCCATTTTCTGCTAGCGTAAGCACGGCAGTTATATTAGTGGCTCACTGGTTACAGCTGACGGCCAACTAGCCACAGCTGATGGCCATCCAATCACAGTTGATGGCCATTTACTACCTGAGCCAGCACCTTTCCACATGAGGCCAAGAACCTGGAAACTGCACTCCTGGCTCTGTCCTCACAGCCTCTCAAGGCACTTCCAAGCACAGTGTGGATGGCGGCCCTCTGTGGTTCACTTTGTGGCTCTGGCCAGGTGTCCCGGGTTGGACACAAGCTACAGCTGAACTTAACCTGCAGTCGTTCTCCTCCCAGGTGGTTCTGGGGCTGGTGCATCCAATGGCCAGCTTCAAAATAAGCTGCAGCATCACCCAGCCACCTCCAAGGAGAATACACCCAAAGGGCAGACTGGGCTGAGGCAGATCCTGCTCTGTAGGGTCAGAACCACAACTCCTCCACTGTAGTCATGGCCAGTCCTCACAACCCACCCATCCAAGGGTCAACCCCTCCCACTGATGTGAAAACAGAACCAAGGCTCAACGACAACTAGGACACACAACAACATACAAGGGATGCTCAGGTGACCAGGACGACTGCAGCATTGAGCCCCACAGCACACCAACCACATATGGTCACTCCTCTAAGACTGGGAGACATAGCAGCCCCACCTAATACATAGAAACAAACACAGGGAGGCAGCCAAAATGGGGAGATAAAGAAACATGTCCCAAGTAAAAGAACAGAACAAACCTCCAGGAAAAAAACCTAACAAAATGGAGACAAGCAATCTACCAGATGCAGAAGTCCAAGCACTGGTTATAAGGATGCTCAATGATCTCAAAGAGAACTTCAACAAAGAGATAGGATACAAAAAAGAACCAGTCAGAAATAAAGAATATAAAAAACTGAAATGAAGAATACATTACAGGGCATCAAGAGTAGATTAGAAGAAGCAGAGAATTGAATCAGCAATTTAGAAGATAAGGTAGCATGAAACTCCCAATCAGAACAGCAAAAAGAAAAAAGAATCCAAAATAATGAAGATAGTTTAAGGGGCCTCCAGGACAACATCAAGTATATCAACATTCCCATCATAGTGGTACCAGAAGGAGAAAAGAGAGAGAAGGAATTGAAAACCTGTTTGAAGAAATAAGACAGAAAACTTCGCTAACCTGGCAAAGGAAATAGACTCACAAGCCCAGGAAGCACAGAGAGTCCCAAACAAGATGAACCCAAACAGGCCCACACCAAGACACATCATAATTAAAATGCCAAAGGTTAAAGACAAAGAGAAACTCTTAAAAGCAGCAAGAGAAAAGCAGTTAGTTACTTACAACAGAGCTCCCATAAGACTGTCAGCTGATTTCTCAACAGAAACTTTGCAGGCCAGAAAGGATTGGCTCCAAATATTCAACGTGATGAAAAGCGAGGACCTACAACCACGATTACCTGGCAAAGCTATCATTTAGAATCAAAGGACTGATAAAGAGCTTCCTAGACAAGAAAAAGCTAAAGGAGTTCATCACCATCAAACAAGTATTACAAGGAGTCTTAGGGAGACGTTAAGAATAAAAAATAATAATAATAATAAAATGGCACTAACTATATATCTATTACTTTCAATGTAAATGGATTAAATGCTCCAATCAAAAGATAGGGGAGCTGAATGGATAAGAAAACAAGACCCTTACATATTCAACTTACAAGAAACTCACTTCAGATCAATAGACACATACAGACTGAAAGTAAAGGGATGGAAAAAGATATTTCATGAAAATGGAAACAACAACAAAAATCTGGGATAGCAATACTTATACCAGATAAAATACACTTTAAAACAAAGATTATAACAAGAGACAAAGGAGGACCCTGTAATCCCACTTCTGGGTATTTATCCAAAGAAAGCCAAAATGCTACTTCAAGGGGATGTGCTCATCCATATATGTTCATTGCAGCATTGTTTACATCAGCCAAGATCTGGAGGCAGCCTGGGTGTCCCTGAGTGGATGAATGGGTAAAGAAGAGGTGGTATATATATACAATGGAATATTACTGAGCCATAAAAAAAGAATGATGTCTTGCCATCTGCGACAACATGGATGGACCTAGAGGGTATTGTGCAGAGTAGTAAGTCAGACAATGAAAGACAAATGTTGTATGATTGTCATAAGTAGAATCTAAAGAACAAAATAAACAAACAAACAAAACAGAAACAAATTCATAGATACAGAGAACATTTTGATAGTTGCCAGATGGGAAGGGGTTTGGAGATAGGTAAAAAGGGGAAGGGATCAAGAAGTACAAATTGGTTGTTACACAGTAGTCATGCAGATGTAGGGTATAGCATACAGAATGTAGTCAATAATATTGTAGTGACTGTGTATGGTGTCAGAGGAGTACTAGATCTATCAGGGTGATAGGAGGGGATTTGGAGGCAGGGTGAAAAAGGTCAAAAGGTTAATAAATACCAATTGGTAAATACAAAATAGTCATGGGGATATAAAATACAGGGAATATAATCAATAATATGGTAATAACTATGTATAGTGCCAAGTGAGTACTAGTCAGGGGGTTATTTCTTAGATTATATAAATGTCTAACCACTATGCTGTACACCTGAAACTAATATAACATTGAATGTCAACTCTAATTGAAAAATTTAAAAGGGGGGGAGTTAAGGAAGAATAAGTGGTTCAAAGTTCCAGACATAAAACAAATAAGTCTTGGGGATGTAATATACAGCATAGGACGTATAGTCAATAATATTGTGATAGCGTGGTACCATGTCAGATGGTTGCTGGACTTGTCATGGTGATCACTTCTTTAGCACAGGGAATATGATCAATAATATGGTAATAACTATATAGTGCCAGGTGGGTACTATTGCATAACTATGATGTACACCTGAAACTATTATAATATTGTATGTTAGTTATATTTTAGTAAAAACCTTTTTTAAAAAAAGACAATGCCAAGAAAGCATTTGAAAAGACAACTATCCAATAAACAGAACAATGAGCAAAGCATATTAAAATAAAAAACACCAGGAATAAAAAAAAAAAAAAAAAAAACCACCAGGAATATGCAATAACTACATCAAAAATGTTCCAATTCTCTAGTAATTAAAGAAATGTACATTGAAATGACAATGAAATATCTTTTGTCTCTCAAATTAGCAAAGGAATGAAAACAGTGTAGGTAAATTAAAACAATTACCCAAGAAATTTGCATGCCTTTTGTCTTGCAACTAATTCTACCTAATTCCGGGAGTTCCTCCTAAAAAGTCAATCATAAATATAAAGAAAGATCATTCCAAGGACATTCACTGCAACACTATTTATAATCTGAAAAACTCAATCTAAATGTGTAACATTAAAAGATTTTTTTAAATGTTGTGGTACATTCATACAATAGAATATTATATAGGCATTAGATATGCTGTTGCAGATGAATATTTAATTACATAAAGAAATATTCAGAGTCTAGGGCTACATAAAAATAAAATCACAATATTTCTATCATTCTAATAGGTTGGTGCAAAAGTAATTGCGGTTTTTGCAATTATTTTTAACCTTTTAAACTGCAATTACTTTTGCACCAACTTAACTACATAAAGGAATTATTGTAGACAAATAGTGGGAAAAATACATTAAGACACTAATGGTTATTTCGAGGTAGAGAGATTATGGATGATTTTATTTTTACCTTTTTATTTGTCTGTATTTTCTTTTAAAACATTATTAAACATATATGACTTTTGGAATTAAAACAAAACAGAATCTGCACTTACCGTAAAAATCCTTTTGTAACCACCGTGAAATACCATCAAGGTGTCTTGTTAGTGGCTTTGACTTTACGGCATTTTAAGGTTTAAATCTTTATGAATCTAGTTAAAAGTTGGAGAAAACTATCTTACTCCTTAGAGGAAAATAAAACCAGGTTGCACTTCTATGCTTTATTTTTGCTGACTTTAAGGAGAAATTATGTGTGATGTGTTTAATATGAGCTTTATTTTCCTCCCCAGGTACGTTTTCTTTACAGAGATAGACAAATAAAGCAAATTTTTTTTTTTTTAATAAAGAGACTATAGATAAACTTGACTTGCTACAAAAGAAGCAAACCAAGATTCATATCCTAGGACTGAGGTGTATTTTGCCTCTTTAAACAATCCCCAGTTAGGAGCCTCTCAGCTGAATCCTCTCAGCTAAAAAAACCTCAAGGTGCTGGTTGCTACCCTGGCGTGTCATTGGGCTGCAACTGACAGTGAGACCCCAAGGAATTTGGGGTGTGTCTGTCAGCATTGGTGAATGGGATGCACCCACAGTCAACCACACTGGAAAAGGCAGATGACAATTTTTAGATTTTTTTCACTGCAACCTAAGACTTTGGACCTGAAGCTACTGACCCATTTCTAGAGTACTGTGGGCTGACAGTGGTTCACGTCCCTCTGTAACCGGGCCACAGGGAGCAGCACAAGAATGTGAGAAGGAAGGGAACGGACTGCCCTCTGATGGTCGGTCCAACTAAGAAACCAGTATATGGTGGATCACAGCCCAGGAAGGCTAGTCACCTTACTTCAGGGCCTGAAAGTCTTGACCTTGGCATCAAGTCTAAAAACAGAATACACGGACCAGAGGAGGCCCGGGAAGGAGGCCCGCTGAGGGCAGGGCATGCACTGCCCACTGTGTCCATGGGACACAGCCATGGTCAAGGACAGAGAGGAAAAGTTTGTTGGGAAGCATGGGCCAGGCCTCAGAGTGGAACGCAAATAGATGAGTCCCAGCTTGGCCGTTGCCAGGCTGTGTGACCTTACGCACATACTGAACACCCCCCCCACACACACACACTCCAACTCTGTTTCCTTATCTGTGAAATGAGGATGGTGTCCCCCTCATCAGGTTACTGTAAGGATTGTGTGAAGCCCTCAGGACGGAGCCCCATGCATAGCAAGCACCCAACAAATGTTGGCGAATGAAAATACTATGAAACAATAACCAGCAGTCTAATTTTAATCCTATACTGTGAGTTTGATCCATTTGCGCTCCTGAGAGAAGGCGACATGCTCTTATGCTGACAAAGATCCATCTGCTGGACCTGAATGAGTTCCCCCCAAGTTATTCCCTGACCCCCAACGCCCCTACCTGTTACTCCCACCCACCTGTCCTTTACAATTTGAATCTTCCACCCTTGAGAGCATTACAATGTCTTTAAACAATCTCTGGATTTCTAGTTCGAAAAAACAACCCAACCTACTGATATATTTTAAAGATTTTGTAACTCATTTTTCTACTTATGAGAAAGTTCTTTCAAACAAATAGTAAAAAAAAAAAAAAAAAAAAGCCAAGTATCTTAGACAACAATAAAAGGAATGCTTTAGTGAGGATCATGAGTATATTTCCAAAGATTTGGAAATATGTTTTATTATGACTAGAAGACTTGAAACAGGGAAGGACAATCAGCCCCTTGGGTAATCATGGTTTCTGTTTATCCTTCTTTAAGGAGCTAGAAACTAGAAGCATTTATAAGCTAACGGAAGTTCCCGTATCGTTACCAAAATTGTCAGTAGGAGATCAATTGCTGACTGAGTTCAGGCTCCTTCTATGAAATGTGAAGGTGTGAGATTCAAACAATTATTGGTTTTAATCGCTTTGAAGAATGCACAACATTTTGCTCAAACTATATTATCTTGGATAAAAGCATTATAAATGATACGTTAATCAACTGACCAATTAGTGTGGAGGGTTTTTGTCAGTTTTTCCTCTGTCTGGTTGACAGTACCTTAAGCCCACCTTCTGATTTCAACAATACCCTGACTTGTACATGTTCCCGGGGGCGGGGCTCTGGGGGCAGTAACACTCTATCAAGAAGCTTGTGTTTTATCACCACCTAATGGTCATTCTCTATTATTACAATTCACTAGGGTCACTTCACCTACCACGCTTATACAGGTATAACAGTTAAACTGCTTTTGAAAGAAAACATTATAAATATTCCTCAAGAACCTGGGCTGGGCACAGGAAGTGGCTGACCTTGGCCTGTACCAGAGCCCCCTGCCAAGAGGCCCTAGAACCAACACACACAGTGGCCAGCTTCAGACCACACCAGAGCACCACCCAACCACCTCCACAAATGACACACCCAAAGGGCAGACTGGGCAGGCACCAGAGCCCCACTAAAGCAAATCCTGCTCCATAGGGTCAGTCCCTACACAAGAGCTCCTCTACTGTAGTCATAGCCAGACTTCACAACCAACCAGGCTGAGGGTTCAATCTTTCCCATTGACATGCCAACAGCAACCAAGGCTCAACTACAATAGGAGGGCACACATAACCCACACAAGGGAGACACCTGGAACACCTGGCTCAGGTGACCAGGAAGACTGCACCACTCGGCCCCATAGGGTACCTACTACATAAGGCCATTCTGTTAAGACCAGGAAATGTAGCAGCCCTACCTAATACATAGAAACAGACACAGGGAGGCAGCCAAAATGGAAAGACAAAGAAACATGTCCCAAATAAAAGAACAAAACAAAGTTCCAGAAAAAGACCTAACAAAATGGAGACAAGCTATCTACTAGATTCAGAGTTCCAAACACTGGTTACAAGGATGCCCAGTGATCTCAGGGAGAACTTCAAGAGAGAGATAGGAAATATAAAAATGGAGATAGAAAACATGAAAAAGAACCAGTCAGAAATAAAGACAACAATAACAGAAATGGAGAATATATTACAGGGAATCAACAGTAGATTAGATGAAGCAGAGGACTGAATCAGCAATTTAGAAGATAAGGTGCAGAAAACATCCAATCAGAACAGCAAAAAGAAAAAAGCATCCAAAAAATTAAGAAGAGTTTAAGGGGCCTCTGGGACAACCACAAGTGTACCAACATTCCCATTATATGGAGACCAGGAAAAGAGAAAGAGCAAGGAATCAAAAACCTATTTGAAGAAATAAAGACAGAAAACTTCCCTAACCTGGCAAAGGAAATAAATATACAAGCCTACAGTGTTTCCCCAAAAACAAGGCCTACCCAGACCATCAGCTCTAATGTGTCTTTTGGAGCAAAAATTAATATAAGACCTGGTCTTATTTTACTATAATATAAGACTGGGTATAATATAATATAATATAATATAATATAATATAATATAATATAATAAATATAATATAACATAATACCGGGTCTTATATTAATTTTTGCTCCAAAAGATGCATTAGAGCTGATTGTCCGGCTAGGTCTTACTTTCGGGGAAACAGGGTAGGAAGTACAGAGAGTCCCAAACTAGATGGATGCCAAGAGGCCCACACCAAGACACATCATAATTAAAATACCAAAGGTTAAAAACAAAGAGAGAATCTTAAAACCAGCAAGAGAAAAGCAGTTAGTTACCTGCAGGGGAGCTCCCACAAGACTGTCAGCTGATTTCTTAACAGAAATTTGCAGGCCAGAAGGGATAGGCAGGAAATATTCTGAGTGATGAAAAGCAAGGACCTACAACCAAGATCACTCTATCTAGCAAAACTATCATTTAGAATCGAAGGAGAGATAAAGAGCTTCCCAGACAAGAAAAAGCTAAAGGAGTTCATCACCACCAAACCAGTATTACAAGGAACCTTAGAGGGACATCTTTAAGACCAAAAAAGAAAAAAAAAAATCTAAATAATAAAATGTCAATAACTACATATCTATCTACAATTACTTTCAATGTAAATGGATTAAATACTCCAACCAAAAGACATAGGGTGGCTGAATGGATAAGAAAACAAGACCAGTACATATGCTGCCGACAAGAGACTAATTCTGGATTGAAAGACACACACACAGATGGAAAGTAAAGGGATGGAAAAAGATATTTCATGCAAATGGAACAACAACAAAAAGCTAGAGTAGCAATACTCGTATCAAACAAAATAGACTTGTGTGCATCAATAGACAAGTGGATTAAGAAGAGGTGGTCATATATACAATGAAGTATTGCTCAGCTATAAAAAAGAATGATATCTTGCCATCTGTAACATGGATGGATATAGAGAGTATTGTGCTGGGTGGAGTAAGTCCGACAGAGAAAAACAAATACCATATGATTTCACTTATCTGTGGAATCTGAAAAAACAAATAAACAACCAAAACAGTAACAAACTCATAGATACAGAGAATATTTTGATGGTTGCAAGGTGAGGGGGGCTGGGGAAATGTGTGAAAAAGGGAAAGGGATTAAGAGGTACAAATTGCCTGTCATAAAAACAGTCACAGGGATGTAAAGTACAGCATAGGGAATATAGTCAATAATACTGTAATAACTGTATGGTCTGAGATGGGTGCTAAGGATGATCATTTTGTCAGTTATATAAATGTCTAATCACTGTGTTGTACACCTGAAATTAATATAATATTGCATGTCAATTGTAATTGAAAAATAAAAAAGTATTTAAAAAAGCCTTTGTACACAATACATTTCATTCTTTCTATAACTCTCACATTTTCTCTAGAAAACTAAGAACTCAATGACAACCTCAAAGCATCCTTATTGCATATCTTGGGTGCCAAATGAAGATTTCAACCCAAAGAAATCTGAGGAAACCCCAGAGGGGAAAAAGGCAGAGTGGAGAAGGGAGCATTTATTGTTCAGTAGTTAGAAAAAAGTCACTCGAATTTTTGTGTACTCACTTTTCTAATTCAAAAATAAAAAAGAAACTGTTATTTTGAAAGTTGAAGACTCCCATAGACAAATAAATCAAATTCTATGAACCTCTACTAACTTCAGATCATGATATAATTATATATAAATCATATAATTATTCCATTTTCTGGTCTTGTGTCTTTTTGCAGAATGATTTTGCTTGTTCATTTGGGTTTTTCTTTATCCTTTTTTACATATGCATCATGCTGTTTAGTTTCCAGAAATTGTCTATACTGATAAAGTGTGTGGATTTTTAAATTATATTTTGATATTGTGCATTCCATATTTGGGGATTTTCCTCACTATGCCCCTGGACCCTTTAGCTATTGAGGGTTAAATTAAATCTGCAAGAGAAGTGATATTATTTATACAGTATGATTGAGCTAGTGATGTTTGCATTTGAGTAATATTTTAAAGAAAATGAAATGTGAATAAATAAAAACAATATCTTATTATGTTCTGACTATATTCATTTTCTGACTACAGAAAGACAATATAAGAAAAAAAACTCAATTTAAGTAAGATGTCTGGTTTGTTATCTTTGCTTATTATTAGCACAAATATTTATTTTCATTTAAAAATATGAGAAATGGGAGGAAAATTGTCACCTAGCTAAATAAATCTCTCTTACCAAAGAACTAAAAGTCAGCATAAAGAAGAGCAAAAAGCTTAAGGCCTTTTTGTGCATGAAGTTGTTATAAAATTATCCATGCTTTTTAAATGGGACGTAATTTAGTGCAATGAAGTACAAATAGAAATTAATTTTTAATTATATGAATTTTCACTTCACTTTAGTCTCTCACCTTTTTAACAAAGGGAGAAATGTTTTTAAAGTAGCCTGTATCAACGATTTGGAACAAAATAATCTTAATTCTCTTCAAAATGCCTCTTTTTATTACTAGTCAGAAAAGAGCTGTTTTCCTGAGTTCCTATGATCCACAACTTCTGCCACCGTAGAAAAAAACATTCCCAAATGACAAACGGGCTTAGCTGTAATACCTATCAGCTGACTCCAGAAGAGGAAAGGTTTATGGCCACTCCCAGTCGAACTGCCACCACTGTTCCTAACTCAGAAACCAGCGAGGAGTACAGAAGCAGCATTTGGGGCAAGAAAAATACAAATAGCACATTCACCGACAGGAGAGGTATGCCAGCAAAATCTTCCCAGAAAGAAAAAATATCTGGGAGAAACACCATCAAACCTACCTGGTGAACATGGGTCAGAGCTGGACCAGATCGTGGGGAACAGACACTCTGGCATCAGGAGGCAAAATCACAGAGGACATGGCAGCCAAGGCTGCAAATCAACCAACGACAGGAGAAAAAGCAGCAGCCACTCTTTTCTTTGCAGAAGCGGGCAAACGGCATTGGGTTGCAAATGTATTTGTCCTTAATGTTACCCGTATACATGTGGATGACAGCATTACATTTAGATAAGGCTTCAAAAAGGATCCCACAGCAGTATGTATGACACAAAAGACGACATAACAAGACAATCAGCGTCATCTGAATACACGGACCAAACAATCAGTACAACAAAACACACCCATCCCAACGCAGACAGGAAAGTTCTGCTGAGGATTCGGAAGTGGCAACAGACAGGCTGATTCTGGCATACACAAGTAGAGACCAAAAGTAAAGACACTGACGCTCCTTGGGACAAGACAATTGCTATTAATCTTTATTTGTATGCTCGTTCTCCGGAAAGCTCTTTGTTTTCTAAGCTAGTTCTGAGACAAGTAGCATAAGGCACATACTAAGAAATACTTTAGTCATTGCACAAAGAGAAGTTCTATATTTTGAAATCATTTTTTCAGGGTATTAGTAAGATCTATTCATGCAAAGCAAAAAGAAAAAGAAAAAATTAAGCAAAGGCCAAAAATGTCAGGCCCATGAAGGTATACGTGTGTTGTCTTCACATTTAATTGAACGTTGCTATGACTGGGTAGATAGCTCCGTGTACATCTAACCATAGCAGCTAGTAAATTCCTCGGTGAGCCCCGGATGTACTGAGAGGTGGGCTAGCTTCAGGCCAAAGCATTTGGTTGAGTTCGGTTTGTACGGAGAAAGTTGCGATGTTGCTTCATGGCTTGGGTTTTCTAAAAAAAAAGGGAAAATATTAGGGAGAGGACTGTTAAAGAGAGACAGAGGATGTTTATCACATTCATTATTTATCATGCCATAAAGGGAAGTTATTGTCTTTTATTCCATACCCCACTACTCATTAGTTCCCAAGTGCAAGGAAAGGAAATTGAATTTTTCTCTTGGAAAACCAGACTAGGTTTATATCTTTCTCTGTATTAGCACGTATTGAACACCACAAGGAAGTCAACATCTGTAATTAGAGTTCTTCCACTGCATTTTCATGGAGAATGGAGAGGCGGGATTTACAGCCCAGGTCTGCAGGGGGCCATTTCAATGTTCCATGGCTAGCCTAAAGCACAGTATCGTAGCGGCCTTTCCGGAGGTAGAATTCAGTCTCATGCTGTGTGTTATTTCTCCTGAGCCATCAAATCAGCCTCGATTTCAAACACGGGAAATAAGCATTCTTTCATAGTTCCATTCTTTGCGATGTTCTCCCTAAAACCATCTTTTCAAATAAAACGCCTGGAATATCCATGAGCTATGAGACAGAATGTCTGACTGCCTTGTCAGGTTGCATCTTAAATGATAATGAATTTCCCCCAGAGTGGGATTTAGGGAGCTGTCTGACTAGCTCCTTCCAGGATTCTGACCTCACAACAGACTACTACGAACTGGATTCCAAACTAGAAGTCATCAGAAATACTGGCGTAATGTGCTGGCCCCAGCTGTGGTTGCCTTTTTTTTTTTTTTTAAGTCAGCCTATAAAGCCATCTGGCTACATGAAGGATTGTCTGTCAGCCACAGCACTTCACATGCAATTCTTTTTATAATTACCACATTAAAATTGCATAATTCTTAAAGAACTTTACAATCACAGTAAATGGAAATGGATTGAAACAGCACATATGAATCTTTTATTGTGGGTATTTGTTCTTTTTCTTTTTGTATAAGGATAAATATCAGCATATTTTCCTTTCCAACCATTCTTCAGATAGAAGTTCTAAAAGTGAACTTGCTGATTTTCTTTTTTTCAAAAATGGGTCCCAACCCATTCTTTAGAAATGGGATAAGGGACAGTAATAAGACTTACAACAGACTTCTCAATAGTAACAACAGAAGAAAGTGAAAAACAAAACAAAATAAAATGGATCACATCCCAAATGATAACATTAGGTCTTAAAGTAGAAATCTATGTGTCCAGACATGAAAGAAACTGCCTGGGAAAACATAAAATGATAGGCTAGATTCACTGTGTAATTTAAATAAATGAGTGATGAAACTTTCATGGTCCAATAATAAATTGTGACGGCTACTCTCACCAGCACTAAAATTTCCTAAAAATGTATTGAGCTCTAAGATTTTATATTAGCTTTTTATGTCTAAGCATAAGTATGTTAAGAGGAGAGGTTCATACTATTCAAATTGGCCTTTGGTACAAAAAACGCTGCCATTTCTTAGCTGATATTTACAAAGCTAAGAGATTTGGAGATTTCTTTTTCCTTCTCCAACTGAACCCTACATCCACTCTTCACTAGACAGACTCTGAGCTCTAACACAAAGCCTTACTGAAGACCTACTGTGTGCCTCAGTACTTTCTCCCTCATTCTCTCTTTCTTCCCCAGCACTCCTGATATCAACAGCCCCAAAATCTGTGGAGGAAAGTAAGGAGACTAAAAAATTTTTCTTAATTTTAATTTAAAATTTAAAAAAATAACCCTTATAGCACCAGAGCAAGCTATAAGCCTCACTGCCCTAGAGAATAAACTGCTGTGTCAAATTTGGTTGTAAGGTCAAATAATATTAATAGTACATTTACATATGTTTTTGCTATATGCCTTGCAAAGCAGATATTTTTGCAGCACTCAATGAGTTTTAGATGTTTTTACACATACCATCTTATCTATATGGCCCACAACATTTGAGCATTTCCCCCATGTCCTCAATACCCACTGTCACTAGATACTACCAGGACCTTATTAATATATTTATGTGGCACTCACCAAACTGCTAAGAATAACATAATTATTTTTCATCATCAGTAGATGTTTAAAACTACACAGCAGCAAGTATACTTGGTGAAACACCATAACCACAGTGTTTCTACAAGAGTGTTCTGGTTAATATTTAATAAACAAAAATGTAGTATCAAGTTCTTATCACTAAATCTCTAGCAGCCATAGTTGTCTTTCATGAACCACAGCTGGCTTTATGGTGTTTTAAGGTTATAATGTGCTGCCATCATTATGGACATCAATGGTCACTCTCCTACAAATATGTAAGTCTAATGGTCACCAGAGGAGTGTATGTAATAGAATACTGACGACAGAACCCTGACTGTGCTTTCACGTAAATAACAGTCACAAAGAGGACAAGGAGAGAATACATACAAAACAAACTCTTCCTCAAAGTTACCCTTTTCCTAGAATTCATATCAACCATAGACTCCCAGGCTCTAGTGCCTAGGCAATGGGTCCAGGAGAGTTTACCAGCCTTGTGGCCCCTGAAAGGGGCAGCCCCGGGCCTTGGGAGGAGTAACAGAGACACTGGAACTGGAATCCACTTCTCCGAGCACCAAGGGAAATGCAGTATTGAGAAAAGACAGTGATAAACAAGTGTTCAACCCCAGAACTGTGTGGCTACCTGACAAAGTTGAAGAAATAAAGCATGAAAAGGCCTAAGAATCTTCTTCTGGTGCCTCCTCTTCTCCTTTTTCAGCTTCTTCTTCCTCTGCTTCTCCCTCTGCTCCCTCCTTGGTTACGTCTTCCGTCTGATTTTAACAAAAATTAAATTATTGAGAAGTGTCAGAGTCAAGAGATACAGTGAAGAAAAGAGTGTAACATCTTGGACTAGAATTGAGGGCCCCCCTCACTCTCCACCCAACCCACACATACACACCACACACACCACACACAACACACACACGTGAGGTGGGACAATTAAGTTTGCGAACTCATCCTAGAACAAGTGCTACACACCTCATTGCTGAATATCACTACAGGCACGGTCGAAGTACTCCCCTTGGGAAGCTATGCACCGACACCAGTGCCTAGTCCACCCTTCAAAGCAATTTTGGAACTCTTTTTCTGGCATGGCCATCAGAGCTGTCGTCCTATTACCCTTGATGTCCTAAATGTCATCAAAATGTCTTCCTTTTGATATTTCCTTTATCTTCGGGTAAAGAAAGAAGTCATTGGGGGCCAGATCAGGTGAGCAGGGAGGGTGTTCCAATATAGTGATTTGTTTACTGGCTAAAAACTCCCTCACAGACAGTGGCATGTGAGCTGGTGCATTGTCGTGATGCAAGAGCCATGAATTGTTGGCGAAAAAGTTCAGGTCATTTTCATCTAACTTGTCCATGCAGCCTTTTCAGCACTTCCAAATGGTAAACTTGGTTAACTGTTTGTCCAGTTGGTACACATTCATAATGAATAAACCCTCTGATATCAAAAAATGGTTGGCAACATTGTTACAACGAGTTTGCAAACTTAATTGTCTGAACTCGTACACAACACACACACCACGCACAACACATATACAACGCACACAACACACAATACACACCACAGACATGCAACACACACACACACACACACATACACACACACACACAAAGACATCATCCTTCTAAACGCAGACCCTGCAATTTAAAATGACGCTGCAGTGTTGTACATTAATTCTAACAAGTTTCATGATTTCTCTTAAGCATATAGTCTTCCCTCAGGAAAATGGCAAAGGAAAGGGTTCATTTGTGAAAACTTACAGTAACAGCTCCCTCAGTTTTGACACCTTCTCTTCCTCCCTACTGATTTCCCATTACTCATTTCAATCACCAAAAGGTAAGTAAGCGTTCAGGTTTTTTTTAACCAAACGCAAGTTCCTAATATAAAATAAACATTATTGTCTTCAGAATTAGATGGACTTTTTATTCTGAGCATGCAAACAGTAGGAGCTCTTGGACTTGACCTCCACTAGGTGACACACCCATGGTTCTCAGACAAGATGGGGAGTCAGAATCACCGAAAGGCTTGTTGTAACACAGTCTGTGGGCTCCACCTCGGAGTTCTCGATGCAGTGTGTCTGGGGCAAGGCCTGAAAATGTGCTTTCCTCAGTGAGGTTGTGCTTCTCCTGGAACCCCACTTTGAGAACATCTGCTGCAGTCTCGATGTGCTCTCTTAGATCACTGGTTATCTCACTGACAACCAGAGCGTGCTGAGTACTCACAACCACCCGCCGAAGTCTGCATTTACCAGGATGGGTTATATTTGTTCCCACACTTGGTATGTAAGCTAGAGTTCCATTGTCATTACATAATTTAACTAAAAATCATGGAAATCCATGAAATACATGAAAAGAATGGGTTTTCATATGTAAACTTAATGAATGCTTTGGAAGGTCCCAATACATGTTATCAAATGATGTGTCAAAATACGGGGGGTAGCAGGGAGGACTCAAAATCCAGAGAGATTTGGTGACATGTATTGGGCTAGATTGATTAGCAAGTGTCTGTAAATTTCTGTTCTATTTTCAAGAAACCAAAACTGGAATTTCTAGGCGGACAAATGAGTATGTTCATGTTAGAAAGACAACAGGTAATTCTAATCATTGGACTCTTATTTAAAGAAAGAAATTCCTCCCAAATCAATAATGCTCTCCCTGGATAAGTCCCCACCAGAAATTCTGGAACCATGTGGTTTCCTAATGTCACATAGTTTCCAGACACTTAATGACAAGCTGCAAGTTTAAAATTCACAGTGTCTAAGATCCACACCTGGGGATCAAAATTATGGTCTACCTTGATATCTGGTAAAATGGGGAAGACCTGACATGGCCTATCCACTGGTTCCCCTCCCTCTCTGCTCCTGCAGAGGTCTCCTAGCCAAGCAACCGTCTTTATCAAGGAATCAGGCATGGTGCCTGCTTATCCCCCGGAAATATTTAAACAGCCAATCGCGTCTTCTGTGGGAACCAGGGGACACTGAATCCTCTCTCTCGATACGACAAAGCCCGCCTCCCATACCCTGATTATTCACACTGTTCCCTAGTGCTACCCCCAGATGGCCCTTCACTGAGTGGAGCCCCAACTCCCACCCGCCGGGCTGTGAGTATATGTGACTCATAAACCACTGTCCACCTCATCTGGCCAGTGTCAGGTGTGAGGTTTTGGCGTTCCCCTAACCACAGGGAGGGACTCCCTCCCTCACCAAAGAGGTGAATAGAAAGCGATCTAAACAACAGCATTGAGCACCGTGCAAGCTGCACAAACTGTGCACCATTCGGTGGGGTGGAAAGGAAGAATGGAGAGCAGATCTCCACCTGATGACCTGGCCCAGCCGGGCCTGATGTGCCTGAACACACCCTTACCACAGGAGGCTCAGGAAAAGGGCCAGAGCCAAGCCCTGGTTCTCTGTCCACCTCCCTTTCAGAAATTTATCTCCAACTTATTTGATTTCCCTTCTCAGCAGGTTAAAGGAGGATTTTCTGGGAGTGTGGGTTGTGTCAGCTTCTTTATATCCTGAAGAACAAGGAGAACATGGCCAAAGCTGCAATTCTCTCACCTAAAATACGTTTTTATTAAGCACACTATTAAGTATGCTACTTACCTCTTCCGTTGTGGTTTCTCCCTCTTCTTCCTTATGTCCATAAACAGAAATTAAAGAAAAAAATATAAATTTGCATAAGTTTAAAGTTGAATCTAAACTTTTAGCAAACTATAATAAAACACATGTTCATCAAAGTGAAATACATTAATTTATCAATAAAATATATAAAAAGAAAGATATGATAATTGAGCAATGCCTACTTATTTCACACATTATATTTCAAGCCCCTGGAGTATTATAAGATTAAGACATTTTTCCATCACTCATATATGTGAGAAAATATTAATTAGTAATACTGCTTATTTAATTATATGTTTAATTCTATCTCTTTGTCCAGCATATGTTGTAGATCTATAAAGCTAGCTAGTAAAATTCAGACCATATACAAGTATGAAACCAATTAGAAATGTTGAACAAAACTATGTCCTTTCTGCCTTTATGTCCTTGTAAGTATGCCTTCACTTCAGCTTTGAACCAATTAATAAAAGTAGATGAAAAACTTTTCCTTCATCAGAACAAAATGACAACATGCATTATTTCTCACTAAAGAGAGAAACTTGCAAAGCAAGAGAGGGTGAGGACATCACAGGCTCAAAAAGATTTCCACTCTGCCAGCCCACTGGAATTTCCATTTCCTTCTGGTCAAAGTAACAGAACCAAGACATATCTATTAAAAATGCAAGGAAATAAGAACCTTCCCGTCCCTTCCCAAAATGGCCCTATGACAAACCTCTCTGGGGCCAGAGTACTACAGTTGCTTTAAGTGAGTGAACACGTGTGCTTCCACGTGTAGGGATCCCTACAGATCCCTAATGCCTTACGATTCGGGCAGTGAGCTCCTGGGGGAGGCGAAAGCAATCCTGCAGTCGTGTGTATCCTCTCACCCACCCCCTTCGTTGGACAGATGAGGACACCAGGCCACAGATTTAAGTAATTGGCCAAAGGTCACAGAGCAAGTAAGCAACAGTCGGGACTCACTTCAAGGCGTCTAAGCTACATGCTGTAGGCAACGGACCAGCAACGGAAGGCATGTCATCGAGGCCCCACCACATGGCCATGCTCCCTAGTCCAGTCTTATGTTCTTGGCCCGTTCCAGGACGATATTCTCAGATTTCTGAGACTGGCATGGAAAATACAGAACATGGAAGCCTAATCCAGCTGGCCAAGGCTGAGTCAGCCCAAGAGGTTCTCCCAGCACTGGGAACCTCCAAACGAATCCTGACGTTAAACACCACGAGCGACACACCAAGTTTTAGTGCTAAAATAACGTCCAGAGAGAGTCCTGCACTTGTTGCAAAATTCATGCTGGTTCCTCAGCGATGTGTTGACTATGCCTCTTTAATGCGGCTTAATTCTGCCCAGGCCTTGCCCCTCCTCTGCCACGACTGCTATCTTCCCTCCCCAGGGTTATACCACCTCTAGTCTTCCTTATCGCCACCCTGTTCTCCACATTGTAGCCAGAGATACTGTTCTGAAAGACAACAAGCGTGACCTGCTGCCCTTGTGTTGAAAGACTTCCATCTTCTCAAGATGAGTCCATCCTTAGAATGGCTGAAAGGTCCTCACCACTCAGCCCCCAGCTCGGCCCTCTCGCCTCGGCCCTCACCCCTCTTTATTTCAGCCACACGGACTGCATGCAATTTTCTCACATTGGCTACACCTTCCAGGACACTGCTTAAAATATTTTCAAAGGAGATGTTCCTGACCCATAAGCCTGACTTACGGCCCCTATATCTGCTCCCATAGTCGTCATTTACTTATCTGTCTCCCTGACTAGTCTGTGTACTGCTTGGGGCAAGACTGTGTCTGATTCATTTTGGGATCTCCAGGACCCAGCCACTGTCTGGAATCACGAGGCAAGCTCAATAAACGTGTTAAGTGACTGGGTAAATGAATGTGTAAAGTTGGTTATTAACTCTTTAGAACTCAAAGAACATCAATTTTCTTCTTAACCACATCAGATCAAATTAAAATTCACAATATGTAACAGAGAATTATCAACTATGTAAGTTTTACATTTTTCTAAATCCGGTTATTTGTGTGAACTATATTCAGCTGAAACAGGCGAACTAAGAAGATACATAAATTAAGTGAGTTCTCCTTAGAGCTGGCCTGGAGGGCAGCAGGGGGTCTTAGGGTTCTTTATCGATATCTAAATTGACCTTAATTTCTTGAAAGATATGTTAAACAGAGAAAGTAAATGCTCAGAGAATTTACAGACACTTAGCCTCAAAAGGTCAAGAAAGCTTCGAAGAGCCTTAGATATTATTATCTCTAGCGCTAACAAAACATGAGCTCTGTGGTGTGTGGCCTTTGTCATCCACGGGCTCCAGCCCCGGTCCCTGGAATTCTGCCGGGCAGGTGGCAGCACTCGATCTGTCGCTAAAACGTTGAATAAATGCATTTATGTGTGCCATTCCCGCCCCAAATCCCTCTTGGAAGGAGCTGAGAGACATTAATTAAATAAAAACTTAAATGTCCATCCTCAGCTCACAGAATTACAAGATATCAGAATTTGTCAGGTCCTTCTCTACATACGATGCTTGAATTGACTTTTATGGTTGGCAGATAATTTTATCAACAAAAAGGGGTGTTTTTTTTAAGATAAATATAATCACATGGAAAATTAAGCCAAGCTCTTGCAGAATCTTAAGACAGGGCACGACCATTCCCTTGACAAGGCTACAGCTTAAAATTATTTTATCTTTAAAAAAAAACTATTTCGTATGATTCTTCAAAGAAAGCTCGCTGGGGACTCCTCTGAACTGGGAAGTCGCCAAGCCCTCACCAGCAGCTACTCTGCTGGGAACCTGGCCAGGGAGGCAGGCTGCTGATGTGGCACATGGCCAGGGGTAAGGACAGGTGTCGGCTGTGCTGAGTGCCAGGCAGTGGCCGCTTAGAACAGGTGGCTGAAGTGGGAGAAAGCCGAGGGCCAGCCAGGAGTGACCTGGCGGGGGAGGGGGTCAGCTGGCCCCAGAGCTCTGGAGAGCAGGGGCAAGGGCCATCCCCTTGGTCTGCAGCCACCACAGGGCCAGCCTTAGGCTCAGGCCCCTCTCGGGGACCTGAACCCACATCTGCCTCTTGAGAAAGCAACTTCCTTCCACACCAGTTCCAGAGGAAACCGAGTGGGGTGATTGCCAGGCCATTATTACATAGGTGGTCAAGCCAGTGTGGTAAACGATTCTGAAGAGGATATGAGTTGGCAGAGAACACAACCAAAAGTCATTTTACTTCAAAGAAAACCAAACACAAACATGAAAAAGCGGCAACATTTTTAGGGTTTCATAAAGTTCTCACGATGTCCCCAGACTACAGTTCCTTCTTAGAGTGAGCCCAGAAGCTGAGGGGACCTTCTGCTTTCACCTTTTACTCCTCAGATACCCTTCATCAGCCTCCCTGCACCCCCGGGTCTCTTTAGCCCTTCACCCACCCCGGGTGGTCAGGGAGTGAACAGACCATGGAGTCCTCTCTATTGGGATCCGAAGCTACAGGTTAGCTCTTCTGAGGCCCGAGTTAATGGTCTGCTCAGTGTTCCCCACCCTGCCTCCCAAACGCTGCCCAAACCTGTCAGCAAGTAGGTGGTATACATCCTGGCATCCTGCATTTAAGAACCCCGGAGCCTGGGGAGGTGGTCAGGGGAGGTCCAGCTCATTAGAGGAGATAATGCTCTCTGACTCCATTTCTGACTTTTTTAATCAATATCATATTCTTCAATAAATATCCCTCCCCATGAAAATGGCATCATTTGAGTGTGCACAAATGGGTACTGAGCAAACATGTGCAACAGTTGAGACCAGATGAACAAGCCTCACTTAGCTGGTTTATCACTTGGCTTAGCACTGCCAGCAGCTGAGGGAGTGGTTACCATTGCACCCTTGGAAATGGTCCCTAACACACAAACGGATGATTTCGAACACATAAATGGTTTTCAACACACAAATAAAAGGTTCAAAAGAATGGTGAACACTGAATCAGGTCTGTAATCTACGTAACAGAGATGCCCCAATGTCATGTCCCTGGTGATACTACAGTGCAGCCATCTATGACGTCACCAGTGGGGGAAGCCAGACGAAGGGCCTAGAGGACTGTGTACTATGTCAAAGTGAGTCTATAATTCTTTTAGGATAATAGATTAAATACATCGGTATTCCTTGTCATACACAGTGTGGCTGAGTATCAGGTTATGAGTTCTTGTTTTGTTCTCCCTACTACACAAAATTGTGGGGGGGGATTAGACTTATTGTCCCTCCCACACTCCAAGAAGATAGCCACAGCTGTGTTCTGGTTCTCTGCCCCTAAAGAAGAAACTATAGGCCTTGCTTTTCAAAACCCTAGGCTAACAGAGGCGATGAAGCTAGATGGTCCCTGAAAAAAAGGGCTCGGAGCTTCGGGCTTAGAGTTTGGGACATGGAAGTAACCAGAGTGAAGAGAGGAGGTGGGTTTTCCAGGAGTGCTGCTACCCAGGTCCTGCCTGCACACAGAAGCTGAGCCAGGGATTACTGGGGCATTCAGGGGGCACCTGGGCACTCTGCACAGGACAGCAGCCATCTACGGTCAGAGAGCTGGTGGCTGTGACAGGTATGCCCGAGCCCAGCCAGGACAGCGGGCCTGACCCACGCCAAGGGACCATGGCTCAACAGCTGCAAGGAAGCAGGAATGACACGCCACAACGTGACCACCGTGGACAAAGAACCAGAGCCCTCTCTCCCTTCCAGGCACCCGTGAAGACTCCAGAAGGGCCCTAAGTCCCTCGGGAGGAGAGGGTCTCTGAAACACTTCGCCCAGACTGAATTTCGCAGCAGCTATGAGGGGTAGGCATGAAGCAGATAGCATGACGTCTGGACAAATAAAGGAAGCTGACATTCCTTGCACCCAAGTCTTAGGTACCAAATCCAGGCCCATCAAACTACGTTCTTTGTGTCCCTCATGGAGTGGTGGGTAAAGAAGGAAGCGCAGGGAGCACCGCTGTTTAGACAGTGGGCTAGGGGGAGCGAAACGTAAGAATCCATGAAATCTCCTCCAAACGGTTTTCAACAGAGTCAGAGTTTTTATCTAAAAGACTTGGATTTATCTGGGTTGGAATATCGAGAAGAACCCAGCCGGATGTTTCTGGTACCTTGAAAATCAATGTTAAAAAGGTAAAATACAGTCAAGTCTAATTGGCCTGTTCATTACACATAAGCCTCGCTGAGCCTCGGTGCAGCGTGGGGAGAGCTGTGATGACACAGCTGAGACGGCCTTCCTACCTTAACCTCTGCAAACAAACCCCAGAACCAGGAGGCTCTTTAAGCACGAAATGCAACTTCTAAATATCATATAGCTTTTGTCTCCTTTTTAAATTTCAGTGAATTTCCCTGTATGTTTAATCCCAAAGCTAAGCATGTTTTCATGTCATTTTTATGCTGCTGATTGACAAATCATGGGGTTTTTCTTGAACTGAATTAATGTCAGTCAAACAGCATGTATCAGTCATAAAATGAGGAAAAGTCAAAATCTGTCTTTACGTAGAATAAACATTGTTAAAGAGTTGAAAAGTCAGTGTGATAACATAATAGTAATATTTTCATCTAAAATAAAAACGCCTGTTACTTTGTCAGTTTTTTCATCACAGCCCATGCTAAATTACAAACATGATTCTTTAAGTGTCTATCAGAATTCACATATAATTTACTTTGGAAAGGACTCACAATTTAAAAAAAAAGTCACAAAGAGAGCCCCCAGGCTGCATGGCTTATCATGTCATTGAACTAACCTGGCCCAGTGGCTGAGAGGCTGAAGCAGACCTCACCCTGGCTGTCAGAGGTGGGGTCAGATTGCAAAAAACAAACAAACAAACAAAAAAAAACGCTACCTTCCTCTCGGTCTCTCGAGAAAAAGGGATGGCGTATAATGTTTTGTCACCCTGTCTTAAAAGAAGCAAACTAAATCTTCACGTATAAATCAATAATACAATGAGAGCATCAGGCAATTCATGCCAAGTTCAAATTATAAAAACATAGACTTTTAAATTACAAGGTAATGAAACTGTCACTGTATTTCATTTAAAATTTATTATTTCTGAATTATTACAGGCTGCCATGAAACCCCATTTAATTTCTAGGTCAAGATAAAAGATTTCATCTGCCTTCAAAACCAAACTTGAAAAAGTCTTAAATTATGAACATTTTGAAATAGCATTCTTCAAATATGAGGAATTTACTGCCCCAGCCCCTCCCAAATTCAAATTCCTTCAGGTAAAGACAAATTGATGTCCACTCCCAAGCTCCATTTCTCACACGTGGTTGTCAGCCTTGGTGCCCTTCCTAGTCACGTTCCACGTGCTGGGAACGAGGGTCCAAACTATCTTCAAAGCTGTCCACACTTCTCTTGGAATCAATACACAGGTAAAAATGCAAACCGTCAGCGTGGGTTCAGTCAAGTCTTTGCCACTAGACCAATGCAGCCCACTGCAATTCTCCCCAGGGGAGGCTCAGCCCAACGTGGCACCCCCAGCCCATCAGGCTCCCTCCGCCCCTGGGTCTCCCCGCTTACCTGGCTTCCCAGCCACATTCTTAGAATTCCTGGAATAAGTGACCCATCTGGTCCCGCATTATCTTAGCTTGGTGCTTCTAGAACCAGTCTTCTTGCCCTCCTCACATGTTCCCCACCCTTTGTCCTGTGGCTCCTGAATTGGAACCCCTTTTAGAATTCCATCACAGGCCTCAGATGAGCTGAGTGGATTTTAACTGATCAGTTTCCTTTCCCGGCCTCCTTTCAGCTTTTCACAAATACACGTGGCAAATGTATGCTGGCAATCAGTCAATACTCACAACCAAGGAAGAAGCTCCCTTGTTTTATAAAGAACATGAATGCAACCTAACCCTCGCAACACAACAACAAATTATTAAAGTCTCGTCTGGCCTGTGCCCTCCCGGCCTTGGTTCCGGGTCCTTCCTCTACACACCTCGACCACAGCAGTTAACACATTAGATGAAAATTACCTGCTTCCTCCTGTCTAACCTCGCAGCTCCTTATTTTCGCGCTCACTCTGCGTGCCAGGAGTCTTCTTCGCACCTGGTAGGAGCTCCCTAAATATTAGGTGAACAGAACTGAATCCAATGAAACTACAGTGAATAAAAGCACTCACATTCTTCTCTTGGGAGTCGGCGAGGTTGCCTGCATCTTCCTTGTCCTCTTTTTGTGCCTCATTTTCTCCACTTCCTTCAGCCTTCTCTGTTCCCTGGTCGTAAAGGAAACCCACAGTATCACTAACCTGAGATAAGCTTCCAAGGAAACACCAGACCTCATGTACTGTGGTTTCCTTATTGGATAGACAACATATAAACAAAGCAAACACAGACCTCCCATTTGTTAGGTCAGTTAGCTACTCGAGTATAGGAGTACCACCCCTCGAAGTTGCTGACTGGAGCTGTTTGGTGTCAATCCACAGATCTGACTCATGTGCATGAAAGAGGAGTTTCAATTCACTCATTTAAAGCTCATGAAGAGATAGCCTAAGGATTTGATATTTAGGCAGTGTTGTTTTCTGTTGCTCATGTGGAGGGAGGCTTTATAATTTTAGAGATTTAAAAAATGATTGATAGATAGATAGACAGGTAGATAATGGATGACTAGATATGTTGATAGACAGATGATAAGATAGACATACAGACACAGATATACAGAGATCAGTACCAAGTTGACATTCTGAGGAAACTGGTGTGCAGAAAGATGATTTGAGATAGCAACTCTTACCTCTGTGGTGCTCTGTGCCTCTCCCACTACATCGCCATTGGGAAGGGAAGATTCTTCCTCAGGCGGCTTTGTCACCTGCATCATATAAATTGAAAATGTTTGAGGATTTCCTTGAAGATAGTAGCTTGCATTTTAACATCGTTTAACTATTCAGATTATGTTTGTGTTCATCCCTCGTTTTATCTTCACAACAACACTATAACCTCAGTAAACAGGACAGGGACTTCCACTCACACCTTAGAGGCAAGAAAATAAAGGCAGAATGTGTCACATTGCAAGTTAGGGGCAGGGCTAGGTCTATACCTCCTACTTTATGCTCTTTGATTTTTCCAGCAGTTCTCGGTCTTCAAATATTACATTATTTTTCTTATCACAAGAAAAAATAATTTGTAACTATGTGAGGTAATGTGTGATCATTTCAATATATATGTATATCAAGTAATGTTGTAGACTTTAATATGTTATATGTCAATTATATCTCAATAAAACTGGGAAAAATTAAAAAAAATTTATTGCAAAGACAATTCAAGCTCATGGGATCAAATTAAGCCATATACACACCCTCCAGTGCCACCCTCTTGTGATAATCAATATTAACAATTTGATATGTACCTAACTCTATCCTAATACATACATAGAGGCTATTATTTTTCTGGTTGATTATTATTAATATTTTTGTTGTATTTTTGTGTTTTTTAAAACAGAAAGGAAACACACTATGCATAACTAATTTTTAGCTTCCTATATCATGGACACTTGTCCAGGTTAATTCATGTGGTTCTAACTCATTCTTTTTAACATCTGCTTAATATTAAATATATAATAATTTATTCAAATATTCTCCAATTGATGGCTGTTCAGAACATTTACATGTTTGTGCCTCTACAAACAAAACTGTACTAAACTCAATGAAATGGTGGAATTTTTAAATTAAATTTCCTTCAAAAAAATACAATTGTATCAATTTATATTCCCATAGTAATATGTACATGTCCTCTTTTCCTTTATCTATGACCAGTGAAGAGGGTTGCTCTTTTTAATCTTTGCTGACCTACTGGGGAGGAAATGCAGTGTCATTTTTGTTTTCATTTACATTTTCCTAATTAGTAGTAAGTAAGGCCATGTTTTTTGTGAGTGTTAGCCACTTATATTTCCTGTTCAGATAATTGCCTTCATATGTTTTGCCCATTTTTACTTGAGTTGTTTGTCTTTTATTACCAATTTTAGAGGTTCACTATATAATAGAAATATTAGCCCTTTGTCAGGTTACAAACTTTTTTTCCAGTCTACAAATTTTGTTGTATATATGTTTTTTTAGTTCTTAGCCTTTTATATACACAAACTTATCTAACATCTATTCTCTGAAATGTAGTGCTATTATTTTTCATTACTTATTAACATCTAGAGCTGTAATCCATCTGGAATTTAATTTAGCCTGTAATATAAAGTAGGACTCTGTTTTCTTCCAGATAGATGGCAAATTATGTCTGAACTATTTATAAATCATTTTCCCATTGAACTAAGTTGTTGTTTTTGTCATTTATTAAGATATATATACATATACACATTAGCATAAAATTACATCATATACAAATAAACATAATTTTTAAATTTCATATATATCATATATACATGAAACGTATTTTATTTCCTTATATTATTATAATAACTACAGCTTCTAAAACAATGTTTAATAACATGGTGATGACAGACATACCTATTTTGCTTCTAATTTTAATGGAAATGCTTCAATATTTCATGGTCCGTTATGATGCTTACAGTTGCCTTTTGATAATTTGTTTTTATCACATTTAATCAGTTTCCTTCTATTTATATTTTAACTTATTTTTTTTAACTAGAAATATCTAATGAATTGTATCAAATATCTTCTTGATATTTGTGGATATTGTCATATGGTTATTCTCCATTAATCAGTTCAGATAATGAATTATGTTGATAGAATAAATTATGCTTTGATTATGGTATATTATCTTTAATTCACTGTTGGATATAATTTGCTAATATTTTATTTGGACTTTTACCCTCTATTCATAACAGAAATTGATCTAGCTATAACTGAAAATATCCTAAGTAATATATCAACTGATCAAGGGTTTAATCTATTTCACTTGTCTGTTCAAAGTATATATAGTCAAATTATATATAAGTTATATATATATATACATATATGTATACACATACATGCACACAGACACACACTTTCTCTCTTGTGTTTAACTCATTTTGTCTTTTCTTTTATTGGTTTAAACTACCTACTTTTTTATTTTGTCTTCCTTTTCCTAATGTTTTAAGTCAAATACATATTTTACTAATTTTTTCCGTTTCTTTTTTAATTGTAAGAGTTAAAAGTTAGCAATTTTCTTCTGTATAACAGAGATTTAGCTGTATATTTGGGGTATGAAATAATCTTTTATTATTTGATTACTTGTAATATCAGTTTTATTTTCCCTTGGATATAGAGTTATTTGAAATGGTATATATTTGTTTTTCAAGTTTTTATGATAGTTCCCTTTCAGATTGTAATTCTATATATGGGATAAGCATGTGGTCTGTAAAATCACTCCTTTAGAAATTTATGAAGGTCTTCTTTGTGACCAAGTATGTGATAGCTTTGGAAATCATTTAATAAGTATAAGAGAAGAACATATTCTATTAATATCTATCCAATATATTCTTATTCGTGTGTGTGCATGTGTGTGTGTGTGTGTGTATGTAAAATTAAGTTTCTTGATTACATTTGTGTATGTGCTTAAAATAGTGCCTGATACCATTTTCTATTACATAATACTCCTTTTATCTAGTTAATGCTTTTGGTCTTGAATTCCTCTTTACCTGATACTCCAGCTCTCTTTTTGTTTGCATATGCCTGTTATATTCTCATCCACTTATTTCAATTTCTCTTTAAATGATTGTTTTATTGTGCTCTTACAAATAACTTACGGCACAATCCTTGTTAAAACCCAATCTCACTGAAAACTCCAATTCCAGTATAGCTCCAGTTGAACCCAACCCTCCAAAAGAAAATGACTCTAAATTCTTTATAAAACTTTTTTAAATAAAAATTTTTTTAAAAAACCTAAGAAAAGGAAAAACAAGAAGAGAATGAACCAAAGCAATAAGATTCAAGAGGGAGTTGACACTTAAAAGCTGAGAATGCTCCACACACCCATGTACATTCATAGTATACCCAAGTTCATATTATTCACAATAGCCTAGAGGTGGAAACAATCCAATGGCTGTCAATGGATGAATGGATAAAAGAAGCGTGGTATATCCAAACAATCATCTAATTATCTAATTTGAGGACCAGAAAGAAACGAGACTTTTAAAAACTGAAGAAAGCTTCAGGGAAATATGGAATAATACCAAAAGGTTTATCATATATGTAATTAGAGGGCCCAAAATAGAGATGATAAGAAAATGTGGCAGAAATAACATTTGAAAATTTCCTAAACTTGTTGAAAAACATGTATTTACAGATTCCAGCATCTCAACAAACCCCAATAAGGATAAATACAAAGAAAACCATGCCTAGGCCCATCATAATGAAGTGGCTGAAAACCAAAGCTAAAGAGAAAATCTTCAAAGCAGCCAGAGAAAAATGACCTATTACATACAGGGAACAAGGATTCAAATAATCTTCATGTCTCATCAGAAACTATGGAGATCAGAAGACAGAAGGAAAAAACATATTTAAAGTGCTGAAAGAAAAAAATTAAATTAAATGTCTTGGGTAAATATAAAAGGTTATTTTTCCTCCTACTTTCTTTAAAATCCATAGGTCTGTTTATTATATATTTGAGTTGAAGATATATATGAATGTGATATATATGATATATACAGCATAAAGAATGGAGGACAGTAAATGGACATATATGATTGCAACATTTCTACACATTATAAAGTGTTATAATAGAAAGTACCCAGACTACGAAATATTAGGAATACATACTATAATCACTACAGCAAAGAGATACAGCTAAAAAGCCAATAGATAAATTAAAAGGGAATTCCAAAATGCATCCAAGTAACCCAAAAGATAGCCAAAGAGCATAGAACAGAGGAATAAATGGAGAGGGGACAAATAGAAAAGAAATAACAAAATGGTAGCTCTAAACACAAGCGAGTCCACAACTACTTAAATGTTAATGGACTAAACTGTCCAAACGACGGAGACTGTCAGAATGAATAAAAATGCACAAGACCCAATTCTATGTTGTCTACAACAGGCACACTATAAAAATAAAAAAACAGATAGGTTGAAAGTAAATGAAAGAAAAAAGACATGCCATGCAAACAGTAAGCATAAGTAGTCTGGTGCAGCTTTGTTAATATCATAACATACAGATATGAAGGGTATTACCAGAAATAAAAAAGAGACACTTGATAATGATAAAACGGTCAATCTATTAGGAAGCCATACACTCACAAATATGAATGTGCCTAATAACAGAGCTTAAAAAATATATGAACCATAAATTGTCAGGATTAAAGGGAGGAACAGATAGTTCAGATAGTTGATCATATCTTCACACCTCTCATCAAGAATCTAAAGTGTGTTCACCACCGAGTCAGTTCTCTTTCCATCACCATATATTTGATCCCCTTTACACTCATCTATCACCCCCCACCCCCCTTTCCCTCTGGTAACCACTAAACTATTGTCTGTGTCTATGTGTTTTGTTTCTTCATTTCTTTTTCTTGTTCTTTAGTTGTTTTCAGTTTTATATACCACATACCAGTGAAATCATATGGTTCTCTATTTTTTCTGTCTGGCTTATTTTGTTTAGCATAGTAATCTCAAGATCCATCCATGTTGTCGCAAATGGCACTATTTCATCTTTTCTTATGGCAGTTACAAAATAATCATGAGGATGTAAAGCACAGCTTAGGCAATATAGTCAATAATATTGTAATAACTGTGCATGGTGTCGGGTGGGTACTAGACTTATCACTTCATGGGTTATATGGATGTCTAGCCACTTTGCTGTACTCCTGAAACTAAAGTAGTATTGAATATCAACTGTAATTGAAAAATAAAGCATCTTGGAATAGATGGCAAAAATAAAAAATAAAAAAAAGAATCCAAAGTGACTTTGTCTTTTTTCTCTTTTTTCCTTTTTCCTTTTTCCTTTCATTTTGGCTAGGAAATTTCAGCCTTTCCAAATTTATTAGAATAGCTGATATAGTTAGTTCAATTCCTTCTACCATATTAATTCTTTATAGCTTGTCCATCTTCTTTCATGTTTTTCCTTTCCTTACATTTGCTGGCTTACTTTTCTCTTCATTCTGTTTCCCTCAGCTCTGCCCCGTCCTGTTGTTGATCGAAAGGTTCTGAAATGCTTTTCTGTTCTACTACTGCTTGCCTTCCTATTCACTCTATTAATATGTCACAATTACATAATACATATGCTCCCCCATCAAAATGGTTTACCCGCCTTCCCTTAACTGAGACCTTCAGAACATCTGTATTTCCCTTACTTTCTCCAAATCCCCCACCAAGGATACATAGTATCCTCGTAATGGATATTCTCACATATGTCCTTTTTCACATATCCTCTTCCACAGCTCCTGGATTTTTCTGAGATAGTTTAAAATTCTTGATTTCACTATTATTACAATGTTTTCCTATTTAAAGTGGTTCTCAACATTAGCCATGTGTTAATAAAATTCACTGGGGAGCTCCCCCTACCCAAGAGATTATTACGGATTTATTGATCTTAGATGCAGCCCTTCTGCTTTATAGTTTTAACAGCTCCCCAGGTGATTCTATGTATATCCAGGGTTGAGGCTGACTGCCAGTGTCTACCTTTCTTCTTGTACCTCTGGAGAAGAGCAGTTCCCTGGGGCCTCCCCACCCCGCTCAGCTCACACTCACTGCTCTGCCCAGGGACAGGCCCCTCTGCTGACTCCTGCCCACTGCTGGGACTAAGGACAGGATGGAGGTGGGTGAGAAGGTTCCTCCTGCCAGGCTGCTCCACATCAAACCAGGGCCCCCTCCTATAGGAGGAAGACAGCCTGGGGTGTGGGGATGCTTGGAACCACTCCCACTCCCTCCTTTGGCAGGTCCGGGGCCTTGGTTTCCTTCTTCAGACCAACCCTTTTTGCTTTCCATCTTTCAGGGATTCATCCATAGTTTCTGGTCCTCAGATGGCACCCTCCCTGGTTTTCCTGCACAGGCATGAGACAAGGGGCTGGAGGCAGAGGCTGGGGAGGCTGCAGCTTCGTCTTCAACTGGACGGGCCCCAGTAGCTCTTTAGTTATTAGTTCTCTCCTATCTGGTCTTTTGTTCTTTCTGGACCACCTGTTATTCCCATATTAGGCTTCCTGTGTCCGACCTCCAAACTCTTGGCTTTCCCTCATGATTTCCCTTTCTCTGGGTTTTACTTCCTGTTCAATGTATTTCCCTCTTGATCCTCTTGAACCACAAATGTGGTCCTCAACAGTGCCCATTCTCTCGGTTGCTCATCTCACAGTTTTAAATTAGGAAATTCCAGAATGTCTGTTTCTGCCCAAAATTCACGTCTTCTACATTTTCATCAAACGTTTCTCCAAGTCTCCCTCTGCTTCTTCCTTTCACTCTCCTTCATGTGAAGGCACCTGACTCATCTGTTTAGTTTGGTCTTTCTCCATCAGCTTCCTAGAAAATGCTGCACTTCTTGAAATAGTTTTGCCATTACTCAAAATTGCTTTCAATGGGAGTCCGCTAATCATATCAGAAAATGAGTATCAAAACTTTTAATCGCACATCATTTTTGGCCAAAAATTGCATTAGCCAGATATATTATCTGTATCTTATTCATTAGACTTGAATGTGTCCTCAGAGAGAATCCATCTTTCTCTAGAAGATGCCACCATGACTCCAACAGAGATGTGAAACCTCTTTTGGGCTGTGTTAGTATCGGTGTTGGGACGTCAGAACTTCCTGAGGGGGCTCCCACAGGACAGCACTCCTGGGATGTACAAATTCTGACACTGAATAGTCAACCCCAACAGCATTTGGTAAATGTAATGCTCCAACATTGGTATGGCTGTACTTATCTCTACCAGTTAGGGAGATGTCATTCCAGACATAACTGGATATTTCCCATTGACATCTTGACAATATTACCCTCACTAAAACACTGTATAACAGACACTGACCCTAGTGCATCTTTGCCTGACATGTGATAATGATGGTATAGGTTGTCAATCATGATTGCAGTTATTTGCTTTAAATATTAACTTGGTCATATCTTCACTTCTTTCATTTCAATCTAACATCTTCTAGGACAGTAGTTCTCAATTGAGAATTCCCACCACCTACTCATATAGTTTTATTACTATAGAGATGTTTAGTATCTACTCCAGACCTACTGAATCTCATTGCTTGATGTTCTTGATATATTCCTACCATACATGGTTAAGAATGTGCTTGGCATTCTTAGTATATTGCATGGTGTATATGCTTGGTATATTTGCAGTATAGTATGTCTCTGGATAATTATGCTATATCGAGATTTTTACTCTAGTCATCCTTTCTTAAAAATAAGATATAATGTTTGTTGTCTTCTTTGAAAATAGCCTTTGTGACTACACTTACAGGTATTTTGTTTAAAACTTTCTTGGATTGACTATTATTTGGTTTTTCATGCCACACAAACAACCAAGTTTTCTTGTCAGGTTCAGTGTTCTTGTTAAAATTCTCATCAAGCCTTTCACATCTGAAAATTATCAGTAATATATTAACCACAGTCATTTTAGGTTCTTTGTCATCCAGGGATTGTTTTTTAGCTTATTTCACTTTGATGCTTCTCCGAGGGCTTTTTGCAATCAGCTACAGGTCAGAATGGTTCTTCTTCCACACAGAATAACTGCTCAGAGCCCCATACAAAAGGATTATATGCCATGTACTTTGGGGTATAGGTTCCTGATGGCATCACTTAAAGAACTTTAAGACCATGCCAGTAGACTAAGTCACGATTTCCAGAACTATAGTTGAAGAGCAGATGGGTTCATGAGACTACTAAGCCCAGACCCAGTGGAATAATAAGTAATGACATAGGCCTGAATGAATCAATGAGGGGTGATAGTAGTTTTTGTTTGGAATACTGTTGATATTATTTTAATGTTCTATAATCCGGATATGTAAGGAAGCCCTCTGTCTTTCCTTTTAAGCTTTTTACAAATCATAACAATGTTGAAGACTCTGCTTTTTTTTTTTAATTGGGGAAGGGGTACAGGACTTTATTGGGGAACAGTGTGTACTTCCAGGACTTTTTTCCAAGTCAAGTTGTTCTCCTTTCAATCTTAATTGTGGAGGGTGCCGTTCAGCTTCAAGCTGTTGTCCTTTCAGTCTTAGTTGTGGAGGGTGCCATTCAGCTTCAAGTTGTTGTCCTTTCAGTCTTAGTTGTGGAGGGCGCGGCTCAGCTCCAGGTCCAGTTGCCGATGCTAGTTGCAAGGGGCACAGCCCACCATCCCTTGTGGGAGTCGAACCAGCAACCTTATGGTTAAGAGGACGTGCTCCAACCAACTGAGCCATCCGGGAGGCAGCTCAGCTCAAGGTGCTGCGTTCAATTTTAGTTGCAGGGGGCAGAGCCCACCATCCCTTGCGGGACTCGAGGAATTGAACCAGCAACCTTGTGGTTGAGAGCCCACTGGCCCATGTGGGAATCGAACCGGCAGCCTTCGGAGTTAGGAGCATGGAACTCTAACTGCCTGAGCCACCGGGCCGGCCCCAAGACTCTGCTTTTTTGTAAGTTGAAATGAAATGTTTGTAAATGATGTTTTCTGCCCAAACCCTCCAAAATTCAAATATTCTTACAGAAATAAATATTTTTGTTTTATGGCAATATAGTTATTTGCCGAGGTTCAATTAGCATCTGTGTTCCTTGTTACCAGGGCATACTTGCAACCTAGTTGTGCAATCAAGGCCATGCCTGCCGTGTGGTATTAAGAATGGTGCTCCTTTAATCAGACGCGACCAGCTGCTCGTAAAGAAGAGAGGTGGACTTCAGGGAGACAATGCTTACGTACACAGCCCTCCTGGAAACACTGGCCTGGCATGTGGTCTGGTACAGCCTGCTTAATACAAGAAAATTTTTCTAAAAGCAATAATGCCGCCTAGGATGGTTAATGTCATTTTATAAGCAAACATGTCTTCATAGTTGTCAAGAGTGTCTATTTTTAGCTTTAGCAAGATTAATTTCCTTGCTGACTTCTCCACAATGTTGTTTACTACAAAATGACACTGTGACAAATCATATCATTTTCATAAATCATTAAGTGCCTGTCTTCTCAAAGGATACTTGAAGGACTTTCCCTGTATGTACACACATAAACACCTATAAACCCAAGCAACACTGACACACGAAAGGTTCTAGCATGGCCTGTGCTGCTAATTAGTGGAGTACCTTTGAGCAAATCACCTCAGCTCCTTGGGTTTTGAGTTTTTCTTCTGGGAAGAGAAGAATCTGGACTGGATGGGCTCTCAGGTTTCTAGGTCAGTTTTGATAATTCCATAGTTATCCCTTTCTTCCACTAAGTTAAGGAGAATTTCATGCAATATGATAGTAACTAATCACAAATCAGGGCAGGATCTAAAGGCTGAGATTCAATATTTTTAAAATGGGATAAAATGAAACATAGTAGAAGCTAAAACACATTTACATATATTAGTATGGATAAATCTCAAAACAATGTTGTTTTTTTAAAAAAGCAAGTTGCAGAACATTCCAAAAAATATGATACCAATTTGGCATTAAAAATACAAAACAACACATGTTTTGCTTATGGAGATAAACATGTAGTTTTATATATAGTTAAAAAAAAAAAAATCCATGATGTTGGTGGAACCCAAGGAAGGAGGGAAACAGGGACGGGGAGAGAAACAAAGTGACCTCATAGTTTCTCTTTAATGACTGACCCCTCCTAAATTAGCAGGTTTAGTCTCTGCAGAAGTTAAACCAGAGGGACTCTGACGTCCTAGTCATGAGGCCAGCTGAGGTGGGGAACCATACCCAGGACAAGGGGTCTACATGAGAAGTCCATATCTTGAAAGGGAAGGCCCTCCTATCCCCTTTCCCCACTTGCTTCCAGAACACTAGCAGTCAGACTTACTCCCCACTTACTACCACCATCACCACCATCACTACTACTACCACCACCGCCTTCACCATCACCATCACCACCACCATCACTACTACCACCACCTCCACCACCACCACCACCGCCACAATCACTACTCCACCCTAGGAGGTGGAGGATTCCTCTCACCTAAACCAATAGAAAAAGCCCACAGTCCAGTATCCCTAACAAAAAGCCAGCGGCTCATCTTGAAGTCTACCATATAGAATGTTAGACATAGGACTTGCACTCAACTTTTTAGTACCTTGTTCTTAAATGTGAGCAGTCAAGGGTCACCAGACATTTGAGAAAAACATCTTACATTAAAAATAAATAAATAAAAAAGTGAATAGAAAAAAAGGGCACTCAGAGAAACAGAGAATGCAGAAAGAATGCAGAGAATGCAGAGAGTTGAAAAAAACCTATATTTAATAAACTCTGAGTTCAGAAAAATAATGAACCTGTATAATAAGAACAGGGAGCTGTTTGACAAAGGAATACCTGAAGAAAGAAAAAAAAAGAGCTTTTGAGAAGTAAAAACATGATAGGACAAGTGGGGGGGAAATAACAAAAGGAATATAAAATAGGAAATTGAAGAAATATCCCAGAAAGTAGAAAAAAGACAAAAATATGAAAATGAGAGAGAAGAGATAAGAAAATTGGAAACTAGTCCAGAAGTTCCAACATTCAAATAAGAGGAATTCAAAAAAAAAGAAAGAAAAGAAAACGGAAACTAAAGGGAAATAAATTACCACATAAGCAGTACCCCCAACATTTTCCAGAACTGAGGGGCATGACTTTCCAAATTAAGAGGGTCCAGCAAGGGACCAGCACAAATAATGATGAAACGATCTACTCCAAGCATCGCATCAAAGAACTTCAAAATAAAAAAGAGGATCCTAAAATCTCCCAGAAATGAAAAACACAAAAACAGGCACAAATACAGGATCAGGAGACAGGCTGGCATCAGGCCTTTCAAAAGCAACTCTGGAAACTAGAAAGAACATGGAGGAGCCAGCACCTACACAATTCCAAGGAGAAATTACGTTCAACCTGCAATTTTGCACCTGAACAAACTGTTAAAGAAAGGTCAAAAATACAGGGTTTGGGACAGGGCCTACCGTTTTTTAGAATAATCCTTGTAGCACTATTTGACCTTTACAATATTATACACATATTAATTTGATTTAAAAAAATAAATTTTTAGGATTCAAAAAACAATCTTTTCATAAAGAAATGAAAATACACATTGGGTTACAAAGATGCACCGAATACATCTTTAAAATAGAAACTCATCACGCTACATACCCTCTTCATAGCAGAATAAAATCAGAAACAAATTGTTTAAATAGAATCTGATGGTCCTAAAATGAAGGAGATTAAACATGCTCACCGCTGGTTCAATGAAGCCGGTGCTGCCGGATAAATGTTACGACCTGTCAGGGAGTACTCTGGTGTCACGTGCTAAGCCCATAAAATACTCATGCACCTTTATCTGTCTCACTAAAAGCACTACTGGGAATGTATCCTAAGGAAAACTCCAGAAGAAAGAATGCTATTTCATGACGACGATCACTGCAGAGTTATGTATAATCAAAAATTGTGAGCAAGCAAATGTTCAAAAACATAAGCATAGTAAAGAAAACGATGGCACACCATGATAGAATATTATATGAAATAATTAAATGGCTATCATGAGACCATAACAGCATAAAAAAGTATATGATATGAAATTAAAAAATAAAGGAATGAGTAAGTCAATTACGTTACATCAGTTTAATACAGTATTAGACACAGTTTTAAACAAGCCTTATGAAGACTATAGCCACATGGAAAAAATTCATAATCTTGCAAGAAAACAAAGGAAAAAATAATAATAATAAAAAACATTACAAAGGGAAGAAATGAAGAAAACATGATTTCTGGGACTTGCTGTGAATAGGAAGAAAACACATCATTTTACTGCCCTCTGCCCCTTCTGTTTATTGTGACTCTCGGTGGGGAAGGTGGGGCTCTGTCTAAGAATTTGACCTCTGAAAGTTTAAAGAAAAACTCCAATTTCAAAGCTTTGCCAGATTACTATTCATCAGGGTTAGAAAAATCCCTTCTGTTTAGAAAACCCTTACTGGGCCTTTGCTTGAAAAACCAGACTTCCCCTCCTCCCACCATGTGGTCTGAGGTCTGTAAAGAGGGGATTGAGGAGTAGTAAGAATGAGGGAGATGTCCACTGAGAGAGGACTTGGGTTAAGAAAAAAGATGGGAGAATGGTCTAGAAAGTGGGGAAGAGCAAGAAAGATAAGGGACTGGCAGCAAGCAGGGAGTGAAGGGCCTTGGCCCAAATTTCCAGTGGTGGGGAATAAACAGAGAGGCACTTTTTAACACAATGATGCCTGACATCTCCTTCTCTTCATGGGAAATCCCCCGGAGGTCACTAACGATGCAAAAATCCCTGCCTCTCACCACGAGTTCTCCCTGGACCACTGCCACCTGCCTTCTGGCTCCACCACTCCTCAGAAACTACTTTTGTCACGGCCACCATGACCGCCATGTTATCCAAGCCAGTGGTCACTTTCTTGTCCTCACCTGACTCAATGTCTTCGCAGCATTGGGCACAACTGACCTCACCCTCTTCTGTGAAAAATGCTCCCCCTGGGCTGCTGAAGCAGCACACACTCCTGTCCTCCACCCGCTCGCAGACTCTCCGTCTTAGCCTCCTCGGCTGGCCTCTCCCTGTCCTCGCTCCAGCTTTAACCTTGGAGCACACCCCAGGCAGCCGTCTTGCCATCGACCCTCTCTCAGGATGTCGTCTCAGCACTTCCCACGACTTCCCGCTGGTGGCTTCCACGTATGCAGCTTCAGCCAGACCTCAATGAGACGCAGATCAATCTGCCATTGCCTACCTCACTTCTCCATGTAGAGGTCTCATTAAAACTTACCGCCCCCTGTAAACATCATGCCCCATTAGAGCCAGTGTCTACACCCAATGGCTAGAAATAATCTTTCATTCCATCCTCACCCTCACTTTCAATCCACCAGCAAGTCTTATCAATTCTTCCTCCAAAATAGACCCCAAAATCTCCCACTTCTTACAGTTCTCTCCCCACCATCCTGGTCCAAGCCGCCATGACATCTCATCCGTATTACTATCATAGTTTTCACTTCTTTAATCCATTCATCCCATAGTAGCCAAACTGAGTTTTTGGGGTTTTTTCAAGTAGTTATTCTTTTTTTTTTTTTTTTTTTTACTTTTATTTATTTCAAGTGTGTCTTTACAGGACCCATCAGCTCCAAGTCAAGTAGCTGTTTCAAGCTAGTTGTGGAGGGCGCAGCTCACACTGGCCTATGTGGGGATCGAACCCGCAACGCTGATGTTATGAACATCGCGCTCTAACCAACTGAGCTAACTGGTCGCCCCCAAAATGAGTTTTAAAGAAAGAAATCAGATAACTTTATTCCTCTGCTTAAAAGCCTTATACTGTCTCCCCTGTACCTAAGATAGAGTGCAGAGAACTGCTATGGGCCGTGGGCCGCCCACCGGCTGCTCCACCTCCCATGGCACCCCTTCCTCTCAGGCCAGCAATGCAGGTTTCATGGAAGGTCTTAGAATTCTCCAAGCTCTTTCCTGCTTCAGGGCCTCTACACTTTCTCTTCCCTTTACCTGAAACACTCTTCCCTCCACCTTTCCTTCCCATCTTCAAGACACAAGAGTCTGAGTGTCCTCACCAAGAAAAGTACCTTAACACTATTGCATCCCTTAAATGCAATAAGCAAACAAACATGACCCAGTTAAAGTCCTATAAGCAGTCAAACTCCTATACCACACTCCAATACCAAATTAAAAAGATTAAATTGCATGCAGTAGACTTTAGCACTTTTCTAAACTGTTAATAAAGTGTACGAACTATCTTGCATTTAAATTGACCAAAGCCAGAACGGTATATCATTAAAAGGGAAGGTGTTTTCCTCCTGTAGAACCCTTAACCAACTGTGCGACCTACATGTTCCCATTTGAGGAAGGCATTAGCGCTAGGCCTGCATGTGTTAGTCGAAGCATTACGAAACCTCAGTGTCACTACCTGATGAATGCTGACATACATATATGTAAGACCGCACACTCATATGCCTCTGATACTAGCCCATCTCTACACGGTAGGATTTTGAGTTGTTCCTCCCGTACAGGAATTAATTTGGGCTCAGTCATCACAAATCTCTTTTGAAATGAAGCTGGGTACAACAAACAAACAAGTTAAATAAGAATCAAATGAATTCAACAAATGCGTACTTGTCTTGTATCTACAGAGTCCTGAATAAGATTCTTGGTAGAAGTGAGGAATGCAGTGACCATTGCATAGAGGGAAGCCAGGTGATCACCATTAGACAAAATTAGGGTATGAGCTGTATTAGCATAATTCTTTATTTAATTGACACAATTACAGTGGTACCTCGGTTTTCGAACGTAATCCACGAGTTCTGAAACATTCGAAAACAGCTGACCACTAAGCCTCAGGATCTTGCATGGCTTTCTTCAGCGGAAGCCGTGTGACATGTTCGACTTCTGAGTTGTGTTCGAAAACCGAAGCATTTACTTCCGGGTTTATGGTGTTCATAAATCAAAATGTCAACGAAGACGTTTGAAAACCAAGGTACTACTGTATATATAATCAAAGATGAAAAAACACCAGAAGGAAAAATCTGACAAAATTTATCTTGCTCTTGAGTCTAGCTCTTACTTTTTCCCTCGTTATCAGACTAAAAAAGCAAAGTTTAATTCATTTTAAATAAAAAGAATTAAAATAGGGATATGTTACTATAAAATTTACCAATATAAGCTATATAAGGAGTCAATTCATAACAAAATAATTTCATAAACACAACCTCGGAACTCACGTTTTTACATATTTAATTAGCACACTTAAAGTTATTGAAGACAATGATATTTCTTAACTTAGGTATTATAAAACTTTTATTTTTTTATTTGTATTTATTTTATTGTATACTTTTATTGTTGTGTAAGTATAAAGAAGCAGAAGTTTTAAAAGCATATTTTTGGAACAAGTTTTAGTAAAAACCTTGCATTGTCTCTATGCATTTCATCAGAATAAGGAGTGTGTTCAAATCATGTTAATTTAAATATCATAATTTATTAAACAGTCTTACATGCTGATTTCATTTATTATGACCTGTATTAGGCCCCAATAAGGTGTTCAAGCTTACCTTTGAGCCTGGAGGGGGAGCCAAACCAAGGAATGAATAAATAATATTCTCTTCTTTTGCAGAGAAGAAAGAGTCAAAATCCTTGAAGCAAAGAAAAAGAATATTCAAACCCATTGCACTCTTGTGAACCACTATATTTACCTAAGTTGATTTCATTATCATTATTCATTAGTTTGGTAGCTAACACAAAAGGTTACACTAGTTTGCTTTCCCAAGAATGACTAATCCCAAAAGGTCAGAAATCTAACCATGAATTTTATTTTTGTTTTTACATACTTTCATTGTACCTACTACAGTGCGATGAGAATTCACATACACACACACACACACACACACACACACACACAGTTTTCACTCAGGAATTGCTGACAAGACCCAGATATATACAGTCAAATTTTCTCCAAGAGTTTCACATCTTCAGCTGGTTTCCTTATAATTGGACCTGATCAGCAGAGACTAAAACAACACAGATTTCTCTCCTGTTATTATAGTAGCTTCCAAGGGCCCAGGCCCAACTCAGGCCCTTCTGACACCAGGAGCCACGAGATTATGAAGGGCTTAGAGTGGAGCTTGTTTGGGCAACATGGGGAATACTGTGATCTGAAACCTGGTAGTCGATTGAAATCTGAAGCTCAGTGAAGCTCCACACCCCCATTCCGGGACCCACCCAGGGGTCAGTTCTTCACCAGGAGTGTCCAGCCCTGAACCAACTCTTCAGTAGGCTTGACAAAAGCTCAGGAGAGTTTCATGTTTTTATCATGAAAGAGTTTCATGTTTTATTAACACATAAAAGATTTTCTTCCCCCAGACTACATTATTGCTGCCAGTCTGTGTCATCAGGGTTGTAACTTCAACAGTGTGACAAAAAGGCTCATGCAGGAACAGGCCTCATACGAACAGGACAATACTCGAACCAATTCAGTTGTGTTACTGCCGACCCTACTCTTCTGGGTGTTACAAAGCTTAAAACCAAATACAGGCTGCTTATATTGGGAAGAACACGTTACACATTCCTGTGAGTTAAACTTATCCAAAACTTTATTGTTTTCCTGCTTGTCGCCTCAGTTCTCTCAGTGATTAATTTTATTCTCTTATATTGAATGCATTTTTTGTACGCTGCCTCAAATCTTAGCAGAAACAAATTCCAGGCCTCAATGAGTAACCACAAATAAAGTTTTAAAAACGAGCAGTTCAGAGTCAAAAATAGATAAGGAAATAAAAATATACCATAAATGAACACCAGCAGAAATAACAAAAAGTAAAATCACATATCAGAATCAGATATCAGAATTATCAGGCAGAAAATATAAAATATTTACATTTAATATATTTAAAGAAATGAAAGAGGAGTTTGAAAACACAAGAAACAAACCAGAGAAAACAATCAAGCAAATTTGGAAAAGGACCAAAAACTACTCCTAAAAATGAAAATGTAATAACTGAATTGTAAAATCCAACATCTGTGGATTAAATAGCTCATCAGACACATCCGAAGAGAAAATTAGCTAACAGGAAAATTTTTTAAAGAAATCATCTAGAGAGGGGAAAAAGAGATGAAAATGAGGAAGAACTATTATCATAGAAAAACAGTGAGAAGGTCTAAGAAACATAGGTGCTCTGGGAGAAGCTAACAGAGACAATGGCAGAAAGCCACACTCAGACATAATGGCTAATAGGTTTCTTGACTTGTTAAAAGATATGAATTCTTAGACTCAGAAAGCTCAGTAGATAATCCTAAACTGGATAAATTAAAACAAGTCTATTAGACAAATCCTAGAGAATGATTATTGGAAGCAGCAAGGGAGAAGACGGGGTAGGGAGGGAGGGAGAGAATGAAAGAGGAAGTGGGGAAGAGACAGCTTTCCCACAAAAGAATGGCGTAGACTGACAGCTGTCTTCCCAACTAGCAACACAGAAGTGAGAATAAAGTAAAATGATAATTTCAGCAAGCCTAGAAAAAATCATCATCAACTCAGAAATTTAGACCCAGTGAAACTATTTTTCAAACATGAGAGTGAAATAAAGACATTTGTCTGGAAAATGTCTTTTTTAAGCCAACAAAAGATTAGAGAATTTACCACCAATAGACTTTCATGATACGTGTTTAGGAAGCAGGGAAATTGTTCCGGGTGGATTACCTAAGACGCAAGACAGAATCATGAATAAAGACATTAATAACTATGTGAGCAAATCTAATCTAAACAAATGTTGACTAAAACAATAAATAGACATGTCTAATTTGTGGGAGAAGGCCAACAAACAACATATTGAATAAACCAAATACATGTAAACAGGAAGAGGGTGATTTTAGTGAAAGTGAGTAAAAGCTATTTTAATGTTTGGGACAAGAGTAAAGACATTGATTATCTCTACCAAATTTAAAGCAAGTATGCCTGTTAAAATAACTAAAGCAACCACTAAGAGAACAGATAACTTCTATAAAGTAAAAAAGGAAATAAAATCAGAAAACAAAACTTTAGTCGATAAAATAAAGTTGAGAAATGGTTAAAAAAAGAAACTGCAAAAGTGGGAATATGAAAAAAAGAACGTAAAATAATAGCAGAAACTCCAAATATATCCATAATCCCACTGCATGGGTCTGAAAAATCATATATGGCTCATAAGTATTTTCGACATAACAATGAAAATATCTATGAATGAAGTGAGCCTGTGCATCAACTGTTGTGCCATTTCTGTAAATACAAGTTTTGTACATCCTCTCAAAACCAAAAGATAAAAAGAACCAGAAAGCCTCAATAGTCCTTTATTATAAATTCCATTCATTAAATAAATTGGGTCATCATTGAAACTCCCAGACCAAGCCCAGGGAGTGTCACAGGTAAATTCCAGCACACTTCCTAGGAAGAGATCCTTCCAATTCCACACAAACTCTTCCAGGCTGTATTAGTTAGAGTCTAATTAAGAGCTAGAAGTCATACAGTAATTTGAACATGAAATGTTTCATATAAAAAATGATTAGCTGTAACAGAGAAGTAACTATAAAGGCATAGAGAGAACACTACAGAATACTCTAGTCCTGGAAGAGCGTGCCTGAGGAAGGAACAGGTTTAGAAGTGCAGGGACCCTGCCCCAACTCTAGGGTTCAAGCATCACAGAATAGGTGAAGTTGCAGTCCATGGGTGGTGGAGAATTTCTCTGGGTGCCTTGTCAGAGCTGGTGCTAAGACACTGGGCAAGCTGGAAACACTCTTCTGGGTGCCAGTGGGCCAAGGCTGGGGCTAACACACAGTGGTGGCCAGCCTGGTGTGTGACTGTCCCAGGCTAGGGCTAAGGTTGCAATCTCAATGAGGGGCTTTATGGTCTGGACATGTGAGGGAGGTAAAGCACCACCGGATATCTAACACACGCGTGCACACACGCATACACATGCACACACATGCACACACACGTGCGTGCGAGCCAGCATACATGAGAACCAGGAAGACAAGTCGCTTTCTCCTACAATGCTCCGCCTGTATGCTCTGCTGACAAAGCTTGACACTGAACTCCCTGCTGAAAGATCAAACTCCATTAGGTAATAACAGTTGGGTTTGGAGCCAAGAGGTAATAATTGATAAATGGCATAGAAAAAAAACAGAAAAAGAGGGACTATTCCCCCAACTGATTTAACAAGGCCAGTCAATCTACTCTGGATACCGAAATTAGAAAAGGACAATATGATCTCATTCGCTCTCTTTCATGCACATACGTAAGAATCCTAAAGAAATATTAGCAGGCCAAGCCCAGCAACATATAAAAAGTTAATACAGTGCAACTCATTGGGTTTTCCCAAAAACAAAATAGTAATTTAATACTTGGAAAATATTTAAATAATTTACTTGTTCACAGGTTAAAGAAGCAGAACTTTACCTTAATAGGTACAGAAAAAAGATTGTCAATAAAATAAAATACTCATTCATATTTTTTAATGTTTTAGCAAACAAGGAAGTTAACCTGATAAAGAGAAGCTACACAAAACTGTAGCAAATATCGGACCAAATAGGAAAATATTGAAAACTTTATCTTTAAGATGAGAAACAAGACAGGGATGCCTATTACCATCATTTCTGTTCAATATGTTCTAAAAGCCCTCACCAGTGCAGTAAGTCAGGAAAGACAGGCATTATAAAGGAAGAAACAAAACTGTCCTTAATAAATTTTCATATATATTATATATATATATACACATTATACATATATATATATACACACACACACATATATACATATGTATCCCCAAATTATCTACAGATAAATTATTTTAATTAATAAGCAAGATTGCTGGATACAAATATCAATATTAAATGTTATTTCTATATTAGCAACAATCAGGAAGAAAATATAATTTGAAAAAAAAGATAGCATGTAAATATGAAGTACCTCCAAAAAAACCTAACAGGATATATATGTATGGAGAAACTTTAAATATTACAGAAATCCTACATAAGTGATGCTATAGATCATATCCTTGGGTTGGATATCTTTATAAAAGACTACTTGAAAGATGCCAGTTCTTCCCAAGCTGATCTATAGATCCAATACTTTTTCAATCAAATCCCAGCAGGGGTTTTTGTAGAACTAAACAAGATAATCCAAAATGAAAAAGTAAAGGGCTAAGAATAACAAGAAGGCGCAGAAAGAGAAGCTCAGCAAGTCTCCTTATAAAGCTGTGATCATAAAGACATTGTGGTATCGTAGCATAAACAGAGAGCCACATACACAATGTCGAGATAGAGACCCACACACAACACATAAATGATTGTGACAGAGCTGGTCTTTCAGGTAGGTAGAGAAAGGATGGCCTTTTTAATAAATGTGGATGAGACAACTGGATGAAATAACTGGTTATTTTTAAAAATTGAAATTGTGACGCTACCTCACACCATGCTCTGGAAAAAAACAAAACTAATTTTAGGTCCATTAAAGAAGTAAATGTGAAGTCAAAATTACAAAAATTTTAGAAAACAATATAGGAGAATATCTTTATGATTTCAGGGTAGAGAAGAGTAAACAGACAAGTCATGAACTGAGAAAAGATCCGCAATACATATAATCAACAAAAGATTAGTCTCTTCTATGCTATATAAATAACTCTTAGATATTAATTTCTTATTGGATGCATCATTTGCAAGTGTCTTCTTTCATTTAGTAGGTTAACTTTTCATTTTGTTGATAGTTTCCTTCAATATGAAAAATCTTTTTAGTTTGATGTTATCCTATTGTTTAATTTTATAATATCCAAAATGTATAAAGAACACATATAACTGAATAATAAAACCAATCCAATTAAAAAATGGACAGAGGTTTAATAACTATATATGGTGTCAGATGTGAACTAAATTTGTTGGGATGATAGATGAGAAGGGGTTGGGAGCAGGGTGAAAAAGGTGAAAGGATCAAGAAGTAGAAACTGTAGTTACAAAATAGTCATGGGGATGTAAAGTAAAGCACAGAGAATATAGCCAATAATATGGTAATAACTATATATAGCGCTAGATGGGCAATAGACTAGTCAGGGGGATCACTTCTTAAATTATATAAATGTCTAACCATTATGCTATACACCTGAAATTAATATAAAATAATACTGAATGTCAACTGTAATCGAAAAATTTAACAAAAGGTTGGGGGAGATGAAGGGAAATAAGAGGTCCAAATTTCAAGATATAAAACAAGTAAGTCAAGGAGATGTAATATACAGCTTGAGGAATATAGTCAATAATATTGTTATAGTATGGTACAGTGTCAGATGGTTGCTGTACTTATCATGGAGATCACTTCTTTAGGTATATAAATATTGAATAACTATGGTGTACCCCTGAAACTTATAATATTGCATATTAGCTATTTTTTAATAAATTTTTTTAAAAAATGGACAGAGGATCTGAATAGACATTTCTTCCAAGAGGACATCCGAATGGCCAACAAACATGAAAAAATACTCAATGTCATTAACCACCAAGGAAATGCAAATTAAAACCACAATGATATATCACCTCACACCTGTCAAAATGGCTATCATCAATAAAGGATGTGGAGTAAAGGGAACACTTGTGCACTGTTGATGGGAATGTAAATTAGTGCAGCCACTATGGAAAACAGTATGGAGGTTCCTCAAATAATTAAAAATAGAGCTGCCTTACAAACCAGCAATTCCACTTCTGGGTATTTATCCAAAGAAGTCAAAAACACTAATTTGAAAAAATATATGCATCCTGATTTCATTGCAGCATTACTTATAATAGCCAAGCTATGGAAGCAATCTCGGTGTTCATTGCTAGCTGAATGGATAAAGATGTGGTACATATATATAAAACAATATTACTCAGCAATAAAAAAGAATGAAATCCTGCCATTTGCAACAATATGGATGCACCTAAAGGATATTATGCTAAATGAAATAAATCAGACAGAGAAAGACAAATACCATATGATCTCACTTACATGCAGAATCTAAAAAAGCAAAATAAATGAATAAACAAAACAGAAACAGACCCACAGATATAGAGAACAAGCTGATGGTTGCCAAAGGGGAAGGGCTGGGGGATGGGAATTTAAAATAAATAAGAAAAAAACCTCTTTTCCATTGTAAGTAAAAGGCAAACATTCACTAGAAAAATGTTCAAAAGATATACAGAAGAGGACAAAGAGCTACTCGATCTCATTAGCAACCAGAGAAATACAATTAAAGCCTTGAGTGAACATTTCACACCTACTAGGTTCACCAAAGTGTCAAAGATGGACAACGCCAAATGTTGGTGAAAACGTGAAACACTGAAAACTCTCACCTGCTACTGTTAGGACCATTTTTTAAAAAATACTTTTTTATTACTTATTAAAGCTGATGGCTACAATCTAGCTATTCCCCTCCTACTTACAGAAACCAAGAGAAACTCGCATGACACCAGGAAACCTGTAGAGAACATTCATTTAGCAGCACTGTCTGTAACAGCCATAATACCAGAAAGCACACTGCTACGGTCTGAATGTGTCCCCCCAAAATTCATAACCCCCAAAGACAACAGTATTATAAGATAAGGTCTCTGGGAGTGAACCCGGAAGAGGTCCTCACCAGAACTCAGTTGTGCCAGGAGACTTCTCAGCCTCCACAACGGTGAGAAACAAATTTCTGTTGCTTATAAACTACCCAGTCTGTGGTATTTTATTACAGCAGCCTGGAACGGACTAAGACACACACCGACACACATTCTGAAGCAGTGAAGATGAACAAACTGCGAGCAACATGAATCAACATGGATGTATCTTTAAAATATGTTGGTGAAAGAAGCAAGTCAAATCAGAATGCATATAGTATGAGTCCGTTTACACAAAGCTCAAAAATAGGTGAAACAAAACAATGTATTGTTTAGGTATATATACATGGGAGATAAGAGAAAAGAAAGGGAATGGTAAACACAAAATTTACTACAATGGCTGCCTCTGGTACAGAGGAGGTGGACGTGACCAGGGAGAAGCACGCATGGACTTCCAAATTTCTGGTGATATCATACTTCTACAACTGGGAAGTGTACACATGGTTGTTCATTTTATTATTCCTCTTTAAACTATATATTTTTATCACGTGTAACATGTTTCATGATAAATTTTTAATGACATAAAATAGCTTTTCAGTAACATCAGTTGTTAGGAGAGCCCTTTACCTGCCCTCGCTGGGCTTGCAGCCCATCCTCCCTTTTAGCCCTGAGGACCCAGATATGTCATCTGTTCTGCACAGAGCAGCAGGTGTTCAGACTGGCAGGGACACGACGGTCCTCAGAACGACCCTGACATCCAGGCCTCTCAAAGGCCTGGTACACACAAACCCATTGCTTGTCCCTGAGGTTCCTGGAACCACTGCCATCATCGGGTATGCATATAGGTGACATTTTGAGAATCCTCAGAAATTCCTACAGTACACATTTCAATCGTATGGAAAGACACGGACTGACCATCCAGATTTATGCCAGTTTAAACCCAACAGAGCTTTCAGATCCTTTAAGTCTCCCTTTTCAAATCTGAACCCACAGCCAAAATTATCATTTTCACCTGCTTTCTGGAAACAAAGCCCTCTGCCTGATCAATGCACTTTTTGTTAAGTGTGAAAAGCAAATTTAGCAAAGGTATTAGTATGACAAACTACTAATACTTCTCTGAAGGCACAACTTTCTGAAATAACTTTTTTTTATTTTTTAGTTGCAGTTGATATTCAATATGAATTTTATATTACTTTCAAGAAACGATTATTTTTTAAACATAAAATAATTTGTATGCTTGTTTCGTTAGATCCATACTTGTACTACAAATTATATTTTAAAAATAGAAGGTTATTTTCCTACTTAGAAACCCTTTCTTTCTCTTCCACAGTTAAAATGAAAATAAATTGCTAGATCACAGCAAAACAGGATAAGAAATGACTTTAAGATTTTATTTTTATAGCAGAAAATAACGGCAGAACTTTTGCCCTGTGAGTTAACACAGGTTGGAAGCCTACATACCTCAACATTGTCTCTACTGTAACTGGCCTCAATTTAAAAAGACGGTTAAAATAAGCAAAAGAAAAAGATTTAAAATCCTACTCTCATTAGGAAAGTTCTAGAAGAAAACATGAAATTATTTTTTGATAATTTTAGAAAAGCTTTCTAAACAAGAATTGGGATATAGGAGCCATAAAGAAAAAAGATTAATAAATTTGTCTACACACAAAAAATGTTTTATTATTTTTACTTTTCAATTATAGTTGGCATTCAATATTATTTTATACTAGTTTCAGCTATACAGTGTAGTGGTTAGACATGTATATAATTTACGAAGCAATTCCCCCCGATTAGTACCCACCTAGCACTACACACAGTTATTACAAAATTATTGACTATATTCCCTGTGCTGTACTGTACATCCCTGTGACTATCACCAAAAAAAAAAAAAAAAAAAAAAAAAAAAATTAAGTTCTTGCATTCCAAAACACATCACCTTAAAAATTAAAAAGACAAATAAGAAACATGGGAAAATATTTGTAACATCTACGATAGTGAAAGGGCTACTTTCCTTTATAAGTAAAGACTCTTACAATAAACATTACCTGTAACCCAATAGAAAAATAGCAAATCATAGACAAAAGCACAGATAGCTTGTAAACATAGGAAAAGATGTTCAGCTTCACCCATAAAGACAGAAATCCTAGTCAAATCATCGAGAATACATTCTTCATCTCACTGGTGGCAAAGCTCCACAAGTTTGCATACACAGGGTCATCAAAGTCACAGGGAACTAGCCACTCTCAGACTAGGCTGCTGGAGATGTCAACTGGTGCAGCTGCAATTCAGGGCCATTTGCCAATAGCGACATGCGTATGCGAAATGCATATGTGCTTCAACTCAGCACATCTTCTAGGAATGTTTCCTTCACATACATATGCTCATATCGGATAGACATCTGTGTGTATAAAGAGGTTTGTAATGAAAACAATTTGAATGCACCGCGTTAGAGGACTGTGCCAATAAATTATGTCACATACAATAGAATGTTTTGCAGCCATTAAAATAAGGCGTATGTGCAGCTATGCAATGATCACTGACATACAGTTAAGTGATAAAAAAAAAAAATGGTATGTATAGCACACTCCCATTTTTAAGTAATATACATGTTAACATACATAGAAAATTTCTGGAAGGCCAAACCAGAAATTGCCAACATTGGTTGTTCAGAGCAGGACCTGCTACATAATTTGTGGGGCCCTGTGAAAAATAAAAACATGAGTTCCTCGTTCAAAATTTGTTATGAATTTCAAGACAGCGACAGCAGAGCATCAAACCAAGTAGAGAGCTCTCTTGAGCATGGGACCCAGTGTGACTTCCCAGATCACAGGCCCCTGAAGCCAGGCCACCTCAGGGCAAGGAACTAGACTGACAGGGGTCTGAAATGAGAGGAGAATAATTTTCACTGGAGGCTCTTTTGAACCATTTTAATTTTTCAGAGTACACATGTATTAATGTTTCAATTACTTTTTAAAATTTTATTAAAAAATAAAATAAAAATCGCCTACCACCACCACCCCCAAAAACCCTTACTCTCCCTTTCCTTATCCAACAAGAGTCACAATTCTTAGAAATGTAGGTCTGGGGAGGTGGAGAGGGTTGGGGAGGGCAGAAGTGAGGGGTAGAAGGCAGGGACTCTTCCTCACAGAGGAAATCCTCTCTACACTCTGGGAAGCCCCACTTTAAATCCACAGGAGAGTTGGATGGGACCACACATTCCACTAAATACGGAATTACCACATTAAGACTGTTTGAAAATATTCCCATAGCCACAGGACTTTGAGCCAAGCCTCTGAAAAAAGCTCACACAGCCATGTAAATTCACACAGCCCTGTACTGGGTTGAAAAGTGGCCCTCACAAATCCATGTCCATCCAGAACTGCAGAAAGCGACCTTATTTGGAAATAGGACAGCTACAGATGTAATTAATTATGGTGAGGCCATGTTAGATTAGGGTGGATTCCAGTGACTTTGTCTTTATAAGAAGGCCATGTGAAGACAAAGAGAGACACACAAGAGAACGCTATGTGAAGATGGAGGCAGAGATGAGAGTCATATGTCTACAAGCCAAGGAACACTGAAAATTACTGGCAACCACCAGAAGCTGGAAGAGAGGCCTGGAACGCATTCTTCTGCAGAGCCTCCAGAAGAAACCAACCCTGACGACACCTTGATCTGAAACCTCTGGCCCCCAGAACTGTGACACACTCCATTTCTGTTGTTTTAAGCCTCAAAGTTTGTGGTGCTTTGTTACAGCAGCCCTAGAAAACTGCAAGCCCCCAACACTAAGCAATTCATGTTCCAAATCAGAGTTCCTCAAGTTTTTCTGTAAATGGGCAGATAGTAAATATTTCTGGCTATGTGGGTCCCGTGGTTTCTGTTCCAATTCCTCACTCTGCCACAGAGTAACCAGCCACCAGCAGCTGGTGAGTGAGTCAGCGCGGATGTGTTCCAATAAAACTTTATTTACTAAAACAGGTGGCTACACGATTTGGCCCTCAAACTATACAGTTTGACACTTGTTTTAGATGAGAAACAAAATAAGAAAAAGAAGCTAACCTAAAGGACCAGCTTTTGTGTAGGAAGAAGAGGTTAAATTACGATTCCTACCCGACTCCAGCCTTCAGAAACCACACAACACTGATCAATTTCTCCTACCTTCCAGAGCCCTGATTGCTTCATCTGAAAAGAGACCTAGAAGGCTTACATGACCCATAAGATAACTTTGAGTTCTCATGTTCTAAAGTCCTTTGAGTTTTTAAATGTTTCTTTTCAACAACTTGATTTCCTAATTAGAATCTGTAAACTCTGAGGAAAAAGTGATTTTATGGTGAAATAAACTATTAAATGTATAAAGTAAAATTGCTGTTGCAATCAAAATGTCCAGAACAGTTTTTAAACTATTCAGATACATTTACACAAATTTATCTGACATCTGTAGTAAGACTTTACTTCTGCAAATCATTCTTTATAAAAGTGAAAACTTACCGGTGTCTGTGTGGTGCACATATGCAAGGTAGATGAGAATTCCTTCCCAACTAAATGCACTTTTTGCTTGAACAAGTGACCCAAATTCTTCAAAATAAAATAAAGAACCTGACATAATCCCAAGAACTTCTGAATCATCATTTTATTGTTTCCATCATTTTGTAAATCTTAAATATTGCTTATTCACAATGGATCTACCATTAGCTATTGGACGGTAAACTAGATCATGACCTGAAAATTGTGAACAATTTCAAATGCTGTCTCAAAATTAATCCGCTGTCAACAATTTCTAACAAACACACATGCAGAAGAATTTTTCCAAGAAATCACTCACCCCACAATACTGTTCTTCATTGAAGATCTGGGGAGGCAGAGGAATCCCGTTTTGAGGTTTTTTTTCTCCAGGAACATTCTCTCTCATCCACTTCCTATTGTCTTCATCTCCAGCTATATCTAATTCCTTAAAGTCGATTTTATTCGCTTCCAAAAAGCCTACTACTTCTTGCTGTTTCTTCCTAATCTGGTCAAGAGTGGAGATAGAAAACTATTAGACTCGTTTTTTCAAATGTTTTGCTTATATTTACATAAACTGAATTCTTTCTCCAACTATACAAGACAAATAATTTTGCATAGTATTTATACAAGGAAAACAATAAAATCATACCTCTTCATCATAAAGGATCGACAGAGTGATTATTTAAATTCTGAAATTTTAATCTCATCTGTGTTTAAATCATTGTATAATCAACCTAATAATAGACATGCTCTCATCATAGCTTTTATGTGAGGTCTTCAAAATACTTTTAATTATCTGCTAAACTGTAATGCTAAAATAAATAAATAAACAAATAAGAATTGGTTGTAAAGAAAAAAGATGATGGGGAGGAAAGAAAGAAGAGAAAAAAGGCAACTTACTATGAAACTCAAATACCAAGTATACCCATACTAAAATGCACTTCGGTCACAGTTATGAAAATAGGAACATGAGTCACACTGAACAAAAGTAGCTTTAGAAATAATACAGGAAATTGAAAAGCCCACATGGAGATTATTGGAAGGGAAAGGACAGAGAAAAAGACTAGAAAAAGCTGATGGATGTTTCTCCCAGCACATAAAAGTGTGATGCAGCAAAATAACCCTGTTCTCCCACAGATTTCTCCTTTCCTACTCAAAACCAACTCCCAGAGAGAAAGCTCGAGCATCCTCTTCTCTACCCATAGGTCATGTGAATGACTGTATCCACCAACTGCTGTTTTTTGTGAAGATACCCATCTTTAAAGCTTAGCACTCCTTCTCAGAGACGATTACAACAGCTTTCTCCCTTTGTTCAAAGAACTCACTTCCAGAAATGCATGATGCCCTCTCTTACAAACACTAGTCTACAAGTTACAGCAGACTATAGAGCACATTTTAAGAACCTCTGGAAGAAACTTCCAGAGTGGTCGATGGAAAGATCAGTCAACACTTATTTAGTGACTCTCTACTTTACAAAAGACATCGTGCCAAGCTCTTCCTGGGAACAGATTCATAAGCTGTTTATTCGGGTGAAAAAAGTATAAAGAACTCATTTCCACAATCTAGATATAGAACATGCTAAAGATAATAAAGAAGCAAAATATGGTCATTTTTTAAAAGTAAGATTACATTTTGGGGTGGCCGGATGGCTCAGTTGGTTAGTGTGTGAGCTCTCAACAAGGTTGTTGGTTCAATTCCTGCATAGGATGGTGGGCTGCGCCCCCTGCAACTAAAGATTGAAAATGACGATTGGACTTGGAGCGGAGCTGTGCCCTCCACAACTAGGCTGAGGACAACGACTTGACTTGGAGCTGATGGGCCCTGGAGAAACACACTGTTACCCAATAAAATTTTAAAAAAGAAAAAAGTAAGATTAAATTTTTAAACTAGCATTTTCTTTGGCACGAAAATATCTAATATCTTAATTTTTAAGTCCTCTGAATAGAATATTACATCATTATGAAAACATCATTAAAAATGGTTTATAAGATATGAGACCCCTTGTCATTTTCATGTAACTTGTTTATCAGCAGAGGGACTAGACTTTGAGAATTCCAAATAAATGCTGTAGAAGGTGTGTGCTCATCTCATACCTAATGTCTAGATTCAAACCCTCTTTTGGTTAAATCCAATTTTTTTCATAGAGACTTGTATATCAAAAAATAACTACATATATATTTCATTTTTGCCAAAATGAAGGATTCTACCAGTGACGTGTGTATAGAGTGTCTAAACCAAAGTAGAAGCTGCATATTTCTCCACCAATGTGCCCTCCCCCAAACGCTATGCTGGGGTAGCCCTATACCTTTGCCCCTCCCCCAGGAAACTGTACTCCAAATCCCACAGCTTCATGGCTAAATTTCTGAATATTACAAAATCCCATCAGACCCGATGCAGCTTGTTGGACTACATTATTATGTTGATTTATTATGTTTTCTCTACATAATTTCCAACCGGTCCATAATTATTTGTGGCACTTTATAAATTACTTACTCCTTTAGCTATTTTCAGAGACAACTTTGCTGTTTCAAAGGATAGAAGTGTCTTCATTTTAAGCAGGCTTAACTTTCATTAAATATTCAGAACACAACATCCTTTATTCTATCCAAACTTGTCTCCCTTCCTTCTCAATTACCACCCCCGGCCCGGGAGTTGAATCAGCCTGGCCATGGTCCACTGCCATCTCACCAATATTATTTCCATCTCTATTAATCATCCCTCAGGACTTTAGGTGGGATGAAAGAGGGAGTTCATTTTATTCCATGATTTCTGAATAGATGAGAAACATTTCCCAAAGTCCCACCATGTTTCTTCTGTGAGACAAAGAGAGATGCAGAAAACAGGATGGAAAATCTGTTTACTATTATTCTTCACAAGATAAGCAATTGCATCTTCATGATACTGTGTTAAAAACATTTCTCAACCCCACCCAAAGAAAGAGGAGAAAAATCCAGTCTGCCTCTCTGTACTTCCCAAATGCCTGTAATTTAAACTGGGCCAAAGGCATCGCTGCTGGGCTGTTTGGAGCCCTTGAATTCTGCCCGCGGCTGGAGAGGATCTTAGGATGAGCCCAGAGGGTGGGCGAGGGGAGCCGGGAGCACGAGCTCACCTGGCTGGCATGGCTGCCTTCGCCCACACGGTGATGTCCACCCTGAGCGGGGGGCCTCTCCCCTGCTGTCCTCCCCTGTTCTTGGTGGGTCCCTGTTCAAGAAGCTCCACTGGACTCCCCAGGTCAAAGTGCAGCTCTTCTCCACGTGTCCTCCTGAGCTGACCCCCAGGGACAGGACTTCAGCTCCCAGGGGGGCCGCCCCTTCACGGACTGAGGGGGAGTGGCGTGCACAGCACCCCAGTAGCTCTCACCACGGACACTTGCCTCCAGCCTCCTCTCGTCCCTTCTCCCCCTCCAGGGCGCCATGGCCAATGCTGGCCCACAGGCTGCACCGCCTTTCTGAGCAGCCCCTTGGGAGGCTGGGAGGGGTGGAAGGGGGTCCTTGGGGCCAGTGTCATTCGGAGCCTTTAGGAGTTGTGTTGGCTCTGAGAGCTCTGTTCTCCTGTCCTGTTACACTCACTCGGAAGAAAGTGTTGCTCACTGTCCTGAAGTCACCGGCCACTATCGGTCACTGCAATGTGTTGGAGAGATCTTTGGGTCACTCGCTTGACACCTCTTGTTTATTGTCTCGTACAGTTAGGAGCCTTTCCAACTGAGGTCACTGTACTGTAATGAAAACCACACTGCCCTGGAGTGAGCAATGACCTGGCTCAGAAGGTCGCTGTCGGAGCAGGGACTCTGCACTTCAATCGCCTCACCTGCAAATGGACAAAACGCACCCTCCTCACGCGTTTTGGGGAGACGTGAGGAAGGGTGATGCGAGGAGAAGCATTTTGTCCCACAAGCTGAGAACCTGCTCTGTTACACACCCAGCAGCACAGTTATCTCATCTACCTGTCTGGATTGCCAGGCCAGGTAAGTACGTGACCACCATTTTAACATAACAAAGCTGAGGCGCCAGTGAATTAAAGAAGTTTCCAAAGCTTCCACCCAGATCCACCTAATTCAAGAGCCACGTTTCTCCCCTGGAGAGAAGACTGAGAAACCCAGGAGCCGTCACTAGGGTCTGTCCCAAAGACCGTGGCTCCAGATGCTGTGTGTATTGGAAACAGGAGCACTGTCCTCTCCTCCTTTGTCCCCCAACCCATGTGGCAATGGTCCGTAGGAAGAGAGGAGGGTCACACAGGCCACCTCCTGCTCCCAGGGTCTCTGCATCCAAACCCTGCAGCCAAAACCTGAAACCTCGCTTTAGTGTCAACTGTCAAAATAGAGATGTGATACACAGTGAACATGTGTGATCCCCATAGCTTACAGTTTGTTTTTTCCTTTTGCATTTATTTCATCCACCCAACAGGAGTCACGGTGCCCTTGTTGACTATCGTGTTTCCCCGAAAATAAGACCTAGCCGGACAATCAGCTCTGATGCATCTTTTGGAGCAACAATTAATATAAAACCTGGTATATATTATATTATATTATATTATATTATATTATATTATATTATATTATATTATATTATATTATATTATATTATATTATATTATATTATACCTGGTCTTATAGTAAAATAAGACCGGGTCTTATATTAATTTTTGCTCCAAAAAACGCATCAGAGCTGAGTCTGGCTAGGACTTATTTTCGGGGAAACATGGTAGGTCACAGGCAAGAATCCATTTTTAAAGCATACATACTAAAGAAATGCATAGTAAAGGTTTTACAGACCAGCACTGCGCACACAGCATAAGTCCCGGCAGCTCTCTGAGGTTCTCCTGCAAAGAAGCTTCTGGGTGAAATTTTCTTGCCCAGGAAATATCATTAGCACTGACGCCACAGAAATACTCAGTTCTCATTCTTCAGGATAAGACAGAAATACTTCCATTTATGTGGCTTGGGACAATTCTTCTGAAACCTAATCATCACAGACTGAGGTCTACTAATAATTATAACAACCACAATAATACTGATTAATATTAACTAACAATTATAATAACCACTAGTTATAACAATTATAATATTAACTAACCAGAGCTAATAATTACGACATCAACTAATAATTATAATATTTCCTAAGCACTGATTAAGTACTTGACACCAGGCCAGGCACCCACGCATGTTATTTCCTAAGTCCTCGTGACAACCTATGAGACAAAGACTATCCTTATCCTCCACGTACAGATAAGGAAATTGAGGCTTAGCAAGGTGACACAACTTTCCCAAGGTCACACAATTCCACGTGGCACCAAACCACTTGCTTAGGGAACCAGAACCTATCAGCTTTTCCAAGATTCTGGAATGAACCGTGACCCTCCAGGTCATCTGAGGATAACTAAACCAAAGTCCCAAACTTCAGGAATGTGGGACATGAAATAATCCTAAGAAATCCGGAAGTTATTCATTGTCTCCGGAAGGATGCGTGGGACCACTCCAACCTGGTCTACAGAACATGTAGAAGACAAGCAGGTGAGTGGTAAAAGTTTCCAGCAACGAACATCAACAGAATACTTAGAGCCCACGAAAACCGTTTTCCTCAAAAAATTATTTTTTACATAAAAAATCCAAAAATGTGTGCTCATTGTAGATCAACTAAAAGTTTCTGAGGTCATCGACAGCCGCGAAAGATTTTGCAGAGTTTTTACTTTTGGAATTTTTCTTCGTCTTCTTCTGCTAAGAGATGTTCTAGAAATCATTGGATGGTTGCTGATCCATTGGGCTCAGAAGGGACACCCAGGCTCTTTTGTCGTTTTCTTCTTGCTCTCTCTGGAAACCGTGAGAACTTTCAGGGCTGGCAGTGGTGGCATTCCAACAAACAACAGTTGGCACTGTCCCCTGGAGCGGTTCACCTAAGCTAGCATCATCGCTGACGCGTGACCGCTGAAACCCTAGCCGCCACCTGAGAGGGTCCAGGACCTGGATATAAGAGGAAACAGCCCCCTCGCTGGTCTCCAACACTCGGGATTCATGCAACTGTTTTCTCTCCACAACCTCTCTAACTTCTGCTAAAATGCTGCTCAAAATTCAGTCACCGACAGACAGTGCAGGTTCAAGCCTGAAATCAAAGCCCGAGTCATCCCTTCGGTCCCCGTTTTTGAAGTCAGATCCATTAAAGGCTGGAGTCTGGGCAAGAGATGCCTGACTTCAGAAACTTCGCAGTGGTGGATGGATAATTCCGAGCCTGGTCCCAAGAAAATCAAAGCAATGTTAGGGGGGTGGCTTCTCGTGCCTATTTTTGGTCTGTTTGGATTCCTAGAGCGTTTCAAACTGTGGCCTGAGAGATGTTTGTTCTTCTCACTGTGACATCATTTTCCTCAAATAATAGTATTACACACGCTAACTTTACACTTTTGGTATGGTTACATCGCATACACAAGTAATTACACCCAGGAGTCATTTTAGTAATCTGGTTTTTCTGTGCTCCAAACATTGTTACACAAAGTGTCATTTATTTGCAACTTTTATCTAAATCTTACAGAATGAATAGTGGAAACACTCCACAAAATCTCTGATACTATAATATAGGCGACACCACGACACAAATCCCATGTTAAAAATTCTAGTATCACACACGCCCCCCTCCTCATGTCCCCTTTCACACCCAGCTTACACACTCCATACACTTCTTCAATACCATGAAAAGAAACGCAGAAAAGCAAAGGGCACACAGGCTCACCGCAGAGCCACGGTTTACTTACTTACACACTCCTCAAAAAGTAATTTAAGGCCAGCGCTGGGCCATACCCGCTCCTTCTACTTCCAAGTCTGAGTTACCAGAAAATTGTGTCGGAAGAAAGCCCACAAATTCCATCAGACACCTACCGCTATGGACCCAGAAGATGTGGCAACAAACACTTTGATAACCATTTTGGTAGTCGGAAAGAGGACTCCCCCTAACACACCCCTGTGAAGGGAGGAACGCAGCGCTAGACAAATCCTGACAGTGACACAGACGAGCTTGTGCCAGGCGGGGCTGGCGGGGCCCCAGGGCTCCTCTGAGCTCCTGCCCCTCCGGCTTCAACTTAAGCTCTGCCTCTCCCAGGAGCAGCCCAGGCATCTTGGGTAGTCCCCTCCATTGGCCCGGGAATATTTGGGGACCTGTCAGGAACATATTTGATTGGTTGATAAAAGCAGTCCCTGGACCCTTTCCCTTATCACTTTAAATGCCCGACACCAGTCCCTAAAAGGCGAGGCTGCAGAGTGCACCAATCAGAGCCCCACAGAGAGATGCCTGGGGGTGGAGGGAGGTGGGGCATGGCGGGAGGGGGGGCGGACAGAGAGCAGTGGAGACGAGGAGGAGGGAAGAGCTCTTGCAAGCTGGAAAAGCCCAGAACACACCATTCAGGCACAGAGGAGGCTGTGTTTACAGGGCTTCTGGCAAACAAGCGGGAAGCTGCAAAATACTCACAAAGGCCTTTAAATAAATAAAGAGTGGATTCCTTACTTTAAAATTTTCTGGCAGATTTTTTTTTTAAATCAGTGGGCTGTCATACAACATGTTCCTTTATGAGTGGCCTGCTCCCAGTTTCTCCCTTTATCATCTGTTTCTCTTAAGAAACATAAACCGACAGATGCTGGATGCATAAGGTTTCACTGACATTGGGGACAAGGCAGAGAGACAGCGGCTGGCTTGTCAGTACAACGATTTCAACAAGCAAATTGTCCTCACTGTGTTAGAGATGGGGAAAAAATAATCTGTTTGTAACAGGCTCTATCCATCTTATTTATATGGATAATTTGAATTGTGTTCAAAATCTAGTAAGAAGCCTAAATGCTAGGGCCCAACTCTTCTGACGGGTGTCAACATCAAGATCAAGGCCATTAGAGGCAAAGGCCCCTTGGGGGCATATTCAGTTCTCTTAGATAACTGAGTCTCTCTCCTATTTTTAAAGTCCCCAGCTCATGGTGGAGGAGGTGGCACCGGCATCCTGAACCAGGGAGGGATCTGTCCAACTTGTGCACTGGCTCCTTCACCAGTCCCAGAGGCCTCGAGGCCTGGTCCCCTCCCACCCAAGCAGGTGCCTTCGATGAGAAAGGACACCCTGTCCCTGGAATGCAGTTCAAATTCATTTATATTAAGAGGAATGACTCAGATGACTCCCCCACAATAGAACTTAGACGTCAGCATGAAAAGCTAACTACTCCCCAAAGAAGGCCCTTGGTGAAGACAATTAATGGGTAACCTAAAACGAGAAATAAAGGCATGTTTCTATTATGTGGAACGACAGTGGTGACGACCACAGTAACTGCAGTGAGCTGAATGGCGTCCCCAAAAAATTTATGTCCACCCAAAACCTCAGAATGTGACTTTATTTGGAAACAGTCTTTGCAGATGAAATTAGTTGAGGATCTTGAGATGAAATCATCCTGGATTTTGGGCAATTGATGTCCTTGTAAGAAGAGGAGAAGACACATGGAGAAAAACACCACATGAACAAAGGCAGAGGTTAGAGATGCTGCCACCAGCCAAGGAACCCCAGGAACTGGAAGAGAAAGGAAGCACTCTCCCAGAGACTTCAGAGAAAGCAGGCAGACTTCACACTTCTGGCCTCCAGGACTGTGTGAGAATGAATTTCGGTTGTTTTAAGCCGCCAGATCTGTGGTAATTTGTTACAGCAGCCTTAGAAAACTAATACAGAGAAAAAAGTGCATTATGTTTAGTATGTAGCATGATCGAGGTGACCCCTAGAACAACCAAAAGGCAGTTCTTCAACTGTGGACCGCAAGGGCCTCTCTCCCTTCTATATGAGAAGGAAGCACCCTTTTCAAGGCAGAAATAAAGGCTATAGACTGGGGAGAGCTAGGAAAAAGGAGAGGGAGAGACCATTCAGATGGGAAAGAAAGTTCTGAGGAAACTCCATCTTTCACTTTCCTCCAGTCCTGAGAACCAGGGTTGGGATGGTCCCTTCACAATAAACTGCTGATTTTGTTACTGTCCTAGGAGGACCACCAGCCACCAACCAGCCCTCTTTCCATAAATATCAAGTCTAGGGTGATAGTTGATGCTCCCCAACAATAAAAACAACCACCATCCATCCATCTGATAAGTCACTACCGAAGGTTGTAGAAACAAAGCCCACAAAACTGAGGGTGGACACTCTAAAGGGGGATGATGTAAAGGGAAAGCCTTGCCCTACCCATCCCTACAACGCTGGAATTAAACAGTCTGCTTGGAAATGAGCACTGCCCCTATTACATAAAAACAATGTAAAAACCATAAAGGGAAACCATGATAAATTTAATTCTACACAAACATCAAAATACAATGTAAACAAAATTAAAAGGTAATTGACAAACTGGAGGAACTATTTGCAACATACATCACAGATCGTTTCACAGAACATCAAAACTTCTAAGTCACTTTTTTACAGATGAACAGCAAGTGAAAAAAGCAGGCAAAAGTCCAGAAAAGGCAAATCACAAAATAAGTACAAATGGTCACTAAAAATATGAAAAAATGTCTATTGTTCCCAGTAATCAAAGACGTGAATAAAATGAAAGAGGTCCCTTTTTGACAATAAAACGGGCATTTTAAAAAGAAGTAAGATTATCCCCGACGTAGGTTAAGGATTGGAGACGTTTGATGAGAAGTCAAGCTTTCTTTCCTCTGCTTTCAGAAAGCCTCCAAGTGGGCATATCCTTTGATCCTTCAATTTCTCATGTAGGAATTTATCCTAAGAAACAGGCAAGGGTGACTTCAAGATTCATCTGCAAGGATACAAGGCACTGACACAACGGAGGGAGGAGACATGAAGGGTGGGAGGAACAGGAGGAAAAGAAGTACTAGTATAAATGTGCCTTAATTACGCATGCCATCATCTAGGCGGTTTGTACTTTTTCTTGGCACTTTCCTGTTCAGTCTAAATTCTCTACACCAAACACGCATTGCTTTGTGATCAGATGTTCTTTCTCCAAAGAAATCCAACTTCAGAAAAGAGGGGTTAACAAGCAGGGGCCCAGGTGTCCACTCTCCCCACTGGGCCCACTCCCCTCCGAAGGCACCTGGCGTCCACACCTGCCCGCCTAGGTCCACTTCCTCCCGGGAAATCTGGGGTCTACACCCGCCTGCCTAGCGCCCTGCAGGGAGCGCTCTGCTCCCGGCCCACGCCCCTCCCCGGCGGAGAACTAGACTCGCGCTGTCGACTCCGATTCAAAACACCCGGCGCGTGGGCGAGCGCGACCGAGCGCGGGACGCCACAGAGGGACATTCGCGCCCACGGGAACGCCGCGGGGCCAGCCCGTCCGCCCCCGGGCGGCCCGGGAGCCGAGGAGGGACAGCGGGCGGCCTCCTCACAGACGCCTGTAGACACATCCCACTTCGCCCTCACGGAGAAATGTGGGGCCGGATTGTCTTCACGGTCCCGGACACCCGGCCGCCGGCCCACGAGACGCGGCCCAGAGTGCGCAAGTGCGCGGATCTCGCAGCCCCGCCCCTTGGCTCCTCCCTTCCCGCCCGGCCTCCAGTCCCAGGAGGCCCCGCGGGCAGGTTTCCGGGGCGACGCGTCTGCGTCACGAGGCCGCGGGGTTAGCACTGCTGCGGAAGCCGCGCGGAGCAGGTAACGGCCCCGCCGCAGCAGCCGCCGCCCTTTGCAGCGCGAAGCCCCGGCCCAGCCCCAGCCGGAGCCTCCTGCCAAGCTTCCCGGGCCTTCGGGTGTCGCCCGATCACTCAGCCTTGGCCCCTGCGCACTCGGGCCTCGGTGCCTCGCTCTCACTGTAGTTGGTAACGTAGCCAGGTGGGCCGACCCCTTCGTCCTGCAAAGCGCGGCCTGGTGAAGAGCCGCCCTCGGCGCGCCCCTCCCCTGCTCAGAGAGTGACACTCGCAACACATTCGGCGCAACACACTCGCAAGCCCACGCTGCTCCGCCGGGGGACCCGCCAGCACGCTGACTGGCCTCTGGGGGCATTCAGGCAGGGGGAGGCCCCGAGCTGGCGCGGGTATGGCCAGGGGACCCGGCCAGGCGCTCGGGCAGCCGCCAGTCACCCCGGTCACACGAGGACCCACTTCATCCCCTCCCCCCTAGTAGGTTTTCGCCTATACTTCTATATCTGAGTCTGATACCTTCGATTTTGCACCTGCCTACGTGCTTTTGCTTTTTGTTTTTTCCTTCTAACCTTAGCGCTGACATGTCCCCATCCCCAGCCCTTGGAAATCTGAATGCTTTGAAATGTCTGCTCTCTGTGTTCCTCACTCGCTCAGCCTTGGAACCTTTCGTCCACAATTTCCCTTTAGTGCTTTAACATTTCATTGCCAAACTTGTGCCACCAGGTAACTTGTTTCAGTCCAGTTTTTTACTGCTGAACATAACCTTGAACATTTTTTCTATCTACACTCACTCTCCATCAAAATGCCGGTGAGCCCCCGAACATACCTCGGGCCCTGACCCTCCCGTGTGCTTCAGACACGTGTTCTCAGCTGCCTTCCCCCATCTCTACTTAGACGTCTAAGGCATTTCCCACACAACAGGTCCAGACCAGCTCCTGACATTACCCCAAACCTGCTCCTCCCACACTTTTACCCGCCGCAGTTACTGGAAACCATCCTCCCAGTTGTCCAGGCCTTGGTGTCCTCCTTGACTCCTGTTTTTCTTCCTCCGGGCTTTCAGTCTGTCAACACATCCTTCAAATTGTACCCAGAATAGATGCACAAACCTACCATTTCGCCCAGCCCCCACTATCACCACCCTGTTCCACCATCAATCATCTGGTTCCTGGGTTATTTCAGTAGCCTTCTAATTGGTCTTCCTCCTTGTGCCCTCCCTGCCTGAGAACAGTCTTAGCTCTTTCCCCTTCCTCTGTTATTTCGAATGAATAATCTTAGTGGGAAAAAATGGAGATGAATTTTATAAAGTACAATATTTTTAGTGCGTATCCATTTTGAGAAATGCAAATTTTAAACCAGGTAGACAAAGCTACACAAGCACCTGACTATTAAGCTAAAAATTGTTCTTTAGCTTTCTGATGTACATGACAGTGTCCCTGGATAGAACTATGACAAAAAACTTTAAAACTGACTTACGGAAGAATCAAATATAATCCATAGACTCCTTCCCAGTGAGAAAAAGAAGTCATGTAGGAATTTAGGCTGTGTTTGTTCCCTGCTCTTTCTTGTTTGGTTTTTTAGAGAAGCACCAAAAGAGGCAAATTGAAATGGAGACGAATGCTCGTCCCTCTGCTGATCACTGTGATAGTAAGTACCCGGGCACTGAGACTCTAGTCTGTCAGTCACAGAGTGATGCCGTGCTGGCTATGACCAGGTCCCTGTCCTCAGGGAGCCAGTGGCCCCCACACACCTGGACCCTTGCCAATCTCCCAGCTCCCATTTTTTCCCTTTTTTCCATCAAGTGAAACCCCAGTTGACCAAAGTAACATGGTAGGATTACTGCAACTTGCAGAGGGTCTATGGGATGTAGCAGATTGTCAACCTCCACTTCACTCAAACTTGATCTCCCAGCTGCCCCTCATGCTGTCACTTCATAGAGGTGATGGGACTCTCCTCTTTTCCAGCTACCAGATCTGCAAGCCTTACCTACATTGTACGCATCTTACCTTCCTCTTGTCCCAGTCCACCCTGCCCTGTGCTTTGATCTCATTCCCCTCCCGCTTGTCAAAAACCCTATCCTGTCACTGTCGACGTTCCATCTCTCACTTATACAATCAGCTGTTCCATCTCAACTGACATTAGGCACAAATACATGCCCCCCACCCCATCTATATGCTCTTGACTCCCACCTTCCTCTGTCCAGCCTGGCCTTGTTTGCTAAGCTAGACCCTTATGTCCAGCAAGCTGAATGGCATTGCCTCATAAGACCTCTCAGATACCTCCAACCCAACACAAACAAGACCGAACAGTCTCCCACCACCCCACCCAACTGGGACCTGTACCACTGGAAACTGGGATTCCTCCTTGACCTCTTCCCTCACCCCAGCACCCAGTGGACCGCCAAGCCCCAGCGTTGTTGTTTCCTGTACATCTTTCACGTCTCTCCATCGTCACTGGTACCTTAGTTCAAGCTACCGCCTTCCTCCTTCCAGCCTTCTGCAGTCCTCTACTGTCTTACTTTTCTCTGTGCTGTTCCCTACACTGCAGCCAGAGTCAGCTCTTCAGAAGGCAGAGCTGATCATGTCATGCCTTCCCCAGCCTCCCTCTTTTGCTTGCTGCTAGCTTCCCATTGCTCATGGATTGATGATTCAAATCATAAAAATGCCATCCAGTGCTGCTGTGGGTGCTCACCCCCACCTACGTCTGGAGACCCATCTGGACCCTCTGGCCTTTGTGACTGGGCCCCAGCACACCGGCTTCTTCTACCCGCCAGGCCTTGGCACCGGCTTCTCTGTCCGTCCGCAGTGTTCTTCCTTCCTACCCCCATTCCTCTGCCTACTTAGTTCCCACTGACGCTTCATATCTCAATTCAGATGGTGCTTCCATAGGAAAACTTACTTCCCAGGCCACTAGGCCAAATTTCTCTGTCATATGTCCTCAGAGACTTGTATCTCTTTCCATTACAACACTTACAACAGTCATTATTGTGATTATTTTATTCCCGACATAGAAGCTCCACAAAAACAGAAACATTTCTGTTTGTGTTCATCATATTCCCCCACACCTCCCACAGATACTGGCACAGGGTAAGCACCCAAATGTGTGTTGAAAAAACTGAATGAAATGAACATTCTAATGTGTGAGATCTATCAAATGGGGGGTATTTCAGTACAGTTTTATTAAAATAGAAAGAATGAAAATTCTAGTAAAAGTGATTAGGTTAACACTGAAAAGTAGAAAGAAATGTGGCCAGGAGGGGGCGCTAAAAGTTTACACTTGTATAAATTTAGCCCTAGAACGCAACGTTCAATTTTCCTTTAGTGTGGGGCAGTACACTGCATTTGCCCCCACTTGCTGGAAGTGGGCACAGCTTCTGATCCTGAAGGCGTTTCTATGAGATGCTCAGTCTGGTAGTAAATTCAAGCATTTTGTCAAAAATAAATAAATACATATTATTGTTAAATGACTGAAACCTACATAACCATCCAGACTTTGAATATGGCACGTTTCCATATTATCAAATAAAGCTAGAGATTTCTGACATATGTAGGCATATTTAATGTGTGGATTTTCATGCTAGACTGGACTTTAGAAGTCATGGAAAACAATCGGCTAATGTCACACATTAAACAGTTGAGGACAAACAGTTGAACGGGCAGAGCTGTCACTATAACTCCCATGTTTCACACAAGCGTTTTCTCTTCTGTAACATCCTCCCTCTCTTCTTACTCAGCGTTAATTCTTAACCTTCCCTCTCCAATATCAGTGACCCACTTTCTGAAGCAAAAAAATTGAGACACATAATTTTAAAAGTGGATGCATGTTTGAAATAGTGTTCCTGAATGCCCTAAGACAGGTGATCGTCTTACCTATGTAATACTATTTGTATAAGCTAAGGGAAGAGCTTTTCTATTCATTTAACATCCTGCTTCACTTTGCGTCAAAGTTTGTATAAAGAATTCAGGCCTTCCATTCTGGAGGAAGACACACCCTCAGTTTGGGTCCTACTGCGCTATTTCCTCACGACCCGATTCAGGCCGAGCTCCTGGCAGGAAGGCCACAAATGACTCTGGGCTCTTGTCAGTTACAAGGAGGTACCTGAGGTCCACCTGTCCCATCACTGGTGATGAACGCTGATGACCTGGTCAGGGTGGTCTCTGCTAGGTTTCTCTGCAAGGTCACCATCTCTCCCTTTGTATTTGGTTAGTATTGGGCCAAATCCTGTTCCTTATCAAACTTGCATTCACTGGCCTTTAGCATCCCTTGATAGCAACCTCCACGATAGTTGTCATATAGTCATTATCTACTTCTGCCATTCCTTGTACATTTATTAGTTATTATTCTCTTCCTTTCTCATTATTTATTCATTTATATCAGTGTGGATTCATGGATTCCTAGTTCATTTAATAGGTTGTCATCTTACTATATATCCTCATGCGTTTTGGTGCTCAAATGTCATAGATTTAACCAGTGCAAACTTCAAGTTGGCTTCTGGGTCCTTTAACACATACCAGCCTTATCTTGTTGCCTGCCCCAGGCCTGGGATCCTCCATTTCTCCACGGCACCCTGATTCCTTTAAGTGGGGAGTTTACTCAGTCTGCTCCTTGTTACTGGGGTGTCATTGTTTCTAGAATCTCTCAGAGAGCAGAGATAGGAAAACTAGACCCACACACACACACACACACACACACACACACACACACACAGAGATCTATAACTATATACCTGTATCTATACACTTCTATATTCTTCATAGATATATAGATATATATTAACCCAATATTTCCTATTCTAAGCCAACACCTCAGAGTTCTTTCTGGCCTTCCCCATTTGTATGTAAGTAAAACCCTTTCAGGCAGTAAGAAATTTGGCTGTCATGATTCTAAATATATTTACTTATTTCTTCAATTAACTTATTTGCCTGTGCAATTAATTCCTGACCTTGCCAGCTACCTGTCAGCTTTTGTCACCAACCCCTTGCCCTCCCCTCCCTGCTTTCTCAGGATTATCCTGGATTATCCACCTAGCCTCTGCTCAAAGGCCAGCCTTCTTGTTTTCTCCTAAATCTCCATCCTGAATGCAGATGAGAGAGTCTGCTGTGTGCTTCCGCTGCTTTCACCAAAGCAGACAATCCCACAAGTTCCCAGGGTCAGTCAGTCACCTTCCTGGATATAGTCCAGAAGAGGTAAAGCAAGACTGTTTCTGGGAGCATAAAGTTACTTCCCGAAGCATTTGAACTTACCCTCTTCTTGGACTTCTTGAAATTTATAATATTTTCATTTACATTTTAATAGCCTGCTTTTAATCTCATTTTGATTCATTATGTTTTTCAGTATAACCTGTATTAGTTTCCTAGGGTAGCTGTAAAAAGTTACCACAAACTCAGGAGCTTAAAACAAGATAAATTTATTGTCTTCCAGTTCTGGAGGCCAGACGTCTGAAATGAGTCTCATGGGCTAAAAATTAAGATGATGTCAGGACTGGTTTCTTCTGGAGGCTTCAGGGGAGAATCCAGGACCTTGCCCTTGCTGACGTATAGAAAAGCCTGTATTTGGCCTGCGACCCCTTCCTCCATCTTCACAGCCAGCAGCGAAGCATCTCTGTCTGACTCTGCTTCCCTCATCACAGTGCCGTCTTCTGATGCCGCCTGTCTCCCTTTTATAAAGGCCTTTGTGATTACATCAGGCCCAGGTGGATAATCCAGGATAACTCAGGATAATCTCCTCTCCTCAGAATCCTTCAGGCGATCATACTCTGCAAAGTCACTTTTGCTACATACTTGTAAGGTGACAGATTATGTTCACAGAGTCTGGGGATTCAGATGTGGACATCCTTGCAGGGTGGTAATTAGCCTACCACAGCACCAAATGCAATCATAAATCTTAAAAATGGGAGTATAACTCCTTTTATTATGGCAGATAATGAGCTCCATGCAGACACTGATTAGAAAATGAACATGACAGGGAGATCTTTACATATCCACCCACACCTGCAGAGATGCATTTCCTTCTTCTCTTTTTCCAACAACTATGCAGTTGCATCCAATTCCTTAATTTTTGTCATTCTGATAGATGAAAGTGGAGTTTTAATTGTTTTAATGGGCATTTCATTAATTAAGAGCAAGTTTGAACATTTTTTTTTTATGTATCTTGATTGTCCATGTTTCTGTAATGTGCTTGTACTGTGATGTGTTCATGTCCTTTGCCCTTTTTACTAATGGCTGATTTTAAAAATTCTTTGTAAATTGAGGAAATTAGCTCTTTTCATATGTATTAAAAAGAGTTTTCTCAGTTTCTGATGTCCCTTTTGACTTGATGACTTTTTTTCTGTTATACAAAAGTTTTAAATTTTTTTGAAACCATTTTACTAAATGTTTCCTTTGTGGTTCCCGGGCTTTATTTCTTGCCACACTTCATGTTTTCTTTTAAGATTTGTTTTTAACATTTACATTTTTAATTCATCTAGTATTTATTTTACTGTGAGGAATGCAATAAGGATTCAGTCTTGTTCTGAGTTCCAGACAGATTTTGAGCCAGTTGCCCCCCGACCCCATCATTTATTGAATGTCACTTTTCTCCACCTTTATCTTACACCAGGTTTCCATATGTACGTGTTTCTGTTTCTGAACTCTTTATTTCATTATATTGCTCTCTCTATTCAAGCACTAGTGTCCGGATGTGTTAATGACCAGCTTCATATCTCAGTATCTGATAGAGGTAGTCCTTGGTCATCATTCTTTATCAAAATACTTTGTGTTCTCCCATACGGATTTTTCTGTGTGAATGAATTTGATATCAATTTGTCAAATTTTAAAAAATTATTCTCAGCATTATATTAGCAATACTTTAATTACATAGATTAAATTAGGGAGTATTTATATCTTTATCATCTTGGTCCCTCTTATATAACAACACAATATGCCTTTCAACTTACATAAATCTTCTTTTCTTTTAGTAGTTTTAAAGTTTACATTATATGCATAAACCTATACCAGATGTCTTCAATTTGGGGGGCAATATTGTAAGCAGGATATTTTCATCTATTTTCTAAGTCATTTTAATTTGCATATAGAAAGGATTGATTTTTATATCAATTTAGTAACCTATAGTTTTATTGCTTTCTCTTTATAGTGTCATGTAGGGTTTTCTAAGTATATAGTCATGTCATCTGCATATGATAAATAACTTGCCTTTTCTTTCCAATATTTATACCTCTTCTTTCTTTCTTATGTCTATTTTCATTTTCACCCCCAGAAAACTATTAACTAACAGAAGTGATAATAGGCATCCTTATCTTTACAGCGATATATATTAATGTGTCATTATTAAGCATGTGAGGTTAGCTCTTAGTTTGAGATATATATTTCTTTATCATGTTAGGAAAGCATTCATTTAGAACATTTTGAGTTGGGTCAGCAGCAGTAATAGATATGGAGACAGAAACTAAAGTAAGATCGAGGCACCTGGAACATTAAATTTTTTAATCAATATTTATTGGACACTTATTATTTCCTAGGAACTCTTCTAGGCACTGGGGATACAGCAGTAGACAAAACAGTCAAGAATACTACCATCATGAAGCATACAATTTAGTGGGGGAAGTCAGGCAACAAATGAGCTAAATAAGTAAAACATGTACTATGTTAGATAATGATATGTGTTAAGGGGGAAAAGTTAAGTGGGAAATGGAACAGGAAGTGTTGAGAATGAATGAGAAAAGAGGGAAAAATTGTATGTCAAGCTATTGTTTAACATAAAGCTGGTTAAGAATACAGTTACCTAGGAAGTCCTAGCCACAGCAATCGGACAAGAAAAAGAAATAAAAATCATCCAAATTGGAAAGGAAGCAGTAACACTGTCACTATTTGTAGATGACATAATACTATATAGAGAGAGAACCCTAAAGATTCCACCAAAGAACTGTTAGAACTGATAAGTGAATTCAGTAAAGTAGCAGGATACAAAATGAATATTCAGAAATTGGTTGCATTTTTACACACCAATAATGAACTATCAGAAAGAGAAATTAAGAAAACAATCACATTTATAATTGCATCCAAAAAAATAAAATAAAAATACCTAGGAATCAATTTAACAAAGGAGGTAAAAGACCTGTACTCAGAAAACTGTAAGACATTGAAGAAAGAAATTGAAGAAGATACAAATAAGTGGAAACATATACCATGCTCATGGATAAGAATAATTAACATAGTTAAAATGTTCATACTACCCAAAGCAATCTACAGATTCAATGCAATCCCTATCAAAATACCAATGGCGTTTTTCACAGAACTGAAACAAATCATCATAAAATTTATATGGAACCACAAAAGACCCCAAATAGTGACAGGAATCTTGAAAGGGAAGAAGAAAGTTGGAGGTATCATGCTACCTCATATCGAACTATACTATAAGTTTATAGTACTCAAAACAACATGGTACTGGCATAAAAACAAACACAGATCAATGGAACAGAGTAGAGAGTCCAGAAATACTCATAAACCCACCCCTATATTGTCAATTAATATATGACAAAGGCAAGAATATAAAATGAGGGAAAAACAGACTCTTCAATATATGGTGTTGGGAAAACTGGATGGATACATGCAAAAAAAAAATGAAATGACCATTTTCTTACATCATATACAAGAATTATCTCAAAATGGATTAAAGAATTAAATGGAAGACCTGAAACCATAAAACTAGAAGAAAATATAGGCAATGAATTCATTGACTTTGCTGTTAGTAATTTTTTTTTTTTTGAAATGTCTCCCCGGGCAAGGGAAGCCAAAGAAAAAATAAACAAATGGGACTACATCAAACTAAAAAGTTTGTGCACAGCAAACCATCCACAAAACAAAAAGACAACCTACTGAATAGAAGAAGATATTCACCAATGATACATCCAATAAGGGGTAAATATTCAAAATATATATAGAACTCATACAACTTAACACCAAAAAAATAGATTAAAAATGGGCAGGGGACCTGACTAGACATTTCTCCAGAAAGGACATACAGATGGTCAATAGATATATGAAAAGATGCTCTACTTCACTAAACAGAGAAATGCAAATTAAAGCCACAATAAGATATCACCTTACACCTATCACAGTGGTTGTCATCAACAATTCAAACAAATGTTGGCGAGGATGTGGAGAAAAAGGAACCCTTTTGCACTGTTGGTGGGATTGCAAATTGGTACAGCCACAACGGAAAATAGTATGGAGGTTCCTCAAAATATTAAAAATACAACTACCTTAGACCCAGCAATTCCACTCCTGGGTATTTATCCGAAGAAATCCAAAACACTTAACTCCAAAAGATACATGCACCCCTATGTTTGCTGCAGCATTATGTACAATAGCCAAGATATGGAAGCAACCTAAGGGTCCATTAATAGACGATCAAATGAAGAAGTGATACGTATATACAATGGAATATCACTAGGCCATAAAAACGAATGAAATCTTATCATTTGTGACAACATGGATGGACCTAGAAGGTCTTATGCTAAGTGAAATATGTCACACTGAGAAAGACAAATACCATATGATCTCATTTATATGTGGAATCTAAAGAAAATAAGCAAAACAAAAAATAGAAACAGACTCATAGGTACACAGAACAAAGTGATGGTTGCCAGATGGAAGGTGGGTTGGGGGCTTAGTGAAAACGTGAAGGGAATAAAAAGTACAAATTGGCAGTTACAAAATAGTCACAGGAATGTAAAGTACAACATGGTCAATAATATTGTAATAACTGTATGGTGTCAGGTGGGTACTAGACTTATTGGGGGGATCACTTAAGTAATGTAATTTTCTAAGCACTATGCTGTATACCTGAAACTAATATAATATTGAATGTCAACTGTAATAGAAAATTTTTAATAAATTACTAAATTAATACAAAAAAATACAGTTACCTACCCACAAAATAATTTGGGTTGGGAAACATAGTTATAACCATTTGAAAACTAAATCGTCCTTATGAATTGATTATAACTTCACTACAGAACATTCTCCTTTAAGAATTAGGATTTTCTGATTGTAGTAATAATCAAGAATCTGATAATTTGTGAGACTAATTATTGAGCCAGAAGGACAAATTTTAGTATACAAATGATATTAAGTCTATCAATATCAGTGCTTACGACCCAGTGCCCACCAGTAGTACCAGCTTCCTGGTATTTTTCTTCCTTTCATTATTTTCTGTCATTTACAGTCAAGTAACACATAATCCAAAAACTTTCATTATTTATGTTCAACTTTGCACTGGAAAGAACAGGCAAGTGACTTAGACCAGCTTAGGTTCTGCCCCCAACACTTTGTAAAGCACTGCTCTATTGTGGCCCCTTTAAATCTTATTTCAGCAGGACTGTTTTATAACTACAACCAAGAATTTCCCTCTCAACTGCCAATAGTCAACTCACCCTGACAGAGAAGCCTTAGTGTGTGAAATACACCGCAATGCATATGGAAATGAATATATATGTAAATTAATACTGGTTCAAAACTTTTAATTTCTTATATAAATATTTATTTGTGAGATCTTAACATTTTCTTTTTGCACTGTCATCCTAGTCTTTCAAAATATATTCTTTGCTTAAAAAGAAACGAAAACGTGTCAAAAAACATTACCCTAGAAACCTCCTAAGTACTACTACAGTGTGAAGAACCCTCTGCTCAGAACATACAGCTGACCTTCATACGTCTTCGGGAAGTGTAATAAAGAATAGCAGGTATGCATTCATTCATTTTAAAACATTTTAGCCTATGTTTGCTTTTTGTCTGCCTTGCTGCCAGAGCAGGGTGAAGTCAACTGAGTGTAATATTCTGAATGATGCAGATGTATGTATTTCTTGATCTTGAACATTCTTATTTCTAATTCTGTAATTAAACAAACATGATATACAAATATATTATTCTTGTAGGCAGCCACACCTTTTCACCATGGCACATTCCAGAAAAACTGGATCACAATTGTCCATTTAGAGCAGTTTCTAATTGTGAGCTGTATTCCGGAGTCATAAGGGCAAAAAAACTACAATAAGCCCTACCCACGATGACAGAGACAGTGAAATTACGCCTCAAGTGCAATAGAACAGGCATCACTATACTGTAAACACCATGCAGAACATAAATGCTGCCAAAATCTGAACTGTACATTACCATAAATTTCACATATCAAAAACCAGTGTGCTAAATCTAGTAAGCATTAATTATGTGATTACTAACTCTGCCCATTTCCACATGCTTGAAGGCAGAAGTTTGCCTTCTCCGTAACCCCCGTGCCCAGCAGACACTACATGTTCTTTGATTGAACATTTTAATTAATTAGTCAATTAAGAACATGAGGCATTTGGCCAAAGACCTGCATTTTTCAATAATGCGCCACATCATCAGAAATCCGTATATGTGGAGCCTGCATACATTTTTTATTGATAACAGTGGTGAGGTGTGGCTTATTTATGTTAATATGACGGCACTCCCAAAAAACAGAATCAACTTATAAGTGTAGTTACCGGGCTGGCACCAGTCACCCATCAATTACTACCAGATCAATGAGAAGGCTGGTGTTTACCAGACTGAGTATTCAGACCGCTGCTTGGTACGTGCACGTATTCAGGGTGCATCTCACTGCCGACTGTAGTAATAGCCCGTGTTCAAACTTGGTGTTTCATTGCTGATGATGGCGCTCAGGCTCAGCTTCCTGAAAAAGTGTGGAACTTGCAGTCTCAGGGGAATCCAGACAGACCCATATTCACGTCATCCAGGTAGAGAGTTTAGAACAGTTCTGGGGTCCTGGGAGTTCCAGAATTCTAGGAATGTTTGGTCTCTTTGATGGGTATAACTTATGTTAACTTCAAGTAATTGTTTTGGAAATTGAACTACCCTGATAAGATACATCTGAGTGTATTAGTCATCTATGCCTATGCAACAAATTACCCCAAAAGTAACAGCTTAAAACAATAGTGTGATTGCCCACCACTCCAAAACAATACTTTGATAAGATCATGATTTGATTAAAATTAATGGATTAGAGATAGAGAAAATACGGCATTATATAGATTTTTTAAAACCAGGTAGATAAACATTCTAGAAAGTATCTATTAACCTAAATAAAAGAAGTCGTTTAGCATGAAATCCTGTTCTTCCAGTTTTCTGCGAGGTCATTATTGACTTTGTAACCTCCTCTGGTAGATTCACAGTTTTCTATAAATCTCTCTCCAGTTTCCAAATTAACAGTTTACTCACTGGAAAAACAACAACATTGATTATCCTGAGGGGTCAGGAGTCTGGTCACAGCTGGGTCCTGTGGCTCGAAATGTCTCTGAAATATCTCTCAAGGCTGCGGTCATCTCAGGACTCACCCGGGGAAGGTCCAAGCCCCACGCTCACTCTGGCGGTGGGTGTAGGATTCCGTTCCTCACAGGCTGTTCGTCTGAGGCCTCAGTTCCTGCCACGCGTGCCCCTCCGTGGGTCGGCCTACAACATGGCATCTGGCTTCCACCAGTTTGAGCAAGTGAGAGAAAGAGAGGGTGACAGAAGCCAGAGTCTTTTATTCACCTCATCTTGGAAGTGACATCCGAGTCACACTAAAGGGGAGGAGATCACACAAGGTATGAACACTGGGAAGTGGGGACAGATGCCACCTGCCACACTGAGAGTAAGTTGCACAGACAGCCTCAGGAAGGTAAAGCCAGCAGGACTTATACGCTAGCCCCCACCCCCCCACTCCATCACTAGAGTGTGCCAATGCTCTCTGGGAAGAAGTGACTGTGTGTGGAGGAGTCACCTACTGGTTCCCAGCTGAATGCATGTCTACAGTCAGGTGATTCTTGGCATCCAGCATCAACAGTGAGGGTGCTGCTGCTGCCCTTGATGGCCAACAAGGAGCCCTTCACCTTTCTACGTAGTGCTGGACTCCCCTCCTAAAATCACACAGTGCAGACTGAGTCCATGGGAGCTCAAAGTGGTTCTTACGGAAAGAGTCAGGAATAGAGCTGTTTGGGCAATTGAAGCATTGTTTCTGTGTTCTAGCGTGTAGTATTATACAAGGGGCATGTCCACTGCCTCGGCCTGGAGGGGGGCAAAGCCTTTCCAGGTAGATGGTCCCTGGGCCTTCGGCAGAAGCCCAAAATGGACTTCCCTCATTTCCTCTCATTCTGTCTTCCTCCTTTTCTCTCTCTCTCTTTTCTGCTCCCACTTTTGCCCCAAGATTTGCCTTACTTCCCTAGATAAATAATGAATAGAAGGGAACTTCAGAGTCTGACAAAGGAAATATCTACAGATAACATCATACTTAATGATGAAAGACTGGAGGCTTTCTTCCCAAGATCCAAAACAAAACAAGGACTCCACCTTCACCACCACTTCTGTTCGACATTGTACTAGAGAGTCGGAAAGGTCCATGTTAGAAAAGGTGCATATTATTTACAGATGGCATGATCATCTATGTAGAAAGTCTGATGGGATCTACAAAAAAGTTACTGGAGTTAATAAGTGAATTCAGCAAGGTGGCCGGATCCAAGATCAATATGCAAATATCAATTGTATTTCTACATACCAGCAGCAGACAATTGGAAATTGAAATTAAAAGATAATAGCACTTATAATAGCAACACAATACCAGTTACCATGCAAAAAGATGAAATACTTAGGGATGACCCTAACAAAAGATGTTAGAGCTTTGTGTACTGAAAACTACAAAACATTGCTGACAGAAATTAAAGGAGACCTAATAAATGGCAGGAGTGTCTTATCCGTGGATGGAAAGACTCAGTTTTGTCAGAGTGTCAATTCTCCATGCATTTATCTATAGACTCAACACAATCCCAACTATAATCCCATGAGGCTTTTTCGTAGGAATTAACAAACTGATGCTCAAATTCCCGTGGAAACTCCAAGGACCTAAAATAGCTAAAACAACTCTGAAAAGGAAGAACAGACCTGGAGGACTAACACCACCTCATTTCCAGATCAATTATAAACCTGTAGTAACCAAAAAGTGTGGTATTGGTGTAAAGATTGAAGAATACATCACTGGAACAGAATAGGGAACCCAGAAATAGATCCACTTGTGGACATCTGAGTTTTCACAAAGGTGCAAAGGCCATTCAGTGGGCAAAAAATGGTGTTTTCAAGAAATGATACTGGAACAATGATGTCCTTATACCAAAAAAAAAAAAAAAAGAACTTTGATCCATAGTAATTAACTCGAAATGGATCAAAGTAAACTTAAAACTATAACATTTCTAGAAGAAAATAAGGAGAAAACCTTTGTCACTGTAGGTTATACAAAATTTCTTAGATGTGACACCAAAAGGATCATTGAAAAAGAACAAATTGATAATTGCACTTCATCAAAATTTAAAATGCCTGCAGACACTCTTAAGCAAATGAAAACACAAGCCACAGACTGGGAGAAAATATTTGCAAGCATATCTAAAAAAGGACTTAGGTCCAGAATATACAAGAGCTCTGAAAACTGAACAATAAGAAAACAGTTTAAAAAATGGACAAGAGATTTAACGTCTATTTCATCAAAGAAGATATAAAGATGACAAATAAGCACATATCAATGTTTACTAAGAAACCAGATGACTAATTTTTGTACTGTGTCACGCATGGGTGATCAAAGCTCCTCTTAGTCCTCTGTGAGCCTGTGATTCAGAGAGAATCTTAAAAAATATTGTAGATGGGGCACAGCGGCGTCCGCAAGCCTCAGTATTCTACTTAGAAACGGGGGAGAATACCACTGCATCCTAATCTGGTCCTCTCCATCTCACTGTCTATCACGTCATCACAGTGAGTTATGATTCATCGGAACGGTTAAGGGCTAAGCAGTCAGTTTCAACATAGACTAGTATTTTTTAACTCTCGAGTAGAGGTAAAATGATGAAAAGCTGAATAGCAAGTAGTTCCCGTAGACTTATCACAAGTTTTGACAAAACTTAACATCTTAATGTCACTGTGATGAATGACCGGGGTCAAATTATGTTCGTTTGGGCTCAAGCAGTATGGTATAGTGAAAAGAACTGTAAAGGCAGACAGGCCTGACTTAAAACTCAGTTCTCCCACTCACCACTTGTGACCTTGGACAAGTTACTTAAACTTTCTGAGCCTTAATTTACTCATCTGTAAAATAGGGTTAATAACAGCCGTTTCTCAGGACTGTTGTCACGATTAAATAAGCTAATACATGTAAAGTCCTAACTCTGTGCTTGGTATGCAGTAGGTGGTGGTGGTCATGCACAAGCAGTTACAAACAGGTTGTGTGGCAGCACTGTGTTAGGCCTGAGGTTACAGCCAGCACAAGACAGTCCCCAGGGAGTTTTCAGGCTAATGAGATTAGTCAAGTGGTTGTTCTGGGTGAAACAGTTGACGTGGAAATAAACTGACTCTTAGGGTTGCATCTCTTACATGAAGACACCAGCAGTGCCCTTGACAGTCCTGCTGTTTGTCCCAGAATTCCTCTTCCAAGAGGGGAAACTACCATTTGTTGATTGCTTACTATGCGACAGGAACAGTGACAGGCCTTTTACAGTCTCATTTCCCCCTATAATAACCCGGTGAAATCTGTGGTCTTATTCACATTTCACAAATGGCCAAGGTCACTGAAGTGAGTAAGTGACAGACCCAAGTTCAAACCCAAATCGGTCGGCCTGTAAATTGTCACTCTGTCGCACTCCCATGACTGTAGTAGTTGAACAATTTGTGACTAACATGAAAAACACTCTCTAATTAAGCCTTAATCCTGCAAGGCAGCATGAGGAGATTTCTCAAAGGCGTGTTCCGAGGTGGGGTAGGAGGGACTTTTTACAGGAGAGGTCAGCCAAGGTTTAGCTTGTGTCAGGAACAGCTGGTTAAGAAGCAAATTATCCTGTGAACTAGGAACCATTGTTCAGGCAATTTGGATTTATCAAGATGGGTGGGGAGGAAATTAGGGGCTAAGGTCATGAGCAAGAAGAGATGAGGAGGGGCACCTCTCAGGGACAAGGACAGGTGAGGCTCTGTCGGCTGCAGCAGAACATTTTTGGTCCTTCGGGGTCTCTTGCACCAGCATCTGAGTCTCTTAATCCAAATGCAAAGGGTCAAAACTAAGGGTCTTTTTCTGTGCTTCTACCCTTTGCTACATGGCAGAATGAGTCTGGGAAGATCAGTTCTTTAGTTAGGATTGAGTAATGTTACTACCTGTATGTTGTTTGCAGTTATGATGCTTAATGAAAAAAGTCCTGACCTTGAAGCTAGAAAACATGGACCATCACATAACCTGTCTGGGCCTGTCCCCTTTATGTGGCTGGGATTAGATGTTGAGAACACAGTTTGTAGGAAGTAAAAGCACTAGTTAAATATTAACTACAATGCTGATACTACTAAGACGATGATTTGGGCTAAGATTCCTGCAGTAGGGAGATTATGAACTGCCTTATGTATTTCTTCAGAAGAAGGCTAGAGAGTCAGGCAGGTACAGAAAGTGGCAGAAACTTATTTAGAGGGAAAAAAAAAACTCTCAGTAGAGAGAGTGGTGTCAGGAAGGACCTGATAGCCGCTAATTTCTCTTTGCTTTCTTGATAAAACAAGAATTGAGAGTATTCGATGAAACCAACAATCCTTTTAGAGAACCCAAGAGATAGATTCCTTTGTTTCAAACTGCCATTTAAGTAGGCAGATATGACAGAGATTCCAATGGCATTATTGTGCCTTAATACAGTAGCATTATAGAAATATAGAGCAATCTGGTTTGTAATGGAAGTTAGTTTTATTGAGTGTATACGTTTGAGGTCCTTCTTGTGTTTGATTTCCTATTCTCTAAAATATTTGTGACCTATTAATGAAGAACTACTCTGTTTAAATTACTGCAAGTTGTACTCAATTTGAATTAAATCCACCCTAAATTTTAAAAGTGTGACTCTCTGTAAGTCTTAGTTTTTCAGTTGTGCCCAGTTGTGCCCTTTGATTACAAGGACTGTACAACTGTGTGGTAGCATGTGCCCCGATTAGATATTAGGATCACACCATCAAATTCCATTTTTGTTTTTAGCTTTTAAACATATTTCTTTGAAGTTTAATTTACTATTGTTTAGTTTCCAAGTAAGATTTTGATTTTTCACATTGAATAGGTAAACATATACCCTGTTTCCCCGAAAATAAGACGTACTTGGACAATCGGCACTAATGCGTCTTTTGGAGCAATAATTAATATAAGACCTGGTCTTATATTATATGAGACCCAGTATTATATTATATTATATTATATTATATTATATTATATTATATTATATTATATTATACCTGGTCTTATATTATAGTAAAATAAGACCGGGTTTTATATTAATTTTTGCTCTAAAAGACACATTGGAGCTGATTGTCTAGCTAGGTCTTATTTTCAGGGAAACACGGTAGTAACTAAACAAACTTAGTTTTGATTTTTCCAAATCCACTATTCATAAAAGTTTGGTTTCTGTGTAGCTGGTAATATAGTAATTATTTACTAAACAAATGTAAATTTTCCATTTGGTAGATTTTCTTCAAAAGGGTTCCGAACACTGGATGATTTTCTTATGCAAATCAGCATGTTTTTATGAATTGCTTCTTCTGTCATCAAGTCATATATAATCAGGGAAATCACGTTATAGTAATCTAAATAAAGCATAGAAAATTGCAAATTTCCTAAATTAAAGTAAAAAAAAAACTTACAATCATGAATCAAGTAGATTAATTTTATTCTATATGTTTGATCTCAAAAGTATGTGATTTGATCATTAGTAAATAAAAATGTGTACCTCTCCACAGATATGTCTGAGTTTTCTGAGTGTTGCACTTCATACCAGTCATCCAGACTTAGCAAGCATGGTCATTTCTTCAGTTCCGATCAAGGCCAAAAAATCCCAACAAACAGCTAGCCTTACAGAATAAGACTGGAATGCACTAATTCATAAATTGTTGTCATTGTATCTACTCTGAACTTTATCTTATGTTACCTGTGAATATAATCCCACCAAAGTATGGTCTCAGGAGACTTATATTTTATGTAGAGAAAAAGACGAAAACCAAACTGAAATCTTTCCAGAAAAATACTGCAAAAGAATGTGTTGTTTCATGTTCTTAATTATCCATGTGTAGTTACATAAAATAAAGCACAGGTTTGTTTTAATGTCAATAGCTATCAATCTAAAGCGACATTTCTTCTGTTAGGTTTACTATGTCTTTGGCTGGTACAACAGAAACCTATGTAGATGAGTATTTCCCCAGTGTGGCCTTAGAAAACCCCAAGACATCAGCAGACTACAGGAGCAGCCCGAGCACAGCTGATCTTCCAAGGAACAGTAACGCTTCCGATAGGAGTGTCGATTACAGCAAATCTCAGTGTTCCTGTGGAAGTTTCAATTCTCACTATGATTATTCAGAAGACTTTGTTTCCGAGTGTTCAGAAACAGCTGTTAATAGAAGTTATTTAGAGAAACCTGTGGTGAAAGAAAAAAAGGAGAAGAAAAAATACAATGTTCATAAAATCTCCCAACTTAAAGGTAAGAAGCAAAATTTCCCACCCAAGACCAAATTTCTGGTTACAGTGACTTTATTATTTAGCACGCGAGTATTTGAAAGGGTCCATATTCAGTTTTATTATTTTTCCTTCTCGTATTATAAGTGAAATTTTCTAGAAGGGGTTAGGAAATAGAGAAATTGAGAATAACTACAAGATAACAGAAAGTTAGGCTTAAAATGTAAAGCCTAGCTGTCTTGCATGGCTTCACCTGCTGGAGCCTACTAGTGAGGTTAGTTCCATTTTTTAGTTAACAGGTGGCCTTGTTACAGAGTACCACAACGCTCGGATCTCATGGGCTTCTTGCCTTTCATCCCAGCTGAGGAATCATGGTTTGGATCATCAATGAAATGTAAATTCCTGTCTCAACACCCCAAGAAGATGGTCTCCAAGTCTGGTGAGGCATATCGGCAAAGATAATCATTTGAAACAGAGATGGTTCAAAAGGCTGTGGATGTCATTTCCTTGGGGATTTTTAGATGTATCAACATCATCAACTCCTACTGTCCAAATTGGAATTAGCTTGGTGATGGCCTTGATCTCCTCACTCTCTGCCTCCCCACCCAGACTGTGATGACTTCCTCCCATTTTAGGCAATCCTGGGCTTCTGAAGATTCTTTATGTTAGAACAGCTGCCGCTGTTTTCCATGTGACCTGCCATGAGTCACCACTTGGAGAATAATTAAGAGCTTGTGTAGGTGGGGCACATCTGTCACTCTCACCCACTATCTCTCACCCCCAGCCACTTCTGGATCATCTAGAATCTTCAGTTTCCGGTCTTCCTAGCTGTAAAGCAGGGATTCTGAATCTAAGACCCATGTCTGTGAACCCCATGAAATTTATGCATTTTTTGTGTGTTGATTTGCATTTGGGAACTTTTCTAGGAAGACGGACCCCATAGCTTTCACCAAATTCTCAAAGGTTAGAAGCCCCCTTTGTAGAAGCAGGGACCTCTACACCCACTGGCAAGGCCTATAACAGAAGATGAAAAGTCCAGTGCCTTCTCTCCAAGTGGGACTCTGTCAAAGGAAGTCTGTTTGTGGCATTTGGAAGTGGTCATTACAATAGAATATATATCCGGGTTGGGTTCTACACTTACACAATCCCTTAACTGCACTTGAACCCTGAAAACCAAACGTTTTCCATATCTTTGCCACCACAACTGACTTGGCAACAAAAACCCGACTTGAACTGACATGACACTGATCTTTATTTCCCTTAGTGTGAACAGTCATATCTATTTTGCTACAAAAATATTCTTTGATTCAAGTGTGCTGTCCCCAACCCTACTGGGATGGGAATACTGTGGGAAATACCATATATGCTCCATAAAAAATAAACTCCAAATTCAGAAACAGCCTGGCCTCAGGGGTTGATGACACAGGACCATGGAGCTCTCTGTATACATTTTATATTGAGTCTAGGCTTTGGTGGGCCTGTGCGAGAAGGCAGTTAGCATTTATAAAATGATTTCTACAAGAAATGAACTGCATTGTGAGTTCTAAGCACCTTATAATTTAACTTTTTAAAACTGAGTCCTCATTTATTTGTTCCACAGACATCTATTGGGTTCTTTATGCAAGATCATGTTCATAAATTGGGAGCAATCTAAATTAATTCAGCCATTTCACAGTGCACTAGATTTCTAAAGGGTGCTCTGTATGAACACTGAAATTATTTTAAACCAATCTTGGGTGCATCTTCCACTCAAATTTTATGTCCTTGAGGATCCTTGCACCAGTGTATCAAGAACTTAAAACAGTAGTTGTAACATCAAGCTTTGTCACAAAATGATAAAGTGTTTCCTTTGGCTTACCCTTTTATTCTTTTGTTCCCTTACAGTTCATGTTTTGCAAACATTTCCCAAAGAAATTTAAGCAGCAAGTACTTAGTATAATTCGAACCCAAAGCAAAGAGGCTTAATATTTTAGCCAGCGTAGCCCTTCTCAAGTGAATGTTCAATGTCTGTTCAGCTTTCTTGTCTACTGAAAGCAGATCTCTGACCTCAGGGGCTGGGAACACTGGATCAGAAATTACCAATACACATCCAGGATTCACTCAAGAATAATAACATCAGAGATCATTTTCAATTCCCATCTTAGAAAAGCAAATTTATGGCAGAAAACTATTTCATAGAGAAAAAATATGAGGAGGAAATGAGGACTTCAATTAGATAGGATTTTTGTTTTAGTTAAGTATTAGAGATTAAATCAATGTAAACATCAAGCAATTTATTTCTATAATTTGATTGTCAAATATTGGTCATTTCCTTCTTTTGTAGAAAAATGTACTTTCAGAATTCTTTCAATTATATATCCTTCTTTGATGTGTTTTGTCAACACAATGCCAAAACGTGTGATAGTCATTCAAAACATTGGTATACCAGAAGAGAAGTTGGTTTACTGCCTTCAATAGCTGGGACAACCTTTTGCCCTGCTGCCTTTAGTTGGTGTAGGTGGAAGAGGTGGAAGACCTAAATTAGTGTTGAGATACCCTCTCTGACAGACAGGCGTGGGAACTGTGGAGAACAGGAAGGGAAAAGGCCCTTTCTTTGACCTTCTTCTTACCCTGGTCCTTGGAGGAAGTGGGTCGTTATCTATTAAGGTGAAATACAGTGTAGACCTGGAAGAGAGAGAGAGAGAGAGACAGAGACAGAGACAGAGACAGAGAGAGACAGAGACAGAGAGACAGAGAGAGACAGAGAGAGAGAGAGAGAGAGAGAGAGAGAGAGAGAGAGAGAGAGAGAGAGAGAGAGAACCAACCTGGTGGAGGGCAGAGCCAGCAGGAACAAGTGAGAACACGGAGCTGAACCAGACTGAGGGCATGAAGGGTGCAGGAATGGAACAGGACAGTGAAACCAAAGAGGAAACCGACCAGGACAGGGGACTTGATGAGCCCTGGGAGGGCGAGGAAGGAAACCGCATGGGCAGAGAAGTGCGCTAGGAGGACAGGAGCGCTTTTGAAATGAGGGGTGTGGGGGGGAGGGCAACCCTGGGAGAACGGACCTAGGAAGGAGGGAGCTGGGGCCTGTGAAATGTGAGCGCAGTGAGCACGCTGCATTCTAAGCCCTGTGAAGCGTGCCTTTTTGGTTAACTATGGACTTACGTGTACATGTTTTTGGTAAATTAACTTAATTTGAGGAAGTGTTTTAACTTTGTGTTTTAAAAATTAGGTAGCCTAAGAGTGGTTTAATCATTCAGCTAAATTTGCCTTAATTGTGTGAAATGGGATAGAAATTGTAAGTTTTATCATTCTTATTATGTGTAGGTTAGGATAATGAAGTATAAAACCATTAGAGATTAAACCCTATTTCAGTTTTCTATAAGCTTCATAGTTATACAAGTATGCATGATGTATACAGTAGGAATTTATTCTCTACCACTCAAGTGCCAAGTGGTATATACACTTTCCTGAAGCAAACTGGCTCTCCTCTTCCACCCACCCACTAAAGTAGACAAGAAATTCCATCTCAGGTGTGTTTGGGGGATGGAGGACAAATGGAGGGCCTTCCACAGACAAGAACATGTGGGGAAGGGTCTCTGGTCCTTCCTTGTCATCACTTACGTGTTCCCTGTCCAAGCCCATGTGATGGTTAGAAGGCTAACGCCTCCTCTTTTCAAAGCACCCACGCCCCCTGGGCACATGCCTTCCCGGGCCCTGGCCAGTGCTCCTGTGGCCGTGAGGTTTAGTCCCCAGGCCCCAGCCATGCTGACTCTGCCCCCCTCCCATCACTGGAACACACACAAGACAAGGACACAAGCCTCCACTGCCCACATGACCCACCACCCGTCCTCCTTGTGGTCTCAGGGAACTCCCTCTCCTCTCCAGGGATCACACCACCCAAGAGCTAGAAGACATTACCAGTTAGAGGTCACGTTCAGCCATGCTAGGCAAGGCGCAGCGTGACAGCCACCACCCACTCGTTTTAATGCAGCCTGACCCACATCACCCGTGTTTAGGGCTACCCTAGCCAGTGCCCAAGCTATTCAAGAGGGCTGGACACAACCACAGGCACCTCTTCACTGGCCTTCTAGTAGGTGTCACAGAGTCTAGCCTGTTCTGCTTTCCAATTTTCAATGTGCTCAAAAGCCAATACCAAAATACTCCAACATTCAACCATAGCCCCTACTGAATTGTTACGGCGGGAAGTTAAGTAAATACCATTGGAAGCACAGTTGCAAAGGCAGCGTCAATTATCGAGGTGATACTGTGATGACAGTCAAATCCATGTGGTCTGTCATAGCCAAGATTCACATGCTTTATCCCCAGAAAGCACCCTGTTTCTTCTGTCCCAGCCAGAATCACCGTTCCCATTCCAAACATATTAAGCCGTGTCCCAGAGAATGTGTCCATACTTGGCCAGTAGCTTAAGATTAGGACCCCAGTGACGCTGGGCATGACGTTCCCTTCTCTCCCCATGGTGAGGACCAGATAGTTTAGATTCTAGAATCCAGATTCAGCCTCTCTTTCTCAGAATACAGACATTCTACTATGTACACATGCACACACAGATGTGCACATATACGTACATACATATCACACAAATGCACGTAGACATGAGGCTGTAGTGTAGGCACGCAGACCTGGGTTCTGTCTCACCACTTACTAGCTCTGTGCCCACTGACCTGTGACATTACTATGCATCAGTTTGTTCATCTTTAAAATGGGATGATAAAACAGTGATGTTATACATACATTTGACATACTCAATTTCAATTACACAAGCTTGCTGTAATATTGTTTAGATACTTTTTATTTAAAATGCCCTGCTCATAAGCCCCCTAACTATATTCAGTGTCCAGCAAAAGTAATGCAGGAAAAATTGTCTGTGTTGGATTTACTGAGAAATGGAATATCTGGATATATACTCCAAGTACTTGAATGCCTTTTTAAAAGGGTCTTTTTGAATAGATGAGATCTTCATATATACCGTTAGGTTCTAATGTTACACTCTACCCCATGATGTAATTGTTAGAAGGATTAAATCAGATAATCCATATAAAGCATTTAGTTCAATGTCTGCTATATGGTAATAAATGCCATTATCATGATTTTTAATGTAGCTTTTATAAAAGAAATTAGTACACCTTTCAGAATCAAAGAAGACCTGGTTTTCAATCCACTATGTCACTTTGTGGTTATGTAACCTTGGACAAACAACTTGAATTGTCTAGCTATAAAATAGACTACCACTGACCTTAAAGAATTAGGTTAAATGAGGTATCTATATATGAGCCTGTATATAAAGTACCTGGCCTAAGCATAGATATTCATTAAAGGTTAGTTCTTTTCCCTTTTAGTTTTCATTGAGTATGTAGATGTGTGTAAGGGGGTGTTATACATACATTCATATTTGCATATCTATCTATCTATCTATCTATCTATCTATCTATTACTAGTAAATTGGATTATCTGCTTACACAGGCCAGAAGGAAATCTCAGTTGGAAAAAAGCACAACTGGAATGCACCATTTTTAAATCCTAAAATCAATATGGTTACCCAAAGAAGAGATACTATGACTCATCACATCCTCTCAGCAAGGCTTAATAAGATTAAAGAACTAAAAAATGAATTAGCTGATATACATCGTAAATGGGAAGCCACAGTCATAGAAAACCAAATTTTGAAACAACTTCAGGTTAGGCACTTGAAAGCTATAGGCAAATACGAGAATTCACAAAATAATGTACCTCAGATTGTGGTTAAACATCAGAGTGAAGTAAAAAATTTAAGGCAGCTACTTAGGAAATCCAAGGAAGAGGAAAGAATTGTATCTAGGAAACTTAGAGAAACGGACAGCAAATTACTGAAGACTAAGGACGCCTTGCAGGCACTGCAGAAACTTTCTGAAGACAAAAATCTTGCAGAGAGAGAAGAACTTACTCAAAGATTGGCTACTCTTACGATAAAAATGGAGGCAAATGACAAAACAATACAGGTCTGTATTTCAGAGGCCTACAAATGTTAAGGTCCCAAACATTAAGATGGAGAGGGTGCATGTCCCTCCTGTGCCTGTGTGATGAAGCTCCGCAGGCCACCCTGACACTGTTGTCCCCTGGGGGGCACGGAGCGGGAGGGGGAGGCTTGAAGGAAAGACAGAAACAGTGCAGCACTGGAAAGGTTCCTTCCTTCAGTTGGAGTGTGCAGGCACTCATTCTACGGATAGGCTCTGTATCTGAAGGTGACCCTTCTCTAAGACAGCCCAGCTACCAGTGTTAGGGGAGACATTTCCCCATGTTGGTTGGGTTGGGTTTGAGCTGGTTTGGATTGGATGAAATCTGTCTTAGAAACTAACCCTCTACTTCAAACTGGTTACTAAAAGGCTACTTCCCTAAAAACCTAATGGCACATCTCTTCAGTCCCTCCCCTTGTATTCTCCTTCACCAGTTTGTCCAGTCACTACCACATAGATATTTCTGGTATTTTAGAAATAGTGATTTCCCCCAGATAATACTCCTGGGAACAGAGAATGGGGCAGGAGCTAAAATAATTGAAGACATGAATGGACTGATTTTCCTCAATGGTACATGGTTGTCCAAAGCTTGGGGATTCCATTCTAAGGAATGATTTGGGAGAACATCTTGATTATATTCAGAATTCTGTCTATTTTCTGACATTTAGTTTTTGGTCTCTATAGACATAAACATATGAATGGAATTAATTTGCTGTTTAATTCCTTAATACATGATGGCGAAAGGAGTATTTTCTATAATCTTGAAATAAGAAAATATCAAGTTCATTTCATCCACTTTTTTATGTTATTTCTTCTTTGGTAAAATCCTCCTCTATTTGCAAAGAGAAATTTCTCACATAAAATGGATGTGTGAGCTACAGAAAATAATCAGGGATCTTGTTTGCACCGGAGTGAGCAGCACACCAAGTTTCCCTTATTTGAGCCTTTCGGTAGTTAGCATATATTTATCATGCAAAAGGAAACGCATTTTTATCTCATCTACATATTTTTACATCTACATGTTTAAGTAGTTCATGTTTCTATATAAGGAAAACCAAAATTCAAGAACTAATGACTATTTTCTTATCAGAAGCACTTGGTTGCATGGGAAAATTCCGTTTGATTGTAGGGCAATTTGGTTAAGGGCAAAATGTTGGAGCGCCAAAACATGTAGGTACTTTTTTAACGTTAATATTTTATAGGGAGTGGGATTTTTAGTGATTATTTTATCCTTTTTGCTTACCATACTTCCCACTTTTCTTTAATGAGAAATTATTAATGTTATAATGGGAAAACCACACTTTATGAAGAAAAAAAAGGAAAAAGAAAGAAAAGCCCTTTAGCCAAGCCTCTGTCAAAGTCCCAATCAAACAGTTCTCCAATGAACTAGTTCTCATTCTAGAGAGAAGGCGATTATGCAACAAACAGCAAGTCCTATTGTAGAGGGTGGCCGTGCTGAATTAGCCCTCACACTGCCTTATAACTCGTCTGTGTGGGTGCAGCTCTGCGAGTCCCTGTTATAACTTCCAGTCTGTTACCAGAATCACAGTCCACAATTGTCTGCACTGGTGCGGGACAGCCCTTTAGAAAGAGAGGCGTGAGAGATTTTTGAAGAATGTAGCAGGTTATTGTCAAGCACCGCCATTTCGTTCACCATCATTTCCTTACAATGATGATGAAAAAAACAACACCGATTCCCAGCTGGGGCCCATGTCTGCCTGGGTTTCCTCCAGGGACTCCGATCTCCCGACACGCTCCAAAGCTGTGCACAGTAAATGAATCGGTGTGTCTGCCTTGTCCCAGGTAAGAGGGTATGGGTGTGTGAGTGGCCCTGCGATGGAAGGGCGTCCTGTCCGCTGAGCTGCCGGGAGAGGCGCCGGCCACCCACCACCCTGAACTGGCATAAGCAGGTTGGGAAAGAAGTCTCTTACTTATTTTTATTTATCTTTCTTAAATGTATGTATAACTAACATGTATTTCAATGTTTAATATTGAAAGTGTTTTGGATCTTTATTTAGACGTTTGGTGATGTTTTTTATGACCAGAGATATGCCATAGGAACTTAACTCTAATTTATAGTTTATATCAATTAGCCTGTGGTACATTGGCTTTATTATATGTCACAGTTTCCGAGAACCTATGCAAGACATTAAGTGAGGACTTACTGTACACTCTGCCAAGTTAGCAGAATACTTCATTTCAACAGAACTGCTTAGGTTTAAAGTATGGCATTGATGATATTTATTAATTTTCAGGATCTGTTCAAAAAAGATTTTTTTTTTATAGCAAATTCTAAAATGTGCAAATCATTAGGTTCAAACATATGATATTTATTCTCTCAAGTTTGGGTCTGGGATGTCTTTTGGCTTTTTGTGTGTGTGAGTGGTATATTATATTTAGTTCTAATATGTCCCCTATGCAGACCATCCACTAAAATTGCATTAAACATTTGTACTTTTCATAAGTGTAATTAGTTCCATTACAATAGAAGTGTTTAATAAAACTACACTGGTTACAGACTAGTTGAAATATATACTGATTGCAGAGCTTGGAGAAACAACTGAGGTTGAACAATAAAGCCTTCCATCGGCAGCTGGCCATCGAGAGCCAGAAGACTTCAGCAGCTCAAACAGCTAAGAACACCCTCCAAATGGAAGTGAAACACCTTCACCAACAACTTAAGGTACTTCTTTTAAAGCAAAATGTAACAAAATTTGTGAAATTCTGCTTCCCAAAATGTCAGAGCTACTTATGCCTATTATATCTTTTCATTATTTAACTTGAGGAATATGTTTCTCAAGTTACCTTTTTTTCCTACAATCATCTGAACAGATTGAGTATCTGAAATTACTATTAATAAAATGCGTTAACAGCCTGGTGAATGTGTACTGTAATTAGAAAACTTAAAGCTCTATTCTATTTATTAATAGGACTTCTTGTTATTTGTATTTCATCACATGAAGTAATATTACTGTATTTTATTAACATTTTAATGGAACCCAAAATAAGTTTTTAAACTTAAAAATTAACTTATAACATTAAAATATTTAGAGTAATCTTAGTGTCCCATAAATTTATTTTAAAGTCTCACTTGCAAATATTCTTGTCAAACTGTCCTTTAAAGAGTGCTTTAGGGGAGCGTTTGAGAGCTGCTCTCTGGCATATACCGTCAATTTGGCTCAACTAAACTTATAAAAATTCAGAAATAAATAAAAATAAGTGTGCTTTAAAAATGAAAATTAAAGATATTTTTTCAGACTTCTGCTATCTTTCTGCCTTCAAGATTTCTAAAATGTCCAACAAGTTGGAAAAGCTAGATAAATAAGATACTTAAGAAATATAGCTCTTCAAAGCCTCAACTAGTAAATCTAAGCTTGATTATTTAAGACATGAACTTTATTACTATGGGTGGCGAATTCAGATTTCCCAGGAGCCTTGAGAGCGCTCAGGGGCAGGGGAAGGATGTTAGGGAGAACATACAAATTCTCCCTTCATAAAGTGGGGAAAGAGTTGTTTCTTTCTTCTCTGGAGTCTCAGGAAACTACAGAGAAAAGAATATGCCAGAAAATGGACATGACTGTAGCAACCAGCTTAGCAACGGAACAGAAGAGGCTTCGAGACCCACTGGTTGAGGCAAACACACACACACACATGTGGAGACGCTATCAGGGAATTTTGAAATCAATGTTGTGCTTTCATATGCAGCCATATGCATATGAATAGTTTGCAGTCATTAAAAAGCAATTTTGACAGCAGAAATGCTTAATACTTAATGAAATACTTACAGAAAAGAAAATACATAATTCTATATATACAGTAAAATCCAAATTTATTTTTTTAGTATATGTGCTGCCGAAGCGAGCACCAAATTTATTTTTTAAAAGAAGAGTAGATATACCTTCACATGATGGATTTCTGTAGCTCTGTAAGAAGGAATGAGAAATCTATAGAGTAAAAGGGAATAATCTGCAGGATATTTTGATAAATGAAAACAAAGGAAGGCAGAGGAAAGTGTGTAGTATGCTACTATTTAAGAGAAGGGGGCAATACAAATATATCCACATATTTGCTTAGAGTTTTAAAAGAAAAACAAAAGTAGGATAACAATGGAAGTAGGAGGAGAATAGAGTAGAAGGGACCATTACAGAACCTAGATTTCTTGAATATCTTTTTGGTAGATTTAACTTTGGAACTATGTAAATATTTTTGCACAATTATGAAGCACAATGAAATGTAAAAAGAAATAGAAAAGCATTCCCTAAAAATCGGAAGTAACGTGAAAACTAGGAGCCGACTGTGTGCATTCCAGTTGTGACATAATGTCACCAAGACACCATTCCAAGCGACTTAAAACACATTCATTTTACTGCAGATGCCTAGTGAAATACATTCTTGGTGGCAGTGTTGTTATGTTATTTGGAGCCTGTTGTGTGTATCTTCCGGGATACGGCACATGATGAATGATGTTGGTGTCATCGAGAACTGGGATTTGGGGAACGAAAGAAAGAAAATACAGAAGAAAGAAAAGGTCAAATAAAAATCCAGTAGTCCTGATTGTGAATTGAAGTGCAAATATGAGTTTATGATATATGTTATCTTTAAAAATACATACATATTTCTTAATGTGACCAACGCAGTAGCAATACGTACCCCTAGTACCCAGATTATGGTCTTCAAATTCCATACCCCACTAAAAAGAACCAAGGCGCCTTACAAAAATTCTAGGTCTGGAGCATGAAATGTACTGTGTGAGCTGGGACATATTATCATCCAAAAGCAAGGAAACTATATGAAGGAGACTCAGGAGCCATGTAGAATAGATTATTACTGGCCCAAGATGGGGCAATCTGAGCATCAGTAACCTGACTGCATGGATTGAAACTTTTCAAATACATATAAATCCAAAAGTTCATAATGATACTTAAAAAAAACAAAAAAAACATCTCAGTGATTAGTCACCTTTAGAAGATACCAGGGAACCCGCACACTATTTCAGAAACTGGTAATAGAGGAAAAGAAACAATTATTTTTACCTTTCCTATACTCAGAGTAATCAAATAGTTGTGAGGCGGGAACAGCCTCCTTATAAAAGCATTTCATCTGGGTGGTGAACACACAATATGGTATGTAGATGATGTATTACAGAACTGTACACCTGAAATCTATGTAAACTGACTCACAATTGTCACCCCAATAAACTTTAATTTATCAAAATAAAAGCATTTCAATTAGTAATGAAGAAGGAATGATAGCATTAGAATATCACTATTTTGGAGCTCCTAATGAATGATTGGATCTAAGCAATGATCATCCACGGCTGCGAGCATCACAAAAGAGAAACCACCAGATACGGACTTCCTGACTGATGTACACACCACCACCTGTGGAGTATTCTTGCCCCCAAAACTGTACCTAGATCTGCTTAAATATGTAGACCTAACTACCAACTTAAAAGAAACACAGGTGGCAGGGGAACCTGATAAACAACATCTCAGGGGATCTAATCAGCAACATCAGATTGTGGGAAACTCTACAACACAAACAACCCAGTTTCTACAACAAATAAATAGCAAAGAGAAACAAATAAGAGTTGAGGATGGAAACTTATAGATTAAAAGAAGCTATGAGAAAAATTCAACTAAAAAACAACCCAATTCAAAAATTGCCAAAGGACTTAAATATACATTTTTCCAAACAAAATATATGAACAGCCAATAAGCACATGAAAAGATGCTCAACGGATCATTCGAGAAATACAAATCAAAACTGAAGTGAGATACCAGTTCATACCCATTAGGATGGCTACTATTAAAAAAAAAGTGTTGGCAAGGATGTGGAGAAATTGTAGCCCTTACAAACTGTTGGTGAGAATGTAAAGTGGTATAGCCACTATGGAAAACAGTATGGCAGTTCCTCGAAAAATTTAAAATACATATGATCCAGCAATCCCACTTCTAGGTACATACCCAAAAGAACTGAAAACAGGGTCTCAAAGATATTTGTGCACCCATGTTCATAGCAGCATTATTCACAATAGCCAAAAAGTGGAAGAAACCCAAGTATCCACTACAAATGGATAAGTGAAATGTGGTACACAGACACACACACACACAAACACACACACAGTGGAATTTTAGTCTTAAAAAGGAAGGAGATTCTGACACATGCTACAACATGGATGAACCTGGAGGACATTATGAAATAAGCCAGTCACAGAAGAACAAATACTGTATGACTCCACTTAACTGAAGTAACTAGAGTGGTCAAATTCATCAAAATACAAAGTGGAATGGAGGTTACTAGGGGACAGTGGGAGAGAGAAGGGGAGTTGTTTAATGTACAGAATTTCAGTTTTCCAAGATGAAAAGAGTTATGGGGATGGATGGTGGTGATGGTGGTACAATAATGTATTTAATACCACTGAATTGTACACTTAAAAATGATTAAAATGGTGAATTTTATGTTACATGCATTTTACCACAATAAAAAAAAAACCACACCAATGGATTGTACACTTTGTAAGGGTGAATTGTTTGGTACATGAATTATATCAATAAAGCTGTAAACAAAGTTTTAAAGATGAAGAGACATTAATCTCAGTGTTCTGGACCTTGTTTGAATCTTGATTCAAACTTTTTAAAAACCCTTACAGGACATTTGGAAAAATGTGGAACAAACTGGATGTTTGATATTAAGGAATTATTATTGATTTTTTTGGTAAGCATAATGTTGCTATTGTGGTTAGGTTTTAAAAGGGGTGCCCTTGTCTGTTACAGATGCATACTGAGTATTTACAGATTAAACGATATGATGTCTAGGATTTGCCTCAAAACAATCCACAGCTAGGGAGTGAACTCAGAGAGGGTGGGCGTGTGGAGGGAAACTGACGGGCATGAACTAACTGTTCATTAGCGAAGCTGGTTCATTGGTTCTGTGCCGTTCTCTCTACTTTTGTATATTTTTGGTATTTTTTATAAAATTTTTCAAAGAGAAAAATTATGTTTTGTGCTTTAAGAAGGAGTTGAAATGAGATCAAGAAGATGGGCTAAATACACGCTTTTCATCCCTTCCTGCCAAAAGTCATGGAAATGACAGAAAACATACTTTTAAAGTAACAACCCATATACCCAGGAAGGATACCACGATTGTGCCAGTACTGCCAAAGAATTTCTGGAAGATGAAAAGCAGGGTTTTTTTCATTTTTTGTCTTTGTTTTTGTTTGGATTGATAGAGAAACGAGACAGAGATAATCACAACACAGAAAAAAATGCTGGAAAGGTAATAGGAACAGGGACAAACCATGCTCAGAATCAAGGCAGGTGACCAGCAGAGCTTGGGGCAGCCATCCTTGGCTTTGATGGAAGCAATGTCCTCAGACCCAGCAGTGCATTAGTCATTTAGGGAACTGTGAAAACTCCACTGCCCTGCCACACCCAAACCTATGAAATAGCATCTCCAGGGGTGGCCCAGGCATCGGCAGATCTACTGTAGTCACGAGAGGTAGTTGCCTGAAACTACATTCACCCACAGGTAAATAGGGTTCCTGCCTTGGGCTAAGAAAGACATTGTTCACTCTGGCCTCAACTGTTAGCATGACAGACTGCATCGAACTTTCTTCCCTTCAAAAGCCCCCATGGAAGTCATCAGGAAAAGACTCCTAGAGAAAATCAACATACAATAGCAGAGAGAACTAGGGCAAGTCATCAGCAGACATAGAACTCTGGGTACATTTACTGAAGACGGAAAGGGGGTACAGGCATTATATGGATGAGCCAGAGCAGAGGCCACAGCAGGAGGGGCTTGCAGAGGCGTTTGTCCTGCAGTAGGCAGGTTTGGAGGACCGGAGGCGCTTGAGCCCTGGGGATCCACCCCTCAGCTTCACCTGCCTGCCCTCCTCAATGGGCTCGCACAGCATCTGACAACCCAGCTTTGGCCACCAGGCCAAAAGTCTGTGGTTCCTCCCCTGGAAAGTGAAAGAAGTGCTTGCGAAGAAACAGGGCAACTGGTGTAAATGCCAGGATCCCAGGGTAAAGCCCTTTAAATAAACTCTGGAATTTGGGAGTCACTCCGTCAAATGACTCCCCTCAAAGTGAAGCCTGACAATCAGCAAGTCCCTCTGATGTCCCCAGAGCCAGCCTGCCTTCCCATTCAAGAATGAAGCCCCCCAAGGAAATGAGCTCCCACACAACACAGCAGATAAATCATTAATCCAGCTCTTCCTTCTTAATTATGTCCAGGCAACCTGATCTACGAAGCAAGCACAAGAAAAATAAGAGGAACCGCTGACCCCAAGGGTTTCGTTTACTATCCCAGGACAGAAGACATTTATCCATAAAATAAGAATGTTATGAAAATGGAAAAAAATCAGAAAACAAGTGAAAATTAAATCATGATTGCCAGCATACAAAATTCAAGAGTTAGAACATAAAGAAAATCTAGGGATATTGAGGAAATCTCCCAAAAACAAAGAGCCAAAAGACAGATGAAAAGTATACAGAAGAAATGCTCGTATTTCATTTTTCCCGCCATGCTTAGATTAAATGTGCGGACTTTTGTTAAAGCAGGCTGTCTAAATCACATTTGGGAGGGATAGCTATTTTAATGAGTATTATAATTAGAAAGTTGAATTCTTATCAAATGAATTTCAAGGACTGACCTGAAAAAAAAAGAAAAGAAAAAAACGTGGAAGATAAATACGACACAGGGGAAGTGTGTTATACAGAGTAATTTAAAACAACCCATTGTCATTTCCCACCATTCTGTCAGTAAAGCTGTAGTTGCTTCCTGCGTTCAGGAAATACTCCTGCCTTCCACCAGTCCTGTTCCATCTGGAAAGATGAGATTGCCTTTTATGCTTCGTGGTCATCCCTCGTACCGATCCAAGCGGAAGAGGAATGGAAACATTAAGGATGTTTTAGAATCCTGACTGTTCTAGTTACTGTGGCTGCAAAACATGTAACTCCGCAGTTTAGTGACCTCAGAATGACATCACTGATGTTGTTCATGAACCTACAGTTTGGGCGGGGCTTGTTCATCAGGGATGGTTCGTCTCTGCTGCTCCCGGCATCAAGTGAGGTGGTTCGAAGGCTGGGGGCTGGGATAATCTCTAGTGTCACTCATACGTCTGTAGTTGGTGCCAACTGACAGCGGAGATCTTAGCTGGGGTGTTGGCCCTACACGCAGCACAGCCATGTGGTGTGGGCTTCCTCACACCATGCCATGGGGCCGGGTTCCAAGGAGGAGAGAGAGAGAGAGGAGAGACTCCATCACACAGCATCACTCCCGCCTCCAAGTATCAAGACAGCATGAGGGGCAGAGCATAGACGTCATAGACGTCACCTCCGGACGGGAGTCACAAGGTTCTGGAAGAGCGTAGGGAACCAGAAATACTGCTGTCGCAATTTGAGGAAAACACCATGTGTCACATAAACACATGTGATTAACAAGTGATTAACACTTGATCATAATGAGCTTGGGAGGGTATGGTCCCAAAGATCCCAATATCTATTTCTGTACCACGAAACTCATTTCAAAGTCATCCAACACCACGTCTCGGCCCTGCTCCATTTCTAGAGTGTAGATGGATGTCAGCCTTCCGCAGCTCCCAGCTGACATCCAGGCGGCCAGCCTGCCAAAGCAGCGGTGTCTATCAGATGTTGTTCCCGACCTACCCTTTTGGACGCCATCCACACTGACCTCAATATGGGTCCACACCAAACTCGACTCCCCTTTAACTCTGGCCTGGTAGCCTCTGAGCTTGTAAGTCGTCTTTCCTACATTCCACAAACATTCCAAGAGCGTTCCCACATGTGGGTTTTCTTTCTGATTGTTCCACCTGATTTCTGATTGAACTCAACCACACCAGAATCCTAGGTTGTGCCCTGAACCTGTGGTCTTCCACTGTGGGCCCAGCTCGGTGGTGGGTTCCCAGACTTACATCGGCGTTCCCAGCATGCAGAACTGTCCTTCCTGGCCCTTCCTCTTGAGCCCGGCCATCCCTGCACAAGCCACCTCAGTCAGCACTCGTGGGTCTGCCTCCTTCCTGCTCTAGGCTGCTGAAGTCCACACTGATTGAGGATCCAGACCAAATCAGAAGATGTAACTGAATTTTCCAGATAATCAGAACTTGGCCCTCTAAAACATCAGAATCTTTCTTGTCTCTCCCCCACCCCCACCCGAGCCCCCTTCCTTCTGGGCCTTCCTCCCTAATCAGACAGTGGGAGACGCCCTTAATTCATATGCCCATCTCTATTTGACTATGGTTTTGACTAAATCTCGGTGGTCTTGAGTCTCACAGGCTTGCCTCTTGATGTACATGTAAGAAGGGGTGTTTGGTATTTAATTAAATCTTTTCTTTTTTTTCCCCCTCATCAAGCCACCAGGATTTCAAATCTTTTGTGTTGCCAAGACTTTAGAAAGTCGCTCATGAGACTGAAAGCTGAACAATGATGTCTTTGTCGTAGACTCTCCCCACCCTGCACGGCTGTCTAAATGCCACCCTGCCTGGTAGAATGTTCTGTGTGGATGGAAACATCCGTCTTTACTGTCTAGTACTGTGGTCACCAGTCACATGTAAAATGGGTAGTGTGACTGAGGGCTGAATTTTTCATTTTACTTTAATTAGTTTAAATCACAACGTGGCTAGTGGCCAGTATATTGTACCATGCAAAAGTATGATGAAGTTCATGGCACAGGCCCCAGGGAGAGAAAAAAGTAAAAGAAGCTGGCTCGGAACCTTTTCAAAAATATCGTCCCCATCATAATGACATTCTGTTAAAATGTACTTTTTGATGTCAGGAATCATATGTAATGATATGCTCTATTTCTGTTTCTACTAGAATTATAAATTTTATTCAAAGAGTGCAGAACTCACTTAAATCGCTTTTTAGAAGAAATCAAGGTTGTTAAAAGCAAATATTTATAGAAAAATCGGTATTGTGGTTCTCTTTAGGAGAAGGATCGAGAGCTTGAAATTAAAAACATCTATGCTAATCGGATACTTAGAAATTTACATGACAAAGAAGATTATCCCAAAGGTATGTTTTCGTTATTTTTGCTCAAAATCTATTAAGTATCTAGTCAGATTTTCCTAACTTGTATCACCAAAATAATGGATATTCTAAAAAATCATTTTATCAGGCGTTGGAACACATTTTGTGATTCTAAGGAGAATAATGAAACTGTGCTATGGTTGAGCAGCCAGAAAAAAATAGAAATTCTTTCCCATCTTTCCATCTTCTGCTCAGTCCTGTACGTTCTTTCTTCTGGAGGAATGAGAGAATGGTTCAGGTTGAAGCAAATGTCTGCCAAATACTGAACTTCCTAAGAATTTCTACTAGTCAGTGCATGGATTTTAAATCCACTTCATTTAGGTAGAGTTCACCTCACTGCAATGCGCCCATTTCAAGTGTGCACGCCAATGGGTTTTTTATGAAGGCTTACAGCCATGTAACCACCCACCCAGACAATGACCTGTTCCATCTCCTCGGAAGCTCCCTCGTGCCCCCTTGGCAGTCAGTAGTCTCCATCCCTGACCTGAGGCAATCACCAAGTCCCTCTGTCCCAGCAGCTCAGTCTGCCTGTGCTGGAATTTCATTTCAGTGGAATCGTAAGTGGCTCTTCTTTTGCACTGGGCTTCTTGTGTCCAGCATAATGTTTCTGAGATTCACCCACATCGCTGTGCTACGGTCAATCATTTGTACCTTTTGATTGCCGAGTAGTGTTTCTTCCTCCAAAACAGGATGTACGGATTTTCCGCCCCACAAGATCTCCCAGCAAAACATTCTGCTGAGAACAGGGACAATAGGAACACTCACCCTTATTTAGTAGAAGTAACGATGTGTTTACTTTTAAACACAACCTCCTCACGTCCTTGCCTTCGTTTGCCTCTGGTTTGTTATCCAGAATAACAGCCAGCAGAGATGATGATATGATGAAATCAACCATGGGGTCATTTAAATGGGACAGTCCTTCAGGGAAGGGGTCCTCTGGATTTCACAGCTATGCCCCCAGCCCGGGCCACCTAACCGTCAGTGAGCAGGGGCTCCCACAGGCAATGGCGGCGCTTGCTGTCACACAGGGGCTCCCACACAGGCGATGGCGGCGGCGCTTGCTGTCACCCAGGGGCTACCACAGGCGATGACGGCGGCGCTTGCTGTCACACAGGGGCTCCCACAGGTGATGACAGTGGCGCTTGCTGTCACACGGGCTCTCACAGGCGATGGCAGCGCTTGCTGTCACACTGGCATGTCTAGTTTTGGATCCCATCTGCAAGCAGGGCCAGCTGTGTCCTCCAACACCGACCCATCCTAAAGCCTGCTTGCTTTGGACTCTACTACTGTGACAGGCATAACCTTGGTGGCCCCAAAATAAGACAAAACAAGTGAAATGGGGAGGGGGGCTGAAAGTGACAAATGTTATACATAGATTGAAAATTTTTAGAAAATACCTACTGTACTTCGTTTTACTACATTGTAGACCAAATCAATATTGCTTCCAAATGTATGTTTCTTATATAAAATGTGTCTGTTCTGTAGTTTCTTCAACAAAATCAATACAAGCAGACAGGAAAAGTGTTTTATTTACAACTATGAGACACCAGGAAACCCAAAAATCAGAAGACGGTCCCTGTTTGACAACTAAGGTACAGAAAACTTGAAATCTTACCATATCTAATTAAACATATCTTTACAAAAATAAACTAGGCTATAAATAGTCACTTGTTCTATACAAAAAGTGTATTCATTGAATAGAAGACAATTTAAAATAATCTGTACCCCTCAAAAAAATGTGTTTTGCCTCTTTTCTAAATTATAGGGTAAAAAGACAAAAGGAAACACTGGTCATAAAGAAAAATCAACTGACATCGTCCATGCAATTCCTCATAAAGAAAAATCAACTGACATCGTCCATGCGACTCCTCATAAAGAAAAATCAACTGACATCGTCCATGCAATTCCTCATAAAGAAAAATCAACTGACATCGTCCATGCGATTCCTCACTATGTCAGTAACCCACCAAACCAAGAGGATTCCAAGAGAAAATATGAAAGTAACTTTAACAACTTTTATAATTCTTTATTCTTACTTGATTTTTGTAAGTTGCAAATTACTATACACATGTATAAAAGTAGACATAAAACACATATACAGTTTAAAGAGTGATTATAAAACCAACACGGGTAGCCCCTCCCCTGCTTAGGAAACAGGACATCAGTGTCCCCTAGAACACGTTATGGGCCCTTTGTAAACACATTCCCTCCCTGCCCACCAGAAACATCCACAATCTTCAATTTTCCGCCAGTCATTCCCTGGCTTTCCCCACAACTCCCTATCCTTGTATGTATCTTTAAACGTGTGCAGTTCTGAAAACCTGAGGAGCAAACCCAAACCCACTGAGTAAAGGGCAGCATTGCCACCAGTGAAAACTAACTGCAGACAACCAGGCAGAGAAAAGCTGAGAGGCCCCAGCTTCAGCTCCCCAGAATGGAAAGGGGCCCAGTCAGGCCAGGATCCTGCACCATCCTCGGCGTAGAGAAGCCATCCACCCAGCACCTGACTGGGGAGCTCTGTGAGTCCAGGTCCAGGAAAGGGTTTCTGGGGGAGTGAGCTGCTCAGCAATCCTGTTCTGAGATCACCTGAGCTCACCTCCAGCTCTCAGAATGCTTCTGTGGGGCGAAGTAGACAACGCAGCCAACCCACGCTGCAGTGGTGACAGGGAGGGCAAACCTTCACCAGCATGGGCCCAGGGCCCACTCACCTGGCATTCGGTGCCAGGGTCCCGGTACTGCCAGCCCTTAATCCTTAAGGCTCTTTGCCTCTGGTCTGGTTGCTCTCTGCTTCCGGTGCACAGCTGTCATTCTGGTATCTCCTTCACCACTTCTCTGGAGGTTCCTGTCACACCCCAACCCCTCAGTCTACTGGGCCTTCTGTTTCCTAAACCATGTCCTCTTCTTTCTTGGAAAATGCCGTCATGTCTACCAGCTTCTTAAGAATGGGTGCGTGTAAGGTAAATTTGTGTACCTTTCATCTGGAAAATATCATTATTCTACCCTTCTATGTAATAATTGGCTAGAAAGAAAATTCTAGGTTGGAGACCATTTTCCTTCATAATTTTTAAGACACTGCCTCATTGTCTTCATGTTCAATTATTGCTAAATAATTGTGCGGATGAAACCCCACACAGCTGGTAGGAAAGAACAGTCACTTAAGAACATTTTCCCTGTCAGGGCATTTCATCTACCTCATTCTTTACTACAACCGTCCAGAATTCCACAGGCGACACACACCATCATTTATTTACCTATGAGCCGTCTGACAGACATTTGGTATGTTTCACTGTTACTAAACCATGCTGCAGTAAACATCCTCGTACTACGATCTCTGTGAGGTTTAGTCCTAGAAGTGTGGAGTTGAGTCTAAGAGCGTGTTTGCTTAAAATTTTGACAGATACTGCCAAACTGCCATCCAAATAAAGCTATACCGATTTACACACCCACCAATGGGGAACAAAAGGTCCAACTTCCCCGTATTCTCTCCAGCTTTGGAAATCACTTGCCAATTGGATGGATGAAAAATATTCTAATTGTTTTGACTGGCTCTACATCCAGTTAGGGGTGTTTGAACATCTACTAATAACTTATTAACAAATTGTAGTTTTTTTATGAATGTCATTTTTCTTTTGGTTTCTTAAGTCTCATTTATTTGGTATGTTCTAGTAGAATATAACATTTTATGCTTGTTAATAGCACCTTTTCTATATTGTAGTGTTGCATGCATTTATTTTCTTACCCTGTTTGTCTTTTTAATGTGCTTGTCAGGAGGTGTAAATAAGTATGGTAAACATGCATGCCATCCTGAAATAAAAGTCCATTTTAAAGATCGCTAAACTGAGTGTTTTTCTAATATAGACTTATCAAAGGAAGAGGAACATTTGGAAGTACAGCCACCTCTGGAGAATACTGGAAGACAAGGAGACAAAAAAGAAGATCAAGAAAAGAAAACCACTTTAGCAAAAGAAGAACAGGAAGTACCACCAAAAAGAATCCAAGTCATTCATCCTGAAAGGGAAGGCCACCAGGAACATGATACAGTAAAAGAAAAGTTTCAAAGAAGCCTACAAATAAATGACATGGATGAGATACCTAGTAAAAATGCTGCTCCAAATACCAAAATACCCCCCAAACAAAGAAAGCATTATTCATTCACAGAAGCTATTGAAAATTTGCATAATGGTCTTCCTGCTTCCGGGGGACCAGCCAATCACGGTACCTCCAAAAGCAATCACGGTCCGGGCAAACATTGCAGGGAAGGGGAAGACCTGAAGCCAGAGCACAGCGGGTACCAGCCCTCTTTTGGTAAGCCTTCCAGAACAAGAGCAAAGGACACCACTTTCAGAGACAAGAAGAGCAGTCTAATGGAAGAGCTCTTTGGATCAGGTTGTGTCTTTAAAGATGACCAAACAAGCACTGCGATCATTAAAGGATCTGAGGAGACTTTGAAAAGTAAGAGGATGCATCATTTATCTCCTAATCAGGCCTCCTCCAGCCATGCTTTTGGAGATTCGAAAGTAACTGTGGTAAATTCTATTAAGTCATCTTCACCTACAGAAGAAAAAACCGAAATAATTATTTGAATAAAATCAATATTCTAATACATTCTGATATTCTGGTTCTTTTGCTCCTTTAATCTCATAATTTGTGTGTGTGTGTGTGTGTGTGTGTGTGTGTGTTCAGTACTTAAATTCACTGGATGATTAAGGCTTTGTTTTATTGCTAATCTAATTCTTAAAATCCATTGTATATTAGACAATGACGTTTCAAATACGAAATCACGTATTTTTCCTACAACTGAAACACGTCCATTATTTTTGGAAGAGCAATTTATTATATGCCTTTAATCTTCTATGGTACTCCGTAGCTCGTAAATCTATGCTAGTCAACGCAAGATACACACATCTCATACATATAAGAATTTTATCAGCAATCAAATTGTGTTCTAACTTAAAAACATGGAGGCAGCTTGGAAAGGGTGATCAGAAGACTATTTTAAAAAATAAATTACAAAAAACTGATTATGAAGCTTGGTTTTATGAAAATTATTTTTGTGTTCTCTTATTCAGCTAAACTGGGCATCTAATATCCTGCCTTTGTGGGTGACACTTACCTCATATACACCTAAGATTCAATATTTTTTAATTTATATTTGTTGCATACCTGTACCTTGACCTTTTTCTCTTAATCTTTTTAACAAAAAGCATATACCATGTTTCCCCAAAAATAAGACCTACCCGTACAATCAGCTGTAATGCATCCTTTAGAGCACAAATTAATATAAGGCCCGGTCTTATTTTAATATAAGACCTGGCCTAATACAACATAATATATATAACATAATATCATATCATATCATATATCATATAATGTAACATAATATTAGTACCAGGTCTTATATAAGACCAGGTCTTATATTAATTTTTGCTCCAAAAGACACATTAGAGCTGTTTGTCCAGCTAGGTCTTACTTTCGGGGAAACACAGTAGGTATAATTAGTGTCCCCTCAAGTTAGCTGCTTAGTCCCAAATAATATATTAATTATATTTAGAATATTTTATTTAGGACTATACAAAGGGGCTTTGTATAGTCCTAAATAAAACAGGGATATTAACATATTCCCAATGTTAATTAGTTAACTTACTTTCATTTATTTATAAAAGCAACTTATTTATAATTTAGATAATACTATCCAAAGATGTTTATGGGTTGGTGTATAATATTAACACACTTTTAAAAACTGAGAATAGAAAATAAACTTTAAAAAGGGATCACAGGTCATGGTGGGAAAAGAACTGTATTAAAACCAAAGAGGAGATAAATACTATAATTGCCATAAACTTTAATCTTTATAAAAACTACAGTGGAAAAAAAGAGAGAAGGAAGGAGAGTAGGGGGCAAGAGGGAGCATGGAGAGTTAGAATTCTCATAGGCTTATACAGGGAAATACACAGATGAATATGAAATGACAAGTGCCTAGCCCTACATTCTGGAGAAATTTACTGAAAGGATTCTTCGAAATGGTATAATATTACAACATCTATTGCTGCTTTACAGCAGATGGAGGATTTTTCAAGGGATCTTTTCTTATGCCTGCCCCACAACAAAAACACAAATCATAACATTAAATCAGAGCTATTGAAAAGTGCTTCTGTAGAAAACTACTTAATAAAAATATAATCTAAGCCTGTTACTTTCTAGTCATCTAATTAAGATTATTTTTTAAATTGTAGCTTAGGAAAAGTTACAGGGTAATAAATGTAAATGCTGACTTTTTCTCTGAGGAAAGAGATTGTGGCCAATTTTTCATTTAGTTTTTTTTTTTTAATTTATTGGGGTGACAATTGTTAGTAAAATTACATAGATTTCAGGTGTACAATTCTGTATTACATCATATATAAATCCCATTGTGTGTTCACCACCCAGAGTCAGTTCTCCTTCCATCACCATATATTTGATCCCCCTTACCCTCATCTCCCACCCCCCACCCCCCTTACCCTCTGGTAACCACTAAACTATTGTCTGTGTCTATGAGTTTTTGTTTCTCATTTGTTTGTCTTGTTTTTTTGTTGTTTTTGGTTTATATACCCCATATCAGTGAAATCATGTGGTTCTCTGCTTTTTCTGTCTGACTTATTTCACTTAGCATTATACTCTCAAGATCCATCCATGTTGTCACAAATGTTTCTATATCATCTTTTCTTACCGCCGAATAGTATTCCATTGTGTATATATACCACAACTTCTTTATCCATTCATCTATCGAAGGACATTTTGGTTGCTTCCATGTCTTGGCCACCTTAAATAAAGCTGCAATGAACATTGGAGCACACGTGTCTTTATGTATAAATGTTTTCAGATTTTTTGGGTAGATACCCAGCATAGGGTTTGCTAGGTCATATGGTAATTCTATTCGTAATTTTTTGAGGACCGTCCACACTGCCTTCCATAGCGGCTGCACCAATCTGCATTCCCACCAACCGTGTATGAGGGTTCCTTTTTCTCCACAGCCTCTCCAACACTTGTTACTATTTGTCTTGTTGATATGATAGCCATTCGACTGGGGTGAGGTGATATCTCATTGTGGTTTTTATTTGCATTTCTCTGATGATTAGTAATGTTGAGCATTTTTTCACGTCTATTTGCCATTTGTATGTCCTTTTTGGAGAAATGTCTCTTCAGGTCCTCTGCCCATTTTTCAATTGGGTTGTTTTTTTGTTGTTGAGTTGCATGAGTTCCTTGTATATTTTGGATATTAGCCCCTTATCGGAGGCACTGTTTGCGAAAATCTTCTCCCATTCAGTTGGTTGCCTCTTGATTTTGTCGATGGTTTCTTTTGCTGTGCAGAAGCTTTTAAGTTTCATATAGTGCCATTCGTTTATTTTAGCTTTTACTTCCCTTGCCTTTGGAGTCAAATTCATAAAATGCTCTTTGAACCCAAGTTCCATTAGTTTAGTACCTATGTTTTCTTCTATGCAGTTTATTGTGTCAGGTCTTATGCTTAAGTCTTTGATTCATTTAGTTTTAGTGTATTTTCTACTGTGATTTTCTATAATGAACATAAATTCATAATCAAGAGGAAAAAAGTTTTTAAAGTAAAAAGAGATCCACTTCCTGTAGTCTGGTAGACAAGATACTCTGGCACTCCTGCTATAAAAAAGCTATAAATACTGTATTAACTCTGACAAACATGTTTTTAATCAATTGTTCAGTGGTAAACACTGAGTGAAAGGAGGCACCCAGGAAGGCGGGTAAGCAGAGCTCTGAAGTCAGCTTTCCTTTAAAGGGTGTTTGTCAAAACTGGAGAACTGAATATCCAACAAGAGTCCAGGACAAAACCCAGAGGACAAAATCAGTCAGCCCAAGTAGGGGCCTAGTAGAAGTCCCCTCCTACAGAATATGGGACACCCAGGGCCTCCAGCCACAATAAGCTAAGAAAGTTGTCTTCAACTCTGAGACTCTGTAGCTGGTCAGCCCTCACAGCCTGAAACTGGATGACCTAGGTGGTGTCTATAACCTAAAACTAAAGTTTAAAGTATCCCCAGAGCAGGAGCAATGCAAATCCTCTCTGGAAGAATCGATCTTTAACCCAGGCCTCAGGAAATTCCCACAGATGAAGAAGAAGAAGAAGAAGAAGAAGAAAAAATACCTTAGAATCCAAAAAAAATCACAAAACACAAGAAAAGGTGTGAATACAACCAAGAGGAACAACAGATATCACGACCAGATCTGCAAAGCCTCCCTCCACATATTGGAATTATTATACACAGAAAATAAAATCAATGTTTAAAAAAAGAGTTTTTGAAAATTTGAATACAAAAGAACTTTAGCATATGTGACAAAGAACTCAGAAGACGTACAATAATTTAAATTAACTCAATAAACAGGCTTAACAGCAGATGAGACCAGAATGGAGAGAGTAAAATCCATTTTACTGATCAACATCACAACACAGAGACACAAAGAGGAAATAGGAGAGGAAGGAGGTTAACAGACACGAACAGAGTGAAAAGGTCTAACATTTATTCAGTTTGTGAAAAAGATGGGAGAGAGACTGGAGCAGGGCTAAATATCTAAGATAAGGCTGAAAACTTTCCAGAACTGACAAAAGATACCAACCCACTGATTTTACAGAGCCCAAGAAATTCCCAGCAAAATAAACAGAAATTGAAAGAAAAAGAAATTCTCACCTCACTAGATCATGATGAAACTGCAGCGCCACCAAAGGCAAAGAGAAAATCTTAAAAACAGCCACATAATGACAGGCAGCTTAGCAGCAAAGGAATAACCACACTTCTCAGTACCAATGGAAGGCGGAAAACAGTGGAACAGTTAGTGCTTTCAATATGCTGATATCCTAGAATTGCATACCCTCTAAAACTATCAGTAAGGAAGAAACATACACATTTTCAGAGAACAAAACAGTTTGCCACCACCAGAACTTCACTAAAGGAAATTCGAAGGCAGAGGTCAGCAAACCTTTTCCGTAAAGAACCAGATAATAAATATTTTAGGTTTTACAAGCCATATACCCTCTGTCACAACTACTCCACCACTGTAACATGAAAACAGCCATACGTAATATGTAAACGAATGAGCATGGCTGTGTTCCAGTAAACAAGCAACAGCCTATAATCCCAGTCTAACCCCTGTTCCAACAGGTAAACTTCAGGCAGAAGGAAAGTGATTTGACATAAAAGGTCTCATATGCAAGAGCGGTAAATATAACTCTAAACAAACATCATTGTTTTATACAATCGTCTGTGGGGTTACAAAACAGTAAGATACAGCCAAAGTATCATATATGTCACATAAATATGACAAGAGTAGCATATATTATACATTAGGAGGGAGGCACTGAAGTTCAAGTGTTGTGAGTCTTACACCGCTGAAGAGAGTAAAATATTAACTTTGAGCATTGATAAATTTTCTAGTGTAAGCACTAAAACAAAAAGCAAATAACTTCAAAATGCAAGGGGGAGACGGATGTGAGAAAACGAAAGGCAGTTGTGAGGTAAGAGAAAGTATATATTGGTCTCTGTCCCCAGCTCCTGACACAGGGCTCCTGAAAGCCTTATCCATTGCCTAAGTGATTAGATCACTAGGAGCATCTTTGGTTCTAATGTTTGGTCTTTGACCCTCGTTCCTGGCACAGGGCTCCCGAAACCCTGGTCCTTCCCTGGGTGAGGAGTGTCTTTGTTCTGCTGAGGTGACTCTGGGAGGGCACCAGGATGGCTCCTGGATGAGGGCTGGTCACCAGAAAGGACAAGCCATGGTCAGAGGCTGGGAATTTTTAGTCCCACCCAGGAAAGAGGGCTCACCATGGAGTTGATGAGCGAACCTGCCTACGTGAGGAACCTCCATGAACCCCAATGGCGTGAGGGTCGGGGAGCTTCCGGGCGGGTGAGCACGCGGGGACCTGGGAGGTGGCACTTCCATGGGCCCCACCCTCTGCATCTCTCCATCTGCGTGTTCATCTGGGTCCTTTGTCTTATCCTTTTCTAATAAGCCTATAAACAGTAAGTAAATGGTTTTCTTGAGATCTTATTTGCTCTAGTAAATTAATTGAACCTGAGGAAGGAGTCGTGGGAACCTGATTTACAGCCGGTCAGTCAGAAGCACAGGTGACAACCTGAATTGCGACTGACTTCTGAAGTGGGGTAGGAGCAGTCCTGTGGGACTGAGCCCTTTCCCTGTGGGATATGACACTATCTCGAGGTAGGCAGTATCAGAATTGAGTTAAATCGTTGGATACCCAGCGGGTGTAGCAGAGACTTGCTTATTATGGGGTAAAAGCCCCACATCTGGTGACAAGAAGTGTCAGAAGTGAAATGTTCTGTGTGAGTGTGGTAGTGTGAGTAATAAAGGACACATGGAGGAAAAACACGGAGGAGGAAAGAACTGTAGGTTTTCCTAAAACAGCAAGAAAGGAGGAAAAACAGAAAAAGTGGAACAAATAAAAGCACAAGGTAAGACGACGTAAATAAACCCAAACATATCAGTAATTTCAATAACTTTAAATGGACTATATGTTCCAATTAAAAGACAACATAGATTGGATTTTTAAAATACAGCTATGTACTATTTATACACATATCTAAGCCACTGAGATACAGAAAGCTAAAGGGTGAGAAAAGGTATCCCACGCAAATACTAGCCAAATGAAAGCTGGTGTTGCTCTATAAGTATCTGTATTGAGAGAGAGAGAGAGAGAGAGAGAGAGAGAGAGAGAGAGAGAGAGAGAGAGAGAGAGAGAGAGGGAGAGGGAGAGGGAGAGGGAGAGAGAGAGAGGGAGGAGAGGGAGAGGGGATGGGGTGAGGGAGGGAGATAGAGAGGCGGAATAGAGAGAGATAGAGCGCTCTATGAAAGGGAGAAGTGCTCTTTTCGCTTTTGAGAGTAAGGTTTTTGTTTTTGGCGCGCTAGATGCTCGATCGCTACAGAGAGAGAGAGAGAAAACCCAAACCTGAAGGCAAAAATTATGACTAGAGATAACACAGGCTGCTGTAAGGCACTAAAGAATTAATCCCCCAGGATATGTGTTCTAAACATAATACATTTAACAGTAATTTGAAAACATAAGGCAAAAATTGACAGAACTGCCAGTCAGCATCATGGTCTGAGGTTTTACATACACGGCCCTAATGGAAAACCACTGTGTGATTTTTTTTTTAGTTAAATATTCCTGGATTCTGACTTAAGAAACACAGGGAGGAGTATAAAAAGCCTAAGGAACCGTCTCTGGCCCTGATGGCACTGGCAGCGTCACTGGAAAGGAAACCCTTTATCACAAAAAAATATCTAAAACACTGGGAAAAATCAACACAACAGCAGACACCACAAAGCAGTTGACAAATCAGTCACAGAGGTAATACTTACAATGTTCAGACAAGAAGGAAAAAGAATTTCTATCATGTAAGGTGCTCAGAGAAGGCTTCATATATAATCTCAACAGTCCACAAAAATACAAATAAATTGGAAGGGAAGGTCAGCACGCACACACACAAGCAGACACACACACACAGTTGCGAATGTGTAAGAAAAACCATACAAGGCTAGTTTGACTAGCATTTCAGCAAACTTGTGCCAGCAACTAGAGTGTCCTATTAACCCCATACAAAAATGATTGTGGATTTGTATATAAAAAGATTTTCTTGCTTGATTTACTGTAAGTATAAAGCAAACACAATTGGCATGAAGAGAGCCTTAGATATTTTAAATCAAACAGATGTCTTATCTTCATATAAAGCTATACCCCGTATTTTTAACCAGAACACAAACCTACTGCTATCCATAAACATACAGAAAAAAGGAAAAGCACAAATGCTACCAGCAATCTTAGCTCTCGAGGGAGAATGTGCTTCGTTACTCCTTTTCTGTACTTTCCAAGTAGGATTAAAAAAAGAAAAAAAAGGAAAGTTATTTTTTTAGGTACTACTTTTATAATTTTAAAAGATTTTATTTTAAAAGCACACATCAATATTCATCAATGTATGGAATATCATTGGAAGAATCATAAGAAACTGGTAACAGTGGGAAACTTTGGAAAATTGGGTGACATAACAATAAAGGGTCAGAAGATATACTTTTCATTGTACCCCTTTCTGTATCTTTTGACTTCAGTACCATGTCTATTATCTATTTAAAAACAAATACAGTTTTTAAGGAACCACAATGATGTGAAACAGGACAGACATTCAACCCTATTGAATCTTCACAAACTATTCATGTACATGGAAGGGGCTAACAGCTGTGAACTGTACATCTTTTCCTCTGGCCTCAGTGAGATTTCTCAAAATTCTAGCAGCGTTAACTGAAAGAGTAGATCCTTAGGAGATAAATAAGAGTCTTGTCGGAGGGGCTGTGCCGATCCGTGTCCACGGACGTCCCTGGGCGTGCTGCACGTGGCCGCCCAACTGCAGACTGCACCACCTGCCATTTGTGCCTGCAGCTCCTGAAAATGGGTGTCAGGCCTGGGACGTGTCACAGACCCCAGACCCCGCAGCTGCCTTGGGCTGCTGTCAACTCCCCCACAGGCTGGCTTCTCATTCCTCTTGGTCAGAATGTACACTGTGTGGTGACTGAGACGGCGGAAGCTGGTGGCTGAGTCCTCTGTGGTGTCGTCTGCTATATGCGGCTGTTTCCTGTTCTGCATCCTTTCTTCAGGCCAGGTCAACTTGGTGCCCGGTGAGTCTGAATGACAGGGAGCACCTGAACCCCACTCTGCAGACGACACACTAAAGGAACACAGCACTTTGTGTTTCGTAGTACAATTAGAGAAATAATGAGCTACTTATTAGATCATTGGGGAACACAGGAATACAAGTAGGGTCTTTTAAACACTAGTCGTGGAATTTAGCTTTCCAGCTAAGTGTGGCCCACTCAGTTAGCGGTTAAAGCCCTCTGCCACTTGTCACAGTTACACATTGGTCACAGCAAATAAATGGCTGTAAGGAAGGAAGGCACACAAGCACATGCAAAGATTTTAACTAGAAAAGGTGTTTGAAAAAATATTTAGCAGAATTATACTTTATGGGCCAAACATGTATCCATTTAAATTAATCCTAGTTTGTTTTTTAACTTTGTCCCATTTTATGGAGCATAAACATTAAATGCTTATAAAATACACTTCATTTGAAATGCTTTAAATACAAAACACACAATTCAAGCACAAAACAATGCATTGTGATCTCATGAATACACTTATAAAACACAGTAATGAAAGATCAACAGCTTCATATAAGAAGATAACACTATGCAAAAGCTCACCCAACAAACGACATTTAAGCAGAAGGAAAAAGCACAGGCAATGTCAGCTAGTGTCATTCTTCTAGTAATACTGCATGAGATTAAAAAATATATTTTCAAATCCTTGTAGTGAGATTAAGTGGCTGTCTAATCTGTATTAAAAAGAGCATGAAGTCTTTAAGGTACTTAAGTTATTAAAAATTGTGACTCTCCACCTGGCATTGTGACCTTTAAAAGATGCCCCAAGTGCAAATCACAAGTAACAACATGGAGATGCCCATAATATCACACATTTCTCATCACACATCTGCTACTATGTTGGCCGTTCACAGGCATGACAGGCTGACCTTTCTGGCTCAATGACAAGGGTACAAATCGTAATTCTTAATTCTTACAAGAATCTCACAGAGTCCAAGAACAGGTTCAACAAAGAACTAACCTGTGCACTTTTGTTCCTTAAAAAAAAAAAAAAAAAAAAAAAAAGAGTGTAAATCAGATTTGTAACTGAAGTGAAAATTCCTTTTAAAAAGGGCCATAGCTGTATTCATCTTCTTTTTCAGCTGAAAGGGTGGAGCACAATAGCCACAACTTTGTTACAGACTAAAATCCAACAGGTAATTCCAACACCACCTGAAAATAAAGAAATTCAGCCAGAGAGCATACGGAGCGTCCTGCCCAAGTGCCCTGCCTCCGCGTGCCATCTTTAACTCAGGAAATAAGAGCGTTGCAATGCTTTTTGAGCAGTGCTGGGCTAAGAGTTTGTATTTAGTGAGTTCAAATTCATCAGCCTTTCCATAGACTCACATGGCTGCGTTCTCTACTAAGCAGGACTTACACAGACCAGCGCGCATTGGTCTGCGTTTCTTTCCTGCGTTATTCTTTATGTTAATAGACCGTAAAACCACCCTGGGAGACTGTTTTCCCTTCTCAACAACGTTTTATAAGGAACCAGTGTTCACCCACACCTTTTTGCCCCACTGAGAAAGGAGAGACAGGGATGAGGCTGCGCGGTGACCAACGGCCTGCTGGGTGCCTGGAGGGGCGGCCTGTGACGCCTCTGCTCCGCACCACCGAGAGCCCAGCCGAACTGCCCTCTGCCTGTGTCCAATGACAGGGGAGGGAAGGGGGCGTGGCTAAACTGGAAATCTTGGAAATAGTCATCCCTTTTAATTTAGTAATTCACCTCCAGCATTATCACAAATCACAACCGAAACCTGACTGCTGCATTATTCTTGATAAAAAATTAGAACCCAAATAAATATTCTTTAACAGGGAAATTAGTAAATTATGACACATCCAAATGATGAACAGCTATTCAAAATTCCTTACGAAAGTTTGTTTATGTGGGAAAAGGTTTACAATATTAAGTAAAACAGGGCAAAAAAATTGTATGTGCCAGGTTACCTTAACTATATAAAGATGATAAATAGAAAAAAGCTGGAAAAAACATACCACAATGTTAGGAGAGGCAATCATAGCTAATGAGATTTTTTTCATTGTTCTTATTTCTAGTCATTCTACAATAACATGTACTACTTCTAACTCTCAAAAATAAAAGAATGGCCAATGGCCGTAAATGCTGTAGTGGCAAGCGGTCCCAAAATGTGGGGACTGGAAGCGGTGTCAGCCTCCAGGTATTGGGCTTAGATTCCAGAAGCAGACCTGGGTTCAAGTCCAGCTCTGCTACTAACATTTTAGCGACACCACGCAAGTGAAGGAGCTTCTCTAGTTCTCAGTTTCTTCCCTGCCAGCCTTGCTTGAGGCTGAGACACAAAGCACTGCTCCCTGCTGAAATGGATGCTGAGGATGACGTCAAGTTGACCTAATCTTCTAACACAGGGGTCTACAGAAGCCTATCCACATTCTTCCACCATGTTTTCCAGAAGACTCTTACCTGCTACTCTAGTAGGAAATGCTACCAGGCGGTCTAGCGGAGTGATCCATTTACTTGGCACCACAGCCACAGGGACAGAATAATACTTCCAAATGAGCGAGACCATCAGGGCAGCCTGCAAAGAGACTGCTGGTGAGTGCAAACGACCCCCTAGACCCACAAACAATCACAAAGAAAGATGGGGAAATCTGGGAACAAACTAAGGAAGCCCTCCTCATTGATGACCTCATATACAGTTGACCCTCAGGCGACAAGGAGGTTAGGGACGCTGATTCCCCCCCACAGTCAAAATTCCAGTATAACTTGTAACTCCCCAAAAACTTAACAACTAATAGCCTACTGTTGACCGGAAGCCTTACCAATCACATAAACAGTTGATTAACACATATTTTCATGTTATATGTATTATGCATTCTTAAAGTGAGCGAGAGAAAAGAAAATGTTATCAAGAAAATGATAAGGAAGAGAAAATATGTACACGTTTTATGTACTCATCACACAGCTAACTGTCATAATATTGGTGGGCTATGTGGTTCATCTGCAAGTTTTTTCAAATTATCTCAAATCTCCAAAAAATTTTCCAACTATTCACTGAAAAAAATCCACATATAAGTGGACCCGCACAGTTCAAACCCATGTTGTTCGAAGGTCAACTATATACACTATTAAATTAGCCTGTAAATTACCCAAGGTCCCCCAAAACACAGGTGTTCTTTTCTCATTGAATGTCTTCTTTAAGCAGCCAGACTATACCTAATATACCTTATGAATGACAAAAGCAATCTTATGTCTCTAAGATCCTTGAAAACCTATTTAATTCTCCCATCCACACTGGAGGGTTGGCATCCGCTTGCAGAGCTGTGCCCTCTGTAAGTTTAAATGGTGGGTAGAGAAATGATGCTTTCCTTTCCCTCCTTTCCCTAGTAGCCTTCCTTCCGTTGACCTTTGTCCACTTGGTGACCCTGAATATGCCACTCAGATGAGGAGACCTAAAACAGGGCCCCTGGGAAAGCCATCTCGGATCAGTGGCCGTGCCACAGAATCAGTGGACTTACTGTACCCAACAACCTGGGCTTTGGGGTGTTGGGCTTGCATCTTTGACCCCAGAAAAGGTCACTCAGAGAGCTCTCAAAGCAGCATTACAGTGTGTCCACAGCCTCAGGGCAAAGCAGCAGCAGAAGCAGGAAGTTCCGCAGGAAGTAGGATGAGCACAGGAAAGTTGTGAATCAATGAGAACAATGGGTTCCCTACCTGGAGAGTAGATGGTCGCATCAGGCGAGCAGCAATGGCCCAAATCACTGGCCATCGCAGAAAACCGTCTAAGATCCTGTCACTTCATCCCCGGCCTCCCAAACCTGCCTGGGAACAGAGGCCATATAAGGCACTCCAGAGAAGTTACATCAGTGCTCATCTGCTTAATGGCGGTATTTCCCAACTCTAACCAAGGCAAAGGCTTTCTTTTAGCCTAAGTAACTTAGCCTAACAGTGTTCAGTCACGTGCTGGTAGGATGACAACACAGCAGCTGAATGTGGAAGAGCCTGAATCCCCAGACCTGGATTCTGGGGGCTGCACAGTTCCAGAGCACAGTCCGTTATCAACTTTAATGACCCCAGGTGACACAATAGGACACTTACTTGCAATATGTAGAAGGCAACACTTATAACCCACTTTATCTTGGCCAACTGAGCTGTCCGTGCTTTCACTGAAAGGAAAAGCAGGATGAAATGATTATATCAGTCCTGAAAAATGAAGGAAATATTGAAATACACAAAGTGACATTTCCTCTCACAAAATATTTTCTAATTATGTATGTAAATACAAAATCAAATTTCTTAAACATCACCCACTATGCCATTATTTAAAATAAAATCACACACAGATGGTGAGATGTGGAGCTTTGATTTTGAAAACCCTTAAGGCTATTCATCTAAATCAGAGATTCTTTTTACAATGCACTTACCAACAGGACTAAACGTTCTTCCCTGATTTCCCAGTCTACACTGTATACTAATCCATAAGGGGAGTCTAGTTTGTCTCCGGCCTGGGCACGCCCCACGCTGCCTGTTGTACCAGCCATGGAGACAGCTGTCTCACCGGGCATGCTCCCAGCACCCTGGCTGCCCTGTGAAAATCGTCTTCATCACAGCAGACTGTTAGGGACGGTGGCGAACATAACGATGAGTAAGACCTGGGCCCTACCCTGAAGTCTACACTCGGATAAAGACACTGCTGGGCATTTTCTAGACAGTGGAACAAAAGGCCCTGAGGAGCCACTATGACATTCTTTCTAGGCTTCTCTCAGAAAAGTGCTGAATTTGAAAATGACAACCGAACAAGCTGGCTCAGAAGAAACTCTGAGGATCCTGGATGTTTCTGTGTTCAGAAAGTAAAGTTTCACCAGCAAATAAAGAGAAAGTAATAATTATTATTGGGTTTCTTTAGACAACTTAAAAGTTTACATCAACATTTAGAACATCCAAGAATCAATGCATGTATTCTACAACTCTTTATATAAAGATTTCTGTACGGATCAGCTCTTACGAAGCTCTACGTGCTACAACTGAAAACAGTACCGTGAGTTTTCAGCTTATCTGTCATCTTGTTGATCTTTCTTTCCAGCCTGGCGTATCTGGCGAACTCGTCCATCATGTTGACAGTGGAGAGCTCTTGCTTCATATCCTGAATCTCAGCTCTCATGTGAGACTCCTGCTCTGCATCCTTCTGCAGCATCCTGGACATCTGGTGGGGTGGACAGCTGGCATCAGTGCCTTGCCACGCGGGGCACTCATTCTCCCCCACCTCCTCCACCATCCTATGTGCTGTCTCTTTCAAGTGGGCAAGCTGCCCTTTACCTAGATAGCCAGCCCCGGCTGCCTTATCCTGGGCATGCTCCCTACAACAACCACAAAAACAAAAACTCCCTCCGATCTGAATTGTATTCACATTACATTATTCCGTTTGCAGACATCACTATGGGATTGCGATGGTTCATATTCATGTACCTTTCACTATAACTGTAAAATTGTCATTAGGAAATGAAACCGTTTCCATGCCCAGAGCTGCCATTCAGGTACAAGGAACACACATTTTCTTCCCTCCCTGAAGAATTCAGTCCTAAATGAGGTGGGCAGAGCAGGGTAGGGGTGCAGAAAGCCAGTGCCGAGGCAGTGGCTCCGCATGGGGACTCAGAGCCCAAGTACAGTGAGGAGGGCATCCCCGCAGAGGGAAACCCTGGTGGTGGGAGGTGGGGCGTCAGAGCCAAGCACAGTGATGTGGAGGTCTAACGAAAGGGCAGCCTGGCACGGAGTCGGAGCCGAGCAGGGTGAGCAGCGCCACCGAGATAAGAGGAAGTCATCCTGCCAAACACGTATCGAGCCCAAGTCGGGCAGGAGGGCATCCACCCTGGAGAGGGTGCGGCGGAGGAGCCGGGAGCTTAGTTATAAATGACTGATCAAATAAAGTAAACATACTGGGGAAGCTAGGAGCCACTTTGCTCACTGTCAGTCCTGGGGCGCCTGCACAGCGCACCCCGCTGACCAGGACGCTCTCCGGACCCTCTGCAGCACCAGGCCTCAGACGCCTGTGCAGTACTCCTCCCTGCACCCCAAACAGAGAGGGCTATCCCCGATGGGAGTCTTTGCACCCCTCCTCTGGCTAAAGAAAGTCCCGGATTGCCTACTAAATGAACATGGCTCTCTTATTTGAGTGTCCTGTGACCAGCTTGAAAAGAAAAAGGAACTCTCAGGAAAATTCCAAGTCAACACCAGGGACTGGGGTGCCCTTATCCAGGCACTCACCCCCACTCCAGTGGGGTGAGGACCCCTCCCAGGACCTTGCCAGGCTTTGCTGGGCTGACTCCAGATACGTCAGAGTCTTCCTCAAGGGCCTCAGGCCAGGGGACCAGCTGCCCCACTAGTGGGGTGGTGCGCCCCACTCTTAGTACGTCTAAACTGCAGCAGTAGCCTCTTGTGACAGTGGACTAGCTGCAGAGCATGGGTTTGGTGTGGGCTTGGGGAAGGAGCCTGAGATGATCACAGGTCTCATTTATAGCTGCTGCAAATCCCAAAGACACACTCCAACTTCCCCTCTGCTAATGAGAAATTAGCACAAGTCATAGAGGAATATAAAATTAATATAAAATTAATAGTGCAATTGAGGTTAGCTGTGTGTGACTCCAACATGAGGTGAAATGGGATGGGGTACACAGGAAGGATGGAGGTGATACCGCAAGAAAGATGGACAGGAAACCGACAAAATGGGAGAGAAAACAACTGCAATCATATAGCCAACAAAGAATTAGTATCCAGAATATAAAAAGGACTCCCAACTCAAGAAAAACCAAACAGCCCCTCACTCCTGCTGTGGGCATACAGAGGGCGCCCTTCCCCTGGAGACAGCTCCTTATGCCCAATTTAAAAAGGGGCAAAGGTCTTGAATAGACGTTTCTCTAAAGAAGAGACACAGATGGCCAATAAGCACACGAAATGATGTTCAACATCATCAATCATTAGGAAAAATGAAAATCAAAGCCACAATGATATACTACTTTGCACCTATTGGGAGGGCTAGCATCAAAACAGCCTACAGTAAGTGTTGGAGAATGTGGAGAGACTGCAACTCTTGTGCACTGCTGGTGAGAATGTAAAATGGTGCAGCTGTGGAAAATAGTACGGCAGTTTCTCAAAACAATTAAATGTAGAATTAGCATATGATCCAGCAATTCCATTTCTGGGTATTTATCCAAATGAACTGAAAACACACTGGCAGGGATATTTGCACACCTATGGCCTTGCAGCATTATTCACAGTTGTCAGAAGGTGGAAACAACCCAAATGTCCGTCAAAAGTTGAACAGATAAAGAAAACGTGGTCTATCTGTACAATGAAATAACATTCAGCCTTAAAAAGGAAGAAAATGCTCTGACGGCTTTCTTTCTCTTCTGAGCCAATCTAAGTGGCAAGCACTCCCAGCTTTTTCTAGAGAAATTTATCGAGAGTAAGTTTTTTGTGTAAAAAAAAAAAAGGAAAGAAAGAAATCTTAACACATGCTACTAGAGAGATGAACCCTAAAGACATTATACTGAGTGAAATAAGCCAGACATTTAAGGACAAATACTATATGATTCCACTTATTTGAGGTACTTAGAATAGTCAATTCACATAAACAAAAAGTAGAATGGTGGTTGCTGGGAAGAGGGAGAATGGGGAGTTAGTGTGTAATGGCTATCAGTTGAGGAAGATGGAAAACTTCTGCAGATGGATGGTGGTGAAGGCTGCACAACAATGTGAATGAACTTAGTGCCACTGAACTGTACACCTAGTAATGGTTAAAATGGTAAACTTTTCTTACCTATATTTTATCACAATTTTTCACAAAGAAGAAAGATGGGCAGAGGCCAGCTCTTCAAGGGTCTTTTATGCAATGCTACGGACTTGGGACATCGTCTTAAAGACTAGATGGCATCAGGAAAGATCTGAAGGGGGGCGGGGATTGAGAGAGAAGTCCCTGTGCCTCTGAATAGGGGTAGTAAGGCCCTAAAATAGAGCTTTACACCAAACAGGCACTCAACGAATACCGACAGAATAAAACTAAAGAAATAGAAATCCTGCTTAGTCTTAAATACCCACCCCCCACCATTAGCAATTTGAATCGGGAGACAAAGCAGGGAGAACGGAGTTTCCCAGAGAATACTACAACACGTGCACCCAATTTTTCAGTCCGTCTGACTCTGCCTCGCACTCCCGCTGTGGGCAAACAGAGGGCGCCCTTCCCCAGGCAACAGCTCCCTATGTTTCTCCCACACCCCCCCATCAAATTTGCCATCAAGGCCCCTATTCATGCTGCAGTGGGCAGAGGAGCAGAACTAGGAGAATCAGAAATCGCGGATCAAATCTCCAGCCCGACGGTCACTAGCTGGCTGAATTTCTGAGTCAGACTCCTCTGGGAGGTAAAGGAAGAAGGGATGACATTGACTTCTCACAGCATCCGTGACAGCTGGACGCGCGGTGACGCCCTCATACCTTGGCAAAACGCCCCGCAGAGAGGCAGAGCTACCCGCGCAGGACCCGTCGCTCCTCTGCACACAGGAAGCATCACACAGTACCACTGTCCTGAAATTGTCGGTCTACACTGTCAACTACCCCATCCCATCCCCCAGAAGGGGGGCTCCTGCGCCCTGAGATCCTTCTCTCCGGGACCTGGCAAAGCTGCCACTACTTGCGAGGCTTGTGGCTGCCACTACAAGACCGAGGCTTGCGGCAAACGCTGGACGCCATGCTGCGCCAGCCAAGGGCTGCTCGATGCCTCCGAAGACCAGGAAATAACGGAAATCAGGGCGCAGGCCGGGGCGCACTGAGATCTCCCGGCCTCAAGCTTGCTGCCACGTGCAAACGTGACCAAGTTTTACCATGTGTTTCTTTCTTAAAAGGCAGAATAGCTCCATCAACAGGCTTCTGGCGGCCCTCACGCGGCCAGTGTGAGAACCCTGCGTCTACGCCAGGCTCGCCGAGGACGCAGGCGGCGACCCACCGGCCCCTGGAACACCAAGCAGCCACTTACAAAGGAGGAGAAGGACGGGAGCAGGATCCTGAGGACATTGCACCCAAACACAAAGCTGAGCACGAGCAGCCACGCCCAGTGGTCGGCCTCCGCAGCGCTCATCCCTGACGCTCCCGGTAGCGTGGGCTCCGCTACGGCAGCTCCATAGGGACCGCGCCGGCGTTCGCACTCGCGCCTGCGCAGTCAGGCCTAGCGGGCCGCCGAGGCGCGTCCGCCGCGCCTGCGCACTGCGCCGCACTGGTAGGAAGGCGGGGCCTTCTTTTCCACCCGGTCCTGGCTAATTCCTTGGGCTTCCGGGCTCCCGGACTTGCGTAGCCTTCAAGTTGACTCCCTTTTATTCCTAAATAAATTTATTTTAAAATAAACCTTTCTAGAAATAGAAAACTACTGTAATTAATTATAGTGGCAGGTAACTGTAAAAAATGTTTTCTCAGTAATTATGTAAAATATATTAAGTTTACATTTGAAAAATAAACACTAATAAATCTAAACAATTTACAAAACCGAACACCTGAAAAATAAGCAGTAACTAAAAAGCACTGTTTATAATAAAATAGTTAACCTACATTTAGGTTGTTGACGTAAGAAACGTCCAAACCTGTAGAGAATTTTAATGAGTTTATTTGAGCCAATCTGACAATTGTTGGTGTAGGGACAGAGTCCCAGAAAGCGGTTTCCAGGCTCTCCACCTCACTGGAAAGGTGCCGCCTGCGGTAGTAGATGGCCATCAGCTGTGACTAGTTGGCCGTTAATTAGCTGTAGCCAGTTAGCCATTGGTCACTGATAGAACTGCTGTGGCTACGTTGGTTGTTGGTTGGCAGAGAAGTGGAGGGCAAATTGCAGATAGTGTGGCTCCAGCTTCCTGGTTTTCCAACCCAGCAGCCAGCCAAAATATAGTGGTATGATTCTCCTATCTATTGCTCCATTGGTGTTTCTTTTGGGCCTCACCATATCCTGCGTTCTTAAGCTGGGAGTAGGACCAGAGGCCCTGCATTACAGCTGGGAAGCAAAATCTCAACAAATTGAGAAAATGCTCCGGAGAATGGCAGTTTTGAATCTTATTTTATACATTAGAATCCAAGGAGGAGACATAAGGAAGGTAACATGAAATCCATGGGTGGTAGATTAAGGGGGTGGGAGAAAACAAAGAGGGGGAATCTCTGGGATTGGATAAAAAGTAAAAAGGAAAGACACAGACTCTTTAATGTTGGTGGGTATAGGATAGTTAATAATTGACATTTACAACACATAGAGATGGTATTCGGGGGACAAGATAACAACGAGGGGTTCTGTGGTCTCATGCGCTGGTGTGGTGGGTTGTGCCCTGAGGGATCCTGAAAAAGGGGATTACTCTGATATTCCAAGGGTATGTTATCTTAGATGGATGCAAAAAGACGATAGACAGCCTTGCTTAAAGGTAGATCAACCTTGGTGAAAGGTTGAGATTTGACAAAGGTAAAGATTAACCTTTGTCAAGGAAGCTACAGGCCTAGGACGTGAGTAACTGATATGACCTGCTTTCAGTTAGGAATTTTTGTGTTGAAACCATCCTGTGTGCTTGATTTCAGTCTCTGAGTTTGTAGGGCCCTCCATGCTGGCCTCCCTTGAGCTTGTCAGGTTTAGTATGTGGCCCATTTTTCGTCCACAAGATGAAGATGAGGTTTTACAGCAAAATAATCCCAATTCATATTTATATATGACTAGCCATCGTATTGCTCATTAGCTGTCAGTCCTGGACTTGTCCTGTATGTTGGCAACCTGTATTAGGATCCAGGATGGCTAACGATGAATGAAGTGTGAGGATCTCTTGGAGACTTTCATTTTAGTAGAGCTGAATATACAAGCATTCTTTTTTTTTTCAATTACAGTTGACATTCAATGTTGCATTAGTTTCAGGTGTACATCATAGTGGTTAGACATTTACGTAATTTACAAAGTGCTCCCCCATTATTCTAGTGCCCACCTGGCACCATACATAATTATTACAATATTATTGACTATATTTCCTATGCTGTACTTTACATCCCTGTGTCTGTTTCATAACTATTGATTTGTATTTCTTAATCCTTTCACTTTTTCCACCCCCCGCCCCCGCTCCCCTCCCATTTGGCAATCATCAGTTTGTTCTCTGAGTTTGCTTCTGTTTTTTTTTTTTTTTGTATCCGAGGATTTTTATTACAATGAACTGACATTAAATTTATCACCTGTTAATACAATTTGAGTACTCTTTATGTATCTGAAATACACATAGAAAAGGGAAAACTGATCTGGATGCAATATAGTATAAATTATACAACATATTTTCCAGTAAGCCTAAAATTTCTTAGGTTTATCTAAGGTTTTTTTATTTTTAAAGGAAAAATTAGTGGTAGTGAATATTTGTGTGTATTTTCTTTATAATCAGAACACTGAAGTAGACTGGATTTTTGTTTGTCCATGATTTAAAGAGTTCTCTTAATTATATGTACTCAAGAAGTTCAGCAATGGTTGAACAATTCAGAATGAGTTTACGTGGCCCTGTGGCTGCTGCTGCTCTGGGGCGGCGCTGGGCGAGACCTGCTTCTGTTTTGATTGTTCGTTTATTCTGTTTTTAGATTCCACATATAAATGAAATCATATATCATTTGTCTTTCTCAGCCTGAGTTATTTCATTTAGCTGAATACCCTCTAGTCAAGCATTCTGTGTGTGTGTACCTGTGTCTCTGTGTGTGAGATGCTAATCAGAAAGAAAATATAACTGATTGGAATTTGACTTACTTTCCTGTGTTTCTTTAACTTGTTAAAAAAGGATTTATTCAAAATTTTTTAGTGCAAATGTTAAATTATCCCCAAAGACAGCACTGTTAAGATTGGTAGGTAGTGGCTGAACAACATTGTGAATATACTAAATGCCCCTGAATTGTACACTTTAAAACGATTCATTGCATTTTATGTGAATTTCTCCTCAATTAAAAAATATATTGTGGGCCGACCCGGTGGCTCAAGTGGTTGGAGTGCCGTGCTCCTAACGCCAACCTGTCCTGTTCTATTCCCACATGGGCCAGTGAGCTGCGCCCTCTACAGCTAAGATTGTGAACAACAGCTCTTCCTGGAGCTGGGCTGCTGTGCGCAGCCGGTGGCTGGCAGTCATCGTGGGCTACCATGGACTGCTGTGTGCTGCCGTGGGCTACCATCTGCTGCCATGAGTGGCCGGTGGCCAGTGAGAGCGGCCGGCAGATGGCAAGAGCTGCTGTGAGCTGCTGTGAGCTGCTGTGAGCGTCTGACCGACTGCCTCAACTGGGGGGGGAGCGCAAGGCTCATAATACCAGCACGGGCCAGGGAGCTGTGTCCTATACAACTAGACTGAGAAACAACGACTTGAACCGGAGTGGGGGTTAGGCGGAAGAAGGGGGAAAAATATATTGCTAGAACCTAATTCCCTTTAAAATGTTATTTCAGTCTTTTTGTTATGCTAAGCCTTCTGAATATGCAAATTCAGTATGTTAAAAATTAATCTTATTGGTATTAGTGTAGTAGACTTCATTTAAACATTAAATTTTCACAAGCTTTGTATTATTTGCCCAAAAATGTATCTCTAAATAAACCTTCCATTAGCTATAAAAAAATAATTTCAGACATATAGAAAAGTTGCAAAAAGTGAAAATGGTGTCAAGAACACCCACTACCCTTTACTTAGATTCACTTACTTTAACATTTTACCCCATTTGTTTTATCATGTTTTCTCTCACTCTTTCGGTATATCACTAAGAATAGTCTCCTATATAATCACAGTACATTTATCAACTTCATTAAAGTTAAAATTGATACAATACTTCTATCTATCTGCCATTTGTGTTCTTGTTTTGTCAGTTGATCAAATAATGCCGTTTGTAGCATTTTCCGCTCCAGTATAAGGTCCAGTCCAGGGTCAGGTATTGCATGTAATTGACATGCCTCTTTAACCTCCTTTAATCTGGAATATTTCTATAGTCTATCTTTGACTTTATTACATTGACATTTTTGAAGGTATCGTTCCCCTTAAAAAAAAGAAAGAAAGAAAGAAAAGAAAAAGCTTTTAAGAAACTACTAAACTAGTTTCCAAAGTGATTGTACCATTTTACATTCCAACCAGCAGGATTTGAGTCAGTTCCTTCACATCCTTTCCAATACTTGGTATGGTCAGTCTTCTAAAAATTTAGTCATCCCCTTACGTGTAGCGGTATCTCATTGGAGTTTTTTGCTATATTTGCAGTTCCCTAATGACTACTGATATTGAGCAGGCTTTTGTGTGCTTTTTTGACATTCTTGTATCTTCCTTGATGAAGAATTTGTTCAACTCTTTTGCCCCCTCTTTTTGCTGAGTTGTTTATTTTCTTAGAACTGCATAGAGTTTTGAGTTTATTCTGGATATAGTTCCTTTAACTGAAATATGCTTTGCAAATATTTCCTCCCAGTTTGTGGCTCGTTTTTCATTCTCTTAAAAGTGTCTTTTGAGTTGCAGAAGATTTTAAATTATAGCAACAGAAAGCTGATCAGTGATTGCCTGGGCAGCTGAGGGTGGAACCAAGATTGGCTGAAAATGGACAGAAGGGATCTTTTCCATGGGTGTTTTGTATGCTCCAAAGCTGGATTGTGGTGATGATTGCACAACTCTGTGGATTTACTAAGAATCATTGAATTTAACACTTAAAGCAAGTGAGTTTTATGCAATGGTTTTTCATTACAATTTTTAAAAATTATATAAAATAATTGTGCAGGGTGTAAAATGATGGTGAACAAAACATCCTCAGTCTTTATTCTCCTTTGAATTTAGCTAAACAAATAACTATAAGTACCATAAATAATTGCCAGCATACAAAGTATTTAAAAGGGACACATAGGTTTATCTAGGTAATGATCTATGTAATTTCAAGGTTGGATGATGGGTTGATGGGAGCTCATTCGATTGCTAGTAAATAATGTAAAGTAAAAGAGTGTGAGGCGTGAAATAATGTGGTATATGCATGACTTAAAACGTTTCAAAAAGGTAGTGCGAGACGGGATTAAATACAGAGGGGCTTCGTCTAAGATGGCAGTTGAGCATGCAAGGGTTAACAAAGGATTGCATATAGCTCATTCTTTTCATCTCACACCCATGGAAAAATACACTCGATAGATTAATGAATCTGTGTAAGAAATTTCCAAAAGAAAAAGGGAAAAATGCAACCTTATCCCCCTGACTCCCTCACACCGTGAACTTTCTAGCATTGTGTGGGAAGTTTCACATCAAGTTTCACCCAGGTATGAGATGAGGGGGTATAAGATAAGCAAACAAGTAAAACAGACTCAGCTACAAGTCTGAGATCGCTCACCTCGTTTGGGCTTATTGGCGGCAAAAACAACTTTACCAGCCTAGCCAACAGGACAGGTACAATTTGATGATGAGAAATCTCTTTTTAGATCAAACCTAAACTTAAGGTATTTCACACAGAATGGTAGGCTGAGCTGATTACATAACCTGGAACCACTAAAAGGAGCAAAGAGCATTTTACAACGTGAAATATGATCAATAGGAGAAACAGGAAGATGATGCGAAATCATGTGACAATCAAGACCATAAATCACAAAAAAAATGAGATTACACGTACAAGTAGGCTCAACAAGCAGGAAAAACATGTGAGACTTAACTAAGCTGGCTCTGGTTTCTCTGAACAGAAAGGAAAATGGAAGTCATTTAGATGGGAATAACATTTATATCGTTTAACTACAATGAAATGTTACATTATGTTCCCTCTCTTCCCATTTTGTCCTTAAAGAAAATAACACCAAAGTGAATTCTACATCAATTACAATGCTTCTGAGAAAGGATTCAGGGGAAAATCTCTTTTTTATTTGAAAAATACAAGACTAGCATTAAGGGAACATTTTTTTCTGCTTTTGCTTGTCATCCTGGCCAACACTCCAAAGCTCAGTTGTGGAACAACATCTAACCGCACTTGAGACAGCTTCCTCCTATCTCTTTATGAATGATGTATCCCTCAACCATGTCAGCTGAACACAGCTATACCAGTACCTCTGCTTTTAGAGTTCACACAAGCCAATGAAACCTTGAACTCTTTCATGTGATTTCCAGAGTCAGGTCGAAAAGTGCCCCTTTCCAGTAGAATGTTTTTGCTCAAGTCTCGAATACTGTGAAGTGGGTTCCCATTGAAGGGTGATTCTCTTCTGAAGCTGCAGAAGCTGAGTAATCTGGAAAAGATGCAGAGTGTTCCTGCCATAGACTGAATATCTGTGTTCCCCCAAAATTCAAAAGTTGAAACCTAACTCTCAATACGATGGTATTTGGAGGTGGGCCTTTGGGGTGACTAGGTCATAGGAGTGGAGCCCTCACAAATGGGATTAATACCCTTATAAAAGAGACCTCAGAAATCTGCTTCCACCTCCCTCCACATGAGGACACAGCTAAAAGGCAGGCGTTTATGAACTAAGAAGCGTGCTGTCACCAGACACCGAATCTGCCAGCACCTTGATCTGGGCCTTCTCGGCCTCCAGAACTGTGAGAAGTGAATGTCTGTTGTTTATAAACCAATCTATGGTATTTTTGTGACAGTAGCCCAAATGGACAAAGACATTTCCTTTCTGTATTTGGAGAGCCAGGCTGCTTTACTCAAGAGCAGGAAAGAATAATGCGACCAATTTCTAACTAGCTTGATGTTCTTTCTAAAATAACAACCAGTACTATGGACTGTTGGAAGGGAAAGCCTGTAATAATAATAATTCCAATGATTTTTATCAAACAACAATTACTTCTATAGTCATGCAGCCATAAGTTTGCAGTCAGCCTAGAAACACACACTGCATGGTGAGTACTATGTCTACCGGTCACTTTTGAGCTTTCTTTGTGTTCTGGTGTTTCTGACCAACTCATTCATTACAGTGCACATGGAGCTCCTGCATCGGGGCTGTGTTTGTTCTCTCACCTGCATCACTTGGTGAACAGTAGGCATTCATTTCTGACCATCACTTCCCCTCATACCTTTTGCTCACAAGTTTGTCACACGCCTATGCTAGTTTGTCTTCCACACGACAGACTGGCGTTGTGAGACACAGTATAGCACAGCACAGCTCAGAGACCTGGAACTGTTTCTACACCTTCCTTTTCCTTCTTCGCTCTAACTCAGTCTGGTTTCAGCACTACCACTCTCTGAAATTGCTCCATCAGGACAATGGGTGACATCCTTAGTTGTTAACATAGTAGGCACTTTACAATCACTATTTGACCTATCCACATCCCTGTGGTTTCAGCCCTCACTCACACATCTCTTCTTTCAGCTACACCCTTCTCTGAAGCTCCAAGCCCATAGGTCCAACTGCCTGCTGGCCACTCAATGTTCTCCAACACTTGGAACTCGATGTGTCGACACCAAACCCAGCTTCTTCCCTTCAAACCCCCTGTATGCCTAACAGGTGATGGCTCCCCATCCACTTGGACGGGACACACATGATGACCAGCCCTTTCCCTCTTTGTGCTTCCCGACAGAGCATCCTCTTTCTCCACTCCTGTCCCTACCCCACTCCCAACCCCAGGAATCGGCTTGGTTTCGTCCAAGGGTAACCCAATTCTGACCAAAGAGCAAAGACAATTGAGGGCTTTTAAGAAAAGAGACGTTCTTTTTCTGGATGTTATAAATCTGGATGTGACATCTGGAATTTCATTTCCAGACTGAGGATGAAGCCAACTCATAAAGAGGCACAACAAAAGGGAGAAAACAACCTGAGACCTTGAAAATACATTAAGCTGCTGAATCTGGCGGTCTGGAACATTCCATAGTGAGAGAGCATCCATTTTCTTATTGCTTATGTTAATTTGGCTTTCTGTTGCTCACAGCCAACAGTCTCTCTCCTCTCCCCACTGAAGAGTCCCGTCAGTTCCTGTTGGAGCTCATCGAGAGGATGTGACCACCAGTTGACCAGCGAGCTGCATCTGGGCGCCCTCACCTCCTCCTTCGTCCTTGGACTGTACGTTGTGCCCACCAGTCCCACAGTGGGAGCTGTTCACAGTGGGAAGTAATCTTGAGAGTAAGGTGTTGTTGAGGCCGACTGGATGGTGTACATGACTGAACCCAGTTAAGGCCTTTCTATAAACTTTTAAGACTCTGGCGGGCAGGTGTGAAGATCTACTTGTCTTGCGGCCACCCAAGACAAGCCTCGTAAGTAAGTTTCCTGGCTTATTAAACCTGCCACCTACCCATCTGGAGTGGCCTGCCTCTTTGTTCAGTGTCTGTTCGCTCTCTGTGAATGGGGGCCAGTTTGCAAATCCATAGTTCCCCCACCAAAACATATCCCAAATCCCTTCTTCCACTAATCTCCATCCCCACAGCCCACATCCTAGTCCATCGTTGCCTACACAACTTTAAAATGTCCCTTCTGGTCTCTTATGATTCCTCCCAACGGCCTGACTTTACTTCCCCACCTGTTCGCCTGACCTGGAGTCCCGACCAATTACAACGGTTTCCTGGTACGACTTGTCATTGCTTTCTCACTTTCTCTCTTTTCTAACCACAGCACATTTCCCCTCTTCAAATGGGATCCTACCTCCGGCCCTTCGTATTAGCTTTTCCCTCTGTCCAGAAGGCTCCTCCCTCAGATCCCCAAAGGCCACTGACCCTGCACTTCTCGCCTCAGAGCCCTCCCCGACTACCCGACCCACAGCAGCCCCATTCAGCCTGCCTCCAGCATGCTCTAATTACGACACTTTTTCTTCCTTCAGGGCACTGTTACTATGTGGAAGTACCTTGTGTACTTGGTTACTGTCTGCCTCCTCCCACTAGAATGAAAGCCCCATGAAGCCAGGCAGCTTGACTTATGTTCGCCACCATGTCCCCAGCAATTAGGGACAGTGCCTGACACGGGGCAGGCCCACTGGTTCCACTTCCTCAGTTCCCCTCAGAACTTCATCACCACCAGCCAGTCCTGCTCTAAATGAAGCTCGTAATTCTCCCCTCTAGAATTCCTGCAATTGCCTCCTCATCAGTCAACCAGCCTTAATCAATGCATGATTTTCCAAAGTGGGGCACACAGAGCCCCAGGGGAGTAATGATGAGGATACTTCTGTGCATATATCTGAAGGCCCCGACGGTTCTTTGGGGAATTTAAAAATGTTGGTGTTGTCATGTGATCATCCAATAATCGGGACCATTCAGCATACATTCTCATATTTAACCAAGCACTGCCTAATTTTACCGCTAGTGCCGGTGTGTGTTTAGGTTTAGCACCAAGGGGGACCAGCTTTCCACAGTTTTACAGGGAAAGCACAGAGGTTATGTTAACTCTTAAATAAGATATTATCTGTATCCCATGAAAACCAAATCACACCACAAAGGGCTGAATGAATAATGCTTGTCAATTGTACAAATAGAGACAAGTGCCAGAACAATCTCCACACAGATCGTGTGGATGCACGTAAGACTTGGCTTCACCAAAACTCATTCTTCATGTGAATGTTGCTGATTTGAGGTTTATTGGTTTTGTTGAGATTTTTGGATTGAAAAATTAATTTAACTTTCTAGTTCTTTAAAAGCTCTAAGCATTAAATGTTTTAAACTTATTTTCAGTTTTCAAAGATTTAGGTGAACTTTATAATAAAAATAATTTAAGTCAACATTGGGGTCTGCTAGAACATTTTGTTGTTTTAAAAAATGTGCCAGCTGACATATATGTTCCTGGTTATTCATTGCAGCATCCTTCACAAGAGCAAAAGACTGGACACAATTTGAATGTCCAATCAGTAGGGAATTGGTTTTAAAATGTTTGGTACATCTTTACAGTGGACAATGAAACAATAACAAGGAGGAATCTTACAAGCACTAATATGAAACAATCCCCCTTACTAAATGAAAACCTCAAGGTGCCAGATGGTGTGAAAAAACAGGGAAAAATAAAGAATATATGCATATACACATTTGCTTACATATGCACGTAATACCTCTGGAAGGATATACAAGCAGCGGCAGTACTGGTTTTTTCTTGGGGGGAACTAGAGATCTGGGAGCACACAAGGGGAAGAGAGACTTATCAGGAAATCACTTTGTACTTTTGAAATTTTGAACCATGTAAATATTTCTTCCAGAAATATTTCTGTTATTCTGTTATTTCTTCCAGAAATATTTCTGTTATTCCCCACACTTACACATCGGCATCCCAAATGGAAAGGCCTTCAGAGGCTAGGCAGAAAATACAGGTGAGAAAAGTCAGCAGGGCTGGAAACCTGTCAAAGCACCCCAAAAGGAGGCCAGCAGTAGTTGAAGGTTGAATTGGCAAAAAAAAAAAAAAAAAAAAAATCTTTAGAACTTTATTGATGATATATATCCAAAAACATGTGCATGTTTGTGTGTAGACATATATATATAAACACATATACTTATATGTTTATATATTTATGCACACTTGTTAATATTCAGAAAGTGAACACAGCAGTGTAGCCAACATCCAGATCAAGAAACAGAACCTGAACAGCTCTCTCTCTTCCACTACTGCTGCTCTCTCTTCTACTGCTCTCTTCCAGTCACTAGCTCCTCACCCACCCCCAACCAGGAAACACTATCTTGACATCTAAAAGACTGGATTGGTTTTGCCTGCCTTTGTACATTATATGAATGCAATCACAGTTTATATTCTTTGGGGGCTGGCATCTTTCTCTCAGTGTTGTGCTGGTGAAGTCCATCCACGTTGTAGTGTGTAGTTGCAGATGGCTCTTTCTCATTGCGCTGGTCTTCCATGTATTCATCCATTCTCCTGGTGATGGATATTTAGGTTGCTCCCAGTTTGGATCTGTAAAAGTACTTCGGCTACGAATATTCTATGTCATGTCTTCTGGTGAACAGATGGAAGCACTTTTCTCGGGTAGATTTCTAGGAGTGGAATTACTGAGTCATAGAGTAACTGTCTGTTTAGCTTTCAAAGATACTGCCAGACAGTCTTTCTACTGAGTTCCAGTAGCTCCACGTGCTTGTGTTGGCAACTTAAAAAAAAAAAAAAAAATCTGGGCCAAAGCAACTGTCTGTAGGCCGCTAGTCTGTCACCTGTGGCCCAGTACATCTTCAGTTCTCAAGGGAGAGATAGATCTTTATGAGGGAAGTTGAGATCTCAGCACTGTCATCCCCTTGATTAAAACCTTGCAGTATCTCCCACCCCTTGGATCATGGCCAAACTCCTTAGCCTGGAATCAAATGCCTCCTGCAGGCTGCCACTCTTCTGTTTTCTGCCTCTTTCCTCTAATCTTCACCATCCACTCTCCATCACTCCGTCCCCATCACTCTGAAGGCACTGGAGGGCTGTCAGACTCTACTTAAAAGTCTGCGTGCCTTGGGATATGCTGTCCCCGCGCCTGTGGCTTCCCCTTCCTTTACTGGCCAATTTGTGTACTTTTGCTCCCCACTAAACTCTCACCCCAAGTCCTTGGGCTAGGTGTCCTGTCTGCAGTCTCTCTAACCCAGGGCCTATCAGAATGCCTGGCAGATGGCGGGCACCCAGTACCTGCTTGTGCCACAAACTCAGGCACTCCTTGATGTTAATTTTTTTTTTTTTAATGCAGATAGGAGAGAAGAGAGAAAAGGATCGATTTTAATTTTACCCTGAGCCCCCAACTGTTCTCCCCAGAAGGAACCCCAGAAGAACTGAGGAACCCCAGAACAACTGAGGAACCCCAGAAGAAACCTCTGGCATCACTTGCTTGTGTATTCTTCCTGAGATATGCAATAACTGTATAACTTTACATTCAATATAACTATATATTCATTAGATGTTATGGAGAAAATAAGGCTGAGAAGAGGTGGGGAGTTGCAATTTTAAAAAGAAAGGTCAGGAAGGGCCTCATTGAGAGGGTGACATTTATGCAAAGATCAGAAGGAGGTGAGGAAGAAGGTTGCTCTGGTCTGAGGTGGCTCGTTCCAGGCAGAGGGAACAACAGGTAACAAGGCCTTGAAGCAGGGGGTGCCAGGTCTGTTTGAGGCTCAGAAAGTGAAACAGGGTGAGCAGCAGTGAAAATCACCTAAGGCAGACAGATTGCAGAGGGCTTTATAAACCACTCGAAGAACTTCAGGCTTTCTTGAACGAGAAGGGAAGGCACTACAATTACTGATCAGGAGTTACATAGTCTGACGAGTGGTTTTCAAAAGTCACTTCCTCCGTGAAGAGATGTTTTTCTTTTTGCAGCAGCTCTGTTATTTCACTATGAGAAGGTGCTAGCTTATCCAGGTCTCTCAAATGATCGACATATGGTCTACTTCCAATCTTTTGGATTCAAAGTACTCCAGCGTTTCTTCCTCTCCAAGAATTCCAGCTGACAATTTTCCGATTACATTTTTTTCTATAGTGACCTAATTCAATTCGGTCTTTTCAACGTAATTTTCTTCGTCATTGAAGAAACAGGGTAATGTGCAATTTCACTGGTTCCGGTGTTCCAGCTCAGACCCCCAGTCTGAAGCCCTTTTTCTCCTCTCAAATGGTGCATATGTGAGCAACTGGTGAAAAGGGGCAGGCACTGGGCGGGTACGCGTCCCGCTTCCCTTCAGCCCAGGAAACAGGCCAGCCAGGGGTCTGCCAGTGGACACGTCCTGGGGACGTTGGGGGCCCGGACTGAGGAACCCACGACGTTCCTGAGTCGACCCGCCTGCACCCCGGCACCTCAAGGAATGGGTAATCAAAAGATGTTTCCTTAGGAGGAGAGAACCCCCAGGGTAACCCAGCAAGGGAGCATCGCGGCACACTAGCCGCCAGTCCAGGGACGTCGCAAAGACGCGCGCCTGCGCAGTGGCGCTTCGCGCCTCGCCAGCTTTCCTTCCCACGACCTCCCTTCCAGCGCCTGCGTACCAAGACCCGCTTCCCGCAGGCCTGCGAAGCTGGGGATACCGGATAGCTTTTCCTGCCGACTGAGGTGGGAACGATAGGCTCGTACCTGACTCCACTGTCTCTCCCGTCCCAGCCTACCAGACTAACTATACACGTTCCATCGCAAGTCACCCTAGAACGGAGGGACTTGATCCTTGAGGAGTTCAGGAAACTGGCATGCGCCCACGTATCCCGGAGGGGTGTGTGTGTGTGTGTGTGTGTGTGTGTGTGTTGGGGGCGGTCACCCAGCGGCTCCGCTTCAAACTACCGTGAGACGAGAGCTGCCTCTAGGGCCCAACCCCCTCGCTTGGGTCTGGGGCCCCGCGAGACAGTGGGCAGGGGTGGGGGCGCCGAGAGCGGGGGCGGGGTGCAGCGGCCGAGTGACAGTAAGCCTCACCTATACCGGGCGCGGACCGCGGCGGAGTAGTGGGCCCGGCAGCCAATGGAAAGCGGCGGGAGGCGGGGGGACCGGCCAGCGGGGAGGGGGCGCCCACGCGGGGGAACGCGAGGGGAGGAGGGGATGTGCTCCTGATCCGGTTCCATCCGGTTCTCCCACTGCCCCTGTCGCGAGTCCCAGCAGCTCCGGAGCTGGAGAAGCGGCAGCTACCAGGCAGCCCAGCTTCGCGAAGGCTCTCGGCGCGCTGCGGCCCGCAGGCTTCCGGCACGCGCCCGCCCCGCTGCCACGAAGCCCGAGAGGAAGGTGAGTGGGGACCGCAGCCCGCACACGCCCCCTCCGCCGGCCAGGCCTACCGCGGCACCCCGCGAGGTCCAGGCCTGCCGCATCCACGGCGGCGCTGGGCCCCCGGGACGTGCGGTGGGCAGGACGGCGCACAGCGACCCCGGGCGCAGTGCTCTGGAACGTTCGGTGGCCGGAGGATTTTAACGCCGCGGCGGGAAGCCGCTGACGTCATGCGGCCGAGCATTGTTCTCGAGAGCCGGCCGGCTTGGGGCGCTGGGTACTTTTGTTTGCGGGCTGCGCCCATTCGCCTGTCTGCTTCCTTCCACAGGTCAGCTCCGCCGAGGGGGCAGCGAAGGAGGAGGTAAGGGCCCTGCTCTTCGGCTTTGGGGTGGGTTCAATTTGAACTGCATCATTCATTTTGCTCACTTTCCTTTTCTCTTCTGAAGCCCAAGAGGAGGTCGGCGAGGTTGTCAGCTGTAAGTAAAGCGAGCCCCTTACCCGTTTCTTTTACGTGGATCATGTCCAGTGGAAAAACTCAGTGCTGCTGAAACAGGGCCCAGCTGGACCCCCTGACTCAGAATGCCTCTGGATGCCCTGCCCCCGTCCTGGCTGGCTTTATTTTGTGGCTAGAGCTCAGAACGCCTCTGGGATGCCCAGCCCCAACCCAGGTGGGCTTCACACCCTTGTGGCTGAGCTCAATGCCTCTGGGATGCCCTGTCCCGGTTCAGGATTCTTATCTTAGAAGATCACCTTGTAAATACTTAATTACAAACTATCGCTTAGCATTTTCCCAGGTTACTCCCCCACTGTTCCTTGACCACTGGCTCCACAAGAGCTAAGATGACACAGGGGCATCATGAAAGGAGAAAAGACATGAAGCCTCTGGGAGAGTGTCCTGATTTTCCCTTAAATACCCCAGGCTGGTCTGAGAATGCAAGGCAGTGTTTTTTTGGGGTTTTTTTTTTAAAGATTTTATTGTGGAAGGGGAACAGGATCTTATTGGGAAACAATGTGTACTTCCAGGACTTTTTTCCAAGTCAAGTTGTTTTCCTTCCAGTCTTAGTTATGGAGGGCGCAGCTCAGCTCCAGGTCCAGTTCCTGTTGCTAGTTGCAGGGGGCACAGCCCACCATCTCTTGTGGGAGTCGAGGAATCGAACTGTCAACCTTGTGGTTGAGAGCCCGTGCTCCAACCAACTGAGCCATCCGGGAGCTCAGCGGCAGATCAGCAGCAGATCAGCTCAAGGTGCGATATTCAATCTTAGTTGCAGGGGGCGCTGCCCACCATCCCTTGCGGGATTCTAGTAGTTGAACCAGCAACCTTGTGGTTGAGAGCCCACTGGCCCATGTGGGAATCGACCCGGCAGCCTTCGGAGTTAGGAGCACGGAGCTCCAACCACCTGAGCCACCGGGCCGGCCCTGGAAGGCAGTTTTTGGAGATGTTAACCCACTGCGTTCTCAGACAACTGGTGCTCTGATAGTAAACGCTTATTCTGTGACTCAACTCTTGTGTTGATCTATTGGCTGAGCGGCACAGGCAGCACGAGCCCCAGACTCGTTTGGCCTCCGTTTCTGGCGACCCAGATGGGACAGCCTTGGGGCACCTCCAGTAAATCTTTTGGCTTGCCGAGGGTCTCGGGGGCTACCTGGCCTGGGCCCATTCCTTGGTACAAGACCAACCTCTGGAAGCAGCTGCAGAGCGATTTTGCTCACCAGAGGGTGCTAGCGCCAGGGCCCACCCATCACGAATGCCTTTCTGCTCAGTTTGGATAGAATAAGCATTTGCTTTGTTTTCCTGCATCCAGTAACTGGTTCCGGAAGTGGGGTGGCCCAAGCATGCGCAGCTGGAGAATTTTGCACTCACCATCTGGGGCTCCTCTCTAAGGGCCATCTGGGGGTCATACTGACCCATTGGTGCCAAATAGGTGACGCTGCAATATCAAGCAAGGCATAATGCTCCCACCAGTAAAAGGTTCTGTTTGCAAGCTTGCTCTGGTTCTGGAAGCGCACCTGTGGTTGGCAACTTTGTTCCCGGGAAAGCGGGCCCATCTGCCGCACTGTAAAAGCCACCACGTCTGGGTTCGGCCTTTGGGCATCTGGTGGTCTTAAGGCCACATCTGTTTCTGGTTTAGCCCACTGGCCGACTGTGTGATGGTCTACGGGCCATATGAATATGGAGTAAGACGATGTCACGTCCAAAACTGTCACCTAGCTAGGTCTGTTTTCTGTAACGTATTCAGATCCGAATCTGATTCAATTTTTTCCTGGTATTTGTCTGGGTTTTGTTTGTCTGATCCAGGGAATATTTAGGTCTGTGTGTCAAGTGTGATTGCCTTTGTTCCAACTCAGTAAGGGATCTAAAGTTTCAGTTCCTACCGGAAGCCCGCTGGGCAGAATATTAGGCCATTGGCAAGATTACAGCTATAAGCCGTTGACCAAAAAGAAATTAGTATTCTATTGCAATACTGCTTTGCCAATGTGTATATTAGGTTCTGGGGAGCACTGGTCACTCAGTAGTTCCCTGAATTACTACTCGTATACTATTTTGTAACTGGAATCATTCTGTTACAGGTCTGGGAAACAGGATGAAATTGCTTATGTACAAGCCCAATGGTTAAGGGTATGTTGGGATAGTCCATGCAAAGGAAAAGAGAAATGATTGCTCGAAAAAGAAAGCATAACCCCTGGGGGTCCTGTCTAGCAGCAGCATCATGGCTTAGCATGATGGTGGGCTTAGCAGCAGCATGATGGCTGCAAAACCCAAAACAAACAAACAAAAAGTTTGGAATTGGTATGCATTAGACACCAACTCTATATTCAGAAACTTGGCAAAAGTGGAGATCTTACAAGTTTTTTTTTCTCTCAGTGACTCAAGATCTGGCAAATAACCTGAGGGTAAACCACAGCTAACTGCTACTGCCTGAGGCTGAAGTAACTGAAGGAAAAAAGGTGGCATTTTTAAAAACAAGTCGCTAGTCAGTCTCTCAGTCCAGACCTCCACCCTTTTGTTCCAGCCTATTTGAAATTGTACAGGGCAATTGTAAGATCTTAGGTCTTCTCTGCAATTGGCAATAGTTCTGTTTCTGTGTGTATGATCTCTGATCTCTGTGCTTGTCTGTGTTTTACATATATAATGCAGTGTTTTTGCCTCTGGATGGTATCAATTTATGATATTTGATTGGCTTAAAGAAACAGGTTAAGCGGCTATATAAATTAGAAACAGATAATAAAAAACTAACCCAAGTACTTTTTAGGATCATGTGATATAAGAAAATATTTGATACTAAGATTAGTTTAACTCTTGGCTGAATTAGATATGTCTTTTAAGATCATTAATATTAAATATAGTATCTTTTTACCTAGGTTTACAAAAATAAATTCATGTTACAGAATTTGTCAAGAAAATAGCTTCGGTAATAATTAACTTTGAAATCTCATAGAGTTAAGAACTAATAAAATGTTAACTGAAATAAGATTTTAGATGAAACTTTTTAGTAATAATTATATAGTGTGGATGTCTGGATGTGGTTTCTCAGCATCTGTTGGTAGCCTAAGATTTCAGGTTTACTAAGTTGTGTTAAATGATAAAAAATATTAAATATCTAGATATTTCAAAATAACAAACTGCTGAGATATTAATTATTGGATGAATCTAAGTTCATCTATTTCTGGCTCCCTGTCACAAGAATGTTGAAAGATAGATTAAAGTCTGTTAATAAATATATCTTATATTTTATTACAAAAGCCTATGCTTTTGAGGTTTGCCACATATGCCTCTGGGTTTGCCAGTGGAAATATTAATTGTTTGCTTTTAGTTGTCAGTAAAATTAAGGTTGTGAAGGTTATGGATTCCAATTAATATGAAAGAAATATGATGTGTTTTCGAGGAAGGTATGTGGTGTGGAAGTACATTTTTGAAGAAACTGAAAGAACGTAGTTTGTCCTAAAGGTGATTATTTCTAAATGAGTGAAAAGAGACTAAGAGGAACTGGGAAAGTTATAGAAGGTTTGTAAAGGAAAAATCTTGAAAGAATTTTATGTATGGTTAAGCTAAGTGCGATTAAGTAAATTTAAATATCAAAACTAAGCTGGTGCAAAATTAGTTTTCTCTCTCTGCTAAGTAAGACAAAGTCTGTTACAAGACTATTGGTCTGCTACTGATATTATGAAGAAGTTTTCTGCCTGAAAAGCAAAAATTATGTGTCATCTAAATATTTTTCTGTTTTATATCGTCTTTGTTAGGTCTTTAGTTACTCAAGAGAACTAAATCTAAGAACTAAGTTTTGCTAATAGTTATGTAAACTTCTGTATTTTTAGGACTGCCGGAGTTCATGTGCCCTCCTCGGCATCAGAGAACAGGCCAGTGTAAGGAAGCTTAGCCTAATGGGTATTGTAATGGTTCTGGCCCACTGTTACGTCCGTGATAAAAGCGGCTCAGATCCTGGAAAAGGCCAGAAAATGTGCTTAAATGTTGTTAACAATCGAGACAGGGAAAACGAGGAAAGAAAGGAACAGTAAGACTGGAGACGAGGCCAGAGACGGGCCAGATTTTTGGCTGCAGTTAATAGACAGGCCAAGTCCAGGGCCACCTCAGGGTCACCCCACCAGCCCCAGAAGAGGAAACACCAGATAAAGGAGACTGCTTTGGCTATAAAAGCCCAGATCACTGGAATGAGGACTGTTCTGATCCTCCAAACTAGAAGGGCACTAGAGGAGGGAGTGTCTCCTGCTCTGAAGGGAGTGGGGATCAACTCCGTCCCCAAAATGGCTGTGATCACTGTTGGGCCTGAAGTTCCCAGAGGCTCCCAAGCTGTTCTCATCACAGGGGAGGAACTGCGGGTGACCCTTGATGTGGCAGGTAAGCCTGTTGATTTCCTGATTCATATGGAAGCCATTTATTCTTTCCTGACCACTCGCTCTGGACCTATTTGTTTCCTTTAAAACCTACTCGGTTGTAAAGAGAAAAAGCCCCTAGATTTGGACTCATTTTAGTCAGCCTGTTCCTTACCTTGGACCTATACCTTAGGGGAAATGTTAAACGGGCAAATCAGACTTAAGAAGGACCCTGGAAAGGTTTTGTCAGGAGACCTCTAAGCCCTGGCTCTAACTGCTGCTCATTTAGATTCTGACCTCAAATTCTGTTATTTCCTATGTTATTAACTTGAGAAAGCTTCAGCAGGCACATATATATACATATATATATACACATATGTATACATATGTATATGTATGTATGTACATCTCCGAAACCTCCCCCAGGCCTCTACATATTTTAACCCCGGAAAGTCAGGGGACCAAGTACTACTGGAAGCCTAGAGGGGGAGGGGTCTCTAACAGATCAATTAGCTCCTAAATGGAAGGGACCCTTTGCAGATTTCCCAAGCACCCCACCTGCTGTTGGGCTTCAGAGAGTTGGTGGCTGGGTCCACTTCCCTCAAATGAAATGCGTATCATTTAAGTCTGCACAGGACGCCCCCAGAAGGAAGGCTGTGGCTCCTGTTCCTGAGCCAGTTGAAGACCTGCAGCTCCTCTTCATACGTAACTGCGGGAGCTGCCTATTTAGTGCCTCTACTTGTGCCCACTTGGGATGCCCATTGAATGCCTTTTGGCTCTCCTTGTCCCCAGCCTTCTCTAGGGAGAAGAAGAAAACTAGTATCTTTGTAAAAATGTTCTGACATAATAGCTGGGTTCAATAGCCTCTCTGACTGCTGGACATGCCCTAAACAGCCCTCCTCCCCGCAAGAAGTCACAAGAAACTCCAGTGCCCACAGGCAGGGACAATGCCCATGCTCAGCAGGAGCAGCCAAGAACAGCCATCGTCCCCTACCCTTGCAACCATACTAACTGTACAGACATGAAAGGAATAAAGCGCGGGGGAATTGAAGCAGGGCCCAGCTGGGCCCCCTGACTCAGAATGCCTCCGGATGCCCTGCCCCCGTCCTGGCTGGCTTTATTTTGTGGCTAGAGCTCAGAACGCCTCTGGGATGCCCAGCCCCAACCCAGGTGGGCTTCACACCCTTGTGGCTGAGCTCAATGCCTCTGGGATGCCCTGTCCCGGTTCAGGATTCTTATCTTAGAAGATCACCTTGTAAATACTTAATTACAAATTACCGCTTAGCATTTTCCCAGGTTACTCCCCCACACCGCTGGCTGGCGCTACAAGAGCTAAGATGGGGTGGGGTGGGGGGTGGAGTGCATCATGAAAGGAGAACAGACATGCAGCCTCTGGGAGAGTGCCCTGATTTTCCCTTAAATACCCCCAGCTGGTCTGAGAATGTTATAGCAGTTTTTGGAGCTGTTAACCCGCTGCGTTCTCAGACCACTGGTGCTCTGATAATAAACACTTATTCTATGACTCAACTCTTGTGTTGATCTATTGGCTGAGCGGCACAGGCAGCACAAGCCCCGGACTTGTTTGGCCTCTGGTTACACTACCTTTGCCTTTCAGAAACCTGCTCCTGCAAAACTGGAAACGAAGCCCAAAAAGGCATCAGGAAAGGTGGGTTTCAAACTTACAATAAGAGTCTGTGGTGTCTTCGAAATGCAGCAGTGCTTCGCAACATGTGACTTTCCTTAATAAAGCCATTGCTGACCCCTAAGGTCTTGTGAAACTGTTAATGACTAAGATCTTGACTTTGAATCTGTCACAATAATTAATAGATGTCAGTCTCCTGAAGTTGAAATTTTATCGTATTTATCTACTTAAACTTTGTATTTTAATAAGTAGACTTTTTTCCTCTGATCTGGGTAAAATATAACAGATACAATTATCCTGGCTTATGGGAATATGTGTCACATTAATGCTGCTGCGAATTTAGGACACTTAAGATGGCTAGAAATACTAAATATCGGCTTACAAAGGAAACTCATTCTTTGTGTTGTGTACGTTTTGGGGTCGGTGGTTGTCCATTGGTTGCATGCTTGTACTTTTTTTTAAATTTTTATTGGGGAATATTGTGTTTCTCCAGTGCCCATCAGCTCCAAGTCGTTGTCCTTCAATCTTAGTTGCAGGGGCGCAGCTCAGCTCCAAGTCCAGTCGCCGTTTTAAATCTTTAGTTGCAGGGGGCGCAGCCCACCATCCCATGTGGGAATTGAACCGGCAACCTTGTTGTTGAGAGCTCGCACTCTAACCAACTGAGCCATCCAGCCACCCCTCCGGAAGCTCAGCGGCAGCTCCTTATCTTCAGTCTAGTTGTGGAGGGTGCATCTCGCTGGCCCATGTGGGAATCGAACCAGCAACCCTGTTCATAGCTCGCACTATAACGAACTGAACCATCTGGCCACCCCCATGCTTGTAATTTTAATAACAGCAAAGCTAGGACTGAGGCCAGAAGAAAAGGAATGTGTTAAGTTTTTGCATGTAAAGTTTGCAGGCCAAGTTAGAGGGGATCACGTGTGTGTGAGTAGATCAAAAGTAGTGTTCTCCAAGAACATAACTATTCTAAAAGTATTTTATTTGCATTTATGTGTTAAGGAGTTCATTAAATCATTTTTTCCTAACAGTAAGTTAATCATAAATAACGTGATGCTTGTTGCTCTGGAATAGATTGGTGATTGCGTTGTTCACATTGCAGCTCTTGGAATAAAGTTCTTGGGGATATGTACTTTCGGAAACTTAAGTTGGATGAGTCGAATATGTGTAAATCATTTGTTACTGTGAATTTGGATATAGCATTGAAACCTCCCCTTGCAAAGCTCACCATGTTCTTGAGGGGAATTCATGGTGTGATTAATTTCTGTTCACTCAAAACTTAAGTGAGAGCATGCTATTTGAAATCTCCAAAAAAATTCTGAACTACCATCACCCCTTTCCTAAAAGCATAGGTGGAAGCTTAGCACTGCATAACCAGAGGGTTTTGTTTCATCTCTGTATTTACACACTGTACGGAGCTGAGTGTAAAATTTTAATTTATCTTCAATAGTAGTTCTGTTTTGTGATCTTTTTAAAAGGGGGTTGGAGGAAGGTATAAGCATAATACATCAGCTTAGAATTTCTCACAGCAGAAAATAATGCAGTAATTCTCTACGCAAAGTTAGACTATCCCAGAAACTTTCCAAGGCTGAAAAAAAATAGCAGATCTTGTTGCAAAATGTTGGCTGGAACAGTGTACTATTGTTATCCATCGTTTTTTCTTTGCTTTTTTAAAATAAACCAATTGGCTGAAATACTATGCCTATTTCCCTGTTAAATTGTTCTTCCTTTCCTTATTGATTTTTGTCTATATTTTGATCTGCCATAAAGTTTGTTAATGAAAACAGTTCAAATTTTAACTCGTTCGGGACATTAAATGTAATCAATATTTTTCTTCCTCTCTGAGAGGTTAACAACGTAAGTCTTCATGTTAGTGTTCCTTGAGGAGCAAGCCTGTCAGTTCAGTTTTCCCAAAGGAAAAGTGGTCGAGGGTGGCTTTTTTTCCCCTTTAGTTTATGTAATACATCTTTGTCTTCATAATTGATCCACTTAAAACCTTAAACGGAATGTATAGCTTTTCATGTATAGGTTACTGTACTACAGGATAGACATGCTGTTTTCAAAACATGTATTCCAGTGTGTGCTTCTGACTTGTACAATTTCCTTAGAAGTAAATATTTTTAAGGTTGAAACATACATTAGGAAATACGTTGATTTATTTTGTTTCTGGGGTGGCCAGTTAGCTCAGTTGGTTAGAGCGCAGTGCTGGTAGCACCAAGATTGCCAGTTCAGTCCCCACATGGGCCGCTGAGAGCTGTGCCCTCCTTAGAAAAAAAAAATAATTATTTTGTTTCATCTAGCTTTCTAGCTAATAATAGTTAAAAGTATTATTTTAGTCCAGGCTATTGCATATTCTATTTTCACTTTTAAGGCTTTACATATTTAAGTTACTGTGGTAGTGGTTATGAAATTAATAAAAAATTGGATTGCAAAAGGATAGTCTTTAAGTATAGAAGCGATTGTGGCATTTCCTGGTGGCAATGTGTGTAGCAGCATTATCCTAAATATGTTTGTTTACATAATTTGCTATTCTAAAGTTATTAAATTAGTAGTCATCATGCTGTCTTTATGTATGGAGTGCCACCGTTGGTACAGACTGTATCGCACTGATTTTTCCCCCTTAGCATTGAAGTCTGAGGTCTACCTGCATGTCTCTGTGGCCGTGTAACTCAAGTATTGGTCACTACTGATAGGGGTTTTTTATGCAACTTACTAGTGACCTAACTTAATTTAATGTAGGTGTTGCTACCTTCTTTACATGAAATAAATGTTAAGTTTCTTCCCCATTGATGGATGGTATCCAAAAATATTGTTTTATGTTGTTTTAAAATGCCTCAAATTTTGAACCTATTTTGTCATCATACTAATTAATACATGTGTTTTCAGATTCCCCAAACACCTAAAATGAAAATGATAGACTCAAAATTGATCTTTTTGGCTACTCATTATATTAGTTTGGTGCAAAAGTAATTGCGGTTTTTGCATTGTTGAAATTTGCCGTTTGATATTGGAATACATTCTTAAATAAATGTGGTTGTATTATACATTATTTTAATGCGCATTTCTCACTTTATGTATTTTTGCTAATGACTTATTACTTGCTTTTTATTTTATGTTTATTTTAGACTATGGAAATGATGTTAAACAAAAAGCAAATTCGTGCAATTTTCTTATTCGAGTTCAAAATGGGTCGTAAAGCAGCAGAAACAACTCGCAACATAAACAGCGCATTTGGCCCAGGAACTGCTAATGAACGTACAGTGCAGTGGTGGTTCAAGAAGTTTTGCAAAGGAGACGAGAGCCTTGAAGATGAGGAGCATAGTGGCCGACGATCGGAAGTTGACAACAACCAACTGAGAGCAATCATCGAAGCTGATCCTCTTACAACTACACGAGAAGTTGCCGAAGAACTCAACGTCGACCATTCTACGGTTGTTCGGCATTTGAAGCAAATTGGAAAGGTGAAAAAGCTCGATAAGTGTGTACCTCATGAGCTGACCGAAAATCAAAAAAATTGTCGTTTTGAAGTGTCATCTTCTCTTATTCTACGCAACAACAACGAACCATTTCTGGATCGGATTGTGACATGCAACGAAAAGTGGATTTTCTATGACAACCGACGTCGACCAGCTCAGTGGTTAGACCGCGAAGAAGCTCCAAAGGACTTCCCAAAGCCAAACTTGCACCAAATAAAAATCATGGTCACTGTTTGGTGGTCTGCTGCCGGTCTGATCCACTACAGCTTTCTGAATCCCGGCGAAACCATTACATCTGAGAAGTATGCTCAGGAAATCGATGAGATGCACCGAAAACTGCAACACCTGCAGCCGGCATTGGTCAACAAAAAGGGTCCACTTCTTCTCCACGACAATGCCCGACTGCACATCACACTACCAACGCTTCAAAAGTTGAACGAATTGGGCTACGAAGTTTTGCCTCATCCGCCATATTCACCTGACCTCTCACCAACCGACTACCACTTTTTCAAGCATCTAGACAACTTTTTGGAGGGAAAACGCTTCCACAACCAGCAGGATGCACAAAATGCTTTCCAAGAGTTTGTCGAATCCCGAAGCATGGAGTTTTACGCTACAGGAATAAACAAACTTATTTCTCGTTGGCAAAAATGTGTTGATTGTAATGGTTCCTATTTTGATTAATAAAGATGTCTTTGAGCCTAGTTATAATGATTTAAATTCACAGTCCGAATTGTCATTAGAAAATGAAAACTGTTTCCATGCCCAGAGCTGCCATTCAGGTACAAGGAACACACATTTTCTTCCCTCCCTGAAGAATTCAGTCCTAAATTAGGTGGACAGAGCAGGTAGGGATTCAGAGAGCCAGTGCCGAGGCAGTGGCTCCGCATGGGGACTCAGAGCCCAAGTACAGTGAGGAGGGCATCCCCGCAGAGGGAAACCCTGGTGGTGGGAGGTGGGGCGTCAGAGCCAAGCACAGTGATGTGGAGGTCTAACGAAAGGGCAGCCTGGCACGGAGTCGGAGCCGAGCAGGGTGAGCAGCGCCACCGAGATAAGAGGAAGTCATCCTGCCAAACACATATCGAGCCCAAGTCGGGCAGGAAGGCATCCACCCTGGAAAGGGTGCAGCGGAGGAGACGGGAGCTTAGTTATAAATGACTGATCAAATAAAGTAAACATACTGGGGAAGCTAGGAGCCACTTTGCTCACTGTCAGTCCTGGGGCGCCTGCACAGCGCACCCCGCTGACCAGGACGCTCTCCGGACCCTCTGCAGCACCAGGCCTCAGACGCCTGTGCAGTACTCCTCCCTGCACCCCAAACAGAGAGGGCTATCCCCGATGGGAGTCTTTGCACCCCTTCTCTGGCTAAAGAAAGTCCCGGATTGCCTACTAAATGAACATGGCTCTCTTATTTGAGTGTCCTGTGACCAGCTTGAAAAGAAAAAAGAACTCTCAGAAAAATTCCAAGTCAACACCAGGGACTGGGGTGCCCTTATCCAGGCACTCACCCCCACTCCAGTGGGGTGAGGTCCCCTCCCAGGACCTTGCGAGGCTTTGCTGGGCTGACTCCAAATGCGTCAGAGTCTTCCTCAAGGGCCTCAGGCCAGGGGACCAGCTGCCCCACTAGTGGGGTGGTGCGCCCCACTCTTAGTACGTCTAAACTGCAGCAGTAGCCTCTTGTGACAGTGGACTAGCTGCAGAGCATGGGTTTGGTGTGGGCTTGGGGAAGGAGCCTGAGATGATCACAGGTCTCATTTATAGCTGCTGCAAATCCCAAAGACACACTCCAACTTCCCCTCTGCTAATGAGAAATTAGCACAAGTCATAGAGGAATATAAAATTAATATAAAATTAATAGTGCAATTGAGGTTAGCTGTGTGTGACTCCAACATGAGGTGAAATGGGATGGGGTACACAGGAAGGATGGAGGTGATACCGCAAGAAAGATGGACAGGAAACCGACAAAATGGGAGAGAAAACAACTGCAATCATATAGCCAACAAAGAATTAGTATCAAGAATATAAAAAGGACTCCCAACTCAAGAAAAACCAAACAGCCCCTCACTCCTGCTGTGGGCATACAGAGGGCGCCCTTCCCCTGGAGACAGCTCCTTATGCCCAATTTAAAAAGGGGCAAAGATCTTGAATAGACGTTTCTCTAAAGAAGAGACACAGATGGCCAATAAGCACACGAAATGATGTTCAACATCATCAATCATTAGGAAAAATGAAAATCAAAGCCACAATGATATACTACTTTGCACCTATTGGGAGGGCTAGCATCAAAACAGCCTACAGTAAGTGTTGGAGAATGTGGAGAGACTGCAACTCTTGTGCACTGCTGGTGAGAATGTAAAATGGTGCAGCTGTGGAAAATAGTATGGCAGTTTCTCAAAACAATTAAATGTAGAATTAGCATATGATCCAGCAATTCCATTTCTGGGTATTTATCCAAATGAACTGAAAACACACTGGCAGGGATATTTGCACACCTATGGCCTCGCAGCATTATTCACAGTTGTCAGAAGGTGGAAACAACCCAAATGTCCGTCAAAAGTTGAACAGATAAAGAAAACGTGGTCTATCTGTACAATGAAATAACATTCAGCCTTAAAAAGGAAGAAAATGCTCTGCCGGCTTTCTTTCTCTTCTGAGCCAATCTAAGTGGCAAGCACTCCCAGCTTTTTCTAGAGAAATTTATCGAGAGTAAGTTTTTTGTGTAAAAAAAAAAGGAAAGAAAGAAATCTTAACACATGCTACTAGAGAGATGAACCCTAAAGACATTATACTGAGTGAAATAAGCCAGACATTTAAGGACAAATACTATATGATTCCACTTATTTGAGGTACTTAGAATAGTCAATTCACATAAACAAAAAGTAGAATGGTGGTTGCTGGGAAGAGGGAGAATGGGGAGTTAGTGTGTAATGGCTATCAGTTGAGGAAGATGGAAAACTTCTGGAGATGGATGGTGGTGAAGGCTGCACAACAATGTGAATGAACTTAGTGCCACTGAACTGTACACCTAGTAATGGTTAAAATGGTAAACTTTTCTTACCTATATTTTATCACAATTTTTCACAAAGAAGAAAGATGGGCAGAGGCCAGCTCTTCAAGGGTCTTTTATGCAATGCTACGGACTTGGGACTTCGTCTTAAAGACTAGATGGCATCAGGAAAGATCTGAAGGGGGGCGGGGATTGAGAGAGAAGTCCCTGTGCCTCTGAATAGGGGTAGTAAGGCCCTAAAATAGAGCTTTACACCAAACAGGCACTCAACGAATACCGACAGAATAAAACTAAAGAAATAGAAATCCTGCTTAGTCTTAAATACCCACCCCCCACCATTAGCAATTTGAATCGGGAGACAAAGCAGGGAGAACGGAGTTTCCCAGACGAATACAACACGTGCACCCAATTTTTCAGTCTGTCTGACTCTGCCTCGCACTCCCGCTGTGGGCAAACAGAGGGCGCCCTTCCCCAGGCAACAGCTCCCTATGTTTCTCTCACACACCCCCATCAAATTTGCCATCAAGGCCCCTATTCATGCTGCAGTGGGCAGAGGAGCAGAACTAGGAGAATCAGAAATCGCGGATCAAATCTCCAGCCCGACGGTCACTAGCTGGCTGAATTTCTGAGCTGCACTAGTAGGAAGGCGGGGCCATCTTTTCCGTCCGGTCCTGGCTAATTTCTTGGTCTTCCGGGCTTCCATCGCCTTCTTGTACCCACCCCACCACTCCTGCCCGTTGCACGTGTTTTCCAAATTGGTGGCTTGGCTCCTACCGTCTCTCTAGTTTTGTTGTGTCTGCAAATCACTTGTGTTGTTATTTAATTGTTTAAATTGAGTCACTTTTATTACTACATAAATACTAATAAATCTAAACAATTTACAAAACTAAACACCTGAAAAATAAGTATTAATTAAAAAGCACTGTTTATAATAAAATAGTTAACCTACATTTAGGTTGGTGACGTAAGAAACGTCTAAACCTGTAGAGAATTTTAAGAGTTTATTTGAGCCAAACTGACAATTGCTGGGAAGCAAAATCTCAACAAATTGAGAAAATGCTCCAGAGAATGGCACTTTTGCAGCTTATTTTATACATGAGAATTCAAGAAGGAGACATAAGGAGGGTTACATGAAATCCTCTAGTGGTAGATTAAGAGGGTGGGAAAAAACAAAGGGGGAATCTCTGGGATTGGATAAAAAGTAAAAAGGAAAGACATTTCTTTTAATTGATGGGTACAGGATAGTTAATAACATTTACAGCACATAGGGATGGTATTCGGGGGACAAGATAACAACAAGGGGTTCTGTGGTCTCATGCGCTGGTGTGGTGGGTTGTGCCCTGAGGGATCCTGAAAAAGGGGATTATTCTGACATTCCAAGGGTATGTAATCTTAGATGGAGGCAAAAAGACGATAGACAGCCTTGCTTAAGGTAAATATTAACTTTTGTCAAGGAAGCTACAGGCCTAGGACGTGAGTACCTGATATGACCTGCTTTCAGTTAGGAATTTTTGTGTTGAAACCATCCTGTGTGCTTGATTTCAGTCTCTGAGTTTGTAGGGTCCTCCATGCTGGCCTCCCCTGAGCTTGTCAGGTTTAGTATGTGGCCCATTTTTCATCCACAAGATGAAGATGAGGTTTTACAGCTAAATAATCCCAATTCATATATATGTATAGTAAATAAAGCAAAAGATGTCTAGCTGTGTCTTCTGCCATGGTTGGCGTCTGAGAACTAATACCTAATTAGAATGAAGCAAGGAGCTGTGGTGCTACAAATGTTTGTTTCAAGAAAACATGTGAAGCAAAGCTATTTAATAGATTATAGGGTTTCCATGAGGGAATTCCTGCCCGTTCTCAGGAATTTTTTTCGCTTTCCTGTTCCTGAATCGTGAGAAAAGTTGGGAAATCGGGAAAATCGGCTCCTTGAACCCAGGTGGTTGGTAGTATCAGCCATCACTTTGTGGAAACGATTCATCGTGGAGAACAGAAAACAGTTTATATCTCAGGATTCGGGAACAGGAAAGTGAAAAAAAAATTCCTGTGAACGGGCGGGAATTCCCTCCTAGAAACCCCAATAGCAGTAAAGTGAATTCTTTCCATGGAAAGGCATCTTGGTGGGTAGGTGATGCTGAACTAACCAAAACAAAAGACAGGCTGGGGGCTTGCCTCTCCTCCAGAGCCTTCCCCTTCAGCTGAACCATCCAAAGCTGCAGCCAGACTACTGGCTCCTCTACTCATGAGATTTAAAAGAATTTAGAGGGAAAAACAACCTAGTGAAAAGTGATGGCAGCTCCTCCTCTGCCTCCGCGTTTCAGGCTGAAGAGGAGAGAATCAGCTCTTCCCACCCTTCCACACCCCACCCCACTATTATATACCCCTATAAGGACAATCACCAACTCCTGGTGAGGCAAGAATTTGACAAACCCCAGAGAATGTCCTTGATTGTGTAGCAGTGGTGGGAGAGGACTGGCCTTCACAGGTAACCCAATTTGGATAACTCAGCTCTCTCCTATTGCTTCATTTGGGCAGCTCTCAAAAAGAGCACTAACAATTGAAGGCTGCATTTTTCTACTAACGTGGAAAGAACATATGAAAGCCAAGACATCTCAATATACATCAGTCTAGATCTAGTAACCAGAGATGTGCTCAGAACTAAGTGACAGGGACAGTTACTGAGGGCGGCCAACACCAAGTGGATTCCTCTCTACAGGCACACCCAGGTGGCAGCACTGAAATGCAAGGTGAAACAAAATGACCTCAACTAGTCCCAAAACCGTGAAAACGGGGGGCAAAGAGAAGAGACGATTTACTGGGGACTGAATTTACTTATTCTTAGCTTTGCCCACTTGGTCTTACTAAATGAAAATGATGATGGTGATGATGGTGGTGGTTGTGGTGGTGGTATCACATACAGGGTTGAATCAAAGTGCAGACTGACCATCCTTCCACTGGAAACTAGGGGTGCATCAATATTCAGAGTGAATTAGGTAAAATCTGCAGTGTTCGTTTTGGTCACTGGCACAAATTTAGCTCAGGCAGTAACCTTGAATGCACAAATTTTATAACCATCACATTGCTCATTAGCTGTCCGTCCTGGACTTCTATATGTTGGCAGCCTGTTTTTGGATCCGGGATGGCTAACAATAAATGAAGTGTGAGCATCTCTTGGAGATGTGCATTTTATAATTGTAGAGCTGAATGTACAAGCATTCTTTTTTTTCAATTATACTTAACATTCAACGTTGTATTAGTTTCAGGCGTACAACATAATGGGTAGACATTTACATAATTTACAAAGTGCTCCCCCATTACTCTAGTGCCCACCTGGCACCACACATAATTATTACAACATTATTGACTATATTCCCTATGCTGTACTTTACATCCCTGTGTCTGTTTCGTAACTGTCAATTTGTACTTTTAATCCCTTTACCTTTCCCACCCATCCCTCCACCTCCCTCCCACCTGGCAACCATGTTTGTTCTCTGTATCTATGAGTTAGTTTCTGTTCTGTTTATTTTTTTAGATCTACATATAAATGCGATCATATGGCATTTGTCTTTCTCAACCTGAATTATTTCACTTAGCATAATACCCTCTAGTCAAGCATTTTCTGTGTATGTGTGCACATGAGTGCAGGCGTACGTGTGCATGTACATGTGTCTGTGTGTGTGAGGAGTTAATCATAAAGAAAAACATGATTGGAATTTGAGTTTATTTTCCTGTGTTTAACTTGTTTAAAAAGCATTTATGTAAAATTTTTTAATGCAAATCTCAAATTATCCTCAGACAGCACTGTTAATATTGGTAGGTAGTGGCTGAACAACATTGTGAATATACTAAATGCCACTGAATTGTACACTTCAAAATATTTATTGATTTTATGTGAATTTCACCTCAATTAAAAAATATATTGCCTATTTGAGGCTCAGAAAGTGAAACAGGGTGAGCAGCAGTGAAAATCACCTAAGGCAGCCAGATTGCAGAGGGCTTTATAAACCACTCGAAGAACTTCAGGCTTTCTTGAACGAGAAGGGAAGGCACTACAATTACTGATCAGGAGTTACATAGTCTGACGAGTGGTTTTCAAAATTCACTTCCTCCGTGAAGAGATGTTTTTCTTTTTGCAGCAGCTCTGTTATTCCACTATGTGAAGGTGCTAGCTTATCCAGGTCTCTCAAATGATCGACATATGGTCTACTTCCAATCTTTTGGATTCAAAGTACTCCAGCGTTTCTTCCTCTCCAAGAATTCCAGCTGACAATTTTCCGATTACATTTTTTTCTATAGTGACCCAATTCAATTCGGTCTTTTCAACGTAATTTTCTTCGTCATTGAAGAAACAAGGTAATGTGCAATTTCACTGGTTCCGGTGTTCCAGCTCAGACCCCCAGTCTGAAGCCCTTTTTCTCCTCTCAAATGGTGCATATGTGAGCAACTGGTGAAAAGGGGCAGGCACTGGGCGGGTACGCGTCCCGCTTCCCTTCAGCCAAGGAAACAGGCCAGCCAGGGGTCTGCCAGTGGACACGTCCTGGGGACGTTGGGGGCCCGGACTGAGGAACCCACGACGTTCCTGAGTCGACCCGCCTGCACCCCGGCACCTCAAGGAATGGGTAATCAAAAGATGTTTCCTTAGGAGGAGAGAACCCCCAGGGTAACCCAGCAAGGGAGCATCGCGGCACACTAGCCGCCAGTCCAGGGACGTCGCAAAGACGCGCGCCTGCGCAGTGGCGCTTCGCGCCTCGCCAGCTTTCCTTCCCACGACCTCCCTTCCAGCGCCTGCGTACCAAGACCCGCTTCCCGCAGGCCTGCGAAGCTGGGGATACCGGATAGCTTTTCCTGCCGACTGAGGTGGGAACGATAGGCTCGTACCTGACTCCACTGTCTCTCCCGTCCCAGCCTACCAGACTAACTATACACGTTCCATCGCAAGTCACCCTAGAACGGAGGGACTTGATCCTTGAGGAGTTCAGGAAACTGGCATGCGCCCACGTATCCCGGAGAGGTGTGGGTGGGATCACCGAAGGACCACGTGGCGGGCGCCCGCCAATCGGCGCATAGACCGCACTTTGCGGCTCCGCTTCAAACTACCGTGAGGCAAGAGCTGCCTCTGGGGCCCGCCCCCCTCGTTTGGGTCTGGGGCCCGGCAAGACGCGGGCAGGGGTGGGGGCGCCGAGAGCGGGGGCGGGGCGCAGTGGCCGAGTGACAGTAAGCCTCACCTATTTCGGGCGCGGACTGCGGCGGAGTGGGCCCGGCAGCCAATGGAAAGCGGCGGGGGGCGGCCCGCCCAGCGGGGAGGGGGAGCCGCGGCCGGGGGACGCGGGGGGAGGAGGGGGCGGGCTCCCAATCCGGTTCCATCCGGTTCTCCCACCGCCCCCGTCGCGAATCCCAGCAGCTCGGGCGCGGGAGGAGCGGCAGCTGCCAAGCCACCCAGCTTTGCGAAGGCTCTCGGCGCGCTGCGGCCCGCAGGCTTCCGGCACGCGCCCGCCCCGCTGCCACGATGCCCAAGAGGAAGGTGAGTGGGGACCGCAGCCCGCACACGCCCCCTCCGCCGGCCAGGCCTACCGCGGCACCCCGCGAGGTCCAGGCCTGCCGCATCCACGGCGGCGCTGGGCCCCCGGGACGTGCGGTGGGCAGGAGGGTGCACAGCGGCAGCGGGCGCAGAGCTCTGGAAGGTTCGGCGGTCGGAGGATCCTGGTGGGAGATTCGAACGCGGCGGCGGGAAGCCGCTGACGTCACGCGGCCGGGCATTGTTCTCCAGAGCGGGCGGGCGCTGGGCTCTCGGGCACTTTTGTTTGCGGGCTGCGCCCATTCGCCTGTCTGCTTCCTTCCACAGGTCAGCTCCGCCGAGGGGGCAGCGAAGGAGGAGGTAAGGGCCCTGCTCTTCGGCCTTGGGGTGGGTTCAATTTGAACTGCATCATTCATTTTGCTCACTTTCCTTTTCTCTTCTGAAGCCCAAGAGGAGGTCGGCGAGGTTGTCAGCTGTAAGTAAAGCGAGCCCCTTACCCGTTTCTGTTCCGTGGGATGATACCCAGTGAAGAAACTCAGTGCTGTCTTTGCCTTTCAGAAACCTCCTCCTGCAAAAGTGGAAACGAAGCCCAAAAAGGCGTCAGGAAAGGTGGGTTTCAAACTTAACAGTAAGAGACCGTGGTGTCTTCGAAATGCAGCAGTGCTACGCAACGCATGACTTTCCCTAATAATATAGCCATTCGGGCCCCTAAGAACTTGTGATACTATTAATGACTAATATCTTGATTTTGAATATGTCACAATAATTAATAGATGTTAGTCTCCTGAAGTCGAAATTTTATCGTATTTACCTACTTACATTTTATATTTTAATAAGTAGACTTTTTTTCCTTCTCTGGGTAAAATATAATGGATATGGTTATCCTAGCTTATGGCAATATATGTCACAGTAATGTTTCTGCAGAATGTAGGACACTTAAGATGGCTAGAAATATTAAATATTGGCTTGCGAAGGAAACTCATTCTTTGTGTTGTGTTCGTTGTGGGGTCAATGGTTGTCCATTGGTTGCATGCTTGTACTTTTGACAATAACAGCAAAGCTTAGGACTGAGGCCAGGAGAAAAGGAATGTGTTAAGTTTTTGCATGTAAAGTTTGCAGGCCAAGGTAGAGGGGATCACGTGTGTGTGAGTAGATCAAAAGTAGTGTTCTCCAAGAACATAACTATTCTAAAAGTATTTTATTTGCATTTATGTGTTAAGGAGTTCACTAAATCATTTTTTCCTAACAGTAAGTTAATCATAAATAACGTGATGCTTGTTGCTCTGGAATAGATTGGTGATTGCGTTGTTCACATTGCAGCTCTTGGAATAAAGTTCTTGGGGATATGTACTTTCGGAAACTTAAGTTGGATGAGTCGAATATGTGTAAATCATTTGTTACTGTGAATTTGGATATAGCATTGAAACCTCCCCTTGCAAAGCTCACCATGTTCTTGAGGGGAATTCATGGTGTGATTAATTTCTGTTCACTCAAAACTTAAGTGAGAGCTTGCTAATTTGAAATCTCCAAAAAAATTCTGAACTACCATCACCCCTTTCCTAAAAGCATAGGTGGAAGCTTAGCACTGCATAACCAGAGGGTTTTGTTTCATCTCTGTATTTACACACTGTACGGAGCTGAGTGTAAAATTTTAATTTATCTTCAATAGTAGTTCTGTTTTGTGATCTTTTTAAAAGGGGGTTGGAGGAAGGTATAAGCATAATACATCAGCTTAGAATTTCTCACAGCAGAAAATAATGCAGTAATTCTCTACGCAAAGTTAGACTATCCCAGAAACTTTCCAAGGCTGAAAAAAAATAGCAGATCTTGTTGCAAAATGTTGGCTGGAACAGTGTACTATTGTTATCCATCGTTTTTTCTTTGCTTTTTTAAAATAAACCAATTGGCTGAAGTACTATGCCTATTTCCTTCTTAAATTGTTCTTCCTTTCCTTACTGATTTCTGTCTGTAGTTTGATCTGCCCTAAAATTTTGTTAATTTTACCTCCAGTTTGGGACATCAAATGTAATCAACATTTTTCTTCCTCTCTGAAAGGCTAACAGCTTAAGTCTTCATGTTAGTGTTCCTTGAGGAACAAGCCTGTCAGTTCAGTTTTCCCAAAGGAAAAGGGGTTTGGGGTGGCTTTTTGTCCCCCTTTAGATTATGTAATACATCTTTGTCTTCATAATTGATCCACTTAAAGCCTTAAACGGAAGGTAAAGCTTTTGATGTATAGGTTACCGTACTACAGGATAGACATGCTGTTTTCAAAACATGTATTCCAGTGTGTGCTTCTGACTTGTACAATTTCCTTAGAAGTGAATCTTTTTAAGGTTGAAACATACATTAGGAAAACATGTGGATTTGTTTCATCTAGCTTTCTAGCTAATAATTGTTAAAAGTATTACTTTAGTCCAGGCTATTGCATATTCTATTTTCACTTTTAAGGCTTTACATATTTAAGTTACTGTGGTAGTGGTTATGAAATTAATGAAAAATTGGATTGCAAAAGGATAGTCTTTAAGTATAGAAGCGATTGTGACATTTCGTGGTGGCAATGTGTGTAGCAGCATTATCCTAAATATGTTTGTTTACATAATTTGTTATTCTAAAGTTATTAAATTAGTAGTCATCATGCTGTCTTTATGTATGGAGTGCCACCATTGGTACAGACTGTATCGCACTGATTTTTCCCCCTGAGCATTGAAGTCTGAGGTCTACCTGCATGTCTCTGTGGCCGTGTGGTCACTACTGATAGGGGTTTTTTATGCAACTTACTAGCGACCTAACTTAATTTAATGTAGGTGTTGCTACTTTCTTTACATTAAATAAATATTTGTTAAGCTTTGTCCCCACTGATGGATGGTATCCAAAAATATTGTTTTATGTTGTTTTAAAATGCCTCAAATTTTAAACCTATTTTGTCACTCATAGTAATTAACACATGTGTTTTCAGATTCTTCAAACACCTAAATGAAAATGATAAACTCAAAATTGATCCTTTTAATTTCTCATTATATGATATCAAGGTATTAAGTGTAGCGGGATAGTCAACCTGACCATAGAACATGGTGCTTTTTTCAGGTGAATGGTCTCACTGAAAGGGTAAACGTCTTGTCAAAACAGTAGCTGTTCGATAATTTGATTATTGTTCATGCTTAAAAGAAGGTTGGGACTTACAGCGGGAAGAGCTTTTCCTCCGACTGTTCTTGATCTCGTTGTTCTATCAAGTGCAACTTCAGAGAATGGTGGGTGACTGAGGATGTGAAGGAGAAGCAGTGTAGTTCAGGCCTTAGGTTTAATCACGAGCAGCTTGATAGGCAAGCACGGTTACTGCCCTCAGCATACTTGGTCCTGGTTCCGGGGTGTGTACCTTAAGGAGGCTCGTGTGAAAGGTGTGTCATGTGACTCAGGCTGGACATGTGATGACCGCCTTGCCTTAACATTGCAGCTATTGTGGATTTGATCTCTATAGCATGTCAGAAAATGTTAGTCGTGTAAAATCTGTGCTTAAAAAATACTCTTGTTCTATCATAGGAGAAATCTGCAGACAAAAAAGTGCAAACAAAAGGGAAAAGGGGAGCAAAGGGAAAGCAGGCCGAAGTGGCCAACCAAGAAACTAAAGAAGATTTACCTGCAGAAAACGGAGAAACTAAAAATGAGGAGGTTGGGCATGTTTGTATGTTGTTGATTTTTGACTCTAAACCATAGATAATAAATTGTATACTTTTATGTGGCAGATAAGACCGTTTTTATTTTTTATAACATGGAATGTTTTATACCATAACCCCAAATGGATGGACATAACTTTCATGAATTAGGTCATATTTGAAAATATATATTAATGGCTTCTTTTTTAAGTGAGTGAACAAAAAATTTTAATGCATTCAAAATTTCACCAGTAACAGATATCACCATCTATGTTGTGGATGGGGTTCATTAATATAAAAAATTTAATCTAGTAAGTGGTTTAACACTCATTTTTCTTTTTTTCATATGACTTTAGGGCTTTGTTTAAACAAATATTCTAGTTTCTCTTTCATCTCGCTTCCTATAGAACGGGCGTGATCGTGTGTTTATATTCTAATACATTCATCAAGCCGCAGTTGGTTCCTGTTACTCGTGTGGCTGTGTTCTGTAAGGCTGCTGTGAATGCGTGGGGAAATGCAGGGTTAGATTCCTGCAATGCTCCGTTCACATTTCCATCTACCGATCAGTACATACGAGTAACTTTATTTTATGTGTGTTTCTGTTTAATACGTGTTGTCAGTAACACAAGCATTGAATTCAGGGCCAACAGAAACAGCTCTGTAACTCATGCCTAAATGAAATTATCCAGCCTGTGTATGTTCTCCATAAGGCACATCACAGCATTCTTGCACTTGGCAATACTAGACAACACTACACTTGTTGACGTTGTCCAAAAAAAAAAAGGCAGGAAAAAAATGTGAAATGTGTGGTACTAAATAGACTGAAAAAGATGCTTGTTTACAGTATTAGTGCTGAAACAAGGCAGAGCAACCTCAGCTGAGAATGGCTTATTGGACAACTCATTGTGTGTGCATGTGACCATGACAGTGCCTTGAGTAATAATTTTGGAGTTACAAATAAATTTTAATGAGTAGGTGAATTTACAAATACACCATCTACAAATAATGAGGCTCTGCTATTTTTCAGGACTATTAGTTATGTATAAGTAAAATGTATGTTGTGTTAAATGCTAAAGGTCTCAAAAGTTACTGCAGTACCACAGAAACCAAAAGTTTGATCATTATTTTTCCTTTGATTTGCAGAGTCCAGCCTCTGATGAAGCAGGAGAGAAAGAAGCCAAGTCTGATTAGTATCATACCATGTCTTATCAATGGTCCCTGTCTCCCTTCTTGTACAATCCAGAGGAATATTTTTATCAACTATTTTGTAAATGCAAGTTTTTTAGTAGCTCTAGAAACATTTTTAAGGAGGGAATTTCACCTCATCCCATTTTTTAAGTGTAAATGCTTTTTTTTAAGAGGTGAAATCATTTGCTGGTTGTTTATTTTTTGGTACAACCAGAAAATAGTGGGATATTGAATATGGGAAGATTTGATTGTCTTGGGTGTCAGCTTAACATTCCATAGATGGGGGTAGTTTTTATATCCTATAATACAGAGCATATTAAATGGCCATTTAGAGTCAGTTGTGCATTTAATAGGTCTTGAACATTTTGAATTCTATTCCCGTTTTTGGTAGACTTGTTTCCTAAACAAAACCACTCCTTGATCTTGACTCTCCCTGTCAGGATTTTGTGCACTCGGTACCATCTTTGGTCGTGGTAGTCCAGTTTTCCTAGTCATTTTGTTAATGTGCTGTGAAAGATTGAAAATTTGAGTGTGTCGTGTGTATGATATTAAATTGTGAATTAGTGGGATTTTGATGTAACAGCGTATCAACATTTGAAGACACTGATACTTGATATTCTATTAAGGAAAATTAGCCTCCAAATTGTAAGCTGGAAAGTCACGAATAACTTTAGAAAAGAATCACAACTACATGACTTTTTAGGTTTTTGGTACGTACGTTAAGAATTGTGTACAAATTGAAATGTCTGTGTACTTATTCTCAAAACAACCAATAAAATCTCGGTTATGAAATAATTTTTTGAAGCATGTGAATTAAATTCTGGACTTAAATTTTAAGATATGAAAGTGAAATATTTCCTTTTTCTGTAGTACTTCAACATCTACAATGTACTTTGAAGATGTTCATGACTAAATTGATTTAATAATGGGGAAACAGTCTAGTGCCTCTGAAGCAAGGGAAAGAAATCATTATTCACTCCTCATACGAAGTAAGCTTGTAAGTAGTGACTGTGCTAGATCGGGACCTAGTGTGGTTTGTTATTTGCATATTTTTTGAGATTTGCTTTCTCGCATGTTGTACTTCTGCTTTGCCATCTAAATAGTCTTTAGAGGTGGTGGACATCTGTGCTGATTTGGCAAATACGAAAACTACATGCCAGAGAAAGCACCTTGCTGAGGTTACCACTAAAGTGGGGGAGACCGTGGAAGGCAAGAATGCTTTAAAAGCAGACGTTCTGGGGGATCACAGCTCTGCAGGGACTACACGCAGTGACTTTCTGAGCAGAGTTCAGAGGCAGTGATGAAGTGTGACGTCTGAAAAGTATGGAGACTACAGAAAAAACTGTCATAAATATAGGCTTGGATGAACGGACACAAAGGGCTCTGGCAACCCCTGTGGGTAGAAGAGGAAACCAGGTTCCCCAATTCTTGGTCTGAAACAGTGGTAAATAACATTTGCATTTAATTTGTAAGTATATAGAGAACAGGTTAGCTTTTGGATATGTAAATTTAAATAACATTTGAACTTGATGCAATTTTTTTTGGTAATAGAATCTAGCTCCTATTCGTGGCAGTTAAAGGGATATCTAAAAAAAAAGTAGTGAATTTTAACCCATCCAGCAGTGTACTATGACCCAACCCTCCCTACTCCTAGGAATGCTGGGAAATGTTTACAGTAACAAAAATTTTCTCAGTTCTGAACTCGTTACTGTATATGTAAACATTTATTTTCCTAAGAACAGGATTGATACCTAAAAAATTCTCTTCTCTAGAGAATCGGAAGTACTTTCAGAGCTACTTCCCTTGAGCATTATCCTTTCGTGATAAACCCTCAACCAAATGTTCTCTGCTGTCAAAGGAAAGAAATTATACTTTAAAAAAAAAAATTGACTTTGAGGCACAATGTCTGGGATCAGTACTTAGAAAAAATGAATCTCTTGCCCTTTCAACAACTAGTTCTAAACAATGAGACTGAGTCATAGGAATGGGTGACTGGACATTGATTCAGGCATCCTGAAAGGACAAGGATGATAACTTTTTAATAATGTTGCTAACAAGCCTTAATTTGTTAACTAGAAAAACCCAGTAATAAGAACCCTGCATCCTCTTGGCCTGTCAGAGGTTGACTTGGACCTTTCCATTGTGGATTATTACTCAGGATTTAAGGCACAACCCAGTACTGTGGGGTGGGGACGGGATTTGAGCATATTGGGCAGGTGTAGGGAGGGACGTGTGTGTGTGTGTTTGTGTGAGAGAGAGGGAGACAGAGATTTAACTACAGGAGCAACTCACTGGGGAAAAATCTCAGAAAATGCTGATGAGCTAATACCCATGATTCACTTACTAAACAACTAAAAGGCATTTTTCTCAGATTCCTTTCCATGCTCGTGAATTTACAAAGTTGGTGCCATTATACTATTTTGTAATCTTTCTCAACCTGTGAACTTCCCCCTTATGCTAATGAATATACTATAGCATTTGTAAGTGCTGCATAGTATTTTATTTCAAGAACATAGTTTGTCAGATTTAGACATTTTTCCCAGGAAAAGCAGCATTGTGAAACTAAAATTTGGGTAATTTCTATTAATCCTTACAGATCCTAAAGAGATATCTGCCTATCCCAATCCACAGTTACTCTGAATTTGCAGTAAAAATACTTAAATTGCAAGACAGTTGAAAGTTTCAAGACATTAGGTTTTAGATTAAGAGAGGAAGAATCTTAAATAGATGATGGGAAGCCGCTCAGTAACAAATTGGTTTATGTTACAGGAGTAATAAGATTTTGTTTTAAAACACTGAAAAATGAAAGTAAAATCATTTAATCCCAGAAGCTACAAGTAATTATTTTAGACATGTTGGTGAATTTTCTTATATGTTTGGGTTTTTCTTGTTGTGTAAAATATTTTAATATTTGCTTAATATTTCATCATGTGGCTGTGACATAATTTGGCGTAACAGTCTTTTTTTTTTAATTGGGGATAATTTCACCCCTACTCAAAAGCAGTGCAGTATACCGAACCCCCATGTACGAGGCAACAAGTCCCAATAGCCATCAAACCATTGCCAATCCTGTCCGTCCAGATTATTTTGAAGCCAAGATGGATATTTTTTCAATATCTGTGAATGGAAATTGAAAGTGAAAAAATGCACACAAAGCAAATATTTACATTAGTAGTAAAAATTGTTAATTTAGCTGAAGTTTTACGCATTTTGTCAGGGATGCAGTGAGGCTTTTTATCCAGTGTGGCTAGTTTCACCTTTAGAATCAACGTAGGACTTTCTGCATGCTGATTCGACATTGATTAAAAACAAGTGGGTGTTTTGAAATTTTCTGCGGCCATCGAAATGTAAAGTGACGTGATTAGTGATGGAAAGGCATTGGAGAGAAGGGAGGCAACCTAGAGATGCAAGCGATAACAGCGCGATGATAACAGCGCGACGCAAACAGATCAGTTAGGGGCGGGCACGGCGGCTGCAGCTCCGCTCTCACAGCCTCGGATGTAGATGAATGGAACCCCACGATGGAAGGGGCTCGAGATAGGTAACGGTCTAACTGCACTGCTGATGCCAATGCCTGTCTCTCAGGGTCGGACGAACTCATGCCGTGCCTGGCACTCATTGCCCAGTAACGGTCTGCTGTTACTGCTCCTCGATTTTCAGAGCTCGCGATAACTAGATTCCTGGTGGATTTTTCCCTCTTAATGACAATATGTTATTGAGTAAAGCTTTAGAATATACATTTGATTTAACTAACTTTAAGTTGAGCATTATAATTGAGGAGATCTGGCTGTGGTATCTTACTAGAATATGGAATTTAAGTGCTTCCGTGTTTTCTTACAGCCTTAACTGTAAAGATTACTATTGTGTTTTAGGTTTAATTCATAACAGTAAATACTGTTAAAAAATAATTTTATCTCTGAAAGCACTTTATATTACCCATAGAAAATTCTAGTTGAAAAATGTATGAAAGCTAATGATAAATTCAAGTTATGTATGAAAAATTTTAAATACCACTGATCTGTTACGCATGATTCATAGAGAGGAAAAGTTGAAAGTCATGCTTGGTTGGATGTGTCTGTATAAGGCTGTGATTGCATATTAAAATGTGCAAGATTATCATTTTTACCAGTGCTGATTTGGGTTTTCACAAGAAATATATTTAAAGACAGTCTTAACTGTTGTAGCATGATTTCTCACTTTTGCTTCACTTCTTATTTCATTTATCTTTGAAACCAAAGTGAACTAAATATTAAATTCAACAAATTTAATCAAGCTCACATGAATAAAGTGGTCTGTCAGATATCAGCAGAAACAGATGCTGGGTACTTGGCAAGGGAGCTCCCTGTTCTCCTGAACTTTCCAGACTCAAAATGGGTCTTCGTCAGCATCAAGTGTACAGTTCAGTGGTATTAAATACACTCATCATGCACAACCATCACCACAGTCCATCGCCATAGCTGTTTTCATCTTGGAAAACTGAAACTCTGTCCCCATTAAACACCAACTCCCCCTTCCCCTACTCCTGGCAACCACCATTCTACTTTCTTCCTCTATGATTTTGACTAAGTAAGTTGAAACATACAATTTGTTCTGTAACTGGCTTATTTCACCTACTATAATGTCCTCAAGGTTCATCCCTGTTGGAGCCTATGGCAGAAATGACCTTCCTTTTTTAAGGCTGAATAATCTTCCATTGTATATATAGACCACATTTCATTTATCCATTCATCTGTTCATGGACACTTGGGTTGCTTTTTTTGACTTTTGAATAATGCTGCTATGAACATGAGTGTATAAATATCTTTTCATGTGACTGCTTTCAGTTCTTTTGGGTGTATACCCAGAAGTAGAATTGCTAAATTGTATGGTGATTCCATTCTTAATTTTTTGAGGAACCCCCATACTGTTTTCAATAGTGGCTGCACCATTTTACATTCCCACCAAAAATGCACAAGTTTCCAATTTCTCCATCTCCTCGCAATACTTGCTATTTTCTGATTTTTAAAATAGTAGGCAGCCTCATGGGTATGATTTGCATTTCCTTAATGATCAGTGATGGTGTGCTTTTTTGGCTAGTTGTATGTCTTCTTTGGAAAAAATGTCTATTACAGTCTTTTGCCCATTTTTTGAATTCGGTTGTTTGTTTTTTATTGTCGAGTTTTAAAAGTTCTCTCTATATTTTGGATATTCCTTATCAGATATATAATATTTCCTTCTATTCTCCCATTGGGATTTTCATTAAGAAAAACTTGGGCCAGGTTGGGAGGATGTGCTTGTCTTAGTCCATCTGGGCTGCTGCACTAAAAATAATATGGACTGGGCGGCTCACACAGCAAACATTTATTTCTCCCACGAATACACTGAACTTTGAATATGCACTGCATAGCAGATAACCTTGCCAGATTATTGTTCATTTTCTTGAGTGTGGGAATGGTAGGATAATGTCCTCAGTTTTACTAGGTACATATTGAATTGTTTGAGGTGAAAAGTCATGATGTGATTTAATTCAAATGGTTCAGTAAAATAGGCAAACAAATGTGACAGAAAGTTAACGAATGATGAACATGAAGGATATATAAGACTTCTTTATGCCATTTCTATAGAGAATGTTCAAGATAAAAATTTGAGAGGGATAAAAGCAAAACAACAGAAAAAAAGAACATCATTTGCTTAATAAAACACTGTGATGCTTGTGCTTTGACATTGCTAAAGTTGGCATTGCATTTATTTGGAATCTTGAAATAAATATTTTTAAAATGTGGATACTTTTTGAGGCCTCTATATTTAGATTACAGGGTAGCCATGGAGAAGTATTGCCCCTTGAATCAGACGTTGAAAAGGTAGAGTTGATTTTGGCAGGGTATACCCTACGGACTAGCTAGAAGAAAATGTTCTCCCTATGCTAATCATATTTGAATTTTACAGTACAACCATTCAGAAGATGCACTTACTGTTTACCTAACAGGCGTTAGAACAGAAGTTGTCACTCTTCTAGAACGAAAGAGCTAGAGGAGTCCAAAATATGGGATATTGATAGAAAACTATATAGAGAGGGTGAGATGAATGCTTGGTCTTGGGAACACAGAAAGGATCTAATTCTAAATCTTTATTTGTGTGTGGAGGAGCAGAAGGTAGAATGAGGACTGTGTGACTAGGGTCAAAAGAAAGGACTTGTGAAAAAAGACGAATTTTACTGGTGGGGGTGTGCGTCTTAAAGGTACCGTGTAAGTTTATTGTGGATGATTTTGAAGACAGAAAAGCACAAAGGAGAAAACAAAACCACTGACATTCCACCACCAGGCTAACCAAAGGTTAGCCTTTAGCTCTGTATATGCTTCCAGGATGTTTCCTACACATTAATAATCATGATGATGATGACGAACAAATGTTTATTTTGTGCACTTGCTACATGCCAGGTACTATTTTAAGCAGGTCCTTACATTTTCTAAACTAGTAAGATGGCTCTATAAGGTAAGTAAGAACTATTATTCTCCTCTTTTGCTAACAGCACAGTCAGCGTGTACCTCTAAGCAGCCCACATGACTAGTGCAAGGTGGAGCCCAGAGTCAAATTGTGTTTTCTGACCGCAAAGCCATTTTGTATCAAATACTTTTTTTTTTTTAACAAAAAAGAAACTGTACATTGAACAGTTCTGTAACATGCTTTTTAAAAAAGCAGTTAACATAAGAGGGGGGGATGAAATTTAAGTAAGTATATGTATATATAGCATCAGGCTTTGTGTTTTATAGAAATGAATAAAAGATTTATGTTATCACTAATCTTAAATTTGTGTGTAATAATTCTCTTTTACCATTTCATAGGGTTAATTATCTTCATGAGTGACACATTTAAACCAAAAGCATATTCTTTGAGCATCTAACTTAGTAATCGGATCGATGAACTAATTCAGCAAAAATTTGAGTGTCTTAGATTCTAGGCATGGTGCCTAGAACATATATTATTTCATTTAATTCTTATGCAAATCTATGCGTAATTATTATTGTTTACATTTTGCAGGTGAAGTGAAGGGATTTTCCCCCAGGTATGCCAGCTCATCAGGTACAGCCATGTGATGGGCCCACTTGGTGAGTTGAGCTGTGTTTCCAAGCATCCTCCTCTCTGTATGTTTCACGCAGAGTGGGCTACAAAGGCCGTGCCGCACCAGATGGAGGCAGGAGTGGAGCCAGAGCCCTGTGGATTTTTACACTCAGCAGGCCCACGCAAGGTATCCTGGAGTGTGCACAGTCATTGTTGTTTATGTGCAGGCACAGCCTCTCTTGAGCTACTCATATCTGTCCCTGGACTTGCCAGGTGTGACAAAGGGTGCCACCTTCTCTCACAGGACACTCATATCCTCAAAGTTGGAGGTGGGCAGTGAGATACCAACGGGGGCTCCCATTGGTCTTTGTGGATTCCACGCTATCCTTGTTCTCCCCACTTTTAGGTCCATCTTCTCTTCCTGACTGCCTGCCCTGTGAACTTCAGGCTCCAGCATTAGGAAGGAAAACTATTGCCTTCCAGAGATGCTTAACCAACTTCCACAACTGCAGCTCAAATCCTTGTCATAGACCCAGGGACCTGCTTTCTGTGGTTGAACCCCAATTACTGAAAGAAGCCAGAACTTAAAAAGAAAATTTAGGTGGACAGCTGGAAATAACTTGGATCATTCATATTTAAGTAGCATGGAGTCACATCTGAACCTACTTTTGAGAATGATATAATTAAACTAAGAAGGAAGAGAGAGGTATCTTTTCCAGTGTTTTTGAACGATGAATTAAATCGTTTCATGAAACTTGGCAAATTATTAATAAAATTCCTGGAGTAGGCTTTTAGGATCTTAAAAGTTACTTCTGGCACCTTTTGCTGCTGTAACAAATTACCACACACTTAGTGGCTTAACACAAATTTATGATTTCACAGTTAAGGAGGTCATAAGTCAAAAATAGCTTTCAGTGGGTCACAATCAAGATGTGGGCAGGGCTGGTTCCTCCTGAAGGCTCTGGGGAGATCTGTTTACTTCCTGTTCCAGCTTCTAGAAGCCATCCCATTTCTTGGCTTGTGGCTCCTTCCTCCACCTTTTTAAGTGCATCTCTAACCTCTGCTGCCCTTCTCACATCTCCTCTTGGATTCTGACTCTTTCTTCTTATAAGGATCCTTGTGATGACATTGGGGCACCTGGATAATCCAGGACAGTCTACCCATCTCAAGATCTTCAACTAAATCACGTCTGCAAAGTCCTTTCTGCCATATAACAATATATTCACAAATTCTGGGCATTAAGATGTGGACATTTTGGGGGAGCCATTATTCTGACTTTCAGAGCTTTCACTGTTCCCACACCAAGGGCAGCCACTATCCCACTATTCTAACTTCTAATGCTACACGCTAGTTTTGTCTGGTTTTGAACTAACCATCAATAGAATCACACAGAATGTAGTCTTTTGTGTCTGACTTCTTTTGCTCAATCCTTATGTTTATGACAATCATTTATGTTGCACCAACTTCTGTATAGTTCACCAGTATTATAAATAAACTCCAATTTATCCACCCATTCTACAGTTGATGGGCACGTGGTCCTGCCTCCATCTGGTGCAGCACGGCCTTTGTAGCCCACTCTGTGTGAAACATACAGAGAGGAGGACGCTAGTAAATGCAGCTCAAGTCACCAAGTGGGCCCATTTCACAGCCATCACATGGCTGTACCTGATGAGCTGGCATACCTGGGGGAAAATCCCTTCACTTCACCTGAAAACTGTAAACAATAATAATTACGTATGGATTTTCATAAGAATTAAATGAAATAATATATGTTCTAAGCACCATGCCTAGAATCTAAGACGCTCAAATTTTTGTTGAATTAGTTCATCAATTCCATTACTAACTTAGATGCTCAAAGAATATGCTTTCGGTTTAAATGTTTCCAGTTTGAGGCTATTATAAGTGGATCTGCTATGAACATATTTGCACACGCCTTTTGAACCCAAGTTGGCATTTCTGTTGTGTATAACCTGAGAAGTGGAACTCTGGGTCACGAGGTTGGCATACATTCAGCTTAAGCAGGTATTGCAGAAACCACTGTCCTGTTCCATCGGCAGCCCTGCCATTCCTGAGCCTGCCCCTTACCCCTGCCTCCCTGGTATTCTCCCTCCACCAGTCCCTCGTGCTCCAGCAATGGGCGATAGGCTGAAGGTCAGTACTGGAACGAGGTCGAGGGATCAGATGAATATGTCTGCTTCATACATGATGTGGTTGATTTTTTAAAGAATGCAATTGTAACGGCATATTTTGTTTTAGGTCATGACAACATCCCTTGGGGCAAAATCGTATGTTAAAATGCACAAGATGCATTCAGAAAAATACCGGGGTGTTTTCTATGCGGTGGCAGGACAAGAAAGCCTCTAGAAGCGGCAGGTGGGAAACAGCACCGAGCAGATTGAAAAAACAAAAACAGGAGAAGGGCCAAAAATAGAGCTTCTTCCAGGCGATGGAATGTTTGCTGGTTGTGGGTTCTTGTGTGGAATACAGGATGCTCTGAAAGACTACACCCATACTGGGAGCAAGTAGGCAGGAGATGTGTCTCAGCTCTGCGTAACTGTCAAAATTTACACCTGTGTCCGTGCACTGAGGAAAGGTTATACCTACGGGTCAGTCCATCCCCATCTTAATGAGACAACCGTGCAATCAGAATCCTTGAGAAATTGTAAGAGTGTGGAGACTTCAAAGTCACAGGGGGCTCATTCTTTTTATATAAAGATAAAAGAGAAAGTTGAAGAACTTATATCCTAGCAATCCCAAAGTTACTAATTAGGAAGCATTAGTCCTGTGGGACCAAATCTGGTTCAAGGTAAATCTATGTATATTATATATCTTGTCATCACAAAATTGAGTTTCTGAATTATTTTCTGCAAATAGCAAGATGTTCTCTTATCGTATTCTGCTCTCTGCAAAAGCTTCAAAATTAAATTTGGTGGAATATGTAACCTTTGCGAGGGTAGATTTTTGGCATAGACGCATCGTAGGAAATCATGTTTTTTGGTTATTGTTGTTATGGAAAATGAATGGCTCACAAAATTGTAATGAAAACAGCCACTTTGTGATAATTCCTGCACTACCTAAGGCAGCATTAATTTTGTTTTGTTGTCTCCTCTGTGTAAGTAGCATGAGTCCACTGACTGGTCAATATGCTGGTCTCTGCTGTCTGGCAGGCCTGTGGGAAACAAATCAAGCCATGTCTAAACTCACTCAGAGCCCCCTTCTCCCAGGACAGTCTGGGTAACATGGGAGATACGCTGATCAAGTGTTTTGCTCTCACGTCGCTGGAAAGATCTGCTGGTCACAAAAGCCATGCTCAGAAGTCCTACTTTAGCAGGCGTGGGCCTGTCCAAGCCTTGGGTGTACACTCTGTTTATTGGGACCCCTTCTGGGATGCTTTGTCTTGGTCTCCCAAGACTGCCTGGCTTGAACAAACAGCTCTCCATGCCATCTCCATAGGTCACCAGGGGATGGGCTCAGGGTTAATAAAGTGCCCCTTGAAGCCAATGTCCAACATGCGTGTACTTTCCTCGGCGACCTTGCGGGAGAAAGTGGCTGATTAAGGAGAAGATTTTGTGTCATGCAGGGTGTCATGCGGAGTCTCTGGTCCTGCTCCCCACATAAGAACGCAGGATATGGTGAGGCCAAAAAGGAACACCCACGGAGCCACAGATAGGGGAGTCATACCACTATATTCTCTCTGCGGCTGGGTTGGAGAAACAGGAAGCAGGAGCCACACAATCTGCAACCTGCCGTCCGCTTTTCTGCCAACCAACCAACCCCACTTGCTAGCTGCAATCTGCCATGCTAGCTCAGCCACCATCTTCTTGCTAGCCCCCCCATTTTCTGCTAGCGTAGCCACGGCACTTATATTAGTGGCCAATGGCTCACTGGTTACAGCTGACAGCCATCCAATCACAGTTGATGGCCATTTACTGCCTGAGCCAGCACCTTCCCACATGAGGCTGAGAGCCTGGAAACTGCACTCCTGGCTCTGTCCCCACATTTGGGATTCTGGATTCTCGAGGCAAAAAAATCATCTTCACCTCATCTCATTACCAATATGTACATCTTAAACCTTTGGATGTACCAATATGTACATCTTAATTTTAAAACCAATATTTTAAAATTAATATTATTTTGTGTTAGACTGTGGGTTTCTTTACCCTACCCTAGGTCAGACCTGTCCATAAGTGAAAAAGAGGGACCAAGAAGCATTCTTCAGTTTGCAGACAGATGTCAAATGTCATACCAGAAAATGGGAAGGCCTTGCCTTTGGCAGCCGGCTTACACTGAGCCACTGCTTCAACAGTCACAGGGGAATATTCCCCAGCAAGGTGCCCTAGTGACCTTGGAGTGTTCCCTTGTTTCCCAACACCCCACCTAGAACTTCACCAGTTGTCCTTTCCCCTTTGCAGACTTCCTCTTGGGCTCGCTGGGGTTTCCCCTCCCTCCCAGCAGCTGCAAAGGCTCACTTTGGGAGCAGGTGAGCCTGGTTTTCTCCGTCCCCTCATCTTTGCTATCACTGAGGCCCTAAGGAAACCACAGAAGGCTGTGCCGTGCTGGAGGGGGAGGCCGGGGGGAGCCAGGGGTGTGTGTTCTCTTCTGTGGGGGCTCAGAACAGAGGCTGGGGCAGTCCAGATGAAGAGGGTACAGAAGGTAGAGGCCGTGCTGTGTCCATGGAAAGGCATCACAGGATGTCCCATCCCTGTGGCACTCTAGTGCCCCCCAAAGCAGCCCCCATCCTGCTCCTGAGCATGCTCTCTTTCCAGTCACCCTTCCTCTCTCAAGACGTTACTTTCCTCCTGCCTTTGAGAGACCAGGAGGCCCTTCCCCGATGGGGCCACTGTGGGGGAAAGTTGTGGAGAAGGGCAAGGCAGTCCTGACCCTCCTAGTTCTACTCCGCGGCGTTGTCTTCATGGCAGCCGGGACCTGCGTGGGGCCGTCTTCAGGTACGCGATGGGCCATCGGGTGTGTGTGGGCTGTTCTCAGATTAAACTACCACACCGACCAAAAGATTTCTAAGGAATGCTGAGAACATAACTATCTCATATTTGAGGGCCTGTCTTGTTGAGGAATTTTTCTCTAAACATTCAAAAAATATCTGTTGTGCACCTACCATATGTCAGGCTTCGCTGTGGCTCTAGAGATATATCGGAGAGCAAAACAGACATACATCTCTGCTTGCTTTCAGAGGGGGAGGAGACAGGCAAGAAACAAAAATGACGGGCACACTTTCCAGCAGGTTAGAACGTCAAAGGTGCTATGGAGAAAAAGGAAGCAGGAAGGAGAAAAGGGAAACGGGAATACAGAGTGAGGGGAAGCTGTACTTTTATGTAGGGTATTTTGGGGAGTCAGGGAGGGTCTCACTAAAAATGTGATGTTTGAGGCTAGAGTTGAAGGAGGTGAGGGACCAAGCCCCATGGTATTCTAGGGGGAGAGCGCGCTCCAGGTACAAAGGCCCTGAGGCCGGCGTGCCTGGCTCGTGGGAGGACCCTCAAGGTGGCCAGTGTGGCTGCAGCAGAGTGAGAAGAGGGCAGACTCATGGACAGGAGATCAGAGAAGGACGAGGCCAGCTCCCTGGGGCCTAGTAGGACTTGGGCTTCTCTTCTGGGTCAGATGGGAGCTATTGGAGGGTTCTGACAGAGAACAGATGAGACATTGGTTTTAACAGGATCCCTCCAGCTGCCTGGTGAGCACAGGTGGTAGGTAGCAGGATGAGGACAGAAGCAGGAAGACATTTAGAAAGTTGCTGTGCTCATCCAGGTACGAAGTGCTTAAATTCTAGATATATTTTAAGGTGGGCTCATCAGGGCTTACTGACAGATTGCATGTGTGATTAAAAGAGAGTTAGATGATTCTAAAATTTTTGAAAAGAGACCAGCAAGGGCCAAAATGACTTAAGAAAGGTTTTGTGAAGGAAGGAGTTTAGGGATCTAGGTGGGTCCTTTCAAGCTAGAGGAGGAGATGTATGTAGACTAGGAAGAAATACGAGAGCTGAGGGAGAGAGAACTGGAGAGGGGATTCTGGAGAACCACAGGGGACACTGAAAGTGGAGGTTCTTACTCAGAGTTTTGGTACCCACCAGAGTTCTGGAGGGAAACAGAGGCACATTCCACTGGGATCGCTGAGGAGCGTTGACCATGCTATTTACGAGGGTGGGCGGAGTTACAAAGGTGGGCTCTTGTAACTGACTCCGAAGAGAAGCTCAAGACCTGCAGGGCCTGGGGACATAGGGCTATTCAAACCCAGAGAGGGTCTCTGTTTGGAGAGAGAGTTGTCCCTCCTGAACTGTGGCCTTCAGTAGAGGAACAGCAGCCACCACCAACTGTGGCTCGGCAGGAAGGGATCTAGGAAAAGAGAAATCCATCCTCACTCTCCTCCCACCCTCCTATCTCCTGCTGGGGCCTCCTGCTGGATGAAGCCGGAGGGCAAGGGAGCCCTCAGTGGTCGTGCAGTGCAGTCGGCTTACCTGGGGATGCAGCAGGGGTGCATGGCTTTAAAAAACACAAAGCCAGGAGGTAGTGTTTAGGTGATAGGGAAAGAAGAGGGCTTGAATAGAGAACGTGTTAAGTTGTACTTAGGGAAATTTCAAAGTGATAGGATTAATTGGGTAGGGAGCCAAGGAGACTTCTGAGAAGGTTCTTTGGTGACTAAGGGAACTGAGAACAATAATCAATCATTCTTATGTAACAGCATCATTGAGAGCTAGGCGTTGTTCGAGGAGTTTTATAGGCATTCTTTCTGGAAATGCTCACAAACTCATGTATTCTAGCTCTCTCATGAGCATTAAATAATACACGTTAAGTGGTTTAGCATTGTGTCCAGGATATAGAAACTTCACTATATTGGTTGTTACTCCCACTTTAATGATTATCGGTAAAAACCAAAAACACTGAGCCACAGAGAGGTTGCTCAACTAGTAAGTGGTGTTCAAACACAGATATATTCTGATTCCAGCTTCCATGTTCCCAACGTTTTGTCCACCACTGTTTTTTCCAAAGCCCTGAGAAACACTGCAAAGGAACAACTGGTAAGGCTTGGAGATAGACACAGGCCAATGCCTGCGATGTGGGGGCACACAGGGACAGAAGCCAGGGACGAGGGAGACACAGAAGCTCGAGAGGAAGAGATAAATGAGGAAACAATTTGCAGAGGGAGGCAGGGACAAGTAGCAGTAAGGAGACAGCCGGCTGGGTTAGACTTAAAGGGGAAGCAAAGGTCCTGAGGCCAGGTCTACCCTGACTGAGGCCTTAAAAATCAGATACCTCTTTCCTTTTTTTCTTTCAAAGTCCTCTGGAAATCTAGCAAGATGTTAACTCTTCTTTTTTGGGGGCGTTTATCTGGCAGAAACCAGTGCACTACCATATAGTTGCCTGCCTTAGAGAAGGCTTTCAGTACAATTTTTGCTTAATGAATGAAATGATGGTTTTGTGTGCACTTAATTTCACCTCCATGTACTACTGATTCAGTTTTGTGGCATCACTCTTCTGTAGGTCCAACGTCATCTACTTTGTTATGTCCCTCAAAACTATGCCGTATTGTGCATGCATGAACGCCTGCTGGATGAACCTAAATTCAGTCAACGGACATTTGCATAAACATATGGATACTAGAATTTGAATTATGTATATAATTTTCTCTGCATGATCTCCACTGCTCATACATTTATTTTTCAAACTCTTTCAAAACTAGCCCTAATATACTCTTTAATCCTTTTTGACCACTCTCCTATATGAATTGTTGGAAACAGACTGTTTTGCTCACCATTTTCCACATGTGCTTTTCAGATTTAATGGTTTTGTGCCTCCTAAGTGGTGACCTGGAAGGCCCCAGTGAATTTTTTTTTTCCAGAGATTTTTCATCCTTGGGCAACTTCTTAAACTTCCTGAGCCTGTTTCCTCATCCTTAAAATGAGAACAGGATCTAACTCAGAGTTGCCTGTGATACGTGAGATCACACATGTATTTGACATACATTTACAAATTTCAGCTTTCTCATGTACTAGCCGTGTGATCTTGTTGATGTCCCCTACTTTTCAGGCCCTGATTTCCTCCTTAATGAAATGTGGTGAGGGGAGAAAGAATTTTGCAGTGTTTGTGTTCAGTCTAAGGTAGCACATCCCACCTGGGCTTGCTGGCTGGCCAGGTACCCATGGGCCCGCTGGGTCTCAGCTTCCTCAGGTGTGACGTGAGCACATTAATGACACTGGACCAAGAGCTGTTGTGAGGATCAGGGATGTTTATCCAGAAGAGGGGTTTCTTGCTAAGTACTAAAACATCGTAGTTCTTTTACACTGAAGATGGGTGACAACATTCTAGCTGATGTCACCAGCCGTGAAGATCTTCCAACCCTTGTTCACCAAGCAACTTTTTGATAACTTAACTCCCCATATAGCTTTCCTGTGGTGAAATTAAAGTCATTTCCATTTACCCAAATGCAAACCTTAATTTGCGCATTTGGAATGGTTTGCGTTCAATTGTGGGAGGGACATGTTTGTTGCCTTGTTGGAGACGTCTGGCGGGTCTCCATTACGCAGTTCTGATGGATAGTATACCTCCCTTTCCTCCTTTTCACTGGCATAAGTGCAAGTCTAGTCTGGGTCTCTGTCACTTGAGAATTGAATGGGGAAGATATTCTGCCTTGTCAGAAATCTCTGAGTCTGTATTCCAAATCTAGGAACAGTATTTGTCATGGATGTTAGAGTAAGTTATAAAGGAACCACTAAGGCTCTTGCAAAGGAGAACTGTCATCACTCCCGATCTCTTGTAACGCTTACCATGCGGCCCACACTAGAATTGTAGTTTGGGACAATGACCAGTGCTTGGGATATACATTTTTGTAACACATTTGGGAGCTATCTTTTATCTTTATTATTTTGTTACATAATGAAACATGCCACTCCTCATTTAATCTTCAAAAGTTTAAATTCTCCCCTTCTCGTCTTTGTCATTTGATAACTTTGGTAATCTTGTAGGACCAGATCAGATTGTCCCATAGGAATAAATACCTGTAACTGCAAATAATCAAGTTGCTCCAAGTAGTTATCTGAACAATTTAGCTACAGCCTGTATGCCTTATCTCAAGCTTGTGATACAACCCTCACCGACTAAGCCCCAAACTGAGAGTTTTGTGACTCTTCTCATTCCACTCCAACCCCATCTGGCTGATTTAACCCCCTACATATTTCTGGACTTGTTTCTTCCTCTCCCTCCTTATAACTGTTGCCCTAATGCATCTATACTTCTTTCCTATTTCAGGGGCCTACTAAGTGGTTTTCCTGCCTCTTGGTTTTAACCTTCTCAAATCTATCCTGAAACGAAGACCTTTGAACCTTTCAATTGTTTCCAATTGAAAACAATTGAATTGGAAACAATTGAAAGGTTAACTCCCTCCCTCCCCAATTTTTAACTTCTGATTTATTGAGTGTCATCTACACTTACAAAGTCACCTCCAGTTGTCATACTACACTTGAAGTTCCTTACACTTGAAATGTTATTTATCTCTTGGCCCTTTGTTGTTCATATGCCTGGAATCCCTTTCCACACATGTAAGTCTGGAAAATTCAAACTTCTCTAATCTCTCCCTCCCACCGGGAGGTTGATCTCTCTTCTACCTCTACCTTAGATCTTCTCATTATTTGCTTACATCTGTTTCTCCTAAAAGACAAGAAGTCTTTGATGGCAAAGTTGCGGCTCATTCCTTCATCTTTTTGTCTCCGTCACTTGATAATTGTGTTTGCTGAATTAACAGTTAAAAGAACCAATTACTGATGTATAAACATGTTGGGATTGTTCACTCACAAACTTTGGTATTTAGTGTAAATAATTATAAAAGCAAATATGGTGCTTATTATACTGCAGGAACACTATTAACCCACTAAATCCTCACAATCCTATGAAGGAGGTGCAAATATTATCTACAGTTTACAGGTGATAAAAAAATTGAGGCTCAGAGCTCAAAGCCAACACATCTAATAGGTGGACAAGACCCAGGGTCTTGTCCCCAACCGGGTCTGACCTGAACCACTGCATTTAACTTCTAGACACTCTGGAGGTTATTACACTCAGTAGGAATTAGAATGACAACACACGCTCCTGGAAGGCAAGGGTAGTATTTGTTTTGCTCACTGCTGTGCTTTAGGGCTCAGAATAGGACCCCCGGATACGCTCAGTGAATGAAGCCTGGCATGCCAACCGAGGGGATGTTTTTGGCCCTTGTCCACTGCTCCAACCTCAAATCCTGTCTTCGGAGAGCATCCTATTTACACATGGTTCCTTTTAAGTTTCCTGCTTCTGTCCCTTGGAAGCGACTGCTGCCAGTCCGCACGGCCCGCTTCCTCCCATCGCCTTTCCTATCCGGCCGAGGCGACTCTCCGGGCTGCTTTCCCTGACTAGCGAGGTTTACGTCCTCTGCGATGTGCTACATTTTCTTTAACCCTTTCCACTACACAGCTGGGTTCTTCCAGGGCTGCGGCTCGGTCTTATTTATTATATTTTCCGCCCAATGCTCGTGGGAACGGAGACTCTCCCTAAACGTTCGCTGGGCCCTCTAAACCATAGACGAGCAGTGTCCGCGGACCCCGTCGTTCCCTAACCTGTGGCTTCCCCGCATTCTTCCTCCCTGGCCCTCCCCCGGGAAAGCTTCTCGGGCCGTTCTCCTCTTTGCCGGCGGCGTGATTTTCAGTTTTAAGGGTGTCGAATCTTCAAAGCGAGCGATTTTCTTGGAGGCGGTGGCGAACACGCTGGCCCCAGATGACCGTCCGTGAAATGTCCCTTCCGAGAGCCCGCAGCGGGCGACCCCATCGGACCCGCGGCGTGCCTCGAGCCCCTACAGTCCGGCGTAGAGGGGCTCAGTACCGGCCAGGGGCGTGGGGACCTGTCCCCACCCCCACCACGGCCCCAGGCTTGGCCCCCGCCCCGGCGCGCCGCCCGACCTCCGCCCCCGGCGCCCGCCCAGCGGCGCAGCTGTGCCGTCGCGCCGCCGCCTCACAATGGCCGGGTGCCGCCTCACCACGCGCAGGGATACGGCCACGCGCCTCCCCTCCCCCCACCCGCCGTCTGCCCCGGGCCGGGCCTTTGCTCACGAGATTCTCCTCCCCTGCGCCCCCTGAGACAGAGGACAGGAAGGCAAGGCTTGCTCTTTCGGGTGGGGCCCGACCGCCGGTTGTGCCGAGGTCCAGTTCGCCCCCGCGGAGGACTACTTTTCCTCCCGCGGAGGGACTACTTCCGCGGAGGCGTCGGTTCTGGCGGCGCGCACGGCATGGCGGCTGCGGCGGCGCGCCTGAGGTAGAGGGACGCCGGCCCGGTCAGGCCTTGGCGCGGCCTACACGCTTCGTTCGCCCGCTCCCGCTCCTCGCCCCGCGCCAGGCCATGGCGGAGCCCTCCCCCGCCCGACGCCCGGTGCCCCTTATCGAGTCGGGTAAGATGCGCCGCCCGCGCAGTCCCCGCGTCGCCCCCGGCCCGCGCCCCGACCCCGGCCCCCTCCCGTTGGCGCGCGGGCTGTTGACCTGAGTCTCCGTCTTCCCGCAGAGCTGTACTTCCTCATCGCCCGGTACCTGTCGGCCGGCCCGTGTCGGAGAGCAGCCCAGGTGAGTGCGGGCCCCACGGGCGGCGGCGGCCGTGGCAGTGGCCCGCGCGTCCCGGCCCCGCCGCCGCCTGGGGGCGCGGGAGGAGGGCGCGGGGTGGACCGGGATACGGCCCCGGTCCCCCTAACTGCGCGTCTTGTCTGCTGCAGGTGCTGGTGCAGGAGCTGGAGCAGTACCAGGTCTGTGGTTCGCGGCGGCCCCCGCCCCGTTCCCTCCGTTCCCCCGCGCGACCTTGTCCGGGGCCGCTCGCCCGGCTCCGCCGCTCCCCACCTTCGCCCCTTACCCCGCCGCCCACCACCCCGGACTCGCGCGGTGGTCATTCGTGTGCGTCTCGTGTCTTTGCAGTTGCTGCCGAAGAGGTTGGATTGGGAAGGCAACGAGCACAACAGGAGCTACGAGGAATTGGTGAGACTTTTGACATTTCCGTCCCAGTTGTTTCCGAGCACCTGACCCCCCGCCCCCTTTTCGGGGCTCCTGCTCGTGGGGCGCAGTGACCGAGCTCGGAGGCGGGTGGGCGGGCGGCCAGGGCGTCACCGGGACCGTGGGATTTCCCCGGGTAGGTTTTGTTTTGTATTGGGGTGGCTGGGTTTGTTTTGGTAGGAAATGGCCCTGGGGGGGTGCGGGGCGGCGGTGGGGGCGACTCTCGGCGGCGGTTTGCGGTGGGGTGGCTCCCCAGGTGCGATTGCTTATGATGAGAGCCCGGGGCACGCGTGCGCGCGGGTTGAGGCGCGCCAGCCATTCGGCGAGCTGCTCTCATCCGTAACCTGACTTGTAAATCTCGCTCTGATTGGTCTTCTTACTTTGGCCCCGCCCAGGTCTTAAGACCACTTGTTCCCTGGGAATAGAATCTTGGGTGTTTGAAAGGTGAAGTGTTCGTCGTTAGCATTTTCTTTCTTTTATCTCACCAGCATAATAAAAATATTGCTGCCATGCCTCCATTTCGTTTGCCGCTCTAAATTGTACACTTGTTGAATGCCTTAAAAAACTGATTCATTTTGATGAATTTTTCCAGTGATCTTGCTGTACCTGTTAATACAGGCCCTAACTGTGCAGGTTTGTTTTTGAGGCATCATTAACGTAGATGATAGTTCTTTTTTTTTTTTTTTTTTTAAGGGGAACAGGACTTTATTGGGGAACAGTGTACTTAGGGAAAAAGTACTTCCAGGACTTTTTTCCAAGTCAAGTTGTCCTTTCGGTCTTAGTTGTGGAGGGCGCAGCTCAGCTCCAGGTCCAGTTGCCTGTTGCTAGTTGCAGGGGGCGCAGCCCACCATCCCTTGCGGGACTCGGGGAGTTGAACCGGCAACCTGGTGGTTGAGAGCCCACTGGCCCATGTGGGAATTGAACCGGCAGCCTTCGGAGTTAGGAGCATGGAGCTCCAATCGCCTGAGCCACTGGCCGGCCCTGTGTTTTATTCCTGATGAGAGATAATAGTGTTTTCGGTGAAGCAGAGCACTTTGTGACATGAATCAATTTGCATATATTTGACTTTACAAACTTCTAGAGGCCACTTGGGCTCTAAAATTCTTATTGTACTGCTTGATTATCTCATTACTGGCCATTTTTATTAAGATGCAATATAGCTGATTACATTGGTCCAGTGATGGAGAGTTGCAGGACTAGACAGCCTGGGTTTATATTTTTAACTCTTTGATTCTGGACAGGTTATTTAATGCCTGTGCTTTCCTGTCTGTAAAATGAGGAAAAATAGTTGGGAGGGGTAGTAAGTTAGTGTGTGTAAAGTTCTTAGAACAGTGTTTGCCAGATAATCACTGAGTGTTAGGTATTATAAATGTAGTGCGGAATGAGTCAAAACCTTAAAATACGTAGATGTGTAGCTTGTCCATTCCAAGTGCATAATTTTACCTATTTGTGTAAGAATTTGAAGTCTTAGAAAGTACCTTGTGCGAGGTTCCATAACTAGTTAGATGTAGGGCTAGGACTGTGAACCACGTCTTCTGTGGTCAGGAGAGTCTCCTACCACTATTCTGGTATCTGTTGGTTATATTATCATTGGTATGTTTGAAGCTGGTTCCAAATTGAGAGACTTTTGCTTGAAAAAGAGCTTATGGTAGAGTCAATTTAAAGTCTTTAGATTTGCCTGTATTTACATGCACATGTTTGAAGATGTTGGTAGTGGCCTTTCTATAGGGGTGTAACTAAAAAGTGATATGTGCAATTGACCCTTGAACAGCACGGGTTTGAACTGTGCAAGTCCACTTATACATTGATTTTTTTCAGTTAATATGTACATTAATGCAAATGTGTTTTCTCTTACTGTCTTACTATTTTCTTTAACTTTATTGTAACAATATAGTAAATGTATAACATACAACATAGGTGTTAATTGACTGTTATCTGGAAGGCTTCCTGTCAGCAGTAGGCTATTAGTAAAGTTTTTGGGGAGTCAAAAGTTGTACTCGGATTTTTGCCTGTGTGGGGTTTGTTTGGCACCTTATTCCCCTTGTTAAGTGTCAACTGTAATTACTTCTTTAGTCTTTTCCTCTGTAAACTGACTAAAAAATTGTCTTAATGTTAAATAAAAATTGCTTATGTTCATTGTAGAATATTTAGAAAGTGCAGAAGCGAGGAGAAACTAGAAAAACCACTAAAGTGAGAAGTGCTTGTTTTTCTTTATGCATATACTCTAACAAAAATAAGATCTGTAAAAAAATTACAGATTCTTTTCCATTTCTCTGGAAGAGTTGAACCATTTGCTTGTTGGGCATTTGGTTGATTTCCAGTTTTTTTTCTGTTAGTGATTATAGGAGCTAGGTATCCGCATTTACTATATCATATAATTGTCACCCAATAAATTCCTAGAAAAAATGAATAAAATGGTTTACATGTTTTTAATGTTTATTGTAAATTTGCTCTCTTTAAGGCTGCCAGTTTAAACTCTTGACAACCGTATGGTAGTATATTGATTTCTTAACCAGATAACGTTTTTAATGTTTGTCAGTGTGATGGATGAAATAGCTAATGTTTGAGTCATTTTTAATAAGTACTGCACAAAATAACCTTAACCTATATAATCTCATTTAATTGTATTAAGAATTATTTCAGACATTTTAGGACTCAGCAGTTGAACCTAGAATCTGTATCAAATGCGGTGCTTTTATTTGGCTCTTCTAAAATATTAAGATCGTAACATTTCTTGAACATTTTTATAAACTCTTGTTTTATGTTTGTATTGAGTTTTTTGAATTTATTTTAAAGATACAACTAAAATGAATAGGTTTTATTTCTTTGGGTCAGACTTCTTGATGAAATAATGAACTAAGTTTATATTAATGTTGAAATCTATGGTCTTGAACAGTTTACGTGGCTGAAATTATTTTACCAAATACTTTACTATTTCATATGTTCTGTAGGTTGTTGCATGTTAAAAATCCATGCATGTTGAAGTGTGCCTGTCTCTTCTGTTTTAATACATCTTGTGAAATAGTATTTTTTAAAAACAAAGTTTGACTTTTGTGGGAATAGTTGACTCTTCATTAAGTTCCATGTAGGACCCAGACTTTAGTTAGGCTTTGCAAAGGTCTTATTTTGATCATACTCTGCTTAGAAAATTGTATTTTGATTTGATACAACATGAAGAATCTCAACTTCAGTATTTTTTTTCAAATGTTAGCTGATTTATTGTTAAAGCCTCTGAGAATTTTTGCATTCTGTATTTTATTTTTTTCATATGGTCTGATGGTAGGTCTAGAAACAGCTGGAGAACACCATATCAAGAATATCAGAAATCTTAGATAATTTTTCTTTTGAATAATTTGTAATTTGGAAAAGCTTTTGTAGTCTAGAAATAAGGCTCATTGTTTTGCTAAGGGAGGAAGAAAATTATATTAGTAGATTGCATAGAAATGCTAACTTGGGGTATATCCCCATTTAATATTGGAGTCAGCATTAATAGCATTTTCCAAGTAGGCTTCATTTTACTGGGATAGTTGATGGGCGACTTTGCTGCAGATATTCAGCATGCTGTTATGATTTGTGTGATTACATAGCACATGAAAGTAGGTTTATAGTATACTTCAATTTGCTTAGGAGCAGGGGCTTAACTAATAAAGATATATAATGATGTCTTCCAAATCTGCAGATGGAATTCCTGCAGTAATTAATGGTGTCTTTCTGCTTGGACAGCCTCTACATTTTGGCTTTTTTCTCCTCAAATTTTCAGTCTTACAGTTGCCAAATGGCTCTTGCAGTGACCTACTAGAAATGATGGGAGGGAAGGGTTCTTTATTCCTGGGACTCTTACTAGGAAGGAGAATTTTTCTAGGGACGTTCTCTTGCATTAGGATATTTCTCAGTTTCATTGGCCAGAACTAAACCACGTGACCTAATTATGAAAAAGTCTTAAAGTGAGATTCTGCCCAAGTGGGGAGGGAGGTAATGGCTGTTGGGTAAGCAATCGCTGTCTGCTCCCGGAAGCTAAAACTGGTTAATGTTTCTGAATTAAAATTAATGCTTTTAAATGAATGATCTTCACACTAACACTAGGACATTTCTCTGCCTAGGTCCTTTTGTATAAACTGAGTGATAAGCTCTTTTTGTCTTATTTCTATGGGAGTATTTTTTTTCTGCTAATGATTACTAAACTTTCACGTCTTTATAAACTTAGAAAAGAGGCCAAGAACATCCATTCATCTCTTCAGAAGCTGAGGGAAATTATTTAAGCAAGGAAGACACTAAATTTTTTAATTTGTATAAAAGACAGTGCTCTGTCACTTCTTTCGATTGTTGTACTGTACTTTTTATTGTACAGGAATTGTGATAGGATAATACGTTCCCCATTGCTAGGTTTCTAGTTGTATTTTAAAGTAATATGATGGAAAGCTAAAGGCCAGATAGGCACATATTAAAGATATTAACTATTTATTCTAGATCTTGATTAGATCACAGCATTCCAAACTTTACAGAAAAAGCTACTTTGTCCCATAACTTTCCAATTAGGTTATGTAGCCCCTATTGCCACTTTCTATAACTGCTGCCCTGGGCTTGAAGAGGCTCATTCTCACAGCAGTATTTGGCGACAGTGATCCTAGGATTGACCCTAGGCTGATCAACTTGGCGACTGAATATGGCTATAAACAAGATGGTAGAGAGATTGGCTACTTGACTATTGTAGGGACTTAGTTCTGGCCTGACTCTTGGGGACCTTGCATAACTGGCTAATTCGTTGGGGTTGCTGATAGACTTCTAACATTGATGTCTATAATTGATGTCTATAATTGATGTCAATAATAAAAATATTGAAGGAACGTTATATTAATTTGGTCAAATGCTATTAAATTTTTAATCCAGAGCCATTATCTATTGATTATTTTTATTGCCTATATTTAGGGAGTAGAACCACATTATTTTCCAGATGCACTTTGTTTTGTACAAAAACAGTATGATCCTCCCCCACACCCACACATCTTTTTTTTTTTAATTTTTATTGGGGAATATTGGGGAACAGTATGTCTCTCCAGGGCCCATCAGCTCCAAGTCGTCATCCTTCAGTCTAGTTGTAGAGGGCGCAGCTCACTGGCGCATGTGGGAATCGAACTAGCAGTCCTGTTCAGAGCTGGCACTCTAACCCACTGAGCCATCTGGCTGCCACACCCACGCATCTTTGATGGTTTTGTTAGTCTTCTCAAAAATGCAAGGAATCTAATTTTCTTCATGGGAACTACAGCTGATGCATGGGATTCGTGTTCCTATAATACCTGGACTTTTCCCAAATATGCCTATGTTGAAGCCTCCTGCAACGATTAGTTTTATTGCTTAGTTGACCCAGACAGTTAGTATAATCTGCATGTTTGTAAAGTTTTTCCGGGTCATTTAAGAGAGAAAGTAAGATCATGTCTAATCCTGAGAAGCAACCTTTTAAAAAAAAATTTTTTTTTTTTTAAAGATTTTTTTTTTATTGGGGAAAAGGAACAGGACTTTATTGGGGAAGTGTGTACTTCCAGGCCTTTTTTTCCCAAGTCAAGTTGTTGTCCTTTCAATCTTAGTTGTGGAGGGTGCAGCTCAGCTCCAGGTCCAGTTGCCGTTGTTAGTTGCAGGGGGCACAGTCCACCATCCCTTGCAGGAGTCGAACCAGCAACGTTGTGGTTCAGAGCCCATTGGCCCATGTGGGAATCGAACCAGCAGCCTTTGGAGTTAGGAGCATGGAGCTCTAACCGCCTGAGCCACTGGGCCGGCCCTTTAATATTTTTTATCCATACCTTTTCTATCTAGACAAGTTCTTTTTATCCATAAGTTTTGTATTTGATCTTCAGAAATACATCTCTCGGTTCCTAGATCGGCTTGGTTGTATAACCTCTTAAAGTCAGTTGTCTTATCTACATGAATAGTGGAAATCTCAAAGAAAACTATTAATGTTATTTTGGACAAGAGTGATTGTTCTTACAGAAGCCCTGTTGCCATTGCCCAAAGTCTTTTTACCTTAAGTACTTAACATCTTTTGGATGTATTGTGTAGGTCAATCAGTGCAATTAATTTAGTGGGGTTTTCGTTTTTCAGATTTGCATTACTGACAGTTCTTACATCTGTGAGTTTCTTGGTTCCTGCTGGAATTACTTTCTAGTTTCTCCTGTCTCCCTTTCCTTTCCTGTGATGAGCTAATTATCTACAATAGTTTTTGGACTTTTACATATTGACACTTTGAAGCACAGAGTGCTAATTAGTAGTAAATACTTTTTTTTTAAGTAAATTTTTATTGGGGAATATTGGGGAACAGTGTTTTCCTCTATGGCCCATCAGTTCCAAGTAGTTGTCCTTCAACCAATTGTGGAGGGCGCAGCTCAGCTCCAAGTCCAGTCGCCGTTTTCAATCTTTAATTGCAGGGGGTGCAGCCCTCCATCCCATGTGGGAACTGAACCAGCAACCTGTTGTTTAGAGCTCGCGCTCTAACCAACTGAGCCATCCGGCCCCCCGCTCCGGAAGCTCAGCGGTCTTCAATGTAGTTGCAGAGGGCGCAGCTCACTGGTCCGTGTGGGAGTCGGACCGGCAACTCTGTTGTCCAGAACTCGCTCTCTAACCCACTGAGCCGTCCAGCCACACCAGTCGTAAATACTTCTTGAGACCTAAGTTTTGATGCAGCTTTTAAGTTAAGCCTTGGAATATCTGTCAGGTTGGGAAATGTAAGTCAGGTTGAAAAGTTGAAGGTATTTTATTCTTTTCTGTGGCCAAAGCTTGATATTGAATCCAGGCTTATTTTATATGGGAATTCATGATTAAGAGCTAAAAGTGAGATCTAGAACTATGTTTTTTTCCTTTGGAGCAGTGTTTCTCAGGGAGTTTGTAAATGGGGCCTTGTTGGTGTCAGGGTGGCATGGGAGTATTGTTGGCATTAATGGAATACCAGGGATATCATATGTCCCAGATGTGGGGACAGTCCTGTACAGTGATGTTTTGTTCTTCCTCAAATGCTGGTAACATCATGATTGAGAAATCCTAGAGATAAAGCATTAAAGTTTATGCCAAACACAAGCATATTCATGAGTTAAACTTACACATTATTCTTTTTCTGTGAGGTATAATTGACACAGAATAAACTGCACATACTTATAAAGTGTTCAAGTTGATAAATTTGGATGTTTTACATCCGTGAACCCATCAACACAATGAAGAGTAAACATCTATTACACCCCAAAGTTTCCTCTTCCCCTTTGTAATTCCTCCTGCTTCTCCCCAAGCTATCTCTGATCTGCTTGGTGTAACAATATATTAGTTTGCATTTTCTAGACTTTAATATAAATGAGATCATACAGTGTGTACTCTTTTCCTGGCTTTTTTCAGCATAATTATCTTGAGATTCATCCGTGTCCTTGTGTTATTAATGGTTCATTCCTTTTTATTGCTGAATAGTATTCCATTGTACAGAATAAACTAATGTGTGCATTGATTCACCTGTTAATGGACATTTGGGTTGTGTCCACTTTGAGCCTTTGAAAAAGAAAGCTGTTATTCACATAAAAACTTTTATATGGATGTAGGCTTTCATTTTCTTGGGTGACACCTTTCTCCTTTGAACTTTTGTCAAAAACCAGTCGTCCTGGGGTAGAATATGAGGTATGATCAAACAATATGGTGACTGTTTAAAAAAAAATTGTTACAGTAAAAGACACATTGCCATTAATCCCCCTCAAAATACTCCCCCTCGCTTTGGACACACCCATCGTCCTTGCCACTTGCTGAAGCAGTTCTGGAAGTCTTTCGTGAGTGTCTTTAGTTGCGTTGTTGTTGCTGCCTCCATGTCCTGAATCTTTTTGACTTTGGGGAAGAGCCAGAAGTCACATGTTGCCAGATCTGGTGAATAAGGTGGATGAGGACACACTGTAATGTTTTTATTTGACAGAAATTGCCGTACTAGAAGGGATGTGTGACGTGGTGCGTTATCATGATGCAGGATGATTTATAGCACACTTTGAAACACACCTTCTCTCAACTGTAGCTTACACCCGACTGACTGCACTGACCAAGTTGAAACTTGTCACACACTGTTACTAAGGTTCAGTGTGCTGCTTCCTGTATTGAAGATCCTTGCCTTTCTGTTGGATGGCATCCGGCAGCAGCAATTCACCAAATTTTGTGATCACAACGGAAAGGCTCTGTGTCACACATCTCTTCTGGTACAGCAATTTTGTCAAAAACATTACTACGGTGTGTCCTCATCCACTTTATTCACCAGATCTGTAACGTGACTTCTGGCTCGTCCCCAAAGTCAAAATGACCATAAAAGGTAAATGTCTTGAATCGATTCAGGACATCGAAGCAGCCACAACAGCACAATTAAAGACACGCACGAAAGAGAACTTTCAGAACTGCTTCAGAAAATGGCAAGAACGATGGGATAAATATGTTCTAAGTGAGGGGGATTAATAGCAATGTGTCTTTTACTGTAATACATTTTTTAAATTCGAACATTCACCATACTTTTTTTGACCATACCTCATAGCTTGATAATATGGAAAGTGTATGTGTTACTATTAAAGAAATTGCCCAACTGTTTTCCAAAGTGGTTGTACTGTTTTACACCCACCAGCAGTTTCTCCACATTCTTGCCAATCTTGGTCTGGTCAGTCTTTTTATTTTTAGCCATTTTAGTAGGTGTACAGTGATAGCTCATGTTTTAAACTTGTATTTTATCAGTTATCAGTGATGTTGAGCATCTTTTTTTTTTTTTTTTAAAAGCCATCCCAATCAAAATCCCAGCAGGCTTTTTTGTAGAAGTGGACCATTTTGATCTACTCATAGGCAAATGAAAACGGCCTAGAAAAGCCAAAGCAGCTTGGAAAGTAAAGTTGAGAACTAACAATACCTGACACTTGAGGACTTGCTATATATAAGGAGGACTGATTTCGACAAAGGTTCAAAGGAGAAAAGATAATCTTTTTATTTGAAATCATAATAAAACTTAAAAGAAAACATTGGAGAAAATCTTTATGACATAAAGATAAATTTTATTATGATTTCAAATTATATACCTAAATAATCTGTCGAGATAATTTTTGTTTATGGTATGACATATGGATCAGAGTTATTTATTTTTGGCAGTGGATATCCAATTGTTTCAGCACCATTTGTTGAAAAGATTATCTTTTCTCCTCTGAGCCTTTGTCAAAATCAGTTCTCCTTATGTATAGCAGGTCCTGAAGTGTCAGGTATTGTTAGTTCTCTACTTTCCAAGCTGCTGTGGCTTTTCTAGGCGGTTTTCATTTGCCTATGAATAGATCGAAATGGTCCATTTTTACAAAAAAGCCTGCTGGGATTTTGATTGGGATGGCTTTTTTTAAAAAAAAAATTTTATTGGGGAACAGTGTGTGTTTCTCCAGGGCCCGCCCATCAGCTCCAAGTTGTCCTTCAGTCTAGTTGCGGAGGGCGCGGCTCACTGGCCCACGTGGGAATCAAACCGGCGACCCTGTTGTTCAGAGCTCGCCTTCTAACCGAATGAGCCATCTGGCCGCTCTGATTGGGGTTGCTTTGAATGTGTACATCGATTTGCTATTTATTTAGATCTTTCGTTTCTCTCAGCAATTTCATATGGTTTGTCACACTTATCCCTAAATATTTAGTATTTTTTGATCCTAATATAAACAATGTTGTTTTTAAAATTTCCTTTCCAATCAGGTTTTGTCCAATAAGCATGTGGCTCCTGATCATCTGTTGCAAATCTGCCAGCGCATCGGTCCCATGTTGGATAAAGAAATTCCACCCAGTATTTCAAGAGTCACTTCTTTACTTGGTGCAGGAAGGCAGTCTTTGCTACGTACAGCAAAAGGTACCTTAATTTGAAGAAGTGTTCTGCTTTGTATTACTAGCTTAATAATTATCATAATTGTGAAGTAATGTAAGCATTGTGGAAGAAAGGTGATGTGTAACTATAAATCATGCTGTGGACTATAAATTCTCTGCATTTAGCGTAGACGTTGGATTTTATTACATAAGTGTTTAATGGGTCCTGCGTTTAAAAAAATGATAAAGGTATAGATGTTAAGCTAAAAAGCTTGAATTTATTCTGAGATGTGTTTGAGGTTTTATCAATGTGAGTTCTTAATTTTCCATTTTGTAGCTCACTTAAAACAACTTCATTGAATGTAACTGTATGTGTCTAATAAACTCTTTAAATACTAGAAGTATTTCATTTGATATTTAGATTCTTGAAAGCCCTTTGTTATAAGGGGAAGTGATTTTCTAAATTTGGTAGCAGTTTGAAAATAAGCACCCAAAATGTATAATTGCATGGTTCTTTTTTTCACCAATTCAATTTTTTTTGCTAAGTTATATGGTAGCAAACTGTTGGAATTGCTGTTAGCTTGGTATAAATCACTTAGACTAAGTGTATGTATGTGATATGATCTATGTATACAACATGGCTTACCTGCTAATGGGCAAGAATGTCAGCTCTTTTGATCTGGAGCATACGTCAAGTTCACCCCCCGTGATTATTTTTAAGATCTATTGCTGATGTGATGCTTGCTGCCTCTTAGATGTACCACCAGTATAAAGCTTGACTGAGAAAGAACCCTCCCTCTTGGTTCCATGCCAGACTGGTTTGTCAGCTTTAGTTGTTCCTTAGTGCCCTATGGCTACAACACACTGTGGCTTGAATCAGGAAACTGTTCATATTCTTCCTTCTTCTGTGTCCCTATTCACCTTGTAATTATTCTGTTTTAGGTTGTTACATAGTAGTTGCCTGGGTAGCCTGTTTTCCTCTGTTTTCTTTGCTTGTGTCAAGCTCAATGTCGTTTTGTGATGAGCACTGCTTTAGAACTGGCAGACCTTAGAAGAGACTTCAGCAAGCTGTCCTAGGGTAGGGACCATATTTCTCTGCTTGTTTTGTACTAGTGCCATGGGAGGATGCCTGGGAACTGCTCTTTGATCATGAGAGTGGTAATGAATCCATTCATGTAAAACCTAATATGCCTGTTGGTTTGGGGCACCCGAGGCTCAGTAGAGGTTTAGTATGATGCCTGCCTTCCCTTCCTCTTTCAGTCGTGAAGAAGCTAATTCCTAGCACAGCATAATCTGTGTGCTGCTGCTCTCTCCTTAGAGGGGGCAGACATTTTTCTTAGGATTTTTGCTGGTAAGTCATAGAGGGATGGGACTTTAGAATTAGTGTTCAGACTGGCACATCCTATATATGTGCTCTTGTGTAAAGGATTATTTATGACCCTTAAACAAGAGGAAAGCCATTTAATTTTGTCAATACTTTTAAGGAGATTAAAGTCATGGTAATATTGGCCAAAATTAATTTTAAAACTCAATAACATTTAAATAGTTTATTAAGTCAGGGATTTTTTCATATAAATCAATGAAATTAAAATTTTCCTAACAAAACTTTCCATTTTTGGAAAGTTGAATCAGTTGTGATTAAGATTTTTTTTTTATCATTAATATTGTATGGTATAATTCCGCATTGAAAAATAAGATCTTATTTGGCATCGAATGGGTCTTGGAGTTAAAAGACCTAGTTTTGTGGTCCATCTTGACTAATCATTTGCAGTGGATCTCTTTAAAGGTCCTGGAACCTTTGAGCCTCAGTTACCTCACTTGTAAATTGGTGATTAATACCTACCTCACAGGGTTGTTGTGGGGATTCAATGAGATAATGTATGTGGAAAGCACTTTGTAAATTGTAAAGTGCTACACAATGTTAGCTGTCGTTGTTGTATCTGAGATGTTTTAATTTTTTTTTTCTTCAGAAATAGTCTAATAAACTTATAGGGCTTTCCTGTTAAAGTATATTAGTTGGTAAAACTTTAATAAACAGTTTATTAAAATATACGTAAGTATTCTATAAAATCTTTCTTGGGGTTAACTTTCAAGATTTTATGTGTATCTAAAATTCATTTTAAAGACTGCAGGCACACAGTTTGGAAGGGCTCTGCCTTTGCTGCTCTTCATAGAGGAAGACCTCCTGAAATGCCGGTGAATTATGGTTCCCCACCAAATCTTGGTAAGTGAGGTTGGCCTTGCAAATAGATGCCTGAAACCATTCTGTTAGTGTCTGAGCAACTCTGTATCTGCTATATTAAAATTTAAAAGGAAATACTGGTGGTAGTGTTGTTTCAGTAGTAACAAGTATCAATTTTCAAATTTGTTTTCCTAAAATAACTAAAAGTAATAACAATTAATGAAAAAACAATTATAATGAGAAGTCTGTAGTCGTGATTACAGTAGAATGGAATTGGGAAAAAGCTGGTGTCCTTAAGATTTCTTGAACATAGATTTTATTTTGGAATTTTTTTGTAGCTTTTTACATATTGGCTTCCCCTTAACCATTTTTGTTGTTTTTATTTCCTAGTGGAGATACATCGAGGAAAACAACTCACAGGGTGTTCCACTTTTAGCACAGCATTTCCAGGAACTATGTATCAGCATATAAAACTGCACAGAAGGATTCTTGGACATCTGTCTGCTGTTTACTGTGTAGCATTTGATAGGACGGGACACAGAATCTTTACAGTGAGTTAACATTTTAAACTCAATTTGATCACCTGGGGCACTTGAGCGTTCCTCAGAATCTTCTGGGAAATCTTATAAAACATGTAAATCTCTGATTCCCATTCTCAGGGATTTTGACAATAGGTCTCGTTTGGGGCCCATAAATTTGCATTTTTGTTTAGTGTCCTAGGTGATTCATATGCAGACAGGCCTTTTGCGGTGTTTGTGAGACATTGATTTAGTGCAGTGGTTCTTGGGCATGATCATCAAGGAAGCTTAAAGACATGTGTGCCTCTCCTCCAGCCCATTCTAGCCCTGCTGAGTTAGGTTAATCTCTATTATGTGTGTTAACCAAAGTCAACCCCCTGCCCCAGAATGTCCAAATCTCTGTCGGTGATTCATAGTCATGGTGGTTACTCCCTGATCCAGGGAAATTGGTTACTGGAGCACTGAAATATTTTATAATTCCTATAAAACTAAATGTAAATATTTATATTTTATTTTACCTTTTTAATATTTTTAAAGGAAAGTTAGGATGGGCAAGAAGTTTAAATTTCTTAGTTGTGAAATTCAGAGTAGATACTCAAATATTTGTGGAATGTATGGGTGCTGGCTGGTACTATAAATTTGTGACTCTGCTGTTTGGTTATTTAAAATGAGGATGCTGGTCCCATTATGTTTTAGTTGTTTTGGGAATTGCCTGTGACATACAGATCTGTCCTAACACCAGATTATTTATCTTGATGTGAGCTTAATTGATTTTTAACTATTGTTCATTGAAATAGGTGACCCATGAGCTTTTAGTTGAAATTATTACTTAGCAGAGAATTTTGGGAAGATAGTATTTATAATGTGGTCTGATCCATAGAAATGAAAACTTCACAGTATCGGTGTGTAGACCCTTTTTGATTTGGAGAAAAAAACTGTTATCCCGAAGTGTTCTCGTCATGAGTCAATCTCCCATGAGTATTTTACAGTTGGAAAGAGAGGCGTTATAGACACTTAATTTGAGTGACATGTAAATAATATTTTTAAAAATATTGTAAAAAATTGATGTAAAATGATGTAAAAAATCGATGTAAAAAATTTCTGTATTAACATTTATTTTGGGGTGTGTTTTCCAAGGGTTCAGATGATTGTTTGGTGAAGATTTGGTCAACACACAATGGCCGCCTACTATCCACTTTAAGAGGTCATTCTGCAGAAATTTCAGATATGGCAGTAAACTACGAGAATACCTTGATTGCTGCAGGGAGCTGTGATAAAATAATTAGAGTGTGGTGCTTGAGAACTTGTGCCCCAGTTGCTGTGCTCCAGGGACACACGGGGTCAATTACATCTTTACAGGTAAACTGTACACATTTGCGTTACTCTCCACATTTGTGTATTACCTCCTTTTCCTTTAAAGCTCTTTCTCTTCAGAGATGAGAAATAGTAAGATGCTTAGTTATTATTAATCTGTTTTAAAGTTAGTAATCAAGAAAAAATATAATTAATCATACTTCCATGAATCATGGAATGGTGATGTAATAAATATGTAATGCAGTTAGAGCTTTTCATGAAGGCTTAATGGATGACTTATTGCTTTCTTTATTTAGGTTTATGGTTGAACTGAATGAGTCAGTTACAAACTGGTGATAGGTCAATGATTTTTCTCCTTTAAAACTTGTGGATTTTGATAAACTGATTAAACTTATTGAAATATATTTAAACTCAGTTTTAGTCCATATTCTGGAACATCTACTTAGGTTTAAATAGTCACTCTCACCATTTAAATCCTTCATTTTGTATACTTAAAGAGGAGGAGCTTGGAAGAAGCTTCTTTGAAGAAGTTGTAAGTTCATATCTTTCCTCCCTTACAAAGTATATACAACCTTGGGAAAAGTCATAAAACATAATAAACTGTACTCTGCGATGTTGTAATGATAAATAAATATGTAAATATTTGAAAAAAACACTAAAACCAATTTTTCCTAAGTCTGTTCTGCTAATGGCAGTACTGGACTTGAATGTCTCATGGGTCAGCAAGTGTTGCTTCTTGCGTCATGGCTATCCTCCCCATTCTGGGGGAAGGAAAGGTTAAGGTTCTTAGATTAATTTGATTGATTGGATTGATTCTTGGCTCTTCATCTTATCTGTTTCCTTTCAATTAATACTGTATATTGCTTTCAGACAAATCTTGGGGTTGCCTTCAGTGTTTCACATGAGAACTACAGTTACCTCTTAATTTACTGTTACTGGGCCCAAATTCTCTACCCCCTTAACTCATTTCCCCACCTCCTCCAGAAACGAACACTTCAGTCATGTGAATCTTCCCATTTCTATCACATGCCACGTTTCCTGTCACGCTGGCACTTTTGTTTATATTACTTCTTTGTGTTTTTCTTGTTTTCTTTGTATTTTCCTCTCCATGGTTTTTCAGCCTTCTTGGATGTCTCGGGACCAGATTGACCTTCCTTTCTCTAGCTTGTTTGTGTAGCATTATTGGCATTTTATTAAATACAAATGTGAGTCATATTGTGAATTACAATGTAATTCTTGTATTATAATGCTTTCATGGTTTTGCCTTGTTAAATGTGTAAATTGTGACCCGTTTGGTCACAGTTTATCCTGGTGGCCCATTTGAAGGATAGAAAGCTCCTCGCCACCCTGGTTGCTACACAGTTATCCCTGTACCATTTTTTTCAGTGATTGTTTCCCCAGCTGATTGGAGATGGCACCTTTATCTTAAGTCTTGTAGTAGGGTCCATTTTGGAGTTTATATTTTTCCCATTGGTCGTTCTGTCAAGTACCTACTGTGCCCCAGAGTTTTGATTATTGAGGCTTGGTGATATGCTTTCCTATTGATAGGGCTGGGTCTTTACTTTCTCTTTGTAAAGGTTTTCCCGCTTATTCTTGTTTATTAGTTTTGAAAATAATCTTTTATTGAGATCATCTTACATTTTAAAATTAGAGGTAGACTTGGTTTTTTTGTGCCCTGAGCTGGAGAAAGCGCGCTCCCGGGAGGGAGATAGACTTTCTTATAGGTCACGATTTTTCAGTATAATAGTATCACCTATCTTTTGGATTTCTTGGGTTGTAGAGAGTCAGTTGAAGTTAATGCTTAAAAACTGTTTAAACTACAACTTTAGTAGCAGCTCAAGAAACTAAGTTGTGTATGTTATTGCTTTTTAGTTTAGCCCAATGGCCAAAGGCTCTCAAAGATACATGGTCTCTACTGGTGCTGATGGGACAGTTTGTTTTTGGCAGTGGGATTTAGAATCCCTGAAATTCAGGTAAGTGACTTTAATTGTGTAATAAATTTTCTTCTTTAATGTTGTTACTGCGTAGTCTGATGAAGTCTGATGATAAAGGGAAATTATGGATTGTGGTTGCCTTTTTACTTTTGCACTTGATTTTTATTACATATAGCATATGTGCCCTGTTGACTTACTGTGTACAATTACTATTAGACAGTTGCGTATGTAAAAGAAGCATAGCTATTCTGTGCACAATAGTAAGACACATTTTTGTGAAAAATATAAGATATTACGTATGTGAAACATTTTGAAAAATGTTAGGAATGTAGAATTAGATACATGATGAGAAATTTAGGTGGGATCATTCACGAATCAAATGACCTGGGTTATAGACCCGTGTTGTCCAGTATGGAACCCGCTAGGCACATGTGACAGTTGTGCACGTCAGACGTGGCTAGTTCAGTCAAAAGAGCTGAATTAATTTCTATTTAAAAATGGATACTTGGTTCAGTTATTACAAAACTTGTGAGCGTAATTTAAACAACTTGAGTATGTGAATTTAGTGTTTCAGCTATAAGTCTTATTAATTCTGAATATTTGACGAAAATGTTCAAATTGAGATGTATTATAAGTGTCCAGTACACACTGAAAGATTTCAAAGATTTCCTATGAAAGAATCTAAAGTTCTCATTAAAATTTTATTAATATTGTGATATTTTGGATATATTGGATTAAATGAAATAAAGCTAATTTAGTCTCTTTTTTCCTTTTAAAGTTACACATGTGGCTTGCATTCCAATTTTGTTGAACAGTGCTATTTATATCCTGGTGGTTTTATGCCCTGTTCTGCAGCCTTGGTGATGGGTTCACTTAGACTCTGAGCCTTAGTCACCTCAGTTACAGAATGGGGCTGAGTAGGCCTGCGATTTCTGTGTTGTAGGATCTGTAGCACGTGGGAGTTACAGAGTCTTCTGAATTCACCCAGCTAGAATAGCATAGGTGGAAATATTTGGTACACTTTGAGGCACTATGGGAATAAGATTCTAATGTTTAAATATGCTAGATAAAAACCAGTATTTTAAACTATGTTAATGTGTAAAACTAACATATTTTAAAACATTTTCTTTTAAAGTCCACGTCCCTTGAAGTTCACTGAAAAGCCTAGACCAGGCGTTCAAATGCTTTGTTCTTCTTTTAGTGTTGGTAAGCTAACTTTAGTACTTTTTTTCTTAGTTTTATTTTAACATTTATTGAGTTACCACATGATTGCTAAGAGCCTTTATCAGATAGATGGTAAATGACTTTTGTTAATTTCACTAGGTTTAATCTGTGATGTTCATTTAGTTAGCCTTTTACTTGCCTTTAACTCCTCCATTCTGTCTCTCTCTGATATCTGATAGTAATCAGTCAGTGATACAAGAGGTAGCTGACAAAAATGAGGCTTAAGGTGTCCGCGTGAGTGATTCCTGTGCCATGTGCCTTGGGTGTATGATATGCTAAAATAATGATTTTCTTTTAATAGGATAAACTGTATATTTTTTGTAGTTTTAAATTTCGGCACATCTTGGGGACGTTATTCCCCATTTTCTTGCGCAGTGAACTTGGGTGTTAATCTTTCTTTTTAGGAGAGCACAAAGACCTTTCCCCTATAAAAGCCTGAAAACTTCAACATGTGAACTTTATGTTCCATAGCTAGGTTTAGGTATGTAAAGTTGTCTAGAAAGCAGAGCCCCTTTTGTCAAGCATTTTTAGAGTCACAGCACTGAAGGTCATCACCACAACTACAAAAGCAGAGGGAGACAGTGAATGTTTCCAGATTGAATTAATTTTTTAAAATTAAAACCCCAATCTGGTTGTTTTTTTTTTTCAGCATTACCAATTCTTTGACACCAGCTGGGTGTCCTACCGTTCAGCTCACTTCTGATACTGTCTACCTAGAGAATAATGTGAGATGCCATAGGTTAAGGGCTCTACGAGATTCCTCCCACCCCCCTGCCGCCGCCCCATCTCAAATTCAGAGCGGGTTGTCACCTGTGCTTTTGACTTACTGTCTCTTTAGAATTGGGTTTTCCCACCAACTCCTCCTTGGCTTTGATTAATTTGCTAGAGCAGCTTGCAGAACTCAAACATTTTACTTATTAGGTTTCCGGCTTATCATAGAAGGATATAATTTAGGAAGAGCCAGCTGAAGAGATGCATAGGATCAAGTCTGGGGAAGGGGCTCGCAGAGTATGCCACTCCCCTAATCTCTACCTGTGCACCAACCCGAAGCTCTCCGAGTCCCGTCCTTGGGTGTTTGTGCAGGCTTCCTTACATGGGCATGAATGATGGAGTCTTTAGCCATGGCCATTGCTTCACCTTCCTCACTTTTCCCTCCCCAGAGGTTTGACTGGGACTTCAGGCCCACATGGTTGGTTCCCCTGGCAATCATCCCCTCAACCCCCATCCTTAGTAGTTTTGTAAAAGTCACCTTGTTCACATGACGGATTTGTTACGAGTATCAAGCTGTCTTTATTGCTCTTGCCACTTAGGAAATTCCAAAGGTTTTAGGAGCTCTGTGCTATAAAGGGGACAAAGAGCAAATATATGTGTCTTATACACCCAACATCACACTGCATTATATTAATTTTAAAATGTCTTTATATAGTGAAGTAGAAAATGGATCTGTTGAGATACACTTTTGGGATAAGAGATCTTGCTTAATTTAATATAGAAATTTGGTTTGTTGAGCTGTTTGTTACAAATTGGATTTTTAAACCTAAACATTTTTATTTCAGGTGGTATGTTTTTAGCCACAGGTAGTACTGATCATGTAATCAGAATGTATTTTTTGGGTTTTGAAGCACCTGAAAAAATCGCAGAACTTGAAAGTCACACTGTAAGTATTCACATTTTAAAATTCTGTAAATTAATTTTAGTAATATTCTGGTTGGTATATAGTCAGATATTGCTAACAGGAGGAATTGCATTTAATGGTGAAGGATATTGACTGCTCAGATAGTGCCTTGGCAGTTCATATATTTTGCAGTGGTTATTTCAGTTGTTAGTCCAAAATCTTGATTATGACAGTTGATTTGGGTAGGTTCTGTTCAAGTGGGTCTGTTCATCTTAACCATTAACCAAACTCTTGAAATCAGAATGCTATTTTATTAATGTATAGTAAAATATGCATAACAAGCTATGTAGCTTGGTATTCTGGAATACTGGTCAGTCGTCAGTCAGCTTTTCACTTAAATGAAGTTTTGTGAGGTCATTTGATAAATACAGATTCGAATCACTTTAAAAGAAAAATACTTTTTGCGTCTACATAATCATAAAACATATATACATATATATACATATATACAGCCTTGTTTTCAGCTGCTTAAACCTTTATATTTGATCATTTTATACACATTTCAATTTTTGTACAGATGTTTTCCTGCATGGTCTATTTTTGAGACGAGAGCTATGTCTTGGTCTTGTTAGATGCATAGTTAGATTCTTGGCACTTAAATGTACAGTACACGTTTGAATGATGGTGCTAAGCCGCACCGGTACAAATCTCTTGCTTTAAACCAAATGTGCTTGCTAGCTCTACAACTGAGGGGGTTTTTTGCGTGTTTGTTCATAAACTATGTAGATGATGACTTCAGTGTTTTTCCTGCTTTAGGATAAAGTTGATAGCATCCAATTTTGTAACAACGGTGACCGGTAAGTGTGTTTATATGTGTGCATGCAGTTTTAGGCATATATACGATGTTTCACCTTAGTGTAGCTAATATGTCACTTTGTATATTACAGGTACTTATTAGTAAATTATTAATTGGATGAAAAGTGTCTGGAGCAGGGGGAAAAACCTGAAATATGTTTTTAGAATGGTAGTTTCTGCTGTCTCCTGTGACCAAATGTAGTTCTTCTTTAGTTCACATTGGCTAAATTTTTGGTTTACAGAAAAATTAGATGTAAGGATAATGAAATTCCTTATGTTTGAGTAGTTAAGAAGAAATCTTTTCTCGTCAACCACTGTGATGCATCCTGAAATAAAATTATCACTTAATCCTTTTTTGTGGTCCCCAGCGTCTTTCAGGTGCCTTTACTAAACTGCAATTTTTTAACACTTTATTTGGTTAAAAGGTTGATTAGTTTTACACAGTAGACAGCAAGAATTAATTTGAGTTTAGAGTTAAGATGCTTATAATGGAGCTTTTGCTCTGAACTAATTTTCTCATATCTTGAATTCTTCCTATTTTTTCCCCTCTCCAGGTATTATACTGTCTTCTCAAAACTCAGTCTATCTGACAAGCTATTGATTAAGTTTGCAATGTGCTTTACTTCATAGGGTCAGGCAAATCATAGCAAACCAGATTTTTTCCATTCAAATATACTCTAACGGTCTGTTTTTTGAATTAATAACTATAGATTTACCTGCAGTTAAGATAGCTACATGAAAATTTTCTTTTGCTTGTGATTTTAACTGTAGTTGTTAGTGACATGTATGTGAGTGTAAGATCTTTTTCTGAATATTTTAAGGTTCTTAAGTGGTAGCAGAGATGGAACAGCACGGATTTGGAGGTTTGAGCAGTTAGAATGGAGAAGCATTTTATTGGATATGGCTACCAGAATCTCAGGGTGAGTTGAGATGGTTTATTGTAAGCAATACATCATAAATACTTGCTGTACCTCTACCTGGTTCGTTGATCGCTTTTGTTCAGAGTATTGAAGAGTACTATCAAAGTGAGTGGCTACCTCCTTCATAACTGATAAATACATACTTAGATCTCACACAGCCAAAAGAATTTATCCTTAATGTTATATAGGAAAGAACAGCATATTTGTTCTACTGTTGTCCATTGCATTCACTTCCTCTTAGGTGTTGCATTTAAAACCACCTATAATTTAAAGAAATAAAAGTAACGCAGGTGTGTCAAGTGTGGACATTTTACTTTTCTGTAGATAGGATTTTTGGAAATTTTAAAAAGTTGCTTGTGGATTTGAAGGTAAGTTTGTCCTACTATCCCCTCCCCAACACTCTGAAGTTTTAAATAGTTTTTTGAGAATCTCTGAGGTAAGTTTAGCACTTCCCAAGATAAATACTACAAATTTGAAATACATTTGCTTCTTTGGTTTATGTAAGTGAGGCAGTACAAGTGGTAGAAAGAATACATGTTTTGGAATCAGACCTTTGCTCACTTACTGGGAACATCATTTAACATTAATCTGTTAAATCATCTGGGATATGAGACAACCTGCCTTTATTATTGTTGGGAATTGTAAATGATATGAAAGTTTCTACCCTGTTTCCCTGAAAATAAGACCTAGCCGGACAATTAGCTCTAATGCGTCATTTGGAGCAAAACTTAATATAGGACTCGGTCTTATTTTACTATAATTTTTGCTCCAAAAGACGCATTAGAGGTGATTGTCTGGCTAGGTCTTATTTTCGGGGAAACACGGTAGCATACTTCCTGGTCTAGAGTAGGTATATTAATGTTCTTTTGTCCAATGCAAATACTATTTACTTTAGTTACACTGTAATAGAAATCTAAAGTTATAAATTTTAATTTAGAGTTTATTTCCAAAGTTTATACTTTTTTACATCAGTTTTTCTGAGGAATGTTGTACATTTTGTCTTTTGGAAATTCTCAGTGTCTGCTTAATTTTAATAATTGTAGGAGAAATTAACACATATTGTCTGCTGTGGCTCAAAGAGTTCTATTGGGTTTCAAAACATATTTAATGTTAATATTTTTGTGGGTGAGAATGGAAAGAACATATACTGGAAATCTGATAATCCTTGTTCACAAATAGATCTTAGCATTATTTTAAAATGTTACACCTGGATACTCCAAAGCATCTTGGTGTGAAAGTGGCTGCTGTCACTCCTTGGTTAATGGAAATAAGGGGAATGGCAGTGAAGATAATTTGAAATCATATCCACCTATGAACAGTTGTTTTATTAGGAAAATAGGGACATCAGTGTATAAACACTGGAATAAAAATTTTAAAGATGAGACTGAAAACTGCTTAGTTTTCTTGTTGCCATACTACGCATGGAGAGAACTTCTCCTGTAATTTCCTTCACATTGGGAATATTTTCATTTAAAGTTGTACCTGTTTCAAATCTTGAAAAACAGTTTTCTGTATATAAGAATTGGTGGATATTTGTTCTAGTCTTGGCTGATCAATTTGATGAACTATATAACTGTTAGTAAATTGAAGGTCACAACAAGGAATACCTTTCAGTTTAAAGGGGAGCATGGAATCTTAGTCTTCATTACATTTCACATCTTATGTTACACTTTTCCCCTGACTAATCTAGTTAGAATTATTCTGTGTTTCATTGTGCTTACATAGATGTCTGTTCCATACTTGTCACACAGTACTCATTCCCTATTCTTATAGCTGTTTAAATTAAAATATGTTTATTATATGTTTATAATTTCTTAGAATGTGTTATATGATTTCAGAAGCAGCTAGGCCTTTCCCCACTCTCCCACTGTTTACAACTGAGTCCTATATTTTGCAGAGAAACTTTGCATATCACTTTCATAAATGCTGCAGTACATTAGAGACGTGTGTCCAAGACCAGTCTTGCCAAATCACCCATGGAACAATGTGTAGGGAAGTATAATAAAGAGATGAGTACAGTCTTGTTTACAGTTCAGTGATTGTCTGTGTGCAGGCACTTTTCTAGACATTGGGGGTAAGAAGATGAATTTTCTTCTTTCTGTCTTCCTAAAATTTCTTGTGATCTCTAGAGAGAGAAACAATTGGAAGTATTACCCATAAGGCTTGGGTTCAGGAGAACGGAATAATAGAAAAGAGGTAGAGAGAAAAAGCTTTGCTCTTATGAGCAGCAGTGGTGTCCTAAAATCTGCCTTTATTCAGTCTCTGAACTGCTTCTAAGTTATCCCCTCCCCCTTTGGGTTTTTCATTAATCTGTTTATATATAATCTGTTATGGGTCAGATATGATGAACCCACTATATAGTTGATAACGTACGCACAGGAATTGGATTACTTTACTTTTGTGTAGATGAGGGATTGTATACATTGTATAGTCTACCATCCAAATGAATTTACACGTTGTGTTTTTTTTCCTTAGGGATTTATCTTCCGAAGAGGAAAGGTTTATGAAACCCAAAGTAACAATGATAGCTTGGAATCAAAATGATAGTATTGTTGTGACAGCCGTGAATGATCATGTCCTCAAAGTGTGGAATTCTTACACTGGACAGCTGCTTCATAACTTATTGGTAGGTGGTTCTTAGACAGTAGGACAGACCAAGATTTTTTTGAAGTATAATTTTAGTTTTGAAGCTGTAAAATTAATACAATTAAACCTGTTTTTTTACTTTATGTTATAAATAGAAATTTATATACTAATGTATAAATAACTCTCACTGATTTGTTTTTAAAAGCTCTTATACATTATGACAATGTGGGTTTTTAATTTTAAACTTATAACTTGCAAACCGTCATTAACTATATGATTTTGTTGAATTAAAGGGACATGCTGATGAAGTGTTTGTATTGGAGACACATCCCTTTGATTCCAGGATTATGTTATCTGCAGGACATGATGGCAGCATATTTATATGGGATATTACAAAAGGCACCAAGATGAAACACTATTTTAATATGGTAAGAAGTCAGGGGTATCTTCTTGCATGCTTGCATTTGTTTCAAGTATTTGGATTATAAAGTTTAGCCAGAAACAGATCTGCATGTTTTGGCAGTTTGTATTTCTAGAAATCAGGGCACTTAAAGCCTAATAATATCTGACAGCCACACACACACACACACACACACACACACACACACACATGAAATTCTCTATATAACTGATTCACATAAGGGAAAGACTTTGAAAAGTTACCTGTTTAGCTTTGTTTGTATGTGTGATTATGTCCCTGTCTGTTTAAATTGGCAAAATTATAATTATACAGAAATTTCTCACTACTTAAATTTATTAAAACACTCAATAAAAATTAATACTTAGTAAAGTCATCTAGGAAATCAAACATCATTTTTCCAGCCTTTTTTCTTTTTGCACATGTCTATTCTAAAACCAAATTAGGATGGTGTTACATATTTTTAGAATTTGTCGTACATAAGCACAATATACTTACCCAAATCAGCAAATTTAACAGTGACAAAATAGTATAATCTAGTCCTGGTTTATATTCAAGTTTTGTCAATTGTCCTAATAATGTCTTTTTTTTTTTTAACATTTTATTTTATTACTATTACTTTTTAGGGCTCAGCTCACAGTGGCCCATGCAGGGATCGAACCGGCAACTTTTGTGTTATTAGCACCATGCTCTAATCAACTGAGCTAACTGGCCATCCCCTAATAATATCTTTATAGTTATAGTTTGCCCCTTGGATCAGGATCTAATTAGTCATGCATTGTTTTAAATGATTATATATTTCTAGTTTTCTTTAATTTTCTATAATCTTTCCACTTCTATTTCTTACCCTTTTTTTGATGAGTATAGGCAAATAATATTACAGCATATTTCTGTTTTTTGTGATGTTTTTTGATGATTTGGTTCTGTTACACAATTTTTTTCATGGAATAAAACATAAATAATGTGTCCTCCATGCATTATATTAGTAGGCAGGTATGGTATTGATTTGTCTTATTACTAGTGGTGATAATTTAAATATTTGGTTAAGGTGGCATCTGCCAGGTTTCCCCTCTATCAGATAGTTGTTTTTCTTCTTTGTAATTATTAAGCTCATTTTTTCAGGTGCGATTTGAGACTATGTAAATAATTCTGTTCCTCATTAAACTTTCATTCACAAATATTAATATTCATTGAAGATTTTCTAATGGCATTGTTCTTTCCATATTTATCAGTTGTCATTCTTGTACATAGTTTGGTAATCTTTTTCCATTTTATGTGAAGAATGTTTTTCAAAACCTTAAATACTTTTTAAGAATTTGCAAAGTATTTTGACTGTAATTTCAGCCTTTCTCAGAGGAATGTTTCTTAGATAGTTAATTTACTATTGTTGAGTATTTAAGTGGTGTCTAAAATATGCACAGTAGTAACTCTTTGAATATCCTTGTACATGGCTGTTTATATGGGTCCCTGATTATTGCCTTAAGATAAATTCTGAGGGAATTACCGTGTTAAAGGGTTTGAATGTTGTTAAGGCGTGTGTGTGTCTATGTATATATGTATATATATACATAGAAAGAGGTATGTTTTGTAAAATTACTCTCCAGTTAGCTAATTTTGGAGAGTATAGTAGCAGCCTGTAGATGAGTGGTTCTTAGAACTTTTAGTCTGTGTGTTCCATGTTTTTGTTGTTTTTTACCTTAAAATTTCTTATTTCAATATGCTTATTTTGGACAGTTTCTAAATAAACAGTTTAAAATGTAGTATTTTATTTGTTAATATTAAATGCACTAAAACAACTCAAATAGCATGCTTGAGTTGCAAATATATGGGCATTTTTGAAAGTTGCATCTATGTGTTCAGATAATTGGAAAAAGAACTAAGCCTTCAACAGATTTTCTCTGGTCTTAGAATTCATAGGTACATCCATCTTTCTAATTATCTTTTAAGACTCAGTTGTTTTAAACATTATATCCTGAATTTAACTTACCAAAGCAGAAAACTACGTTAATTCTGGCTTTAAGCAGAATATAAGATAAACAACCTCTAAACCGAAGAATAATCTGACAAAAACCTCAAGTTGGCAACGGTGATCTTACTTTCAAACACCCAAAGTTGGCCTTGTAGATCGAGTTCTTCACTGCTTAGCTGTGAGGCTCCTAATTCTCAAATGCAAGACAAATTACATAGGGTTGTAAATTACTAACAGAAGAGTATGTCATTAAATACATAACAAACTTTAATGTGACATTGAGTTGTTCTCTAGGCACAGTTGCAGGTTGCGTTTCTGTCAGGAATCATTGTGTTGGACTGTTCATGCTACAGGTAAAAACCCAGGTCTGGCTGGCTCCTTTTAGATGGGAAAACTTCCTTTTCAGCATGTACCCTTAGCAAAGCTTTTGGAGCAGTTAAGTCCACGTGTATGACAGGAGAGGAACTGCCACCATTTTCACTTTGCCAGCCTGGGGCTCTTGCCTCTGCTTTACTTGCAGGCATGGTCCCAAGCCAGGGGTGTGAAGTGGCATCAGGACGCAGGTCGGGCCGTGGTCGAGTGGCTCCTCTAAGGACCGTGTGGGTGAACCTGGGTTCTTATGTTTTAACAAAGAATTGGAAAAATGCGCATATTTTTCCTTTTTATGTTATGAGAGAATACAAATTTGTATACGTATTATTCAGCACTGCCATAAATATGCCAGTAACTTTTTTTTCTTTTTTCAAGTTTGTTAATTGGCACCCATTCATATCTGGTATAGCAGTAGTGAAGTGTTACTTTTCAGGCAGGTATTGGGGCATGTGTGTGAGTTTGTTTTGGCAGTGAATAGATGGATGATTCATTCATTTTTCCAACTTGGCCTAAAGTTTAGTTACTGGAAAGTTAGGGGCTCAGACAACAAATATGCTTAGCTCTACACTGTTGAGATAATGAAACAACTATAAATTATAATGCAATAAACTAATACAATTTACAGTTAAAAAGCAAGAACAAAACAGTGTAAAAGGAATCTAATCAAGGCAATGTTCATGATGCACTTAGAGCGTCCCCCGCAACAATGGCATTTTGAAATAAGGTGATAGCGAGCACAGGTGTTGGCCTATGCACCTGAGACTTAGCACCATTTCAGATTTTGCATGATGGTCAGTCATCTTAGTAGAAAGTTTAAACTCCAGTGAAGTATTGATTTTGTTAATCTTTAATCATTTACCTTGTAGGAGATTAGTCAGTAGCATTTTGTTACATATCAAAAAAAAGTTCATGAAAAGTGCTTGTCATTCACTTGTCAGCAATAAAGAAAACCTTCACTTTGGATTGGTTTATGATCCTTCATTCGATCATTTTGAGAACTAATTCTTAGAGTCTCTTTCAAGACTTCTTCTAGGCTAATGGTATCTAAAATGAAATTTTCAGAAAATACAAATTGACATGCTTAATGCAAAATTTGTTTTTAAATTTTTTTTCAGAGGTATTCTGGCTATTTTTTTCAGAAATGGTTATTGACATGAAAACAGTTGATACAGCAAAAGCACTTGCATAGGATTGTTCATAACTTGATTCCTCTGTGTTTCCCAGATTGAAGGACAAGGACGTGGAGCTGTATTTGACTGTAAATTTTCACAGGATGGACAGCATTTTGCCTGTACAGATTCTCACGGACATCTTCTGATATTTGGTTTTGGATGCAGCAAGCCTTATGAAAAGGTAATTTTCAATATTTTCTTTCAGCATGTAAAATAAGTAGTTATGAAGGATATTGTGAAAATGGGCTAGATGTGTTAATTTGACTTCCTTGTTATTTCTAATTATAATTAACTACTTAAAGTTTGTTTTCTTGAACATAAAATCTCAAAGTGTCAATCTGTCAACTTCCCTTTTCTAGATCCCTGATCAGATGTTCTTCCACACTGACTATCGACCACTTATTAGGGATTCGAACAATTATGTCTTAGATGAGCAAACTCAGCAGGCGCCTCACCTCATGCCTCCACCATTTTTGGTAGACGTAGATGGAAATCCTCATCCCACCAAGTATCAGAGATTGGTACCAGGCCGAGAAAATTCTGCAGACGAGCATTTGGTTCCACAGCTAGGCTATGTGGCAACAAGTACGTGCAAAGCCCTTTTTTAAAAAAAACAAAACCTTTTTATTTGAAAAACGTTAAGAATAATATGACGAACTCCTGTACTTTCAGATTTACCAGTTGTTAATATTTTGTAATACATCTATCATTTATCTCTAGATACATATTGTTGTTTGGAACCATTTGAAGGCTTAAGTTCTGGAGGTCATGTTCATTTACCCTTTAATATGTATTTTTCTAAGAGCATATTCTCTTACATAATCATAAACAATGATCAAAATTAGGACTTTAACACTCGTAAGACTGTTATCAAACCAATAGTCTCATTAAATTTTGTCTGTTATTCTAATAATGTCTGTTACAAGCTATTTTGTTCTCCCCTGATTTTAGTTTGGGGAGTGCACATTAAACTTAGCTGTCATCCATTTAGTTCTGGTTTTGTGTTTCGGACAATATAACATGATTGATGTCGTAGCCTCCCTGGGCACCGCCAGGATGCTCACGAGAGTGTTCTATCCAGGACTGGTCCTGTTGTCTTTGAGCACTCAGGGTGGTGGCTGCCAGCTCTCGCCACTGTAATTAATGAGTCATTTGTAGGGAGATACGATGTAAGGAACCTGTTCCTTATCAAACTTCACGCACAAGATGTAGGATCCACTGAAAATTTTTGCTTGAATTAGTTACGATGCTGGTTGCAAAATGGTTGTTTTCTAACTCTGTCATCATTGAACCTGGATTTTATTGGTTGCCTTCTACTTTCCCTTTGGTTTATGTAGTTCATTACGTTTTAGTATGGATTTATTGGTCATTGCATAGTAGGTTATAATCCATTACTTTTATTTTATTGCTCATATTATCTTTAGATTTGACTATGAGAGCCTCTTCAAGCTGAGTTTTGTGGGACTTTTCCCAAGTCCCTTTGAGTACTTTTTTTACTTTTTGGCATAAGGTGTTCCAATCTCATCTTGTTCTGTGCCTGTTGTAGCTAAGCGCTGAGTTTTTGTATTGTTTTCTTTTGTATTCATAGCAGTGCAGTGTTTCTCCCAACAGATAAGCTAAGAAATAAATGCTTCTACAGACATACCTAACAGATACTGTGGGTTCAGTTCCTGATCACTGCAATAAAGCGAATATTGCAATAAAGCAAATATTGCAATAAAGCAAGTCACATGAACATTTTGATTTCCCAGTGCATATAAAAGTTATGTTTATACTGTGTGCAATAGCGTGTCAAAAAAATTATAATTAAAGAATACTTGATTGCTAAAAAAGGCTCATCATCATCTGAGCCTTCAGTGAGGTATAATCTTTTTGCTGGTGGAGCATCTCACCTCGATTCTGATGGCTGCTGACTAATCAGGGCGGTGGTTGCTGAAGGGTGGGGTGGCTGTGGAATTTCTTAAAAATAAGACAGTGAAGTTTGCCCCATTGATTGACTTCCTTTCATATTGCAAATGATTTCTCTGTAGCCTAAGACGCTGTTTGATAGCATTTTACTCATAGTAGAACTTTTTTTAATATAGGAGTCAGTCCTCTCAAACTGTGTCTCTACTTTGTCAACTAAGTTCATGAAATATTATCAGTCATTTGTTGTCGTTTCAACAATCTTCACGACATCTTCACCAGAAGTAGATTCCATCACTTTCTTTGCTCATCGATAGGAAGCAACTCCTCATTCATTAAAGTTTTATTAAGAGGTTGCGGCAATTCAGTCACATCCTTATGTTCTGCTTCTAATTGCAGTTTTCTTACTATTTCCACCATATCTGCATTTATTTCTTCCAGTCTTGAACCCCTCAAAGTCATCCATGAGGCTTGGAATCAACTTCCAAACACCTGTTAATGTTGATATTTTGACCTCTTCCCATGAATCCAAATGTTCTTAATGGCATCTGGAATGGTGAATCGTTTCTAAAAGGTTTTCAGTTGACTTGGCCCAGATCCATCAAAGGAGTCACTATGGCAGCTGCAGCCTTAGGAACTGTTATTTTTTTTTTCCCCCTGGGGCCCCTGGTCTTTAATCAGGGGCAGGCTGTCGAGAGGAGGTGGCTGGGAGCAGGTCTCTGCTGCAGGGTCTGCAAGGATGGGAGGCAAAAGGTTAGCCCCTGGGGTGACAGTACCCCCAAGGGCAGAGCAAGATTAAATGTATTTCTTGAATAGTAAGATTTGAAAGTTGGAATAACTCCTTGATTTATCGGCTGCAGAATGGATGTTGTGTTTCAGGCATGAAAGCAACATTCATCTCGTTGCACGTCTCCATCTGGAGCTCCTGAGTGACCAGTTGCATTGTCAATGAGCAGCAATATTTTGAAAGGAGTCTTTTTTTTTTAAGCAGTAAGTCTCAACAGCTTAAAATATTCAGTCTTTATTTTGTAAAGACACATGCTGTCATCTAGGCATTGTTGGTCCCTGCATATAGAGCGCAGGCAGAGCGGACGCAGCATCACTCCACAGGGCCCTCGGCTGTTCAGAGCACCGAGCACTGGCTTCAACCTCCAGTCGGGGCTGGTCTAGTTGCTCAGCGGGAGTGGCCTGTCCTTCGAAGCCTTGACGCCAGGCACTGACTCCTCCTCTCTAGCTGTGAAGGTCTAGATGGCATCTTCTTCCAATAGAAGGCTGTTTTGTCTACACTGAAATCTGTGGTCAGGTAGCCGCCTTCATGAATTACCTTAGGTAGATCTTCTGGAGAACGTGCTGCAGCCTCTCCATCAGCACTCGCTGCTTCACCTGGCATTTTCTGTCATGGAAATGGCGTCGTTCCTTAAATCTCATGAACCAACCTCTGCCAGCTTCAAACCTTTCTTCTGCAGCCTCCTCCCCTCTCTCAGCCTTCATAGACTAGAAGAGAGGACCTTGCTCCGGCTTAGGCTTTGGTGTAAGAGAATGTTGTGGATCGTTTGTTCTTCTATCCAGACCACTAAAACCTCCACGTGAACAATAGGCTGTTTCACTTTCTTATCATTCATGTGTTCACTGGAGTAGCTCTTTTCATTTCCTTCACGAACTGTCCCTTTCATTCACAACTTGGCTACCTGGTCAAGAGGCCCAGCTTTCAGCCTGTCTTGGCTTTCGACATGCCTTCCTCGCTAAGCGTACGCGTTTCTAGCTTTTGATTTAAAGTGAGGGGCGTGTGACTCTTCTTTCCCTTGAATACTCAGAGGCCCTGGGAGGGTTATTAATCGGTCTGCTTTCAGTACTGTTGTGTCTCAGGGACGAGGGAGGCCTGAGGAGAGGAAGAGAGATGGGGAAATGGGCAGTCGGAGCTGTCAGGACACACACAATGTTTATCGATTAAGTCTGCCATCTTACACGGACGTGGTTTGTGGCACCCCAGTATTGTTGTAATGTTGTTATTACGACAGTAACATCAAAGATCCCCGATCGCAGCTGAGCGTAACAAGTATAATAATAATGAAAAAGTTTGAAATGTTGCAAGAATTACCAACATGTGACGCAGACTCAAAGGGAACAAATGCTGGTGGAAAAATGGCACCGATAGACTTGCTTGATGTAGGGTTGCCACAAACCTTCAATTTGTAAAAAACGTGTTATCTGCAAAGTGCAATAAAGTGAAGCAGAGTAAAATGAGGAATGTGTATTTTATTTGGGTGAGGATTGATTTACTGAAATTAAATCACCAGTGAATATATAAAGTTGAAGCTTAATGGAAGTCACTGTATGTTTGTTTCAAATGTTTGTTTTTTATTAGTTTGATTGAAGTATACTTTATAAACAACAAAATTCACCGTTTTTAAGTGTACTGTTCAAATGACTTTTGACAAATGTTAAATAGTCATGTAACACCCACCACAGTCAAGATAAAGAACATTCCAGTACCCTAGAAAATTCTCTCGGCTTGATTTGAGTCAGTATTCTCTCTTTTCCTGGCCCCATGTAAGTCTGTTCCATTTTATCACGTTGGTTTTGTCTTTTTAAGGAATTTTTGTACAAATGGAATTGTACGATTCTAATCTTTGGGTCTGGCTTGCTTAGCATGGTGCTTTTGTGGTTCATTCCTGTTGTTGCAGGTATCAGTCATTGGTTTCTGTCTATTGATGGCAGGGCCCCATTGTGTGGACATATCATCATGTATTTATCCATTCCCTAACGGTTAAAGCACATTGGACTTTTTTCTTTTGGGGGCTGTTATAAGGAGTGCTGGAATATCCAACTACCATGTTTCCCTGAAAATAAGACCTAGCAGGACAGTCAACTCTAATGCCTCTTTTGGAGCAAAACTTAATATAAGACCCGGTCTTATTTTACTATAAGACCGGGTATTATCTAACATAATATAAGACGCGTTAGAGCTGATTGTCCGGCTAGGTCTTAACTTTCGAGGAAACAGGATATCATGTGAGTTTGCCTTATTTCTCCCTTTGGTTCTGTCAAGTTTTGCTTTATGTATTTCAAAATTCTGTTAACTAGGTGCATACACATTTCAGATTGTCCTCTTTGTGACCTAATGTTTTCATCATTATGAAGTAACTGTCCTTGGTGGTATTTCTTGTTTTGAAGACTGTTAATTTGTTTCTTATTAATTATATCCAGTCCAGCTTTTTTGGATTAGTGTTATCCTGGTTTATCTTTCCAATTGTTTACTTCTAACCAATCTGTGTGTCTATGTTAAAACAGAATTTGTACAGGCAGGAATCCAGTGTGACAACCTGTCTTTTTTTGTTGTTGTTTCTTAAATTTATTTTTTATTCGTTTGTGTACAAAGCAATGTAATAGATGTTTACATTTATTAAATGTAAAGTGATAACCCTCATAAAGTGATAACCCCCACACCAATCTACTACCCCTCTGACATCTCACAGCTGTTACAGTACTATTGGCTCTCTTCCCTATGTTGTGCTCTGCATCCCGTGACTGCATATACCTATGAGTTTAGTTATAGTGACATTCAGTATTATTCTACTTCAGCTTCAGGTGTCCAGTGCATTGGACACAGTGACAACCTGTCTTTTAATTGGAGTATGTAGACCATTTATGTTTAATACAGTTATTAGTATGGTCAGGCTTACATCTTTACCATTTTGCTATTTGTTGTCTCTTTATGCTTTCTATGCCTTTTTTTTCTGCCTTTGATTATTTTTTTAGTGTTTACATTATCTCCACGAATGTCTTATTAGCAATGCCTGTTTGTCTTATTTATTTTTAATGGTTACTCTAGGCCAGGAATTATCACTGTGTAGTTTGCAGACCCATGTTTTTATCCATGACCTTTTGTGGGGTCTTCAAGGTCACAACTATCTTCGTAATAATATGGAAATATTATTTGCCTTTTTTACAATGTTGACATTTGCAGTGATGATACGGAAGCAGTGGTGGGTAAATTTTTGGCACCTGAGCACAAATCCAGGCCATGACGCCACACTACTAGCAGTCACTGTGTATTCTTCACTGCCTTGAACACACATTTTAAAATATTCTCAATTTTAAATTGGAAGCGTGCACAAAACAATCCTGCTGTGTACTCTGAAGTCTCTCTCTTCTGGCTGGTGGGCACATGAACTATTTCTAGCCCTGTGAGAGCTCTGGGATTTTTTTTTTTTTGGCACAGTGTTTTTTCATGTTTTTTCTCCAGCATGGTGAAGTTTTACCAAGTTTAGTTAGTCAAGAAATGATTGGACCTCACTGTATACTTCTGAGCTTTCTGTGCACTGCACTCCTCTCTGATATTCAGCCCTCTGTATTTTAGTCTTCCCCCTGCTCCCAAACTCTGACACTCTCCTCAACTCAGTGAGATTTTTGGATGCTATTTAGGTTCCCTCTCTGTTTTGCAGCCTGGAAACTGCCTTCAGGCTTTTACCTGGAGCGATCAAAAGGCTAGATTCCATTGTTTGTCTTCTCTCAGGGTTCACAGTCCTGTACTGCCTGTTGGCCAGTATCTGAAAGCCCTTGTTCCTGTATGTTTTTCTGGTGTGGTAGTAGTTCATAGTGGAAGGGCAGTTCCTATATCATGTAAGGCTTCATGGGTGGAACCCTCCTTTAATATTGAATAGTGGCTGCATTATGCCAAACAGAAATAATTGTCATTCGGGTGATACTGGCCAAGTTACATGGAAATGTTCTCTGCTATGAAAAAAAAAGTATGTAGACTTTGGGTTTTGGGGGTAGGGGAGAGGATTAGAAGTCTCCTTTTCTGCTGTTTTCCTTTTGGTTCCATGTGTGGTCATAGGAATTTTATGATATACCCAGTTCTAATTAACATCTTCTTATCGTTTTAGGTTAAGGTTCCACTTCTTCCTAGCTCATTTTTTGAGAGTGATCAAAAAAATTGTAATGATACTAAGACAGTTAATCTTATGACAGTTATGACATTCAGCTCTTGTAAGTTCTTCATTGATTTACATAGTAAAATGGAGATGTTATTGGTGAGCTAGAAGCGAATTGGACTCAGGTAGTAGGATGGATGGCAGGTTTTTTTCCTGATACGGTATATGACAGTTTTTAGTTTCTGGATCTGCTACTATGGAAGCGAGTTAAATCTTTGCATTCCTTTTGCTTAATACCCTACTAATTTCAGTTTGTTTGGGTTCTGCTTATAAATTGTTGGGGGATTGGTCTGTGTTATATATTCAAAGAAGATGCATCTTATTTCAGGAGGATATGATATGTAAGGCATTTTTTTCACGAAAATGTTAATAATATTCAGATAAATTTCCAGACCCCACAAATCATCTAACACTTTTTGTCCGTTAACACTAACTCTAAACCTAGTAACTATCTCTGAAGATGTATTCTTTGAAAAATAAAGAAGCAAAGACACTTAAAAAAAGCTGATTTGGTACTTGAAATAAGAATTATGGGTACTGGCACGCTAAGAGCATATCTAAGAGAGAGTACCTGAAGCTTCGTGGGAGAGGCATGTGTAGCTAGCTGCCCCCTCAGCTGCACTGCATTCAGGACGCTTGGGGCAGGGCGAGAGCTAGAGTTGTGGTCTGTTCAAGGCCAAAAGGTATTACTTCCTCTTTTGTTTTGTTGAGACAGGAGAAGAAATGTCACTGCTTTTCTCTACATCAGAAATCATACATTGTTGCTCTGTTCTAGTGAGAGACATAGGGCAATACTACTTTAATAAAATGTGTCTTGTATAATTATGGGTGTTAGTGTGAAATAGCAAAAGAAGGCTTTCACCGAAATGTATTTCTTCCATGTGCTCACTGGCAGGGATTTCAGAGGCTCCTCGAAGGTTTGTGTCGCACTTACTACTCTAAAGGAAAGGTCTTACGGGTTCTGAATCTTTTCTCTGACTTAATTACACGTAGTTATGAGTATATGGCATGTCTTTCATTGATTAGTTTTTAAAAACAGGATTTCTGACAATTGCTAATGTAATTTTAATTGTAGTCTACCGAAAGCTTTTTTTCTGTTCGTATAAATTATGGTTTTATGTTCATTCATTGAATTTGCAGGTGATGGAGAGGTAATTGAACAAATTATAAGCCTACAAACTAATGATAATGGTGAGCGCAGCCCAGAGTCCAGTGTTCTTGATGGAATGATAAGGCAGTTGCAGCAGCAGCAAGATCAGAGGATGGGAGCAGGCCAGGATGCTATTCCAAGTGGACTTCCAAACGGGGAAGAAACGCCACGCAGAGGTAATGAATGGAGGAGATCCGTTTTGCCTTAATATGATTGGATTGAAATTGAAGTCATTGTCAGGTACATGCTATATGAAAAACTTGAAGCAATTTACAGTTTAAATAGTCTGGAGGTAGCTTTATTAGGTGTACAGTTGATGTACTAACAAATGAATATTTAATTTTCAAGTACTACGAAAGGCTATTGTGAAAACTTTTTTGCTCTAAAATAAAAAGTATTTACAAAATTGTATTAAAATGAGAAAAAAAGAACAGTGTTTTCTGAAGGAAAACTACAGCTCTAGGTTTCCCTTAAGCATTTATAAGGTTTTAAAAACTGAATTGGGTAGAGCACTAATATTTCTTACTGTGCCTCAGAGGGCTTGAAGTACATTTTCAGGGCAAAGTATTTGGTATTGTACTGTGATAGTGATTACAGTAGTAGTGGAAATGAGCGGGCAGTTGTTATGCAAATGGAAACTCATTCTGGGGAACAGGAGTGCCTGTGGGAGGTTAGAGAAGCTTGTCAAAGGCTGTAAAATCCCAACAGTGCCGACAGTGCTGCAGAGGAAATCCCTGTCGTATCCCACCCGCCCTGGGCACTAGGCCGTGAATTTCACTGCCTTCTTCTTTTTTGCCAAATGTTTCTACTTATCTGTTGGAGAATTTGCTTTTTCTCTTAAATAAACTCTTAATTTTGATTTTGTGATGGCAAAATAATTCATTTCCCAGAAATATACTTTAAACAAATTAATATATACCTAGCTTTTGTTTGTAGAAGGAAGTTTTAAACTATATTTGCCAAGTTTACTTTATTTCCTGTCTCTCTATCACTCACTGCTGTCCTTTGGACAGTTTCTTCGGTCGCTTCTGTCACTCTTGATCCCTTTTTCATCTAATCTGCCACGTAACTGGTTTTTAGATTTTAATTTGCAGTGACTATTATGTCTAGAAGTTCTAGTAATTCTCTTTAAAATCTAACTTTAAATTTAGTGCTTTATGCTTTAAGTTTTACGTCTTTTACGTGTTTAATTGTTTTGGATTGGGTCTATCAGTCCTTTGTTTATGACACGCTCTTATCATTGGTTCCCACATTGGTTCTTTTATTTGTTTTAAATCATGAGAATAACTTACATCTGTTTATGTGGTCCTCCTCAGTTTCCCTCTCCCAACATAACAGTCATTCCAAATCTCGTTTGGTGTTTTGCCTTTTTAAAATACATTAAAAAATATATTCTTACATATATCATTAAAAAGCGTTTGTTTTTAAACTTTATAAAAAGCTTATTAGGTTGTACATATTCATTTGAGACTTAACTTGTTCACATAATATATTTTTAAGATTGCTCCATTGTTGAATCAGAGTCATTTTGACTGTTGTGTATTTCTCCATTGTATGAATATATCTGATTTTATTCATTCTCTCTGTGGGCTTTTGGATAGTTTTGAGATTTTGTTAATCACGAACAGAAATGATATTAACAGTCTTGTATACTTTTGAAAGAATCTCTCTTGAATATTAATCTACGAGTGGGTAAGATACATTATGCCAAACTATTGTCCTTAGTGGTTGTACAATTTAAACCCCCACCAGCAATATGTAAAGGGTTGCTGTTGAGTCACTTCTCCAGTATTTGGAGGATTTCTTTGTTTTTGCCATTCAAATTGGTGTCAGATGGTAATGCAATATTAATATGATATTTAAAAAAATCACTAGTGAAATTGAATGTCTGTGTTTTTTGGCCACATTTCTTTTTTCTTTTTTCTTTCTAAGTTTTTATTTTACAGCGTATATCACGTTTCTTACTATCTGAAGTTCTTTGGGTAGCCTAATTCTATATTGTTATGTATCTCTGTTGTTATATGTCATTATGAGTTATTATGGATTACGACCTCATCCTTGGCAGGAAATTGTCAGTGGGAATGATGTAAAGCCAAAGTTGAGGGCTTTTCCTTCCAGAATGGTTTTACAAAGATTCTGTAAGGCACCCAAGGTTGTCACCAACCTAGGGCCTTTTTTGAGTAAGATATTTTGTTAAGGTCATCTATTTAAGAAATTTTGTAAAACACTGAATTAAATATCTGACAAATTGCCTTTACGGAAAAGAACAAAATCGTGTAAAAATCAGGCTACCCTGAAGACAGATAAGTCGCTGAACACAGGATAATCTTGGTGGAAGGTGGCATTGGGGTATGCAGGTCCTGCCAGGACCAATTCGTACTTTAATTTACCATCTTTGTCATTTTTGCACCACATAAGTAATATAAATTTGGATCCCTAACTCGGGTGAAATACAGGCCCATATTTATGAATTCCCCAGGGAGATTCCCCCCACCCCTTCTACTCTGCATTCAGGCAGAGATAGACAAGTTTTCTAGTTACCTCCTGATGCCAGTAAATAGGTGGCTTAGCATTTTGTTTAGGGTACTACATTGCAGGGATTCTGGTTTTTTTTGGGGGGGGGGTGTGATTGGGGTCGGGGGATGCGTTTCTCATTTACAGCTGTGCACCTCCCAGAGGCCCGAGGTCTTACCTCCCTTTTCGAGGTGGCATTAAAATCCAAGCCCTTGGGTTACTGATTTGCACGACTTTGTCTGGCTGCCATAGTTTCAGCTCGTGGTCTCTAGTGTCCTCTGTTTCTAGCCCAAGGCGATTTGCAAGTCCCAAGATTCATTTACAAGAGTGTTTGTTATATTTTACAGAGCATTACTTTAAGTCGCTGGAGGGAGAGTTTTCAAGTTACATTACTAGAATACAAAGATAATCATGTTACAATGATACCTCATCTGAACTGTATAGAATCTTAGACAAATATTTATTAAATGGTTATAAGAATGTTTCACTTGAAGAGTCAAGTTTCTTTTATTTTGCTTGGTTTCTTTCCCTTGGTCTGGCTGAGCTTTAGACCTTGTAAAGCCGAATACAGATGAATTTAAAAAATCTGGGGGGAAGTCATGCTGTCTGTAGACTAGGACTATAATAAAAACTAATATGAGGGATTGAGGCTTTTTCGCTTAAATTTATAGCATACAGCTTTATTCCTTCCAATGTTTTATTTTGAAAAAAATCCTGCAGTAAAGTTTCAGGAGTAATAAAATGTGTACCCATATACCTTTCACCTAGATTCATCGTTTTGCTGCTTTTGCTTTATCCCATTTTGTGTACATGCTTGGTTTCTGTGTCTGTCTGTCTCTCTGATAGTGTGTGTTCTAAACTGTCTTATTGTAAGTTGGAGATATTGTGACACTTTATCCTTGAACGCTGCTTCTTGTATCTGCCAAGAACAAGAACATTCTTTTATATAATCATAATACCGCAACCAGTCAGCAAACTTTATGTTGATTACCGTGCTATCCAGTATACAGTCTTTATTCACATTTCCCCAGTTGTCCCAACATTGTCCTTCATGGCTTTTTTTTTTTAGGAATTTTTTTTTTTTTTAATTGGGGAAGGGGAACAGGACTTTATTGGGGAACAGTGTGTACTTCCAGGACTTTATTTTCCAAGTCAAGTTGTTGTCCTTTCAGTCTTAGTTGTGGAGGGTGCAGCTCAGCTCCAGGTCCAGTTGCTGTTGCTAGTTGCAGGGGGCGCAGCCCACCATCCCTTGTGGGAGTCGAACCAGCAACCTTGTGGTTGAGAGCCGGTGCTCCAACCATCTGAGCCATCTGGGAGGCAGCTCAGCTCAAGGTGCTGTGTTCAATCTTAGTTGCAGGGGGCGGAACCAACTATCCCTTGCGGGACTCAAGGAATTGAACGGGCAACCTTGTGGTTGAGAGCCCACTGGTCCATGTGGGAATCCAACTGGCAGCCTTCGGAGTTAGAAGCATGGAGCTCTAACTGCCTGAGCCACCGGCCGGTCCCTTCATGGCTTTTTTAAATTTTAGGATTTGATCAAACCTGCTTGGTGCACTTAATTAGTATTTTTTAAAAAAATCTAGAACAGCTTCCTCATGGCACTACTTTTAAAGAGTGCAGACCTGTTCCACACAATGTCCCTCAGTTTGAATTATCTGACTATCTCACGATTGAATTCAGGTTAGATATTTGAGGCTGGCGTACTGTGCAGTTGGTGCCACGTTCTTAGTATGTCAGAGCAAGAGGCACAGATACGTGCAGTCTCCTGCACTTTGTATTTTCCCCTTCTCAGTGTGTTCTAAAAATCACTCCATATCTATTTGCAGAAGAACTCTTCTCTACCATTTGATAGCTTCATAGTATTCCACTGTGGAATGACCAGTCTTTACAATTAATCTTTTTTTGTAGCCATTTAAGTTATTTCTCATACTTGCTCTCACAAGTAATATTGTGATAAAAACCTGTGCCTGTGTTTTCTTCAGATTTTGGAGACTGAATACTATGACTAGGGCGGTTAAATTTAGAATTTATTTTTAGTTTTCAAGTTTCAAAATGTTTCTTAAACATCAATACATTTTAATATAAATGTTTAATATAAATGCTATTTTTAGTAGGTGAAGTGTAGTGTGTTGTGCAAATTGGTTCATTTGATTGGTCAACAGAATGCCATGCGTAGGAGAATGCAGAAGTTGTGTTCACGCATTTGTGGATTTTGCACTAGGCAAGAAGGGCTGGCATAGCTCGAGTAGAACTTTATAGCCTCCCCAGGAGAGGATAGAGCGCCCCCTCCACCCACCTACGCCCCCCACCCGTTTCTCTGGTGAATTAGTAGCAGGAGCCCTTTCACCGTGTTGCAAGAAAACAAGTGCTTTGCTTGGGACTCCACCCAACCCCTTCCCCAGGCTGATCGCCCTCATCTGTCACTTCTGGCTGTTGCCTCTCCTGTGCCCATCTGATTAGCTCTGCACAGGCTCAGGGCTCACTGTTGTTGGCATTGCCCTGTTGCCACGATCCCAGCTCGAAGTCAAGTACTGCCAGCATTTCCCCACTTTTCATTTTTGTCAGTTTTTTATACCCACTCTGGCAGCTGCCTGCCTGAGTGGCTCGGATTATCTCTTGAGGTCACAATTAGTGTTGTTACAACTCTTGTTATAAAGCCACTGCCGTTTGAGCTAATTTTTCCAGAAAGATGTGTTTTTAGTGTGCAGTTTCGAAGAAGGCAAAGTTTTTAGGAATGCAAATACAATGTTATCATAGAAAATGTACAATTTAAAAGTTTTGGGAAGTCTAATAAAAATGGAAACTGAGGTTAATAGTTTGTTCTGAAGTCTGTATTTGATCTCAGTCACATTAAGATCCTTTTTCCAAAGTGTTTTCAGTAGATCTTGATTTTGGGTTTGTATCTCAGAAGGAATGTATATGCTTATTACGTGTTAAATGCATATTAGATTGAACCTTGACAATTTTTCCCTAGGTTTTAGAAGACTAAGCTTAGATATCCAGTCTCCTCCAAATATTGGGCTGCGTCGTAGTGGACAAGTTGAAGGTGTTCGTCAGATGCACCAGAATGCTCCCCGTAGTCAGATTGCTACGGAACGTGACCTGCAGGCTTGGAAAAGAAGAGTGGTTGTACCAGAGGTACCACTAGGCATATTTAGGTTTGTTTTAGGATATCTATTAATATTGTTTTTATCTACAAAAATATATCTATATGGTTATTTACATATCTTAATCCATTAGTGGTACAAATAATCATATAAATATATTTTAGTAATGGGTTGGAATCTTTTAATTATGGTAAGAAAATGATAAAATTCTTCTCTAATTTTTTACTGTGGTAAATTTTTTTATAATAAGCTCGTTTCATTTATGTACAAACACCTACTTTTCTCCCTTCATTACTATTTTGAAAGAAATCCTAGACATAATATCACTTTGTCAATAAGTATGTCAGTATGTATTTATAAAAGACAAGGAATTGTCTTAAAATATAAGTACAATGCCATTATCATACCTTTAAAAAAAAAAACTAACTCTTCAATAGAACCACATATCCAGTGTTTAAATTTCCAGTTGTTTAACATGTCATAAATGTTTCTGGTTCTTTTGTAAGGCTTACGTCATTGTTTCGTAATTTTGTCAGAAGGCACATAAAATCTATTTTTGTGATGCAAGCAGGCATTGATGCTCACTGCTTAGATTTCATTAATCATTAGTGATTATAAAATAGTGATATTCCAGTTCTGTGAAGTCTTTATCTTAGATACTTCTAAAAAAAGAAATTTACCCAAACCTAATATTTGATTATCCAGCTGAAAAGTTTGTATATAAAAGACGAGGTAGATACTTGATTATTTTTCTCTATTTGCCTTCAAAATCAAGATTTATTCCCTGTCATCTTTCAGCAATGACCCAATTTGTATGTTTGTATTTTCTACTGTATAAATCTCGCTGCTGTGATTTAGCTTATTTCTAATATTCCTTATTGATACTTACATTGTCCTGTCTCTGGCCGGAAGTCCGCTCCAGTTGGCGCTGCCTGCGTCTTTTGAAATGACTGGGGTGGCCTTCCATAGTGTCCTTGCTGTTAGGAATGGCAGAGTGTAACAGGTGTCTCTGCTGCGTTTCTTGACCTGGACCTGGAATCAGTCTTTTTCTCTTAAGCAGTCCTGTTTTCTCTTAGTGAGAAATGGTATAATTCTAATCTAGGCAGTAGGGTCTTGTTACCTTGCTATTTACTGAGTTGTAATATACTGGTTTTCAACTTATTGAAATGGAGGCAGCAAATACTGTTTTTCATTAACATCTAAACTCTTTCAGTGTTCTGTCATGTTTGTGTTTCATAATAACTAATACCTGGAAGATCATTTTGTGAAAGTACTTTCTTCATGTGTTTAGTCAGAGGAGTTTCAGGGATTGGTGGAATAATATTGAGTAATACTCATAAATTATACAGTAAATTTGAGAGTATTTAAAGTGCTGGTAAAATAGTGAAAAGCAAAATCTGGGATTGGGATAGGATAAAAAGTACAGGAAAGCATCATCATGGATGTAGACGGCTAATACTAAGTTTTCAGATTGTGTCGAAGTTGTATGGTCATCAGAACCAAAGGTGTCATTTTGGGATACTTTTTGTTGTCAAAACCAAGGGGAAAAAACCAGCATCAGGAGTGAAGACCTAAAGAATAGTTCCTTCAGGCATTTGTTCTCTTTACATAGTAAAGGAAAACTGGAAGTAGTTTAAGGCTAGAATTATGGTTTCCCAGTTAACCAGGGTCTCAGGTTCCTCTGTTTCTGATCTCCATCTTAGACTGGATTTCAATCTTAAATCCAGTATCAATATCAATGTCCACGATAGCTGGTCATCACATACCTACATCTGTGATGGAGGCTGAGATTTAGGCCAGAGAATGGGGAGAGGCAGAAGGCAAAAAGGGCATTTCTAGTTGAGGGACCTTCATTTAAGCAGACTTAATGATCCCTCATGACATTGCTGCTTATAGATCATTGACCAGAACATCGTCATACGGCCATACTAGGCTACAGAGGAGGCTAGGTGATAGTTTGTATTTAGGGCAATGAAGAGCCTGGGTAAAAACAGATTCTGTTTCTAAAGAAGAGGAGAATGGATTTTGTGAGTCAGCTAACTGTCTTGCCACAAAAAACTTTCCCAAAGAAGAGCATTGCTCTTTCTGATGCTGTGTTCTGAAGTATACATGATATAAACTTTATGAAGGAGATGCTGAGTGATGTGATAGTGCCCAGTGCCTTCGACAGCAATCCTTACAGTGGGGAGCGATGACACAGTTTACATAACTGTCCGTTAGTGTCATTTGATAAGGAGCAAGAGAAACTAAAAATTTGTATTCTGGCTATAAAAGTCAGATGTATGCATTGTGAGTAATCTAGGTAGTAGATAAAAGTGTGAGAAGATAAATGACCCCACTGTGCAGAAAAGTGAGCACACAATGTTGCTTCCCAGTAGAGGAATTCTGTTGGGGTTAGAGTTCAGGCATATGGTTTGTCTTAATCCAATAATAGTAGAGATTTTATTCATTCTAAAAGAATGAATTGCATATGCACTCTGTGATCTTTTATAATATCACTTTTCTTAGCTGAGTGATATTAGCGATTTCGTTAGGCATAGAATCACACACAGTGGAAGATGATACTTTTGAAGGCGTAGACTGTTCCTTTGCTTTATCATTGATTGAAAATGAATTGTGTATAGTGTTTCATTGTCAAAACAAAGGGAAGCATACAGAAATAGGGTAGGAATTATATTTGGCTGCCAAGTGAAGAACCTCGTATAGTTCCTTAAATACACATAAAAGTGGTGAAATTGACAGCTTATGAAGGGTTGAGTATGATTTAGAATTCTCAGGTGGGTAATGTCCCACTAATTGGAGTGTGGGCTGCACATGAATCTTGGGGAAACAGTGATTTCCTTAGAAATCAGTTTTTGCCCTTATAGCATGTATGCTTATGCTCATTTTAGTGGCCAAAACGTCAGTTTTGAAACTTCTCCAATGGGGTTTTATTTTTTTTTATTTATTTTTTTTTTAAAGGAGACTTTTTATTACTTTTATGTACAGAAAACGCCAACAGTGTACACTCAGCCCAGCTTGGTGGCCAGTTCTTTAGCCTTTGCCTTTTCCAGCTTGGCAATGCGAGCCACCGACTTGGGGCCCAGGACGTTGCCTCCCCAGTGACGGCGGATCTCATCGTATCTGTCATTGTAGTTGGTCCGGAGAGCCTCCACCAGCTTAGCCAGCGCTCCTTTGTCCTCCGAGTTAACCTGTGTGAAGGCGACGGTGGTGCAGGTCTTCCTGTGGACTAGATGCCCCAGCCTGGCCTTCCCCTTGAAAATGCAGTAGGGAACCCCCATCTTACGGCACAGGGCAGGCAGGAAGACCACCAGCTCGATGGGATCCACGTCATGTGCAATCACCACCAGCTGAGCCTTCTTGTTCTCCACCAAAGTGGTGACAGTATTAACCCCTGCTCGAAGGACAGGTGGCCTCTTGGTAGGAACCATCCCCCTTGCCAGCAGCTTTTTTCTCAGCCCGAGCCAACAACCTCTGCTTCTTTTCTTGCTTTGTCTCTGGTCTGTACTTGTGAGCCAGCTTAAGCAGTTGAGTAGCTGTCTGGCGGTCCAAGGCCTGGGTGAACTGGTTAATGGCAGGAGGCACTTTCAGACGCTTATAGAGAATAGCTCTTTGCCGCTGCAGCCGAATGTACCGGGGCCATTTGACAAAGCAGGTGAGGTCCCTTTTGGGCTGGATGTCCTGTCCAATGCCAAAATTCTTGGGCCTTTTCTCAAACAGAGGATTTACCACCTTCTTGGCCTCCTGCTTCTTCACGACAGCAGGGGCTGGCGCCACCTTCTTCCCCTTAGCCTTCTTCCCTTTCGGCATCTTGGGCAACGGAAGGAGAAAGCTGGGGTTTTAAACTGAACAAAAAACGTACAGCCATGTGTTTTCAATAATGTTCAAATTGGAAGAAAAGGAGGACATTCAATCAGTTGAATCACCGGAGAAGGAAACTAATGATCAGTACCTTTCTCATGGTGGGAGATCCTTTGCTTTGAAATTGGTCACAGTAACATTATAGTCTCTCTTTTTTATCATGGAAGTGAAATAGAGGTGATTAGAAGAACTGGTAACATTTGGCATTCTGGTTTTTTACAAATTGTAAAACAGTTAGAATAGTTTGGAGGAGGGTTCTGCTCTTATTTTTCCTATAGAGAAAGGAATTGCAATCTTGGAAAATTATAGGGACATTATGACTAGCTAATTTGAGAGATCTGGTTTGAATTGGTCCCGATAGGGCCGATAAAGATACAAACGAACGACCATTTCAGTGTAAAATACAAAAAATAGGACTTCCTAGCTGCTGCTGAGATTATGTTTATATTAAATTTCTAACAAAGTACAGCTTGATTGAAGGTTTATTATAACTTCAGGAATTTTCTCTGTTAATTTAAAAAGTATATAAGCTTATTCCTAGAATCATAATGACTAACTTTTCCTGTTAATATACTAATCCATCACGTCAGTAGCTAACATAACTGGATACTTAAATTTGTAGGAAGTTGGAAGACTTCAGGATAGAGAAAGGTGAAGAGGAAAGAAATCTTTATATAATTGGAAGAAAAAGGAAGACTCTCCAGCTCTCACAAAAGGTAACCTGAATTCTATTTTGTTGGGAATAAGCAGGTTAGAAATTAAACTGAAAGTTAGTTTTCTTTTGATTAGTGAGGATGTTAGTAATTTTCTTCTGAAGTGGAATGATATACCTGAATGCCTTTTTGTTTGGGATTTAACATAGTATACATAAGTTTGTATAGCTGTTAGGGAAGAGTAGTAGTTTGAAAACTTGAGGCAAGCAGCCTAATGCCTAACTAACAGTGCCACCGGATTCTAGAACCTTATTGTCTAATGACCACTCAGGTCAAGAACTGGAACATTACCAGCCCCTCAAAAGTATTTTGTGTCCATTCCCAATCACTACTCTTTCCTTTCTCCTACACACAACCAACTGTCTTAAACTGTCTAAATTGTTGGTTAGCTTTATCTGTTTCTGAAGTTTATCCAAATCATGCTTTTATAAAAAATCTCAGATGTTACAATGGTTTGTATAATAACTCGCCAAACTCAAGAAAATTTTATTCCTTAGTATTTAATTTCTCTTTTTGGATTTTCTTGAATGTCAAATGAATAGCATTAACATTGAGATCACGGAGAATACACAAAATGTGTGTAAGATCAGTGCAAGACTAGTGGAAAATGGTGGTGTGTTTGCAGGGTTTTATGGAAACTGATCACTCCGTCTTGAAATGACTGTAAGAGATGGCCTGTGCATGTCTGGCTGCCATCAGCTAACTTGTTTAAGCCTGATGCTCAGTGCTTTTGGGTATAACTTGGGCTTTGAGAATTCATTAAAAATATTCTTTATCTTACTATTTAATTTAAAAGTGACTCAACTCATTATTACGTCAAGTACTGAAAAGAAAAAATGTCTATCTGAATGAATATCTGTGGGTCTAGTTAGGATATTTTTTCATGAAAAACTTTTAAAGTTAAATTTATGAAAATAATTTTAAAGAAATTAATACATTTTTTCTAATTGTTTTACTTTTGCTGGAAAGATAAGTTTTTAAAGTTTGATCACATTGCTGTTATATATTCATAACCTAATTTGGATATGTAATTTCGTATATTACAGTCTATGTACTTAAATTACATTAAAAATTATTCAAGAAATGGTTACAAAGTTAAATATGAAGAGCTTTAAATTTTTCAATTTAACTTTTATCTCAAAAATTTTATTCTTAACCTTGTATTGAATAAAAAGGCTAAGCTTTATACTTAATCTTTTTACATACAAAGCACAGATACTCATATAGTTCATAAACACTGATATAGTACATCTGTGGTATTAAAATTTCATTGGGGGTGCAAATTAGGAAAAAGTCTAAGGCGTTTTTCTGTGGAGTAGGGGTAATGTAATAAGGGTGAGAAACACTGATTTCAGTGGAATCATACAGTAATTAATTTTTTGTATCTGGCTTTGCTCATTTGACTTTGTGAAATTTATCTATGTTGTGAGTAGTTGAAGTTCATTTGTTTTCATTGATGTATCATATTCCCTGATTCTTGCAGGACATTTGAGTCGTTTTCATACTTTGACTATTAGCAATGACACTGATTTTAACATTTTGTACATATCTTTTGGTAACCATGTGTGTTTCTTTTGTGTGTATGCCTTGGAGTAAAATTGTTGGATCATAAAGTATGTGTATACTATTCAATTTTAGTAATTAATGCCACACGTGGTTTCAAAATGATTGCACTCCTACCTTTGGTGAGATAAGTGTTAAAATCATATTTGCAGATTTCGGTTTCTACTTGTTTTGCTCTATGTGGTTTGAAGCTATGTATTTGGCACGTACAGATTTAGAATTTCCCTTTTTCCTACTGAATTGAACCTTTTATCATTTAAAATTTTCACTCCTTATCTCTAGTAATGCCTTATTCTTTAAATTCTGTTGTATCAATATAGCTGTGCCAGCTTTCTTTTGTCTAGTGTTTTCATAGTGTATGTTTCCATCTTTTACTTTCTCTTCTCCTGAGACGCCAGTTACATTGATTCCCTTTTGTTTCTTGTGCTGTTTTCTGCTGTTCAGAATTCTTTTCTGACCTGTAGTCTAATTTGTTACTTCTCTTTAGCTGGTTTAATCTGCTGCTAAACCCCTTGTGTTTTTTAGTTTTAGTTACCATATTTTTTAGTTTAGAATTTTCTTTTTCTTTTTCTTTTTTTTTTTTTAGAGTTTTCAGTTTTCTGTTGAAGTTCTCGTTATTTTAATTCATTGAAGATTATCAGCCATAGTTAGTTAAACGCACGTCTGCTAATTTTATTATTTCAGTATCTTCCTCCCATCACAGGGGTTTGTTGCCATTTCCTGTTGTTTTTTTTTTCTTCTCGTTTTACAATCATGTTTTCCTTGTTACCTGTGTTTTTGATTGAATGTTAAATATTAGAGATGATTTGAAGCCTTGGATGGTTTTTCTTCCCCAGAGAAGATTTAAATGTGCTTCTTGTAAGTTGCTGGGCCACTGTAAAGTCTATATTGCCTTAATCCAAACAAAAATGGGCTTTAGTGCCTTGGGATTACTGTTCATCTGTAGTTTACCTGTCAGTCTAGTCTGTAGCCCTTTGGGCTGACAGCCAAAGCCTGGGATGTTTTCCTACACAAAGGAGGTTCTGAATTGCAATTTTTGTTAACCTCACTCAAGAGTTTAGTCTGTCAATTTTTTCCTTACCTGCTAACCCTTTCAGCTTCCTCTCCCAGAGTGATTTCCTCTTTATTGTTTGTCCTTTTCTTGTTTTGCTCCTGTAATTCTTCATAACCTTATTAGATATATAATGCCGTCAAGCTGATTTTGAATAGATTTTCTTGTTCCTCACAGTGGTAGTTTTGATCCACCTGTGTTTATACATTACCAGTCATGAAACTCATTATTGAGTTTTTGTTTTAACAAGGATCAGTACGGACAAAAGAAAAGCAAAATTCATTCTAAAATCAGCCAGTGATATGTTGAAATGATAATACACACCATTGATTATCAAACAGAAGGCACTAATGTGCAAGTTTATTTGTATATTAATTCAAGGAATATGTGCTTTCACTGAGTCATTCCACATATGACTTTCGTGTTTGAGGAATATGGTATGCCCTCCCTTAAAAAAAAATCAATCTAGCTATTTTATTTGGCTGATTTTTAAAGATTAATTATTGTTTTGATAAAAATAATAGCTTAAAAATTCAAGCAGAATTGAAAAGTACTGACAACAAATCATCTCAAAATTTAAAACCTGGAAATAACTAAGGTTAGTATTTGAGGATTATTTCAAATATTTCTCTATACCTGTGTGTGCACATATAGTGATATATTTCTTAGGGTTGGTTACTGCATCATACTATTTTCACTTCTAAGATACGTTTTTTTAAATGACATACTTATTGGGTGATTGTTATTCGTGGCATACCAATTAACTTATGATTTTGTTTGGAAAATTCTGATCTAATATGTGCCTAATTAAGCCATGTCTTTTAAGTATCTTAAAAGTTAAAATACCAAGGTTGATTTAACAGCATACGGCAAAAATATCATTTATTAAAAATACATTCTTTTTCAACTATTATTATTTATTATTTTTTGCCTTAAATCTTTTTGGGAATTTGATAGAATGCCCATTTTGTTGAAGATTGTACTTATTTAGCTATTGATTTTCATCTGCATGTTTCTTTATGTTACAGTCTGACTCAGTGGTTTTGATGTCACAGTCTAGGCAGAGGACATGTAGGCGCAAATATCCAGTTTATGGTAGAAGAAATCTTGGATGGATTGAGTTATCTTCTGGAAATGAATCTTCGAGCTCTATAAGACATGTGAGTTTTATAACTTTAAAATACATAAAATAATCTTAAATAATTTGTTTTACTTTGAATCTACCCTGAAATTATGCAAAAACATAGTATTCTATAGAGGTGAAGACGAAAGTCCACCCTTTTGAATTCTAACAAAAATGTTGAACAAGCTTTGTAGAGGCACTCACTATACAAGTTTACTTCAGTAGTTTTAGTGTATTAACAGAATTAGGTCATTATTACCACTATTTCAAAATACTTTCATCACCTCTGAAAAGAAACCTTATACCCATTTTTAGTTACTTCTCATTCCCATCCCATCCAGCCCCTGGCAACCACTAATCCACTGTCTGTCACTGGATTTGTCTATTCTGGACATTTCACGTGAATGGAATCATACAGTATGATTTTGTGACTGTATTTTCCACTTAGCTGAATGTTTTCAAGGCTGATTCACGTGTAGCGTGTATCAGTTCATTCTTTTTCATTGCCCAACATATGGTACACCGCATTTTGTTGATCCACTCATCAGCGGATGGACATTTGTATTAGTTGTACCTTTTCGCTAGTGTGAATAATGCTGCTTATTAACATTCTTATACGGACTTTTGTTTGGATATAAGTTTTCCATTCATTTGGGTAAGTAGCTAGGAGTCAGTTTGCTGGGTCATGTGGCAACCCAATGTTTTACCTGTTGAGGACTTGCCAGCCTGTTTTCCAAAGCGGCTGTATATTCCTCTCAGTGTTAGAGGAGGTTCCAGTTTCTCCATATCTTTGCCAACACTTGTTATTGTCTGTCCTTTTGATTTTAGCTATCTTAGTGGTCATGAACTGTGGTTTTGATTTGCATTTCCATAATGACTAATGATGTTGAACATGTTTTCATGTGCTTATTTTCCCTTTGTATATTTTTGGAAATATTACTATGCAAATCTGTTGTCCATTTTTCAATTTGGGTTTTTAAAAATTGCTATAAGAGTTCTTTTTACATTCTGCATATAAGTTCTGTATCACACAACATGACTTGCAAATATTTTCTCCTGTTTAATGGGTTGTCTTTCACTTTTTTGGTTTCCTTTGAAGCACAAAAGTTTTACATTTGATGAAGTCTAGTTTATCATTTTTCCTTTGTTGCTTGTGCTTTTGCTGTCATATCTGTCTTTGTCTAATCCTTTTACTTTCAATAATCATTTAGGTTACTGGTTTTCATTGTGATTTTTCTTGGGAAACCAGTATTTTTGGTAGAGTATTTAAAAATTAGAATGTTAATGTTTTCTAATTCAGTAATGTCTTGAGGATGAAGTGTTCCATATCGATGAACAATTCCTTTTAATGTTTTATAAAGCATTAAGATAGTAGTCAAGTATAGTGCCTGAGTTTAAATCCAAATTTTTCAACTTTGACAACTTGCTTAACCTTTCTGTGCTTCTGCCATATCTGGAAACATAATTAGTAGTAGTGTGTCCCTCAGATGTTGTGAGAATTAATTCAGTTAATCATGGAAAGTGCTTAAAACAGTGCTAAATATCCAATATTGTTAGCTGCTGTTATCCAAACTGTTCACTTAAATGATTTTGTTTTATGTAATGAGACTTTTTACATTAATTTCTTCTTACTTACAGTGTATTGAGCTGTTTAAACCCTTTCTTAATGATTTTGGGTAGTTATGATAAACGGTCTCACCCATCCTCTCTAGGTAGCCCATTTCACTAGTTTTTTGCTTATCCTTTTTATGTTTTTTTCCCCCCACACACATTCTTCAATCAATGTATATTTTATTTCTCCTTTTGTACAAAAAATATAGCATACTGCACATGTGTTTTTGCACTTGGCCTCTTTTCACTTAAAATATTCTTTTTTTCTTTTTTTAAAGATTTTATTGGGGAAGGGGAACAGGACTTTATTGGGGAACAGTGTGTACTTCCAGGACTTTTTTCCCAAGTGAAGTTGTTGCCCTTTCAATCTTAGTTGTGGAGGGTGCTGTTCAGCTTCAAGTTGTTGTCATTTCAGTCTTAGTTGTGGAGGGCGCAGCTCAGCTCCAGGTCCAGTTGCCCTTGCCCGGCAACCTTGTGGTTGAGAGCCCACTGGCCCATGTGGGAATCGAACCGGTAACCTTCGGAGTTAGGAGCATGGAGCTCCAATCGCCTGAGCCACCGGCCCCTCACTTAAAATATTCTTGAAATCACTTTATATTAGTTTGTAAATATCTTCCTCGGTTTTTTTGAGTTACATCATAATTGTGTGGTCGCAACAGTTTACTTAACTAGTTTTCCTGATTGAGGCCATTTAGGATGTTTTCATTAACAAATAATAAATACTACAATGAATAAACTTTTGTATATGTATGTAGTTTTGTATTGTTGGAGATATAATTTGGGGATATATTCCTTGAAATGGGATTGCTGAGTCAAAAGATAAATGCATATGAGTTTTATGAGATACTGATAAAAATACTTGTAAAGAAGAATTCCAACTTGCATTACTGCCTGTGACATATGGGAGTGCCTGGTTCCCTACCCTTTAGCCAACAGAATGTTATACTTGCTAATTTTTGCCAATTGGTGGGAGGTGGTATCTTAGTGTAATTTTATTTTTATGTTTTGGCAATTTATGTGATAAAATAACATGTAGCACACAATTTACCATTTTAACGATTTTTAAGTGTATAGTTCAGTGGCATTAACTATAACCATCACCACTGTATATTTCTCACACTTTTTCATCTTCTCAAATAGAAACTACTCATTAAACAATAACTCCCTGTTTTTCTCTCTTCTCATCCCCGGGTAATCTCTCTTCTACTTTCTGTCTCTATGAATTTGCCTATACTAGATACCTCATATAAGTGGAATCACACAGTATTTGTTCTTTTGTCTTTGGTTTATTTCATATTGTAGTTTTATTTTGAATTTCTCTTGTGTGTGAAGTTGAATATCTTCATATATTTAGAATCTCTTTTTCATTTATGCACATTGTCTGTGTCTTTTGGTTTCTGTAGTGTTTTTGGTTTTTTTCCCCACCCTTAATTAAAAAAATTTTATATGTTAGGTATGTTAGTCCTTTATCTTTGATATACACATATATTGAGAATGTTTTCTCCCAGCTCTAATTTAATGGGGTTTTTCTCTGCTATTATATCCTCTTAAGTAGTTATTATTTGTGTGTATGAAGGCTATTGATTTCAGTACATTAAGTATTTTTACATATTCTGATACATTACTGAATTTTTGAGTTAATTTTATCATTGATTTTTCTGAGATTTTCCATATATACTCTCTTTTATACAGATACTTTTACTACTTCTTTTCTAATTTTTATACCTCTGATTGATTTCTCTTGTCTAATTGCCTTAATATTTCTAGTACAGTGTTGAATAGTAGTGGAGAAATTGGGCCATAATCCTGTTGTTGGTGGAAATGTGTCTACTATTTTCACATTAAGATGCTTTATTTTAGGTCTGTACAGTATATGTTTTATTATATTAGGGAAATATTAGTTAATGCTTATTTTCTTAAGTGTTCTTTTTGAAAAATCAGGAACGATAGATTTTTTTTCTTTTTCAATCATCAATGGTATTAATGTTATGATTCTTTGTACCTATTAATTTTAAATTAATGGGGAACTTTTAAACTAATTCATACATAATGTAGAATATTAAATCCACTTGACTTTTTAAAGTAAATTATATTTTTGTGTTGTGACAGTTTGTTTTACCTCTTACAGTGGTATGAATTCTTTCTCCTATGTTGTTGCAGAGGCGGGGAGATGGGTGTGTGTATATGTGTATATGTTGGTTCCATTCTGTTTGGATTTGGAAAGCTCTGATAGTAGAAAATGTATGGGCTTTAGATTTCTTGATTTAGTTAGCTTGATTTCTTCTTCCAGTTTCTAAACTTATTCTCCTGTGCCCCCAAGCATATTACTTTACATTTCTTAGCCTTGGGTTTCCTTCCATATAAAGTGGTAGTGGCATATAGGGAGTTGGGAGACAACACAAAACTCATAGGCAGGGTGGGTCCAAGTCTTGTGGGGTTTGAAGCTTGTATAATTTCAGGGACCTTTAGAAGGGGCAGAGTTCTTGTTCTGAAAGGTAGGCACAGGGCCTTGGGAGGCAAGTTAAATTGAAAGCCTCTGAAACTTGTTTCATTAGCTTTATGTTAACACTGCCTCTGTTTCCAAAGGTGTTTCGAGAATTGAGATAATAACATAAAACATTTCACAGGGTGCCTGGTTTTCAGATAGTAGTTTCTGTTATTACTGTGATTTTAAGTCCATTTTGAGTAAAAAGGCAGATTCCTTTCCGGTAGGTCTAGTGTCATAGGCCGAGGAATCTACTCCTGGAGTAGCATTGGACCCACATTTTGAGAAACAGGTTTTCAGAATATCTCGACTTTGATTTTGCCTATTCAAATGAAATAAAGGTAGATACTGCGACTTGGTCTTTGGAGTTTTGGTTCTCAGTGGCGTTTTTATTATCAATTACCAGTGCACCTAGCTTAAGTGACTGTTAGAGGTAAAGGTCATGTCTCAATTTAAAAGTGTCTGCCTTGTCCAGGACCAGAACTTAAAGTGGACTATAGCAATTAGGGTTGTGGGATCAGATAGTTGTTTGTTCCCATCTCTTCTCTACGTTAAAAACAAACCAAATTTTATGTTTTAGAATAGTTTTAGCTTTACAGAAAAATTGCACACTAAGTACAGTGAGTTCTCTATACTCCCTCTCTCCCACATAGTCTTCCTATTTGTAATATATTGGATTAGTGCGGTATATTTACTACAGCTGATGAATCAATTTTTATACATTGTCATGAACTAAATTTCAGTTTGCATTAGGGATCACTCTGTTGTGCAGTTCTGTGGGTTTTGACAAATGCATAATATACTGTATCTACCATAACAGTATTACACAGAAAAGCTCACTGCTCTAACATCCTTCCGCCCCTGTGGCCTTATGCCTTGACAAGAAAAAGGACGTAGTAAAAGCATTTCCTTTCTTTGGAAAATTTACTTAATTGTGTTTATTATCATACTTCTGAGATGATTACAATGACTGTTGACTTGTATTATTTATCCTCAGAGATCAAGATTTTTATTTTATTTTTTCCCCTTTTGCAAATTAGGAGACTTCCTGTGATCAAAGTGAAGGTTCTTGTTCTTCTGAAGAAGAAGAATGGAAAAGTGATAGAAGAAGTGAAAGTGATAGTGACAGTACAAGGTATCTATTTTTTATTGTTTTAATCTTTTAATCATTGTAGTTGTAGTTTTGGATGGAACTGTACTTGAATGGCATTCTATTGAACAATTAACTGAGTTTTTAATACATGTAAAAGTAGAAGAAAACTGGATTAATAGCTATTTCTATAGAAAATACTTTGGATGTTTTTATTTAATGTAAACATTTGAGCCAACAGTATAAAATATGTGTATTCAAAATATCAGTTAGTCTTAGGCTGCATTTACAAAGAGCAGTATCCGAAGTGTTTGTTAAATTCATCACTAGTTATTGCATGTATTATGTTTTGTTTAGTTTTGGTATCCAGATTTCATGGGACCAAGATGTTAACATCTGTTCCTCATCTTGGTAAATGTCAACTTTGTTCTGACAGATGCTCAAGCCATAAATCTGCACGTCATTCTCTTGTCACAATGTATCCATCATCAAGTCTAGAAAATTCTCCCTTCTAAATATAACTCAAATTATCTTATTTCTGTTTCTACTGATACTGTGCTGGTCCAGACCACCACACTGTACTTCCTGCTTCCTTTCTTGTCTTCTTTTATTTCATTATGATTAAGAACTGGAGTGATTGTTAGAACACATGTCTACTCTTAAAAAAAAAAAACATTTTTTTTTAAATTGTAAAAATTTACATAAAATTTACCATCTTAACCATTTTTATTTATTTATTTAAATTTTATTGGGGAATATTGGGGAACACTGTTTCTCCAGGGCCCATCATCTCCAAGTCATTGTCCTTCAGTCTAGCTGTGGACGGCGCAGCTCAGCTCCAAGTCCTGTCACCGTTTTCAATCTTAGTTGTAGGGGGCGAAGCCCACCATCCCATGTGGGAACTGAACCGGCAACCTTGTTGTTGAGAGCTCGCGCTCTAACCAACTGAGCCATCCGGCCGCCCCCATCTTAACCGTTTTTAACTGTACAGTGCAGTAGTGTTAAGTACATTCGCAGTGCTATGCAGCCAATCTCCAGAACTCCTTCAGTCTTGTAATCTGAAACTGTATTCCTATTAAACAACAATTCTGTTTGACCCCCACCCCCCATGTTCCTGTCATCTACCTTCCCCTTCCTATTTCTGTATTCATTGTCTTCTAGTTCAGCTTTTCTTGAATTTTATTATACAGAGCAGATGCTCTTAAATTGTTTTTAAACAGCTCTCTTTATGATAAATAGCTTTTGGAAATGTTTGTGTTTCTGTGAATGTGTGTTTTATTGAGCCTGAGAGGTATGTGGTTGGCCAGTGATGGCCTCAGTAGAGACCTTTATCATCGTTTTCTGTGTTTGCTAAAGCTAGTCGTTGGCCAGGAACCAGTTAGTGTTCTGTATCTAGTTTCCTGTTTGACTCCGCTTTTGCTTCAGGGTGGGCTAAGAGTAGTCCCTCTTTTGGATCTTCTGTCATAGCGGGGAAGTCTCTCTCCTGGCAAGAAGCTCTGATCACTCACAGCTTTCTGTTTCGTATGGCTACACTTTCTTTGGGTTTTTCAGTATATTCACTGATGGTCTGTCATTCCAGTAAAATTTTCTAGTTTATTCTTGAGTTTCCTCCAAGTTAGGGGAGGTGCCACTTACGATTCTGCATGACGACTACTGTTTTCATTAACAACTACTGTTTTCATAACTACACTTCATTTGTTAAGAGGGGAACTGTTGGCTCTAGCTGTTGTCTTCTATCAGGCCTCATCTATATTATACATAAAAAAAAATCCTCAGCCGTATATCATTTGCTAATTTCCAGCATCAGTGACAGCTTCTCTCTTTCTCAGGATCTTTGATCATTTCAGTATTCATTGCTAGAGAGGGCTGATTGTTTACCGTTGACTCTTTCTGAGGTCTTTCTTTCCCCCATCTTCATCTCTACTTCTCTCTCATCTTAAGTTTATATGATTAATTTGCTGTTAGGGCTTGGATTCAGGTTCAATACATTAAAATGTTTTCTTTTCCTTTTCCAGTGACTCTTCATCGAGATATTCTGATTGGACAGCTGATGCAGGCATCAATTTGCAGCCTCCTTTACGAACATCAGCTCGTCGACGAATTACCCGATTTTGTAGTAGTTCAGAGGATGAAATGTCAACTGAGAATTTATCTCCTCCAAAAAGGAGACGAAAGAGAAAGAAAGAAAATGAGTCTAAAAAAGAGGTAAGGAAAGTATATCTTTAAAAATAATCTCTATCTACAGCTTTGTAGAGGTATTTCTGACCATATTTAGAAATTGGAAATCTTTGGGAAATTGGAGCCTTTATTTTTTTATTGACATTGTTATGTCATCAGGAGTCAAATGTAAAATGCAAACTTATTTTTGGAAAAGATATTTTATTATTAAAATTTCTCTTTCTAATCTGCTCTGAGTTGGACTTGGTGCTTAAGTCTTTCTGAATGTGAAACGTAAAGGGAAAGCTCTGTCTTGCTCAGAATGTCACAGTTAAGCTCCTGTTAATATCAGCACCAAAAAAAAAGACTTCAGGGCATTTTAAGGCGGTTTCTTCTTGTTTTATCCATTATTGCCATGTTTCCCACTTTCATTTGGATATGTTCTGTCTTCGTACTTTTCTCATAATTGTAATATCCCTATTTCTTATTCAATGTATAGTGCTTGTGCTCCAGTTGTGCAGGTAGCCTTCATTGTTAAAGATGCTACGTCTTTGTAGTAGTTACCTGTTGATATGAAACATACCACCCTGAGACTTACCTGTTTAAAACAGCAAACGTATTACTTCATGGTTTGATGGGTCAGGCATTGGGGAGCTGATGAGCTCGGTGATTTTGGCTCATGAGATTGCAGTGGTCATGTTGGCTGGGGCTGCAGTGTCTGGAGGCTTAATTGGGGTAGATGATCTTCTTCGAAGCTTATTCATGTGGCAGCTGGCTGGTGGCCTCAGTTCGTCACCGCATGAGCCTTTCCAATAGGGCTGCTTGAGTGTCTTCATGATATGGTAGCTGACTTCCCCCCACTTCCCGAGAACAAGTGATCCAAAAGTGTAAGCAGGGGGTAAGCCCTGATGCCTTTTATGACCTAGTCTTAGAAATCACGCATTGTCATTTCTGCTTTATTCTATTTGTTAGAAGCAAGTTGAGCCCAGACTCAAGCAGAGGAGACTTTGGAGAGGATGAGTGTCAAAAATTTGTGGTCATATTTTAAGATCACCAGTCTTAAAACCTCAAATCAAGAGGAGAATCCCTGTGGTGATGAGTCTGGTGAAATTCAGAGTGGTGTCTCTTGCCGAGCAGGCTGTGTGTTGCAGAGGATTTAGATTGGAAATTAGCCCCCTTGCCTGGGATGTAAGGAGTTACGAAGAATCTATTAGAAGTTCAGAAGATGTTAGGAGAAGTGCTAGGTGCAAACAAATGATAAGGTCTTGTGTCTGTTAAGGAACCAGATATGTATGCTGTTTAAAAACTAATTATTAGGTAACATGCCAATAAATAGTTATTTTGAATGGGGCAGTTTCTTCTGTTTTTTAACCGAAGAGTGCATGCTGCTCCTTTCTCTTCTACCAAACTTGGTTCTCTTCCACTTGGCAGAATTTGCGGAGGGTGACTCCGACGGAGCTCACAGATACGGAACATTTATATGAATTTCATCCTCCGGTTTGGATAACTGACACCACACTTCGAAAGTCTCCTTTTGTTCCTCAAATGGGTGATGAGGTGAGAGTAATCCAACTTAGAAACATGAATGTGCAACATAAAATTAATATTAGTCTTTAAGTTTTTATTTTTATTTTTAAATATATGGCTTCATTTTGTAGGTAATATATTTTCGACAGGGTCATGAAGCTTATATTGAGGCTGTCAGAAGAAATAACATTTATGAACTGAACCCTAACAAGGAGCCATGGAGAAAAATGGATCTTAGGGTAAGATGATGTTATTAAACATTCAGCACATATGTAATTAAATTACTTCTAAATCCATTAAAAGAACATGGAGGCATAGCTTTACATTAATTTCTTACTTAAAAACATTTCTGTTATTTCCTGCTAAGCCTTAAGATGTAGCAGAAAGACGTAACATTTATCAGTGGGCAGTCTTTGTATGTTGCTGCTAGGCATGTAATATTCTAAGTGCCTTCTAGGAGGGCAGCTTTGCAGTATGTATCATTAATCTTAAAATGTGAATGCCCAGGACAGATTTTTCAGAAGAAGTGCAAGTTTTCAAAAGAAGAAATACCAATTGGAAGAAAGGCTCACCCTCAGGCATAATTGAGAAACTTCAGCTCCTCTGTACTTAGCCAATTTTGTAAAATTTATTTATTTATTTATTTGTTTGTTTATATATTTAAAGGAAAAAATGCCAAAAGTTTTAGCAAGTTAGCAAAGGTTTTGGTTTGTTAACAGTTATTCAAATTGGTGATAAGGTGCATGAAACAGCCCAGGTTTCGTAGCGGGTATCTTGGCAGTTGGAATTGAAACTGAAAAATATTTTTAGACCTTTCAAATCTGTGATCTTACTTATGGTAATTTAAGAAACAACCAGAAATGCATGCAAACTTACGATCAAGGCAATTCTATATCATTGTACATGGAAACAAAAAATTCGAAAAAATCTAGATGTCCCACGATACTGAATGAATCAAATCATGGCATGTTTCACACATTTGACTACTATGTAGAGTCTGCCATATAGTTGAGGCTTCTAAAATATCTGTTGAATGAATGATTGTTAAATTTTCACCAGGTGTTCAGGAAAAATGGCACGTGAAATGCTGTTACGATAAAAATTTAAAGACACGTAGTCAAACCATATACTTGTATATTTTCGATACTTTCAATAACTGTTAGAAGAGGAAAAATGGTTTAACAAAGATAAGCTGTTCTTAACACTCACAGTTAACTTACTGGCTGTACTTCTATGAATTTGGCTTTTGATACATTCAGATTTATTTATGTTTGTTTCACTTATTACTGCGTACCTAAGTAAAGTTGATCCTCATTATTCACGGTTTCCATATTTGCGAATTTGTCTATTCGCTGTCTGTTGTTTGTAACCCCCCCAAGTCAATACTCAGGGTGCTTTCTGGTCATTTGCAGATATGCATAGAGTGGCAAAAAATTTGATATTGCTTGACCAGCATGTTCCCAGCTGAGGTTGAACAAGGTGATGCCTTCTTATGTCAGCTCTCACATTGTAAATAAGTGTCATTGTTGCGGTCTATTCAATGCCACTTTAAAAATTTTTCACATTTTTGTGCTTTTTGTTGGTGGTTTGCTGTTTAAAATTGCCTCCACGCATAGTGATAAAGTGCCATCTTGTGTTCCTAAGCACCTTACGGAGAGTATATGTGTGTTAGATAAGTTTTATTTAGGCATGAGTTACAGCGCTGTCAGCGTTGAGTTCAGTGTTAATGAGTCAGTGACGTGTTCCAAATGAGGTGTCTCTCAGCAGACATGCACATAACTCATGGTTATACATTGACTGGGGGACTGCAGTGTTATGACCAGAGACCGGTAGGAACCTAACCCTCTGTTTCCTCCGGAGCGCTGGGTAGGTGCCCACTAAGGCAGTGCCGCTTCAGTGTCCAGGAGGCTCTGTAGACATAACTACTGCGAAGAGCCAGAGTCAGCCGAATTTAGACTTGTGTACTTTACAACAACCATATATTCGTGCAGGGAATCAATGGATGAACAATCTCTTGTATTGTTACTGTGAAGGAGATATGTCAGGGGAAGACTAGTTATGGCCCGTCCATTGGTGGGTACCCCGTCATGGTGGGGGGGGGCGACTTGCTCATGTTCACTGTCCTAGCCCTCCTGCTGGACTAGGTCACGGCACATAGTAGTAGATCCTCATATTTATTGAAATATATTAGGCAGATGTTTAATCTGAAGTTTTTAAAGAATATTTACTAAACCAAAAGCTTACACATTTTGATTTGTATGATACAAAATTATGTAAATGAAAATGTGTCTCTAGGAAGAAAGCCAGAAGGAAATTCAGATTGTTCACAATGGTTATCCTTAGATACTGAGCTGATAACGTGATGTGTGTATTCTTTCTTACACATTTTAGGTGTCCTCCAGCAGTCCCCCCTTATCTGTAGGGAATATGTTGCAAGACCCCCCCATGGGTACTGCCAAACCCTATATATACTATGTTTTTTTCTATACATACATGTGATAAACTTTAATTCATAAATTAGGCACGGTAAGTGATTAAGAGCAATAACTAAAAATAAAATAGAATAATTATAATCATATACAATAATAAAAGTTGTGTGAATGGCTTTGGGGACATTATTAGGTAAAGGTCACTTGCACACAAGCGCTGCGATACCGAAACAGGCGTGGATCTGATAACTGAGATGCCACTCAGTGACCAGTGGCCGGGCAGGGATGGAGATGCCGGCCAGTGTGGAGATGCCGGGCCAAGGGCTGATTCACATCCCAAATGGGGCAGAGCAGGGCAGCAAGAAACTTGACTGTGCTACTCAGAGCGGTGCACAATTTAAAACTTACGTTTATTTCTGGAATTTTCTATTTAGTATTTTTGGACCATAGTTAACTGTAGTCACTTGCACACAAGCGCTGCGATACCGAAACAGGCGTGGATCTGATAACTGAGATGCCACTCAGTGACCAGTGGCCGGGCAGGGATGGAGATGCCGGCCAGTGTGGAGATGCCGGGCCAAGGGCTGATTCACATCCCAAATGGGGCAGAGCAGGGCAGCAAGAAACTTGACTGTGCTACTCAGAGCGGTGCACAATTTAAAACTTACGTTTATTTCTGGAATTTTCTATTTAGTATTTTTGGACCATAGTTAACTGTAGGTAACTGAAAAGGCAGAAAGCAAAACCACGGGTGAGGGGGATTACTGTATTTTCTAAAGTGACTCTATACATTAGAAACAGCATTAAATGTCTATTTTCAAAAAGATGGGAAGCAAAAATGATTGTAATTACTGGTAAATTAAACCTGTCCACTGGTTTGGAAGCCTAAATTGTGAGTTGACTAAATTTTGCATTATGTAGAGAATTAGTCTGGAAGAATTACTTTATTTTAACCATTCTTTTTAAAAAATCTCTTAAAGGATCAAGAATTGGTCAAAATAGTTGGAATACGATACGAGGTTGGGCCCCCCACACTCTGTTGCCTCAAACTAGCGTTTATAGATCCTGCAACTGGAAAACTTCTGGACAGATCCTTCTCTATTAGGTATGTATGACCGTTTCCGGTGGGATTATTGCTGATGAGCATGCCTTTCCACTGAGCGGCGGGGGAGAGGGTAGACTCCCGTGGTTGAAGTTCTGATAGATGGAGTAAAGATAGTGTTGAAGTTCTGATTCTAGGAGCAAAAATAGAGGTACTACAGCAACAATTAGGTACTGGCATGTTTTACAAATTTTTCCATGCTGCTGAACTGTGTGCATAATTCTGGCTTGGAGGGGAAATTGCTCCTGCTTTTGTTTTTGAGAAAATGTTGGGATAATTCGCGAGGTAAAGCTGTGTTGTCCAGTATGGTAGCCATATGTAGCTGGTGAGCCCTGGAATGTGGCTGGTTAGAAATGAGTGGGATCTCAGTGTGCACAGTGAATTTTGAAAACTTGGTGTAAAGAAAAAGAACGTAAAATAGCTCATTATTTTGTATTGATTATGTGGTGAAACAATATTTAGGATATATTGGGTTAATTAAAATACAATATTAAAATTTCACTGGTTTCTTTTTATTTTTTTTAATAAGTAGTCAAAAATTAAAAACTACATACATGGCTCCCATTGTATTTCTGTTGGACAGTGTTGCTCTAGATTATAACCTGATGATCTTTTCTTTGTGTTTAGATACCATGATATGCCAGATGTTATTGACTTTCTTGTATTGCGTCAGTTTTACGACGAAGCAAGGCAGAGGGATTGGCAGTCTTGTAAGTCTGTCCTCACTGGGTTTTATATGCCTGTAGAAATTAGTCTGTCTTTTTACTGTAATAAAAGTGTTTGGGTTGTGGTACAGCTTATTAGGGTGGGTGCAAACATGTCAATTCTGGAAAGAATTATATATATAAGTCACTGGTAAGTATATTTAGCTTAGGGCTTGGTACTTCCTACTTCTTAGCTGACTTTTTAGCCAAGCAGTATTTCTGCTTATGGTATGTGACATTTTGAAGGGATTATTTCTTACTCGTTGATTATAGTCTAGGGTAGTAGACCTTTTATTTCCCTTCAGACTTCTCCAAACTGCATGATCTCTAATTATCTTTAACGTGACACTGGTTAATTCACAAAATTATCCTATGATGTAAAACAACCAGAAAGTTGAAAAATGCGGGTTTCACACAGGTAATGTTCTGGTATACCAGAATATTTTACCTTTGATATCATATCAACCCAGATTTAAATAGTCTGAGTTAAGGGAACCATTCCTTTAAAAAATAAAAAAGTTCCTGTAATGCTTATGCTTTATAAACATGATGTGTATAGGTGTCCAGAAGAAGTAAAATGACGTGAGCGTGGGCACTAACTACATGGTGCCCATTTAGGGCGGGCTGATGGGCTCACTTGCTTAGATTTGTGCAGGTCATTCATCTCTTCAGGACATTGTTGATGACTGTAGTCAGGACAGGTAACACCAGTTAGCAACTGTAGTGCCTGTTTCACAGGTGTACATTTGGTGTTACTTTACAGTAGGGAATGTTATCTTGGGGAGCTCATATGTTGAGATTTACTTCAGTCACTTAGGATAACTTATTCTGCTGTCATCAGCTTTGGTCTCTTGTTAGAAATACCAAGTTTTGCCAGGCTGTGTCATCTGGTGTACACATTCATAAATGATGTTAAGATCGTATTAGTTTTTCTAGTTTCTCCCGCCCTTTTTGACAGATAAGACAAGCAAGTACCTTTTAGATAAATGCCCTCAGCCATCCCTGTTTGAAACAAAGATTGTCAGAGTATTGCTGTTGTTAGTAGATTATTTTTAATGGTAATATCTGAACAAGTAATTAAGATTATTTTGGGACTAGAGGTAAAGGAAATTTTTCTTGTAGAAAAACATCTAGCCACACCACACACACGAGATAGCTGGCATATGTAGGAATTAACAAATACAGCCAAGTCCCAAAGAACTTTAGGTTTCTCATCTGCTAATGTTTTTTTCCAGCCCCCATAGCGTGTAGGTCAGAAGCTCTTACTTTGTTATGCCAACATGGCCATTCAAAATGTTTTTAAACTTAATTCTCTACAGCTAAATTTTAGAAACAGATTCCCAATTGCCCCTTAAGTTTGGTTGTTTATGTCTTATTTTTGTGGTTGAGAAATTAGTGTACCTGTTCTTTTATACTAATTAACTCATTTTTGCTTCCCTATAAGATCTTACCCATTCTCCTGAAGTTTGAGCTGTGCTCTTAGAGGAAGTACCTTGTTTCTGTTTGTACTGTATTGAGGACGTAGCAAGAGTTTATCCTTCTCTTGAATAGCCAAAATAGGTTTATTTGAAAATTCTTAATGGAATAAAAAAACCAGTTTTTACCATGAGAAAACTAATTTGTATGGCTCCTTTTAATTTAAAGTGTTTGACACTGAAGAATATTTTTGTCTAAACTGAATGTGTCTTCTAGTATTAGATAAGTAGGAAAGAAATATATTATAAAATTAATTCTTGGTATCAGAAACTGGCTTTCTTATAACCATTTGTTTTTATATTAGGCATCTCAAAATGAAGCCACTGGATTTGTTATTACCATAATACTTATTGTAATAAATATTGTAATTGCTATTTATGCTAAATTAGGTTATTTACATTACAGACAAAAACCCTGGTGTTATATCAAATTTTTAGTGTATGGCTTTCATTTAAAATGTTAGAAAAAATTTATTAAGATTTATTTCTAAAGTTGAAGTTTCGTTTTGGAATATATGTTAATGAAATATTTTCAAAAGTAGAATTTTGTTAATGGTAGAGAGATGGGTAGAGGGATGAGGGGCTTACAGGTTTTTAGTGATTTTCATGTAGAAGGTACATGGAAGTCATGTTTACATAAATTTGAAAATATATTAAACATAAATTTGAAAATATATTAAGAACCTTAAAACATGTAACTGACATTGTGATACTGCTATTTTATACAGAATTCACTGTAAGGATACTCTTTAGTAAAGAGTCTTGATTCTTTGTGGGTATTATGTAAATATTCTCTTAGGGGTGAAATGTAGCTTTAATTTTGATTGATACTGTTTTCATAAAATTTTCCTTGAAAAAGAATTGTTAATCTATCAAAGAATTACTAATGCGGTGTAATTTCTTTTTCTTACTGTTTTTGTTTTGAAAATGGTGGGAAGGATGGGAAGGAAGAGATAGGGTATTATAGCAGTCTTTGTTTCTTTAATATGTCAAACAAAGATCAAATACAATTTATTTCTCTAGAAGTGTTATAGTTGTAGGGTACATTTAGAAATGTGTATGATTTAAAACCCCTGAAGTCCATTAAAGTATTTGTTCCACAGTTGGTTTGCATGTTATGCTGAGATAATGGGATATGTGGATGTTTCATTCTTTGAAATAACAAATGTGGAAGTGTTGAGGGTAGATTTAGATCTAATTTTTATTATGAGATCTTAAGAATTAGAACACTTTTACATGAAGACACTTACATAGGAACAACTTTAGAATAATCATGGATTAAATTCTAATCATAGTTACTTTTATAATTTGTTTTATTCAAGAAATGTTATATTTCGTAAGTATATGTATTTAATACACTTATTTTTATAAATTAAAAAAATTGCTTTCAGGTGTACAAAGCAACATGATGATGAGACATTTACACTCCTCACAAACTGATAACCCCCCTCCAAGTTTATCACCCCTCTGACATCGTATATGCTGTTACAATACCACTGACTACATTCCCTATACTGTACTTTACCTCCCATGAATACGCACACACATACACACACACACACACACGTATATGTGGATATATGTATTTACTTATAGTTGACATTCAATATTGTTCTACATCAACTTCAGGTGTACAGCGCAGTGGTCAGACATCTACACAATCTATGAAGTGATCCCCCTGATAAGTCCAGTGCCCATCTGCACCCCACATAATCGATACAACATTAATGATTATATTCCCCAAACGATTTCCCATCCCTGTGACTATTTTGTGACTACCAGTTTGTACTTTCTAATCCCTTCACCTTCTCCCCCATTCCCCAACTTCCATCTAGCAACTGGCAGTTTTTTCTCTGTATCTGTGTCTATTTGTTTCATTTTAATATACTTATTGAACAAATGTTTATTGGTAGTATACATTGTAAAGGATTTTTGAGTTTTCTTAAAATTTATTCATTTTATGTTGCAAAATCTAACAGAACTTACTTTGGAGTGGGAATTTGGATCCACTAAACAACCAAACCTGGCCATAGATGCTTTAGCCTATTACGTTGTATGGTTGTATATCTTCAGTAAATGGCTGAGTGTGACATTGTATCTTTTTCACATCTGTTTGACTGTAGGTTGCTGGGAGGTGGGGAGGGATGGCTGATTTTAACAGAAAAATATACTTTGATTTCTGTTTTATCTGTATCATATGGTGTTTTAAAAATGTTAGTGTTGCAAATTGGTGTCTGATTGGTCATCTCTCTTCCAGGTGACAGGTTCCGTTCTATCATTGACGATGCTTGGTGGTTTGGGACGGTGCTCAGTCAGGAGCCCTATCAGCCACAGTACCCCGATAGTCATTTCCAGTGCTATGTTGTTAGGTCTGTATGCAGAAGGAAACGAATCAGTACAAACATTTGTTCATTGTGGCAGGTGGTTGGATAAATAACAAGATAAAAACAGTCCCGATTAATTGTCATGACGTCATGTCAGTCTCACCTCTGCAGTCTCTTGCGTGGCTCTGTTGTTCCCCGCTCACTAGTACCCCCTTGGTGCAGTCTCTGACTGCTTCCCCGGGACCATTTCTGTAGCTTCCTAGTATTTCCCCAGCCTGATAGTGAATGCTGCATCATTGTCTACCAGCACATACCACATCTTTTCCTTTGGTCAGAAAATGTGTGCTGCCTTTCCATTGGCTACATAATACAGTCCACGCTCTGAAGCATGAGTCACATTCCCAGCCTTCACACTGTCTGAGTTTTTCTTTACTTACCCTGGTCTAGGCCACACAGGATTTCTGGTTTTGTCCTTGAGCTTGCCATACATTTTTACACTTAGTTTTTGTAATGTATCCTTCTAACATTTTATTACTGTTAAATATTTAAACTTTGACCACAATGAGGTTAGTTTTCATATTTTCTATCCTTCTGTTTACTCTTGTAGTGGATACCTAGTTATTAGCCACAAGTTGACTTTATGGAAGGCTAACCAGACTTTCCGTTTTAACAGGTGGGACAATACTGAAATTGAAAAGCTTAGCCCATGGGACATGGAACCAATTCCTGATAATGGTATGTAATTGTTAAATAATGAAAGTATTTTACCTTTATGTTTCTAATTTTTTATCTTACTAAAGCACATAGAGCAAATTGTATTCTAAGAAACGTTTTCAAATTATGGTAACTGTGAGCTTTATTAAAAGAAGTCAAGAGAATTATGTGTATGTGGTTCATTAATTCTTACCCTGAGTTCCCACCCTGGTTCTGGCTGTATCTTAGTGGCCTATGTAAGTCTGCTTCAAACTCTTCCGACTGCCTCATGCAGCCTTTATTCCCTTGTGCTCATCCTCACCCCATTATCTTTGTTTGATCTTCAAAGAAAAGTTCTAACTTGACTTCCACCTGTCTTCTGCTTTACCTCAGCTTGTCTGTCTTACTATGGATCATCTGCTCCCTTCCCTTGAGAGAGAAATGTCTCTGTTCCAAAGCCAGCCTCTTCCTTCAGTGCAGGCCATCCTGTTGCTTTCAACTTCTGTCAGACATGGCACTTAAATGGAGTTCATTCCCTCCAAGAATTTTCATTTCCTCCTTCCTTTCTCCATTTGAGTTCGAATTTTTCTCTTGTGCCTAACAACACTTATCATTTGGCTTTATTGAACATTTTATCTACTGAATTATTTCCCTCTACCTAGACTTTTTGAAGGGGTGCTCTGTGTCCTTGCCTCCTTTTCTTCACTGTCAAGCTTTCTTTTACACTAGTGTTTATTCAACATAAAAACATACAAAAGCTTTTGTGCTTATACCCCACCATTCTTTTACATGCGAAGTCTTTGTTCCATGAGTTTTTCCTGTGTCTGCCCTAGGGGCCAAGCAGACCCTATTCCTGTGTGTTTTACTCTCTGACATACCTTCAACTACCATGTCTTGCTTTAATTTGGAAATAAAGATTTTTATGGGAATAAGGAATTTTCTTCCAAAAATGTTTTTCTAATAACTGCAGTCTTGAAAGCCCCCAGTGACCCCCTTTGTTAGGTTTTCATTTGAGCTCAGTATCTTACAAGTACTAGGAAATGAAATTTTGCAGTGCAGAAAGCGTGTGATAGATAAGTAAAAACCAACATATTTTGAGGTCATACTCTGTTCCTAAGAACTCTGTATCAGTTCATTTAATCTGAGGTATTGATGCTCTATTATTAATTTCACAGATGAAGTAACTAAGGCTCCGAGAGTTTGCGGTAACTTGTTTAAAGTCACACACACATCTAGAAAGGATAGGAGTTGGGATTCTAACCCAAGCCATCTGACTCCAATCAGTGCTTTTAACTCCTGTTTACAGCTGCTCTTTTGTAAAAGATGGTACAAATCAGTGAAAGCACTTAAATAAATTAATGTTAATGAGGCCACTAAGACTTTAGAAGAATTGTCAAAAGACATGAGCAGGCAGAAAAATTAACGTGGAGGCATATGAAGAGAGGCTCGTTGTATTAATGTTTTTGGAAATGTATATTAAAATATCAATAAAATAATGGTCTTACCTATTGTATTGTTAGATGGATAAGTTTATCTTCTAGTCCTGTTGACATTTTTTTCCTTTTATTTGTAATTTTCAAGAAAAAGTTCTCTGAACATTTATACTGCCTCTTGTTTGTTAAAATGTGCACTTTCATCATTATAAATTTTTATTGTACTTTTCATATTTCATTTTGAAATAATTTTAGATTTACAGAATGTTACAGAAAAAGTACAAAGAATTTATGAATACCCAGTTTTCTCAAATGTTAACATCTTAGCTAACTATAGTGCAACTATCAAATCAGGAAATTAGGACTGACGCCATTCTAATCTGTAGACCTTCACATTTGGACGAAGGTCTTAATGTCCTTGCACACATTGGATTTCATTGCATGTCTTAGTCTCTCTGAATCTGAGATCCCTGAGTCATTCCTTTATCTTTCATGACCATGACACTTGTGAAGAGTACTAGCCAATTATTTTGTATATTTTTCCTCAGTTTGGGTTTGTCCAATGTTTCCTCATGATTAAGTCCAGGGTTTGCATGTTGGGCAAGAGTGTGAGAGAAGTGATGTGTCCTCAGTGCTTCGTAGCGAGGCACGAACTATCAATTTGTCTTGTTCCTGCAGATGTTAGCTTGGATCCTTTGATGTAAGTGGTATCTATCAGATTTCTCTGCTATAAAGTAACTACTTTTTCCTTTGTAATTAGTGTCTTGTTTATGACTTTTGACAATTTAATTTAAATATAGTGTATATTTGTTCTTTGATTTTTTTCTTTTTGTTTTCTTTTAATGGAATTCATAGTTGATCCACCTGAAGAATTAGGAGCTAGTATTTCTGTCACTTCAGATGAACTAGAGAAATTGCTCTACAAACCACAAGATGGGGAATGGGGTCAGAAATCAAGAGACGAAGAATGTGAACGAATTATTAGTGGTATAGATCAACTTTTGAATCTCGGTAAGTTTTTTTAGGGTGAAAAGTTTCATGTTTAAGCTTTCTCAAAGGAGTATTTTAAAACAGTATCATAATTGTGGTTGTGTTCATTACTATAATTTCTGTTTGTTACCGTTTGGAGTGTTAAATTTATCTCTGTTTCACGAATGAGTTGTAGAGAAATGCCACTTAGAGGTAATGAATTTATTGATAAAAATTCTTCTGTCTGCCTTTACAGATATAGCAGCAGCTTTTGCAGGGCCAGTTGATCTGTGCACATATCCGAAGTACTGTACTGTCGTAGCTTATCCAACTGATCTTTACACAATTCGAATGAGACTTGTTAATCGATTTTACAGGTTAGTGGAAACCTACTTTAAAAATAGTTTGAAAAGATATTTGGCCGTACTAGCTAGAGTGCAGAGGTGGTAGTTGACAGTGAGCGTGGTGGAATGGGGACTGATTAACATTATTTTCTGTTTCATTTTTGTCTTTCATTATTGTAATTTTTTGCTCATGTAAAACATTGTGTTAGGTGCCTATGGGTAGGTGTGTATAGAACCTAGATAAGAAAAATAACCAGATTTCATTCCTCAATCTTTAGTGGTCTGTTTTGCTTACAAATTATGTTAAGTAGTTAGAAATTACACACACACTCACACACAAATATATATATATATACATACATACATATATATGTATATATATATATATACATACATACATATATATGTGTGTGTGTGTGTGTGTATGAAAAATTATCATTATAAAAAACTGACTTCTTGAGTTCACATTGTTGGTACAGATTATCTCTGTGGTTGGACATGGAAATGTGCATTTGTCAGAAACCACTTTGTCGGTTTACAGTGAGATTGACTCTTAGGTTTCGGTGTGGAACACATTTTCTTCATTGAATTTCAGCAACTTCAAATGCCCCGTTAGGCAGTGTGCAAAGGGAGGGTTGCTCTGTTGGTTTTCTGGATGTGATTAAGTGATCTGTTAAGATTTCTGGTCCTTAGATGTATTCTTTCCAGTCCAGCATCTAGTGTGACTGCTTATGACTGTGATCAAGTTGACAGCACTAAAAGGTTATTCATTGTTACTTTGCACTTATGGTTTAATTAATATAGAATGCTGGCTTAACATGCTGGATTTTTCACTTGGTTTGTCTTTTCATTTTCTAAACCCTAAATTGCCTACTTTTTATTTTAAAGGAGGCTATCTGCATTAGTTTGGGAAGTCAGATATATAGAACATAATGCCAGAACATTTAATGAACCTGAGAGTGTAATTGCAAGATCAGCTAAGAAGATAACTGACCAACTTTTAAAATTTATCAAGTAAGTGATCTCATATTATAGATGTGGGAAAGTGACTGCATATTATGCTCTTGAAACCATTCAGGTCTTAAATTTTACTCTCTGAATTATACACCCTTTTAATGTTTTACTGTAAGTGACATTTCTTTACATACTTATTGTGATTATAGTTTCCGTAAAGGAGTAAGAAATTAAAGATTCCAAACTTTTCTACTTTTTTTTTTTGTAATTTTGCACTGCAGAGACTTGCACTGTGTATGTCTTTTTTGTGTACATGCCTGGTACAGTGTCTGTCGGTCTCTCTGATAATGTGTTTTCTAAACTGTTTTTAGAGTAAGTTGGAGACATTGTGACACTTTATCCTTTAATGTTTCTTCCTGTATCTCCCAAGAACAGGAACATTCTTTTATATAATCATAATACAGCGACCACAGTCAACAAACTTTGTTTTTATTGAAAGAATTAATATACTAGAGAAGATAATTTATAAACTGTGCCATCATTTTCAATATCCAGCTGCAAACTGGGGAATAACTGATTCCAGTCTATCTCACTTTCCTGCGTTAAATCTGTCCTATGTCTGGAGGACTCAGACTTAGTCCCTGTTCCCCAAAACTTGCTTCTTTTTTTCTTCAGGACAATCACATACCCATTGTCATCTCCGTTATACCTGGATGTCCCTATTTTAGCATTCTTCTTCTTTGTGTACAGTGAGATTAAGATATAATGTGCTTTAATTTCTATTTCTTTTTTTCTTTCAATTATGTTTTATCTCAAATCAGTCATTTTTCCTGGTACTGATTGTATGAATATTATTAGTGATGATACTTAGAAAAACTAATTCGTGTATTCATCCAACTGAGGCCATACATATGTTATTTCTGGATTATCAGCTTAATTTCTGTACATACTTAACAAAAAAAAATCTTACCTTCATTCAATGTTCTAAGATGGTCAGTTGTTTCCACAGAAGGTGGAGTTTAAAATCCTGATATTTCTCTGCTTGAAGTTAGTATGCTTAGTTGGGCAACTGTTTAAATCTAACCTGTAGTTTGAATCTTTGACAACAATAACTACATCTGCATACAGTTAAAAAAGTGAAAAATTGTTTTTTAGGGATCAAGACTGTACAAATATCTCAGAACTTTCTAACACTTCTGAAAATGATGAGCAAAATGCAGAGGATTTGGTATGAAGTTTGTCAATTTTACAATAATTTTTGTTAATTTCAAATGGTACCTTGAAAATAATAAGTAGAAAATGTTGATTACCTATTATTAATTTTTGCTATATTCCAGTGAACAAATATAGAGCACTTGATACAAATACATTTTTTAATTATCTAGATGGTCAGTGATGTAATTTGTTTTAGCCAATAATTGATATCAATATATCAAACAAAATATGTCCAAATGAATAACTTAAGTGTGGAATATGTTCTCTTTCCAAATTTTAGCTAGAGGTACATTAAAGAAGTACCTTGGAAACATTTTTGGTAAAACCAATATCTGTGAGTTGGATTGAATTGTAATTAAGAATTAGTAAACACTTAATAAAAATCTTTCAAAAAAAATTCCAAATAAAAAATTTAAATCTCAAAAAAAAATATATAGTGAACTTTACATTGCTAAAGTACTGTGCAGTCCTTCACTCAAGATGGGTTTGAAGTGTCAGTAAAGGCCAGTATCAGTGATGTGGTATTACTGCACTTCATACAGAATCAGGCTGTCAGAGGGAGTTGCTGGAGAGATATTCTTTAAAAACAGTATAGCTTTAATTTCTACACCAACTTTTATTGTAGTTGACTGATTTTTATGGTAATTTATATTGGAATAAAAATTGATATAGTAATATGTGATTTAGAGAATAAGAAAATGTGTAGAGTACAAAGTCCAGGAACTGTAAAAGACTGTTTCTGGGGTTTATAAATAGAGATAAGACACAAATTTAAAGCTGCTTTTTATAGCTATATTTTGGAATTAGTGCATGGAATGTAAAGGGTTATTAAGAGTGATTGGTTTGTTGGAATCTGCATGCCACAAAGATCATCTGATAGAGTTTGTGTTTTGAGATTTTGTGAAGTTATAACGCTCGTAAGACCTACTGTCTTTGATGTGTTTTTAAAATTAAGATTATTACATTTCTAATGAGAATATTAACACTTAAGTTGCCCTGATTTTTATTCCTAGGATGATAGTGATCTTCCTAAAACATCTTCTGGGAGAAGGAGAGTAAGTTAATCTGCCTGATTGACCTTTGTTGTTTACTTATTCTTTAAAATCAACCTAAGTTAGGTGTAGACTTTTGAACATTACATTGATGTATGTGAATATTTTGTAAGAGTAAGGGGAGCAGTTACTGAAAGGGTGGATAGTTAGGTAAGGTTTAGTGGATTTGAACTGTGTTCTCAGAATGAGATAAAGTTAGAAGGGGAAATTCAAAAAGTAGGAAAGTGTGGCATGTCAGTGGCCAGTGAGGGCACTGGCCTGACTGGTGTAGAGGCTGAATGTTGGGGAGTGAGCAAAATGGCTGTATCTGGCTGTGACGTTGGGAGCAGATTATGGTGATATTGAAAAACCAAGGTTTTCAGTTAAATTAGAGAATCAGTTACACAGCCAAAATTGATATAATTAGATTTTGAGGGAAAAAAGGGTAAGTATTAAAGGAAGTGAGTTAAGAGTTCATTGCAAGAATCTAGGCCTGAAGGTTGAGAACCTAGTCAAGGATAGTGTTTGCTTGGAATGGAGAGGAAGGGAAGGAAATGAGACCTTTTAAGGGGAAAATTAAATAGCATTTGGTGACTGAACCTTTTTTTACAGTGAGGATTTGTTGGGGGGATGTATGGAAATAAGTTTGGGATATTGGGTACTTAGAATTGTGGTGTCACCAGCAGAATTCTTGAAGTTCTAATGTAATATGTTAATTAAAGGTAATTAAGATAAAATACTCAAAATAATGTTAACATTTAAAATTTCACCAAATGCTGCTTAAAGTTAAACTTTTGGTAACAATTTTCATAATATGCTTGCCCCAAATAGCATTGAAAAGTTAGACTTGAAATATTATCATCTGATTGTCATTTTCATATAATTGTCCCCAGTGGTTAGTTTCTGTTTAGAATTTGCTATGGCTGCTGTAGCAAATTACAAATCTAGTGGCTTAACTAACAAAAATAATATGTTACAGTTCTATAAATTAGAAGCTTGACGTGGATCTCACTGCGCTAAAATCAAGGTGTCAGCAGGCTGTATTCCTTTCTGAAATTCTGGGGTAGAATTAGTTTCCTTGCATTTTCCAGCTTCTAGAGGCTCATGGCCCCCTTCTTCCATCTTCAGGCCAGCAGCGTGACGTCTTCGCCTGACTCTTCTGCCTCCCTCTTAGAAGGACCCTTGTGATTACATGGGACCCACCCTGATAATCCAGGACAGTCTCCCCATCTCAAGATCATGCCTTTAGTCACACCTGCAGAGTCCCTTCTACCATATAAAGTGACATAGTCACAGGTTCTTGGGATTACGATGTAGACATCTTTGAGCCATTTTTCAGCTCACCAGATTATCCATTATTATACTTCAAAATCTGTGAAAACAATCTCTGAATTTGGAAGATAAGTGGTGGAATGAAAAATGTTTCTAGATTAACAGATGTGACATTATTGGATTTTTACAGAAAAGTGGGTTTTCTCAAAGTAGATAGAAAATCAAATACCATACCGTAGTGTGACTTTGCCAAGACTGAAAAAACTTGCTATTGTGAATGTATTTTTAGGTCCACGATTGGAGGAAAAGGAGCATCAGAGCAACCAACTATGTTGAAAGCAACTGGAAGAAACAGTGTAAGGAATTAGTGAACTTAATTTTTCAATGTGAAGATTCTGAGCCATTTAGACAACCCGTTGATTTGGTTGAATATCCAGTAAGTTGCCATTGTTGGAATGTTTGGGGCTTTTCTTATTTTGTGTAGAGGAGATTGGGGTAGAGGTATTTAAATTAAACTTTTACAGAGTAACATGTCTAGGCTTCATGTTAGCTTTTTCTCTTACCACTAAGTCAGCTGTAGAACAGTTATGTAATGGAGGATTCTACATGATTATCTATTATCTAAGTAGGCCTAGCCCCAAGAAAAATATAAATTGGATAAAAAAAAAAAATGTGTCTTCACTCCAGTAATAGTGGAATGGAAAATGACCTTTAAAAAGAAGTTAGATTATAAAGCACAGGTATACTATAGAAAGCTTGGAAGGAGATACAAACCATTCCATATCCTGCTACCAAGTATAATATTTTTGGTATATTTTTTACCTTGTCTTTATGTCTGGGCCTTTTAAAAAAATTACTAATGGTTCTTAAAGTCCTTCTAATTTATTTTCTCTTCTGTCATTTTGAATATTTAAAAAATCTGATGCACTTATATTTCTAAAAGCAGGAATTGAATCTTTGAACTAATTATTCTTTTTAAAACCTAGGACTACAGAGATATCATAGATACTCCAATGGATTTTGGAACAGTAAGGGAAACTTTAGAAGCGGAAAATTATGACAGCCCTTTGGAATTTTGCAAGGACATCCGGTTGATATTTAGCAATGCAAAAGCATATACACCAAACAAAAGATCAAAGGTAATTTTACAAGTGGTTCATTAAAAAGAAAAATGAGAATGTGTGATCAGTATAATGATAATTTTCCACTCAACTGGTAGAAGTTGGAACATTAAAGATACGTGAGTAGAGTAAGACTGTTAAGAATAGAGCTTCCACCGCTGCCCAAATATCTGCTATGGCTACCTTGCAATTGTTTTCCTTTCCTAAAGTTTTACAAACAAATGAGGATTGGTGAGAATGAGGGCAGCAGTGAAAAATGAACAGATTTAAATTTGATATGTAGAATGAGAAAACTCTTCAGACATATGAGAATCTTGAAAAGTGATTGGAAACTTATTGATAGAGGCTGGAAGAATACTAAAAGTAAGAAAAGGAAAATCTGAAGGTAGGGGTGTGACTACTGATGGCATGCCAATATTTTGGGGAGTATATTCCTAAATTTTTGTTAAAATGTTATATGTTGGGTAAGTTTTCAGAACTTGTCAAAGCATAATAAATATACAACTGCACATATACTCGCGAATTTTCACAAACATCACAAACCCTTATAGCCAGTGTGCTGGGTAATTTAAAAAAAACAATAATAATTTGAGAAGATTTTAAAGTAAAGCACTTGTTTGATATTGTAGCACTGTCTCTTATCAGTGACTATTATTGCTAATTAATCATTTTGCCTTAATTTCACTTTCCCCTCATTACTTACTATCATATTCCTCCTGCAGTACTAATTCTTGTGTCAATTAGATAACTCTTTTGTTGCATTCGATATGCAAATTGCTTATTTGATCCACTTAATAGTCAAGTTTAGCATTTTTCAAGCTTGTGTTACTGTCAATATTTAGCATTTGTATGACTGTTTATTTCCAGAAAAAAAATTTTCATTCAAGTCTTTTCCTCCCCTTTTGTTTAAAATACATGTTTGAGGATTTATACCATATAACTCACCATTTAAAGTATTCAGTTTAATGGTTTTTGGTATATTACATTGTCAGATTTTCAAAATTGTGGATTTTCTACATAACAAAATATTTTAACCATTTTAAGTGTATAATTCATTAATTACAGTCACAATACTGTTCAACCGTCACTGCTGTCTATTTCTAAAACTCTCTTATCACTCCAGACAGAAACTTGATAACCATTAGGTGATAACTCCACATTTTCCCCTTCCCTCAGCCCTTGCTAGCCTCTAATCTTTCTATCGCTGTGAATTTGCCTATTCTAGATATTTCATATAACTTGAATACTACAGTATTTGTCTTTTTTGTGTCTAGCTTATTTCACTTACAATGTCTTCAAGGTTCATCCATGTTGTAGCATGTATCAGAACTTTCTTTTCATGGCTGAATGATGTTCCATTGTATGGGTTGGGTATATGGCGTTTTGTTTATCCATTTATCTCTGGATGGACGCTTGAGTTGTTTCTAGTTTTTGGCTGTTGCAATTAATTCTGCAGTGAATATTGGAATACAAGTATCCGTAAGAGTTCTTGCCCTCAGTTTCCTTGGGTATACACTAAAGAGCGGAATTGCTGGTTTATAGGGTAATTTGTATGTTTAGCCAAACTATTCCATGATGGCGGCACCATGTTACATTCCTACTAGCAATGAATGAGGATACCAGTTTCTCCACATCCTGGCCAGTATTTGTTCTTTTCTTTTTTAATTGTAGCCATCATAGTGAGTGTGAAGTATTATTTCATTATGGTTTTTGATTTGCATTTCTCTTATTACAAATTGTAACTGGGATTTATTTTAATTAAGCATAGTAAGACATGCAGAAACGGAAATGATTGTCATGAAGGAAGAAGTGTGTACTCACAGATCTCTAGAAACAAGAAGGTGTGACATACCATATAGGGCCACACAGGGATGGATCAGCGTTGCTCAGTAGGCAGAGGGGGAGGAAGGGGGGTGATCATGGGCGGTCATGGCTCAGAGCATATAGTACTGGGGTTTTTGCAGGAAGGCGAGGCTGGGCAAAGTAAACATTTTAGGATTGTCTGGCTTGAATAATTCTGGGAGTGTTGGCTTTTGGGGGTGGTGTCAAGATGTCTGGTTCCTGCCCTGGGGCTGTTTAGCATAGGGGGATGGATATTGGCTTGGTGTATAAGAGTTTGATGAAGAAGATGGATGTGAAGTCTAGACTGATTGTTTTGTATGTCGAAGGCATGCTTGTAAGAGCCCTCTGTTATCTCTAGGAATTAGCTAGCCATGGGAGGGGACAGTCTCTAGGATCAAGTCTCCAAATGCTAGAGCATCAGAATACAGAAAAGAAGCAAATGTAGTCAGTACATGACGGATGTTGTATGTCTTTTCACGTGCTTCCTGGCCACTTGTATGTCTTCTGTGGAGAAATGTCTATTCAAGTGCTTTGTCCATTTTCTAATTGGATATTTTGTCTTTTTGTTGTTGAGTTGTAGGAATTTGTTGATATATTCTGGATATTAAACCCTTGTCAGATAAATATTTTCTAAATATTTTATTTCATTCTGCATTGTCTTTCCACTTATAATGTCCTTTGATGTACAAAAGTTTCTCATTTAATCTCTTTTTTTCTTTGGTCTTTTGTGCTTTTGGTTTCCTGTCTAGGAATCATTCCCAAATCCAGTGTCATGAAGATTCACCCTCTTGTAAGAGTTTTGTGGCCTAGGTCTTACATTTAAGTTGTTGATCCATATTGAGTTAATATTTATATGTGGTGTAAGGTAGAGGGTCCAATTCATTCTTTTGCCTGTGCAAATACATTTGTCCCAGCACCACTTATTGAAGAGACTAGTCTTTCCCCATTGAATGAACTTGGCACCCTTTTTGAAAATCAGTTGGCCATAGATACGTGGATTTATTTCTGAACTCAATTCTGTTCCATTGGTCTGTATGTATGTGTCTGTCTGTCTGTCTGTGCATCTATTTGTGTCAATACCACAATGTTTTGTTGACTGTAACTTTGTAGTCAGTTTTGAAATCAGGAAGTATGAGTCCTCCTATTTTGTTCGTTTTCAAGATTTGGCTACTGAGGGGTCCTTTAAATTCATTGTGTGTTTGGGGAATGGCTTTTGCCATTTCTGAAAACGTCCTTGAGATTTTTGTTGAGTGTGATTGTGTTGAATGTGTAGATTTTGCTTTGCGCAGTGTTGACATCTTAATAACGTTAAGTCTTCCTCTTTCTTACCAGGGGATGTCTTTCTATTTATTTAGGTCTAATTTCTTGGAGCAATGTTTTTTAATTGTCGGTGACAAGTCTTATACCTCCTTGGTTAAATTTATTCCCAGATAGTTTATTATTTCAGATGCTATTTGAAATATAATTGGTTTTTTAAAAAATTTTATTGGGGAATATTGGAGAACAGTGTGTTTCTCCAGGGCCCATCAGCTCCAAGTCGTTGTCTTTTAGTCTAATTGTGGCGGGCACAGCTCAGCTCCAAGACCAACAAGGTTGCTGTTTTCAATCTTTAGTTGCAGGGGGTGTAGCCCACCATCCCATGTGGGAACTGAACTGGCAACCTTGTTGTTGAGAGCTTGCGCTCTAACCAACTGAACCTGCCGCCCCTACAATTGCTTTTTAAGTTTCTTTTTATGAGTATTCATTGTTGGTGTATAGACACATAACTGATTCTTGTGTGTTGATCTTGTACCCTGTAATTTTGCTGAATTGTTTATTAGTGCTAGTAGCTTTTTTGTGGAATCTTTGAGTGTTTCTTCGTATGTAGAATCATGTCATCCATGAATAGAGACAGTTTTACTTCTATCATTCCAATTTGAATGATTTTTATTTCTTTTTCTTTGTCTAACTGCTCTGACTAGAATTTAAAATATAGTGTTGAACAGCAGTGGTGACAGCAGACATCTTTGTCTCATTCCTGATCTCGGGGGGAAAGATGTTCGGTCTCTCACCATTGTGTATGATGTCAGTTGGGTTTTTTATACATGCCTTTCTCCATGTTGAGCTGATAATTTTAAACATTTTTGTTAAATGTTTATTTTCAATTCAAATGTTATTGAATTTTACATGAACACTAATGAGGAAACATGAAAATGGTGATAAGACAGTCATGTTTCAAACCTAATACAATTGAAGAAAGATCACTCTTGTTAAAACTAGTGACTTAGGCTAGACTTCAGGTTTGAAGAAAAAGAATAAATTTATGCAGAAAATACTGAAAATAATTGTTAAAGATCCTATCAAGGATTGCAAATTTCACATCTATTCAAGGTTCTTTAGTGTTAGAGTCTCTCCACCCTCCTCCGCCATGCATCAGAGTGATTGATATTTAGCTTTTGAACATTAGACTTTTGTACTTTCGGGAAGAATTGCAGACAAGTAGAGAGTACTTCCTGTAAATCCATAGCTGGACCAAAAATTACTTCTAGTAGCACTTAATATCACATTGTTGTTCTTTTAAAGATTTGATGTTATTATAAACATTTTTTAAACATCTTTGGGGCCGGCCTGGTGGTTCAGGCGGTTAGAGCTCCATGCTCCTAACTCAGAAGGCTGCCGGTTCGATTCCCACATGGGTCAGTGGGCTCTCAACCACAAGGTTGCCAGTTCAATTCCTCGAGTCCCGCAAGGGATGGATGGTGGGCAGCGCCCCCTGCAGCTAAGATTGAACACAGCACCTTGAGCTGAGCTGCCGCTGAGCTCCCGGATGGCTCAGTTGGTTGGAGCATGTCCTGTCAACCACAAGGTTGCCGGTTCAACTCCCACAAGGGATGGTGGGCTGCGCCCCCTGCAACTAGCAACGGCAACTGGACCTGGAGCTGAGCTGCGCCCTCCACAACTAAGTCTGAAAGGACAACAACTTGAAGCTGAACCCTCCACAACTAAGATTGAAAGGACAACAACTTGACTTGGAAAAAAGTCCTGGAAGTACATACTGTTCCCCAATAAAGTCCTGTTCCCCTTAAAAAAAAAAAAAAAAAAAAGTGTATACGTTCAAAAAAGAACACAAAACATCTTTCATATATATATTAAAGTTCTAGGGCATATTTTCTTCTGGATGCAAGGTATCCTTTTGTCTGTAATTCATGTTTAGGAGTAAGTGGCATCAAAGGCAGTCAGATTACAAGTAGAGACTCGTGTAAAAATGCTTTTGTTCCCTCATCCCAAGGAGGGAAGTTTTGCTCTTTTGCTGCCTAAGTAGCAGTCTGAAAACCAGCCAGCTTCCCCTCTGACTTCAGGCAAAGGGGACATTTTTGGATTTGTACATATAGATATGAAAACTGGAAAACCCAACATACTTCCTCTTCCTTGCAGATGTCATTGAAGCAAAGGGGTGGGAAATAAAGTAAGTAATGGCCGTTATCTATAACAGTGATATAATAGATGACAAGTACCCTCTGATTACAGTCTCTTGGAAAAATATTTTAAAAGATATTTTGTGGTTACAGTTTTGCTTTCATATCCTTGCAGATTTATAGTATGACCTTGAGATTGTCTGCCTTATTTGAAGAAAAAATGAAGAAAATCTCCTCTGATTTTAAAATTGGTCAAAAATTCAATGAAAAACTTCGAAGGAGCCAGAGGTTCCAGAGACGGCAAAGTTGTAACCGTGTCAACCAGGCTAACAGAAATGTCAGGTGAATTGGTTATTGCAGCTTTGTATGCAATTCTGTAAAATTTCAGGTTTTGAAAACATGTTTGCCTTTATTATACTAAAAATTCTTAATCATTTTAGAATACAGCATATTCAGAAAAGCATAGTCTTTTTTTTTTGGCTTGAAAGCAATCTGTATTTAGAGCTGTGGCGTTGATCTGTAATTACATTAATTTATAAGCATTTAATGAAAAGCATCAATTGAAAAAACTTTATAAAAGATTATTTAAAGTGTCATTTTTTTAATAAGATTTTTTTTTTTAATTCAGAAAGTGTAAAGTGATTATTATGTATGGCCATTGAGCATTTGATTGTGTATGGGAAAATGTCCATTAGAAATAATGTATTATATTTTTACTGAAAACTAGTGGTAAAGAAGAAATAAAAAATGCAAGGTTTATTCTCTTTTATCAGCAATTTAATACTAATTTATATTCTGCCTTCTTTGACTATGTAACATATTAATACCAAATTTACAGGTTTTTTAAAGCATTGGAATGTGAAAATTGAGTTATTCAACGTTTAGTTTGTTTCCATTTGCAGTTTGAGTGTGTACTTTGCTCTTGCTGGGTGTCTTCATGACGGTTCTGGGGATTAACACTGTGCATCTCAGTTCAAAACAGCCTACTTTGGAGTAATACGATTTAATTTCTATAGATAAAAGAATTTTATTACAGCTTAGTTCCCTTCCCCTCCTTATTTGTGCTGTACTGTTGTACATATTGCATCTTTATGTTTTATGCAGTTGTCTCAAATCATTTAAGAAAACAAATACTGCTATTTAATTTACCTACGTAATTACCTTTCTCAGTGGTCTTTATTTCTTTTTATGGATTTGACTTAACCTCTGGTGTCATTTTTCAGCCTGAAGTCCTTTAGTACCGTGTTTCCCCGAAAATAAGACCTAGCCCGACAATCAGCTCTAATGCGTCTTTTGGAGCAAAAATTAATATAAGACCCGGTCTTATCTAACATAATAATAATAATACCGGGTCTTACATTAATTTTCGCTCCAAAAGACGCATTAGAGCTGATTGTCTAGGTCTTATTTTCGGGGAAACATTGTACCCAGCTTTTGTTGTTAGCATATAGTAGCAGATCTGGAGTCTGATGTTTTCCCTCATTGGTGGAGGTTGCTGCTGGCTTTGTTTTGTCAATTGACTAGACTAGTTTCTGTAGTCTGTCTTCCCTGCAGTGTTTAGTTGCTGAAGTCTGCTCCTTTTATAAAATTAAAAAAAAAAAAATTGGGGGGGGTGGCTGGCCCGGTGGCTCAGGTGGTTGGAGCACTGTGCTCCAAATGCCGAGGTCGCCGGTTCGATTCCCACATGGGCCACTGATCTGCGCCCTCTATAGCTAAGATTGTGAACAATGGTTCTCCCTGGAGCTTGGCTGCCGTGAGCAGCTGGAGGTCGGCGTGAGCAGCCGGAGGTCAGCGTGAGCTACCGAGGGCTGCTGTGTGCTGCCGTGGGCTACTGTGTGCCGCCAAGAGTGACCGGTGGCCAGCGTGAGTGGCCGGCAGCCGGCAAGAGCTGCCTTGAGCTGCTGTGAGTGGCCAACCTATGACTGGCGACCGTTGGCCTCAGCGGGGGTGGGGGCTCATAACACCAGCATGGGCCAGAGAGCTGTGTCCTACACAACTAGACTGAGAAACAATGGCTTGAACCGGAGTCGGGGGGCTGGGGGGAGATGGAAGAAGGGAAAAAAATTTTTTTTTCTCGATCCTGTTTCTCTAGATGTCTTTGCTGGCTCAGCATAGTTCAGTGGTCAGCAACTTGTCCTTAAACACTTTTAAGTAAGGCTTCCACTGTTTTCTGAAGGGGTCTCTGTGTGAGGTAGGCAGACCTCAATCTTTGCTTCTATTTTATCAGACATACGAGTCTCAAGGTCGGCCAAGGATGACTAATAAATAATAATTGAGTTCTCTCTAGTCTTTCTTGAATATGTATGTAAACCCCTCCATCCCCAGGAAGATGTTTCAAAGACTCGAAGATGGTCTCAATCCCTAAATCTTCCTTTTAGGTTTCTGGCTGAATTCTTTCTTGCTGTAACCATTATATTTCCAGCAATATGTTAAGTGGCCTTGAGCATGTACCTTTCCTGTGGGTCTGCCATATCAGGGCAGCTCCCTCCCCTGCTAATCCCGGTCCTCAGGGTGGCAGGCCACAGTATTGGGGGCGTGTATGTGACTGCGGGGAGCCTCAAGTTAAAACGCCAAAGACGCCACAGGTTTTATTTAGATTCAGACTTTTTTCTTGAATAACACTTTTTAGTTTGTCATATGCCTTTAATTACTTTCCAGAGTTCTGAAATGATTGTTTTGGATTATTTTGTCAGCCTTATTTTTTGCTTTTTGGGTGAGATGATTTGCTGAGGTCCTCATTGCATCCCTGTTCCCCATGTTTAGAATAACAGAGCCTCATTGGAATAGATAAACATACTCATTAGGTAAAAGACCTGTTCAGCTGCTTTGCAACCTGTGATTCAAGAACGTGTGTTACACAGTCCTATGTGAGTCCTCCCTACCCCACCGCTTTTTTCTAACTTTTCATTTTGAAATAATTTCAGAATTACAGAAAAGTGGAAAAATAATTCAAAGAACTGTATACTCTGTTTGGATACACCAGTTGCTCACTTTGTGCCACATTTGCTTTTTTTTTTTTTTTTTTTTGGCTTTATCATTCTGGTAACATTTTTTTCTTTTAAATCAGTCAAAAGAATATTTTTGATGTCATTCTTCTTTTCCCTAAATACTTGGTGTAGACTTGCTAAGAACAAGGTTCTAACCGCACCCAATTTGTACTTCTGTAGTTGACTCAATAATGTCAAAGCAAAATTTTTTTTTCCTAATCTAGATCATACATTGCATTTAGTCAGTATGTCTCTTTCTTTAATCTCTTTTAATCTGGAATTTTATTTTCAACCTTTGTTGTCTTCTTTTTTTTATTTTATTGGGGAACAATGTGTTTCTCCAGGCCCATCAGTCGTTGTCCTTCAATATAGTTGTGGAGGGCGCAGCTCAGCTCCAAGTCCAGTCGCTGTTTTCTGTCTTACTTGCAGGGGGCACAGCCCACCATCCCATGTGGGAATTGAACCGGCAACTCTGAACCAACTGAGACATCCGGTCGCCCAACGTTTGTCTTCTTGATTGACATTTCTTAACACTGTGGATCATTTATTTTATAAAATGTTCCTCAGTTTAGGTTTCTCTGTTATTGTATAAGGTTTTAACTATTTTTGTTTGTTTTTTAAAACTACTTTCTCTTTGAATCAAGAGTCTAACAGTTCAGAAGAACATAGAAAAAAAAAGGGAGTTTTCACCCTTATATTACCAGCTTGTCTGCTGTTAAAAATTAAGTGTGTGATAAGTTTAAGCATGTGATTATTTTTTTGTGTGTTTACTGGTCTGCCCTCTAGTTGATATTAATGGAAGTTAAAATTTTGACATAACAAGCTTGAATTTTTTTGATTATGACAAATGATTACTGGTTTAAAGAATTGTGGTTTTCTTTTAGCTCAAATGCCTTAGATACTCCTAAAAAGCCAGTTTGTCTTTTTATTTTTAAGGAAAATAGGATTATCTCAAAAGGAATATTACCCAGATCTTTAATGTAAAGATTATCTTGTTTTAAACTGGCACTATTTTCCACCATAATCCATGGCTCCGGGGTCAAACGTGGTGAACTGGTACTTAGTTGTGAATAGTCGCTTCTCTGTCCTTTCTGTTTAGGTTTTGTTGATTTCTCCTCTTAATTTTATACTGTGTTTAGAAACATAAATAGACTAGAGAGAAAGTTGGTCATAGTGAGACTCAGATTCATAACGTGAACAAATGCCTGTATTAAAGCGTTGGCTCCCCTTAGCATTTAATCCAAAGAACCTAAGGTTTTCAGTATGATTTTCTGTAACTCTGTTACTTGGATCATTTGTTCATTACTCCAGTTTGGAATAAAACAATTTCAAATTTCGAGTAAGAGGGTATTAACAGTAATCCATACCAGCAAAAGGTGTTAATACTGAATATTTCAATGTTTTGATCTAAACTTATTCTCAGATTAAGTAATAATACATTTTTATTTAGGCATTTTCTGTTTTATTAAATATTGTTTCTTTTGTTTATATCTTTGACCAGAAATGTCAAACAGAAGCGTTTAAAATCTCAGACGAGAGTAATTCCTGAGTTGGTAGGTTCCCCCACCCAGTCTACCTCAAGTCGGGCAGCTTATTCTGCAAGCCGCAGGAGGAGTGCTAGTGTGTCTTCGGGTGGTACTTCTTCTAGTGACTCGTCAGATTCAACAGGATCATCAGAAAGAACGAGGAGAAATAGGCCCGTCACTGTGACCAATGGTTCTACATTATCTGGTGAGATGTAGTAGAACGTTGCTCTTCAACTGTTGAGTGTTCACGTGTGTACCACTGCTAGTCAACATGGGTTTAGAGGAAGGCCCACCTAAGCATGGCCTTTACACGCAAGGTATTTACAGTGCAACGTAAGGGACGAAAACAACAAGAACGGACTATTCGAATATGTTTGATAAGTACTGTTCTTAGCAAATGGTACAGCCACATTTTGTGCAAATTTGAATGCTCTGTATTTTAAATAATACATAAATGTCAACTTTATGTGCAAAATTTGACGTTTTCATATTTTTCTAAATTAAAAAAATGGCATGGTAATGATGTAAGTTTAAAGCTGATGACCTAGTAAATTTTACCCTCTTTAGAATGTTACTGTCATTTGGTAGTGTGATGGCAATCAGATGATGCTAATCCTTTGTTAGCACTGTGTGAATGAGGCTGTGCTGTTTTATGTTTTTCGGTATTGCTCTGCGTGCTTTTGGTGACTTACGAGGATAGTATAATAATTACTGTTGTAATTTAAAATAATAGAATCAAACGGGTAGAGTGCAGCTACGTTTGAGAGACTAGCAAGCCTTGCTGGAGTTTGGATTACTTGATTGCATCTCTTGTTGAGGAAGGGAATCACATGATGAATTCTGTCTCAGGAAGAGGCTCAATTTGTCAGTGATGTTCAGGGAGGGGGAAGAATCTGGACACAGTCAGCGTGCTGGGTGGCGGAATAGAGTAGGAACAGTCAAAGCGGGCAAAGGAAGAAGCACAGTTTGGTGACTTATATCCGTCTATCACAGCCACTTCCTTCTCTCACGTGGAGTTGGGTTGTGTTATGGAGTAAAATTTTGTTTTTTTGTCTTATAGCAGTATGTTCCCACTCATTTTGATGACGTTTTCATTCTGTGATAGTCATGTAAGAAGTGAGTGTGAAGGAAGGAGCAGGAAATGTGGGTATCCTGTCTTGTGCTCACACTGGGGTGTGCACCTTTTTATGGGGAGTAGTGGGAGCAGTGACCTGTACTATTTAACTTATTTATCTCACTTTTTCCACTTTTTTTTTTTTTAGCACGTAGAAATGACCTTCTGTCAGCTGAAAGCATGTGTGGTACTATGCTGTTAGGAAGGGCTCCTAGAGAGACACTTCAGAGTATGTCTACTGAAATGCTAGCCTTGAAATGGTAGTGCCTTTTCTTTAGGAAACGTGTTTCATATAACAGATGAGAGTGGATAGTGGAGCTAATTAAATTTTTAAGTGGAGGTTTGTTTATTAAATACATAAACTGTATTGTCTGAATCCAAACTAGGATTGATATGTTACTTTCAGAAATAAGAGAACTTGATTCAGAATGCTGATTACGTACCTTTTAGTACCAAATTTTTTTTCAGCTCTTCTTTGGAACAATTTTTAAAAATATACTCTAAAGTATTTTGAGAATCTGATTGAAGTCTTTTGTTATGAAATAACTGCTTTGTGTGTAAAGATAGGAGAATATATGTAACGAACTGTTGCTGTTTTATTTTTCTTAGACAGGGAAATGGAAGATTCCTTAGGTACCTCTTCGTCATCTTCAGCTTCACATAGTTCCGAGGAAAGCAAAGAGAGTTCAAGAGCTCGTGAACCCTCCTTACGTGGTAGGCTGGCGAGAAGCAGCAATCTCAGGGTGACCAGAACCAGAGCTGCTCAGAGAAAAACTGGTGAGAGACTCTCAGTGGTGCTTTGGAGGAATGTGTACCAAGAGAATCCAAGAGCTAAACGTCGAATGGTTTATTGACTTAATGCATTTACATATGATTAAATGTCCTTTAGGCTTTTCTTTAAAAAAATTGAGGTGTAATTGACATATAACATTACGTTAGTTTCAGGTGTACAGCATAATGATTTGATATTTGTATACATTGAGAAATGACCGCAAGTCTAGTTATCATCCATCACCATATATAGTTTTAAAACTTTAGTTTTTTTTCTTGTGATGAGGACTTTTAAGATCTGCTCTCTTAGCAATTTTCAAGTATGCAACACAGTATTACTTACAGTCACCATGTCATATATTACACCCCCATGATGTATTTATTATGTAACTAGAAGTTGGTACCGTTTGACCACTTCATCCAATTTGCCCCCCCTCCCTTCCCTGCCCCCTCCTCCCCGGGCAATCTATTCTCTGTAGGTATGAGCTTGGTTTTGTTATTTTCCTTTTTGGATTACATATATGAGATCATACAGTATTTGTTTTTCCCTTACTTATTTCACTTAGCATAATGCCCTCAAGGTCCCTCCGTGTTGTTGCAAATGGCAAGATTCCATTCCTATAACTAATGAGTAATAGTCCATTGTATATACACTCCATGTCTTATTCATCCATTTATCTATTGGTAGACACTTGTTTCTGTATCTTGACTATTTTAACTAATGCTGCTCTGAGCATGGGCATGCATAGATCTTTTGGAATTAATTGTTTTGGGTTTTTTTCGGATAAATACCCAAAAGTGGAATAGCTGGATTATAAGGTAATTCTATTTTTAAATTTTTGCAGAACCTCCATACTGTTTTCTATAGTGGCTGCACCAATTTACATTCCCACCAACATGTACAAGGGTTCCCTTTTCTCCATATCCTTGCCAGCATTTGTTATTTCTTGTCTTTTTGATAATAGCCATTCTAACAGGTGTGAAGTGGTATCTTACCGTGGTTTTGATTTGCGTTTTCCTAATGATTATTGATGTTGAGCGTCTTTTCCTGTACATGTTGGCCATTTGTATATCTTCTTTGGAAAAATTTCTATTTGGATCCTCTGCCCATTTTTCAGTTGGATTGGTTTCATGCTATTCAGTTGTATGAGTTCATTACATATTTTGGATATTATTAACCCTTATTGGATATATGATTTGCATATATTTTCTCCCATTCAGTAGGTTACGTTTTCACTTTGTCGATGATTTCCTTTGCTGTGCAGAAGCTTTGTAGTTTGATAATTTAGTCCCACTTGTTTATTTTTGCTTCTGTTGCCTTTGCTTTGGAGTCAGATCCAAAAACTCATCACCAAGGCCAATGTCAAGGGGCTTACCCCCTCTGTTTCTAGGAGTTTTATGCTTTCAGGTCTCACATTCAAATCTTTAATCCATTTTGAGTTATGATTTTTGCGTGGGGTGTAAGTTAATAGTCTAGTTTGTTCTTTCGCATATGGCTGTCCAGTTTTCCCAGCACCATTTTTTGAGGAATCTGTCCCTTCCCCATTGTATATTCTTTCCTTCTTTGTCATAAATTTATTGACCACATATGTGCAGGTTTATTTCTTGGCTGTCTATTCTGTTCCATCCTTTAGGCCTTTTACATTTAGAAAGGGAATTATTTTGGCAGTAAAAAATAAGGAACATCAGTACTAAAATAATAAAGTCATTAAAAACATGTTGAAATAAGGAAGACCTTGCTAATCTTACTGTTACTTTATTTTTAGGTCCAGTTTCTTTAGAAAATGGATGTGGCAGAAAAGCCACTCGAAAGAGAGTCTATTTAAGTGACTCTGATAACAATTCATTGGAGACTGGCGAAAGGCGAAAAGCCAGAGCTGGAAATAACAGGAAAGTTCTACGAAAGTGTGCTGCTGTGGCTGCCAATAAGATAAAGCTAATGAGTGACGCAGAGGAGAATTCTAGCTCTGAAAGTGTCTGTTCCGGCCGTAAGTTGCCTCACCGGAATGCTTCTGCTGTAGCTAGAAAAAAGTTACTACATAATTCTGAAGATGATCAGAGCTTAAAATCAGAAATTGAAGAAGAGGAGCTAAAACACCAAAATCAACCATCACCCGTGTCCAATTCTCATGCTGCCCAGAACGCTGACAGTGACTCTGAAAATGGAGTTTCAGAGTCAGAAAGTGATTTGCAGGTAGTCCGGAAAGGTTGGCATGCTAATGGTTACAAGTCCCACACTCCAACTTCTAAAACAAAATTTCTTAAAATAGAGTCTTCTGAAGATGACTCTAAAAGTCATGGTTCGGATAATGGACATCACAGAACTGCTGGCCCATCAACATCTGGGCAGAAACAGCAGGCAGAAAACATCTCAGAGGAAAAGGAGGAAGCAGATTCTGAACCGAGAAAGTATGCTGGTAGGAAATACAACACAGGTCGCAAGAATGCAACTTTCCTTAAAAAAGCAAAGATCGTCAGTGATTCAGAGGACTCTGAATCCGAAGAAGGTAGAGAAGATGGTGAATGTCACAGAATGGAAACAAGCCAAATTTCAGGAAATTTGAAGTGTGACCCTGTTGCCGGGTCTCAGTGTTTCTCAGATCACATATCTGAAACTGATTTGGATTCAGATGATGATAAAACAAAAGAAAAAGCAAACAATTTTATGAAAGGTAATTCAAAACATTTCACTGATTTATTCTCATTGTTTTTCTTTCCCGTGAAATTTCTTGCCAGATGTCCCTCCATGCCGGGCCTTGTCCATCATTCTCTCTGTGTGTCCTTCCTATCCCTACGTGCATGCATAACTTTTGGTCCAGTGGTACATTTGGTTTTCTTCAAGTAACAGGCAGTCTTGGCCTTAACTATTGCTCTTAAAGATGTCATTTTTTGTATTGGGGATGGGGATATAGTGTTGACTGTGGATTTAAGAAAAGCAGGGGGCAAGCACATTTTTAAACGGTGGTAATGATAGTTTGAGAAGAGGAAAGAAAAGGGTAGAACTGCTTGAAAGGAGTGTGGTAAGTAATAACAGCAGCTAACAGAACAGTTACTGAGCTATTTCTGTGTATCAGGAAGTTTTTCTAAATGCTTTATGTTTATTAATCAGTTTAGTCTTCGTATCTTTTAAGAGATAGGTACTATTACTATTATTGTCCATTTTACTGATAACTCTGGAGCATGGAGAGGTGAAATAACTTGCTTAATTAAGATTGTAGTCCTGGTAAATGGGGTTGATGAAAAACATTAAGGAGCAGGAGGCAAAGTAGGTGATGTGATTGGAGCTTGTGAAGTTAAGGAGAGTTTCAGGGAGGTTGAGAGTAAGTGGTTAGTTCCCATACCTTAGTGCAGTGGTAGCTTAGTCTGTATTCATGTAAATAAAATCTTTTAGTGTCAGGTGTTTTGTGTATGTAGATAGTAAGGCAAGGGATGGCACTGATGGGAGTATGTTATACTTTGAATGGTGCTGAGGCCAAAAAAGTCAGTGCTCCAAAGTGTTAAGAGCCCATCCCACTCACTGCCATCCTCCTTCCAAGTTAATAAGAATGAAGAATTCTGGGTGAAGTTGTTTAAAATATTGAACATTTAATTCCTTTAGATTTACTGTTCTATCAAAGATTAAAAGAATACTCTTAATTTTTAGATTCTGCATCACAAGACCATGGACACAGCAGAAAATTTTCCAGGAAAAGGGTCTGTTCCAGTGACTCAGACAGCAATTCCAAGGAGGTTAAGAAGGCATCAAAACCCAAAACGGGTCTCATAAGGATTCCTCGAAGATGTGCAGCCACTGCGGCCAGTAAGACAGAGCTCAGGAGTGCTGTGGGAGATGTTAGTTTAGGAAATGTGTGTACTACAAGCAAAACTGGAAGGAAGAAGCTCCTCCGTTCTGCATGTCCTGCAGCTGAGAAGAATGTGAGTGATTCTGAGGGAGCTGTAAACTGTGAAGTGCCAGGTGAACAGGACGCCTGTGAAGGGGAGCCCCCCGGCGCTGAGTCAGAGGGCAGTACCAAGAGCAGGAAGCAGGAAGTCCCCCAGTCTCCAAGTGGGGACTCAGACTCTGAAGGTGCGTCGGATTCCGCGCCCCAGAGCAGACCTACCAGGCAGACCAGTAAGCACAGAACAAATGTTGCACCTTTGAGAACGAAAAATTCCTTGATTGGGTCTTCAGAGGAAGATTCAAAAAGCCATATTCCAGGGGGTGATGAGGTTGATAGAAAATTTTCTTCTGAGTCAACCTTGGCACAAAAAGCTACTGCAGAGCAGAACTTTGAAGAGGAACTGAATTATGGGCTGCGCAGGTGGAATGGCAAAAGACTCAGGACCTATGGGAAGGCTCCTTTCAGTAAGACCACAGTGATGGAGGACTCACAGGAAGCGGCCAAGACAGAAAGGAAAAGGAAGAGGCTGCACCCTGAATTGGAAAATGTGAAAATTTCGGAAACAACAGGGGATTCAAAGTGTGGACCTGACACTAGTCCTAAATCTGATTCAGATTTGGGATCTGTAACTGAGTCAGATGTTGACTCTGCTGATGAGACAAAAACCAAAAAGAGGAAAATGAGAGGAAAAGCAAAAGTAGTTAGAAAAGGTAAAACTTTTCCAGCTAACATACCTAAAACTGTGAGGCAACAAACACAAAGCAAGCGCCCCCGGTTAAATGTGGACGACCATGAGTGGGAGGATTTGGACTATGCAAAATCCAAGAGAGTTCTTCGCCGTTCAAAAATAAAAACGAGAAATCAGGGTAGAAGGACCGTGAGATACCATGATGGGGATGATGATAGAAGCTTAGAAAATGTGTTAGATTTTGATGATCGCACCTTATGACCTTGAGGGAAACCAGTTCATTTAAAGAGGAAGTGGACTGGAATTTATGGTGAAAGTTGGCTATTGAAATTATTTTTTTGTCCTACAATTCAGGGAATATATTTATATTTTTCTATGAAAAGTTATGAATGTGACTAAATCATGACTGTTATTTTTGTTTGCACTTGCTTGCCCTTGTAGCAGCATTCAGCACAGGTGCCAAACTATGCTTCATTTTGGGGGCAGATCTACTTTGACAGTATTTAACTACAGAGAGCAAGAGTCTGAAATGTGTTTAACACTAGACACCCTGGTTGTGAAACCAGTGAGCATTACCTTCCTGGTAGCAAGTGCCATGCAGCTGCTTTCTGAATTCATGAAGAGGTGGTAGTTTCTAAGCCCTGTCCTATTGTAGTGGAACAATTTCACATGACCTATGTTTACAGACTTGTCATAAATATTATGTGCATACTGACATTACAATCATGGGAAGTGTAACCATGATTAGTAGGCAAGGTACCTACCACTTTTTATTTTTCTTTCCCTGGCTACTTGAGTAGAATGCATTATACAAGATTTGGTCATTTTCATTACAATTGTTTCCAGTTTTCTTTCCAAATGCTATTGGGTCTGTCTGTCTGTCTCTCTGTCTCTGTCTGTCTCTGCCTCTGCCTCTCTCTCTCTCTCTCTCTCTCTCTCTAAGGAAAATATCATCACTTTTATTTTATAAACTTGAATTTATAAAGTGCTGGTAAATTATTTTTTTTAATGTTTTGATTGTACGTTTTAAACCTCTAAGGCCAGACCATAGTCCTAGCATTTTTCTTTAAAATTGTGCACTAACAAAATGCTATATAATTTGTCTTTCCAAGACCTCCTGGTTTCCATGGACAGGATTTAACCAAACTCTTGTCTTCCATAGTCTTACTCTGTGAAATAGAGGAGTTTGTGTGCCTTAGATTTAGGAAAAGTTTGTTCTTTAATAGCATGTACAGGGCTAAGAGAGTATTTAAATTATTTGTAGTTCCCCCGTTTTTATTGAAATCGTAGGGTTGAGTTTTGTTAAGTGTGCAATCACCAATCTCATCTACATAGGAAAATAGTGAAATGTTATTCTCCATCTCTCTGGTTTTACTGCTGCCATGTGCAATCCCAGGCATTCTTTGCTGGGGCAACTAAGTGTATCTTTATTAGTGACCTCCAGTTTAAATCTGTTTTATGGAAAAATAATTTTGAAATACATTTAAAGTGGAACTTTTATCACATCAAGTACCATAGTACACTTATTTTCTCGAGCCAAATATTTTTACTTGATAGGTTGTGCTACTCCGAACAGTATAGGTGGCCATTCCTAGCTTGTTTGTGCCTGAAGATGGACTTGATTCAAATGGTTTACATATTTTGTAGCTAAGGGGTATGTTACAGTACTCCACCTTTGTTATTTATTGGCCCTATTTGATTTCAGACAAAATTCACCCTTTTCTCCTGTGTATCCTTAAAGTGGCAGATACGGAAAAGCATCAGACTCTGGTAGCAGTGTTAGAGAATGTTGTTAAGTGTTGTTTTTAATTATCTGTTCCATTTGACATGGTAGGAGGTATTTTCTCTTTCTGCTCTGATGTAAGGGGAAGGATATCTTTGGACATTACCAACTGAAACAGGTGGGATACCTGCCTGTCCTTTGGTTGTTTAGAGAGCCATCACCACTTCAAACCTGATGCTTTTCTTCGCAGTGCTTGTATTCAGTGTGTAGTAGACAGTTTGGTGCAGGATGATTGGCCTGGACTATTGACCTGAAAAAATTAATGGAATGCCCTTTACTATTTTCCTCATTTTAATGGTGATAGATGTCATATCCATTAATTTATTTAAACTCTTATTAAGCTTCTCCGTTTTCTAGCTATTCTCAGGGTTATACCTCCATGTTTACCATCATTTGCAAAAAGGTACCCAAAAAATCCATAAATAAATATGAAATACACTCAAATACATAAATTCTTTTGGTAAAAATGATACTTTGATCATTTAGCCTTGATCAGTAGAACTAATCTTATCTTTTGGACTGAATTAACTCGTCATTGATTGGCTGGTCAACTAATTACTAATTTTTCATTTTTCCAAAGTGGTTAGATCCTTGTTTATAGGAGTATTCTGGTTTCATCTGAAAAAACAAGAATTGGGCTGGTGGCTTTGAAAGCATGGCTGACAATGATAGCATTCTCAAGCTCTGAAGTAAAATGAAGGGATTAGAGAGAATTGTTTTTATGGGTCTTTTTGGTCATGGTGCTATTTCTAAGGTTCACTTTGAATATGTGACACACACACTCCTACGTACTTTAAGGGAAATTAATAAATAATACATAGTTCAAATGTTTACACTGAGCGCTAAAACGTTTGACTTTTTTTTCCTACTTCTTTTTACCCAAAATGCGCAGGGATATAATGCACAGATGTACTTTAATTTGTTCAGGATCAGTGTGTATTTTTCTTGTGAGAAAACATAAAAGGTTACAAATTGAATGTGAACTGATCCAGAAGTAAGTGCTATAGCTCTCCATTGCACTTGAAGTTACTTAATGGTATATGAAAAAGAAAGACTACTGTGGTTGTTGTGTATGTCCAGAGTCCTATGATTTTATTCATTTATGGTTTGAAAAAAAGTTTGAGATGTTTAGATTTGATTTTTGATTTCTTTCAAAGACTAATTTTACCAAGCCTATTAAGAAAAAAGATTTCAAACATTTAAAAAATAGGTAAGGTTTTACAAGCATCTTTTTTTTATATCCTATTTATTTAAAAATAGGGTATTTCTGACAATGTGTAGTAACTTCTGAATAAAAGGAAAAGTTTATCCCATTTTCAGATAATTCCTAGGGTGAGTGTTCTCCCTTTTTTATTTTAGGGGAAAATCTCTGATTAAATCCTTTCTCAGTTTGGTAATCCTTTGGAAGGAAGATAAAGCAGTTAAAACAAGTTTCTTTCCAATAGTAGAGTGTTGTGCCTGAAAAGGGAATTAGTTTTATAATAAGGAAATGGGGGGAAAGGACTTGTTTTGGGAAAAAGCACTTCAAAATGTCGAAATGGGAATGGGAAAAGGAGACATAAACCAATGAAAAGACCATCTGAGGTCACTACTGTCCAGAAATAAGGAGCGACGTCAGCACATCCTGCGCGCGACATTGGCTGATGACATCTTAAGTAAAATTCTTATTTAGAATAACGTCCATACTACGTTTCCTGTCTCTCTTCTAGCCTGTTTTTCTTTATAATAATCAGAACACAAAATTTATTAACTTCACGGTATAGTTTTAAAAACTAAACTGAAAGGATTTTAATCTCTTCTGTTGGTACAAATTGAATTTGATAATACCACCTGAAAAGTGAGAGGTTTGTATATCAGAATGCAAGAACATTGTTAAAGGTGCATACAGTATTTTTGTTTTTCCTTTCTACTCAATTGTATTGATATTTCGAGTAATTTGTAAATGGTTAGAAAAGGTCTTTTTGCCTTGCCCCTTGTTATCGGTGAAATACCAGCTCCATTCTCTTCATCGATGAGTCAATATATTTACTTTATCAGGCATCTTACAGTTGACACCAAATATTTCAGTTGTCTTAAACTGTATGGAGATTATAGTAGAGTTATTCTAATATGATGGAGTACAAAGCGCCTTCACTGTAGAAGAAATTTTCGTCTGTTAAGTTATACTTCTCATTTCTGCTGTGGATACCAGGGAATAATAAAGCAGAAACCCTAAGAAATTGCAACTTAACAGTCTAAAGACTGTCTCTTATTTTAGTATTTGGGAACAAAGACCAAACAAATTTGTTAAAGCTAGGGAGAAAATGGAGCATTGTGGAAAAGTCGAGTCCAACTAGATGAATAAATGCTAATCTTGCTTACAGCTCACATTGTGAATCAAAGAATTGAAGTGTAAAGAGTAAAATGATGAGGGCTGTTTTGCCTCTTCTCACATTTAAAGAGTATTTTTATAGTCATTTTTTAAAATTATAGATGTTGCCTAAGGAAGGATACATGGGGATTCTCAAAGTTAAGGGGCATTTTTACCAGTCACTCATAATCTGCTAAGCGTGTTCCTGCTACATTGTTAATGTGGTAGAAAAATACCAGGGCTCTTACTTGATGTCTCCTCGAGGATTGCCCTTCTGAAATTGATGGAGGGAGGTAAGGGAGGGGCAGTCACATTTCAGTCCTACAGGTGTGTAGGCTGTCTTTGGCAGCAGGACACTAACTATAGACTATATCTATTTGTTAAGACTCATTCATTCAATAATATCAGTGTTACAGATGCTTTTCTGGTCATACTTTAGTTTTTAACTTAATTTTAAGGTAAGTTTTATCATTTATTAAAACCTTTCATGGGAAATTGGGCTGTAAAGAGAAAGGCATTCTCACTGATCAAATTGAAATAAGGTGACCAATTACAGACTTTTGACTGCAGCAACTAACCTGCTGGCCCCACAAGGAAAACATTTAGAAATTATGACCTTTTTCAATCAGTGGTTAAAGGAGTCTTTAATTGTTTACTCTGTTGAAGTTGATACGTATTTACTGCTTGGACTGTACATTCACTTCACCAGTACAATTGTTATCATTTTCCTGGAGCCTGTCAAAGGGGCAAATCTTTAATTTCCCATCCCACACAAGGTCTCTAACTTTCTAAATTAACTCGTTACCGTAGCTGAGTCTTCACATTTTCATCTAGGATCCAGTTTTTAGTCAGTTACTAACTAAAATAGCAAGAGTACAATCAATTTCAGAAGGCTTTTTCTCTCCATCCCCGCCTCCTTTTTAAAACTACTTCAAGCCTCCTCGCTGGTTAATTCTGTAAGTTCTGCTTCTGTCAAGTAGATTCGAATCCAGTATTTACTTCTGATGCTTTATCCTGCCTATGATAGTTTGAAATGCTCTGAGATATCTCAAGTTCATTAAGTATAAGATCTCTTTCATACTTCATAGAGCTTTCATCAGATTTTTAGAAAAAAATTACAGTAGTGATCACAAATCTTGGGAGAATCATGAATTACCAGTTAACGTTCCTGGGGATGAGAGAGCTGTAGGTGCGAAACAAAACAATCCAAGGTTCTGTGGTGCCCTCTTTGAGTGTATTGCAGACATAAGTTCAGCTATCCAACCATAAGAATGACCAAAGTAGTGACGAACAACTAGATTACGAATTATTTCTGACAGTCTCTTGACTTGATGTTGCTATACTGTAGAAGCTGATTTCTCGGTGTTACCAACTTCCCCTAGAAAAGATAATAAGTGAAACCGAAACAATTACAGAAAACAGTATTCTCCAGTCATTCTCTAAAGAAACTTACCAGTTTATGGGATCCTTTTGGAAACTTAATTTTTAGGAGTGATGAAGAGCAATGAGAAGTGCTATTTGCTTCCTGAGTCTGGGTCATTTCATTATACCAGTGAAGGGCAGACAATGAAGAAAGAACATCTCAAATCAGCTCTGATCAAGGCTTCTTGAGACATGATTTGTAACTAAAAAGGTTTCCCTTCTATTATGGAATCGATTTATCCACCAACTACAGCAAGCAATAATGTCAGTACTTAAAAAATATTTGAAATAAACTAGTACATTGTTTACATTTTAATTGAGGCATTCTTTTATCTCTCCATTCTCAAACTTGTTAATGCTCCAATTAAAATGCTGCTGAGATTAAAATTTCTTTACACTTCTACAGCAGTGATGTGTAGTTTACTTTGGATTTAGGAAAACAGTTTTGTATCATGAAGTACCAATGGGAATATGAATAATCCTTAATACATAGAAACTAGAGATTTACTGCTTCCAATCAAAACTAGTGTCTGCATCCAAGTTTCTGATCACCACAGACCATCTTAGAATACACAGTGATCTGAGTTGTAATTTAAAGTGGCTACCTAGGTAGGGTGACCTAGTACCTTTGCAGATGGAAGTTTTTATTCTGATTAGGTTTTTGCCACACCCAGAAGGGGGATCATTCATAGGAAGACAACAATGCCTCAAGCACTTGGTAACTTCAACACACGTGACTGACCCAAGACCATCTGAGACAGTAGGACTGGTGGGGTTGTCCTGACTCAATGTTAAGTGACACAAATACCTATACTGTTAAGAGTAGCAGCCGCCAACATTTTTAAGCTTGTACACTAACGTAGAGATTGGACTTCTCTCTAACTCTGAATTATCCTGTATATATTTCTAAAAACTGTAGTTTTCCAAAGAGAATAAAGCACTTTATAATTTACGAAGTTCTCAGTAATAAAATTAACACTGACGTGTTTTTTTTTAATACCCCATAGTCACTCTTCTGTCTTCCTCAGATTCTGTTTTTGTCTTTATTCTGTGAAATTTTATGTTCTAGCACTTCAGAGAGAGTTTTATCAAGTTGGAGTTGCTGTATGCAGTGTAATGCCTTCCCATATTCTCCCCCTTCTGGACGTAGTTATTTAAAAGTTATTTAAAATTCAACTTTCCTTCAGGTATTTTTAAATGCCTACTTAGAGTTTCTTCTGTAGAATCTCAACTGTTTCCCGTTATTTTGGATTACAAATAACCATTTACTAAAATGTGTTAGTATTTATTTACTAGGTTCCTAAATTGTCCGTGTTGGGTACTTCCATCACTACACCACAAAGGAATTAATTGCTGCAACTTAAATCATTTTGTCCCACAAGACTTAGTTGTAATAGGATTTTATCTGGATGGTGAACTGGTGTTCAACTGGGTATGTTGTTGGGAGTGAACCACTTGTCTGTTTTTAATGCTTTTTCAACATGCAAATGGATGCAGCTAGTTGGGTGATACCAGTATAGCCTTAACCTACCATAAGTACAAATTTCACCTTAATTTTGTTATGTATTCTTAAAAGCTATTTTTCACTTACCTGTTGTAGCATATTAATATATATTCTCTCTTTTGCCTAACACTGATTTAATGTGCTAAAGATTGACTTTGGATCTAGGTTTGGTTTGTAGAGACTAATGTTCATAATTTTGAAATTCCCAAGAAAAAAATTCTTTGAAGTGGTGAAAACACTGCACTTAAGCCACTGCCTCAACTTCATGTGCGTGTAAGGAGGGCAGGTATGCTGCCTGGGCGCTGCTGGGATGACCCGCATAGCCTGCTAAAGCGCCGTTTTTGCAATGCCTGGTGACTGATGTGGAACAAACCATGTTTAGAAATAGAATTTCACAGGAAAGGCATGTGAATCACATAACTGCAAAAGGGACTGATGCATTTGTGGAGGGTTTCGTTGAGTAAAGTAGTTCCTAACTCATTAGGGGAGACCTTTTAGGGGAGAGCACAGGCATGTCTTTGAAATGAGTTTCATAGACCGAAGGTAAAATACGAAAGCCTTTCCATTTGAGGGCAGCTTTCTCGTAATTCTCACTCTGCTATTAACATGTCAATTCAAAGAAGCCGTTGTCACCTGTGCCCCTCTGCCCGTGGTGACGGGAGGGCAAACATCTCCATTCACAAAAGGGAAAACTGAGGTTGGTAGTTGGTATTACGCTTTCATTGCTACCGAATAATAGCGAGCGTTACTTGATAGCTGACGAAAAGCCCAAAAAACTATCTTCTAGTCCGTAGTGAAAAGGCTGTAGAGGGAGTCAGTTCTCCAGATGTCCAGTGTGCTGCTTTTTTGATGTACACCTGTCCTAATGGACTGCTGAATGTCTGGAAACTTGAGAAGGGTCCTACAGAGTCACCCCTAGCAAGATTTGCGTGCTTTTAAGACCGTTTGCAATGGTTTGATTGTTAAAACGACTTCAAGGCTACATGGCCAACAGATAAGGCCTAACATTCAGGGCCTAGTGAACTTCAGTTGCGTTTTATCAAAAAACACTTCTGTCCTAGAAGAGTACGAATTCATGTTGTGTTTGAAATTTGCAAACCTGGCTTTGAGTCCACCTAAATTAAATTGAGGCGTCTCAGGACGACTCCTCAAGCTGCCCTGGGACAATCGCCCATCTGCAAAGAGGGCCTGCCTTTCCCCAGGGCTTTTTGACCGCCCTTTTGTCTGGTGGATCTTCACATTTCCTAGCTCCCGGCTGCAATGACACTTTCCTCAAAGGAAGCCTCCCTTGCCCCTTACATTAGGTTTGGTTTCTAGAATATGTTCTCACAGCACCCTGCACTTCTTAGTTCCTTACAGCAACTGTACTTACCGTGTAGAATTAGTTTCTTTTTCAATCTTTATCCTTATCGTCTCTGCCCAGCACATAACCTAGCTCAGAAAATATTTGAATAATATTGAAACTAGGATTTACCAATTCCAGTTACATAAAATGGTCAAATATTTGAAAAAGAAAAATGAATCTAGGATTAAAACTGGATTTCAGTTCTATAAAACCAATATACAACTCCCTTTTTTATCTACTAGTTTCCAATTGAATGTTTTTTTGACTGAAATACTGGTGTTAGAATTAAAACCTCAGCAAGGATCTTGAGGCAGAGCTGATGCTGTGCCGTCCTGGTTACGGTGGCATTTCCTCCTCGTTTAGGTGCTGGAAAACTTATTTCAGAACCTCAGCATACGTGACAGTAGTTCAACACAGAGGATTAGAAATGACGCCAAAAGCTTAACACCCATGTATGGTTCTATTTTAAACATTCAGATTTGAGTGCTTTTAGAGGAGCAGCTTTGTGATGCTGACAGTCCTTAACCCCGTTCTTACAAGTCTGTTTTAAGTGACAGTTACCCTTACGGATTATAAAACATGCCAGGTGGGAGGGACGGCTGCTACCCACGCCTTCCCTGTGTAGACAAGGAAATGGAAAGTTACATTAATGTCAAAAACGTGTACTGTCGATCACTTGTGTTTTTTATTTTGCAATGTGAGTACAATTTATTGCGTAGGAATGTATTGAATGTAAGTACAATCTTGTGTTACAAGATTTTTGCATTTACATGAACTTTCATTTTTCAGAATCTGTTCCTAGAGACAGAGAACCCAATACAAAAATGAGAACATGTATGCATAATCAGAAGGATGCAGTGCAAATGCCTAGTGGAACTCTGAAAGCAAAAATGGTGCCTGAGAGAGTTCCCCGCAGATGTGCTACTGTTGCTGCAAATAAAATAAAGATAATGAGTAATCTAAAGCAAACGATTGCAGGACCAGAAAATGTCTGGATTAGGAAGAGTAGCAGAAAACTGCCCCACCGAAATGCTTCTGCCGCGGCTAAGAGAAAATTGCTGAATGTTTATAAAGAGGATGATACAAGCATACATTCTGAAAGTGAAAAAGAGCTAGAAGATACTAATAGCGAAATGCTTGTTTTTCAGTCAGTTCAGACCCTGGGAAGAAAAAGCACCGTAGTGACTGAACATGTAGAAGTGGGACTGAAAACAAGCAGGGGCCACAAGTAAACTGGCAGTCGCTTTCTTCCCCTACCTCTAACGTTACTCCCTCTTGGCACCTTTTGAGGAATTTTCTGACAGCCATAATCCAGTGAGTCAGAGTGGGAGGAAGGCTTCCTCCCAGTGAGCCTTTGTACAGACACACACTACAGAGAATTCTGAGGAGGAAATAGATTGTGAAGCCTGTAGTTGGAGAGGCGGAAAGAAAAGACAGCCTTATAAGATTATTCCCTTTCAGAAAGGAAGGGCCTTGAAGAAATTTCTTGATTCCTTAGCGGGAGAAAATACAGTAGTCCTTCGGTATCCCCAGAGGGGTGGGGTGGCGTTGGTTCCAGGACTCCCTCCAAAATGCAGATGCTCAAGTCTCTTCTATAAAATGGTGTCGTATTTGCATGTAACCTACGCACATCCTCCTGTATACTTTAAATTATCTCTAGATTACTTATAATACCTAATGCAATGTAACTGATGTGTAAATAATTACGCTGTACTGTTTAGGGAATAATGACAAGAAGTCTGTACATGTTCAGTACAGAGCAACTGTGGTTGGCCTAACTGCACAGGTTAGTGTACATGTCAGCAACAATGTGACTTTTTCCCCCCACTAGGATATTTTTGATTTGTGGTTGGCTGAATCACCATATGTGGGACCCTTGGATATGGAGGGCTGACTGTAATGGGACGTAGACAGGGTCTGTAGCAAAAGCTTAAAAGATTTTGAAAAAAATTCAAAATCTCAACCTGCTTATTTTAAGGGTCCTGCGTTAGCGTATAAAAATTCAGATCACTGTGACTGTGGTGTCATTACTGAAATAAAAATGAGGCACATTTCAAGAGGAAGTGCCACTGAGCCCATTTGACTTTTGAATGAAGCAAATATTTTAATAAGATCCAGTCCCTATAACTCACAACCCCAAAGTCAAAACAACTTAAACTAGAAGGACCCAGGGATTTAATGATGGCGGTGTTGATAGTCTAGTTCTGAAGTAGTGTTGGAAATAGGCAATTAGAGAAAATCCATAAATGTCTTATTTTGTTCATAACATTGGAATTCATACTGAATGATGACCACTTGATATTACTAATTCAGGGAATATGTATTTTTCTATGAAAGCTATGAATGTAACTATCACACCTTTTCCTCATTTTTACTTTCAGGTAGCATTTACAGAGATGCCAAAATGTGCCTCATTATGAGGCAGGTCTTAATCAGAAAATAAAAACATAGATTAAGATCAAAATAGTCATATTTTTAGATGATACATTGACATCCTCTTATGTTTCTCTACTGCACTTTAATAAAAGAACTCTACGAACACTTTGAGCAAATCCATTACAATCTCATCACAGCAAACTTGAACGGTAGCATGTTTGGGCTATTTCATTGTGGCCTTCACTGGGATTAGAAAATTTGGTCTTGATACTACAAAGAAATCTTTGCAATGAGGTTTTAATTTGTTAGGTATTTGTTGAAATCAAAATCACCAGATTGAACACACTGTCAAATCTTTTTAACATAGAACATGCTATTGGAAAAATGAATTGTTAGAAGCAAGTTGCTTTCCCATTTAAATATATCTGTGAATATTAATACATGATTTGCATGTGTAAATCTGAAAAAACAAAACATGGAAACCTAAAGGCTTCTATTCCTTTTTCATTAAAAGCCTAATGTAATGCACATTTTTTGGTTATATAGGTAGACCAAGTGTCTAGATTGAGAAATTTGTGGTTGCATGTTTGCTTAAAAAAAGGCTTTTTGTTGTCGTTTTCTTTTTCGTAACATAAACCAGAATAGGTTATTTACCTACAGAGTCTGTGTCCTTTTCTCTGTTTCTAGTATACTTTCATCTGAAATACTGATACCAGTATCTTTTACCACTGCAGGCAAGAAAGGGAAGAATTCCTAATGATATTTTCAGGTGCATGGAGTTTGATTTTTGATCTCTACTGAAATGTTTAAACCTATTTTCAGTCCCATATTTACGCTTAATTTTGTATAAATTTCTCATTGGGTATGTGAAATCCTCTGCAAATACCAGAAAATGAAAATATTTAAGCCTCATGACTACTTTATGTAAAATTTCTTGACTATTTCAGTGTAATGAAAGGATTTCAATTTTGAATTTATAATTTACTGTGGTGAGGTTAATTTCTGTCAGTATTTGTATCATCAGCCTTCCTTCATAATGGAATTCCTTTTCGGGGTTAGTATTTAATTTGGACATATATTTGCCTTTTTTTAAGTGCTTGGCGTATGTAAATTTATTGTAACTGCATGAAATAAGCTTTTGTTTGAAACTTAACATTCTTGTATAATGTTCTCCTAAAAGTACGCAGAATTTTAATCATAGCCAAATGTATTATCATTACCCTATTTATAATTTTAATGCTTTTCAGAAATGATTTCTTCATAATATAATTGTGAAATCAAATTGAGAATCTTACTGGTAAAAATGTCATTTCATTCAACAAAAGGTGTAAGACAAAGTGATAGCCAAACAATCTTTTTATTTTGCAATTCAGTCATTCTATAAAACCAATTAATCCAGGAGTCTTAATGCAGTTTTAAAACATCACATTGGTAATCTTGTATATTCTAGCTCGCTAACCAACCTAAAGTTTCCTAAGCTCTTATGGGATAGCAATTTGGTCGATTGTTTATACTTAAATGTTCAAATTTTGCTTCGAAGTCCAGTCTTATAGTTTGGAGTAATGTGTAAAATTGCTAAATAATTGGTTTTATGTAAATGCTTTCGTTGCTTATTGTTTCTTCTACATCTTAAAACAAGATGTTTCTAACAACTTTCTGAGATTTTTTTTTTATTATCTCAAGAGTCTTCCCCGACCCCTTAGTATTTAACTTGGTGACTATTTATTGACAGGGTTCCCAAATGTAAAGCAATGTCATCTATTTTCAGCACAACTAAATCTAGGTAAATGGATTTTTATTTTTCATTGCAATCAAGACGATATTTTCATGTAAACTATGGTCAGTTGTCCTTTTCCTCCTGCTTGGAATGGTGTTCCGTGAACTTTGTCTTCCCGCAAAATTTAAGGAAGGGAACCAATTAAACACTTTGCTCATTAATGAAAGGCTATTTAAAGCGAAAACATTTTGTATTAGAAATGGCCAATTTTTAAAAAAGCAACTATTTTTGCATTCTCATCAAGTCTTTTAGATCAGCCTGACGATCATCAGCTTTTGAAATGTGAATTCCTACTACCAGAGTAAAGGTCTCATTTTTATAACACCACGAAGCACTGTGTTTCTTCCTGCCCTTCCATCCTTCCTCTGTCCACTGCCCCGAAGGCGTGCCGTGCCTGGGCAGACACTCACCTGGGAGAGGTCGCAGTTTGGAATCCGTGATTAATACACCAAAGCTCACCCTACCGCTCCTAACTAAAGTAGAAGCAAAACGATAACGGGGTAAAAGAGGATGAAGCAGCGGGGCCGGCCTCTTTTCGGAGCGCTACCGACTGGGGCGGGGCGGCGGCCGAGCCCCTCCTCTCCCGGGTCGGTCACCTGTCAGGACAGGAGGCCCTGACCTGTGTCGGCCTCTGCAGGCCCCGCCCTCCGGCTCACCTCTCGCCTCTAGCCTGCAGTCATCCGATCTCCGTCTCCCGGCTAAGGTCACACTGCGGGAGAAAACGCTGGGTTTGCGCGGCTCCAGGGGCCCAGAGCGTGTGCGCGGTCGTCGCAGGGGGCGTGGCAGTGCTTAGGGACGGTGCTTAGATGGCGTGGGGGCGTGGCGATGCTCCCGGGCAAGCGCGCGGAGGCGGTGCGGGGGGCGTGGCAGTGAGCCGCGGTCTTAGGAACCGGGCTCAGGGGCGGGGCGTGACGGGCACCGAGTGTGTGGCGTTGCTCGGGCGCGTGCGCGGGGGCGCCTGCGCCTTCCTGTGGCGCCACAGTTAGGCCCGGAGAGCGTGAGGGCTGCTATGGCGGCTACGTTCTTTGGGGAGGTAGTGAAGGCCCCATGCCGAGCTGGGACGGAGGACGAGGAGGAAGACGACGAGGGGAGGAAGGAGACTCCCGAGGACAGGGAGGTCCGGCGGCAGCTGGCGCGGAAGAGGTGAGGTCGTTGTTGCGGGGAGCCGGCGGTGCGCTCGGGCCTGCGGCCGCGGTTCCACATCCGGGCCCCGACGGGCGCCGGAGCCGGGGGTGGTTGCACAGGACCCTGGTGGTGGCCGTTCGTCCCCGGCCCCGCTCTGCCCCGGGCCTCGGGAAGTCCTCGGGGAGTCTGCAAATCCAAACTCCAGGAGTGGAGGCCGGCTCGTGTTGGCCTGCTGCAATTTCGGTGGACTGGTTGAATTCACGTGTTCTTGAACGGAACTGCCTCCAAGGCTTCCTTTAGCATTGATTTAGGTCGTTTCCTGCCGACTTGAAACTTCTTCCAGACTACAGTGCTGTGTCTTCGAGTCCCAAGTTTTTCATGCATTTGGTTCATGGGTATGAGACAGCACTCTTAAAACCTTTTTATTCTTTCCCCACTCTTCAGTCAGCAGCATTATATGTCAGTGGCAGATGGATAATGTTTGTTTTCTTTTAAGGTGTTATTTCCAAACACAAAAATTGGAGAAAATAGTAAAATGAAGATTTTGCCACATTTATCTTCCATTACCCCTAAGTGAATTCCAGTCACTATGGCCTTTCACCTCTACATTTTCCAGAATGCATCTCAAAAGCTCTAGGCGTTTTCTTATGCTATTATCACCCTAACAAAATTAGTAATTTTGATACTGTTTAATAGTCCATGATCATGTTTATCCAGTTGTCTCAGACATGACACTTTCACGTGGGTTTGTGTAAATCAGAATCCTAACACTGCCCACACATTCCACTTAGATGTTTTGTCCCTTGAGTTTCCTTTCATTTAGAGCAGCCCCCCCCCCCTTTTCACCCCTGCTGGGACACTGGTTGTCCTGTAGAATGTCCCACACTCGGGATTTGTCTGATTGCTTACTCTTGGTGTCATTTAACACTTGTGTTCATCACCTCCATATCCTGTAAATGGAAATTCCTTCTAGAGGCTGGGTCAAATTCAGGTTCAATATTTTGCTGGCAAGAATGCTTGGAAGGTGGTGCTTGCTGTTTCTTATTGCACACTATGCCTACTTGTCCCCCTTTTAGGGATGCTACCGTTTCCCCAAAAATAAGACCTATCCAGACAATCAGCTCTAACACATCTTTTGAAGCAAAAATTAATTAACACCCGGATTTATATTATGTTATATTATGGTAACGGGTCTTATATTTTTGCTCCAAAAGACACATCGGAGCTGATTGTCCGGCTAGGTCTTATTTTCAGGGAAACATGGTAAGATTGGTTGGTCAGTGGTTCAGGTAGACAGCCTGATCTCTGTTGCAGAGTTCTCTGGGAATTTTTTATTGAATGTTTTTTGTGTGTGTTTTTTTTAGTTTATTGGTTAGTCGTCACCTGAATCCACTGTTCCTGAGGATTATAATTAGGTTCTTTATAAAATTAAAATGTGTATTTTACTTAATACAAAATCATACATAGAGTATCCTTTTCATCATAATATGGTACTGATTATATTTATGTTGCCTTAGTTTTGTCTTGTTTCCCGTGTTAGGGAGGTGCGGCTCCTTCGAAGACAAACGAAAACATCTTTGGAAGTTTCTCTGCTAGAAAAATATCCTTGCTCCAAGTTTATAATTGCTATAGGAAATAATGCAGTAGGTAAGTGGAAATGCATTGGACTGCACATTTTGTTGAAAGAACAAAATCTCGTTACTTATTTCTTTTCATCATAAAAGATTTCAAGTATCTTGCTTCTTTTAGAAAAAGTCATAGCAGAGTAACTTTGTTTCTGAGTAAGATCTATCCCTGCTCATGTGGCACTGTCTTTTTGATTAACTTAAAAAATAATATTTGAAGGAACTGTTCTTGGCTTCAGGAACTTATAGACCTAAGGAACTGGTTCTAGTGTGTTGAGGTGTCTGGGATTCCCTAGGCTCCTGGGCCTATTTTGGCCAGACTTGGAGGGGCACAGTTGGCATGTATACACGGCCTCCTTGTAGCAATGGTTCGTAAATGTTTTTAAATTAACAAACTCTAAAAATAATAGTTATCAGTAACATTTTGAGTACTTAAGTTCTAAGGTTGTTCCATGCATGACTCCATTCGAGAGGTTACCGTTAAAACAGTGCAGTTCAATTAGAACAATATACATGTACAAGTTCCCACACCTGTATGATTTTGGGGGTTCACCGGTTCTGAGGCGAGCCTCCAGGATCTCCACTTCAAATCCCTTGCCTTGTACGGTAGCCTCAGTGCTCACAGAACTACATGGTCAGTAACTACTGATAAAGGTGAACTGACATCTCAAAATGCTTAACCATAGAGCTGGGAAGACTATGGGTGGAGCCGGGCCCCTTGTTAACTCTCTAGCCTTGACTTCCTGTTAAACTGTGGTAGCTTCCAGGGGAGAGATGCTAATAGAATAGCCATCTTGGAACCGGGGTCATTATTTTTCTTTTTCATGTTGGCAGCCGGTTGGAGCCCCGGGTTGGGGGTGTGAGTTCCCGCACTGCGGTGGTGGTTTTTGTTTTTTTTTCCTTTTTCCGAATAAATCGTTTTTCGTGTGGATTATTCTGGAGAGTTATTTTTGCCAGTTGGACATTTTGGGGGCTCCCCCAGGAACCTTGGTGTTAGTAGCAACGTGCTCTAACTGAGCTAAATGTCGACGGGCAAAAATAACTCTCCGGAAAAATCCACAAGAAAAACAATTTATTCGGGAAAAGAAAAAAGCAACAAAAACTACCACCGCAGTGTGGGACCGCACACCTGCAACCCGGGGCTCCAGTGGGCTGCCCATGTGAAGAAGAAACACAAAGACCCCGGTTCCAAGATGTCTATTCTATTTATTAGCATCCCTCCCCTGGAAGCTACCGCAAAGTTTAACCGGAAGTCAGGGCTAGAGAGTTAACAAGGGGCCCGGCTCCACCCATAGTCCTCCCAGCTCTATGGTTAAGCATTTTGAGATGTCAGTTCACTTTTATCACAACTGACTCACTTATATAAAGTTCTACTAGCCTAAACTTTTCCAGGTAGTGTGTCACTGTGAGAGTATGGTAAAGTCTGTCAGTAAACCTGTCTTCTCCATTCCTGACTCGAATGCCATCTGTACTCAGGGTGTGCCCTTTAACTGCTTAAGGCCTCAGTTTCCTTTTCTGCAAAATGGTGGTGGAAGGTTGATGGTCTCCAATGGCTCTTTTAGCTCTAGAATTCTAGAGTGACTTGAGTGAACGTAACTTGTTTGTTGAATAGAAAATGCAGCTTGAAGGACCAAACACTAACTGATGTGAATTGTTTCTCACAGCATTTTTGTCGTCATTTGTTACGAGTTCAGGAGTCTGGGAGGAAGTTGGTTGTGCTAAACTCTGGAATGAATGGTGTAGAACAACGGACACTGCACATCTGTCCCCCACAGAGGCTTTTTGCGTGTTTTATCATCTGAAATCGAATCCCTCGGTATGTGGGAATTAATTTGCATGTTTGAGAAGTAGTTGTGTAGGCATCATTTGTGTCGTGTTCATGTGAATTCCACGTTCCTCTGTATTTACTTTGGGGCTGAGGAGTTCCGCCTGTAGGTAGTGGTAGTAACCGCTTTATTGTTTCTGAAAGTATTCATGTGGCATATCCAGGGTGTTGGTAAAAGCCTTAGGAAGTTCTGAAATAACTGTTAGAAACAAACCGTAAACATTAGATATTAAATCTTGCTCTCATTCAAAAAATTATTTTAGTTGGTGACTCTACACATGCAAAAAACATGTTCACTCCATCAAAGCAGGGTGCTCTCCTTTGTTGCTGTCTACCCTGTATTTAGCCAGTGCCTGGTGCATGCTAGAAACTCAGTTAATGTTGTTGAACAAATGCGTGTTTCATGCATTCTAAATACAATTCTGTTGACATCAGGCTTTCAGCTGAGCCTAATGTGTCCTGATACTTTAAGTCATTCCGTGGCTTCTGCTGAATGATTTCTTTGGATCGCACCTGTCCTCCTCCTCCTCGCGTTCAGAGGACACAGCGCTGGGCACGTCAGGCAGGTGAGGTGGAAGCAGGTGCCGTGTCTCCCCATTTGCTTGTCCAGCAGCGTGCCTTTCCACAGCTGCTGAGCACTTGAACCAGGGCCAGGGCCAGGGATTCAAACAGTGAAGGAAGTTGATCATTCCATAATACTGTAGTATAATGTCACTTACTTCAAAAGGTAGGGACCAAATGTTAGCCTTGAAAACTCTAGAATCCAATTTTATAATACTTGCAGTTTATTTCTATAATGTGTGATCCAAAGTTATTGAAGTTTCATAATGATTTTTATAAACACTCAGTGTTTCTAGGAAATAAAGAAACCATAAGCATATTCTTTATCTGATCCTTAGTGGAAAGGTTTCACTTTAGAATGGGTAGTGAAGGTCAAGTAGGAGAAATTTCTGCATCTGGTTGTACCATTTACTGGTTAGATAGATCTCTTGATTATTCTGAACCTGCATGTGTACCTAATTACATATCCACTCTTTTTCCTCTTCCCTGTCCTGGGCCCCCCCTTTTCCCCTCTTGTGCTTCCTTTGTGTACTTGTTAACCTGTCTGACAGTATTTTAATAGCAGACGTGATTGACTTCTATGGCTAATATTGTTCCAAGAGCATTCATCATTAGGAATGTCATTTTCTTGTGGCAGAGCAAATGATTTCACCTCCTGGAACTTGGTTTCTTAAATAATACCTTCATTAGAGGCATCGGCAACGCTTTAGGGTACCATTTGGGTGAGAGCCCGTCAGGCTGCCGGCGTGTACTCTGGTAGCACCTCGTGTTTAGCGCTTACATTTGACACTTATTTTGAGTTTGGTCTTCACAATGTGTGACCCTCAGAAGGGCAGCAGAGCGGGTACTGTCCCTGTTTTATAAAGCGGATTCTGGTGTTATGTACTGGGGTGTCTTCAATGTCTCATGCTGAGTCTTGTGGTTGCACTGTCAGTATGTGCTTTATTCTGATAGTACTAGATAGGTTGGTGCAAATGTAATTGCGGTTTAAAAGGTTAAAAATAATTGCAAAAACTGCAATTACTTTTGCACCAACCTAATAATTGCCAGGAGTAGCTTGATTCTTAAATTTTAAAGAAAAATAAGCCAATAGCAAATTCCAGAAAATAAGTTTTCTAAATCTTATATTACGATTCATATGACATATATATATATATATATATATATATATATATATATATATATATACACACATATATATATATATGTGGTAATAGTTTGATGTGTATGTAAGATTTATTTGACCTTAGAAGAACTTGGAATTGGGTTTTTCAGGTTTTGCTTTGTCAGTGCAGCTGCTACGTTGCCGAAGACCAGCAGTATCAGTGGCTAGAAAAGGTAAGAGCCGCAGGCCGGGAGTGGTTGGGCGACAGGAGCTGCTGCCTTTTGCTAAGGGGTCAGCATTTGTACACTTAAACCTACATAGTCAGATACTGAACTGGGGAAAGTATTTGGGTTTTTTCCTCAAAATAGTGTAGGAATTTGTTACAGAGTGTAAAGAATCAAAGAACTTATGTAACCAACATAATCAGCACCGTGCTAAAGATTGTATGTCACAGAAGCACAAAACAGTTGAGTTCCTCCCATCCATCTTATTATTTTGTTTGAAAGAAAAACAAACTACCTGCATGAAACCGAACAGGGTCATGGTCAAGGGTGAAAATGACAGTGCTGGAAATGCTGGGGTATGGGGGACAGGAAACAGGTGAGAACGGGGGTCAGCTGCCACTCTCCAAACTCCAGAATGTATCTGTTTTTCTTAGCATTAGGATGACTTAATTGAGGCTTCATTTTGTGGGGAAATTATGCATATAGCATGTGCCCAATAAAACAAATTTTTCAGTGAAGAATTTAACTGAACTAGGAATTTTAAAGAATAATCATAATTGTGTCAGTTACGTATTATTTTTAAATCAAGTAGACCTTTTATATGCATTTTACAACATTTCAGTTTAAATCTTAGGTATAATTGTGTATAGGTATTACAGTTAATTAGAAGTAAAAAAATTTGTTTCTCTTGTTTTAAATTGTAGACAAGTTTCCATTTCTCTACATATACTCGTTTTAAAGCAGACTGGCATACTTAGAAATGCTTATTAAAAGTTATTAAGTGCATTTTATTAAGTGAGGAATTATTTAAGAAGGTCTGAGAACCTTCTGATAATTACACGATTTTTGTAATTCATGTACCTGTGTGTATTTTTTAGGGAGAAGGTGCTGTATTAATTTGTATTTTTAATTTATGTAGATTGACTATTATCTAAAATAAATTTTATTATTTTTGTACTATGGGGCAACTTTTCTCTTCCAGACTTGAAAAAATGTAAAATTACTCATTGCCAAAACAACATTTCTTAATCCGTATTTTTTTCCCTACGGATCCTCTCTGGGTCCCCCTGCTGTTTGGTTCATGTCTGCCTCATTAATCTTGATAATCACATGCAGTCCAACCGCGTTGTCAAATGTTGTGAATTCAGACTATAAGTATTACAGGGAGGGTGATAAATGAGGTATTGTGAGTAATGTTACATCTCTTAAATGGGATATACCTGGTAACAAATGTATGTAGTGTTAAGTTTTTTGTGTTTATTTACAAAACTGTAATATAATGAAATTAGTCTTAGAAATCATTTATGACACATAAATCTTCACTTCTGTTGTTATTTAAAATAACCCTTTTTTTCTCTTCATAAAATTCTTTCAAACAAGGTGCAATGACTTAAAATCTAATTTTTTTCCTTTTAAAAGTAGCTGCTTTCTTTGTAGCACTATAGATTTTTTTTTTTAAGGAGAGTGCAGCTCACAGTGGCCCATGTAGGGATTGAACTGGCAACCTTGGTGTTATTAGCACCACGCTCTAACCAACTGAGCTAACTGGCCACCCCGATAAGCACTATAGATTTTTAAAAGCTGAAAGAGTCCTTGGAAATCCATCAAATACAAACTGAGGAGAACATAGAGCGATTGGAACTTGCCTGCAGTTGTAGTATACAGCAGTCTCCCCTTTATCTGCTGGGGGTACGCTCCAAGACCCCCCCCAGTGGATGTCTGGAAACATTGGATAGTACTGAACCCTATATACACTGCTTTTCCTATACATATGTACCTGTGATAAAGTTTAATTTATAAATTAGACATAGGAAGAGATTAGCAACAATAACTAATAATAAAATAGAAAAATTATAACAATATACCGTAATCAAAGTTTGGGACCATTATTAAGTAAAATCAGGGTCATTTGAACACTAGCACTGTGATACCGAGACAGTGAATCTGATAACTGAGGAGGTTACTAAGTGACTAAAGGGCAGCACTGGACAAAAGATGATTCACGTCCTGGGCAGGATGGAGCCAGATGGCCCGAGAGTTCATCGCCCTATTAAGAATGATGTGCAGTTTAAAACTTAGGAATTATTTATTTCTGGACTTTTCCATTTAATATTTTCAGACCACGGTTAACCACGGGTAACTGAAACTGTGGAGAGCAAAACTAGATAAGGGGGAACTACTTTTATTTGCCGGCATCATTGGTGGGTAGGAGAGGGTGTGACTACCACCAGTGCTAGTGGCAGGCAGTCAGCCACTCAGTTTGGATGACGTTCCTGGCTGTTAGAAGACTTTCTCTGGCCATCTTTGTTCCGAATTCCATTTACTTAACCGAAACTCCCTTGGTAGGTACTGCTGGCCTTTAGTTCCCAGATGGCGAAAGTGACTTGGAGAAGGTCACCCAGCTAGAAAGATCAAACCTGTGTGAGGGGACTGCAAAGCATGTGTGTGATTTTCCGTGGACGCTTCTACCCCCGCAGGCGTGATATTACTGTGAATGGTGTTAGATAAGCAACTAGAGGGATGTTTCTGTTCCAAAACAAAATGATATATATATTTTAATTTGAAATCCATTTTGTGTTAGGTTTTTGGCTCTTGTCCAAGGAAGAATTTGCAAATAACTGTTCTCACATGTCGACATGTTACCGATTATAAAACTTCAGAATCTACCAGCAGCCTTCATCCTCCTTTCCTGAAAGCCCTAAAAACACAGAATTTCAAAGAGCCTCCATGCTGTTCACTGCTAGAACAACCCAATATTGTGCATGATCTTCCTGCAGCAGGTGGTGTTAAAATTCGTAAATTTATGTTCTTACTGCTTTGATAGTTGTTACTTTGAATGTTAGAGATCTTTCTGAGGTAGTGTGCCACTGATGATTAATACCAGGGGTGCCAAAAAATGTATACATGACTTCTATTCATCTTTTGTCATCGGTATATATTGAGTATTACAATTTTAATAGTTTTTTCCTTTTTTAAAATGTATGTACATTTTTTTGGCACCATCTGTATATTGCTGTTTGTCCTTGATACCTATAGTTGCTAGTACATTCTATTTTTAGTTTAAAAATTTTCCAGTCACAGTTACCATATGAGCCACTCAGAGTTCTTAACTATTACCCTTCAGAGTTGCTCTGTTTCTTTTTGGTCTTTGGTCTTTGACGAGCCTATGTTAGATGTAAATTGCTGGCACATGAAAAGTTAGTAAAGTGTTTTAATTGTCAAAATGGAAGGTTTCATATATTGAAACTTGAGGGTTGCTTTCATACTTTATTTTTTTCCTGTTACTAATTATACCTTAGCATCATATCAAAATTAGATTGTCACTGACTTTTCTTTCAGTAGTTAATATGTTATAAATTAATTGTTACTGGTTAATAAATGAAAGGATTTTTTTCTTTAAATATTAAATTAATTAGAATAAGTTGCTAAATATTTTACATTATGCATTGTATATTATTTACATTTTTACTTTATAGCCAGCAAAATTTTATCTTGTAGCTTCTTAAATGTGTCTCAATGCAAAATAAACATGTTTGCAAATGCAAGAGAATACTTAGGAAAATAATTGGCTTTGAAAGAAAATATGCATTCTAATTGGTTCAAAAGTTCAGTAAATGCTTTGATTAAAAGAGGCAACAAAGACGACTATTTTTAAAAGCAGCCTTTATTATTTAGAGATGTTTAATTTAAAAATTCTGTAGTAGAAAACTTAAGTGGTTTTTTTCCTTGTATATTCATAGTTCTGAGTTACTGTCAAGTATGGAAAATCCCCGCCATTCTGTACTTGTGTTATACTGATGTGATGAAATTAGACCTAATTACAGTTGAAGCTTTTAAGCCTGTACTTTCTTCCAGAAGCTTGAAAGGTTTGGTTAAGGTAAGGTTTTAACTCACTGACTTAATAGCTGAGTTTTTTTTTTCCCCATGGCTCTTTTCAGTTTATTGCATGAAGGAGTTACACTAGTCCAAGTTAAAAGCAGACCCCAAATGGTTACATTATACAAGCTGTGAGGTTTTTAAACTTGTGACAAGGGACAGAAAGGAAACTCTACTCATTGCAAGGAAATCCTCACTTAAGTAAGCTTCAGTGAGCCAAAAGCACCTAAAACCCATAAACCTTCAGCTCGTCCTCCTTAGCCAGTCCAGTCTCGATGAGGAACTGGCGTATGTTCTTGCGCCGGTCACCCTGAAGCTGAATTACTTCTCCATATTCTGGATGCTCAATTACAGTACCGTTGCAGGCAAATTTCTTCTTAAAGGCCTTCACTAGTTTCTTTTTATCATAATCATCAGCGATCCCTTGGACAGTAGTAAGGGTTTTCCTGCTGTTTCTCTGTTGAATTCTTATATGGATATAATCCTCAGTGCCAGCAGGAAGCAGATCATCACCCTCACTTGCATCAGCAAAGGGGTCAAAAGAGTGGAGGTTCTGGATGGTGGACATACGATACGATTCCTTTTCCTCAGTGGAAATGGCCTGCGGAAGGCGGCGGCAGGAGAAGGCGGGCAGGGGGGATGGAGCATCCGGAAGCGAGGGGGCTCAAGGGGGAGATTGCTGAGTCCTCGGCGGCAGCTCAGTGACTGGGGCCAGAGTTATTTTAATGAACTTAATAACAAACGTGAATGTATGCTGTCAATTGAAAACCTAAGTAACACTTAGAGAGATCCTTTTTTCTCAAAGCTTTCTAATCTGGCAGTTTGAATTTGATAGTCACTCTATTTTCTAGATACACCTCTGTAACTTGAGGAGCGTTATGTTCAGGTATGCTAGATGAGCGCAATGCATTTAAAAGCCATATGGCTGTGCAGAAAGATAGTTTTACGGTTCAAGAAGTTTCTATAACTAGTTAATTTGGAAAATTGTAAGTTTTGAGAAGGCATTTAATTAATTTGGAATTAATTGAACCAATTTGGAAGGTGGTAGTTTTTGAGAAGGCGTATGGATCCAACATACTATGTAACATTTATTCACCTAATTTTGCACAGGACTGGATATGTGCAGATATATAAACCCATTCCCCGATTTCAGTTTGTATCTCTTGGGCCCTTCCCAGAAAAATACATGTCAGAGCACACACAAAACGTTTTGTTTCCTTCTGTAGTTAACTGGCTCTTTCCACTTGGTTGAGAGCAGAGGCCGTGGCTGTTTAGTTCATATTGTGGTGCAGTGCTCAGCACACAGGCACTCGAGAAACATCTGGGTGTGATTCTGGCTCGGCTGTCACACAGCGTTTGTCACCTCTCAGCTTTTCAGAATATTCTCTGAAGGGGAAATTCAAATAACGTCTTTAACCTTTTCATTTCTTGCTTTAAGCATAGGATTTGTGGGAGGGCGAGGTGGCTGTGTTGAGTGGTTTTCTCAGTGACCACATACAGTCATCCTGAGTTCATGGTTTCTGTCGACCTAGAAGTGGTCGTTGAAATGAGCCAGCTCCAGCAGAGTAAAGGTGGTATTTGATGAGCGCAGTGGAATTCTCTCGAGTGCCTATTGCTCGAGTGCACAGGGGATTGTCATGCTAGGCGGACGCGGAAGAGCACCATTGCGTGCCAGCCGAGTGGAGGGCGAGGTCACCCTGAGGAGAGGATCCACCGGGAGAGGGGCAGCTCAGCTGCACGTGAAAGCTGGGTGAAGCCCAGCGGACGTGTGCCGGGGGAAGCGGTGTGAGGCCGGTGGGCGAGGGCAGGGCTCTGGGGGGACGGGGATGGGTGTGGTGGTGGGCTGTGGGGAAGCCAGGGCGAGCTCCCCGCCTCCGGGCTGCAGGGGGCCTGCTGTGGCCATGACTTCCCTCAGCGAGCTTCTGATGACGGCAGGGCGGAGACACTTAGGTGTGCCACCCACTTGCCTGTTTGTTTCCCAGGGGAGATGAGAGGCAGTGTCTGTTCCATTTGCGTGCCATTCTTTGTTTGTGTCTTGAAGGCGTAAGTTGCTTCCAACTGCATTTTCAAGTCTCACTTCATTAACAACTTTATTCTCTCCTTTCAGAATATTCCCCAGAGCACAGAGGTACTGAAGAAATTGGTGACAACAAATGAGATTCAGAGTAACATTTACACATGATTCCAGAGAGTGTTTTGTAAAGTATGTCACCCATCCATTCGTTTACGGGGAGCAACTGCACTGTGTTATAGGTTACTTTTTTTCAAGCGGGTTATTCTGAGGGTGTTAAAAACAGAATAAACTTATTTAAATTCATTGTAGTTTTAGTTCCTATTTCATGGTGGTGCTGTTCACGACTGAAATAAACCCGACATTTTTCTTTATCCACTAGATGGGAGTATTGTATTTGAATATTTTGAGGTAATATAGTTAAAACTTTAAAAAGCTGCAGATGACAACAGGTTGTATTAATATGGCAAAGTATAGTTAATTTCCTGCAAAAATTCTGTATGATATCTGAAAGTTGGTGATCTGTTGGTGGTTCTTAATATGTGAAAAGTTTCTGACTATTTTATGAGTTCTGCAGTTTTTTTGTTTTGTGGATAAAAGTTGATAAGGTTACAAAGTTACATATTTGCTCAAAATGAAACAGAAACATGCATGTCATCACATCAGTGCTGTCTGACAAGTAGTCCCTTCACCCAGACTTTCCCAGGGATCTGTCCCAAGGTTGGCTGGTTGGTATCACCAGCTGTACTGGGGCAAAGCATTATCATTTGAATGTGACTTGAATCATGAACTTTAAGAACCCACACTACTTCACAAAACCACAAACTAAAGTGCATTAGTGAAAATAAATTTTAAAATAGTGAAGTTTAGAAATGCTTCTTATCCTTTTTCATCCTCGTTAGTTATTGACTCATTTATATATTACAGATTGAGACAACTTACCCATTTATGTCTTCAGGATTCAGTTCATTTACTGTTCCTGGTAGTGGTTGGGGGTGGGGAGGGAGACACTGATCGCTGACTCCTTGAGTAAGCTTGGTTTCCTTCGAATAATCAAGCGCTAAAAGTTTTGTGCATGGCCCATGTGCGAACATGTCCGGGTGATAGAAATTAAAGTGTTTTCCTCATTGCAAAAAAGCAGGCATCCATTTAGAAGTGTGTTTGCAGAGCCCTGAGGTAATATCAGTTGTGAGAATGAAAAGACATAAAAATCTAGATGATTGAATTTTAAGGCCAAAGTATCCAGACAGATAAGAACAAAACAGTTACCGGTGGTGTCTATCTGCCCTTACTATCTAGTACCCACCACTTTACCTTGAAGGCTGAAAGCAATCACTATCCATTTTCCATGAATGTGCAGGTTGGAGGGGGCCCCTGCTAGTCTGTACCATGAATGGCTGGTCTTGGCTCCTGCATCTACAGTCATGTGTCTGACGTGAGCTGGGCTGGGGCCTGGCTGGTGTAGGATGGCCTTGGCTGGCATGACTTGGCTCTTGTTCCCTCAGCAGGGAAACCTGGCGATGTCCTCAGACCTGCTCCGGCATTTGTCATAGGTGATTGCAGACGAGCAAGGGAGGGAACAGAAACTTGCAAGTGCCTTTTCAAGCCTCTGTGGCAGATCTGCTGCAGTCCCAATGGTCCCGTGCAGAGGCAGTATGGGAAGGTACCACCGAAAGGTTTGGATGGGGTGACATGACAAACTGGGGTCATTAATACAGTCCACATGCCTGCGTCAGTCTGCCCTCTGACCACAATTCTCATGCCTTCCCACCTGCAAGGTAGGCGCACGCCAGTCCTAGACACCCAGTCTCCTCCAGTTATATCAGGTTTGAAGTCCAGGGTCTTGTCATCTAGATGCATCTTCAACAGAAACCTACAAAATTAAAAGACAGGTGATCCTCTACATACCAGGTGCACGTGGTGAGACAGGGACAGGCCGTCTGCAAGAAATGTTTCATTTAAAAGGTGAAGACTAGGACACGTGAGTGGTCACTGGTCTACCAAGTCTGAAATTCCACTGGGCATGGTGCCAGATGGCCTGACTTGGAGTGAGAAGTGTTCCTTGGCGGGGCCTAGTTTCTGTTTTCTGGCAGAGACTCTCTAGTCTAGTTCTTAGCCCTAAGATGTCCATTTTCATCACATGCCTTGTCTGGTCCCAAATAAATGATCTTTGATAGCAGTTGAGTAGCTTTCTTATCCATAGAAAGATGAGTGTCTGAAGTACAATACCCTTAAAAACATTGTGGGCTTCCTATGTATCTAATAGTCTACATGCTCCCAATGTCACACTGTCAAAAACTGAAGGTCTGGGATTTTGCTGACGTGCGAACTTACAGGTAAACCTGCCACAATTTCATGGCTCCTGGAATAAGACCTGAGACCCGTGGATTGGAGACAGGACTATTACAGCCTAGCAAGAAGTGAGCTCCATGTTGTGTCCGTTCCGCTTGTTCCCCAAGCCCCATGGGGATGATGCAGAACTGTCTAGGTGGGTGCTGTGCACGCAGTGGGTCTGCGTCACAGCTGAGGAACCTCGCACTTAGGGAGGTCTAAATCTTTTATAATGGACAAGAGCAAATCTGCTTTTTCTCTGTAGGAGACATATCTTACAGACATTAAGCAAATCTGCCCTTTATTGTAGGAGACACGACCTTCCAAGACTGCTATACAGACAGCCTTGAAAAGACAGCACCTCTGCCCCCCAGTGCAGAAATGGGGGGGCCAGTGAAGAACAGTGTCCCAGTGCTATTTTCCCCTTGTACCTTTACTGCCCCACCGGCCACTGGTCAGTCTGACCAGCAGGTTTGTGAACAGCTTGGATGTTGGGATGAAAGAGGAGCCAGGATGAACCCCAGGGCTGTGGTCTGTGCAGCTAGAAGAATGGGAGCTGCATCAGCTGAGCTGGGGGATGCTGCAGGTTACAGAGAGAAGCCCAGCATGGTTTGGGGATAACAGATGCCAACTAGACATTCAGGTGCAGGTGTTGAGTGGGAAGTTGGACATAGCCTGGTGGTGCCTGTGAGGCAGGTCCCGGCTGGCAGCTAAAGATGGGTGTCGTCTGCAAAGGGACATTTAGTGTCGTGGCCTGGGTGACATCACCAGGCAGTGAGTACAGAGAGGACAAAAGGAAGGGCCTAGGCCCTGCCGTATCGGTGGTCAGAGAGATGACAGGAGACCAAGAAGAGCACCCAGTAGATAGGATGGAACCAGGAGGCCATGTTTTCCTGGATGCTTGTGACGAAAATGCTTGAAGCAAGAAGAATTGCTTATCAGGGCTTCCTGCTGCTGACACATTAAAGAAAGTGAGACCAAGGCTTAATGGTGGATTTAGCAGTGTGTTAGGTAGTTGAATGAGTTATATGTTCCTTGCTTTCCACTGATTAAGAGTAACAGGTCAATAATTATTTAAGAGTATAGAATTTGTAATTAACTTGAATGGTGGTGGTTTCTGGAGAAATGTGATCAGCAGAATGAACACAAATGATTACCCACAATTCTGATTTCTCTCTCTTTAATGCCAATGGAGACTCATTTCCAAATTGTATTCCAGTCTTGCAACTTTAATTTGGGCTGGGATAGGGGCAGAAGGAAGGGGGATGTACAAGAAAGATGAAAAAAAAGAAAGGACTTCCTGCATTGATGGCTGCCTGGAGTTCTGTGTTTTTATTTATTTTTTATTTATTATTTGTTTTTTAAAGATTTTATTGGGGAAGGGGAACAGGACTTTATTGGGGAACAGTGTGTACTTCCAAACCTTTTTTCCAAGTCAAGTTGTCCTTTCAATCTTAGGGGGGGAAGGTGCCGTTCAGCTTCAAGTTGTTGTTCTTTCAGTCTTAGTTGTGGAGGGCGCAGCTCAGCTCCAGGTCCAGTTGCCGTTACTAGTTGCAGGGGCGCAGCCCACCATCCTTGCGGGAGTTGAACCGGCAACCTTGTGGTTGAGAGCCCACTGGCCCATGTGGGAATCGAACCGGCAGCCTTCAGAGTTAGGAGCATGGAGCTCTAACCGCCTGAGCCACCGGACCGGCCCCCAGGAATTCTGTGTTTTTAGAGAAGAGGCATGAGCAATTGAAGCATGGATTCCAAATTGGGACTCTGATAAATACGGTGTCAAGAGAAGCGCTGATAGATTAGGCTAGGTTGGGAGTCTCCAATAACAGGAGGAACTCAGTTTGCAATCCATGCCTTCCAGTTATGTGTAGCTTCTGGGTTTATAATCGCCTTTAGAATAACTTGCCATCGGTTATCCAATCTGTAGCTCACACCCTCACGCAGTCACCAGAGTGACAGTATGGATGGATCTAGAAGGTATTGTCTTGAATGAAGTCAGAGAAAGACAAATGCCATATAATTTCACTATATGTGGAAGCTAAAGAACAAAATCAATGAACAAACAAAACAGAAACAGACTCATACCGTGTTTCCCCAAAAATAAAACCTAGCTGGACCATCAGCTCTAATGCATCTTTTGAGCAAAAAATTAACATAAGACCCAGTCTTATTTTAATATAATTAATACTGGGTCTGTAATATATATAATACCAGGTCTTATATTAATTTTTGCTTCAAAAGACTCATTAGAGCTGATGGTCTGGTTAGATCTTATTTTCGGGGAAACACAGTAGATAGAGAACATTTTGATGGCTGCCAGATGGGAGCGGCGTTGGGAGGATGGGTGAAAAAGGGGAAGGGATTAAGAAGTACAATTGAGGGGCCGGCCAGGTGGCTCAGGCGGTTAGAGCTCCCTGCTCCTAACTCCGAAGGCTGCCGGTTCGATTCCCACATGGGCCAGTGGGCTCTCAACCACAGGTTGCCAGTTCAATTCCTCGAGTCCCGCAAGGGATGGTGGCAGCGCCCCTGCAACTAAAATTGAACATGGCACCTTGAGCTGAGCTGCCACTGAGCTCCCAGATGACTCAGTTGGTTGGAGTGCGTCCTCTCAACCAAAAGGTTGCCATTTCGACTCCCGCGCAAGGGATGGTGGGCTGTGCCCCCTGCAACTAGCAATGGCAACTGGACCTGGAGCTGAGCTGCGCCCTCCACAACTACGATTGAAAGGACAACAACTTGACATTGAAAGGACAACAACTTGACTTGGAAAAAAGTCCTGGAAGTACACACCATTCCCCAATAAAGCCCTGTTCCCCTTCCCCAATAAAAAAATCTTTAAAAAAAAAAAAAAAAAAAAAGAAGTACAAATTGATAGTTACAAAATAGTTATAGGGATATAAATTAAAGCACAGGGAATATAGTCAATGATACGGTAATAACTATGCCTAGTGCCAGGTGGGTTCTGGCCTTATTGAGGAGATCACCTCGTAAGTTATAATATATAAATGTCTAATCACTATGTTGTCCACCTGAAACTAATATAAAGTAATATTAAATGTCAACTGTAATTGAAAAATAATAAAAAAATAAATATAGTCACCACAAACATTTTTCAATATGAAAAATATTGCCCGCTCCTATCTGGTGCCCTGTTTAGCTAAGAACTATCCGACGCTGCTTGAATAAGCTCCTTACGACCACAGACAGAAGCCTGTGTCAGCATTCTCTGCAGATTATGTTTGCTCTTGGGTGGACTCCCATGGCAGTGCCACTCTTCATTAGTGCCTCAGGAAGGGAAGGGGGAGCAAAGTCACATCGTTTTGGTTCTTGATAGCACGTTTGGCAGAGGCCACCCTGAGTTCCCTGCAAGTCTCGGTGCCGCCTGTGCTTTCGCCACAATAGATCCGCGAGAGAGATGGGAAGGGAAAGGGTCAAAGAGGCCAGTTCAGGGTAGTTACTGGTGTGAAATAGTAACTTAGAGTGGCAGGAATGTCAGGTTTGCTCATCTAGCAAAAGGACACACAGTGTGGCCTAAGCCTCTGTCTCTCTTTTCCGTCCTCGTCCGCCGTCATTGCGTTTAGTCCCCTCACCTGAATTCCGTCCTGAGCAGACGCTACTACGATTGAGCACAAGGGAAGGGACAAACTTGTTCGGTCCCTGCAGGGTCTTGACGCGGCTTAGACAGGTTTATATTTGTCATTTTTGAAACAGGCCTGGGAAGGGCCTGTTTCACACACGACACCACCAAGGCCCCTCACGGTTCATCCTGGCTCCCCTCTTTCTTACCGACATCCAAGCTGCTGGCAAATCCTGTACAGCAGGGCCGGGACCCTGGTATGCAGTGGATTCGCACCCAGCCCCACGCTGAGCTGTTGTGCGAGCCTGCCTTGCCCGAGGCGCGGATACAAGGTCCAGGCCTCACGGCCCGAACCACCCAGAAGACTGGAAACCCTGTGGTCACTGGAGACTGGGTTCAGCCTCGTGGGGAGGGAACCGATCCCGAAGAAGCAGGTTCTGGGCCTCCGCAGTTCGAGGACCAGGTGGCGGACTGTGGCGCACGGCGACGGCCTCTGTCCTGGCCAGACTGACGTTGGGCGAGGCCGCTGTGTTGTGGTGTCTGCAAGCTCTGCCCACACGTCCCCATCACAGGCTTGTGTGGAAGGTGTGCTCCAGCTCTGGACCTGGCTCCCTGACACTCATCCCCTTGTCTGAATTCAAGTCTGTCAGGAGCCTGTTTCCTCCGGCACCAATTTGAGAACTGTGGGCAGGAGGCCGGCAGAGCCAGGGTCCAGGTCCCAGACTCCAGTCCTGCTGGGAAGGACATCAGAGGTCGTGTGGGCCGTGGCTCAGAAATCCGTCAGGCTGGAAATCTGCAGGTGTTTAGTTAAGGGTAAGATACACCGAAAATTGGAGAACTGGCAGCAGAACTATGCTCTGGACGGCAGAAACGGTGTTTGGAAGGCTGTCTTCCGGGATGTCAGCTCCGACTCAGCCTGGTGAGGCTCTGCCAGGAGCCGGGGGAGTGCCAGGGCGGCTGTCCCAGGGCACATCCACCCGCTGCATTGAGTCAGAACCCAGACAGCGTCGCCCACGAGGCCTGCCAGCCCGTCCAGCCAAGACAAGCCCTGCCTTCAGGCCTGGCGGTCCACGCTGGGTCCTGGGCTCGCCCCAGAAGAGGTTGGGTTTCTCTCTGTGGTTCCAGAACGCCTTCAACTTTAAGAGATACTGGGCCTGGGCAGAGGCCCCAGCTGCTCGGCCTGCCCCGGCCACGAGGCGCAGGCCCACGGTGGGGTCGCTGGGCACGGCTAGAGTCCCCGAGTTGCGCACAGTGGTCTTGCTCTGTACGCGCTCTAAGCGGTGGGCCTTTGATGTTTATAACAAAACAACCTGCATCTTGGAGGCCATGTGGCAGCCAGACTGCTAAGCGGGCTGGTGATGACTCAGAAATTCCGCTGTGAGTTCTCAAACGGCTCGAGTGCTGGATTTAAAACCACATATTAATAACTTGGCCGCCTGCTCATTCTCTTAATATTAAAATGGGAGGTTGCTCATATATTCATGTCTATACATTGTAAAACCGATATGAAACATGACCGATACCAAAATAGCTCGAAGTGTATTTATTTCAAAGGAAATAGAGTGATTTACTACATCAGAATCCTAGCGGCAGCGAACTTTCAAGGTGCCCTGAGAAAAGGGTAGAAAGCCATGCCATTATTACCGCAAGTTCACAGAAGGGCTTGGACTGTGAAGAGGTGAAGTCCTTTCTATTTAAACCCTTTGAAAAGTTATTTACAACCACAAAAGCATTTCTGCTTTTTTGACTAATGATCTGCTTAGATTTCTGACTAAATCATCATCCGGTTTCTCTCTGTGAGGTTGTATACTTCCATCAACAAACATGCTACTTCTGCCGTGTTCTAGAATTCACCAACCTCCATTTAGTCCTGCTGCTGCCTGCAGCTGCTGTGCCGTCTCCAGGCCTCTGTCCTCCGGCACTTCTGGAATAGTCTGCGTGGATACACGATGCAGTCCTCACTCTCCTAGCTCACAGGTCCACCTCCTCCTAAATGCTCAGTCGCCTTTTCTCAGGTGAGCCTCGTTGGAGAGCAGTAGGTCTCAGGTAAGCAGAAGGCTCACTGCATGGCCACCTTGGTCCTTTCATCAGCCTGGGTGCCTCTGTTTCCCCCTCTCACTCCCTCTCCCCATGTACCAAAGGACACTTGGCACGTGAGTTGGGACTCCTCCTGTGACTCCAAATACCGGATCCCCATTCAGGCCCCTTTGTGGTCCACATCTGATCTATCTTTCCCACTCTATCTCCCCACTTTCTTTAAGACACAGGTACGTGCTGCCTTTTCCAAAAGCTGCCCCCTGCCGCTCACCTGATGCCGTCTGTTCTGCCTCTGGATTTCCGCGAGGACAAGTAGTAGTACGTGGGGCCGCCTGCCTGCTCCGGATGGAGCCCTCCGTGTAGACAACCCCACCAGAGAAGACCTCTGAGGGTGGGAGTGATGCTCCATCAGGATTTTGGAGAGCTCATGGGTGGGGCCAAAAAAGGCTGTAAAAGTGAGACGATAAACAGTCATCCCAGGAGACGGCCAGGCCGTGAACCCCGCAAAGGTAAGAATTCTCTGCAGTAAGAGTTCAGGGCCTGAAGCCAGGAGCCAGCACTGTGTGGGGAGCTGGGGAAAGTCCGGGCGTTCCCACAAATGAAGCAGAATTGTAGCCACAGCAGTTTAGGGTTAGCACGACTTTCTCCACGCGCAGGAATTAGAAATATCTGAACACACTGTGTAAGGATGAGGCAAACGGTTACATGTATGTATGTGTGTACATACACATATGTCATAGTGGGTGCAGGTCTCAGTTGCAGGTGCCCTGCTTGCTGGGCTGTCCAGGGACAGTGAGGGCTGTTCCAGGGCAGGCCCCTGACACTGCAGGGGACATGTCATCTTTCCCACGTCCGCTTCTTTTAGAGCTCACTTGTAAGCACGTCTGGTACAAATTCTGGGCTTGGGCACTTGGCTGGGCCCTGTCTGGGGGGAGCCCTCCGCCCTGCGGTCCTGCTGTTCTGCTGTCTCAGCTTCCGCCTGGCCCTGGCTTTGGAGGTTGGGTGCACACAGGGACCCTAACACATCGATGCCCTTTGTCTCCCCCCTCCCATCTGATACCCTTTAATCTCGTGTCTGGGGGCAGGAAGCACCAGCTCAGATGGATCTTGTATTTCTATCTTTCTGTTGAAGCCAAGCCCGAGTTTGACTCCTGTTCTCTGAGCTCTGTGGGGTCATCTACTCTCTGAGGCCCCAGCAGTGGGTGCTGGGCCCAGCAGGGGGTCGGCACTGTAGTGAGACCGCACACAGCTGTGGGCAAACACACCCTGGCAGCATGTTTGCTTAGACTTTAATCAGAATCATTTTTAGGTCCTGGGGATGGGGCAGCTTTTTGCTTTTTAAAAAACTCCTGACATTGAACATGAATTACTTTTATAATTAGGAAAAGAAAAAAACCCAAACCAATGAATTATAAAAACAATCTGTACTGTTTTGTTTTTAAACGAGGCTGGCGTGGATCTCATTCCAGAATGTGGATTCAGGTGTGTACACCCATCGAATCTGTTGTTTACTCTTCCTAGAGACCCAAGTTAAAGCATTAACGCTGAACCTGACCATGGCTCTCCCTCTGACCGCCCTTCGGCGTGTACTTACTTCCCAAGTGTCCGGGCTGCAGTGAGGGCCAAGGTAGACACGGTATCTGTCCCCTGGAGTTTTGGTCAATGAGGAGCCGATCTGATGGTCTCCAGGTCTGACCTGCAGAGCTCCCAGTCGTCGGAGGGCAAACGCAGGAGCAGCCCCACGTACAGAGGTCATCGTCACAAGGCTGACCTTGGTCCAGCCTGTTTGTGTTGCAGCAGCAGAAAAGTACAGTCAGTCGTCAGTATTTGCGGGTTTCATATTTGCAAATTCGCCTATTTGCTAAAGTTTATTTGTAAGCCCCAAATCAACATTCTCAGTACTTTTTTGGTCACTCGTGTGGACATGCGCCAAGTGGCCAAAAATTTGAGTTGCTTGATGCACACGTTTCCATCTGTTTGAATAAGGCAGCCATTTGCCTTGTCTCGCCTCACACAACTGAAGGATGGAGATGAGGTCAAAATGTCAGTTGATTTGGGTCCCGGTGAGATTCTTCCTGGCTTGCAGACAGCCGTCTTCTCCTTCTCCGAGGACGTGTGTCCTCATTGTAGAAAGAGGACGCAAGCTCTGTCCTGTTTCTCCTTATAAGGACACTAATTCCATCAAGACTTCCACCCTCATGCCCAGTCACACCCCCTCCCACCCCCTAAAGGCCTCACCTCCACATACATTCACATTTGGGGTTAGTGTTTCACCGTATGAATTGGGAGGGGGCACAAACACTCAGTTCGCAGCAAGGAGGGAGAACCATTGGTACAAGAAGATACATGAATGGCCCATAAATGCATGTGCTCAGCATCATTGATCTTTAGGAAATGCGAGTTAAGACCACAAATGAGAAGCTACTGCAAACCTAGAAGAGAGCTAAAATTAACATGAAATAAGAACTATTTCCGGGTCCTTATCAGTGGAGAAGGAGGAAGAGATGTCTGGGTCATCGGGCAGGATAATCCTGCACTTGGTGCTTGGGCAGAAATGGGATGAAGATGCAGAGAGGGAGATGGGAGGCTGACAAGGACACACGTTTCCGTGGCGTGGAGTCCTTGGGCTGCCACACCAATAACATTACAGGAGGGTAAATCCCAGTATACTTATAACTTCTCCTGTTAAAAATGGACGTGTTTTTTTCAGATATGGTTTTATTTTTCATTTCCAGTTACCATTACCATTTCCCCCCCTGACTTATGGATGCTTTGGAACTTACAAGTACCGCTCTTGGGATGTGGCAACCACATTTGCGTCACAGCTGACAACCGCTACCTAAATCCCTCCATTACCAATGAGATTTATTTTCCCAAGTCTACAGTGTTAGCTGAGTGAAATATTGAATAGGATTGCCGTTGTTTTGGGGGGCTCTCCCTTCCTCCTGGAGTCCACTGCAACACGTCTGGGCTGGAGTGCAGTGTCATTGCTGACCTCCTGCCACTATGCTGGCAGGCACTGAGGACAGTAACTGGTGGCCCAAAGCCTTGCCCCTTTTCTGGTGTTATGGACTGAATTGTATCCCCCCAAATTCATACATTGAAGCCCTCACTCTCAATGTGACTGTGTTTGGAGACTGGGCTTTTAAGGATAAGCAAGGTTAGAGGACGTCATAAGGGTGGGGCCATCAGCCATTAGGACTGAGATCCTGATGATGCCATGTGCAAAGAGAAAAGTCCATGTGAGGACGCAGAGAGAGGCTGACTCCAAGCCAAGGAGAGAGGTCTCACCAGAAGCCCATCCTACTTACACCTTGATCTGGGACTTCTAGCCTCCAGACTGTGAGAAAATAAATGTCTATTGATTAAGCCACCCAGACATCAAACAAAATGTGGCATCTTGTTATGGAAGCCCAGGTTGACTAATACACCTGGTAGTGAAGCAGGGAGCAAGGGTCACTTCTCTCTCGTGTCCTGGAACAGGCCTCGTGGGCTGCCTCCTCAGCCTCTCCTCAGCCCTTCCCCCTTTCCCAGCTATGGGGTTGGGTGGGGTCCCTCCTGGTCAGTGGGGGTCCATGTGCAGGTTGAATTCTTTGGGCCGTGGTGATTAGTTCAGGGGTGAGCATATTCTCTAAGTTGATTCTAAAATTTATATGGAGAAGCAAAGAATAGCCAAAACAATTGTGAAAGGGAAGAACGAAGTTGGAGGACTTAACCTGATTTCAAGATTTACTAGAAGCCTTTGGTAACTAGAAAAGCGTGGGATCAGCATAAGGATAAACATATAGATCAAAGAAACAGAAGAGAAAGTCTGCAACTAGCTACATACATGTATGGTCAATTGATTTTTGGCAGAGGTACCAAGGCAATTTTTAAAAAAATAACAACTTTATTGACATGTAAGTCATATACCATAAAGTTCACCAAGATATTCAATGAATTGTATGAAAGACTCTTAGAACTCAATAATAATAACAAAAAAACCTCAATAAAAATGGACAAATGTTTTAAAGAGATGCTTCACAAAAGAAGATACATGAATGGCCAATAAATGCATGAAAAGATGCTCGGCATCATTGGTCTTTGGGAAATGCGAGTTAAGACCACAAATGAGAAGCTACTGTAAACCTAGAAGAGAGCTAAAATTAACATGAATTAAAATACCACATGGTGGAAGAACACGGAGCTATTGGAACCCTCAAACACTGCTGGTGGCGATGTAAAATGCTTGGAAAAATACTTGAAGTTTCTCATGTAGTTAAAGGTAAATGTAGCATAAGCATTAAACTTACCATATGACCCCACAATTTCATTCCGAGGTATTTATCCAAGAGAAGTGAAAACATATGTCCACACAAAGACTTGAATATAAATGTTCCAAGCAACATTATTCATAATAGCCAAAAAGTAGAAACAACCCAAATGTCCATTAACAGATGCTTGAACAAATAAAAGTATTACCTGTCCACACAATGGAATACTACTCAGCAATAGAAAGAGGACAAATTCTTGATAAGTGAAACCTCCTGGATGACTCTAAAAAGTATTTTGCCGAGTGAAAGAAGTCAGACATAAAAGATCGCACACTATGGATCCATTTTTATTAAATTCAAGAAAAGACCAAACCATAAAGGTGGAAAGCAGACCAATAGCTGCTGGAGGTGGGGTAGTATGGACTGAATGCAAAAGGGGCATGAAGAGAATGTTTGGGGTAATGGAAGAGTTCTAAAACGTAGTCATGTTGGTTAGTTTTATGACAGTGGACTGTAATACACATTTATCAAAACTCGTTGACCTATATACTTATAGTGGGTAAATTTTTTTCTAGTGTGTAAATTACTCGTATGCCTCAATAAAGCTGTTAAAAAAAAAATCTAACCTGGCATACTATGGTCTAGGTAATAGATGCTGTCTACTTCTCTCACCATCTTACTTCAGAGCCTTGACAGGACAAGTTTATGTCTTTCTCTTGTTGCCATCCTGTGTGGGTTGGGTTTGGGGGAGGGAATACTCTGCTCCACGTGGTCACTCAGGGACCAGGCTCCTTCCACATTTTAGCTCCTTCTTCCTCTAGATCCTTAGAGTCCTTTCCTTCCAGAATCCTGGAAGAAGGAGAAAGAGTAAACTTGGGAGGATTGCATAGGAGATTTTTATGGATTTTGTTAGATTTTGCTATTCAACAAACCACTGTGAACTTAGTGGTTTAAAATGATAAGTGCTTAATTGTTTTTCACGGTTTTGTGGACTTGCTGACTGTTTGTCTGGGTCTGGGTTGGCTCAGCCGGGCCTCTTGCCTTGTGGTCTCATCCTTCAGAAGGCTAGCGTAGGCTTGTTCATTTGGTGGAGAAGGGTTCCCTGCAATGAGAGATGGCAAGCCCAAAGTGCAAGCACTTCTTCACATTTCTGCTTCTGACACATTTACTATTGTCTGTTGGCCAAAATAAATCACTCGGCCGAACCAGGAGTTTGAGAGGACACTCTCAACCAAGGCAAAGAAACAGGGACATCATCTGCAAACAACCTACTGCATGGCCCAGGCCTGGTGGCCTCAAATCCACCGTCATTCCATTGGGCGGACCTAGACGTACCCCTCCTCCCCCCAGGAGGATGGGAAATGAGGGTCGCTCTGTCCAGGAGAAGATGGGCGTTGATGCAGTTGCCACCGCAGATGGTGGATCTGAATAGCTCTGTGTTTCCTGCCACACCCCCGCAGTGGGATGTAAGGTGACTGTTCAACCTAAGGCACCCCCTAGGGTTCTGAAAACCTCACATCTGATTGCTTATTGTCCTGGCCAACCAGCAACATGAACAGGCGCCTCTTCCCGAACTGCAAAATCAGTGGGGTTGACTCTCCCTTTTCTCCTGGTTGGGGGACTCTCTCCAGGTGCTGTTCTGGGTGCTTGAGGGGACCTCGCAGGCAGAGTTGGGCTCCCCCTATGGTGTCTGCTACAACACATGGTTCTTGGCATCTGCGTGACTATGCCCCCTGTCAGCACTCATCTGATTTGTATAGCAACATTCTGGATCTTTCTCTGTGCGTCTGAAGTTTCTTTTCTTCAACTTTTAGTGCTGGGTACTAAAATGCAAGCATTTTATAAAGAAACGTAACCAAAGGAAATCAGTGTTCAGGGCCACTCTTGTTTCTGTAGATGTTACGTGACAAAGATAATGGGTGGTCCCAGGGCACTTTGATATGCCCGTTGCTGTGTGACTTCCCCTATGGGAGGACATATCCGTCCAGGACTCTGTGCAGGCCGCCGCCAGCACCCACAGCACTGGGACGTGTGTCAGCCTCTACCTTGGGGCACAGGGACGTGACGCAAGCTGACTTCTGGGGCGAGGCTGCCCACAGCCATGAGCCCGTGCTTCACTTACTGCTTTTACAGCTTTATTCTTAAGTTACCTCCAAGAGGTTAAGTTCAAAGCCAGTCTGACCTCTTCTATCCCTAGGTCCACAGCAAATTGACCCCACCCCCTCCGTACTAACTGAAATACTGTCCATCTAAAACCCTGCTATGGGCTGAATCGTGTCCCCCTCCCCCAGATTCATATGCTGAGTCTTGACCCCAGTACCTCCGATTGTGACTATATTTGGAGATATGTGTCTATAAAGAGGTGATTAAGTTAAAATGAGATTGTATAGGTGGCCCTAATCCAACATGACTGGTGTCCTTATAAGAAGAGGAGACCAGGACACAGACACACACAGAGGACACATGAGGACACAGGGAGGAGACAGCTGTCTACACACCCAGGACAGAGGCCTCAGTAAAACTCAACCCTGCAGACTCCTTGATCTTGGGCTTCCAGCCTGCAGACCTGTGAGAAGATAAGAATGTCTGTTGTCTCAGCCGCCCAGCCTGTGGCATCTTGTTATGACGGCCCGAGTAGACTGAATTTCTATTGACCCTCCCTGCCGCCCACTTTATTTTTTATAACTCCAACCGCTGCTGAATTTAATATTTGTTCACTTGTTTGTTGCCAGACCCCCATCTTCTCCCACCCCATGAAGGTTCATGACGGTACAGACCCTGCTTGGACTCTACCCTGAGACGTCACCAACCAGAAGAGTGCCCACACATGCTGGGCTGGCAAAAAGATTTGCCAGACGCATCCAAGTGGAACTTCCACTCTGTGGTGGTAACCAGGTAACCAGTTTCTTTGAAAGCAAATGAAATCCTGTAATCACTCTAGTTCCCAAGAAGCAGATCCTGCTCCAGGCCAGTCGTGGGCGTCCACGCAGGCTCAGGGCTGGGAGAAGGAGGCAGGGCAAGGCCACTGACCCCGAACCTTTCACACAAACACAGTTTTAGTTCTCAGCATCTCCCACCTCCCACTCTTAACAACCTTGGCCACCAGCTGAAGAGTAGATGGTAGAGCCTGCAACATCAAAGGACTAAGTGTGTGAGGGTGTGTGTGTGTGTGTGTGTGTGTGTGTGTACGCGCACCCACGTGAGATACAAAGCGACGAAGAGAGAAACAAAAAATGGTTAGGACATAATTACCCAAAGAATCAAAACTGGGCTGTGCTGGGGCCTGGGTTCACGTCGGATCAGGACTGCTTGCTTGCTTTATAAAGGTGTAAAAATCCACATTCATCTTAGCTCTATGCCAGCCAGGAACCCAGCATTTCGTGTGGTTGTCACCTGGGTGAGCAGTTTGGTTTAATGACCGTTGGGCTGTCCTTTCTTGGAATAAGTCTGCGCTTCCAAAGAACGGCTTATGTGGCTCTAAGTGGAGTTCGCAGAGTCTGAGCTGTCGGACATGGTCGCCACCAGTCACATGTGGCTATTTACATTTAAATTACTTAGAATGAAAGGAAGACGTCATTCCCTCAGTTGCTCTAGTCACATTTCAAGTGCTCCGTCGCCCCGCGTGGCTTTTGGACATCGAAAATATAGCTCATTTCCAGGATCACAGAAAGTTCTCTTAGCTCCGGAGTAGAGAGAAGGCAGGGCTGGCAGAAATCACTCCGGGGGTGTGGAACGCGTTGCGAGGGGCGTGGAACGCGTTGCGAGGGGCGTGGTCTTCAGTCTTGAAAGAGTCCCAGAGTGGTGTTGGTACTCTCGGAAATGCTGGTTGGTTGTCTGTGTACTTTGTCACCAGTCAGTAGGAGAAAAATGTGCTTCAACGGAGTTTGTACTGGGAGCCGATCTCTAGGTGTTTCAGGCACATTTGATACTCATAACAGTTCTCTATGGGAAGTTTCTCCTCATTTCTGTCATTGGGAACCTACACAGCAGAGAAGGTGCTTGTCCATCACCGGCTATGAGTGACAGAGTCCGGACTTGAACTTGGGTTATTCAGTCTTGTGCAAAGTCCTTTTTCTGTGGTGGACTCCCTGGCTCCCTGGGCTCTGGCAGAACAGAGGAAGGAGCAGATGAGTACACTCTCCACTCTCTGCATTCACCGCCCGTCCATCAGAGTACCTTCTACCCAGGAGAGCCCTGGGCCTCCCTTGCAGCTGGTGGAAACGAGGAGGCTCTGAGGTGTCGCATTGCTTTCCCCAGGGTCCCTGTGCAGTCTGAGCATTTTTATGTAGGTCCCTAGAGACAAAGGCACCTGTAACACAAACAGGTTGTGTATTTAATTAATACTGATTAAACATGTTGGTATTACACTTCCCTAGATGAAGGGCTAAGCCTCCTCCACCTGGGGCCACCTGAGTGCCCCCCATGGTCACAGGGAACTGGGGAGCTGGCCTTTGACTGGGGCTTACCAATGAGGCTTTGATGGCAACGCTTGCCAGCAGAATGTGGGCACTGGTTTTTCTAACCTCACGTTTCCTGCTTGTGAGATGACACTGGACCCATGTCATGCACCAGTCAAATCCACAAATTACTTGGGAAGTCATTTTGCATTTCACTCACCTTATGAATTCAGTGTGGTAGAATATTTATTGTATGTGTGTTTCTTCAAATAGACTTTTTCTATATAAATAGGGATTTACAATCTAACTTTATTAGAAAAGTCCATTTTTGACTTCTGGTGTTTTCGTGAGGGTTTATGTACTTAATTACCACATGTGCCTGTCACACAGATCCAGTGTCTTCATTAGGCAAAGCCAGACAAGCAGTACCATAAGGCATGTCAGGCGGGCCCAGGGGAGAGATTTTAGGATCCAAAACCAAGGCCTTGATACAGAGCAGATTCTGCCCTTGAATGAAGCCCAAAGTCTGACTTTAAGTGAGGTCGTCTTCTAGCCATCTTGGGCACGGAAATGAGATGAGGTAGCAGTGGCCAGAGCAGCCCTCCCCGCCCGTACACAGAAGTGTACACAGATCATAAAGGCACGGCCGCAGAGGGCGCACTTGGCTCCCACCCCGAGAGCCTCAGCTCAATGGGCGGACGGCCTCCTCCATGCCGCCCCAGCGCTCTGTTTTCATTACCTTATTGCTTTCAAATATCCTTTGCTTTCATTTGAATGGGTCCTTGGCAGGGAGGCAAATAAGCACACGCCCAGCCATCTTGTTTTATACAGAACTGTCTCCATCTATTTTCCCATAAATATTTTGAATGTTATTGTCATAAAGAAATGCACATAGAATACAGGAAGCATTGCTTCAGTCGGCCCATACACGCCGTTCCATGAAACAGTGTCGAATGAGGAAATTAATGAAGCGAAGTCTCCTGGACAACCTTCTGGAAACACCTCGCCATGAATAATTTTCCAAAACGCCCTTCAGGATTTGAAGAAAAAAAGTGATTAAGGTAATAGGCAGTGTTAGCGTGGCAGTATTTTCAGTTAAACTGGATCAAACAGGGCTCTTGCTTGTGACCTATGTTTATTTTACTTAAGTGCTTATTGCATAGTAAGAAAACACTTGATTGGTACTTTCTCCTTTGCAAAGCGTTTTCACAGACGGTTCCATATGCTTTCCACAACAGTCCAGCCAGGGAGGCACCTGTTCTTTATTTACAGGTGATGGGTGAGCCAGGCCTTGGGATTTCCAGCTCAGACCTTTCCAGGTCATTGTTCTGTCCCCGGCCAGTGCCTTACGCCCCCTCTCAGCACTGCATGCGAACTTGGCCATTTCAAGGCATGCTGCACGGTCTATCTTGCTGCCCCTTTTCTTCTGTGATGGAGTGCTGGGTGTAGGTATTTATTCATCACAGGGTTCTTGGGCAGGAAAGCAGACCTCGTCCTCTGTGCCAGGGCTCCAGGAAAGGGGCCGTGCTGATCCAGGTGACAATGTGGTCTCCAGGAGCGCCCCAGTGAAATCCGAGGACCACTCGTCTTTTGCCTGTGCTGCGCCTGCCACCTTAAAAAGGTGAGGACCACACCTGTCCGATATTTGGAAACAAGAGTTCAGAGCAATGGATTTGAAAGAAATGGACATGGCTCTTCTATGGGCTTTTCTCAGGGTCAGTCCAACTCTGGCCTGTGGCTGTGGGGTTCACAGGCACCCCGATAGCCACTGCTCGCTGCCCCAGGGCGTCCCAACCTTCTCAGTATGGCTTCTCTAAGGTGCAGGTGGACCTGTTCTGTCATCTGTCTCTCATCTGTCCACCTCTCATCTGCGTATCTATGGATCCATCATCATCTCTCTCTCATCTTTCTCTCTTTTTATCTTTCTCTACTGCCCCACTGGACAGACACCTTCTTCTGTCCTGTGTTCTCTCTCAAAGAGGGTACAGGTGGGCTCCTACAGAACGCTTCCCATGGCATCAAAATATTTTTCATCGAATAATCACATAGCTTAGTGAGAAAGGATTTCTAATTTCTCCCCTTTTATCCCTTAGAGAAGTGGTTCTCAAACTCTGCTGTCTATTCGGATCGCCCACAGAGCTTTACAAATGCCCAGTGCCCAAGCCCCACAGCACACTGTTTCAATGTTTCTGGAGGTGGGACCCAGGTATCGGTGTAATTTATAAGTTGAACTAACACCAACGTGCAGCCAAGTTTGGGGACTGGTGTGGTCCTCAGCCTGCACCCCGGCGTCACCTGCTCATTGGACACGCCAGCTCTCAGACTCACCTGGGACCCACCAAGTCAGACACCGTGGGTGGGCCCAGCACTCCCTGTAGATGGGTCTGACACTCACTCGTTTCTAAAAACCCAGGCAGCAGAGTGCCTCGGTGGTTAGTGCAAACCCCAGGGCATCTTGTCGGTGGGTCTGGTGGGGCTGTGATTCAGGTAATGCTGCTGGTGGTGGGAGGAGCAAAGGCATGGGGACCCTGCAGCACTTGGTGTGTAGTAAATGCTTAGTAAGTCCCTGTTGAATAAATATCTGGTGAATATGAGGATTAAGGGCAATAAGGGACAGTGCCAATGGTTACACATCATAAACAGGGCAAAAGTGACCACAGTGAACTTCTCTTTACAGACAGCCTTAAAAGTCACTGGAAATGTTTTGAACAGCAGTCTCTTTTTACTGCAAAAAAATTTAGAAGGTAAGTTATATGGGCTGGAAGGAATTTACACATTACCTCCCTCGGGCATTTGCAGTTCACTTATTTGTGGGGAATGTTAAAAAAAAAAAGCCCAAAAATAAAACAACGAAAAAAAAATGGGCTGGAGGTGAGTCTTTCTCCATCTCACTTCCATATTTTCTTAAGCGGCCCACATTTTCTTAAGTCCTCCTGGGAACTCCATCATGTATATTTGATGACAGTGTTATTAAATCAGATTTCTTTTCACTTAAAAGTGATGTGGCACCTGCATGCTTCCGTCAGGAGTACAAGGCGTTAAAGGGGTGCAAAATATACCATCGCGCGTTTTTGCAGGGCGGGCAGCCAGGCACCTTCGCAGGTTTCCAGAGATCGCTTTTCAGAAATAGTGATGTAAAAATTGCCCGCTAGGGGGCAGTGTGGCCCCACAAAGTTTCCTTGCTGCTGCGGGTGACTGGCCGTTTTTAAACATATGAATGTATCAATAATACTCTTCATTCTTCCTTCTTCCCGTAAGCAATTAAAAACATACCGAGGAAATCTATATGCATCAGACCGTTAAAAATGTCTGTGGACTGTTTAAAAATATATTTCTAAGGATTTTTTTTCTCTTGCAGTTTTTATGCAACTCCAGCTAGTTGTTACCTACCATAAAAAAAAGATGCTTTCTTGGAAGACGCTGTTCTTTATGAGCAGTGCTGGAACATTCGGTCCTGTGGATATTAATATTCTTCAAATTCAGGAGGATTTGTTCTCGAGAAGTTGACCTGTGGAGAAGCCCATTGATTTAGAAACTCAATATTGTGCTGTTTTGAACATTTCAGTTGTTGCCTCTGTTGCTTCTAGTGGTCACGAGTTACAGGGAGTGCTGAGGGCTCTCCCGGAACACGCGACCCAGCTCCCCTTGTCCACTCTCGCCTGTTCCAAATTCAGCTTAGCGTCCTGGGCCCTGTCACATCCTCATCAGCAATGGTCTGAACAAGTCCCCTGTTATATGGTGACATTTATCAAAGCTCCAAGCTCATGGAGGTCTCCACTGTCCCTTTTTAAGGTGCCTTAGCTTAAAGCGGCTGGAGTGTGAAGCCGGTTTACCCATTCCAGGAGCCCTGGGTCTGTGAGTGCCGTTTTGACGGCATATTAATGAGGCTCCTGCTTCGGTGAATTGGGTAGCCCCTGACCAGGGCCACGCCTCCAGATGCCTGGGTCCCCTCCCCGATATGGTTTCCATATGTGACCCCACGTGCTCTGGCGGCCACCTCTGAAGAGGCTGGCCCCCAGGTGCCCTCCTGGGAGCACTAAATTGTCTGTCTACTGGGCTTCCTTCCAGGCCGCCTGTCCACTCACACTCAGCCACGCTTGGGCGCCACCAAAGCAGATTTCTTTGGAGCCTCTGTGCCTCCGGAAGCCAAGTCCACATTGATACAAGAGGAAGGTGACAGGCCTTCCTCTGGAGTTTTCCACATGGCCTTCTGGGCTCTCTTCTTTGGGCTGAGGCCACAGCAGGATTTTAGCAGGGGCTAAATGTTGTCTGTGAACACTGAGGAACCAGGCACAATCAAGGCCCCGGGGCCCTCAGGTGGATGCCAGGCCTGCAGTCCAGCAATGGAGCATCTGAGAGTCAGCTTTCAGCCTTGACGTGAGTCCTGGGTCATCTCAGACTCACATGGCGACAAGACACACGGCTGTGAGCTGTCTGGCCTGGGACCTGTCTGGTCTCTCACTCTGCTCCTGTCAGCAGCATGTAGCCAACCTGGCTCCTGTCGACAAAACCCAGGGCCGTCCTGCGGGTTGGGCCGGCCGGTGGGTTGTGATGAGTTGTTTCACAGGCCTTCAACCTGGGACGGCAGCGGGACGGGTTCTGTGAGTGTCCACAGCATGGAGAGGAGGCCAGTTGCAGGTCATATCCGTTGCAAGTTCATCTGGTTATGAGCATCCGAACACCTGACTGCAGAGGTGGAAACATAGGAGGGATAGTCATATATATAATATATGTATTTTAAAATAGGAGACCTTATTTTTTAGATCACTTTAGGTTCACAGCAAAACTGAGCGGAAGGCACAGAGGTTTCCCATATGCCCCCCCCCCCGCCCCCACCCCCACGCACGCACAGCCTCCCCCACCAGGTGGGGCCTCTGTTACAACTAATGGACCTACAGTGACGCGTCGTCATCACCCAGAGCCCACACTTTACAGCAGGGGCCCCTCTTGGCGCTGGGCCTTCTGTGGGTTTGGACAGATGGACAGTGACGTGTGCCCACCATCAGAGTACTTTCACTGTCCGAAACATCCTCCGTGCTCCCCCTACTCAGCCCTGCATCCCCCAGCCTCTGGAGACAACTAATCTCCTTAAAGTCTCCATAGCCTGCCTATTTCAGAATGCCATAGAGTTGGAGTCATACACTATGAAGCCTTTTCAACTTGGCTTCTTTCACTTAGTAATAAGCAATAAGCATGTCTTTTCATGGCATGACAGCTCATGTCCGTTTAGCGCTGAATAATCGAACAGTCCTTTTTATCAGGGAGTCGGGGTGGGGCAGTGGTGGGCTGCTGCTGCGGCTCCAGGACCTGGCCAGCCCTCTCTTGGCTCCGCCCTCTGTAGCCGCTTGTCTTAGCCCCTTGTGGGGAGAACCCCAGTTGGGGAGAACCTCCAAGACTGTGGTGGGAGGAAGAGGGAGAGGCAGAGGGAAGGGTGTTGCCCCCTAACGGTGTCCCCTTGGTGCGGAAAGCAAGAGGGTTCCTAGAAACCCCTGCAGGAAATGTCCACTTACATCTCTTTGGCCAGAACTGGGTCATGTGTCCGCCTCTGGATGGCCAAGGGGAAAGGCCAGTCCTGGCTCCCCCTAACACTGGGTAGGGGCTCACCCTCCACCACTTCGGAACACATCAGGGGTGTGTTCTGTTAGCAGAGTAGTGTATGAGCATATGTGCATGTGTGTTTGTGTGTATTTGTATGTGTTTGTGTATTGAATGGGTATTGGGTAGGTAATGGCAGGTGTCTGTAGGCCACAAGCTCACTAAAAATACAATCTTTATGTCGGTAGTGCTCCCTCCCTTGGAGGTGTCTAGACAGAAGTGGGTGCTGTCATGTTGGGGGTATAGAGATTTAGGGGTCAGTTAGGGGAAGGGGCCATTGAAGGTCAATGGTCACGTGAATGGTACAAAGTTTGGAGGGGAAGGAATTACTGTGAGTTCAGAGAACTGATGATAGAGGAGATGTTTGACCTCGGCATTGAAGATGGAGAGAATTTTTAAAAACTAGCTGTTCTGTTATATAAGAACACCAAAGATTGCTAATTGTCCTTTAATATCCACCTGTCCCGTCTTCTCCAGTGGTAGCAACTCCAGTTTTTGGACTACATGAGGACCACGTCTCCCAGCTTCTCTTGCAGCTAGGTGTGGGCAGGGGAGGTGAAGGGAGGCAATAAGGGCAGCTTCTGAGTTGTGCCCTCTAAGGGAACAGGCCCTGCCCTTTTTCCACTCCCGCCAGCTGGCATGGGGGTGCTAAAGCATTTTGGATACGGTAGCTGGGGCCATGCCCTGGAGTGAGACAGAAGGAAACAGGCTTGGCTACCGAGGACCCTATAGCTAGACTGTTATGTGAGAGATAATAAAAGGCTTTCTTGTTTAAACCAGTATTAGTGTAGTTATAGCTTTGAGCCTATATTGTAATTAAAAGTGATAAGCTTTTATTGTCTCCTGAAAGCTACTTTAATCATACTTACGTAAATCAATTAGCCTCGCATTAAAGAACAATTTATAGTTTCCTTTTCAAAAAATGACTTTTCTGCATTATGTATGATTGGTTGGTGATCCAGTTTGTTTCTTGAGTCTAAATCTCTCTGTGGTGTGTCAGCGTCTCTGACAGGGGTGGTGGGTTATAATGTCGATGCTTTTCTCTTTGCCCTCTGACCCTTCACTCAGATAGGTTTTAGTTGTCTCAGGGAAGGGATGGGACAACAGAAGGAGAGAAAAACTGGAGTCAGGTCTGTGCTTTCGATTTTCCAAAGCCCAGCCCTTGAGGGAATCAGAAGGAACCCCTGTGCATGGACGACTGAGGGGGAAGGAAGGTGGTGAGAGACCCGTACAGAGAGCCAGGCCAGGGGGGCCTTGAGGTGGGAGAGAGGGAAACTCGGCAGGACTGAGGGGATGAAGTCACCGCAGCAGGGACAGGCACGGGCAAATGACCTCTCAGCCCCTCCCCAACACCTCGGACCCACGCGAGTTCCCTAGAACTCAGCTGCTACTCAGGAAGGTGGAGGGGACCCGCATCTGACTGGTAGAAATTATGCTGAGCTGTGGAGTTACGTTTCTCATACATCTGCGTTTATCGACAGAGATTTGTATCTACTACACAAGTACTTGTGGACATCAGTGCTGCCTAGGCAAAATAATGGGTGTTGAAGATTCAAAAAGCATTGTGGATACAAAGATGTGTGAGACATCGGTCTCTTCTCCCTGTCCTTTTACTCTCTCCTTGGTGCCTTGCTGCCAGAGGTCTTGAAGCTACTTGGTGGTCTGGAGAATCCTGGAATATTATAATGTCATCACAAGTGTAGAAGGTGTACAACAAAACTATGGAGTTCCTTTGCCAGTGGCAATTTTTCAAGGTTTTTTTTTTGTTGTTGTTGTGTTTGTTTTGCTAGCAGCTGCTCACTTTGCATACGGTGCTTTGCCCAGAGAGAGGGTGCCCTAAATATTTGCTGAAGAAAGAGAAGGATATGTGTTTCTCTGTGGTTTCCCAACAATTTAGCCTCTGTTTGAGAGGCAGGTGACTTGAAGTGAATGAGTCCTATTGACACAATCATACTTTTCTATTTGGAAGTAAACATACAGCAACAGAGTGACCTCTGAGGGTAAACATCCAAGCCCACAAAAAGTTGTGCCCTGTACAAGAAAGGCCGAGAAGAACTGGAATAAACTGTATCATTGGCTATATGTGAATGATGCTGAGTTTGCACCAAAAAAGAGCTTTCCATGAAATTTTATTGCTTATCTTAGAGCCATACTAAGAACTGTATATTAAAGGGTGAAAATAATTTGCTGAAATCCCACTTCTTCCCCTGAAAAAGTCACTGATTAGCAAAATTGTGAACAAATAGCTTTTCAAGCAAGTCAGCAGCAAAATAGTTTATATCAACAAATTACCCTGGTACTGAAGAGAACATTCCCCCCACATAGGATACTTGGACATAAAAATGAGTTATTTTAGGAGACAATGTGGATGGACTTTTTATATAATCTTGGAAAGGGAAGGTCTTCCATGACATGACATAAATCATGACAGAATTAAGAAGCTATCAAGGAAAACACTGATAAATTTGACTTCACACAAATTCAAAGCTTCTGCATGTCAAGAATACCGTAAACAAATTTAAAATACCCACCACCAAATAATCATCAAATGAAAATAGGAAGCCCAATCTTCAATCTAACATTTTTCCGTTGCTAAGAAAAATATTTGTGACATACTATGGTGGAGGCTGATGGCTACTTGTCCTCTGAAATCTGTTTTCTTTCTTCCATTGTCGTGGAATTCTAGCAAGGCCTCAATACAACTCTTGGGCGGAGCCCATAATCCCCATCTCCTGATGCTTAGGCCCTTGCATTGTCTCCTCCCCTCAAGTGTGGGCGGGACATGTGACTTGCTTCTAACCAATAGAATATGGCAAAGGGAGCAGGACATACATGATTGTGTGTGTGACTATGTATACAAGATGGTAGCACCCGTCTCTTTGGTTGGCTTTGTTGAAATCCCATATGACAAGAAACTGAAGCGGCTTCTAGGAACTGAAGGCAGCTTCTGATGGATTGCCAGCAAGAAACTGAAGCCTTTAATTCCACAACTCCAAGGAATGGGATTCTGCCAATGACTAGAGTGAGTCTGGAAGCAGATCCTTCCCCAGTTGAGCTTCAGATGAGACAGCAGCCCTGGCCAACCCCTTACCTACAGCCTTGCAAAGTTTCCAGATAAACTGTGCCCAGGCTCCTGACCCACAGAAACTGTGAGATAAGAAAGGCTGAGTTTTAAGCTACTAGCTTATTAAATCATCATACCAAAAATCATTCTGAAATCCATGTATATCATAACATGCTTTGTATAAGTATATAGTGTATTTAAAATACCACATAGTAATAATGGTTTTTATCTTTCATCTGAAGAATTTAATCAGGAAATAAACCTTCATAATACCTAAAAAAAAAAAAATGCTACTAGCTTAGTGGTAATATTGTCAGGCAGAAGAGTCGCCAAGGCATATCCCAACTGCATTGCATCTCCTGGCATTCCTGGTAGTTAGCTGTTGCCATATGCCTGCATTCTAACCCACAGAATGTGAACAGAAGTTATACAAGTGACCAATAAGCACAGGAAAAGATACTCAACATCACCGATCATTAGGAAACGCAAACCCAAACCCACACTGAGATACCACCTTATACGCATTAAAATGGCCACTATCAGTAAAACTGAAATAGCAAGTGTTGGCGAGGATATGGAAAAACTTGAACCCCTGTGCACTGTTGGTGGGAATGTAACATGGTGCAGACTCTGTGGAAAGCATTATGGAAGTTCTTCAAAAAATTAAATTACCATATGATCCAGCAAGTCCACTTCTGAGTCTGGATGCCCGGAAGAATTGAAAGCAGGGTCTCAAAGGGATATTTGTACGTGCATGTTCATAGCAGCGTTAGTCACAGTAGCTAAAAGGTGGAAACAACCCAGTGTCCACGGACAGATGAATGGGTAAGTAAAATGTGGTCTATCTATATTGCAGAATATTATTCAACCTTTAAAAGGAAGGATGTTCTGACACAGGCTACAACATGGATGAACCCTGCGGATATTATGCTGAGTGAAACAAGCCAGTCACAAAAAAGACAAATATACGGTATGATTCCACTCATATGAGTTCCTTAGACTAGTCAAATTTATAGACAGAAAGTCTCTGGATGGTGGGTGCCAGGGGCTGGGGGAAGGAAGCGTGGGGAGTTATTATTTAATGGGTATAGAGTTCAGTTTGGGAAGATGGAAAGTTCTGGAGATGGATGGTGGTGATAGTTGCACAACAGTGCACTTAACACTTCTGAACTGTATACTTAAAAATGGTGAAGATGGTAAATTTTCGTTACATGTATTTTACCACAATACAAAATTTAAAAAAGCAACCTGCAAAAGCAACGTGTATAAGCCCCAATTTATAAAAATACGTTTTGTTGTTGTATGCATAAAGAATTTCTGACAAAATACACAAAAACCTGTTGACAATGTGGGGATCGGGAAATCAGACAAGAGGGAGACCTACTTGTTCAGTGTAAACCTCTGGTGCTACTTGGAGTTTAGTTTGTGATGTCCGTGGCTTCCTTTTGAAATTTGAAACAAATTATTGATAAGAAGATTGGCTTTCCTCCTACTCTGATCCCTTAAATTAGTCTGGTCAGCCACTGAGGATTACAGATTCCTTATGTTTCTGCTGAGATGTTTTGAGCAGCTGGGTTTTGGTTTCTTCTATAAAACTCTGTTTTCCAAAGGATAATACTTAATTTTTCAAAAGCAGAACAGCCAGAGTAAATTTTGAAATACAGTTGGATTGAATTTGAAGAGCTTGAATTAATAAATAAAACAGTTATTGAAAAAGCCTTCCGGGTTTCTAAAACACCAAAGAGCCACATTCTCGAAAGCATTTGGGAAGAAATGAGCACACAGATACCTCATTTATGTAGGGGTGTTTCTTCTACTTTTGTGCCTCCCGTGGCATCCAGTAAATTCTATGCATTATTAAATAAATGCATGATAAATTCATGGTGGGTAGAAACAATTTTCAGTTAATGTCAACTCTAATAGATCATTTGTCTAGTTCATTTTGACTATGTTGACCTTTTAATCATCAATCTCATAGTTGAACATAATTAAATTACCCAGTTAGGCAAAAGGAATGTTGAACAAGATATTGTTCAGGGGAGGAAAGAATATGCAGAAATGTATTTCCATCGACTTGGATGGCTCCACATGAAAACGTTCAGATGTGGATGCAGCCACAAGCTTCGTGGTGAAGGAACGAGGCGTTAGCTGGAGGACAGAGTGGCTCCCATGACTGATAAAGGAAGAACTAAAAACTGCACGTAAGCTCTGGGAAATACGCCCGCCATCTCATGCTGTGACATTTTCATCACGCAGCTTTGTTCTTTCCAATACAGGCAAATGCATTTACATTATAACAGGGCTCTCCTTTACTTAGATTTTTGGTTCTAAACTTTTAGCTAAGACGTCCACTTATTTAAAAGCAGTACTAACTTGCACCACTGCTCCACGGTCGAGCACGTTGGGCAAGGTGTCTCAGCCTCACATTGCTGGCGTTTTGGCTGGATAACCCGTCCTTGTGGGGGCTGCCCTGTGCGCTCTGGGGTTTGGAGCCGCATCCCTGGCCTCCACCCGCTAGATGCCAGTAGCGACCCTTCCCGACTTGTGCCAGCAGAAAATGTCTCCCGGTGTTGTCAGATGTCCCCTGGGGGAGGCAAATGGTTTTTCATTGACAATTGCAGGCTTGGCCGGTGTGGTTGGAGAGAGAGCAGGGTGGCGGGGACCATCCACACCCATGATGCCACAGCGTGTGGGAGCCACCGGGGCTCCGTGTCCTTCCCCTGCAAGGTGAAGGACCCAGCTGAGGGGCCTGGGGTCCCCTGTGGTGGGCAGCAGGTCTCTGTGTTCGCAGATATGTGCCAGGAATGGAACTGTGGTGCCAGGGGCTGCATGTGGTCACATTTAACAGAGGTGCCAAATAGTTTCCCAGGGGGGTTGGCCAGTTCCCCAGGGAGTTGGCCTGCGAGTGGGTATGAGTCTCCCCAACATTTAGTGTCACTCATACAAGCATTCTGGTGGGTGTGTCTGATTTTAGGTTGCATTTTCTGATGACTAATGACGTTTAGCATCTTTTCAAATGCTTTAGTTTTATAATTAGAAAACAAATATGTGTGTGTATACACATGTGTGTAAAAGGAGGAATCGCAAATATATAAAAAGCGTGGAGTAGCGAAGTTGCAGGAGCAGTTGAACACTTCCAGCTGTCATGATGACCTGGCCAGCACCTCGAAGGGGCAGCCCCAGCCCTCCAAGTCCTAATAAGTGTGGCACCTTCCTTTTATATCTCAGGCTCCCAGCCCCTTCTCCCCACTTCATGATGCCATCCTCTGGTGTTCCCCTTTGATCAGAATTGCCAAATAGTGCAACAGGAAGCCTCTAGGTGGCACTGAATCCTGGAGGTTTAGGGTCCAAACTGCAGGTGACCTGACTTTGACCTGCAGTGCAGGCTGAGCCCTGCCCTGTGCCTGGGTTCCCCAATGCTGTGGGAGGTGTCCTCTGGGCAGGGGCTGGCGAAAGACACTTCCTGAACAAATGCACACGGGTGTGTGTGTGTGCATGTGTGGTGTGTGGTGTGTGTGTGTGTTTGTGTGTGGTGTGTGTATAAGGACTGTGTGTGTGCTGTATGTACTGTGTGGTGTGTGGGGAGTGTGTTGGGGGTGTCTGAGGTGTGTGTGTTGTGTGTAGTGTGTTGAGGTGTGTGTGTTGTGTGTCGTATGTGTGAGTTGGGGGTGAGTGGGGAGAGGAGGGCATGGCTTGCTTCTGAAGGAAGGTGTGTTCTTGTTGGAGATGAAGAAGTTGTGCCAAAGTCTCTTAGAAGACAACAGTTCACCCATAGGACATGCACACACACACACACACAGACACACATGCACACAAATGCAAAATTCTGAAGGCACAAAGAGATATACAGGGTAAAGCAAGTGTCCCTTCCACTCTGTGCCCAGCCTCTAATTGTCCCTTTCATGTAGTACAAACATTTAAACACAGTGAAGCAGAATGTACACTGTGTGTGTGTGTGTGTGTGTGTGTGTGTGTGTGCGCATGTGCACACACACGGAGTGGTAGAGGGTCTTACCTGGGCCCTAGGAGCAGCTCTTTTCCTGGGCTCCCTTGGGGCTGCAGGCCCCTCACACTAGAGGTGGTTTTTCGCTGCCGCAGAGGGGATGGGAAGTCCTGACAGGCTGACGTCGCCAGCACACACACCTAGGCACACACACTGGTTTCCTTTGGCGTTTAGTCTATGGTTGGGTTGGCTAGTTACAGATCTGGGCAGGGTCCCTCCAAAAGGGATCACATTTCCCTTGGAAATGGAAATTTTTTTAGCACTATTGTTTCCTGTTCCTTTGCTGGTGATTTTTCAAGTGGAAAAACATCATAAATATACTCAGGAAAAGAATTAGCAGGTATCTTTGCTCCCAAATCATTTGAGGAACAGAAGGTCAGATTTCTTTAATCGGAATTGCCATTTCAGCATTTCCGGCCTTAGTCCTTTCCCGGCAGGGCTGATGCTTGGCGGGGTGTGTGTGGCGCTGACCAAGGCGGGGTCCAGACTCACAGCTCTGCATGCGTGTCGTCCAGCTACCTTTGAGTGGGACACACTCTCCCCGAACATGGACCTGTGCATGTGCGCGTGTGTGTGCACGTGTGTATGTATTTAAAATGGTCTGATACCATTTTTTTGAAAATGAGTGGGGGAAAAGCAATCACAGCCAGTAAGGGTGAGACACAAGCCCTCCCCCCAATCTCAACCCAACACACAGTTTTTTGTTGACCACGAGCCTGAAGTGACGCGGGTGGAACCCTTCACACAGTTCTTGGATTACGTTACATGTTTTGGCTGTAAGTTTGGGCGAGTCTTCTGATTGTCTGATGTCTTGAATTTTGATAGACTGGCTGACTAGGCTTCCTGAAGAAATGTCCACGTGTGCTCTATTTGCCAGAAACAAGTTGGTTCCCTTTTCTTGCAATGAAATATGTAAGCATCTTTGAAGATGGCTGTCTCTTCACATCCACAGTGAGACCCCATGTTTGGGGGTGCCGCACTCCCAGCCCCTCTCGAGCACCGCGTCGTCATCTCCAACGAGGCTGACAGCCCCCGATGGCTTCTCAGAGTGTTATTTGCTCTGAGCGCCTCTGCTCAGGGCCTGTAGCCCTGAGTGGCACTGAACTGCCCCAAATCTCTGAACCTCCTCTTTAAAATGGGGGTAACGGTCACCCTTGATGACCACTCTTTGTGATTACTCATTCTGCTCACCCCACTGGTGCATGAAGAAGGGTTGGCAGGACCGAGAGACATGGCTGGTGCCAGGAGCCACAAGCCCTCAGCCCCTTCTCTCGGGTCACCCAGGCAGCCCCAGCAGCCTTCCATGGAAACCCATGCTGCCTGTCTGGCCAGATAACCTGCTCAGAAGAGCCGGGCATGTCTGCACCATGAGGCCACTTCCCCCACCGGGTACAGAGTCATTTTTAACGAGGTCTTCTGACTAGCAAACTTGTCATCATCCAATATTCATCTAAGTCTGCAGGTACGGTACTGCCAACCTGGGCAGGGAGGTGCACAGCCTGGGGAGGGAGAATTACTATTGAGGTAGTTGGAATTCTGACCCTGTGCCCGACGGCCAAGCCTGTGAGGATGTGCTCAACAGAGAAGCGAAGACAGTAGAGAAGTTTCTGGGAGTCAGGGCACTGCCGTATCAGCCAGGGTGCCTTCCTAGACCGTGAGTTTGGGGTCTTAAAAGGTGATCATTATGAACTTGGCCAACTTCATAAAACCCAAACAAGCAGCTGACAAACTAACTCTATTAACCACTCTTTAACTTCATCATCTCCTCCAGCACGAGTTTACATTTTCTCCTTGAGCTCTGCTTTTCTTATCATATTCAGCCCTATCTTGTTTTCTATGCCGCGCACCCTCCACTTTGGTGCCCCTTTTTTGTGTCATGTGATGTGGCGGAAAGTCCTCCTGAACTTGGAGCCAGGACACCGGGTCTGAGCGCCCTGAGGCTGCAAGGACCAGTAGGGACCCCTCATCTTTCCACCTGAGGCTGCTGCTTCCTTTGGGAGTGAGGGGTGATAACCCCACCTTTCTCAGGGGTTTGGAGTCTAAAATTAAATCAGTATGCATGAGATTAAAAAAAAGAAACCAACCCGTTGTGTATTCTGCAAAGCTAACATTATTTGTCCATCTTAGTAGTTCCCTCATCATTTTTCTATCTCTAGGTTCTCAAGTTGTTTCCAACTGGTGATGCTTATTAGGGTTAACTGTTTGTGTTGTACTTTCTTTGGGTTTTGATAAATGCATATTGACATGTATCCCCCATTACAGTGTCATGCAGACCAGTTTCACTGCTGCTATAACATTTTCACACAACCTCTCTCCCCTTTATTAGGTCACTTCCTTGGAGTCTTAGCAAAAGGCATGAATGCCCTTATCATTTTCATTATGTGTTACCACTTTTCTTGACATGCAGATTACATTTGCAGTGCCGTGTGGAAGGTAAACTGTGCACCTTTCCCAATGACCCCTTAATATTGAATTTTTATTATTTTAATTATTGTTCCTAGTTTGAGATTAAAAACTTTATTTTAGAATAACTTCTTATCATCAAAGCAATGAATGCTTATTTAAAAATCCCAACAATTCCTGTATTTATTTATGGAACACCAGTTTAGTGAGTGCCGTCTGGGTCCCAGACCTCTTCTAGCTGTGGGCGGCAGAAGAGACCAGATGGGCTTGGCTCACTGTCTCCAAGGAGCTCACATTTGGGTGGGAGGACAGATAATAAACAAGTAAGCAATGAGAAGATATGGCAGCTGGTGGTAAGTGTCCCTGGGTGAGAGGTGAGGGGATGGACCCATGGTGTGCAACCTGAATACGGGTTAGAAACTCCCCTGTTCTCCACCACGCCCAGCTCTTCTGCCCTTCCCATTTCGTATCCCTTCCCAACTCCATATCCCCAATTCACTCTCAGCTGGGTCTGCCAGCCAGTTAGCCCATCTCATGTTCTTTATTGCAGCAATCCTATTTCATAGCTAATATTCCTAGTTATTTCTTCTTTCTGCCACCTGTTTCTAACCCCACCTTTCCTCAGTGAGGGCCTTCCTCACGTTCCCTATAAGCTGTTGTTGCAAGCATTTCAGTTCTGCTTCTCCCGGGGAAGGTTGTTCCAATGGTTTTCCCTCTTGGGCTCAGCCTCTGTTCTATTGGGACAATCAGCAGGTTGGTTTTGTCTCCTTGGGGTGAGTTTTAAGAAGATAGAAGCTTCTAGTTTCACAGGGCTCATCTACCTCCCCTCTCACCCCCCGCCCTCTCTCACCTCCTTCCAGGCACTTCTCTTCTTGGGGAGGTCAGCCTCCGACTAATATCCTGGAGAGGGCTGGGAGGGAGCCTTTCCTGGGGTTCCAGGTGGCCAGGCTCACAGCTACCCAGAGTTCCCCTGGCTACACTGAGACCTTCTCCCCATGCTGGGGATGGTGAGGTTCCAGGTTTCAGGCTGGGTGTGAACATTGTTTGTCTCTTTCTGTGGCCTCTGTTTTACAGGATCCTGAGTTTGCTGCACAGCCTGTCGTCCTGGAGGATGGGGCACTGGAGATAGGTCTGTCCTGATCACTCCTGGGGACAGAATTGCCCAAGTCGAAAGTGCCTCCCTAGCCCCCATGCGAGAGACCCTGTCCTGGGACCGTTCCTTCCAGACCCGGTTTCCTACCTGCTCCTCACCCCAACCCACATGGCACACCCAGGCCTGTCTCCCCGTGGGTCCCTTACAGCCTTTTGCCAGCACTGAAGAGGCTCTTAGACCCACCACCTTCCTTCCTCACCTGGTTTGTCCGTGGACAGGGTCTGTGGAGGGGCCTGCAGCCTTAGAGCTCTCCACTTGGCGTGAATGTCACAAAGTTCTTTGGATGAATCAAGACTTTCATTCACGGCCTCTTGCGTTCTGAGATGCACTTAGGATCTTGAATGATGCCTGTGCCAACATTGAAAAGCAAGAAGGTGTTTGTACTTCTCTTTGGTTTATTCTGTGGTGATGACGGGAGGGAGGAGGCGAGGGGGTGGGCACAGTGTCTGGCTGGTTGCGGAGCTGCCCTGGGGGCGGGATGGGGGAGGGAAGGCCACCGCTATTTGCTGCTCCTGACTCTGGGAGGCAGGAATTGCTGTGGATTCAAGAAGAACCAGCATTCAGGGCCTCAAGAAAGAGCTGGGCTGCTATTGGGATTTTGGACAGGAAAAGTCAGGGTGTGAGGAGAAAGGACGGGCCTTTGAGGAACTCCAGGCAGTGTGAGCTGGGCATTTGGAGGCCCTGGGGCACGCTGGGATTTTATATCACCACCTGCTTTTCACACATGTGAAGTTTTATGGTTAGAAATCCAAGAGGGGCATTTCCTCCCAGGTTAGCAGGAAACGGTGAGTGCTGCCAGGATGGGGGCAGACAGGACACCAGGCCTCACCATCGGGCAGATGTATTTAAAGCTGGGAAGGCTGAGCTGTGGCCGGCATTCAGCGTGTGGATCACAGCACTGCCCGGGGCTGCCCTTGGCTGGTGGAAAGGAGTACCAGCTTTTGGGCAGAACAGCATGTGGCCCAGGAGTCCAGAAGGTTCTGATTCTCTGTGGAAGAGCATGGTGCACCAAAATTTGCAGACGAGCCCAGACCTCCTTCACACCAAGGGAGTGCCTTAGGATTTTTGGATGGTGCCAATCAGGCACTTGGCCCTGTAGGGTATGGGTGCCAGAGGTGGGTAGGGCTACTGTGTAGACCAGCAGTTTTGCCCTGCAGTCCACATATGGGGAGGGCCCGGTCCCTGGGGTGCAGCCAACCCTTAAGGAGGCCCTCCTCTCGGGCTATCAACCTGCACTTCCAGTCTCCTGCACGTCCCCCTGTCCTGGTCCAGGTCTTGGATCTGTCTATCTACTGTGTGTTTATGTTGGGTCTCCTCTGTAGTAGGCCATGGGCTCGACACTGCTGGGGGTCATGGAGGTCATGGAAGTTGAGGAAACTCAGCTTCTGCCTCTTTGTGACTTATTATCCAGGTAGCATTTGGGGGCCCTATGTCTACTTGTGTATTAGTTAGGGTTTTCCAGAGAAAAAGAACAAATAAGATGGGCACCTCTCTCTCTCTCTGTCTCTATATACCATGTTTCTCTGAAAATAAGACCTAGCCAGACAATCAGCTCTAATGCGTCTTTTGGAGCAAAAATTAATGTAAGACCCTGTCCTCTTTTACTATAATATAAGATTGGGTCTTACATAATATAATATAATATAATATAATATAATATAATATAATATAATATAATATAATATAATATAATATAACATAATAGACTGGGTCTTATATTAATTTTTGCTCCAAAAGACATGTTAGAGCTGATTATCCGGCTAGGTCTTATTTTTGGAGAAACACGGTATCTCCATCTATTTATCTACCATCTACCTATCCATGTATCTATTCATCTAACATCTATTTACCCATCATCCATCCATCTATCCATCCATCCATCCATCCATCCATCACCTATCTATCATCTGTCTCTCTATCTATCGTGATTTATTTTAAGGAATCAGCTCACACAATTGTGGGGGGCGGGGGCAAGTCTAAAATCTGCAGAGCAGGTGGCAGGCTGGAGATCCAGGGAAGAGTTGATATTGCTGCTTGAGTCTGAAGGCAGACTGGAGGCAGAATTCCCTCTTCCTTGGGGGACCTTAGTCTTTTGTATTATGACCTTCAACTAATTGGATGTGGCCCGTCCACATTACAGAGGGAAATCTGCTTTCCTCAGTGTCCACTGATTCAAATGTTAATCACATCAAAAAAAGAAAAAAAAAGGCCTTCCTAGCAACATCTAAGTTGATGTTTGACAAACAACTGGTCACTGTGGCCGCCAAATTGACGCATGAAATTAACAATCCAACCAGTAACCATTAAAAATATTGAATGGAACAAACACACAGTTGGGCTGGGAGTGTGTGGGGGCCTGAGGACTCAGTTTCTCTGGGAAGAGGGGGTGATGTTTGGAGGAGCATCTCATTAGGCGTGATGTGGTGGGGGTCCAGAGTCTGTGTCTGTGCCTGGAGAAGTGCAAGTCTTGGGGTGCAGGTGGTTGGGTGGGTAGTGTGGACCAAGGTAGATAGAGGAATGTCTATCTTGTTCTGGAACCTTCTTGCATCTGTGACTATCCTTAACAAACCCCAGAGATGAGATCATCATTCCCCTCAGAACTATATTATATGATCTTCGAATGAATAATGCTTTCATTTTGGGGGATTCTGGCTCAATATATAGAGCATTTTCCATGACACTTCCCCAGGAGTGGACAAATTTGTTCCAAGCCCTCCTGGGTAGCTCATCTGGTCCTCTTCGTGCCTGAAGCAATATGAAGATCTGTAGAACTCTAATAGCATCTATAATCATTGATTCTTAATTTCCTCTCCAGCTTGTCTAAATAGGTAAATTTTGACCATCTCCAGAAGAATACTTTGTTATGCTGTGCCCTCACTTAGAAACCTAAAGTACCACAGAATGGATTCCTGTGTCCAGTTCAAACCCCCAGTCCAGTGCCTGGGATGGAGCCTGGCCCAGTGGCTGCTGGCCGAAGCACACATTTCAGTTTCTCTTTTTAAAATTAAAAAAAAATTTCAATTACACTTGACATATATTTGTTTCAGATAGTGGTTAGACATCTATATAACTTATGAAGTTAACACCCTGATAAATCCAGTACTCACCTGACACTACACATACTTATTACTATATTACTGACTATATTCCCTATGCTCTACTTTATATCCGTGTGACTATTTTGTAATTACCAATTTGTACTTCTTACTCTCGTCACCTTTTTCACCCACCTCCCAATCCCCCCTCCCATCTGGCAACCATCAAAATGTTCTCTGTATCTATGAGTTTGTTTCTGTTTTGTTTGTTTATTTTGTTTTTTACATTCCACATATAAGTGAAATCATATTGTATTTGTCTTTCTCTGTCTGACTTATTTCTCTTAGGATAATACCCTCTAGGTCCATTCATGTTGTCACAAATGACAAGATTTTGTTCTTTTGTATGGCTTATTAATATTCCACTGTGTGAGTGTATGTGTGTGTGTGTGTGTGTGTGAGACATCTTTATCCAATCTTCTGTTGATGGACACTTGGGTCTTGTTTTCTTATACATTCAGCCAACCTGTGTCTTTTGATTGGAGCATTTAATCCATTTATATTTAAAGTAATTATTGATAGGTATGTAGTTATCGTCATTTTATTATTCATTTTTTTACCCTCTTCCTCCTCCTCCTTCTTTTTGTCCTTTTAACATTTAATACTGGTTTGGTGGTGAACTCCTTTAGCTTTTTTTTTTTTCTTTTTTGGCTGGGAAGCTTTCTCTTTCAATTCTAAATGAGAGCCCTGCTGGGTAGAGTAATTTTGGTTGTAGGTCCTTACTTTTCATCACTTTGAATATTTTGTGCCAATCCCTCTGGCCTGCAAAATTTCTGTTGAGAAATCAGCTGACAATCTTATGGGGGGTTTATTGTCGGTAACTGACTGCTTTTCTCTTGCTGCCTTTAAGATTCTCTTTGTCTTTGACCTTTGGCATTTTAATTATGATGTGTCTTGGTGTGGTCCTCTTTGGGTTCATCTTGTTTGGGACTCTCTGCCCTTCCTGGACTTGTATGTCTATTTCCTTTGCCAAGTTAGGGAGGTTTTTCATCATTATTTCTTCAAATATGTTTTCAATTCTTTGCTCTCTTTCTTCTTCTTCTCGTACACCTATAATGCAAATGTTGGTATGCTTGATGTTATCCCAGAGACCCCTTAAACTATCCTCATTTTTTTGGATTTTTTTTCTTTTTGTGGTTCTGATTGGATGATTTCTGCTACCTTATCTTCTAAATTGCTGATTCGATCCTCTGTTTCATCTAGTCTGCTGGAAGTTCCTTCTAGTGCATTCTTCATTTCAGTTATTATATTCTTCATTCTGACTCTTTTTTTTTTTTATGATTTCTATGTCTTTATTTATTTATTTATTTATTTATTTTTATTTTCATGTTTCCCATCTCTTTGCTGAAGTTCTCTCTGAGATCACTGAGCATCCTTCTAACCAGTGTTTTGAACTCTGCATCTGGTAGCTTGCTTGTCTCCATTTTGTTTAGCTCTTTTTCTGGAGCTTTGTTCTGTTCTTTCATTTGGGACATGTTTCTTTGTCTCCTCATTTTGCCTGCCTCCCTGTGTTTGTTTCTATGTATTAGGTAGGACTGCTATGTCTCCTGGTCTTAGTAGAGTGGCCTTATGTAGTAGGTGCCCTGTGGGGCCCAGTGGCACAGTCCCCCAGTTCCCCTGAGCCAGGTGTTCCAGCGGTGTCCCTTGTGTGGGTTGTGTGTGCCCTCCTGTTATAGTTGAGCCTTGGTTGCTGTTGGCACATCAGTGGAAGGGATTGCCCCTCAGGCTGATTGGCTGAGAGGACAGTGGAAGAACTGTTGTGTGGTGGCTGACTCCACAGACTAGGATTTGCATTAGGAGGGCTTTGGTGCCTGACGAGTCTGCCCTTTGGGTATGTCGTTTGTGCAGGTGGCTGGGTGGTGCTCTGGTGTGTTCTGAAGTTCACCACTGGGTGTGTTGGTTCTGGGGCCTCTCGGGAGGGGCTCCGGTGCAGGCCCAGGTCAGCCGCTGCCTATGCCCGGCCCGGGGCCACCTGGAGAGAGCTACAAAGTGATCTATGGTTTGTAGTTATGTGTGCTGGCCTTGAAGATGCTTGGGAGAGGCTAAGCTGTGAACTGAGGCCAGCTGCCACTCGTGCCAGGCTGGAGACCACTTAGCAAGAGGTACAGGGCTTCCCAAATCCAGATGGTGTTTGTTTGGGGTTTGTGGACCTTTGAGACATTCTAGGGAAGTTGGCAGCGTGGGCTGAGGCTGACCGCTTGTGACTATCAGCCCCCGAAAGATGTTCGGGCCTGTGCCTGCGTTGGGCGGGACAAGTTTGATGGAGACTCAGGCTTGCCACCCTCCTGCGCCTGCGCGTGCAGGCTGGGGGGGGGGAGGGCTCAGCCGAGAAACAAAATGGCGGGAAGCGGAGCCCCTCCGGTCTTCGCCCTGAAGCCAGATAATTCAGTTCCTCCCCGTATGTCCCTGGCACCTTTGGAGCTGCTGCCCCAGCACTGAGCTCAGAGCGAGGGAGTCCATCAGCAGGTAAGTCCATGCGCGGTCCTTTAAGAGGAGCGCCTGGAAGAGCGGCGCCTTCGTGGCAGCGCCACCTGTGCTGGTTTTCACAGCCGGAAGTTGGGGGCCTTCTCTCCCCGGCACTGGAGCCCTGCGTTGGGCAGCCCGTGGTGGGGTGGGACCCCTCACTCCTCAGATGAGCTATTGCTCCCGAGTTTTACGGTCACACGTGGGCGTGGGACCTGCCCGTTCCGCGTCTCCACCCTCCTACCAGTCTCCAGGTGGCTCTGTGTGTCCGTAGTTGTCGGGTTCGGTTCAGCTGGGCTGCAGGTGATTCTCAGTGATGGTGGTTCTGTGGCGTAGTTGTCATTTTGCTGTGGTCCTGAGAGGAGCTGAGCACAGCGTTTACCTATCCACCACCTTGACTGGAAGCCGTCCCGTACCGCAGTTTCTTTAACCAGTTGTTCAGCTTTCAATGTGGCATGTTTTAAAATCATTGAATGATTTTTTTTTTTTTTTAAAGAAAACACTCGAGTGAGGAGGCTTGGTTTGAGTCCTGCTTCTGCTGTGAGGGCCTCTGAGAAGTTATGGGACCTCCCTGAGCCTCAGTTTCCCAGTCTGTAAAGGAGTAGCTGATCCCTGTGTCGTGAGGTTATTGGGAGAACCGGACAAGACAATGTGTATGAGATAGTATAAACTGATAAAACTGTTACATGTAAGAGGTTATTATTGTTACTATGCTCTCATCCCCTCTGATATCACAACTTATGTCTAATATTTTTTAGAAAAGTTTTCCTTTTGTGAACAGAAATCTGCTTCCTTATGTCTTAGACCAAATAGACCTCATTGGCATTTGTGGAACAAAAAGTGACTAATAAGACCTCTTTCAAGTGACAACCTTCTGGGGAGTGCTTGGATTTATAAAGTACTCCAGATTCATCTATATCTGCTCTGTTTTAAACACTCGTGGTTCTCCTGCATCTCAAAGCTGTATGGTTTCAACGCCTGGCACCATCTTCACTGTATTCCTGGACATGCTTGTACACTGTGACTGTCTTAAAAAGTTGTGTCTAGAAGGGGAGAGAACGTTCCAAGCCGATTTAGTGTTGTGTGTTTTTTTCCTCTTGTTAAATTGTAAGGTTATTAATGGCAGAGATATTTTCTGTTGTCCATATTTTCGATCAGAATTTTATCGATGCCTTGTCAGGTTACCTGTATATATTGGATAAGTAACATGTGCCCGGGACGATAAGAATAATTCTCTTAAGACAGTGGTGCACTGAAGCTGGCTTATATCATCTTCTGAGAGGAAACTGTTAAATACTTAGGAATTTGGGGATCTGGTTGTTAAGCTGTAGATGCCTTGAAATGGGCCATGGTAGAAATATTTACAGCGTGGAATTTGGCAAATGCTATGAATCAGGACTTTGATTTTCCTCTCAGAGAGCTGGTTTACCAGCACAGCACTGCTTGGAGAAAAACTGTCATTCATTCCTGGAAAAAAAAATGAGGACGACACATTTGTTTGTTCCCCCTTGTTTAGAGGGTAAAATTCAACGATGCTGTTTTGCTTCCTGGAATATTTTTTTTTTGTTCTCAAGAAAGAGTAGAAAACAACCCTGGGCTAAAGATGGGTAACTGGAAATAATCATAATATTCCCAGACACACGTGCCGTCAGAATATAGACAACTTCTCTCCCTCCTCTTTTCTTGTGAAAGCTTTGGTTCATCCAGGAAATTTCGCTGCACGAATATAAGACATTGCAGACAGTCAGAATTTTAAACCACAGGTTTCATTGTCCTCACTTTAGACACTTAACTTACTTTAAAGAAACTGTGGGGCAGGAACGTGAGATTTAGTTAATATTCAAATCTGGTTTTCTGAAAATAACTTGCCATTTGGGAAGATGATAAGCATTAATCTCAGCTACTTGGCTGAATTTCCTAGTGAAGTGTTAAGTTTGCCAAGCCCAAGAGTAGGCGCCATAGTTCTGGAGGAATAGAATTCATTTTCAGAATGTTCCTGGGTTCTGAAGTATCAGTGCGCCAATGCTGAATGATTCCTTTAGGACGAAGGAACCATTCTCCCCCAAGTCTCCAAGACCTCATGCTGTGAGCCTGACGGATATGCAAAACACTGAAGGTCTTAGTTTTTTTTTTTCTTTTCAAAATATATTTAACTTCAGTAAACCTTAAGCCAAGGCTCTTGCAGATGGCAGACAGTTTAATTGCTGTGGTAAACTCGTCTGCCGTTTTTTGGGAAAACTTTGGGTGCTATAATCATCCATCGAAACCAGAGAAAATAGATTTCAACCCACACAGAGACGTGCATATGGCCCAGCCTCTCAACTTGGCTGCTGCAGCTTTATCCAAGGGTGTTCCTTTTTCTCTTTCCCTTTTCAGGCTTTCTTGTACAGCTTGCAAGTCCAGAATGTGTTGTTTGGGTGGCAAATCCAGAGAGGCCCAGGATGAGATGAATCAGGGTTCCTTTTTCTCCCCCAACCCCATCTGTCTTCCTGGGGTGTCTGAGATGGTTGGGGGCAAGATCAGTTGACTGTCTTCATATAGTCACTTTATTTGTTTATTTACTTATTTTTAAATTTCACAGGTGCTGTGTGCCTCTAGGTAGCTCACGTCCTCAGTTTTTGGGGTGACACTAGTTCTGTATTGCAATAGACACCATATCTTTCTTGAGGGCCCTCCACGTGCCCAACTACCGAGGCTCGATTTTCTTTCTCTGTATCAATAAGAGGTATTTTCTGAATGAATGACTTCTGATTCAATGTGGAAATTATAATTTTGGGGCTATAAGAAAATTGTCAGCGTGCAAGCTGTAGTTACTCCCCACACCCGAGATTGCTACCATCTTAGTGCAAAGTTAAAAGTAACACCCCATGGAAAATGTCCTTGTTTACTTCAATGACCCAGGGCTGGGAAATTTGATTACTTTTTTCTCAACTGTGTTTATAAACACTTGCAAACACCCTATAGCATGGACAGCCAACCCACGTTTGGACTTTAAATGGATTTGCTTTAACTGGTTCCACTTAGGCGTGTCACTGTACTGGTAAGAGTTCTCGGCTTAGATCAGAGTTTCTCGATGTCAAATGTGCAGTCACGGGGCGGCTGCAGATGTCCCATGACAGGAAAGAAAGGATCTGATGGAAGTGAGCACAGAGGAGGGACACAGCTGACACAAGAGGCAGTGTTTGGACATTTGTCCAGATTTATTCACAGAATGGATGAGGCTGCCCCCCAACCCCCCGAGAACCTCGCAAGCCCTTGGGTGGGAGGTAGAGTCAGGAGCAGGGATGGGGATGGACTCAGAGAAAGCGTGTGGCCCAAGCTGTGTTTGGGAGGCGTTATTAGCAGCCATATTCATCCAGCTCCTCATCCTCATCCAACCAGAGGGACCTTCGCACCCACGGCCAGGGGGTTGCTAGATGGGGTTGTTTGCGTGGATGAGACAGAGCAGTTCCACCTCCCCTGGCTCCGAGGAAAACTTGTCTATCACCCTGTCACGCTCACTCACTTGCTATGGACGGGCCTGATTTTGTAATTATTCCCAATTTGGAGATGAAAACATTGAGGCGCAGAGAGCTTATTGGACTCACTCAGATTCTTGGTGCCAGGAGTCTGAAGGAAAGCGCTGTCTTCCACAGACTCCAGTTTAGGAGCCAGATCACTTGGGGCTTCCTCACTTACCTTCCTCGTTTCCTCGCCACCCGTCCCTTCCTGCCGCCATCAAAGCTGCTGTTGAACCAGACACCTTTTGTTTCATCAAATACTTTACAGTATTTTTCTCACAGGAACCATCCCTGCTTAGACAAGTTCTTCTCTCCAAATTGTTGTTGGTGATCTGCTTGCCTTCCCTCTAGTTTCTCCAGGAAAAGCAAAGATGTTAAGTCTTTTTTGCAGAAAAGAAACTTTCCGTATTTGAGCAGAAAAGAATTCATTGTCACGAGGAAGCTGTGGGCTACGAGCGATGGAGAATCCTAGTCAAAAAGGCTTAAATACAAAACAAAAGCAGACACAAAAACCCCACATTGTAAAGCCCAGAGGTAGCAGCCCTTGTGCAGTTCGGTGCCTCAAAGACGTCATCAAGAAGGAGGCCCCCTTGCTCTTTCAGATGGGGGCACCTTAGCCTTCTTCCCTCCTGGTCAAAAGGTGGCTGCTGCGGAGCCAGACATCACCTCAACACTCAGCCTGTTTAGAAGCAGAACCGTTTCTCCTTCATTGACTGTCTTTGTCAAGGGGGAAAAGTTTTCTAGATACCCCTGCTGCTCCCCAGCTTTCTTCCAGCCCAGCTGTACACTCAGCCACCCCACACTCACTCGTAGGGATACTCTGTCCCCTGCATGCTGTGCACGGGCCAGAGGGGGAGGTTCCTCAGACTCATCTAGCTTCCCGTCTCCACAGCTCCCTTCTCTTCCTCCTCCTTTTCTGAGCTGAAGGCTGGAGTTCTTTTTGGGGCTTTCAGCCTCCCCTCCTCTGTGCTTGGGATGTTCTAGGGTTTTCAAATAGCTTTCTGGATTTTTCTAAAAGCTCTGCATCCCAACCATGGAGTCGTGGACCACAGGGGCCAGGTTTCACTTCTTTCTGCTCTCCCTTCTCCTATCTATGACTCTCTGGGTCACATAACACAGGCCTTGGGTTCTTACATTTTCAACCTCACGTTCTCCTACCCATAGCTGTTCACCATAAGAGAAAGGGGGTCCTTCCTTCCCCCAGAGAAGCATTTCAGTGACCTGACCCTTCTCCGCTTAGAACCTAGAAAAATCCTCCTTCTTAATGAGAATGGGCTTTCAAGGGGCTGTGTTGCAGAGATGCAAGCAAAAACGCTACTTGATGCTCAAAGAGTTGAGGAAAGACTTGGGTATTCAGTAAAATAATATGTGTAGAGCTCACAGAAGAGAGCTGTGTACAGGGAGCGCTCAGCCAGATGCAGCTGCTGTCATTGTGACGATCATGAGGGGGAGTAACTGAGCTTCGTGTCCGAATCAGCCCTGCCAGAGGCCTGGCAAGAAGGGCTTCCCCCTGGGGCCAGGAGTCTGTGGGGCAGAGCCTGTGGCCCCGTCTTCTAGACCACGCTCAGGTACAGGGGACTCTGGAATTCCCACCACAGGGGTCCCGAGATGGCCTCTCCCCAGGGTCTGCCCTCCCAGGGGAGCCTGTGGCAGGTAGCACAGACAGACCCAAGGCGGGGTTCTCTGTTTGTGAGGCTGGTGGATGGACATCCAAGGTGCCTATGGGCTTTCCTAGGGGGTGGGCAGAGCTGGGTGTGGGGGCCAGTCAGGGAGAACATGGGGCGGTGGTGGGCCAGCTCTTCCCAAGCCCCCATATTCCAGCGGTGGCACGGAACTCCAGGGAGTTCAAGATTTCTGACTCCAGCCCAGATGTCAGGTTGTTCTAAGGTGTATTTATCAAGGTGGAAGGCTAGACCATGATTGAACAGCTTGTCAGTTCGATTTGTCACTTAAATATTCCGACGTGTGTTTGCCGGCCCCTGGGTTGTTCTCACCCTGGGCCGTCCGGACGTTCAGGGTGGGCCTGCTGGGAAGGTGGTCCTAAGCGGCCATTTCATCAGCACTTGTCATTTGTGTCATCTCGTGTCATTGCCCTTATGTACCTTTCAAAGCAACCGCAGACGGGTATGACCGATCCCCGCACGACGGTGTTGAATGCTCGGAAGCTCATATCTCATGTAACCCCATCGTGTAGTTCACATTTCTTTCCAGAAGGAAAACCGTTAAGATACTGGACACGCGGGGCCCGCATGCATCGGTGCTGGGCTTTTCCCAGGCAGCAGACACGTCCTGGCTTGTCTTAGTAACGGTGGCTTTGTGTCCCTAGGAGACAGATTCTCTCAGCTGCCGTTCTCCCTGTGCCTCCTAATGGCCTTTGAAAAATGCCAGCTCCTAACACGCGTCGGGCGCTCGGCAAGAAAACCGCCCGAGTGTCTGTGCTCAGACTGTGTCAGGGGCTGCCAGAGGCGGCCCGTGAGAGCACGTGGTTCCTGCTCAGACTCGTGAGCAGCAGTGAGGGGGTGCAGAGCACGGAAGCACGGACTTAAACAAATGAGTTCTCAACAATTTTAATTAAACGTTAATAGGCAATCTATTAATAAACCGCAGAAGGCTTTCCCCTCAAGCACCCAGTTCTTTTCTCTGTAGGCGGTCATCTCACTCATTCCTTCCAGAGATGTTGTGTACATATCAACACATATATATGTGCGTTATATATATATAGATATACACACACATAATGCATTTTTTCTTTCTTTTGCACAAGTGGTGAGGCACTATGTGCTTTAAAAAAAAATAGACAATTTTAGAGCAGTTTCAGGGTCACAGCAGAAGTGAGCAGAAGGGACAGACATTTGCCCATACCTCCTGCCCCCACACACCGAGAGCCGCCCCCACTGTTAAGGGTCCCCACCAGAGTGGGGCATTTGTTACAAGCAAGGAATCTACACGGACTCATCTTCGTCACCCAGAGTCCTTGGTTTCCATTGGGGTTCACGCTTGGTGTTGCATTTGGACAAATGTATGATGGCACGCGTCCAACATGATAGCCTCACACAGAGCTGTTTCACTGCCCTGAAAACCCCTCTGGAGAGCACATGTTGTAATGCTGTATCGTGTGGGAAGTCTAGAGCAGGGGTTGGCAATATCCTCTGCAAAGATCCAGGTAGTAAATACTTCCGCTTTACAGGCCACACGGTTTCTGTCATAGCTACTCAGCTCTGCTGTTGTAGCAAGAAAGCAGCCCTAGGTGATACACGAGCTAACGTGCATGGGTGCGTTCCAATAAAACTTTACTGTGGACACTGAAATTTGACTTTCACATCATTTTAACCTGTCGTGAAGTAGTGTCTTTTTTTGATTTTTTCCCCAACTATTACAAAATGTAACAACTAAACTTGCAGGCCGTACAAAAACAGGTGGCAGACCGAATGTGACCCTGGGCTGTGGCTTCCAGTCCCTGGTGCAGAGCCGCGTCTCCTGAATTGTTCAGCAGAACAAAGGTACTTCCTGAGCTATTAATAGGCATGTAGAAATATAAGCTTGGGAGCTACTACAGACTCTGTATCCTTAGAGAATCACAGTACATATTAGCATATTAAAGGCTCTGAGAAGTCCTGCAGTAAAACACAAAACAAAACTTTTTCACTGTCTTCAAGCTGTTTGGTGAAGCAGTTTCCAAACATGGCTGTGAGAACCTGCCTCTTCCTGCCCCTTCTTTCCGTCAGCTTCTCCTCCACCTTCTCCTTTTCTTCCTCTTTGCTGCAGAATAATATTAACTTGTTGGAGAGCTGGTATTCTGAAGAACTCAGAAGAACCCAGACTGAGACAGGGAAATGTTAGCCCAGAGGACCTACAGCTGGTGAGAGCAGATTTTGAAGTGGTGGGAGGAGTCCAAGAAAGGTTTTGGGAAGAGCTGGGATTGCAGTTTACATGACTTTCTTGAGTTCAGCTTCCTTCGAGGGAGATGCCCTGATGGTTTTTCCTTGGCGAACAGCCCTGCCGTCTAAAGCGACATGAGCCCTCTGCTGTGTCACCGGGGAGCTCCAACTCGGATGTGGGGAGGGTTTCTTCAAGGAGAGCTGCTGCCCATTCCGGTTTCAGGACCTCTGATGTGCCACTGTGCACATCACATCGTCCCCTCACTGCCAGCCTGGCCCCCTTGGTACAGGAGTGCCTGCATTCACCCAGCTGCCTGCACCAAACCCCTCAAACTCGCCCTTGGTCGCTCTCTTTCCTTCACACTCCACATCGAATTCCTCAGCAAGTATGATCAGTTCTACCTCAAAACACAGTATGAATCCCACCAATTGTCACCCCCGCCACCCTAGTCCATCCAACCCACAATAGTTAGCACCTGCCCTGACTATTCTTAGACCAGTGGTCTCCAAAGTGGAGAGGACAGAAAACCACGGAACCTTTTGTTTGTATTTACTCATTTCCCGTCCTTCTGTCTATTTAGTAATGTATACAGGATACATTTTCTAATTACTAAAATAGAACATGTTTATAATTCATAAATACTGTGTGTGAGTGTGTGTGTGTAGAGAGAGGGTGAAGAATCTGGATTATTCTTGCAAGCCATTTGCCACATATGGACAGAATGAAATCTGATTCTCCTCCCGAGGACAGCTAGAAATGAAGAAAATATGAAAAATCCCTAAAGGCATTTGAGACTTAACATGGCAGTGACAAATTTGAGGGCCCCGATCTGGGAGAGAAATGAAATGCAGACGGAGAGCCAGCATGTGTGACCAAGTTCCCTCAGGAGTCCTTCCTGCAGGAGAAGAAAGAAGCAAGAGTAAGAAGCTCACAGAGTTGTTGGTAGACAGCTGGGTTAGGAGGACACACACCGGCATTCAGGGTTCTGGACGCGCTGGACACGTCACATCTGGATTTATCGGGCAGGGTGGGTGACCTGCTCATCAGGTGGGGTCTGCACCCAGGTTCCCAAGGAAAGTAGTTCTCTATTTGCAACAGAAGACTGTTGCTTGCTGCTCTAGGAAGGCAAAACAGCATAACAGCACCTTCTCAGAGCCTTCTGGGAAAGCCAGCCTCCTTTTCAGAAAGCCAACATTTGCTCTGGCTAGGATTATGTGTTTCGTGATTTTTGAGTCTAACTTGGAAAACGTTATGACAGCCAGTTGATCTATTTAAATGACCTGGTCAATGTGATTGAGACTTTTTCCCTGAGATGATTGAGATGAAGCTTAAAAGAGATTAAAACTTTTTTTTAAAAGGCTATTTATTGAACAGCCAAAGGTGACGCCATCCGTTACCATAACGATCGTCTTTAGGAAAGCTATAAAGATGTCAAAAACAAGTAAATACACTCCCCTAGAATGTCCACCAAGATCCCGCAGAGCTGTTCCTTCTCTCTCTCTCTCTCTTTCTCTCTCTCTCTCTCTGTCAGTCTGTCTTCCCCCTCCCCCACCCACTGCCCTTGGGTAACCGAGGAGTAAATGACTCCAAGTTTTTGCTGGTGTCACTGATAAGTTCAGAGGTTGACCGGCACTCAGGGTTCATGGCACTGATACCTGATTTGTTAGATGTGAGTTTCCTGGAGACAGAGATGGGAGGCCTTGGGTGCTGAGGCCAAATTTCCTCTTGGGATGACTTTTGACCCCATGCTTTTCCTCTAGGGGTAACTGACACACAAAGCCTTCTTATGTTGTGCTGTGTCAGTTTACACCAAGAATAATTAAGCAGGATCTGTTGCCGGAAAACCCAAGGCAGTTTGGGGCGAACGCATGCCATGTTGGCCTCTCGTCTAACTCTGGTGCCCACCATGCACAAGTATGTCCCGATTTCTGAGACCTAAGGTGGAATAGAAATGTGGGGAGATGATAACACAGGCCCAGCACTGGGCTTTCTAGAGTCTGCATGACAAATTGTGATTTAAAAATTATGTGCACGCTATGCACGGAGCTGGCCTCTTGCCTGCCCCTCCGACAAAGCTCTCCCTTCTTCAGTGTGGTTGAACCGAAACTTCAGGCTGTCACTGCCCCTTTGATCTTCCTTGCAAGTTTCTGATGGAGACAGGTTTTGTACTGAGGATCATTTTCACTTTGCAAATAGGTGTGCAGGAGATTTGATGGCAGCGTAATGTCAGAGACACTTTAATTCCTGAGCTGCAGTTTAGGTGAATGTGGAAAATCTCCAGACCGTGCTATATTAGATTTTTGCCCCAGTTATGCAGGGCTGCCCCCCCGAGTGGTTAGCATGGATGCGGTAATTATGGGGAGAAATTGCTGGTTGTCAGTGACAGCTCTGCTCCCAGGCATTATGACCAGCTGGCCCCAGTGCAAAAGGGCTGACACTTCTGCTTCTGATGAAAAACAGATGCAAATGCATTTGGTGTAATTGCAGGAAGCCTCTTAACGGGATAGGGATTCTGCAAAGGAGGGCACCACGGGAAATTGGCATTATTTTGGTTTGTCTTTATTTTCTTTCTTTCTTTTCTTTTTCTTTTTCTTTTTGGACAATTACTATATAACATTTTATTCTTTGTGAAGTATTCTTGGTTAGGAGAAACAATTGCTTAGAATTGGAAGTACTAGAGAACACAATAGATTTCTAAGCATTTTTGTGAGCATATCATTTAAATAGTTTTTCAGTCAGGTTTGTCTTTAAATGAAGGTGATTCATCAACACTTTGAAATGCTGACAATGGCTGCCTTTTAATGTTCAAGAAATCAGGCCAGTAATTTTTGCATGTTTGACACTTCCTTACTCAGAAAGTGATAGGCTGGCCGGACGAGGGTACATGAGAGCTGTCCTTGCTTGTGGAGTGAGTGTTTAATCACGACTGTTGGGACCTGGGTCCTGCACGGGCTTGGAACACGGAACACTGTCCGCGACATGTCGGAGCGTACGGGACGGCATCAAGCCGCAGGCAGGCCCGGGCCGTTTTTGCAAGAAGGGGAAGTAGCACAGTCATGTAAAATCTGAACCTCGCAAGTGTTGTGCGATTCCTCTCCACGTTTACTTCCACTTCCTTGCCCCACTGTTTTTCTCACTTCCCTAATATCGCGTTACGGTCATAGGAAAAGGAACAAATTGTTCCTTGCCAATGGTCATATTCTGAAAAAAGCACATTTGGTTTTCAAAGGCCCCAGAGCTCCTGGCCCTGGTGGAGAAATGCACTGATCCAGTGAACTGCGGAGCTGAGTGGTCCAGGCAGAGAAGACAGATATAGCGAGGCCTTGGGACTGGGGACAGGCCTGAGTGTAAACAGGGGAGGCGAGTTCTCTGAGAGGAAGACAGAGCTGAGCAAGAGCCAAGATACAGCGGGGCAGGAAAGCCGGGGGAGGAAAGGAAGGGAGGCAGCTGCTGCCGTCCAGCAGGATTTCAGTTGCCGTGCGGTTTACCATGATGGTGCCGGCTTAGGAGGCAGTGCCCGCCTCTCCTAACTGCCCCAGGGAGTGGACCAACTGAGCCGCGGCTGCGCGTCTCCTTTCTGTTTGGAGCATGGTCACTTGGGGGCTACATCTTGACCTGACCTTTGAGAAACTCCCTTTCACAGCCCAGGGCCTCTTGGGGCATGGAGGGGAGATGTGCTCCAAGGTTCCCATTGTCACCTGAGTGAAGACTCAGTCCCTGGGCCTGGCATGTACAGCCCTGTGATCTGCCTCAGTTTGCCGGCCTCCCGTTTGTCAGCCCTTTCTTCCACCCTTCCTTCCACGCGTCCCGAGCTCCGGCTCATTGGGCGCCTGGTGTGTTGTGGATGCACTGTCTCCACGGCCACCTTTGCATTGTCTGCTGTGCTCTCACTGCCTTCCTCACCCAGCAGTGTCATCTGCTTTCATTAGGCTCAGCCCAGAGGTCAGCTTCCTGATCCTCCGTGGGAACCGGGGCTCAGTTCTGTAGCCACCAGAGCGAGCGTGGCCTTCCTTCCTTCTCGGAATACCTGTGAACCTGCCTTGACCTATGCATCTACCTGGCATCCAGGCGCTGCCCGGCCATCCAGAGGCCAGCAGGGCCTTCTCCGCACCTCTGCCTCTTGGTACCTGGTCCAAACAAGTACAAATAACAGGTGTTCAGTGCATGTCAGTTGGAGGGACGAGTGGGTTTTGTGGTGGGGTTCTTTTCTGGATTTTCAAGGAACCAAAGAAAAGTTCACTTTCAAAAATGGTCAGGTGAAGCCTGTGCCAAAGAAGAAATATCTAGGAGGTTTGGCTGTTGTATCAGAAATAGCAGATGACTCATGTTCTACTGGAGAAATGATGCTATGTTTGAGAATTCTGAGTCCATGAAAGCCTTCAGTCCATCTATCCATCCGTCCATCCATCCATTCATCCATCCGTTATGCATCCTCTATCATCCATCCATCTGTCCATCCATTTATTCATGTATTAACTTCCCTTCATTTCCCCCTAGTACTGATGAGACTATGAAATCAAATAGACTATGAAGGTTCCAGTCTTGAGAAGCATAGAGATTTTTTTTTCTCAGAGATATTTATGGCTATGTGATTATAATCAAGAAATTCAAAACAATATTTGAAGGTAGGGGAATGGATACATGTAAATCAGAGTATCACTTTGACGGAATGTTTATGGCCACAAAATGATTGTTAACTGTAAGTTATAATGTGGAAGATGGCATAAGATAATATTAAGTGAAAAAGTGCACATAGCATTTGAAATAAGTATATTCAATGAAAAAAATCTGGAAGGAAATGGAAAAAATGTGAACAGCGGCTCGAATGGTGGGAATATGTGTAACTCCTCTCTTCCTTCTACTTCTGTGTATTTCCCAAGTTTTCCTTAAAGAACCCATTCTCTCTGCACTTTCCATTCTTCTTGAATGCTTAAACAGAAATTTCTTCCATTTTCTTTTGACCTCTTGAATCTGTATCAGTAGCGTTTGCGCCATAGAACAGGAACGATATACTGTCTTTCACTGGTGTAAAAAGCAGCGTGTGTGTATAGAATAAATACATAAAATACTGCATATGTCATATGTATATATATTTCTCCCCGCCCCCAGATGTTTTCTGTGCTGTTTCCAACCAGATTAATCCTGAGGGGCTTTGCTGCTGGGCCTTTCTAGAAGTCCTATTGGGACAGTGGCCCACAGACTTCAGGTCGGTCACTTGACAGGGAGCGTCTCCTCTCAAGTTTCTTCCTTTGGGAGAAATTACTAAAAGGCCTGTTTATAAGCGTTAATGTGAACGCGCCTATTTCCACTGAGCGAGTCACAGTTTCCTTGGCTGCTATTAGCTCGTGGTGTTTATCTGGGCTTCAGACCCTTTGCAGTTTACCGTTCAGTGTCACGGTTTCCCCGTGGCACGTCTCACTGCGTGTCTCCTGAGCCTCTCATTCAGTCCACTGTCTCGCCCTGGCGGGTGGTCCTGCACGCCACATTACCTCTCCCCCTTCGCTTCTGGAGTTCAGAGCGTAATGCCGCGCGCGGGGACGCGTTTTTGTTGGCAGCCTCTGCACAGAGTAAGATTTTGAAGGATTTAGACATGATCCAAGGGCATTCGTATATGGTTCCACTGCTTGGAAAAGATGGTGACTTCTCTGGCAACCGAGGTCTGTGGTTACTTTTCTGCTGCTGGCTCCAACCTCAGCACCCTTCGATCTGGCCAGTCAGAGCTCTTAGGGCTCCTCTTCCAGGAGAGCAGGACCCCTCCCCCCCAATCTGGGGACTGCTATTGGGTCTCATGCAGGCCTCTTGGTGGGGCCACCTCCTACCTGTCCCTGGGCTGGTGGAAGCATTCAGCCCTGGGGACAACTCAGTTCCCAAGTCCCTCCTTGGGCTGGAACGAGCTATCAGTGCTGTATGTGAATGATCTCCCTTCCTCTGAGCAAACAGAGGCATTGCCTGCGCTGTACAGGGGAGCACAGCGCTGGGCCTGGGCCAGGTCCGCCTGGCTCCCATACCTTCCGTCGTAGCCTGTGCTCGTCCATTCCTGCACCTCACTCTGCTGCACAGCACAGGGGACGCCTGTGTCCCTTGGATTGAAAAGAATCAGGGAGGCGTGGCGTAGTGCAGGGTCTACAAGGAAGGAGCCTCTTCCAACAGAGGGGGAAGGACTTGGGGAAACGTCCAAAGGGGACAGATTTTTAAAACGCAATTACCGTAAGCTCACGAGGACTTGATGAGGGAGGATTAGAACTTGGTGTCACCCTTGAAAAAGAAGGTAAGTGACCCCAGGAGGACCTTGTCGGGGGCCGTTGTGGGGTTCCCTGTGGATTGTGCATCCATGCCCTCATAGGCCATCTAATAATGGACTACGTGTCTCATCAGTTAAATCTCTCTGTGACATTATGTTGTCATCTGCTGTCACACTGGGACTGGGTATAGAGCCCTGACAGCACTTCTCTTTGCCTGTCCTAGGCTAGGGAAGAAGTCTGTGTCACCATTTGCATTGGGTAACGTTGCATTTGGGGGAGTACGTATGTTTTTGCTGCTCTGTTTTTGGATCATGTTGAGATGTTATACATGAATAGATCAGAAGGGGTCCTCCTCGTGGGCAGAATCCTTATTCACAGCCAAAGCTTTCAGGAGGTTCAGCTCTCCTGCCGGGGCTGGGCTCTCTCTCGGCTGCTGTTGGGATAACTTGGCCACGGGGTCCATGGTCGTAGGGGACCCCATCCTGCCATGGAGCCATGCGTCGCCATGTGCACACATCAGAGACCCACTTACATTTTCTGGGCATGCTGAAAAAGAAAACAATGACATGCCATAGTTCCCCAAATCTCACAGCAGGTACCATTTGTCAAACAATGAAGTAGGCTTATTCTTCACTTTTCACTTACTCATGCTTGAAGTGACGTACTTCTAATACCAGGAAAAGGGGAACTCGTGTTCCTTGGTATCCCCAAAGAGGAAGTAAAACAAATGAGCAAAACAATTCCATTCAAGAAAAAAAAAAAAACCCACACAAACTGTTACAGAAATATGACTTGTACCTGCAGTTAACAAGGCTCTGAAAATAGGCACAGGGCTCAGCAGGCGACTCTGAGAAAGCTTTTGAAGAATGATGAGGAAAGGAGGAGTCATCCTGGGTTCCTTGGGGGTGGCCTTGGCAGTTGATTCCTGCCAGACCCGTACTCCACGCCAGAGCCACGGCTGCTGGTTGGGAAACCGCCCACCGTCCAACTGACTTTAAAAAGAAGCTGAGAACATTTGCTTTGAGCCGTGTGCCTAGTACGTGCGACCGAAGTCGTGCTTTTGCTTATTCAGTTTAACGCCGGCCGGGCAGAGCCTCCTCGTGGCTCTCGGCTCCTTCCCATGGGCCTCCTCGCCTGGGCAGCGGGAGTGCCCAGGTGCACGTATGGTGGCCGGTTCCCACACGTGGGCTGTGACACGTGGGCCGAGAGCCACAGAGGAGCTGCGTCTCGTGGGCACGTTCTCCCTGGGTAACTCCTGAGGTCTTTCTCCGGCTGCCTGGGAGGGTGGCCTCATTCATTTGTTGTCCCAGTGGCAGGTGCTGCGGGGAGGAGTCAGTGTGGCCGCCCCTGCTGGCAGCCCCATCTTGCTGAGAGTCTGTGCTGCTTCACGTGGAGTTGGTTGTGGGGTGCAGACCGTGGGACTCTTTGTGAAGGACACTGTCCCCACGGGGCTGCTGCTCTGTCATCGTGGACTCGCGGTCACAGCGTCCTGTGTGGCCCGTGGGGGACGTGAGAGGTGACGTGGGGGGCTGTGCCGTGGGAAGGGCAGGCAGGCCTCGCGCTCTCCCTAGATGAGCCCTTCTTAGCCACACATCGAATTCAAGGGTCGTGAACTTGGATGGGAAGGGAACACACTTTATTCTCACTGACCTCCAGCCGCTGACTGAACTTAGCATTGTCCTGCGCCGTGGGGCCCGCAACAAACAGCTGTGGTGTCACGTCGTCACTGACACCCAGGTGACTTCCTCTTGTGTAACAGTTATGGCACCTAGAAGTAACGTTTCTGCTCAGCACTCCTTCAAATGTTGGGCGTTTCTAGACTCCCTGCTGGCACTTGTCACCTAATGTGTAAAGGAGCACATCTCTTTCCCTCTCAGAAACATAAGACCTGGTTCGATAACCCCGTATGTTTGGTACCTTTGGCTCCTTCGCAACCCTGTGCGTTTTAGTTTATGTACTTGGAAACATTCTGCCCAGGGGTTGGTCGGCTTCTCCACACGGCCACAGAGATTCGGACCTTCGAATACGGAAGGCCTTTCCCCTTTTCTATGGCCTCAAGCCCAGCAGTTCCCTCTTCTCACAGAAACTGGGAGGGCTGCGGGCGAAACTTACCCCAGGCTTCATGGGGCATCGGTGATAAGTTGTGCGGGGTGGGGGTTGGGGTTCCAGGCCAGAAGGGCAAAGCCCCATCAGCGAGAAGGGTCGGAGACCTGCTCAGCCCCTGGACCGATGAAAGTCTGGTCCTGTCGTCACGGACTTGGTTTTCTTTGGGTTCTTCTCAAGGCTACACTTTGAACTTGGATGCCTTCAGTGGGGCTGATCTTTTGACTAGTGTTGGGCGTCTAAATCTCCTCCCCTGAGAGGTCCTGGAGAGCCAACGGGGTCAGTGAAATGAGTGGAGTTCTCTTTCCCTTTTACTCAAATAGAGCTATTTTCTTATAAAAGTACTAATACTAGTTCATTGTAGAAAATGAATCAACCAAGAAAAAAAACATCAACATTACTTTCTGTCAGTCAAAGACACCGATAAGGATTTGGGGTCCATCTTTCATACTCCAAGAGATCCCATGCACAGAGTGGAACCTGCTTTTCTTCTCACTTAGAATTCGTTGCAAACATCTTTCCGTGTGAAAATCTTTTGCCATACTCTTCCATCAATATGACCTCCTTGACAATGTATGCAATTATTTTTCATCCCCAATGTATTTGTGCAACCTGCTGGTGTTCACACCTTATTTTTTTACTATTTTAAATGATACCCATCTGTGTCCATGCATCAATATTTATTTAGCTCAGGAGAAGTTTCTTTTTTGTGTCTCAATCTATAAAGGAGCCTTTTGTTTCTTACTTGTAATACAAACTATGAGATGTAGAAATTGAAGTAAAAATTGAACCCTTCAAGTAACAAGCTGGGATAGTTGCCCATTCATGAATGAATTCAGCCAACACAAACCCTTCTCTGGCCCAGGAACCAGCCAGATGCCAGGGGAACGGCCCTCCTTGCCCCCCGTCCCCCGCCCCAACAGAGGAGAAGTAGGGAGAGAAGAGTGGGGTGTGGTCAGTGTGCAAGGGCTGGGCCTTCGAGGAGGGAAAGGAAGGGAACGTGCATCTGTCGGAACCATGAGTCAGCTTCCTAAAAAGGTGGGGTGCGGTAAGTGTTGTGCTGAGCACAGAAAGTTCTAGAACCCAGGGGATTTGGGTGTGACTTTGTCTCTAATTAGCACCAAGACCTCGGGTTTAACATTACCATTCATGGCCTTGAGCTGAGCACCTACTTTTTCTGAGTCTCATCTGTTCTAAGGATTAAAAATAACCAATTTTTTGGTAAAAATGCTTAAGAACAACTCATTTCCGTAAAATGTGGGGAGTGTTGTTATTAAAGGGAGCTAAGATCTCGTCCCTGTTGTAAGTGAATATAACTTTTCTTAATAAAAAACACAGGGTCACCCTCCTGGGTTGCTACCGAAAGGAACCCCTTCTGGAGGTTCCCTTGCCCACCGAGGAGCCCTGACACCTTCACTCTGACCTCTTTCACTCCCCTTCAACCTTGGACCAAAGATCCCGGCCCTCGGCCCTCGGACCTGTGAAGGATGAATGAATGCCGGCACAGCTGGGGAGCTGGTCGGAACAGCGTCAGTCAGTTCAGGAAGTTCTCTTCGTCCCTGAAACGACCAATGCCAGTCTCTGTGGTCGGTGTGGGTGTGTGAGTTTGGGGCCTGTTGGGAGTCGCATCGTGTCCTCCCAAAAGATATGCTGGAATCCTGATCTCCAGTCCCTAAATGTGGCTTGATTTGCAGGAGGGTCTTTCCAGAGGTAATCAAGTTAAAGTGACGTCACTAGGGTGGGCCCTTATCCAGTATGGCTGGTGTCACCATCAGAAGGGGAAATTTGGACCCAGACATGCACAGGGAGAACGTCATCTGAGGGTGAAGGCAGAGAGCAGGTGCTTTGTCTGAGCCAAGCAACACCAAACACTGCTGGCAAAGCCCCAGAAGCTGAGACAGGCCTGGGCCAGGCTCCCCTCACCGCCTCAGAGGGAGCCAACTCGGCCCCCACCTGCGCACTTTGTCACAGCAGCCCCAGGACACTGCTCAGCACTGCCCACCTGCAATAGCCGGGCCGCCTGCCTGTGCCCACCTCCAGGGATACCCAGTTGGCTCTGCTTCCTTGGCATTTCTGGTTTGCTTTCATGCCTCCCTTGAGTGGGGCATCTGAAAAAACAAAGAGAAAACCCCACAAAACCCAACCTAACAACAATAATAAACAAACAAAACCCCGTCTCTGAAGGGGGACACCATTAAACCCACAACACCTGGAGGATATTTAAAAAACTCCAGGCTCCCCTCAGCTCAATTACACCAGGACCCCTGGGGCTGGGACCCAGGCCTGGCGAGGTTTCAAAGCTCCCGGTGATTTCAATGTGCAGCCCAGGTTGTAAAACCGAGGGGAGCCTTGTGTTTTCAGTTGCCTTTTATATGAGTGGAAAATCCAAACTGAGATGGGCTCCGTGGGGATCCCGGTGGAGGGGTCCGTGAAGTTTCTAGTCTTGCGTGTCTGTGCACGCGTGTGAGTTCTTTTTCGGTAAATGAAACCTCGTGAAAGAGCAGTTGTGGGCCCCCTGGCTGTGGCCTCAGCTGTCATGTGTCATTTCTGCCTTTTCTACACCTGGACAGCCTTGGTTTGAATGGGGCCATGTTCGCTGTAAGTGGGCAGCGCGGCCACTTTGTAATCCGAGTCTCTGGTGCTCGCACGAGGTCTGAAACAAAGCGCTTCTTCAGTCCTTGACGTATTAACTGTTTTCTCATAAGAAACCATGAAGTCGGTTTTCTTGGCTTTGTCAGCTGGGTTTCCAACTGAGTGCTTTTGATCCACAAAAGGGTTATTGAGCGCTCTCTTCAGTCTTAATTAATTGCAGACCCTCTGGACTTGTCTGGTTTCCATTCCACCCACGGGCAGCGCCCCCTCTGCGTCGGATGCCCGCTGGCAGCAGACCCCCGGGGTGGGTGGCTCTGCCCCCACGGGCTGCTCAGACCCCAGCTGGCTCCCCACGGAGCAGAATCAGAGTGAATCTGAACCTGAGACGGCACCTCAGGAATCACTTTCTTTTTATTCTTTTTATTTTTATTTATTTTTTATTAGTTTCAGGTACACAAAACAATGTAACAGTTAGACATTTATCATTTCTATCCCTCACACAGTGAAAACCCCCATCCCCCATCCACTACCCCTCTGACATCGCACACAGCCATTACATTTCCACTGTCTCTATTCCTAATGCTGTACTCTACTTCTTCTAACTATATATATATATAAATATATATAATTGTAGTTGACATTCATTATTGTTCAGCTTCAGGTGTACGGTGCAGTGATCAGGCATCTACATCATCCCTGAGGTTGTCTCCCTAACGAGACAAGTGTCCATCGGATACCCGACAAAATCTTTATAACGTTATTGATTACATTCCCCAAACTGACTTTCGTGTCCCCATGGCCATCTTGTGGTCACCGATTGTGCTTTCTAATCCCCTCACCTTCTCCCTCCGCTCCCACCCCCGTTTAGCACCCCTCCGTTTCCAAGTCCAGGGCCTCAAGCTCGGTTCTGGTCCTGCTTCACTTTTAGGGAAGGGGGTGAGACCCTGGCGGAGGCTGTGCACGAGGAGGGCCGCCTTGGGGGCGCCAGCTCTCTATCTAAAGGAGGGACTGAAATGTCAGCGCACAGAGCTTGGGAAGTGTAGCTTCATACCCCAGTTCTTCTACAGCAAGCTGTGGGACCTGGAGCAATTTCTTGACATCTCCGTGCCTTACATGATCCCCCATAACGTGATTTTGACCTCGGTCCCTAGCTCAGGGATGGTTGCGTGTGGCGTCCTTAGCTGCAGTGCCTACTCAGGAAATGCTGATTGTCAGCTTTGTGACTTGATTGAAGCTGTGACTCTGAGACTCATCGCATTTAAGAATCACAGTTTGATCATCAAAGATCAGGTAAAGGAAATGTTATTCTTTATTTGTGCCCCTGGAAATGTTAAAGGGCTCCAACTGGTCATGGCCGGGAACCCTCCTCATTCCTCCTTCTCTGGGCACTCCCCCATCTCAGTCTCCGATCACTTTCTCCTCCTCCCTCTTCTGCTCTCCCCATTGCTCCTTGATCCCCAAACTCAAGTGCCTCCCAGGGCAGGACAGCCCACCTGGGCAGGTGCAGGAAGGGGTGACATGGATGCACAAAGCCAGATTCTTCCAGAGCGGGCTAGGGGCGGGGAGTGGCCGAGGACTCCACAGCTTCATAGTCGTGTTAATATTATTAATAAGTGGTACAGCTGGGACTCGAACACAGGCCGACTTCATAAACAGGAGCAGGTGCAAAGCGCCTGTACGATGCCCCTTGGAGCCAGGTGGGCGGTGGGGCGTGTGTCTTGCAAATGCCCTAGAGCTCACTTGCAGGTGTGGGACAAACGCCCACTTGATCTGGAATTCTTCTGAGGGTGTGTGTGGAAACCGAGAGCCATTCATGCAGCCATAGTGACACACGGTGTCTTGCTTTTTCTGATGAGGCTTTTATACCGTCATCCAGTACAGACTTACTGAGCACGATGGTGACAACTCTCTTGGGTGCTGAGCGATTGGAGGAAATGAAAACAAAGCAATAAAGAATATTGTCCCTGCCCTCGGAGGACTGGCAGTTTCGGTGGGGAAATGAAACAGACGTTCAAGAGGTCCGCAAGTGCCAAGCGCTGAAGGCGACAGTGATTCCGTGTGTGTGTGTGGAGAGTGGGCAGGTCCGCGAGAGCTGGAAAGGGCCAGAAAATTTTCGTGGATGAGGGAGGGGAGCTTGAGCGGAGCTGTGCGGGGTGGGGAGGTGGGGTGCGGAACGGCGGTGGTGGAAGGCTCCGTGTGTTCTGTGACTATCAGTGAGCAGGTGGCACTGCAACAGAAACGCACATGTCCAAGGGACTGATTTCGGTTGGAGCCGTCACTCGAATTAGCCATGCGTGTGCATACGGGCGGTGGGGCATGTGTTCTATGCTTCAAACTACTAGAGCACAGTCCACACTGGACGTGGGGCTCCTGGGACTCAAGTGAGATGCATGAGGCTCTGGTTAGGTTTTCGGGCAGCTTCCGAGCAAACAGACCAAACCAGAGCCTGCAAGACGTAAGCGTAACAACACGGGCCAGGCCGGCGCTCTCCCCTCGCAGCAGCCTTCCCTGCCAACATATGTCCTGGTTGCTGGGTGCTGACCGTGCGGGCGGGGAGGAGCACGCAGTTCCCTCTGGGCCAGGTGGGACCTCCTGGCCAGTGAGTGGTGGAGGAACTGCCCCCAGTTCTCTCGGGAGCCAGGGAGAGCCTCCGTGCCAACTGTGTGCCAAGCACTGTGGTCTATCCAAGCACAGAGCGGGCAGCCACGGCTGGGACAAGTCCGTGCTCACTGTCTGGTGGTGGCTTGCACACTTCAGCTGCAGCAGAGTCACCGCAAAGTTTCTGATTCAGCAGGTCTCGGGCAAGGCCTGGGACTCTGCATCTCTAACAAGCTCCAGGTGGTGCTGGGGCTGCTGCAGTGGGACCACACTTTGAGAACCTCTCATCCAAGATGCGGTCGGATGCCTGAGAGTCACCTGACTTGGCTTCTGTATGCCTGCTGTGTCCTGGGGTAAACACAGGCATGCGGACAAGGTCCATGGGGACCCTGACATTCGAGGGCTGGCATGTTGGTGGGGCTGCTTGTTGCCCCAGCACCCCATGTCCAACCCACTGGAGACCTGGAATCTGGGGCTCTGGGGCAGGGTCCCGAACCTGCATCTTTAATAAGCAGCCCAGGTGACTTCTACACGAGCCAGATGAGACCAGCTGGGAGGGGGAGGGGGGCTCCTCTACCTGACTGGAGAAGAAGCATCTGTCGTCCCCTTGTCAAGCCCACCCCCCACCGCCAGGCCCAGCAGCGCAGCCGCTAGCGTGGGTCCAGTAAAAGCCCGATTGTCCATTGTGTTATGCTTGGCACACCAGAAACTGCCCACACCATTTGTTATTCTCAACTGGGGAAACACCCAGCATTTGTCAGGAAAATTCTGACCTTGCTTAAGCTCATCAGGGCTGGGTCCTGGACCTCAGCGTGTTCCCCGGTCCCCAGCTTTGGCAGCGGGTGACTGTTTCCTTGCTAGGAGGCTCAGGGGCATGATTACAGCATTTTTGGTCCTTACCTTCCATCTTCCAAGAAAGCGGAGATGCTCTCTGATGGCCAATGACACAGAGGCTCACACAAATGTGTGCTTCCGAAGTCTCACTCATCTGGCCTTAGCAAGGCTTATGCAACCTGCTGCACTCAGTCCTGCCCCCCCTTCTTCGCCTCCCCACCCCCCCATACACATGTACTCTCAGGAGACTGACCGTGCTACACACAGGAGCTTGCATAACAGTTTATACAGGGCCTGGTGTCCCAAGCGAAAATGTTCCGGCTCCACTCCATGCAATTCTGCGATTAGTACTTTGGGGAGATTCCCCCATGGAAATTCCAGAGAAGGGAGGGAGATTTAGGGGCTGAGAGGGCAGGGGTAGAGGACAAAGGGAAGTTTTTGCCTCATGGCTGTATTTCAGAGCAATCACGCCTGGAGAACTTGGAGGGTTCATCCAGACTCTGCCCGGAAGTGTGGAGCCTGTGCTCTCTCTCCTCTGTGGAACCAAGGGGTGGTGTGAGAGCTCAGGGTGGGGCACAGGCTCCAACAGGGCTCCCCCACCCAGGCGTGGGACCTCTCAGTTTTTGCCTCTGTGAAATGGGAAGAAAATGTCTTTCCGACTTTCTACAGAGGCAGGTGTTGAGAGGAGTCACGTGCAGGAAGCTGGCTCCTGGGAGGTGTACCAACCATCACCAGGCTGTCAGCTGGCCATCCCGAGAGATGGGCCAGGAGCGGGCACCCAGGAGCCGGGTTTTACCAGTGAACCCACCTCATGAAAGTAGGAGGACTCTAAGGGCAGTAACAGGTTAGGAAATGGAAATGCTTTCTGATCTGCTACGTGTGTTTTTACAGCTATCCTGGAAGAAGTGGGTGGGTGGTGGGTGCTTCCCTCGTTATTATTTTCATTAATGCTCTGAACCTCCCGTGGCTTATGGCATCCTCAACAGTGGCACCTGGACGGAAGATGGGGAAAGAGTACCGTGCTTTGAATCACCGAGGGAGCCTCAGAAAATAAGCAAGTGCACAGTTGTCCTAATGATCCCTGTCACATGGCGTCCCACCCACAGAAGTTCAGCCGGAGGAGCCTGCAGGAGGCGGCAGGCAGAGGCAGGTGCGCTGGGAGGCGGGGCTGCACGGAGCGCACGCGCGGCACAGGATGCCACCGGCGCCAGGGCGAGACTCCAGGCCAGGCTCGAGAGTTTCGCCTGCTTTATTTAAAACATGACACAACGTCCAACTTGCTAGTCTCATAGTTATAGGGTTCTAGCACAACGACTTGCATAATGACTATGAACTGATGAGAATAAAACATACTTATAACCCGCCATCTCTGCTCTGCAGAAAGTTTAAATTTTGAGTCAGTTTAAAGTGTGAACGTGGCCAAGATTTTGATGGATGCCCGAGACGCCTCCTGCTGGAGGCGGTGCGCACCTTGCTCACCTGTAGGTGGGCAGCCTCCACTCGGGGTCCCCTGTGTGTGTCCTCAGCTCTGCCAGCTGAGGTTCTGATTGTGGCTGGAGTTCTTCCGTCTCGGTGCCATGAAGCAGATGAACCCAATGTGAAGATAATATTTTAAAACTATATAAAATAAAAGTCTGGATTGCAAAGGAAATCGATTACATGGATACACAGTTATCAAATTTAAAAAGTTATGTCCTTTTTAATGCCTTTTGTAATAAGATCTATCAGCAGTCCTGATAACCACTCTAATTTCAAAGTATTGATGGACAATCAGTGGTATTCTGGTATTTCTGGAACAAATGTCATTGGTGTTACATCAAAGTGTCTGTGATTTCTAATTAGTGACCAATACCGGGTCTGTCCCTGGTGTGTTGTGTCCATTCCTGATGGAAGGAAACACTAATTTTCGGTTAGAGATAAGGGAAAATAAAAACATCATTATTTTCCTATGCAATATCAAGAACCCCTGAATTCTGTCCCCGGACACTTTGGGCGGGTGTCTTGTGAACTCCTGATTAAGACCCCTCGAATTAGAGCTTATTTAACGGAAATGTCTGCCTGGCTTCCTGCCATAGTGCTGTGCATTTCTTCCCCTCCCCATTCCTCTCCTCCCCTCCCGCCCTCTTCCCTCTCCAACCCCCACTGTGTTCCCAGCTTTGACACAGTGCCTGGTACCTAACTGTCCTTGATAAATATTTCTGGAAGGAATGAGTGAATTCCTTCAATCATAGCATGGAGGGGAACGTCTAGTACTAGTCCAGTGCTGTGTGGAGTGTTGATAAAAACACCGGCAAGGTCCCTGCCCTCTAGAAACCTTGGCTTGGCGGGGAGGACATGCCGGTGTGTGAAGCAGTGTGTGTGTGTGCTGTGAGTTCTGTGGTCCAGAGTGCGTCTGGCTCTCTCTGGGCTGCCAGCTTCTGCTTGGCCAAGGAAGGGACACTCCCTGCAAGCTGCTGGGCCTCGGGTCTGTGAGCCGGGGAGCCAGTGCTCTTGGCAGTCGGCACGAGGCTTTGGGCCCCTTGCCCCCGTGCAGCCCAGTTCTCCTCCCCTGTGCCCACCAGGGCTGGGGTTCCTGCTGTGTTGCTTCGGGTCCGCAGATGTGGGGGAACTGCGTCTGTTTGCACCCTCTGTGATTGGTCATGCTCTCCTCGCTTCCACACAAATCCTCAGAGCTCATGGGTTTCCACCTGGGACTTCGAAACACGTTCTTCCATAAAAGCTGACCTACCCTGAAATGGAATTTTCCACATCCGGACCTCGTCACAACACATTCCCTTCTCCCACGAAACTCGGGGACTTTCCACAATATCTTGGTTGGCCCCTCGGTTTCTCCCAAGGTTTTCCCAGGCCAGGAGCTCTCTGGGAACTGGGGCAGCTGGTAGACCAGGACGACCCCGCTATGGGACGTGGCCAAGCCCAGACTGGTTCTGGCCCCCAGGGGGTTGGGTCAGTCTGGCGCTTTGGACTATATTTTAAGATCAAGTACAGGCCTCCCCTCAAGGGACTTACACAGTGAAGGCAAGAGAAAAGCACCAGGTTAAGGGAGTGAGGTCGTTTTTCCAGAAAGCCTCCCATGGATTTCCACCTGGAACGGGGGTTGCACACAGCCTGAGGAGACGGTGCTGGAAGCCCTGTGGTTTCTGACGAGGCAGCCGCGCCTGGCTGATGGTCTCCAGGTCTCCCGATGTTTTAAGGGAAAGAAGGAGATCTTTATTTTCTATCAAATGTCCAGAATCTTAAATATTGGCAACGAATTCAAAATTTAAACTTTTTTTTTTTTTGTAATGTTTTCGTGGGCCAGACAAAATACGGGCTAGATTTGTCCTGTGAGTCCTCCTGTCTTCAAATTCACCCAGCAAAGTGGGAGTGTTGGTGTCAAGTCTGAGAATCGGCAGCTGTCAATTGTCACAGAGGTTTGAAAGACGAGAAAGGGCTTCGTAAATGTGTGACGTCACATTCTGTCAGCTGGGGATGGCTACTAGCTCCGGACCAGCGGACAGTGGCTAGTTGTTGAACACCTGCTTGTGTCTTAATGATTAATTAATGTTCACCCTGAATGTTTGTCTTGTTTTTTTCTTCCTAGATTATAAGATCCTTGAGGGTAGGCCTAATACAGACCAAAACGTGCTAGTTTTCCATGACTACTGGAACAAATTACCACCACTTTTGTGGCTCAAAACAACATATACTACCTTGCGCTTTGGAAGGTCAGACTCCACAGTGGGTCTCACGGGGCTGACATTGAGGTGTTAGCAGGGCTCGCTCCTGCTGTGGCTCAAGCGGAGAATCCATTTTCTTGCCTTTTCTGGCTGTTAGAGGCTGCCCGCACCCCTTGGCTCCTGGCCCCCTCACTTTGCTCTCTACTCCACCTTTGCCACTCCTCCAGCGTGGAGCTCTGAGGCTGGGCGGGGGCAGAAGGGGGGTGGGGGGGCGAGCTGGCCAGGGGCAGAGGCAGCACGGTAGGAGCTCTGGCATTGAGCTTGGGGTCAGAATCCCAGCTCAGCACCTGTGCGACCTAGACAAGCCCCCACCACCTCTATTTATTTGATTGAGATAAAAGTGACAGAGAACATTCTAAGCTTGAGGTATACAACATACTGACTTGATACACTTATATCACAACGTGATGGCCGGTGTGGCGTTAGCTGACACCTCTGTCACATCATGTTGTTATCATTTCCTCTAGTCCCATCACCTCCTGATGTCTCAGTTCAGCACCTGAGCAGAGGGGACAGGGACGATAGCAGCGCCTGCCTCGTGTGGTGAGGCGGGATGAGCTGATCTGCCGGGAGGGCTGAGAACAGCCTGGCACATGTCAGGGTGACCAGCTGTCCTTTTGCCCAAGGACTTTCACTGTGAAAAACTTGACAGTCCAGGCAGATGGGGACGAGTTGGTCACCTAACTAGGTGCTCAGCAAACACTAGCTGCTGTCACAGTCTTTGATGGCACTTGCCAGCGTGTGTGGAGGACGGAAGGAGAGGGTGTGGTGTTGAGAAAGGGAGGCTCCAAGTCTGACCTTCAAGGAGAGGGAGGCCTGTGGGATTTTGAGTTTTTTAACAATTAGCTTAAAAGGTTGCCCACCCTTTGGGACCTGATTTAAAATAAAGTGCCTCAAAAAAGGGAAGACATAAAGCCCCAAAGTCCAGAAGTTCGGCATAATGGATGGTCCGGGGTTGAAAGGGGAGCCTTGGGTGTCACCCGAAGGGACCCCACATCTGGATGGGTGTTCCAGGCATCACATGCCAGTGGTGGCACCTACCTGGGGCCTGGGGGCTGGATAATTTGCTGTAACAACAAGATGACTAGAAATTTGGTGACTAGAAATTGGTTTACAGACCCACATGTTTTGGGATCTCTTTGTAAGTGTTGTAAAATCAGGATTCTCTTCCCAGGGCTTCTATTTCTGTGGATTTGTTGCAGTTTATAATCTCCCCCCACCCCCCACCCCGCCAGGTGCTGTTAGCTGATACTGGAAGCTAGAAAAATCAATATTCTGATCTTCCCTTCCTGAGCACGTGACTCTGAGGTTCAGGGACAGTCCCAACTTCCTCAGGGACAAGTATCACATAATCTGTGCATATGGACTGGGAACGTGTCATGGTTGGTAACCATTACAGCCCTTTTCCACATTTTTCTATTGATGGTGGAATTAATTGCTGCCTTTACGATGAATTCCACGCGCCTGACTCTTCAGGAAGTCCGGGAACAGCCCTCTGCCCTCCGTACGGAAATACTTATTGATCAGCTCCATCTTCTGCTTCTGCCGTGTTCACCCTCAGATAGCACAGTGGGGTCACAAAAGGGATCCACAGGCTGCACCCGCCCTGGGCTCCAAGAGCCCCGGGAGCTGTTCCTGAAGCAGGCATCAGACAGAGGTTTCCAGTCCTTCCTGACTGTACCCGAAAAAACTTCAGCAAAATATGTGTATGCATGCACGCATATATGTGTGCATATATACGCGTGTGTGTATAATCGGGAGGGTTTCTCCAAACAATACTTACGCTTAACATGCACTATGCACGCTGACATGTGATTCTAGTCCACGTGAGCATGCTTGCATCCAGGTGTATGTGTAACATACGATAACATATGCATGTAGACACACTGCCGACCAAGTTTAATACAACACGTACCCACATGTGCTATGCATTCTGACGTATCCTACTCTATTCTAGTTTCATTTTTTTATTAGTTGCTGGCCGTGACCATGTAAGCTGATATCATAACTTTCTAGTGGGTTGCAACCCCATACAGACGGCTGCTTGAGCCCAGGATCTTGCAGGCGTGTGGGCAGGAAGAGGCGAGGCCTGCTGTGCAGACAAGTGTTTCCCTGGAGGCTCTTGCAGAGGTGGGGTGGGGTGGGCCTGCTTCTAGCGGCTTCTGCCTTTGGGTGCTTCCCCTTTTCTCCTGGCCCTGACCTCTGTCTGGTTCCATTTCCCTTGGATCCTATTTTTTTTTTCTAGCTGCCATGGCGCCTGGGAGTAGGTCTCCACCCTCCTGCACTGTGTTCTACTTAGTTGAGCGAGAAAGGCCGGGTGGGAAAGCCCTTTGACTCGCTATTAGCTCATACGCTTGCGGTCACCGCCGATGCCATGTCTCATTCAGTTACAGGGCACCCCTGTGAAGTGGCTGCTATCATTACCTGGTTTTACAGCTGAGGAAACCATCTCTTCCAAGTGCCGACAGGCCCCAAGTCCCTCCCACAGCCAGAAGGGGAAAGGGCCGCCTTTCAGACCCAGACCTGCCTGGCCCCAGGGCTTGCATTTTTCATCTCTGTGCTGTCCAGACTCTCGGTTGCCTTTTCTGGAGACTCCAGTTTAAGGAAACAGCTCTAATGACACCCTCGGAGGGAGAACGCTCTCTTCTCTATGGGAAACGGCTCTTTAGAATTCAGTTGCCGGAGCTAGGGAACTCTTCTGGAGTCATTGGATGTGAAATGAATTTTGTTTTTAAAACCACAGGGAGTGATCAAAGCTGCAGTCAGTGTTCCTTTGCCTGTTCTTTTTGCATCTATATGTGCAGGGGCTGCCTGCTGACATTCAGTGGGTTGGAGGGACGTGTCGAATTATGCTGCTGAAGTTTAGGAATTTTAGAGCGGTTTACCCTTTGGCTGTGGAAGGATGACGGATAAACAACATGTGCTATTTCCATACAATAGCATAATAAAGAGTGAAGTACCGGCACACACTACAACATAGGAGAACCTCAAACACGTGTCAAGTCAAAGAAGTCAGATATCCAAGGGCATATATTATACGATTCCATTTATATGAAATGTCCAGAATAGGTCAATCCAATGAGACAAATCAGATTAGCGGTTGCCAGGGGCTGGGGAAGGGGCGAGAGGAATGGGGGAGTGGCTCCTTAATGGGTGTGGGGTTTCCTTGTGGGGTGATGGAAGGGTTTGGGGAGCAGACAGAATTGGCGGTTGCACAACGTTGTGAATGTGCTAAATGCCACTGAACGGGTCATTTTCAAGTGGTTAATTTTATATAATTTTATGATGTAAATTTCACCTCAATTAAAAAATTGATGGGATTGCTAAATAGTATGATGTGTCCCAGAGGGGCAGCTGCAGCCTTGCCTGTCCTCCCTGTGTCTGTGATGACCCTGGGTCCCTTTCAATACAACACTACACATATTTTTTTCCTCAGGGCGTATTTTTATTGAGCAGGTAGGCAGAGTCTTCTTATCCCTCTTCAGAATTTCTCCATCATGTGGGTCCTGTTTGTTGGCAATAAACTTCCCTGTTCCGACCTTCATGGTGCTTGGAGTTTCTTGCACAAGCAATGGTTGCATACATAGAATCCTTGTTTCCACAATGTTAGCCATACGTACATTTCTTAGAGGTGGCAGGCACGTGGGGAAGGCAGAGAATGGGATGGAGATGCATAAGCAAAGAGGGTCTTGTGGCAGGGCTCTGAAAAGGACAGGATGGTGATGGCCCTGGGCATGGAAGAGGCTGAGAACTGGGGTCGGAGAGAAAGTCCCTGTGGGCGATTAGCGTGAGGACGAGGCTCGGGCTGGGGAGGAGTGATGTGTTGAAGGCATGCTTGGCACACTGTGCAGTTTTGGAGGCACCGCGACACCATGGCTGTATGTGTGGAGTCCCTGAGGTTGCATAGTGCACAGCCTGAGCAACTGTACATAGTGGTCTCGGGTGAAAATCAATTCACCAGACCAATTAGCCTAAATAGTACTTCCTTTAGATGCCAGCATAATATGAAAAATTTCACTACTAAATTTGGTTACTGATCGTGAACTATGTTTTTCTTTATATTTAATCAGCAGAAGCTAACTTCTCATCAATGCTGTTAATACATTTCTGTTAAAGTTCTTAAGCAATCCTGTAAAACATCAAAGTAAGTTAATATGGCAAATTTAGCGTCTTGGTTATTTGGCCAGTTGGTATTAATTGAACTGAGTTTTTACCAGTGACCTGGGGCCCTGGAGAAGATGTTGGTTGATGAGTGTTGACAATTGAGATTCTAGGTGTACCCCAGTTTGCCCAAACCTGGC